>NC_141687.1:950670348-951870348 GCF_964263255.1 Lissotriton vulgaris | reverse complement strand
CTGTAATGCCAGTTGCCTATTTCATTCCCAAAAATCCACAAGGATAGATCTGCACCGCCAGGCCGTCCAAGCATTTCTGCTTGCAATAGTAGACTTGAAAATGTTAGCAAGTATGTTAACTTTTTCTTGCAAGACTTTGTTAGATCACTACCGTCATTTGTGCTAGACACAGGAGATTTTTTGAGCAAGATTAACAATGTGCAGTGGAAACAAAGTTATCTTTTAATTTCACTAGATGTGACTTCACTGTACACTAGCATTGTTCATAATGATGGGCTGAGAGCAGCACAGCATTTCTTGAGTTCTAGACCCAATTGTCTAAATGACCATACTCGTATGATTATTGCAATGATCACACTGTGCCTGGAAAACAACTTTTTCTTATTTGGTAAACAACTATTCCAACAAATAAGGGGTGTGGCGATGGCGGCCTGTTTCTCTCCCAGTTACGCCTGTTTACACTTGGGCTACTGGGAGGAACAGGTCCTCACGCCCAAGTTCAGGGACATCATGAATACCAAGATTATAAGATGGCTGGACCCACAGGGGACATATGCAGGAGTACAGGGAACATGGAGGAGGTGCAGGTGCACAATCGTCTCAGTCTATGCCCCACCAAAACTACAGGCACGCACCCTCACTGCAGTCACTGCTATCCTTCTAGACACGGCAGATACGATTCAGATAGTGGGGGGGGACTTCAACGATGTAATGTGTACCACAAGAGACAGATCGGGGTCCTCACATGCAGCGGGACATGGTACGGCGCTGGCTAGAAAGATGCACACTTTGGGCCTCACTGATGTCTGGAGATGGCTCCACCCGACACAGGAGGCCTACTCCTTTTACTCCGGGGCTCACAGGGTCTTTTCCAGGTTAGATTATATATTTACTTCTAGGCAAGAAATCACGGTCAATGACTTAGCGGACTATAAAGCACGGGGAATCTCGGACCACTCCCCCCTGTATGTACACTTGGGACGAGGGAGGAGGGAAAAGACCATGGAATGGCGCCTCGCGGCATGGGACCTGCAAACACCGGATCTATTGAAGGGAATTAGAGCAGACATAAAGGTCTATGTGGCTGAGAATGAGGGCTCAGTAGAATCAGGGATCACGCTCTGGGAAGCATTGAAGCCAGTCCTTAGGGATCGTATAAATAGCAAGTTAGGAGCGGCCAGGAGGGAGTTACAACATGCGGTTACGAATGAGGAGGTCTCGATCTTAGCCCTCGAAACAGAATATCACCGAGGAAAGGAAAAAAAATACTTAGGAAACTACTAGACACACAAAGGCACTATAGAGAACTTGTCACGGGGGAAGCACGCACACAGGCTCTGGCGACACTCCACCGCCTATACGACGTGGGTGACAAATCGGGTAAACTTCTAGCATGGCTGAGCAAGAGAGAAAGGGCGGCACGATGGGTTGACAGGATTGAAGTGACAGGGAACAGATCAGCCTGTACAGACGAGGCTATAGCAGAGGCCTTTGCAGCGTATTACGAGGACTTTTATAGAGCTAGGGACTTGGGTGGCGAGACGGAAGCCGGCCACTATCTGTGCTACATGGAGGTCCCAACACTGTCCCAGGAGGACGCTACGGACCTGGAAGCAGAGATTACACTAGAAGAAATAGAAGAGGCAATAGCGTCCCTGAAGCCGGGGAAGACGCCGGGACCCAACGGCTTCCCGGTGGAATTTTTCAAACGTACGGCGGACCTGCTGCAACGCCATATTAAAAAGCTATTTGTCGAGGCACTCCAAAAGGCGAGCCTGCCACCTGATCTAGCTACTGCCACAATTGTCCCTATACACAAGGAGGGTAAGCCCAGAGACAAGTGTGCCTCCTACCGCCCGATCTCTCTCCTTAATATGGAGACAAAGATTCTGGCTACGGTACTTGCTCGGCGCCTGCGGAGGGTAATTTCTGATTTAGTGCATGCAGATCAGTCCGGGTTCCTTCCAGACAGGGCAACTAAATTAAACCTCCGCCGCGCCCATAACTGGCTGCAGGAAGTCCGAGAGAGGAGCGAGCCCCACTGGTTCCTCTCGTTAGATGCCGAAAAGGCCTTCGATGCAGTCCACTGGCCCTTCTTGTTTGAGACGTTGCGGAGGTTCGGCTTTGGCCCTAAGTTTTTACAATGGATTAGACTCCTATACTCTGCCCCAAAGGCACGAGTGCGAGTGAATGGACGACTGTCGCGCGAATTCCGCATTAACAGGGGAACACGTCAGGGGTGCCCACTGTCCCCCCTCCTGTTCACATTGACGATAGAAATACTAGCAATCCGGATCCGACAGAATCAAGGGATTAGGGGGTTCACCTGGGGAGACTCGGAAACTACCCAGGAAAAAATCTCATTATATGCGGACGACGTCCTGCTGTTTGTGACAGAACCGGATGCCACGATCCCGGTCCTGTTCAAAGAGTTGGATGACTTCGGGGCGAGAGCTGGTCATACTATTAATTGGCATAAATCGATTCTATATGACCCACAGGGCCGAGAGCGTAGGGAGTGCCTACCGGAACTCCTCATTCACACCACAGAGGGATTCCAGTATCTGGGGGTATTCATAACACTAGACGAAACACTCTCCCTTAACAACAATGTGACACGCATCGTGGCAAGTGCGAAGCTAGAAATGGACCGGTGGAGGCAGCTTCCGCTCACCCTATTGGGGCGCGCAGCACTGTATAAAATGGTTCTGCTGCCAAAGTTCCTCTATGCACTGCAAAATGAATACTACCCGCTCCCTCCTGCAACCTTGTCTAAAATTCACGGTGATCTGCGAACATTCTTATGGTTGGGGAAACACCCGAGAGTGGCCTTAGCCACACTACAACGCCACCAGTACAGCGGTGGGATCTCCCTTCCCAACCTAGAGGCATACTATTGGGCAGAACACCTCACCCCGATAAATGAATGGTTGCATGCAGCAATAGATCACCCTACTTATGCGCTAGAAAGATCGAAATGGTCTCACACGAACGTTCTGTACTACCTATACGGTTGTCCAGCGGGGAGACACTTTCTGCCGGCTACCAAGATC
Organism: Lissotriton vulgaris; assembly: GCF_964263255.1. Classification (NCBI taxonomy): domain Eukaryota; kingdom Metazoa; phylum Chordata; class Amphibia; order Caudata; family Salamandridae; genus Lissotriton; species Lissotriton vulgaris. The sequence continues at coordinate 951,867,295 of NC_141687.1, read as the reverse complement.
ACGCTGACCGCGTGGAACAGGGCGACCAAACGCATGGGATGGGACAAACGACCCACCCGACAGACCCCACTATGGCACTGTAAGTGGCTGGGTGAACTCAACAAACTGACAGGCTTTAGACAGTGGGACAACATCGGCATCTCGACCATAGGGGACGTAATTGCCAGGGGAGAACTGAAAACATTCCACGCTTTACAGGAGGACTTTGGCCTACATAACACTCAGTACTACAGATACTCACAGCTCAGACACGCCTGGACGGCACAGAACATCGATCTGGCAGACATCCCAGAATACGCCCCGTTGGAGGGTAGGTTGCTGCAGGAGCAAATTGGGAGGGGGGCGGTGTCCCTCACGTACAGAACGCTGACCAACAATACATTAGGAACCCTACAAGACTTGCGTAACAGATGGGAGGCAGACACGGGGGAGATGGAAGACCTGGACTGGGAGCTGGTTCTCATGCACCCTCGTGAGGTTGCGATTAAGTCCAGACTCCGTCTCATACAGCTGAAAGTGCTGCATAGAGCATACTACGACAGGGTGCGACTGTACAAAATGGGGAAGGTCATGGATACGACATGCCTTAGGTGCCACCAGCCAGATGGAAATTTCTACCACACACTTTGGGGCTGTAAAATCATACAGACATACTGGAAGGACGTATTTGGGGAATTAGAGGAGGTCCTGGAAACTACTTTACCACGTGACCCAAAGCTAGCGCTGTTGGGGATGACGACCGAAGTCGACTTGGCCCGCCCTTTGACCATATTTCTAGTGCTGGACCTAGTGGTGGCCAAGAGAGACCTTGCTCGGCGCTGGGGAGCAGCCGAGCCGCTAGAATTGGAGGAGTGGAGGAGGGGGCTCGACCTCTATATGGCGGCGGAGAGAGTGACGTATAAGGCCAGGGGTTGCCCAAAGAAGTTCCGGAGGGTATGGACAAAGTGGAGGCAATACCACGGACTAGAGTGAACTCACAGGAGCTCTAAAGGAGAGCGCTGCTACACCTGATGATTGATCCATACATAATAGTGGGGGAGGAGATTGGGCCTGTTAAACTGTATCACTGTGGTACCCTGTGTTGGTTCGATGGTGGTAATTTCATCAGGAAAGGGTGGACGGACTCTGGGGTGGGGGTGGGGGGCGGGCATGACAGGAGCTGTTTTTTAGGGGTTGTTTTTTCCCATTTATTTGCATTTGTAACATGCTTTGGTTTGAATTGCACTGTCGCGGTTGATTGGTGGGTAATCCTCATGGGCAAAAGAAAAGTTGCGGAACTGACGGATACTGGCTGAATGTTGAAGCCAGCCCGTGTCCTCATATATTCTCAGATGATGCGCCTAGTGCAACAATAAAAATGTATTTGAAAAAAAAAAAAAAGATTATAAGATGGCTAAGATACATCGATGACCTCTTTTTAATTTGGGATGGGTCACATAATGAGGCAGTAGAATTCAATGAGAATTTAAATATCAGTGGTCTTAACTTACAGTTCACAGCCCAAATCAGTGACAACTCAGTATGTTTCCTAGATGTAGAGGTTTTCCCTCGTGGGGGGAAACTAGAAACTAAGCTATACCGCAAACCAACTGCAGGTAATAGTCACCTCATAAGGAGCAATCCTTATTGGGAAATGCTCCGAATTAGGAGGATTTGTAGTGCAGATATTGATTGCACAGAGGCCCAAGCAGCTTGTAAGGTTAGATTCCTACAAAGAGGTTATTCTAATGAAATAATTGACAAAGCCATCGTAAGAGCTAATTCTTGTGATAGAACATCTTTGTTGTCTACCTGTACGCAAAGCAGAAACAATACATCCACAGTTGCTGTCAATGACACCCGACTTATTTTAACTTTCAATAATCAACATTTGATTATTAGAAACATTGTCAAACGCAACTGGACACTTATCTCTAGTGACCCAGTATTAAGTGGGCAGATTAAGGGCACTCCAAGTATAGCCTACAAAAGAACTAGAACAATGGGGAACTGTTTAGTATCTAGCAGTCCTGAGATCCGGACCACAGGCTCGTAGTTAGACTCAAGTTAAGGTTTTCTTAAGTGCTCTTCATGCAAAGTGTGTAAGAATGGAGTTAGCAAGAAAGAATATACAACTCCGTTAATTAACAAACCCACATTAATAAAGTGCCAATTAACATGCTGCACCGAGTACGCAGTATATGTGCTGGAATGCCCCTGTGGTCTGCGCTACGTCGGTAGCACAAGACCACAGGTACACAAACGCATCCTGCAGCACCTAGGGGCCATTACCAACGGGGATACTGCGTACCCGGTTGCGAGGCACTTTGAGGAGTCACATGCGAAAAATCCGGCTGGATTGAAATACTTTGTCATTGACATGGTACCACCACAAAGAAGAGGTGGGGATAGAGAGTTGCTATTGCGTAGGTTAGAGACCAGACACATCATCTTATTGGATACTAAGACTCCTAATGGTCTTAAAGCATGGGAAGATTGTCATACCTACTTGTAAACACTGTTTTAACAATGACTAACTGTACCACTATGAACATACCCACTGTCTCAATCTAGTTTTTACACAAGTATGTTATTTTATGATTTGCACATTTTTATGTTTCACTAGGAGGCACAAATTTGTAGAATTTACGTTGCCGATATTTATTGCTATCTTTGCACATAACGCAACAAGGCTCATCTTTTGCACAGTTGCTTGCCTACCCATTAAGGGGGAATTTTTTTAAACGTCAGTGTTTAATGTGTGTAGAGGCTTGCTTTTGAGGATGCTAGCCTTTAGAACTGATATTCCTTGATATTATGGATTTGTTCTATGGCTAATTTCATACATACACCATAAAATGATTATTCAGGTGTATGGTCTCAAATTTGTGAGGGTGGAACAATATAAAAATTAATTTAACTGTATAATACGTTATTTTATTGTTGATAGTCAGTATTTTGCTGATATATTTATATCTGTGATTTTAACATCTTATTTATATTCACATATTTATATATTTAAGTATTTATGTATTTAATATGTTCAGATATATTTCCATCCTTTTCTACAATTGAATGAGCAATTAGAACACATTATGTGGTTATACAACTGTTATGTATTATGTGCATTCCTGCATTCAAGCAGTTATTATTTAAGGCAATATGTTTTCTATGTCTATGATAGCAATACTACGGCACTTGCACTTTAAAAGGAGCACATACGCCCCTACACGTTGTCATGTGATCAAGGGCTTGTTTGTCCCGAAACGCGTAATGGTGGTGTGGTGGAGAGCTAAATAAAAAATCAGCACCAGTCTTTGGGTTTGTCTCGTCTATTTACCTGCAGAACTGCTGGAGACTTTTGTATGTCGGATATATATATATATATATTCAGCTCACAGCATCCACAGGTTCTCACCCTGTTGAAGGATCGCAGCACTCATGGGGCTGGTTCACAACAAGTTTTTATTAGCAAACCTCACAGCATAGTAAGACACGTTTCGGCATCGGCCTTCGTCAATTTGTTATACAAAGGCGCGCGGCAGCCATTAGTGCTTTATAACCACTGCATGTATACATTTAATGGAAATGAACTAGGGACACAAACACAACCACTAGAGGTGCCGCCATATTGTAACGTGTAAATACCTCTGATAAAATAACGTGGATGTTGCAAAACTTTAAATACCTCATTATTTTCATATTCTTTAAATGAACATATCTGCTCAGTTTAGATCTTGCCCTGGATGGGCATTACCCACAAATGCGCCCGAATTATTTGCACATACTTCTCACCCTAAATGGGCTATGCAATGGTTATACTCCTATGCTTATATTATATTCATCCATAATTTAGAAACAATCAATTCAATATTCATTCATTCGTAACAGGTTCAATGACCATCCGGCCATGCGATGCTGGCTAAACATCTTGAAATCATAGTTCCTAGATACAGTTAATTTCAATAGTGGTCAGCCGACCACACATATTTATCTAGCATGTCGAACATATCAAGAGACATCGATGAAACATATTATCCCAAATGTACTGCTAATTCCTCATGCATATTAAGTCCCATAGGTGTTTTGCTCTGGAGATCTATAATATAGCGCAATTCTAATCGCCTCAACTTCTGTAAACGATCTCCTCCCCTTCTATTGACTGGTACACTATCTAAACAGAAATACGACAACAGATCCCTGTTGCGTTTATGTTCCCTGTCAAAATGTCTGGCTACGGGGTAGGACTCATCCTTGTTATTGATTGCCCGCATGTGCTCCAAAATCCGCAATTTAACAGGATGAGTGGTGCTCCCAATATATCTGAGCCCACAGGGACAACTCAGACAATAGATAGCGTAGGGGGTAGAGCATGTCAGGAATTTCTGTATGTGTCTAGGTGTAATCAATCCTGGTACCTTGTAAGTTAGCATACGTTTGCTGTATTTACAGGCTTTACACAGCCCACAAGGATAAAAACCATTCAGAGGTGGTAGTTTGGGTTGTACTCTATGTCCTACATGATGGCTTTTAACTAGAAGGAGCCATTGAATGCACGAAATCCGGACGTTGTAGAAAAGAGGTGTCGGGAACGCCGGATTAGACAACGAGCGATTGGCTGGGTAAGGTGCTTGTGGCACATCAAAGATCTTGATTAAAAGACTTTTATGAACTATTACAATTGACATAGAATAACATCTTTATATTCAATGGCCAATTATACAGGCAACTGTTGGGGGTGGCAATGGGTTCCTGCTCTTCCCCCAGCTTCGCAAATGTATTTGTGGGCTGGTGGGAGGAGCAGGTGGCCTGGGCTGACACTAACAGTGTGTGGTATAAGAAAATTAAAGCTTGGCATCGATACATAGATGATCTCTTCATCATTTCTGAGGGTTCAATTGAAGAGGCCAAAATCTATGTGGATAAATTGAATGAAAATGAGGTGAATTTAAGGTTCAGTGGAGAAATTAGCACAACAAGTGTGAACTATTTGGACTTAATCGTTTATATCGAAGAGGGACAATTACAGACGAAATTATTTCGAAAAATGACCGCAGGTAATTCCACCCTATATGCCATGAGTAACCATCCCAGGCAATTGATTAACAACATTCCATTTGGTGAGTTATTGAGACTTAAAAGGAATAACTCAGATATTAAAGAGTTTCAGAAATCAGCCAAACGTAGTTTGGATCATTTCAGGACCCGTGGTTATAGTGAGGTGGTGTTGAAACAAGCCTTAGACAGAGTAAATAACTTGAAGCGAGAGGATTTATTAAAATCTAAACCTAAGACCACTTCAGAGAACACAAGTTTTAGACTCATAACCACGTTCTCTGATCATGCAGGCGATTTGAAAAGGATACTACAGAAACATTGGAGTATCCTACTCACTGATAACAGTATCAAAGATGATTTGCTGACCAATCCGCAAATCACATTTCGGAAAGCTAGAGCTTTAAAAGCCCATTTGGTACATAGTCATCACACCACAGAAGGAATGAAACCTAAACCATAACAACCGTTAAAGGGTTTCTATCCTTGTGGACGTTGCAAGGCCTGCAAAATGAGTAAACGTACTTTAAGTTATAAAATACCAGGCAGTCAGAAACCTAGAGGGATAAACAAATTTATAACCTGCACAACACCATATGTGATTTACTGTCTAATATGTCCCTGTGGACTGCGATATATTGGCAGTACGATCAATCCAGTCAAACTTCGCATATTAGAACACATGCGAGTGATCAATAACATTGATGAAGCGTACCCTGTTGCCAGACATTTTAACAAAGTTCATGGGCACAATAGGGACCTATTGGCCTATTTTTGTCTGGACTGTATACCCACACACCCTAGGGGGGGGGGGGATCGCCTACAAAAGTTGAGACGCTTGGAGTCTCGTTATATTATTGATCTCCAAAGTAAAAGTCCGTATGGATTGAACACACATGAAGAATTAGCAGCACACTTGGGCTAATATAGACTGTTTCCTTGCTCTATGATATTTGATATAATGAATTGCTTAACAATAATGATGTATTGTTTCTGATCAAATGTATTTATATGTATTTTTTGTTATTTAATGATTTATGTGCTGTGGCTCACCGTCATTTATGGATCTGATGTGCCCATCCATGGGCGAGATTGGCTTATTCGCTTTGATTGATGCGAAGATACCAGAGCCCATTCAGGGCTACATAATTAATTGACTATCATTATTCTATTCATCCTTTAAGTATAGTGATGTTAAATGAATGAGCATTATACATTGCACTCGTTTGATTTTGGTTTTGAGTACTTTTGCATTTGCATGTTTAAAGATGGCAGGACTGTGCTGATGAACATGTGCCTTTCTCTATGTCCATGACACTAATGACGTTGACAACAGAAATAATATTTATAAACAATGGCCGCAGTGCGTTCCGCGATGCAATGGATAATGGCTAAGTGCCGAAACGCGTATTGCTTGTGCCTGAAGGTTTCAATAAACTATCGTTGGAAACCTCCCCCTCGTGAGAGTGCTTTCTTCTAACCTGGCGGATTTTATTGCCATGTTTCGAAAGGATTTTGGGAGCATATATATATATATATATATATATATATATATATATATATATATATATATATTAACGCTCCAAAATCCTTCCCACTCCTGGAAAAAGAATACGACAGCACTCGAGGATGAAGGTTACAAACTCGCTAGATTTTATTTAGCGGAGGGGTGCACACAGACGCGTTTCGGCGGTCTGCCTTCGTCAGTGTGTGATGCTATATATATATATATATATATATATATATAAATGTATAATATGTCTGGAAGCTTTTATTCGAAAAATACAGAGGCATAACCATGGGTAACTATGTAATATTGTCCAATATTATATTGTATTTTTTTTTTTTTTTATAATGGCATTTGTATAGCACGTACAACCCCATATGTGTGACGCTGAAAAACCAAAGGTTAAAGAGATGCCCCGGTCTTGCACTGCTTATGATCTCACTGATGACGTCACTCATGACAAGTTCAATGACATCATTGATGATATCTCTGCTGACATCTCAGGAGACATCATTAATGACATCACTGATGACATCACTGATGCCATTAACTTTTAATCTTCTGTTCAATTGTCTCTACAAACTAGTACAGCCTTTGAAATATGTAAAAAGAGATCAAATGGTGCAGAATCATGTAAAGCATAACTTACATAAATATATGTTCTTATGTAAAATAATTAGACTGTATCCCACTCCCTCTAGAAACACTTGTCTCAGCAGGTGGCCAAGCCCCACTACGCACATCCTTCGCCATGTGCCCAGGGTTTCAAGAAGAGTCCACTACCTACAGAGACTCTAGCCCCATTAGGTGCCTAAGCTCCTGCTATGTATATCCTTTATCCTGTGCATGGCTCTTCACAAAGAGGCCCCTTCCTCCAGGCACCCAAGACCCACGCAACACTGTTGCCCTGTGCACAACTTTTCATGGAGAGACGACTACTTACAGAATCTCAACTCCTGTTAGGCAGTGAAGACCCTTTGATGAACAGCCTTTGTCCAGTGGACAGCTCTACACGGAGAGCAGCACACACTCTCCACACATGCAAGCCCCATTAGCTGGCCAAACATGTTGCAAATGCTTACATTTGTTAGCAGTACAGGAGATAAAGCAAATTTGCTCTAGATGTAGCTCACTGAATTCCTTTTAGTGTCAGAAGCAATTAGGAAATTGTCACACTTATTAAATAATGTCATCAGTGATGTCATCAATGATGTAATTGAACTTGCCTTGAGGGATGTAATATTGAAGGTCTAAAGCAGTGTACAGTGGGGGCCCAAGCTATTCTTAGCTCAGTAAACGATAACTGGTGAATTTCAGTGTTTCTTCTAGTCATACTCTTTTTCAACTGACTTTTATAACTAAATGTAACCTCACTTTAACCTTAGGATTTTTCTGTCAATGTCTATGTTTTTTTTAGCATAAAGTAAGATATTATTACCAGATTAAACCATAACATAATTTTAACCTTAAAGTATGATCTTACTACAGTAATAACCATAATGTAACTGGCATGTGTTGGACACACCCTGCACTCAACTACCCTGGGAGTGGCGAACACCCCCCCAAACACACACAGTGCCAAGCAATGAGAGCACTCATCACAATATAGATGGGTGTAATTTTAAATGATACAGGTCTACTGGCTTTCTCAGGGGATCAGCTCATCAATATATAAAATGCAGGCCAATTGGCTTTCCTAAGAGGTGACTACAGCAATATACAAGGCAAGACTACTGGCTTTGTTAAGGGGTACCCACATCATTATATGAAGGAAGAACTATTGGCTTTGCCAAGGGATGACCACATCATTACACAAGACAAGCCTATTGACTTTGTCAGGGGGTGCCGTGTCAATATATCAGACAAGCCTTTTGGCTTTGACAAAGGCTTACCACCTCACTGTCATTGTATGAAGGCAATCCTATTGGCATTGACCACAAACATATACACGGCAAGCCTATTGACTTTGTCACATCATTATATGAAGACAAGCCTATTGTCTTTGTCAAGGAGTCACTACATCATTATAGGAAGACAAGCCTATTGGCTTTGTCAAGGTTTGAAAACATCAACATACAAGGGAAGCATACCGACTTTCTCAAGGGGTCACTATATCATTACCATTATATGAAGGCCAGCTAATTGGCTTTATCAAGGGGTCACCACATCATTATATAAAGAAAAACCTATTGGTTTTGTCAATGGGTGACCATATCATTATATGAAGGCCAACCCTTTTGGCTTTGTCAAGGGGTCACCACAGCATTATATGAAAACAAGCCTGTCGGCTTTATCGAGGAGTGAATACCAAAACATACAAGACAATCCTATTGGCTTTGTCAAGCGGTCACCACATCATTATATGGAGACAAGTCTATTTACTTTGTCAAGGGGTTACCACTTGATTATACAAGACAATCCTATTGGCTTTGTCAAGGGGTGACCACAACAATATACTTTTTTTTAATTTATTTATTTAATCTTTATTTCGACCGTTTGGTCATAAAAGATACACATACATAAAATGAGATAAATCTATCACAGTTATAAAACATCAATACATACTGTTCATAAAAAACCAGACTTTACAGGTGATTGTTAAAAAAGAGGGATTCTCCAGTTTACCCAGTATTTTTTATAAGACGACTACGCGTATGCCAGACATTCGTTAGGAATTTGGAAAGTGCAAAGACAGTTGGGCCAGAAACATCGCTTTTTAAAATTCTGTACATCGGTGCGTATTCCCTGCCACCCAAATTCTTGATCAATGGCAGCAGCCAGTACTTTCTAGCTGTCTTATATGCTGGGCAAAAAAAAATCACGTGCAAGTCATTTTCCTCTTTGTCAACGCAAAGAGGACAGAACTTGGTCGAAGTGGTTTGCGCCCAGGTACTAGTAAAGGACCGTAAAGGCAGAGTGCCGTACCTCCACTGGAGAAATACCTTCCTGGTGAATATGGGGTATACAGGATCAAGGGCTTTCTCAAATATGTAGAGATCCTTAGTTTGCAGGAATAAGGAGGAGAGGGACCCCTCTGTCTGGGTGGCTATAACCCTAACCCTTTTGTGCTCGTGGAACAACTTCGCAAGTGCTCTCTTCGGGATTCTTGGTGCTGTGGTAGCTGGTTCAGTCCACAGCTCGGGGAGCCCCATATCTGTGCAAACCAACTGGATGTTTTGGACCCAGGGAATACTGAGCGCCTTGGGATGTTTTAGTAGTTCGACCAATTCCTCCCTGTAGTCGATGAGATCGTCGCCGCACCATAGCCTGCGCCAAAAGGCTATGGGTCTTAGACTTATCTCGTCGACAAGTGGCCGTAGCCCTAAATCAAGCCTCAAAGGGAGGAGCGGAGTGCTAGGGGGGAGTGCGGTAATTTGTCGTAAAAACCTGTTTTCTGTACGAGACAAATTCCGACAGGGGATATGGCCCCACAATTCGGCCCCGTACAAGATCGCCCCCCTTGCCTGTGCCTTATATATCTGGATTAGGGCCCCCAGTGGGCGGTAGGTCGAACCGGTCATCATTCGTGTGATGCCCCCAGTGATTTGCACTAGTTTGAGGTTAGCCCTAGTTTGGTGGGTCTCCCAGGTCATGTTTTCATTGAGTGTCACGCCGAGATATTCGAACGTGGCAACTCTTTCCAGTCTCGTTGCTCCTAACAAGGGATTCGGGCGCTGTTTAGGGCTTGGATTCAACACCATATATTTGGTCTTTGTGGCATTGATTTAGAGCCCTCTATCCTGGCAGAAGGCCACAAAGGCATCAAGTATCTTTTGAATGCCCATGGGTGTCTTGGATACCAACAGCGTGTCGTCCGCAAACATTATTGCGGGCACGCTGTTGCCATTCAGTTTAGGGGCATCAGTGTAGTCGGTGGCGTTTAGGTGAGCGAATATCCCGTTGACGAAGAGGCAGAACAGGGTCGGCGCCAGCACACAACCCTGTCTTACCCCTCTGCCAACGGGAAATCTATCTGTCAGCTCCCCCGACCTCCCACACCTCACCTGGGCATAATTGTTATGATGCAGCCTCTGTAGGGTCAATAAGATGTCTGGTGGGACACCCATCCCTGCTAGGATGACCCAGAGTTTCCCCCTTGGCACGAGGTCGAAGGCGGCTTTTAAGTCCACGAAAATCGTGTACAGACTACCGCCCTCGAACCTCACTGTCCTCCAGCAGATCAGGTTCAGTCTGAAGACCTGGTCCACAGTCGATACCCCTTTCCTAAAGCCTGCCTGATATGGACTGAGGGCACCCACCTCCTCAATCCATTCCTGTAGCCTGTTCAGGAGAACCCTACCGAACAGCTTCTGTGCTACATCTATCAGGCTAATCGGTCTGTAGTTGGCTGGGAGCAGGGGGGATCCCTTCTTGAAGATAGGGACCACCTCAGCCCCCAGCCAAGTACTGGGTATTTCCATCCCACTGAGGACACCATTAAAAAGGGCTACGAGGTAGGGCGCCCAGACAGTGTTCTCCTGTTTATACAGATCCCCTGGTAGCCCATCCAGGCCAGGGGCCTTCCCCGAAGCCAAGCCTGAAATAGCAACTGTAACCTCACTCAGTGTTACCTCATCCGCCTGCAAACCCTGACTCCCTAGTTCAGGTAGTACGGGAGGCTCTCCGGACTCAGCGCTATATAGCGACTGGAAGTGGGCCTGCCACACTCCAGGAGCTATATTAGGCACCACTGCCGAATTTAGACTTCCTGATCCCCCATTCACCATTCTCCAGAACAGGCGTTGGTCTTGCACGGCTAGGGCCTTTGTAAGCTCCTCCCACTGGCTTTCCTCCCATTCTATTCTGGCCTGTGCGAGAAGCTTTTTATAGGCTTGTCTGCATTGCTTGAGACTTTCACCTCCTTTGCCCTCCCTGATTGCTCCCAGGAGTTCTGTTTTGGCCCGCCTGCAGGCTGAATTATACCATCGCGTTTTACCGCGGGGCCTCGCCTTCGGTTTTTGTACTTTGCGTGTGAAATGGGGTGCCGCTACTTTTATAAGTTCTTTATGGGCATCAAACAATTTACTCCTGATATCTATCTTGTTTGCCTCGCTATCAAGGTCTCTGACAGTTTCCAGGATGGGGGCAATCTCGGCATAAAGCAGTGGGAGTTTGTCCTTATTTGTGACCATATGCTCCCACCTAATTTTTCTCCTGCTGTTGTCTATCAGGAGTGTGGGATGATTCCCTACCTCAAGGGTCTCTAGGCCCTGGGGTGCTGGGTGGACGAGATCTAACTCAAGAGCGTTATGGTCACTGTCCATCCTATCAACTATCCTAAAATCCTGTACTGTTGACCACCTCGATAGTTGTACCAGGATATAATCCAAGTGTGACTCCCTTCCCTTGCGATTATAAGTATTTTTGCCTGGTGTATCGGAGTTAGTTCTCCCATTACACGCTCTAAGTCCATACCTTAGTGTGAGGGCAGTAATTTGCAACGCTAGAGGGGTCCAAACTTTTGGGGATGGCGCATCCACCCCAGGTACTGCCCACCTCTCTTCTTCCTCTGATAAGAACCCTTCCTGAAGGCCTGGGAGTGGCTCAAAGTGGGAGTTAAAATCCCCACCCACCACATAGTATGAATCAATCGACAGTTCCAGTAAAAAGTTCGAAAGTTCATTAAAAGTCGGTGATTCTTTTGCCCTTCCCATTGGCCTAGAATAAATATTAATCAGCAGGAGGTTGACTTTGTTTGGCCAAGTTAGAGAAACCACAAGAATATCGTCCGAGCTACATGGAAGCCGTGTTGCCACACAGCCCAGATGAGCCGCAACCCATGTCGCAAGACCCCCTGATGGTCGGCCTTTGCCTTCCCATCTAGCTGGAATAAAAAAGGATGCATAGCCTTGGTACTCGAGGTCCTCTCTGGCCCAGGTTTCCTGGAACATGCATATGTCACCATTTTCTATGTACTTTCCCCAGGTCGGCTCTTCCAATTTATTTGCTAATCCCGCGATGTTCCAGAATATACAAGACAAGCCTAGTGGCTTGGTCAAGGAGTCACCACATCATTAGCATTATATCAAGGCAAGCAGATTGGCATTGTCAATGGATCAACACATCAATATTCAAGTGCAGTTATGTTAAAAATAGAAACATGTCCAAAGAGGAACGGTTGGCTCTTACGGAATTGAGTAAGGACACTAGTATAGTGTTTAGGGAAGCTGACAAAGGCGGAAAATATTGTTATAATGAGGAGATCGGATTATAGCAACGAAATTAAGAGACAGCTCAGTGATGAGACCTGTTACAAAAGGTTGAGAGGGAATCCAACGAAAAAGCTGGTAGGCTCATCACTGAAAGATTATTTTCTTGGAAAGAGCAGGGCTTGTTAGATGGGCATGAATACAAGTATTTTAACAATACCAGTCCTATTTATCCATTTATATATATACTCCCAAAAATACACAAATCAATGCGAGATCCTCCAGGTAGACCCATAGTCTCCAGTATAGGAAGTCTAACTGAACACCTGTCGGAATTTGATAATCTGTTTCTGAAACCTTTGGTAGTTAACTTACCCTCTTATATTTGAGATACTATGGATGTGTTGAATAAGCAGTAGGATATTACCTGGGATGAGGAAATTAGTTTTGTAACACTGGATGGGGTGGGACTATACACATGTATTGAAAATGAGAACAGACAGCAGGCACTCAGTCATTTTATGGGTAGTCGTAATGCTAGTTTGCATGAACATATCAACATGATTTTAGAAATGAGCAATCTGATATTGAACAACAATTTTTTCTTGTTTGAGGGGGAGTGGTTCCACCAGATCCGAGGGACGGCCATTGGATCCAGGTTTGCCCCCTGTAATGCCAACCTCTTTATGGGGCGGTTTGAGTGGGAGCATGCCTGGAACAAAAGAGCTAGCAAATGGATGGACTTGATCCTGTTTTGGGGCAGATTCATTGAGAACAATTTGCTAATTTGGAGGGGAACTAACCAGGAATTGTCAGCATATTGTGATTTCCTGAATTCAAAGGACCATAACGTTATATTCACCATGTACCATCATAAGAACACCATTGAATTTTTAAATGTGCAGTTGTACATAGTGGATAAGAGCATACAAAGTAGGTTGTATAGGAAGCCGACAGCCACTAACTCGATCTTAAGAGCTGATAGTGCGCATCCTCCAGCAGTGACTAGGGGAATTCCTTACGGAGAAATGATACGCATTCATAGGAATTGCAGTACAGAGAAGGATTTTGAGACTAGCTTAATGAGTTGCAGAATAGAATGGTGACAAGAGGGTACATTCGATCTCATTTGGTGAAGGCCAGGAGCCGGGTACTGGGTATCAGAAAAGAGGACACCCTCATTCAGAAGCAGAGAAGGGAACAAAAAAAAGATTTGATTTTATTTCTACCTTTAATACACAACATAATCCAGTGTACAAGATTCTGAGTAAAAACTGGAATCTGTTGAAAGGTGTTCAAGGTTTGACAAATTACATTACTGATAAATCAACAGTTATGTATAGAAACATATTTGCAATTTGGTGTAAATAATAATCAGAAATTATCTGGAACCTATATGTGATCGAGGGGGAAGTTGGCTGACCCACATACCAAAAGTTTTTTTTATTTGTGGATCATGTAGTATTTGTGAGTGTGGGATAAATCACACTAAAAGTTTTAGATTTAACACCAATAGACTGCACCACATTAGTGAGTTCATAAACTGTAATAGTTGTGGTGGTATTGATGTGATCATTTGCGATTGTGACAAAGTGTATGCTGGAAGCACTAAGAGATCGGTAAAAATCAGAATTCAAGAGCACAGACGTGCCATATTGAACAATGATATTAGGTCCCAAAAATACCAACAAATGAAGGAGAGACATCTGGCCTCGCTACATATGAAATTTCATGGCATCAAACGAATCACTCTGAATTTTAGAGTAGGGAACTGGGAACTAAAATTAAGGCAAGAAGAGGCCAAGTGGATCAGTAGGCTGAGGTTGGCTGAACTAGGTCTGAATAGCGATAATGAGTTTCATTACTTTTTGTAGTCAGAGAATATAGAGGCATGAATGGACTATATATGTATTGTTTACTGCAGCAAGTGTTGTTTGAAACAAGGGAATGTTTCTAGGAGGTTCAGATCTAAGATGATGTAGGTTGTATATGGCAAAGATGTAGGAACCTTTGTTATTTTGTATTTATTGTGAAACTCAGGAAAATGAGGGATCCAAGCGAATTGCGATGGAAAGTAAGGGAAGTGCTCCTATGGTATTGGTGTTGATGCCACGGTTTGCATGAATTGTAAAGCCACACACGAAATTCTGATTGCTTGGACTAGAGATGTGGAGTAGGACCAGAAGTTAGGTGGGGACTGTTCCCGTTTCTCATATGAAGTGGTTTGCGTACCTGATCAGGGTAATTTGTTATCATGGGGCAAAAGGGCACCGAATGAGACTAATATCACGCTGTAATCGCGTGTGGTCAGGGTCATACTTCCCATGCTATGGCTTTAGTTATTTGGAATGAGGTGGACTTGGCATATAGCTGATCCTGCATTATGACATATTCTGAATTAAGGAACAACATCTAGTGGAATCACCACTAGTATCCCAAACGCACAACAGTTTTAAAGTAGACCGTGCTTAGTCAAAGATCAAACAAAAATTTCTCTTTTTTGCAAGATAGTAGATTCTATTTTATGTATACACGTGTTCAACAAGCATTGATAGACTCAATATTTGCTTATTCCAAAAACACAATCAAAATAACGTTGTTAATGAGAAAAATTCTTGACATTATCACAACTTAAAGAAAGCCTAATGCATTTCGGGAAACTCCCTTCTTCAGGGGCATTCAGTAAGAAGGTGTCTACCTATGGACATCTACGTGTCCATGTTGGATGTCTGAGAAACTGCGTTATAAAAGATGATGTGACTTGAATCCTCTGGTACGCATGTAGTTGTCACTGCGATGTAAGTCCGAACAGAGGACAAATTGATTGCCTCTGTGGTGTGCCTGAAGTTTTTCTGCTCGGGACAGTCAACAAACAGAAGTTGTTTGCGTAATCAAAACTTTACGGATTAGGACCCCTTGAGGCTCTATGCTTGCTAGGTTGAAAACGCGCTCCGCCGTTCACGGTATGGAAACTCGAATCCCAGACTCCACAAACAGGATCCTGTTTGTGGAGTCTGGGATTCGAGTTTCCATACCGTGAACGGCAGAGCGTGTTTTCAACCTAGCAAGCATAGAGCCTCAAGGGGTCCTATTCCGTAAAGTTTTGGTTCAAGTCACATCATCTTTTATAACGCAGTTTCTCAGACATCCAACATGGACACGTAGATGTCCATAGGTAGACACCTTCTTACTGAATTCCCCTGAAGAAGGGAGTTTCCCGAAATGCATTGGGCTTTCTTTAAGTTGTGATAATGTCAAGAATTTTTCTCATTAACAACGTTATTTTGATTGTGTTTTTGGAATAAGCAAATATTGAGTCTATCAATGCTTGTTGAACACGTGTATACATAAAATAGAATCTACTATCTTGCAACAAAGAGAAATTTTTGTTTGATCATTCTAAGCACGGTCTACTGTGTTTCTTGTGACATACTTTAAAACTGTTGTGCGTTTGGGATACTAGTGGTGATTCCACTAGATGTTGTTCCTCAATCAGGCTGGCTGCCTTTCAACCAAACAGCACACACACTTTTGTTTAAATAGTTTAGCACTAGAGTAATTTAGTACATATTAAAGGAGTGCGCAGGCAATCACTACATTATATTCTGAATTAACCAACATAATCAAAATGATTCTTTATATTGATATTGGGTAGGGACGGTTCCGGCATATTTGTAACAGACTGATGAGGTTGAATAAGAACTTGTAGACCGCTTTTGCTTGGTGAAAATTGGGACGAGGGCAGTGAAGTGGATAACATTTAAATTTATTGTAATGCACTGCAGGCATGGGGAAGTAGCTTCACCCTGCAGTGAACGTGTACTGAAATAGCTCACAACAGATTTTGAAGGTTGCGGCATGGTTAGCGTCGTGGAGAGTTAGCAGACTGTTATCATTGGTAGATACATGGAGTTTCTTTATCCAATCAGGTTCCAGCAACTTTGACGACCTGAGAAGAAACTGCATTGTAGTGAAGGTTTACTTAGTTTCTGGCTGGACTCACGGGGAGGACCAGAGGGGGAACAGTCAGAGATTAGCATAATGAAGGCTTGAAAATCCACTGTCCGGATTGGAGGAGTAAATTTACAAATAGCGGACACGTCTGTGGTGAAAATACTTGGCGGGAAGGATCGTACCGACCAGATGGACTTCATTTTGAATTGAACAGAGGAACTGAAAGGTTAGTTTTGATATAGGATTGAGTCATGACCCACAGAGGAATAAGGAGGGCATGCCAAGAGGGGCAGGTCTTGCTTCAATAACAGAATATGATGGAAGGCTTTTGGAATATGTGTATGCCTTTTACTTTTTCTAAACAAGGGTGTGACAGTAAGGAAGAGTGATTGGGATAAAGTGCATTGAGGGACACCCTCACCATTAGACTGAGTTATTACATTTTCCTTTTCCCCCAGATCACACATACAATTGAAAGGACAGACGGATGCTGCCAAGAGGGGTATCCAGTTAGAAGCTAACTGCGAATAATAATGTTTTAAGGTCATAATAAGTTTTGGTTGAGGTTGGTCACATAGAGACTCTTTTTTCTGAGTAAATTGGGGTAGTATTGGGTGGACGCGGTGTAAAAAAGAAACCAAATACAAAAAATAAATGAAGTTAGAGGAAGGATTTTAAGGGTGTGGTAATACAGTAATGACACTGCAACAATGATTTTGAACCTAAAGATGAATATAGGTGTGAAGGTACAGGATGTGCACTGGTTTCACACTTTGAAGCACTCTCACGGGGCTACTATTTATGTGTTGTGGAGAAAGGAGATTGGATATAGGCAGGGACTATTGTTTAGCTTTTTATGTGTTAGCATTTACTATGGATTGTTTATTGTATAATTGATGGTTTTACTGAGAAATGTATACATTTTTTGGGGATCACAAATGTATGTATTGTTTCTTTAATTTACAGTCCTGATGATGTCCCTAATGGACGAAACGTGTCGGCTGACATTGATTATTATGGTGTGATCTGGAGTTATGAAGAAAACATTGTGAAATAAAATGCATTAATTGGATACATATAAAACTGCTTATTGACTTTTTGTGAATTGAGCTACATAGTAAGTAAGTAAGTAATATATTTATTGTGCAGTTAATTAAAACCGTTACAAAAAGATTGAATATCATTTATAAACAGTAAAACATCAATTTAAAATATGTTTCTGACCACGATTAAAAATCACACTTTAAGATCAAGGAACGTGTCCACTCCTCCTGCCTTGACAACCCGTAGTATTGTTTCTTTGTTTTTATCATTTGAGGTTCGCAGCAGTTCATGAGACAGAATTGCCCCGCTAGTAAGAGTCTTGGTAAAAAAAAACATGCTAACAAATGCATGTATGTAGTGCGTAGTCCCGTCTCAACGTTTATTAGTTTATGCAACAATAGGCTATTGTTCATTTCCTTTGAGGCTTATATGTGCAAATAGTGCTTAAAATTGTATCTTAAAAACACAGTAACAGGTGTGAGCGCAGAGGATTGACTGGTCTTCGCCATCTCTATTCCAATAAAGCTTCATCGTTGATCCGATGATGTCTGTTTTAATCGAAGGTCTGCTGCAGTTAAAAATTTCACCAGGTTGCAGCTTAATTGGATATCTTCGGCTTATGAATTGAGCTACATAAAGAGTAATTAACTTGTGAATTTTGATGAATTAAAGCGCACCTTTCGGATCAAGGTTATATCCTTTATTTAGACACTTAAGTCCATTAAAGTACATAACAGAATAAATCATTTTAGTAGGATCGTGGATAAAAAAACACGCATTGATAAAACGCTTGTCACACTTAATATCAACACTCAAGGCTTTAAGACACCAGGATCGTTCAACTCATTACATTTTATCCACTGTAAAAGGGCATAGGCTAAGAATATTCCTAAAAATATCTGTGGCTACCAATTTGCACAAATGCATCACTTTGGTACTTCTCAGAATCGTCGGAGTGGAGGGCTACTGACGAATGAATTAAAGTGCAAATGATATATTACAGTAAGGGAACCGATCTCCAAGAAACGGGGTGAAGTGGTACTAAAGTGCAAGTTAAGGTGCAGGTGAGAGTTTATATGAAGGGGTTGCTTTGGAAATGGCCTTGAATAAAGGTGTGTACTGTCTAAGTTGGTTTTAGTGTGAAATGCCATTAGAACTCTCCCTATAGAGTTATTCAAAGATTGTTGTTTCAAGATACTATTAAACAGCATACTAACAGCACAGTGCCTATTTGCCCGACCAAAAAAACTATTTAGAAACTCCAGTGCAAGGAGACATCACTTACCAGCAAGTATCAGGCGCCACAATTGTTTATAGGTTTTTGATAGACAGAAAAAATAGTTACATCATAGATCAAACGTTTTAATTTTTGTAAAACTAGAGTTCAGAATAGGGTCTGGTGCCCGAGGCAGGCAATAACCGCCTGTCTGCATTATCGTATGCAGCGTTGATTAAACAAAGGCCTTTAAAATCTCCTTCTTAACGACAATAAACTGGGGCACAGGCATGTTATGTGAATGATATCCTCCACGTCAACCTTACACAGTCTGCATGATACGTCACTGGAAATCCTAAGCCAAGGCAGAGCATGAATAAGGCCTGGGAGGAAGCCAAAATGATGTCTCAAAAAGAGTCCTTTTAGATGCATTGACCACCCATCCTCTAAATAGGGCAGACGCTTCAGAACCTAGTATTCGCCTACGTTTGTCCATGCCTGTGATCTAGATGAGAGGGCCTCTTTATCTCTTACCATAGACATTTTTTCAAAACACTATTAACAGCTTTTTGAAATTATTCTGACGGCAATGTACTTTCCCACAAAGATTAAAGAGCCAGGTCATCAATTGCCTGGTTCCAGGTACTGCCAGGCAGGCAAACGTTTATTTGTCAATACTTCACGCCACAGGGATTGACATAGATTGATATTGAGTTATTTTATTTTTATTTTTTTTGTAAATATCTTTTTATTGCAGCAATGATAGATAAGTATACAGTACAATTTATGCCATTCCCCTTGATGCTCAGTGTGAGCTCCGCTCCCACTCCCCAGTATCACACAGCCATTCAGCTCGCACCCCGGAGGTCGAGCGGCAAAGTCGCAGGTACATAGGAAACTGCGCTGGAGCATTCTGTGCGTGGCTACAGCCAACAAGTGGATGGGAAACGGCAGCCCTGCTTTTCGGACCTAACACTCCCTCTCCCCTGTCCCAGGTCCAGTTGAAGCCAAGAGCTTCTGTGCAACTCCCGTGTACATACCCCCCTCCCCTTCCCCTAAACCCCCTCAACTTTTCCTACCCCGCCTTCCCCGTCCAGTATTCCCCCCCCAACTCTCCCTGCCCCCTACCCAGCCCCCCCACCCCCCCAGGCGTGCCAGAGTATCACCTAATTGAACTCTCAACCTTGTCACCAAGATCAGACCCGAAGCATGGTACCAGGATTCGTCTGCAATCATCCGTAAATCATCTCGATGGAACGCAAGGGCAGTGCAATAGCCGAGCGGGTCTATGCCGCCCCCCCGTCAGGCGGGCGTCCCTCTGGAGCCGGGCTATGTACTGGGGATTCCTCCTCCTCCACGTCCAGGAGCGTGAGATCTAGGACCAGCCCCTCCCACGCCCTGGCTCTCTCCAGTGCCAAGTCATTGTCTATCCTGAGCGCAGCCCGCAGGCGAAGCTCACCCTCACATCTAGCCCATTTAAGCAGTTCAGCCTTCCAGCGCTCTACTACGGGGCCCCGGGACGCCTTCCACTGGGATGTAATGGCCCGCTTCGCCAGGAGAAGCCCCAAGTCCAGGAACTTGCTAGTGACTTTGTTCTTTGATGTGTGTGGGAACCAGTGTAGTATGCAATGTGCCATGGTGAGTTGCAGGTCCCTCTCCGTCACCTCCCTCAGAACCTCCACCACCTCCCCCCAGAAGGGCCCCAGCTCGGGACAGGACCAGAACATGTGTCGGAAGTCTGCGGGATCCGCCGGGCAGCGCGGACAGGACGCTGGGTGAGCCGGGAAGTACTTATGTAATTTATCAGGGGTCAGATACGCCCTATGTAGGACATAAAAGTGCACCAGCTGGAACCTTGCGTTGCGCGTGCCGTTCCGGGCCCCCTCCAGTATACCATTCCAGGCCTCTTCGGGGATCTCAGTCGCCAGGTCGGCCTCCCATTTCGTCTTCAGGGTCAGCAGCGGAGCGGTGGATTCCGAGACCATGCGTCGAGTCAGGCACGTGACCGCTTTGACTGTCCCTGCCATCATCACGACGTACTGACATCCCAGGGACAATGGTGGCTCCGAAATGCCCGCCCCCCAGTGTTTGCGGATCGCCGCCGTTATAGCCGCATGAAGAAGGAAGTCCCCACCCGCCAGTTCGAAGCGGTCCTGCAGGAGGTCGAAGGGCAACATCACTCCATTTTCGTACAGGTCACCTATGGATGACAGCCCCTGCTGGTCCCAGCCGCTCAGCCCGCGCCACGAGCCTCCGTGCGGAAGCGCCCCGCAGAGTCTAAGCGGGATCTCTGGTGCGTAAGGAACCGTAACACCGCATCTCCGGCGATATCTGTTCCAGCATTTCCGGGCCGTCGCAAACTCCTGGGTGAGGTGGAAATCCCCCATCGGAAGTCCCAGGACAATCCGGGACAACACCTGGACCGGACCCGCCGGTTCTCCTGCTCCATCCTCCCCCCTCCTGGCCCGAGCCACCCATTGTGTCAGCCATTGCAGCTGCGCCGCTAAGTAGTAGAGCTCGTAGTCCGGCACCGCTAGACCTCCTTCCGCCCTAGGGCGGAGAAGCGTGGCATGGGCCACCCTGCGCCTTCCCGTCCCCCACAGGAAGCCGATGACCATCGATCGCAGCCGCCGAAAGTAGCTCGCCGGGATCCAGATCGGGAGGGTCCCGAAGAAGTAAAGCAGCCGCGGGAGGGTTACCATCTTGAGCAACGCCACCCTGCCCATGAGTGACAACGGGAGCGTGCCCCAAAAGTCGAAATTCTCTCTAGCGTGCCGTATCGCCGTACCGATATTACCCTCAAGGATATCGGCTCTGTCATGGAAGATCGAGGTGCCAAGGTATCGCAGGCTCCTCTCTTCCCAGGTCACTCCCTCTGTAGTTTGCGGGCATGCCCTCCGTGGGCGGGCCGGGAATAGGTGGGACTTCTCCCAGTTCACTCGGAGGCCCGAGATTCTACCCAGCGATTGCAGGAGGGCCTTAGCTCCTCGCAGGGAGTCCGTCGAATCCGCCAGGAACATCAGCAGATCATCTGCGTATAGTGCGATGTGGTGGTCTTGACCATAGACGTCCAGGCCCCGATACGCCTGCCCCAGCCGGGCCCGAGCCGCCAGCGGCTCGACGGCCAAGGCACACAGCAGGGGGGAAAGAGGGCAACCCTGACGGGTGCCCCTGCCCACTCCGCACATCTCAGAGATGATCCTCCCCGTCCTGACCCTTGCCGTCGCGTTCGTATAGAGCAGCCTCGTCCAATCTACGAAGCCTTCGCCCAGGCCCAGCGCTCGCAACACATGGAAGAGATACGGCCATTCCAGGCTGTCGAAGGCCTTCTCCATGTCGACAGCAAACACCACTGCCTCATCCCCGTCGTAAGTGTCGGCCTCTAGTATGTGCAGGAGTCGCCGCACGTTAAGCGCTGTATTGCGGGCCGGGATGAAGCCCGATTGGTCCGCATGTACCAGCATGGGCATGTGAGGGAGCAAACGCGTCGCCAAGATCTTGCTCAGAATCTTATAGTCCAGGTTGAGCATGGACAGTGGGCGATACGCTGACCTGTCCCATGGCGGCTTCAGTAGTGGGACTATCAGCGCCTCTCTCGTGGACGCAGGGAGGCAGCCCAGCCGCCTCGACTCGTTGTAAACCCACGTCAGCCGGGGCGCTAGGAGATCCGTGTAGGTGAGGTAGAATTCCGTCGGGAATCCATCGGTGCCCGGCGTCTTATTTCTTGCCATGCTCTTGATGGCAACCCGTACCTCCCTCTCCTCAATCTTGTCCCCAAGTCGCTTTGCGATCTCCTCCTCCAGCACCGGTAAGTCAAGACCCTCCAGAAAGGCCCTAAACTCCTCCTCCGACGGGAGGACCCTACTGCGGTAGAGCTCTGTGTAGTAGTCATAAAACAATGCGTTAATTCCCTGTTGATCAAACCTCGCCGCCCCCGCCTGGTCTCGGAGCTCAAGAATGACCGAGCTTCGGCGGGACGGGTTGGCCAGCCAGGCCAGGAGAGCCCCCGATTTGTCACGTTCCGAGTGCGCTCGCGTAAGGTAGGCCTTGTAGTCAAAG
Source organism: Lissotriton vulgaris (assembly GCF_964263255.1). Lineage (NCBI taxonomy): Eukaryota > Metazoa > Chordata > Amphibia > Caudata > Salamandridae > Lissotriton > Lissotriton vulgaris. The sequence goes on along the minus strand of NC_141687.1, from coordinate 951,844,332 downwards.
CATCGGAGACGCTCCACTGTCGCCGCCACCGCCTCTCGCGCCCCTAGCAGGGCCTCGTGAGTGTCCGGCCGCTCAGGTCTCGCCCTCTCTAGTCTCCGCAGGGTCTCGTCCTCTTTCTCGATGTCTTCCAGTAGCGTTCTCCGCACTCCCAAAGCCGTTGCAATGCACTGGCCCCGAAGTACCGATTTGAAGGCGTCCCATTCCGTCGCGGCTGACCCCGCTGTACCCGCGTTCTCCTGGAAATATGCCTCAATGCCCGAGGCAATCGTGGCACGGAAGAGCTGATCGTCCAGTGCCTCAGGGCGGAGCTTCCAAGCCGGGATCCTCGGGCGGAGCTGCGACCAGCGCAGCCGCACGAGGAGCGGGTTGTGGTCCGAGATCGAGCGCGTGAGATACTCACTGTGGCACACCTCCGCGTGCACGTCTTGCGAGCATAGGAAGGCGTCAATGCGGACATGTAGTTCGTGGAGAGCGGAGAAGAAGGAGTAGTCCCTGTCCGACGGGTGGTTAGCCCTCCAGGAGTCAACCAGTCCCCACCGGCGCTGCCAGGCCGAGCGCGCGAGTGCAAGTTTACCAGCTGGTGCATTCGGAAGGGGAGGGTGGGATCTATCCAGGTTAGCGTCTGCCACGCTGTTAAAGTCGCCGCCCAGGAGCAAGGGTTCCACCAGAAACTGAGCTAGTTTATTGGACAGTTGTGCGAGGAATGCAGGTTGGTCCACATTTGGGGCGTATATGCAACCCAGGTTAAGGTCCCTCCCGTCCAGCTTTCCACGCACCATTATGTATCTCCCCTCTGGGTCAATCACCTGTTGTGTGCATTGGTAGGGAATCCCCGCCCGCACCCAGATGGCCACCCCCCTAGCATAAGCGGAGTAGCCGGTGTGAAAGACCTGCCCCCTCCAGCGCCGCTGCAGTGCCCTCCCTTCTTTGTCCAGCAGATGGGTTTCCTGAAGGAAGGCAATGTGTATGCCCCGCCTGACCAGATATGAGTGGATCTTATGACGCATGTGCATCGAGTGCATCCCCCTTACGTTCCATGTGAGACATCTATAGCCTAAGTCGGATCCCATGGCGAAGTCTGCCAAGCCCCATCCACTCCACTCACTCTCCCGGCAACCCCCCCAGCACGCCTAGGCCCCCCCCCGTCCCCCCCCCCAACCTGCACAAGCAAACTACCCCAACTCCCACACCCCCGGACAGACAACCAACGTGGAAACCCCATCCAAACTCAAGAATCAAAGAGCGTGTCACTACATAGTAGGGCTGGAGTGGCAGCGATGCCGGCTCCAGACAGGTCCGAAGCCCCCCGCCCCCGCCCCACTACCCCTAACAACAATCAGGAGAGACCCCCCGACTCTCCCCGTCCCCCACTGTGCCAGTGCGAAGTCCCGGGGGGGCATCCGCATCCCACTGCAGAGCGTCCAGAAGCGGTCCCCCCCCCCCCACCTGCATGTCCCATTATCTTACTTGTGTGGCCAAGGTCTCACGAACCGTCTCAGCCAAGGATACCTTCCGCTGTCTGGGGAGTCACCACCGGCAGGTCCGTCTCAGAATGTTCGTGCCCACTGCTGGAGCCAGGGCTGGGAGTGCTGTCCTTCGACTGCTCAGATGCGCTGCTGGAGGGGCTGGCGTCCCCCTGGCTGATGGCCGCCACCGCTTGCACCGCCTTGGCTCGCTCCTGCTGCCAGCCCGTTGGGGAGCCAGATCGTCGCGTCGGTGTCCCTTCCGCGGAGGGTCTCCTGGGGGGTGTCTGCGGCGTGGGGCCCGTGCCCGGCTCCCCTCTCGCGTCCAACCAACTCCAAGCTTCCTGCGGCGTCAGGAAAAAGTGAGTGCGTTCCCCATCGACCACCCGCAGCCGCGCCGGGAACAGCATAGCGTAGGGCAGGTGCAGTGATCTCAATTTTCGTTTGAGCGCCAGGAAGGAGGCACGCTGCTTCTGCACATCTCTGGTAAAGTCCGGAAAGACCATGACCCTGCTGTTGTCTATTCTCAGGTCCGGGATTTCCCTCACCCTCCGCAGTATATGGTCTCTGTCTCTGAAGTGCAGCAGCCGCAGCACAATCGGGCGCGGAGGCACCCCCGGTTTGGGGGGACGCGCAGGGACCCTGTGTGCGCGCTCAATGGCAAAGAACGGCGAGAGTCCCTCCGGGGCCACCTCGGATCGTAGCCAGCCCTCCAGGTAGGTGACCGCATCCCGCCCCTCTGCGTTCTCAGGGACCCCCACCAGGCGGAGGTTATTGCGCCGAGAGCGTCCTTCACTGTCCTCTGCTCGGAGCTCCAGGACCCGCACCTTCTGGGCCATTTCCGCCAATGACGTTTTGAGCTCCGCCACGTCCCCTGGCAAGTTTTTCAGGGCCACCTCTGAGGTCGTCACCCGCTCCTTCAGTTTCCTGTGGTCGTCCTTCAACAGGCTTAGGTCCGACCCTATGGCGTCCATGCGCTTCTCAAGTGCCTCCCGCGACGCCACAATCGCCTGCATTATGTCCCCCAGAGAGGGATCCCGTGGGCGGGACGAGCTCCCGGCCCCTTCCCCCGGCGGGTCGTCCTCGACGAGGTGCCCCGGGTCGTCCTGTCTCAGGGCCTCGAAGCCTTTCTTCCTGCTGTTGCCCCGCACCATCCTGGCGGGCAGTGATCGTCAAGCGCCCCTGCGGTGGCCACCGATGTTCCCCCTCTCCGTCCTTGGTCCGCCTCAGGCCCACCGTGCCTTCCGACCACTGGGCCTGCGTCTCGTGGGGTCCAGTTCAAGGGCCAGTCTCCGCCGGCGTCGTGTGGCACCAGTGCCCCTGGTCCGGGCACCTAGAAGGCTAAGGCAGGGTAGTCACCGAGGAGTACCTGGTCCGCTGTGCTCGGACGCCCCCGGTCAGGCAGGCACCTCTTCCCACCCGGAGCTTCAGGGACTCATAGGGGTGGGGAGTCAGCACCTCGTCTCCTGTTCCCCTCTTCGTCCCCCCTGTGCGCGTGCAGCCAATCCACAGTGGCACAGGCTCCCTGGCAGGGCCGTCACCGGGATATCAGGACCGGTGCCCCTCGTAGGTCCAGGCCTCCACTCGGCCCCCTCAGCTCCGGAGACAGCCACCCAGCCCAGGTAGGCGCCTCGTGGTGGGGGGGGGGAAGGGCAGTCAGTCCCTCAGACCCCGCTCTCCCTGACGGCCAGTGTCCTCGCGCACCCCCCAACGCCACCACCAGGAGGTCGGGTCGTGTGTTGTGCGCTGGTCCAGCGGTCCACGCAGCTCCAGGGGCTCTGCCGCTGGCCGCCAACGCGGTCACTCGGTCTCCGCTGGCGCCATTTTAGGGTCAGGCATGGCCGCCGACTCCCGTCCTCCAGCGTCACCCGCGAGTGTGCCAGCCAGGTCCCCTCACCTTTGTCCGGTCTCTGGGGGTTCTCCGCCGGCCAGCGGTCAGTCGTCACCGCGTCAGGGGGTCCTTCCTCGCCTCCTGGAGTCAGTCGCCAGGCACTTCAGGGCAGGACGGCGGCCGCCATTTTGGGCGCTCTCCTACCCGGGAGCCGCGCTCGAAATGTTAAGTCCAGTGGGGGTGTACACAGGGGCCCCCAGTCCTCCAAACTCACCCTGTGTGCCCCCGTTGCCCTCCTATGTATTTTCGAGGGGTCTGGGTGCGAGCCGGGGTTCAGGATATGCGGTGGTGCGAGGCGGGCACGGAGGAGCTCCGGAGTCCCGCTTCCACCTACATCGGCGCCTTAGCCACGCCCCCCCAAGATTGATATTGAGTTATGCTTATCATTTGACAATCTCTTTTCAAAAGACAGCACTTCGATTATTGCAGATGCATATGAAGTTCACCATTCATATTTTGGGACCCATGGCTTTTAATTTGTATTAATCAAGGCTATTCTTGTTTCCTTAGTTCAAGTTTATGGCTTCCACACCTAGGAGTATCTTAATGTGTTTTTTCCACAATACCATACCTGTCACATCACCATTATGTTGGTCCCACAGATGTTTAGCCATGGGCTAGCTCTTATCCCGCTTTTAAGCAGCTTTTAGATGTTGTAGTACTCTTACTTTCTTATTTGTACTCCCCACATATATTTTGTTACCGCCAAACTCCAAAAATTACTTAACAAATTCAGTATTGCATGTGGTCCTTTCTCTAACTGTGGCCTTTTTATCAGCTAATATTGCATACTCCTTTTTATTTGAGCCATTTTTGCAGGCCATGCATTACCCACATTCCAGAAACCATTTTCATCACTTTTGAGCCATTCATTTAGGCTTTTCATTAGGAACTCACCAAGGGAAGCCATTTGCTTAGATGCAATGCTCGGATGTGGTCCTATTACATTTTTAAGATTCTCATCATGGCGCAATGAATTCCAATTTTTGTACAGACATTTTTTTTCATTTTCCAAAGTTCTTTATTATATTTATTGATGAATCTACCTTCCGAACTCTGACCAGTCCTTTTTCGTATTTCTTTTTACAAGTGTTACAAAGTAGGTAATCTCTTTTTAGGTCTCGCTATTCGATGCGCATGCGCATCGAGCTTGCGAGCATATAGGGCTTTAACCAGAGTTAAACTAACTGGGCGATTTGGTGCTGTGCCCGTGGCTTTTAGGTCAATGCGCAAGCGCATTGACCTAAAATGCACGTGCACATCATCAAATCGCCAGTCAATCGCCAGCAGCACTCCTCCCCTGCTGCTTCACACCCTCATGCCGCTCTCCCCGCTCCGCCCCCTCCCCAGCCCGCCGTGTCGCATTTCTCCTCCCCCCTCCCCACAGCAATGCCCTCCGCCGGCCGTACATTCACTTAGACGGACGCAGGCCGTTCAGAATTGGTTAACCTTGTAGATACCCTTGATACCTTATGGGACAAACACAACTAATATAATTATTTAAACCCATAGCTGTTTTAACGACCAGGCGAAAATAAAGTGAGAAATACACGTGTTGGCTCTTCTGAAATGCAAATAGCAGTACAATTCAATACACATATTTTGCCTTCCCTAGAGGCATCGGGCCATTTACCTCTGGACCACGTGTGCAAAGGACCACAATTTACAAACATCCAAGCAGGCGGCCCCTGCCAGGAGGCAAACCCTCTCCACGTGCACGAGAAGCCCTGACAATCAGGAGCTCAGATAGTGCACACATAGGCCGCAGTGGCCGGCTGCCAGCTCCCAGACTCCTAGCATACATTTATAAGCGCTGTAATGCAACCCTTCTCACACATTGTTCTTTGATTGATGGCAGCAGACACAGCCGGCACCCGGCATTAATGGGATACTTTGAATTACTTTACGCTGGCACTCGCTTTCCCTCAGTGAAAGTGTCCTGGCTCTACAAAAAGAAACCGGCTTTGTGGAGCTTTGGGTATATTTATCACCGGATAATTCCTACCCTCTGGGGGCTACACGGCGGAGGTTCCGGGCGTTACCATTACTAAAATCGCCAGTTTAGAAACCGCTTAGCGGGCAGCGTCCCCTCTGGGCATACATGGAATGTGCCGGTCCAGCTGTGGAAGAAATCACACACATCCTGCTTAAAACTGGCGCAAGGACACCCCGTCCAGCAACAGAGAACGACTGGGGAGCCAATCAACGGCCGGAACCGAGCGGAAGCTTCTCGGCGGCTTCCTGTGGAAGATTTGCAACGATGACAGGAGGAGCAATTAATAATTGTACAGCTAAATGACAAGAGCAACAATCCCACTGCGCGCTTGGAAGTTAGTTTCACAGCTCGGTAGACTCAGTTCGATTACATATTCTGCTCACCTGGAGCCCAACAAATGCTCCAAAATAAATATTAGAAACTCTCCTAATGCGTAATTAGCGATGATGTGTCCACCCACCTTCCTGTTTTGCTGAAAGCTTCCATGAATCATTCCATAACTAAAGGGATCAGAGGGGGTCAGCATTAATAAATAAATGAATGTAATTACCTTTAAGTAACACGCCTTGGCTGAACTTGTGTGTCCTCCCTTGTGGCCATCTGACAACCAGGGTCACATGAAGGGCGCAGCCAAGTGTCCAGATATTCGCCCTACAATCAACCCTTGCAACAGATGCTATGTAGTGTAACAAATAAACAAGCGACACTCCAGATGGGCAGCTGTACAATTTTTTTAATCAATACAACTGCATTTAATTAGACACTATTCCAAACATGTAACACAGAGGAACACAATCAGTTTTTTTTAGTCGCAGTGACTTCTGAGCACATATATATTTTTAGGGCTCGCCTGCTGTGCGCATGCACCACATCCACCACCACATCCACCAACTCATCCACCACCTCATCCACCACCTCATCCACCACCTCATCCACCATCGCATCCACCACCGCATCCACCACCACCACATCCACCACCACCACACACATCCACCACCTACATCCACCACCACATCCATCCACCACCACATCCATCCACCACCACATCCATCCACACCCACATCCATCCACACCCACCAACACCACATCCACCACCACATCCAACACATCCACCACCACATCCAACACATCCACCACCACCGCATCCACCACCAACACCGCATCCACCACATCCACCACCGCATCCACCACATCCACCACCACCGCATTCACCACCACCACCACATCCACCACCACATCCACATCCACCACATCCACCACCACCACATCCACCACCTCCACATCCACCACCACCACCACATCCACCACCTCCACATCCACCACCTCCACATCCACCACCTCCACATCCACCACCTTCACTTCCACCACCACCTCCACATCCACCACCACATCCACCACCACATCCACCACCACATCCACCACATCCACCACCACATCCACCACATCCACTATCTCCACACCCACCACCTCCACATCCACCACCTCCACATCCACCACCACCTCCACATCCACCACCACCACATCCACCACCACCACCACATCCACCACCTCCACATCCACCACCTCCACATCCACCACTTCCACATCCACCACTTCCACATCCACCACCTCCACATCCACCACCTCCACATCCACCACCTCCACATCCACCACCACCACCTCCACCACCACCACCTCCACATCCACCACCTCCACATCCACCACCTCCACATCCACCACTTCCACATCCACCACCTTCACATCCACCACCACCTCCACATCCACCACCACCTCCACATCCACCACCACCTCCACATCCACCACCACCTCCACATCCACCACCACCTCCACAGCCACCACCACCTCCACCACCACCACCACATCCACCACCACCACCACATCCACCACCACCACCACATCCACCAGCCCTAAGCAAATGTCCATTTGAAATGTTCTATTTTAACTCTTCGGGATGCCAGCTATTGGCATATGAAATTGAGTTGCATGTGTTTGCTTTTCTGGAGATTTTAGTACATCGTTCATTTTCTTTGACATAGAGGTTGACATCCAAAAAAACAATACTAATTGAGCTTGGGTTGCTAGTAAATCTGATATTAAATTAATTCATTTTCAGCTTTTGTATATATTCGTCCAATTCCTCAGGATCACCATCCCAGATAATGAACAGGTCATCAATTAATCTGACCTAGAGTAGTACCTGTTCAGAGAAATGTTTATTGTTCTCAGCCCAGGCCACTTTTTCCCCCCACCATCCCATAAAAAGGTTGTCACATGTTGGAGCGGAGGAGGTGCTCCTGGCTATTCCTTGTTTCTGTAGATACAGCCTGTCATCAAATAACAACACGTTAAAGTCAGGAAGAACCTGAACATATCCAGAATCATTTCTGTATGCTGAAGAAAGTCAATGGGTCTGAATTTTAAAAAGTATTTACAAGCATTGATTCCATAATCATGGTTTATAGGGAAATATAAGGACACAACATTCATGCTCACTATTATATGGTGACTTTCGAAGTATAAGATTGATTTTTGAAGGGAAGTCACTTGTGTCCCTGATATATGGGGACAATACAGCCACATGTTGAAACAAGAAATAAATGTGAATTTTAATGTATAGCCAATAGGATCAGATGCAATCTAAGTCCCTCAGAAACTTCCATCTCTCATATTTGGGATGTGGTGCCCATTTCCAAATCCAGACCTTCTACTTCCTCTGTTAGACTTTGTAGTACCAGTAACTCTACAATATCCATAACGCTCAAGGCTGACATATTTCTGTGTTCTTTACTTGTCACACTGTTTGGATATTTAATTTAAAAATATTTATATAACTTACATTTTCATATGAACTTGTATAGTACTAGTATCAATTTCACAAACTTTAAGGATGGCAAGGGGCAGAAACTCAAGCCCGTATTTAGAAATGTTCTCTCGATTTGTGTTAATCCAATAGATGAGTTGGTAATCACATCATACAATCCATGTTCCCCCATATTATTTATAGACCTATGTTCACTGTTCCCCTTTCAGGTTCTGTCTTCCTCTTTATTTTGTTGATGTATGTACAAGTCTCATTTCTTCTGAATTTTGATCTTTTCATTAGGGCCTTCATCTGCTGAGAAACCATGGTCAAAGGGTATTTCAATTCCATCACCACTTGCATTTTTTAGGGGAAATTTTTCAGCCTTGTCCCTATAGATATATACACACACACACACATATATATTTTAAGGACAAATAAGATCAACTATATATATAAAATGCACTGTGGACTTTATAGTTCAGAATCCCTTAACCAACCGAACTCTAAATATTGTTCCATTGTTTTTAATTCCACTGAGATAATGCTGGGAAATTGTCTCATGAGTATGTTACAAGTGAAATGTGTACACTAAAAAAAGCAGAAAGCAATAAGCCGAGCTTAGACCTTTGGAGCATTAGAAAATACCGTGACATTGTTGTGGCTCCTTTAAATGGTTTTTAAACATGTGTGATAATGGTGGTGGTTTCCCTATAAAAGGGACGATGTATGAACATTTTCTCTATGACCCTGTGGAAGGCTACGGCCAAAACTCAAAGGTCTGTTCTTATCCTGTGATAACTAAATAAATAAATAAATACAAATTTGTTACCTGATCGGAGTTGTTCTTTGGTTCACCCTCATGGAATTTGGAGGACGGAATTTGGAGTGCAAAGTGTAACAACACACACACATATATACGTGTATTTATATGTGTATGTGTATATATATATATATATATATGTATATATATATATATAGATAGATAGATAGATAGATAGATAGATAGATAGATAGATAGATAGATAGATAGATAGATAGATAGATAGATAGATAGATAGATAGATAGATACGTATGTACATAGTTTGTGTGCTTTTATGTCACATCCTGTATCAATATATTAATCCATATTTCATAGGAAATCTTGAAACATGGAAAATATTCCATGGTTCCCTGTGAAATACAGGTTTCATCATTATAATTAGGGCTTCCGGTTTTATGGTATTTATTTTTTTGACATTTCAGTCTGTATTTATCCACATTATTTTTTGTCAACTTTATCTGTATTTATCCATATTTATTATGGGTTTTGTGAAAAAAATAAAGCTGAAACTGGTAGATTTCCGCATTAATTTAACCAATAAATAGGCGGTCATGATTGAATGCCTGACAGGTTTCAGTGATATGAAGACCTGCAGAAGATAGATCAATGCACTTATATGAAAATATGCACATTTCAGTGTCCGCCTTGTGCATATTTACTGCTGTTTAGGCCTCTTTACTAAAATGACTTCTTTTTTTTACCCCCTTACCTATCATTCCACACGGTTATTGGTTTGGCAGTCATGGCAAAGTGTATTTAGAATCACTCAAAAAGCACCCAATTTCTGTTTTTTTCTACATATAAAAAAAATGCAGACAAAAAAATAAATGGTTTTCTGTCTGTATTTATCTGTACAAATCAGTAAAAACGAAAAACAGGGAGCCTTAATTATAATTACAGTCTCCAAACCACTCTGCAGAGCTTCACCTTTGTCAGTGCGACTAGGATTATGCAGCAAAGTTATGCTACAAGAAGGGCAAATTATGCAGCACATTCTCTGGAAGCATTATTTTCACCCACTTCAGCTAGAAACAAGGATTTTGATGAAATCTGCAAAATATATGGCAAATAATGTAGCAAGCGACATAAATCCATAATTATGTGGTAAAGGATACCGCCATAGGATTGCATAAAGCCACTGTTTGTCACAATCGTCCACTGTTTATCAAACGTTTCTTAACAGTTTATAAACCAAAGCATTTTAAATCCAGTCAGTGACCATTGCTAGTTACACTTTAAAAAAGCACAGCTTTTTCAAACTACTTACCCAGAAATAAACATGTTATGTAAAAAAATGCATAACAGGTAGCGAGCGTGTAATATGGTGTTATATTCTCACGGTTCTGGCGACTTTCACAGACCTTCAGCCTCATGGTTTATAATGTCGCCAGAACCCCTCTATGGCACTATTTGACTATATTCCACAATTACCCGTTATGTATTTGGTTGTATCCATTAATCTGTTGAGGGTCATTTACATTTTGCTTCTGCCTGCCATAGCATAGAGCATGTGCCAATAGGTCTGTCCACTTAGCCATTAGCTTTTATCGCTGTCAGTGATGGCATTTTGCTTCCACACATGTTTAAAAATATTCCAATTCAGTGCCAGGGCCAGAAGGAAAATCTCTGCTTTTTGTTTTTGTAGCAGTCGTTTTTTACTCAAATTTGCAAATATATGTAAACCACTTTCAAATGACAACAATTTTACTTTTATTTTAACGCCTATTACACGTTTGCAAAAATACAGTAATAAAAAATCCTGGCTTATCAAGGCCAGACCTGTTTGCTTTGCCACTGTTTTTCCTTTGCTTTCTGGTTCTTGTTCTTTTGGCTATCTTATAATATATATTTATTTAACCAGCACATGTACCCAGACATGCTCGGATCCGTCAACAGGGTTAGTGCTATAAGCTGCCATATAAAATACAGAAATACACCCCTGATAGCATTGATATTTGACAACAAACATGTGCACATCTGCTGTATCGAAGACTGGGGCTCGACGATACCTGGCCATATGCCAAGGAGCGCCCAGACTCTGACGTGCCTGTGGTGGATACGCCACCAAGCAATGTCTATAGCTGCTATTGGGTCATGGGCGGGTGGAGGCCTAGAAGCGGTCTGAACACTTCCAGGGCACCACTGATCCAGTTTGAGCTGGAAAACCCCCATAAGAAGGGGGCAGTCTCTTTTCCGCTCTGCCAAGATGCTGCTGGTTCCCTGGCTGTGGTACCTGATCCCTGGTGTTTTGGTTTGTCCCGCCCATCATCCCCTTAGACAGAAGATTGATGTGTGGTTTTATTACCATGTCTCATGATTGGTTGGTGTGTGATCTATTTTTGCTTCTTGTTAATAACTTTTCTTTTGCAGCTGCTTGCCATTTTGTATTTATTGTAGTATCCCAGGTCAGCGAGTGAGGTCATGATTGATGGGGCACTTCGGACCCATAGAAGGCATCCTTTTACTAGAGATAGGTGGGACAGTGGTCTCACTGGGCCCTTCAGGGGTGCTGGCAGCAAGTCGGTTACAGTCTGTGGGGTGTGGGATGTGGGAGTGCATGCTGCCAACAGACCTTTACAGGCGTGGGCACCAAGCTAGCACAGGCCCTTGGAGGGATAATCAGTGTATAGGAAATTCCCAAGGTAGGTAACCTGGCAGGCAGAGGGGCCTCCTGCACAGGCTTTACCATGGGGATAATCCCAGGGGGTGGGGCCTCTCCCCTTAGGGAGGGGCCCTCACAAGTTGACAAGTTATGATCTCACTGGTAGGCTCCACGCCTAATGTTAAGGTTAGCCATCCATCAAAAACTGTAAATAATCATGTAACCAATGTATGGTGTTTCCGTGTATAATTTTGAAAATAATATTGAGTAAATGTTTTATGTTTGTGGTTTGTTGTCTTAATAAATACGGCTGGGAGTTTAAGACCCATTACCCAAAAGTTAAACTGATGGTGTGTGCTGTCTGTAGCTATGGGGCGATGATGGAGGGTAGGTTGGTGATGCGGGTCACGTCATGGAAAGCGATGGGGCTGGGGCTCGGCGATACCTGGCCATACACCCACTGACAAGAAGACTTCCTTTCCGTTTTATTTCCATTTTATAAATAAATGTAGCCAATAAAACATATTAATAAATAATATCCCGTCTATATTCGGCTGTCAAAATCAGCAAAAAAACGTACACAGTGAGCGTAAATGTAGAGTGCAGAACCACAAGCCTCAGAATGCACCCAACAATCGCCATCTAACTGGTCTCATGGCTTGCACGTGCCCTACTTACCCGGTTACTTTGTTTACAGCTCTCTCCCTTGTCTTACTTCTCTGCTGTCTCCCTCCCATTCCTTTATCACATTTTGCCTCAGTTCCCCTATGTTTCTTGATTTGCTTGCTTCATCATTTCCTTCTGGCCAGCCAACTTTCACCACCTTTCATCTACTTCTTGTCTCCAGTAAGCAGCCCCCCCGCCCCCTCCGTTTGGATTCCTCTCTGTTCATTTCTCTATAATAACATTCTCTGGCTGCAGGCCCGGGACATTCGTCGTAGCAGAAGGGCAGTGACAGAGCCGGAGACCTCGCAGCTTGAGGCGGTCCAGGGTCCAGCGGGTAGGAGATAGACAGGAAACATCCGATGTGCTTTCCTTTCCTTTCCCATCGTCAATATATAGGCATCAACAGATGTTCTATGTACTTTATTTGAATCATCTTAGCCTTGCCGCTGCGCTCATTTTATTTCCTTTCTTCCCTATCAAAATGTCTTCCTTTCTCTCTTCCCCTCGATATTTCTCTCCCTAGGTCAATTTTTCTTTAGTCTTCCCCACTTTTTCTTCACCCGTGATGTCTCGTTTTCTTCGTCGTGCTCTCCTCCCTCCTTTTCTCCAATCATGTATTTGTTCTTCCGGTATCTCTCAGCCTCCCCGCGCTCCCTACCTCCCTGCCTCCGAACAGCAGGCTTCAGTCACAGAGGGCAGACCTCACTTTCTCACCCATGCACGTTCACAGAACATTCAATTATGGCTTTTTCCCCACAGCCTCACACCTCTTCCCACATACCTAACCCGGGCATCACCGTCTCCTTCCCTCCCAGCGACTGCAAGAGGCTGGGCGGCGCGGGGGATCTCGAGGGTGCGAGGGTGGAGGACCGGATCTCGAGGGTGCGAGGGTGGAGGACCGCGAGGGGTAGGGTGAGGAGGGCTACAGAGGAAGCTGAAATAAATCTGTACCATACACACCCGATCCCACCACCCCAGACACCATCTCCACCCCCAAACTTCCACCACCAGGCCACTCCACCACCACCCTAGTGTGGCTCACTGGTTAGAGGAGGCAGACCTGGAAGCAGAGGTCAGCCCGGGACCAGGGTTCAATTCCCGCCTCGGCAGGTCTTGAGTCCTAAAATGTCCACGGACTCGACAATTCTCGCTCCGGTGCCTACTCGATTCACGCGTTCACACTCTGTGACTCTGGGCAATAGCTTGCTTAATCTCCACAACGGCCCTTCGCGGTGGGATGCCTGGCTTTCACCTTGTGGATACCCTGCCGGGGTTATCTCACAGGGGAATACCAGGATGGGTTCCCTAAGCAAGCGCTTAGATACCGGGTCGGTGATTTGCGCTATATAAATACATGTACATTTACATTTACACCCCCAAACTACCACCAGGCCACTCCACCACCACCCTACCCCAGTCTCCATTGCTAGACTCACAGTACCAACACACTCCATCACCAACCCTGCTACTACACCCAGAGAGCTGCCGACCCACTCCACTATCACCACCCCTATCACCACCCCACCCCTGCTACCGAACCCAAGGTGCTACCAACCACTCCACCATCACCACCTGAACCCAGCCATCAGAACAGGCCCATCTCAGCCACTAACCCCCACATCAATCACCATCATGACCCACCCACTGACTGATATGCTAACCTCCCGTGAACGGACATGCTGTCCGAGCAGCATGAGACGACCACTCCTAGCTCCCAACACACTGATGCGTTCTCGCCATGACACACAATACACACCTCCAATTTGACTACCCCCCTCCTTACCCCCCCCCCCATCTTCTTTTTCTTTTCCCCAATTGCATCCCTGCTTACCCTTCTCCTCGATTCTCCCACCTCCTCCTTTTCTCCTCCTACGGTCACGAATTCCCCTCTTATTTCCCAGCCGACTTTTTGACCAGACTGATGGACTATTTTGGGTTCTGAGTGCTGAGGCGGTCCAACTACCACGCCAGCAGCCACACTGGTCTGATACACAGACTCTGACACAAGTGTCCATGATGCGACCGTCACTCCCGACCGCGACCACACAGCGATGTATATATATAGGATTACCTGAATGGGGGAGATGTACACTAACACATTTGACATGACATTGATCGCAATGGACAACCAGGTTTAGAGCCGAGACGCGGTGGCGGCAGGCCTCACTGCTCGCCCCGAACCATGGGAGTGGCGCGTCAGTCCCATCTCCTGGCCCCGCGACTGCCACTGCACCAACACACACAGTCACGACACCAGAATTGAGTCACGCGTTACAAGATGGGTCCCCCCAGTAGCCGCGGCCTGGTGACAGTCGACAGGAGCCGGGACCGCAGTACTTCGTACGCTGCAAGGCTATTGTAACTACCCATGTGCCATTACAACTAGGCTGAAGGAGACATGAACCTGATGATGTCCCAAATATGATGTAACAATGTATTTCATGAATAACCCCGTGGAGATACCACGCACTGTTATAATGTGAGTTAATGAATGATGCACGGTTCATGTTTTTGTGAAAACAATAAAATATATTTTAAAAATTCCAAAAAAAAATCAATCCCCATCATCACCTCCACCTCGCGATCAGAGGCACCATCACAACACCAACCGTCAACCAAGTCACCATCAACCCAACCCAGCCACCATAACCACCCCAATCCCAGCAATTCATTGCATCAGTCATCTTCATCCCTTCCCCCATACCACCACAGCCACCATTCTCCAGCAAATCCACCAACCGTCACCATCATCAACCCAGCCCAGCCACAATCAACATTGCAATTCAGCCACCATCACCACACCAATCCCATCCATTCACCCATCACATGGGGAACACCTCCCCAACACTGTAACAGCCACCACCCCACCTGACAAGGCAGTCGCCATCAGCACCATGACCAAGACACAATTCCCACCTCCCGCACACAGCCCCCCCCCCCAAATAACAAGTGCAAGCATCACTCCAAACCAGCCCCCATCCCCACGTCAGTAGCACCCTCATCTCCGTCCTCACACGACCACCACCTCATTGCTGCCCCAAAACCACTCTGAATCCTATAGCGCCCTCACCTCCATTCCCACCACCTTCCCACACAACTCTCCACCACACAATTCACCCCACACCCACCTTCTCCGGGTCCACTTCTATCACCTCCATTACCACACTCATCCTCTCATCAACAGTCATCTCCTTCACCACTATCACCATTTCCCCCACAAAGTCACACCCACTATCCACGCCAGCGCCGCTGCCACCGCTGCCCCTAAGCACACACACACAACCACGATCACCCCAATACATCCCTTCGCCCACCACTAAAGTGACCGCCGCCATCACTTTGCGCCACAAACATCTTTACTGCTCTCATCACCCAACCTACAAAACTGCAGAGTCCTGGAAAGCACCTGTAGGGGGCGGGGCCTCTGGGATTTAAGCGCTACATTGACTTGTTATCGACGTCAGACGCAGAAAGGTTGGGTCCGCGCTCGCAAACTTGTGGCCTGTATACAGAGATCGCGTCATCAGCGCCCACTCTACACAGTAAACTACCCCGGCATAGCACCCTGACTCTCGGGACGGATTCCTTTATTTCTATTATGTGAAAACGGACATGATGCTCTTCGCTGTTCATTGTGAGCTAACGTGACCGAGATACGGCGAGCTTGGCGCTATATCCGAAGCTGAGATAGTTCAAGTGGTTAATGCACCTGCTGCAGCTATCCATTGGCCTGCAGGTCGAAAGGCTTATTTCCGGATATCGTGAAAATTGGTACCACTGAGTTAGATTAAAATAGCAAATGATATTTAAAACGCGCCAAGAACTCTCACAGCTTGTGGAATGAGCTATGCACACATTTTAAAGCAACGATTAAATAAATAGCAAATCCAACCCTCCGCTCTCGATTGTGCGGCCTGAAAGGCAATAGAGCAGAAGGGGGCACTTGAGCCTGCCCCGCCTCCCTGCCTTATCCCATTATGAATATGCTTTGAGGATCAAACCTTCTGTCTTTAATGAGATTAGCGCGGTGTGCCTGCATAGCTGCAGGGCTCGGGGCTGCAAAGAAAAGTAGCCGATGTGTTCTGCAAACTTCGGGGCGCTAATCTGCTGAAAGGCGGGTCTGAGCCCGCAATAGCCCCGGGACACATCGGGCTTTTCGGCCGAATCTAATCACTGGAAACAAAAAAAAACACACACACATTAAAAAGAGAAGCAAAGATTAGGGGGCAGCCTGTGGTCACTTAACACTGCCAGCCCAGACTGGGGGCCGCGCAGCGCACTCCCGAAAGTAAACAGGCAGCAGGGAACTAGTTAACATGTTAATCAAGGGATAATGGGGCCTTGTCTAGGGGCCCGGGCCAGCCGAGAGCTGCCTTGAGAAATGTATGCTGCCCGGCCATGTCTGAGGGGGCTCTGACCCTGCTCCCCGAAGCTGTCACCCCCACCCCTTCTTTGTTTAAGGGGCGTCTCCGTCATTTGGAATACTATCTGTGAGGAAAGTACACATCAAGCGCTACAACGCTTTGCCGGGGGTTGTAAGAGCTACATAAATGCAACTACAATACCGTGCACAAGCCAAGAGGTGAAAGTAGCAGCAAAGATGACTGAAAGCTTGTTTCTTCCTGGGAGTGAACTTGGTTTGGATACTGGGTCAGTACATGCATGTGATATGTTGTGATACCTTCTCTCTGAATGACACACGAATCACACAGATGGCAGAGTGGACTCGCTTTGGGCAGGTCCTGTGTGATCCTAAAGGTAACACATGATTGACTCACAAATGAGCAGATCCTGGGAGTGAAATGCAGCACTGGCAGGAGCATGTTAGAGGTCCAGGAGCGTAGCTTCAGGGGTGGCGGTGGTACAACCACTTTAATAAATGTATTTTTTAATAAATAGTTGGGGATAGAAGCTTTCAGCCTGGAATGGTAAGGTGTCTCTCTGATTTCACCCGGGATTTTTAAATACTCACTCAGACAAACACACAGACACACACTCTTGTCTCAGTTTTTATGGCCATAAGACATTGTTATTTTACAAAATATTGTGTTTTAAGTACCCCTCACAATCTGCAATCCTTTCCCTTTCCACTGGCCCTTAAGCCCCCCTCATGCGCTGCTTCTCATATAATGCTTGACATGATATGCCAGCCTGATTGTCAGAAAATCTGGAGACCCCTCGCCCCCAGTCTTACAGATCAAGCTATGCCCCTGCACAGGCTCCTGCAGCCCCCGCGGCCCAGGGGGGCCCCAACCCTCCAGGGGGCACCCCAATCCTTCCAGCGGGCCCAATTCAGCTGAAGGCCAATGAATATCTCTCAGAAATAGTAAACTCAGGGGTCTTCTATCACATTCTGCAGGGGGGGGGGCATCATTTTGTGTTACGGCACTGGCCCCAGGAACTGGCTACATGCACTGCTGATGTATAACTGGCAGCATCAGAAAGAAATGGGTAAAAGACCTAAATAGGGTTGGAGAATGAGCTATGTTGTATCTACTTCCCAAAAGTGGCCCCTGGGTGAAAATAAAAGAAGTTTACCATTGTACCCATTCTTGCATCATCAACACTCGCCAACAAAATAGGCTCCAAACCATCCCTCTGTGGATGGTGTTTGGTTGGGTCAGGAAGCCAATTGTGAGATCAATTGCTAGGCAACTCTTTAAAAAATCCTAAGAAAAACAGAGAAAGGCAGTATTTAGGTTGGCAGACAGAATTCATACCATCGTCAAACTGGCGTTTCAGGCAAAAGTACCAACAAGAGCATGGAGAAACTGGAGCGGACTAAATCCATATCAAAGACAGACAATTTTCGTGCTAGCCAATGCCATAGCAATCAAGCATACAAACAAATGAATGCACACCAAAATGTTGAATAAAATAGTCTAGCACATCGCAGCAAAGTGTTTATGCATTTAGGTTGAAAGCACTGTTTGTCGGCTAGCGATAACTTCATAGATTAACCTGTAAAGTAATACCTGTTAGAAGGGATGCAAGCAATTACACATTCCTGAATTGTTAATTTTTGAGAAGTTTCCTGAAACATCAACATTTACCCTATTGCTTACTATTGGCCTTGTGGTTTGTAACTCACATTTGCTCCGTTTCTATTTGGTGGCTTTATTTGTTTCAGGCTGTCCAGCTTGAGTTCGTCCCTTCTGTGGACCTTCCTCATTTGCTCTATCCTTCAGAATAATCAATTTCTTTATAAAGGTCTTTAATTCTTATCTTAACACATTTGCTGTGCATTCAAATACAGAGGTCAAGGGTAAGACTGTGTTTTTCAGGGAGCTTGGTGTTTAACTGTTTTTTCTCTGACTTCAAAGTGAGAGGATTTATGTGACAATCCTCTGGCTCCTGAGGGCATGCTGGAGAAAGGCTGTAGGATGTTATTTTTTCTAGCACAAAACTAAATATAAAAGTTTGTAAATGAACTGCAGATATTTCGAAATATATCAGAATTAGGAAAGCACAACTGAAGAACATTTTTTGATAATTTTGAAGTGTTGTGGAAACAAATATCTTAATTCAATCAAAACAAATCAATGCACTAGGTCCGTGATACTCCTACTATGGCCCGCGGGCCGCCAGCAGCTTGGCAGGTCTTCCTTGGCGGCCGCTGACCTTGCAGGTAATGTACCCATGGTCCAGCAGAGAGAGAGAGAGAGAGAAAGAGGGAGAAAGAGGGAGAAAGAGAGTGGAGAAAAAGAGAGTGGAGCGAGAGAGAGTGGGGAGACACACACAATGGAGAGAGAGTGGAAAGAGAGAAGAGAGAGAGACTGACTGACTGAGATACTGACTGACTGAGAGACTGATCGACAGAGAGAGATACACTGACTGACTTGAGAGACTGACTGACTGACAGAGAGAGAGAGACTGACTGAGAGAGAGAGAGAGACTGACTGACTGACTAAGGGAAAGAGAGACTGACTGAGAGAGAGACTGACTGACTGAGAGAGAGAGAGAGAGAGAGAGAGACTGACAGAGAGAGAGAGAGAAAGAGAGACTGACAGGGAGAGAGAGATTGACAGAGAGAGACTGACTGACAGAGAGAGAGACTGACAGAGAGAGAGATTGAATGACAGAGAGAGAGAGATGACTGAGAGAGCGAGACTGACTGACAGAGAGAGGGAGACTGACAGAGAGAGAGAGACAGACAGAGACTGACTGAGAGAGAGACTGACTGACAGAGAGAGAGGCTGACTGACCCAGAGAGAGACTAACTGACTGACTGCCTGAAAGAAACTGACTAACTGAGAGAGAGAATGACTAAGAGAGAGATAGACTGAGAGAGAGACTCACTGACTAACTGAGAGCAAAACTGACAGAGAGAGAGACTGACTGACTGACAGAGAGGTACTGACTGAGACAGAGAGACTGACTGACTGACAGAGAGAGACTGACCTAGAGAGCGAGACTGACTGACTGACAGAGAGAGAGAGTCTGACTGAGAGAGAGAGATAGAGACTGACTGACTGAGAGAGACTGACTCAGAGAGAGAGACTGACTGACTGAGAGAGAGAGACTGACTGACTGACTGACAGAGAGAGACTGACTTACAGAGAGAGAGAGACTATCTTATAGAGAGAGAGAGAGAGAGAGAGAGAGAGACTGACTGAGAGAGAGAGACTGACTGACTGAGAGAGAGAGACTGACTGACTGAGAGAGACTGACTGTGAGAGAGAGACTGACTAACTGACAGAGAGAGACTGACTTAGAGACTGACTTACAGAGAGAGAGACTGACTGACAGAGAGAGAGACTGACTGTGAGAGAGGGACTGACTAACTGACAGAGAGAGACTGACTTAGAGACTGACTTACAGAGAGAGAGACTGACTGACAGAGAGAGAGAATGACTTACTGACTGGGAGAGAGAGAGAAAGAAAGAGAGAGAGAGGCTGACTGACTGAGAGAGAGAGATAGATAGAGAGAGAGGGGGAGACTGTGATGGAATTGGGGTCAAAGTGTGTATGAAGCTATGCAATACCTTTTAAGATTGCTATTGTCTGCTAATAAAAATGTATTATCAAAATGTGCTCTTTGTAGTTACATCTGCTTTTGAAATAAAGCATTGTGGCATTGTCTAATGTTTTGAAACAGGTTTGATTTTTTTTTACTCTAGCCCGCCCCATCCCCCCACTGACCCCACCGCCCCACTGAACCCACCCCTACCGGTGTGGCCCTCGGCCACAAACCATAATGAAATTTTAGCCCAACAGAAAGTTTGTGAGTACCCATGCACTTGGTGATGACATTTCTACACATTATCGTTTGTGCGCTGTATAGTTTTATCAGTAATATTGTACGTCTGTGCAAATGTAATGGTCATATCAATTGAAGGTGTTTTGTCTGTAATGGAAATGCTCTGCCATGCATACTCCACTTTACACCACTCCACTCTACTCTGCGCCATTCTATGCCACTACAATCTACACTGCTCCACTCTAATTTACTCTGCACGACTCTCCAATATCCACTGCACTCGATTCCACTCTACTCTAACCACCACACTCTAGGCCAATACACTCAACACCTCTTTACTCAAAACCAAAGTACTCAGTACAACTGCATGCTATGCCAATCTACTCTGTACCATTGTACTTTGCAGCATCCTATTCTACTGTGCAACTCTGTACACTATGCCACTCTCCACCACTCCAGTATACACAACTGCACTCTAAGACACTCCACTCGGCAACACTGCATTCTCTACCACTGAACTCTACCCCACTCTACTCTGCACCACTGCATGCTATGCCACGGCACTCTGCACTACTCTACTCTATGCCACTCTACTTCACTTTACACCAATGCACTGTAAGCCTCTTGACTCTGCACCACTATACTCTGCATCACTCCACTCTACGCCACTGCACTCTATGGCAATCCACTCTATGCCACTCTAATTTACTCTGCACAACTGCACTCTATGGCACCGCACTCTATGCCATTGCACTCTAGAGCACTCTACCCTGCACCACTCCACTCTACCCTGCACCACTACACTCTATGCCCCACTCTACTCTGTATCATTCAACTCTGTCACTGCACTGTACCCTGCACCACTCCACTCTGCACTGCACCACTCCATTCTACAACACTCTACTCTGAAACACTGCACTCTCCACCACTGAACTCTATGGCAATCTACCCTGCACCACTGCTCTCTATGACACTGCACTCCGCTCTGCTTTACTCTACTGCAATCTACACCAATGCACTGTATGCCACTACACTCTACACCACTCTACTTTGCATCATTGCACTATAAACCACTGCACTCTATGCCACTGCACATTATACAATCCACTCTAAGCCACTCTGATCTACTCTGCACCCCTGCACCCCTGCACTCCATGCCACTCTACACCGCTCCTCTACACTCTATGCCACTCCACTGTATGCTATTGCACTGTACACCACTGAACTGTCCCCCATGCCACTCCAATCTACCCTCCCCACTCTACGCCACCCTACTCTACTTTCCACCAGTGCACTCAACGCTACTGTAATGCTTCTCACACCCCTTCTTTCTACCTGGCGCCACGCCACTCTATGCCACCCTACTCTACTTTCCACCAGTGCACTCAACGCTACTGTAATGCTTCTCACACCCCTTCTTTCTACCTGGCGCCACGCCACTCTATGCCACCCTACTCTACCTTCCACCAGTGCACTCAACGCTACTGTAATGTTTCTCACACACCTCCTTTCTACCTGGCGCCACGCCACTCTACGCCACCCTACTCTACTTTTCACAACTGCACTCTACGCCACTGCTCTCTACACTTCTGCACTCTACACCACTGTACTCAAAGTCACTGTGCTCTATGTCACTTTACACAAAATGAATGAATTCCACACCATTCCACTCTACACCACTCTATTCTACTCTGCACCACTGTACTCTATGCCATTGTACTCTACACCAAAGCACTCTATGCCACTGCACTCTACATCATTCTGTTCTATTCTGTACCACTCTACTCTACGCCACTGCACTCTACGCCAATGCACTCTGCACCACAGTACCTCCACGACACTCTACTCTGCAACACTGCACTCTATGCCACTGCACTCTATTCTGCACCACTATACTCTACCCACTTTCTTGCACTCTGTGCAAATGTATTCTATGCCACTAATCTCTAAGCCACTCTACTCTGCATCACTCCATTGTATGCCACTACACTCTATGCCACTGCATTCTACGCCAATCCACTCTACGCCACTTTAATCTACTCTGCACTCTGCACTCTATGTCACTTTACTCTATGCCACTGCACTGTACACCACACTACTCTCCACCACTGTACCTGCCCTGCACCACTCCACTGTACCCAGCACCACTCCACTCTACACCATTCACTCTACTCTGAAACAATCTACTCTAGGCCACTGCACTCTAGGCCACTCTACTTTACACTGGACCACTTCACTCTGAGAAACTTCATCTACTCACCATTTTGATTTACATCACTGCACTCTACTGTACTTCATGCTAAAGCATTCTACACCTCTTCACTAAAAAATAATCCACTCTACATCACAGCACTCTACGTCAATCTACTCTGTACTACTGTACTCCATGCCACTTCACTCTAGGCCACTCTATGTTACTCTACGACACTCCACTCTAAGACATTACACTCCACAATACTCCACTCTGTGACACTCTACACCATTAAACTCTACTCCTCTCTGCAATACTCTAGTCCACTCTGCGACCCTCTAGACACTCCTTCTGAATCACTCCATGACACTTATACACTCTATTCTTTGACACAATACTCCACTCTACTACACTACACTCTACGCCACTCCACAAAATGCCACTTCCCTCTACAACACTCTATGATACTCTCTCTACGACACTCTACTCCACTCTATGCCCCTACACTCTACGACACCCTTCAACACTCTACTCCACTCTATGCCATTCTGCTTTACTACACTACGCCACTCTATGCCACTCCACTCTACAACAACCTACTCTGTCCTACTCTGCTCTACACCACTCTTATCCATGCAACTCCCTTTATACCACTCCATGATACAATACAATTATCTATGCCACTCTACTCTACACTATGCCACTCCACTCTGTGCCACGCCACTCTACACACTCTACGCCCTTCCACTCTATGACCCTCTACTGCCTTCACCACATTCCAGGACACTCCACACCACTCCATTTTATGCCTTTCTGCACCACTCTACACCACTCCACGCCACTTTATGCCACTCTAAGCCACTCTACACCATGCCACTCTATAACAATCTATGCCCGCCGCTCTATAACACTCTACACCGCTCTACGACACTCCAAGCCATGTCACTCTTTATTACGCCACTAACTTTTAGCCATGCTGAACAGCTGCCAGGCTGGAGTACAACATGGCTAAAACACATTGGCAAAGCCAATAGCTCTGGCAAAGGCGAGAGCTAGTGGTTTTGCTAATGTTTGTTATTTCAGCTCTACCTTGGTGGTCCAGAGTGTTTTACAGCTTGAGGCCAAGCACTCCCAATGATCTCTTGCTGTGTTTTAGAAGCTTGCGTGGGGCTGTGGGATGAGATGTCACAATTGAAGGTTCTTGTAGATGTCGGGCCTTCTTCCCAGTAGGAGTTATGGATGATGCACAGTGTTTTGAATTTGATCCCAACATCCAATGGGAGTCAAGGAACTAGTTTAAGAGAGGGTCTGGCGTGTATATTTAGGCACATTTTGTTGACTTGGTTTTGGAATATTTGAAGTTTTTAAATCATATTCATTGGGAGGCCTGAATAGATATCACATTACAGTAGTCAGTCAAACCCATTACACAATTATTTAAACCATAATCCATTAAATATAAATACAAGTGTTAAAATCATACAATCCTGTTACTTAACATGCTCAGTGTAAACTATAAACCTTTACCCTTTAACCCTGTTAGTTGAACATTTAGACTTATCCACAGCGTTGATCTAAAATTTTGCGATTCGCTGTCAGTAAAAACATACAATTGTACATACAAATCAGAAAAAGCATATGATAAAATAACAATTTAAAGGCTTCACTACAATTAAGTGTCCCATACATCATCAAAATTGGCTTTACTACTCAATTTCTTGGTCAACATATACCTAAGGTCTCTCCCTCTTGAGTTTTTGTCCATCATTGAACATTATTCACTTTTAGGGAAGTTTAATAATTCTGTTAAAGGGAGAGAGTCACAGCAGAACCTTTCTTAATATTTAAAATATCTCTTCTTAAACTCACAGCCCACTTCAATTCAGTTTTCACAATCTCATCTCCACCTTCTAATCCACAGATTCTAAGACTCTGCCCCAAAATTTCAAAGCTGCTCTCTCAGAAAGATTAAACCATGAAGTAAGCTCAGCCTCCAACCTTATTGCTTGGACCATGGCCGACTTTGTTAAATTCAAGATGGGTTTTAAGCACTGCCCTTCCACATTTTCCCTATTCTGCGTACCACTTAGGAATAAGATTTCAGCTCCATATAAAAACTTGGTGTGAACCAGCGCCTTAAAAGTTGTAAATACTTGGGACTTATCTTGACCCCCGTATTCCCTTGTAACTTTACATAATCCTCTGACAGTAGGAAGGGAGTTTACTTTTACCATTTACCAGTAGTCTTTTTATCTTATCTCGCTTCTGTGGGCAGTTTAAAGGCGAGGTAGAATTTTTCAGAGCATGAGAGTTGCTGAATGTTGCCTTTATTGGGGGCGAAAGACCAGTCCAAGTCAAAGATGATTCCAGAGTTTTTGGATTTCAGTGTGGTTGAAAGAAGGAGTCCTAGGCTAACGGGTGAGTTCAAGAACAGATATCTGGGTTCATCTTCTCCCAAGATTAGAATTTCACATTGTTTTCAAGTTTATTTTCTTGACAGATATAGATGTGAGTTTCGTCTCCATACATGTGGAACTGGATCTTATACTGGACTAGCAATTGTGACTATGGACGTGTGTGACTTCGCAAGATCTTAAAGTATCTGTTAAGTGTGGTCACTGAGGATTGAAATGATCCAGTTTACAGCACTTCCAGAAACCCTGCACCAGTCTTCCTATCTGGTCTCCAGAATATGGTGGTCAACGGTGTGCTAAGTTACAGAGAAGCCAAGACCATTCAATCCATCTTGCTGGCCCTCATTAAGAATGATGAGCAGTTCTCTTTCTGTTTCTGCCACGGCTGACTCTATTCCTCTACTCCCCCAGCTTTCGTTGCTGTACATATTCTTGAAGTTGATGTGCAACAAGTCTTTCCAGCATTTTGCTGGGATGTGGAAGATTGGATGATAAACTGGCAGAACTTGGGAGGCAGCTGTGAGTTGGGTGTGTAGGGATAAAGAAGAATTTGTCTAGGTGGTCATATCATCAGTCAGGAAGGAGAGGATTTTCTTCATGCAGGATTGACGACATGGTTCAATTGGAAGGTTAGATGGTTTGATCCTTGAGGCAATCTCAAATAGTTCATCCTATGGGCTAGGTTCAAATGATAAAGAATTATTCAGAGGATCAGTGTAGACATGCGATTATGGATATGGGTGGGGTTATTTACAGTTGCATCAGACATCTTTATTTTTTAATCAAAAGATTACAGTGTGTCTTTATGCTGTGCACTGATGAGTGGTACATTTCAGAGGGCTTCCTTTGATTTATAGAGTTATGTTATGTTATCTGTGTTTTTATAGAAGACGAATTACCTGTGAGGGTATCCATGCGTTCTGTAGCTGGTGTGGAGGACTTACTCGAAAAGCCGGATCTTCAGTCTCCTGAAAAAGTTAAGAAGAGAGGAGGAGACTCTAATTTGTTGTAGGAGGCAATTTGTTGTTTAGAGACCTGGTACGAGAAGGCATGGCCACCTGCTGTGCTTTTTTGTATGCATGTGGTGTGTGTAGTAAGAGACAGGCAGAGCGGTGGTGTCTAGAAGATTGGTGGAAGTGAATGCGGCTGTTGAATCATTGATGCAATTGGCTACATAAGCTTTTTTGTTCACCAAATGGCATTTTGATAGCCTCTTCTTCTAATCTTGAAGGTAGTTTTGCTCTACCTCACTGTGATTGTGCTATCTGCTTTCAAGGTTTGAGACTTTACTTTTCAGCAGTGGTAGATCACGGTTGATCTGTTTGCTGGTCACTTAGATGCCCTGGCTGTGTGCCCTCATCATTGGTGCAAGCTGGTGATAGTGATACATTGTAAATGTCCTCAGTTACAAAGTTTGAGTGGTTTTTGGGTACAGCTAAGTGTCCAGATTATTTGTTTGATTTGGCATAATTGCCTCATTGATGTTTACTGAGTGTAGATATTTGATCAGCTCTCAAATGTCAGAATAGTTGGTATCATACATTCGGGAGATGTAGGGAGATAATGTTGTGCGTGAAAATAAGATGAAGTGTGTGCCCTGCTGTATGTGTTTCTCTGTGCAGACGTAGAAAGAAGGTGCTTTCCACACCAGGGCCTTTCAACTGTGAAATGTCTACCTGTTTTTGAGCTGCATCATGTCCTTAGGATGTGGAGAAGGTTTTGCCTCAATGGGGACAGAAAGTGACCTTAAACTGAGAGGTATATTCACAAGAACGTCTGATAACTACTGCAAGACTAGCGTAACACAACTTTCAACATCGCAGCCTATCGCGGGAAAATAACCCTGTGTCAACATGGAATTCCCAACGTGGCGGTAGCATGCGATAGACACCAGATAACGCGTCAAATGCCCATGTGAAAATCAAGGCCACGCCACAAAAATGGAACGCGCAATGCTAATAAAATATGCAATGAGGCCAACTGCAGTACAAAAAGTAGTGAAAAACAGATACAGGCCTGCAAATCCCACACGTCTGGCGGGACAATGCACCATAAAAACCACAGAAACAACACACCAGAAACAAGCCAAGCATGTAGCAACATGGATGCATCCTGACCCAGCGCATAGGCCAACTCAAACCCCGCAACCCCCACAGACCACCAGCAAGGAACAACGGGGTCAGGGATGGCCAAGGAGAAGAGGAAGAGGAAGATGGGGTGCAGACCGCAGGAAAACAAGACCATCGTCATGGAGATGACAGAACACTACCAGCAACTAACCCACAAGCAGACCACCTGGAATGCAGTCGGAGTGCTGAGGAGGCCAATCAAGGAGGCCAATAGGCTCCGGCATGACGTGACAACCTAAACCAGGCACAAACCCGCTGCCAACAGGAAGGCAGCAAAGGCGACAGGAGGTGGCAGTCCAGTGCCACAGGAGGAGCTGGAGAAAACCCAGGCCACAGTCATCAGTGTGGAGATGGTGCAAGGAGTAGGGAGTACGGACACAGCTCGAGAGGACCTGACACAACATCAACAGGGAGTGCAACAAACAGGGACTGGGGGGACAGGGGGAGATGGTCACAATGGCACACATGCACAACGAGATGTAGCACACTGCATATCCACAATTACCAAGGATCATGTCCCAGATCTCCTTGGCACACTGCAGCACACACACATAGCAAGAACAGCACACCCACATTGACGACAACATGGTACAATGCGCATAGCCAACACTACAAAATAGAGGACACAACTGGCTCCGCACATGCACCGAAACATGCCTATTTCATCTGACAGAGCCGGAAACGGTGAAATGGAAATGTACGCGTTTGACCTCATATCCATCATGTAGTCCAAAAGTACACTGTCCCGCAGAAGAATCCAGCACCTCCCAAACAGTCACAATGTACATTGCCATACAGTCTGCATGCAAACCAGCACAATGCGCCAACATACATGTCAACACAATGTCAACATGCATCTCCCCTTCACATTGCAGAGGGGCACACAACACCTTCAGCAGAGCACAGAATACAACACATCTGTGATGCGGGGGAGTACCACCACACCATCGACACTGTCGCCCTACAACAGCCCATGGACATCCCACGCAACCCCCCACCAGGACCGGGCCAGCTAAGCTCTCAGAGGAGAACACCAAGCCTGAAACATACCACACAGCAGGAAGCACCTGCAAGCGCAGCTGGCTCACGACACTTCACCCACCCACACATGGCACCCCAATGCCATGTGTCAGCACGCCAAAAGGAGGTGGCCCAACAGGTGTGGGTGGGGGCGGAACCAATGGAATGTGAACTAGAACACATATGTAGGTGTCTACCACCCACACACCACTAAGGAGACCCACACTGCCATTGAGAAACATGCAGATGCACATTCACAATACAGAACAACGCCCAGGGTCGCTCAAATAGCAGTCACACACCCATGTTGGCTCTGCGTACAATGGCCCTGGCCACTCCCCTTATGAATTGAGTGGGTGACGACAAAGCTACATGTCCAAGCTCCAACCCTCTGCCTGCGGTGACATGTCGGCATCCGATGTATACAGAACAATGTAATGTTGTAGGACTCAGGGCCCTCATGCATACAACAAGACCACAGGGACACACGCATATATCATGTTGAAATAGCCACAGGCACATGTGCCCTGCCCCTTTAATGGCAGGGCCACATGTACAGTGACACTTGTACTGGATGTGTGTGGGGTGAGTGTAAGCCATTCCGCACGGAATGTCTGATGCTGGCAACCACTTGAACATTGGACACCAGTGCAATTGAAACAGAAAACACATGCATAACAGAGTCAACTGCTGAGCAACATGGAGTGAGCCAGAGAAAGTCCAGAGGACAGCCAACATGCAAACAGAAGTGTCTGTGAGTTGCAGTGCACTGGGGTTGGGACACTAGAGATGAGCGCACTCATGTAAAGAAAAAGTCTTGGATTGTGTCCCTTCGATACATTCCTGATGGAGATGCAGTGGGGTGTGTTACACCTGCATCATCTTCCCCATCAACGTCTCAGGGCCCCCACACTGTTTGAGGTGATATAGCTGCGCAACCGCTCTACCGCACAAAACTCAATCAGCAACTGACAATGGCCTGCGGTGCACTGCGTCACTGGCACCTGGAGTGCTGAGCAAGGTATCAGGCCGATGATGGCATCCACTACAGGTCTGAGTAACTCCGTAAGTCTGTTAGGACCACCGTTTCGACTCTGGCAGATGGCTGTTGGAGGGCGTCCTTGCGGTGGTGGCATGTGCCTCCTGCTGTGATGCAACCTCCGGGCCGGTCAGAACTTGCGTTGGTGTGTGAGCCCTGGTGGGAAGCAGTTGGGCCCGGAGGCTGCGTATAGTGCTGGGCCACAGAGAAATGGCCTGATGACCCCAAGCCAACGCTTCAGGGGCCATCCAATATCTCAGAAGAAGGGGTCCCGGACCGAACCAGCACAGAGTTAGTGGCCCTGGATGCACTGCGGCGGGCACAGGCACCCAGCCACGGGACAGTGACTTGTGGTGCAGTGAGATGGGCCATGCGACCTGAGCGGGTCCTCATCATGTCTGAGGTGCATGTTGCGGAGGATTGCAGGGGACAGTTGAAGGTGTCCTCCAGGACATGATGCGGGAGGTTTGATTTTATCCGGAAGCAGCAAATGGAGGAGTGGAAAGCGCAAGCCTCGTTTTCACCACCAATTCGGTATCAGCTAGATGAGGATGAAAATTAGCCCCCAGTCCATAGACTCAGACGCCACCAATCACCAACACCAAACACCAAACACCAAACACCAACGCCACT
Organism: Lissotriton vulgaris; assembly: GCF_964263255.1. Classification (NCBI taxonomy): domain Eukaryota; kingdom Metazoa; phylum Chordata; class Amphibia; order Caudata; family Salamandridae; genus Lissotriton; species Lissotriton vulgaris. The sequence goes on along the minus strand of NC_141687.1, from coordinate 951,814,464 downwards.
ATCACTAAATCAAGACTCATTGCCCTACTGGATCGCAGTGCAGGCCGGAGGCAGAGGTCAGCACGGGCCATTCACCGAGTGTCGCCAGCATAGGTTGGTATCCCCACTCGCCTGCGTAGATCAGGTTCAGTGGCACCACATGTTCGGTCACCTCCGTGACTGAGCCGCATCTTCCTCGTACTCCTCTCCGTGCGACCACTGGTGTGGACTCTGCCATTCGTGATTTGCGACGAGGTGCTGGATGTGAGACCTACTGGTCCGCAGGGTAGTCCTTGTCCCTCATCCACGTGTCACCAGCTGGCCTTGAACAGGGTTAGTGGCACCACTTTGTAGCCAGCTGGCTTTGAACAGGGTTAGTGGAACCATGTGTCGCAAGATGCCTATATGGAACTATGCCTCACTGTTCGGGGATTCAGGTGCTGTGGCTGCTGGCCCGGATTTGGGGTCACTGCCATTCAGGACCTAGGACACAGTTCCACATATGGGACCTACTGGGCCGAAGAGGAAGCCAATGTAGTATGTGAATGAGGAAGGAGTAATGTGGGCCAGCGTCGGGAGGCCAGCGATGGTCTGAGGTGCTGGCAGGGTCACGGGCCTCGGGCTTGGAGCTTGCACAGGCACGTGGTGGGCCCTCCTTGACACACGCCGGTGTCGGCAGGTGATCAGCGTAGCTTGGCTGCGCAGGGGTGGGCTTTACGGGTTCCTGGTCCAGCTGGCCGGGGTACGGTAGGCACACAGGATAGCAGGCAACTCTGCTCCTGAGGATGGCGTCGGCCTCGTGGTGGCGTGAGAGGCGTCGCCCTGCCAGAGACGTTGGGCTTTCCGGAAGAGGACCACACCCAGGGCTACGTGCTTTTTATTCACACCCCTATTCTGGCCTGGCATACGCCGGGCCATCCCACTCTGCTCACTCTTATGGGGGGGACGGAACAGGCAGCATTTCTACGAGGTCCCCTACTGGCTGGGGTGACATAGTTGCATCCACTGTCCACTACACTCCATACACCAGAGGTGTATGTTGCCATAGATATGGGTGTGTTCTGCATACTGAGTTCTGTCTAACACATCGCCGCCACTCTTGGCATTGGCATTGTGTACTTTCCCAATCATGGTTCTACTGCATCCTTCACACATGCCTGGTTGCCACCTCTCCCCACATTTGGCTATTGTGTGGCTGAGGAGCCATGCCGTAGATGGCTCATGTTCACAGCTTGCCCATGTTACCATAGTAAGTTGGTCTGTCATGTCTGGTGGGTGGGCATGTTGTTGTGCATGTTAGTTGTGATTTTGTGACGTGTGCATTGCCAGAGTTGTGAATTGCATGGTTGTGGAGTTGAGGTGAGTGGGGTGTTAATTTGGAACTTGCCAACGGGCGGGGCATCTCCCTTGGTGCCATCCTAGCTATGCTGGTTGCTGATGGACTGTCAGAGGATGAAGGAATCATGCACACTGGCTGTGTATTTGGATGCGACATTGGTGAAGGTCCCAGGGGTTTGGATGTTGCCTGCACATTGATGTGTGACGTATGATTCCTGTTGCTGTGATTGTGTGCTGTGACACCAGGGGCACAGGTAGGACATGTGTGCTGTGGATTGCCCCAACACGTGTGTGCATCCGGCTATGGATATGGTCCTTGCTTGGTCTCCAGCGGATCCTGCACATTGAGTTGGACGTATGGGGACTGGAGTGCCAGGGTGATAGTGATGTCCAGGACAGGTGAGGGGACTTGGATGTGGCTGGCTGTGAGACTCCTCCGACTCTGGCGGATGTTGGTTGGGGGGTGCCAGGGGCCAACAGGTGCAGCACAGCCAGCAGATTGGTGTGGGGTGGGATGTTTGTTGTCCGCTGTGTTGGTGCCCTAGCCTGTTAGGCAATGATGGTCAGGATGCGCAGGATGTTTGTCCCTTTCAGCCTGTAGGGGACAGTGACATTGTCGGATGTTTGGTCAGTGAGGCAGGTGCATTTCCTGGGGGGCCGCTGTCTTTGTCTGCACTGCCTCGGGTGGGGGTTGGGGTCCTGGGGTGGTGGCGGTGGGTGTTATGGTCCTCTTGGGTATCCGAGCTGCATGATGAGTGGCTCCATGGCATCTGTTGCCCTTCCAGTGACGCCCTGTGTTGGGCTCCCTTTTGTGGTGGAGGCTGCCGTCCGACTTTAAACCAGGTCAGAGCAGGTGTTAATTTCCTGCTGCTAACGCACCTTATCGCCCGTTTTTAGTTCTTATCACCGATCTGGCTGGTTGTTGAGAATGTTGTGGTTGCATGTTGTAGCGGCTTTTTGCACTGGAGCGCCTACTCTGCATCTCATTAACGACACCAGCTTGTGAATGGGAAGGTACATTTATCACGACTTTGGCAGCGATAAAGTGCCGTTAATTTGGCGATAGCTCTTTGTGAATATGCCCCATAGTGTTGTATTTTGTTGCTATGTTATTTTGGGGCTCTACAATGGATGCCCTCTAGAATGAGGCAGAGGAGCTGGAAGGTAACTTTGGGTATTAGCAAGCACATGGTGTGAAGGGGCTTCCATCCATTTACCAGTTTTGACCACTTGAATGCAGAGGATTGTATGTTTTGGTAGCCCACTGTAAAAGTAGTTGATGTCACTGAGGGCGGAGGTTGGAAGCCTTGGATATTGCCTGTCAGAATGGGAAAAGGAGGCGAATGGTAGAATATGTCTGAGTAGGAGGAACAGAAGTAGGAAGTGCTGATAACTGATCTGATCTGGCCATTGCGAGTCACTTTCGAATTGGAAGTGGCTGAGGCTTTTGGCCACAGGCTTGTAGGTGGCTGACGGAAAGCGAATGGGTACAAGTGCTACAGTCGTTGGATTGGACGAGTCTCTGGTGTTTTTAGCTCTGAGGAAGAAGTAATTCTATTCTGGAGCCATTTACTAACAAAATAGATCTACTGTTCTGTTGAAGAAGAGGACTCTTTTTCATAGTAAACATAGAAAAACCACCAGCAATATTGTTTTCACCACTGCAAACCGCCACCGTTGTTTATACATACACCCCTTTTTCACATTAAATGCATTTGCACCACCAACCCCAATAACATTACACCCTCTCACACACAAATAGCAGCAAAAAAACTAACATGGGAATTCTGGTTTTATGGTATTTATTTTCTAAACATTTCCACCTGTGCTCAGCTATATATATATACTGCTCTTATTGCCCATATTTAGTCATATTTATTTGTGTGCTGTGAAACAATTAATCTCAACTAGTAAATTTCCACATTTTTATCCAATAAGGGTATACTTATATTTGTGTGCTTGAAAGGTTTTACTGCTATACTATCCATATATAATACATCAGTCGCATGCGATACACTCAAACAACACTATCGGTTTAGTACAAACACATGCACAGCTTCAACTGTTCAAACCTTCTTTTGGAAAACTGTTCTCTTTTTAACTCCCCTGTCTGTGAGCCAGCACAGCTATTGGCATAGCAGTCATGCTGATAGCATCAAAGTTCACTCAAAATACCTATTTTTCCATTTTTTAATTAAAAACAGACATAGAAGTAGGAGTTTTCTACCTTTATTTACATGTAAGAATCATTAAAAACAGGAATCCTATTAATACACAATCCCCATTCTACTTACAATATGCCGCAGACATGACAGAGACCATCACCACACACACTCTCGACATGTCTTCATCACAGAAATGTGTCTCACCTCAATAGCCTCATCCCCAAAGGCTTTAAAATACAACGCACTGAATGAACTTTCCCGTTTCCAACTGTGGCATTTCCTCAATGGGCTGCAGGCTTGGGGGCTGTCTCTCAGAGCAGGATGGGCTGCTGTAGGCCAACCATGCCCCCATTGCCCTCTTCTCTTTACTACCTCTAGCGGTGTGGACTGGTTTGAAACTTTTTTCCAGGACTGATGTTGATTTCCCATCCGATCTTACCCTCGGCCCCTGCTTGAGAGGCCCCAGCAGCACCCCAATACAATTGCAACGACATGGTCCGTGCTGAGGGGCGCATTGGGTTCCTCTGCTACAGTAGCGCAGGCGTCACCCATGGTAAACAGCTCAAGGCTGACAAATACGCACCGTACGATTGAACATCGGCTCATCAGGATATGCAATTCGCAAGCCAACCACCAATGACAAGGATACCGAACAGAGAAAGATCTGCGCATGGATGCACCGCACATGGATCTATGCTCATGGAATATCAACAGGCTCTACAACAAAGTAGCGGACACTAACTTTCTAAAATATGTCAAATCGTTTGACATCATCCTCCTCCAGGAAACTTGGCTGGAAGAGCCGATTCATCTAGAGGGCTATACTTGCCATCATACCCCAGCCACAAGAAAAAGCAAGTTTGGTCGTCTGTCAGGAGGCCTAGCAACCTATCTTAAAATATCAACAATTGGTTATGCTCGGGCACTCAGCTCAAACTCCTTGGCCATAAATACAGTGGAGTTACTACTTAACTTCGGGGGCAAAGAGCTACAGCTGACCAACACCTACATCAACCCTAAAAATAAAAGACAGGAGGGGAATATTTTGATGGACCATTTACATAACGTTATGACTACTCGAACATCATCAAACCTAATTTTGTCTGGAGACTTTAACCAATGCATTTTAGGGCCTTCTGTTAACAGCGACATTCAGGCCCAGTCATTTCACTGGAACATACCAACCCAAGCATTCAGCAGCCAATGCAAGGCATCTAAGGCTGCAAAGGCATTACTGGATGACCTAGAACACATGGACCTGAGGATCTTAAACGGAAGATTCGCAGAGGACTCACCATCTGTGCCCTCATTCACCTCAGGCAAGACTACCTCTTCAATTGATTATACGTTAGTCTCCCTTACGTTATTTCATTACATCTTAGGCTACAATTTAGGGGATAAGGGTGACAGTGATCATCGCCCTTAAGAAGTCAGTCTAGGGGCTCTCCCTGATAATATTCTTTTGAACGCAACAGGTCCTCAGGATAGTTACTCCATCAACCTCAAACGCATCAAAACTTCAGTAGCAAATACTGCTGAGGTACTTCAAGCTGCAAAAACTCAACTGAGCACTTCAAACTACCCTTCCGGCAACACAGTAGCAGGCTGGGAACAATTCACGATGGAGTTTGCAAACAACTACTCGACAACCGTACGGCACTCTTTAGCACCAGGACATGGTGTCACAAGGAAGATCTCGAGCACCCAGAAACTGGCTATGAAATCACACAAAAAAGTGATTAATAAAACTTTAAGACAGTTCAAGAAAAGCCCGGGGGATGGAATTCTTCTAGCAGAGATTCACAAACACCGTGCGGATATCAAAAAACTGAAATGGGCAATTAAAAGAACAAATGAAGCAGACTTTTGGGCCAAACTCCACTACGCATCCAAGGGCAATAACAGCGCCCAGTTCTGGTCGATCATAAACAAATTGTTAAACCCAAAAAACAATGGTATAACATCTTACATAACAAAATCGTCTTGGGAATCATTTCTCAATGAACATTTCAATCATCAGGACGGCAAAACAAGGGAGCTTTATAATCTTCTGGAGGGCCGAAAACTTCAAATAAGCTCAGCACGAGAAGATGCCATTTTGGTACCCTCCGTGCCCCAAATCATGAAATTAATTTCCAAAGGTAGAAAAGACGGCGCAGCTGGCCCAAGCGGTATTCCTCCGGCCCTTTGCAAACTTGAACCAGAATACTGGGCTGACAAGTTGATCCCCCTCTATTCATCCATTAATAACTCTGAGCGCCTTCCCGTCTCATGGAGGGGCTCAATCATCTCACCGATTTATAAGGGGGGGGGGATAGACTCCTTCCAAAAAACTACCGCCTGATTGCACTCCTTGATATTGAGGCTAAATATTTTGCTGGTCTTCTATTGACTCAGCTGCGAGACTGGGCTACAAATCAAAGCTTAATACCATCTAGTCAAAAAGGGTTTTGCAAAGACATGGGGACAACAACCAACCTGGTGGCTATCTCGTTGCTCATTGACAAGGCTAGGGTGACCAAGCAGGCTCTCCACCTCTGCTTTGTGGACTTTAAGGCGGCCTTTGACAATGTCAACCGAGAAATCCTCTGGTGAAAACTGGCCTCCTGGGGGATTCCCTCGCCTCTACTAAGCCTCCTGATCGAATTACACACAAATACGTGGGTCCAGGTAAAGCTTGGGAACGGCTCTCACCTTTCTAGGCCTATTCCTACCACAAAGGGCATAAAGCAGGGGTGTGTGTTAGCTCCAACTCTCTTCAATCTTTTAACAGCTGACCTGCCACCCGCCCTAGAGGCTTGTAATTCCCATGTCCCCTGGTTAGGAGGCAAAGGGCTGCCCAGCATTTCCTACGCAGACGACGTGGTTTTGGTCAGCCACACGAAAGTTGGTCTTCAGAACCGTATTAACACGCTTCATGGTTATGCCATTAAAAATCTATTAGAAGTGAACAACAGCAAGACAAAAGTTCTGTCAATAACTGGGAACAAAAAGTCTCACACTTGGTCGCCTGGCACAGAAGCAATTTCAAACTGCTCTGAATACAAATATCTTGGGATCCAAGTCAACAAAGGCGGCCGCTATTTAAACCAACTAGAGGCCATCAAGAGGAAAGGCATGTTAATAGCCATGACACTGAAACAGTTAAAGCCCAACTTGAGTGGCGAGACTCTACTGCTACTACTTCGAGTAGCAAAAATCAAAATAGAGTCATCAATCATGTATGGCAGCGAGGCCCTAAGAGGAATGGACGCAAATCTTCTTGATACAACTATCTCAAAGGCCTACAGACTTCTATTTAACCTGCCATTGTACACTTCGCAGGCCCAGATTCGGTTGGAATTTGGGCTGACGTGCCAAACACTGGCACGAAGAGGCTCATACATCAAGTGCTGGCATAAACTAAAGAACTCTTCAGAAAACACCTTGAACCGACAGCTCTGACAAGATATGACCAGCTCATCCAGAATGCCGGTGAAAAAATGCTTATGTGAGTCCTTGGCCATCACAGGACTGAAAAACCTATGGGAGACTCCTCTATCTCATGCACAATTCAAGCGCATAGTGAACAAGAGTTTAAAGAGTCACTCGCATGTGGAGGACAAAACCTCGCTTTCTCAGAGGCGCCACGCCTGGATGACCCTGTGTACATACAAATCACCGGGGCTTCAAGCATATTTCGGTCTGGGGTATGGCTGGAAAACAAAAGAAGCCTTTTTCAAACACAGGCTAGGGATCCTACCTGCCAACCCTCACCTACCGCCATCGCTGAGACAGAACTACGGGACTAATTGCAGGCTCTGCGGAATGGGGACTGAAGACTTAGAACATCTACTATGTACTTGCCCGAGGCTGAACGAGGAAAGAGTAGCCCTGTTGAAAACCGCCTTCAACAAACTAGGAGTCCGCTCACGGAGACAAGCCGTCCTTGCCTGTTTTGATCCTGGTTTCCCCCCCCCCCCCTTAAATGGGAAGCTGGTGAAATTCCTGAAACTAGCAGAACGGAAACAAAAAAAACAGGCACTTGGCCGAGAGGATACCTCGGGATAGGACAAAGAAGCCTCGAACAATATACTCGTACCATGTTTTTATTGCTTTTTATCTTTGCTATTTCTTTTAATTCCTGTTTTTTAGTTTTTCTTTTAATTTCTCTTGAGGAGCCTGTTTTTCAATGCTTTTTTGTAACGGTTTTTATTAACCTAAAACAATAAAATATTACTTACCATCCGATCTTTCACATATGCACGACAGGAGGAGGCCTTGATGTCATTGCAAACCTACATGGAATGTGATGACGTGTTTATGTATATTATTGAAAATGTGCATTATTAATAGCGTGCTGAGTAATTAATCTACACTCGAACTCACATGTGTATACTGACAAGAAGCTAATGCATTTGAAATAAATTTGTTCTGACATGTTAAAGTGTGTTTTCCTGCCTAATGCTAACTATGCCTCATTTAGGCCTCGATGCCTTGTCCAAAATGGATGTCACAACATCATGTTCATTCTTTGTTCGTGTTTCTTCTACACATAGTCAAGCAAGATGTCGATTTATTTTCTTCTAAATGGCAGTGCTCTTGACGAAAGCCTGCTAGAGGGCCTATTGAAAAAAAAATCAAGGACCTTCCACTTGTACATGTATTTGATTCATGCACAATGGCTCCCTGTTGTTTATGTAACTAGTTTGTACTGACACCAGCCAGTGACATTAGGTGAGAGGGGCTGAACCAATATTCATGCAGTGATTTAGTGCTAAAGTGATTGGGTTTTGTGAAATGTCATATTTCTGTGATTTGATTTACTGAACATTTAATTATTTGCCCACAGCACAGTGACTTTGCAGCTCAAATTCTTGTCTATGGAGAAATGGCTATATAAAATGTTGAATTTGGAGGTGAGCCAAAGACCTTTCCTATGCCACTAGGAAGCTTGTCCAATTCTTATTGATTTTGCTGCCTGTTTGGGACTTAAAATTCCTCAGATTTTTGCCACTATTTTGTATTATTCTGCATTGAAGGCCTTTATGCAACGGTGTTCTATGTAACTCAGCAGCTTCTGCATTTCATTATTTCTGTATTGTACCCTTTTGAATTGTGTAATAAACCTTCATAGTTTTTCTAAATTCTGCTTTAGAACTCACTTTCTGTGACAGTCCTTTCTTTATTTGACTGTATTTTGAAATTATGTTTTGAACCTAGGGCCAAAAGTACGACCATTTCCTTTTGTGACTCACAATTTGTGAATTTTAGCGATTCGCAATTTGAGATTTTCCAAAGGAAATGTACTTATTTGTCTTAAGCACATTTTGCGTTTCCCAATGGGGTTCCAAATGACCTGCCTCATTCATATTCATGAGGCAGGTTGCAATTTTTGACTCATTGGGAATGGACAATAACACAGGGATGGTGACCTGCTGGGGATAGCAGACCCCCTTGTCTGTGTTTGCTTTTTAATTACTGCAACATTTTTTTAATGCAGCCCTTTTTCCTTAAAGGGAAACGGGATGCGTTTTTAAAAAAAATTAAATGTTTCTGTTTCATTTTTTAAGAGCAGGCAGTGGTCCATCAGACCACTGCCTGCTGTTAAAAAAACATTTTGGCTGCCAATCACAAAGGGGTAGGGGCTCCCCTGGGGAGCACTTACCATTTGCGACTTTTTGAAATTGTTGGCAAATGTGATTTTTTTACAACCGCATTTGCGGTTGCAAAACAATCTTACATCCATCCCCCTGTGTCTCATTATTAGCAATGGACGTCCTTGGCATACTCCTTCCCAATAGTGACTTGCAAAACCTATTTTGCGAAGGGTAACAGGTTACAGAATTGCAAAATAGGTTTGGTACATGCTACAACCCTTTTCAGCGGTTGCAAACTGGCCAATTTCTCGTTTGCGAGAGCAAAAAATGCTCGTACATCTGGCCCGAGACTCTGGAACACATTGCATTGTGGTTCGAGGTTAACACCGTGCCCTTTCCTCCTAGCTCCTAGGCGTGCTATTGCGCTGTAAGATTTTAGGGACACAATGTGACCACCCATGGTCCCCTTTAATAACAACACTGAAGCCAATGGATCTCCTTGCCTGTCACTTCTTAACTCTGTGCTCACTGTAAACAATGCTCTGCCTGATCTACAGACCCCAAAGGATACAACAAACATTTCATCAAAGATATATCCAACTTCATTATTAAAAGCACCCCGATTCCATTAGAAATGTATGTACAAATTTACCAAAATGTCATCAAAATTATGCACAAAGGGTGAACTATGCAGTGAAAGCCTAAGAACAGCGAAAATGTGTATTTAATTCTACTTAATGCCAATGTAATGTCATAATTAATCAAACAATTTGAATCAATTTGTGCACACTATATTTTTTATTGTCAATATTTGTGTTTGTTTAACAAGCAACCAAACCAAAACACATAGCTTCTCTGATTCTTATACATAAACATCTCCTTAGCTGCTCATCTGTGCATCCAGACCCCAAAGTCTCTATGCTACTCTACCTAAAATCGAATCACTCACCAGCTCAGGGAGAGGTGGGGCACAGCGGCCAGAGTGGCTGACTCCAGAGCGCAGGGGTCGCGGTTTGATCGCCGGCGGCAGCTCAGCATCATGTAATTCTGGGCAATACCTCACTTAATTTCCATGGCGACTCCCAACGCCTTAAAACCCTTAAGGGGGTGATATGTTCGCGCTTTACAAACGCAAATTATTATTTATTATTATTATGTGCTCTGAAACCAAGGACTGCACCCTACTACACCTTACCTTTACCACCCATGTCATGTTTGTGCCCCTAAAACCACATATTCAGTTAGCGCAATGGGTGACATACTAGCTCTGGCTGAGTGGCCCCCTTGCAGGAGCCATGCATCAGCCCAGACTGCCACCCTGCTAAGCTGCCATCGCAATGAGGCAGTTATCTATTCGGTACTAGCTGGTACTGCTAGCCTATGTATAGCCGAGATATTAAAGCAAAAACCGAAAATCTGCTGGAAGTTTTAAAATCTGTGGAGAAATTATGGAATCTTGATTATAAACAGAAAACAATGCATTGCTGATTTGAGATGGATCATTACCACCTATCCATATATCACTCCAACAACACATTTCTTGAAATCATCAACCTTCAGAGTGGCCCAACAACAAAGAAACTTTGAAAAAAACCTACTTCAAATTTCTCCACAACTTGAAAATCACACAGCAAATCAATACATGTATCCACATTAAAGTAAGAGTCTTCTGTCTAGTCTTCACATGTATGCCAAGAGTTAACTACCATGTATCACTAGTAATGGAACGGGCAGAATATCTTGCCATCCCTTTCTCCCAACATGGCTTTTAGCCTATGCACCAATATCAATCCAAATCCAATTATTCAAAGATCTACTACGAAGATTTTCAAGTGGACTCTTTCCAACAAGACCTCTTCACCCAGGCAGCAAAGGTAAATATTGCAGCTAACATCAACATGCTCCTTGTCTCCTTGAGCTCCACCCAAAAACAATTTTGCACAAAAATACCCAATTGAAGTACAATCCACAATTGTGAACTAACCCCTACTTCATCGACAAATGCAAGGTTCTTCACAAAGAGGATTTACAGTATCAATATCATAGAAAGTTCACCACCAAGCTTCTCACCTCTTTAGCAACACTAGCAAGTTGGCATCTCAACCTTCTTTCCAACCTAGACATCCCCAAGCTTCTTGCAGTTCTCAAAGCCACCTCTATTGAAAACAACATCCTAAACCAACATGATGTCCTTCCTTGGAGAAAAACGTTCACACCCCATAAGCACAGGCAAAGACTAACTCATCAAAGACATCTTCACTGACGCACTCAAAACGGAATTGATCCCACCAAACCTAAAGGAAGCACCCTTGTAACCTGATCATCTGTACACACTATACATTTGCCAACGTTGAGAATAATAGTTGAAATAACAGGCACTATCCTTCTAAATAATAAAATCAACAAAACTCTATTCCTACATGTCTACGAGCTTAGCTTCTGGTCAAAATGTTGCACCAAAACAGCAACCACACAAGCAACGAGTGAAAGCCCTTCGCATTGCTGAGAAGGCAATCCCTCTCTGTTGTTTGGGGAACATCCTCTTTTTAGAGAAACATATTGCAAAGAAATCTCTGAAAGCATGGTAAAAGCTTTCACTGCTGCAGAAATGTGATGGCCCACCTCCTGAAGAAGACTTCAGAAGGCCATCCAAGGCCTAGCCTCAATAGAGAAACAAACATTCACTGGTTATCCCTCCATCAATTTTAAAGAGTGCTACATCACCTAAAAATAGCCACAGTGGGTGTGCTAATATACAGTGCCAACAAACGAATCGTTCCAGGCAGCTAGTATACCACAAAACAACATACCAAATGGTGGCGAGACATAGCAAGGCCTGAAACCAAAACGTTAAAATAAGAGAAAACAACGAAAGCCTCCTCCCCTCCCTACAAGGAAAGCAGGATTGATTGAAATCCATACTAATATAATAAAGAGAGAGTCCAAACCTTTGAGGCGGGTAATCTCAGGAACCACAGCACCAATCACAACACCAATTACAGCGTTGGAAAGGGCAGTTGCAGCAGAAGGACATAGGCTATGCAGACGCCCACCATATACATTTAAAAGGTAAAAGAACCGTGCCAGCAAAGTAGTCCCTTGTGGGCGTGTCTGCGTTGTGCTGTGGGCGTGTGTTAGGGGCGTGACAACCGCTAGGGGCGTGTGGTACGTTCCGCCCTTCATGCCATGTCTCATATTGTGTGCTAATCCCACCCTGCTCCCTTTAAATACCACTGCACCCCATAATCATAACCCACCCTTACTCCTTAAAATACCCCAACACCCTTAAACACTAACCCATCTTAACCCTATAAATATACCCTGTACCCCAAAACCCAAACCTATCCCTAAACCCTAAAAATACCCCTGTACCCCAAAACCCAAACCTAGCCCTGAACCCTAAAAATACCACTGTACCCCAAAACCCAAACCTACCCCTGAACCCTAAAATACCCCTGTACCCCAAAACCCAAACCTAGCCATGAACCCTTAAAATACCCCTGTACCCCAAAACCCAAACCTACCCCTGAACCCTAAAAATACCCCTGTACCCACAAAACCCAAACCTAGTCCTGAACCCCAAAAATAACCCTGCACCCCAAAACCCAAACCTACCCCTGAACCGTAAAATACCCCTGTACCCCAAAACCCAAACCTAGACCTGAACCCTTAAAATACCCCTGTACCCCAAAACCCAAACCTACCCCTGAACCCTAAAATTACCCCTATACCCCAAAACCCAAACCTAGCCCTGAACCCTAAAATACCCCTGTACCCCAAAACCCAAACCTAGCCCTGAACCCTAAAAATACCCCTGTACCCCAAAACCCAAACCTAGCCCTGAACCCTTAAAATGCCCCTGTACCCCAAAACCCAAACCTACCCCTGAACCCTAAAATTACCCCTATACCCGAAACCCCAAACCTAGCCCTATACCCCTGTACCCCAAAAACCATACCTATCCCTAAACCCTAAAACTACCCCTGTACCCCATAACCCAAAACTATATCTGAACCCTTAAAATACCCAAACACCCCAAAACATATACCTCAGTACCCCAAAACATATACCCCTATACCCATACTTACCTTATCCAAACATTAAAAAAAAAACATGCTTTTACCATTCATGCATTTACAACTAATTTCGTTGTAAATGTATGCATGGTAAAAGCATATAAAATGTAATGCCATGCGTTATAATGGCATTGCGGAGTCATGGTACTTTCATAATGAAAGTATGCGGAGTGATGGTATTCCGAAAGAAAATTGTGGAATAATGGGTGTTTACCCTCCCCCGATAAGTACATTGGTGGCACGGCGGCCCACATCTCCAGCAACATACTCATATTTTTTCACCACCCATTTCAAAAATGCACAGGTCTCTCTCATTGATGGCCAGCACCGACATACACTTTTAGACACACCTCCCGCCACAAGTTCTAGAATTGCGAACTTTAGAGCTGGGGAGCTACGTTCGAATCTCAGCATAAGCTCAACATACTGTGATTCCAGGCAAATCGCTTTGTCTCCCCGTGCCTACCACAAATGAATGTGTTCTTCTGTAATGTAAATTGTGCTCATGCCATGTTGTCGAGTTCGCACTACATAATATTGCAAGGAAAAATAAAGTAGGGAAACTCAAGTACACACACTACTGAACGCGCACTCCTAAGTGCATCAGCAGTGCACTGTGAAACGGAGCGTTTCACAGGCCTGTCACAGATAAGAAATGCTATCAAAACAAAATCCTACAAAACAATATACTACTGGCCGGCAGCAATTCATACCCGGACAACGTCGGGACGGGCTGCTAGTTACACATAAAATGCATACAAACGGATTTCAGGCCTGCATTGAAGGGTTTGGCGTCCTGTGTCCCCAGTATAACCAAATTAAGAAAATTAAATGTGTGGATTTGCAGGTGTAGGTCACAAGAAACACCACTAATGTTCATTCTGGTCTGACTCATGATCATGCCATGGCAGACCAGCCGAGATCGGCAGCAAGAAAACAGCCTGACATTATTAAAAGAATTTTCAAAAAATAATAAAAACTGGGGAAAAATAATTAGGTATGAGAAAAGAAAGGTTGGCTTTTCAAAGAGGCCGTCGGTGAATGATGTTGCAATAGATCTCAAAAGCCCAGCTACCATCATCAAATAAAGGAACACTTGTTGGTGATGGTAAACATCCATTAGTACGCGGCTGTTACACCGCGTACCATTACTTTGCAATTGTTACAACGCTTGCGATGTTACAACGTGTAGCCTTTACTACGCAATTTGATACATCTCATGCATTGTAACGCTTGTGAAGTAAAGACTATCCACTTCGTTGTGTGGAAATGGACGTGCTTCCATTTCATCACAAGGACGTGCAACACTGACGACGCAGGAAGCTGGAGAAGACAGAAACCGAGGAGAGGTAAGAGGGGCTGTGTAGTATTTAAGGGTTTAGGGTAGGGGGAGGGTCGTGCAGGGAGTAGTTTTTTTGGTTTAAGGGTAGTGTAGTTGTGTTTGTGTAGTGTAGAGTTGTGTACTTGGGTTTACGGTAGTGTCTAGGGTCTTGAAGGGTAGTGTTTGGGAGTAGGGACAGGAATGGGGGTAGGGGCAGTGTCGTGCTGGGGGTAATGTTTTAGGGTTTAGTGTAGTGTTGTGGTGCTAGTGTAGTGTAGTGTTTTAGGGTTTAGGGTAGTGTTGTGGTGTTAGTGTAGTGTAGGGTAGTGTTTTAGGGTTTAGGGTAGTGTCTGGGTCGTGCAGGGTAGTCTTTTAGTGTATGGACTGTCTTGGGGGTAGGGGCAGGGTCGTGATGGTGGTAGTGTTTTAGGGTTTAGGGTAGTATTGTGGTGTTAGTGTAGGGTAGTGTTTTAGGGTTTAGGGTAGTGTTGTGGTGTTAGTGTAGTGTAGGGTAGTGTTTTAGGGTAGTGTCTGGAGGTCAGGCAGGGTAGTGTTTCAGTGTAGGACCGCCTTGGTGATAGACGCAGGGTCGTGCTGGGGGTAGTGTTTTAGGGTTTAGGGTAATGTTGTGGTTTTTGTGTAGTGTAGGGTAGTGTTTTAGGGTTTAGGGTAGTGTTGGGGTGCGTGCAGGGGAGTGTTTGGGAGTAGGGACAGGAATGGGGGTAGGGGCAGTGTCCTGCTGGGGGTAGTGATTTATGGTTTAGGGTAGTGTTGTGGTGTTTGTGTAGTGTAGAGTCGGGTAGTGTTTTAGGGTTCAGGTAGTGTTGGGGTGCGTGCAGGGTAGTGTTTGAGTATAGGGAGCAGGCTGGGGGAAGGGGGAGAGCCATCCAGGGGGTAGTTATTTAGGGGTTAGGGTAGTGTAGTGGTGTTTGAGTAGTGTAGGGTAGTGTAGTGTTTGAGGGTTTGGGTAGTGTTTTAGAGTTTGTGATGTGTAGGGTAGTGTATTTGTATTTAGTATTTAGTGTAGTGTTGAGGGTTTTTTTGACATTCAAAAAAGGGCTAAGTAAAAACATGGAAGTTAAAAGCTGCGAAGCAATGGTATGCGAAGTAACGAGTCATATTCGTTGGTGATTATTAGAGATGCAGCAAGGATGTCTAAAATTGTCCCATTCAATGTTTTAGTATGGACATGGTGCTCTTCTCCTGTTGAAATGAATTACTGCAACTTCTCTGTTTAGAAAGTAATGGAAATAAACTGTTAAAATCTCTGAATATTTACTAGGCAAGTGTTGATGCGACCGAAAGTGTACAATAAACTATGGGCCATATGTATCAAGCCTTTTTTGATTCGCAAAGGCCGGAATTCGCCGAATTTCGGCCTTTGCGAATCGCAAAAGGCTGTTTTGCATTTTTTGATATGTATTAAAAAATCGCATCTTAAGGAATCGTAAAAATTTGTGATTCCTTATTTTGCTATAGCATTTAAGGTATCGCAAATTTGCGGTTCCTTAAATGCTATGTATGTATGAAGCATTTTACTATAGCGAATTTAGCTTTCAGTTGGTGGTAAATTGCGATTTCTTTAAAAAATGCACTAATTGGCATTTTTTAATGTGGCATGTGACGCACATACATGCCCGTAGGGCATGTATGTGCGCCATATGCACACACATGCTGATTTCAGGGGTGCAGCAGGTTGTCCTTGAGACACCCCTGCACCCTTGAAATCAATCTCATTTTGCGATTTGCAAATTGCGAATCGCAAAATGAAATGCATTTCACAATCATTCCTATGGGCCTCCTGGCCCATAGGAATGAATGGGAAAATATTCTTTATTTGCGAATTCGCAATTTGCGAATTCGCAAATAAAGAAGATTAAGAAATCTAAAAAAAATGTGATTTTTTACATACATCCCGTTTTGCGATTTCTAAATAGCGATTCCTTAAAAATTGCTATTTAGAATTCGCAAAACGGAACTTTGATACATATGGCCCTATAGGCAGGGGGTTTATAGGAAGAAGAGAAGACAAGAGCTGGTACTGCAAAGAGGCATTGCCCAAATAAAATGCCTGATTACCACAACCAGTGCTTCCTGCTGGCAAAAACTTGAACACGCAAAACCGACCAAACACGCAAAACCGACCAAACATTTTGCAAGCACAAAGAGCACATGCCTAGCTCGCGCACATCGCTACAGCTGAAAATATGTACAATTAGTTGCCAAAGCCTTATTCCCACCCACGAAATACCATAACCCGCGGAATCACAAATTGTGGTGGCGCTGTCACTAGTCTGCTTTTTGTATGGGACTCACAATGTACCCATTTAGAAATCATAAATATTTTATTACAAACTTGGAAGTTGCGCGAGAGAGCGAGGGGTACGGTTTTGTACAGCCTATGCTGCAAGCTAAATTGCCCTTAGGCTCGCGACAAGCTCCTACACCTGCCTACAAAGAAGGCCATGTCCAAGCGCTCAGTCGCAGTTGAAACTTATGTTCACTTCACCTTCCAATGCACCTGTTATTGCCCACCATGGGAAGCGTTCAGCTGACTCCAGGCTCGGACGAGGACAAAAGATAGGCCTGGGAGCCAAAATAAAAGTGGACCCCATTAGTGAACTAGATTGCCAAAAAAGTGCCCACATTTCCAACTCAGGCCAGTTTTGAACTTGTAAAGCCAGGTGTATGGGTGTTTCGCAAGGTGTGGGTGATTGCAGGCATTTGTGGAGACTGTAGGAAATATTGGTGGTAAAATCAGGGGGAACAACAGTGAAAAAAGGCCCAACTGTCCACAAAACAGGAACACATACTGCTAAGAAAACGGCCTACGCACTGATCTGTCTGCGCAGTCCATCGGGCACCGCCTGATAGGCCAGTCCGACCCCATAAGGTAGTTGGTATTCCCTACAGAGGCGATCACTTGCCTTTCTCCTGGCTCCCGGCAAACCCTCGGTCGTCGTGTGTTTGTGCACTTGAAGCCCTCCTTGTCCGGGCCTTTGTTGGGTGTTAGCGCCTGCCCTGTAAAAACATGTACCGTTTTGCTGCCTTTTGAGAGCGAGTTGAATGGGGTGGAAACCGAGCGAGGAAAGGGGGGCGGAGGGAAGAGGGTGAAATGGGTGCTCCTGAGGGGACGGAAATCCGTCAAGGCCGCTGCAGCTGCCCCGGGCGCTCCTCCCCCACGGACACAGACTGCCGCGCCGCCACGTCCGTCGCAGGGGGAAGCGTCCACCTGCTTGATCGTGGCCAAGGGCTTTCACGCTCGTCGGGATTAGCGGTTCTTACTGTTCTTCCAAATGGGCCGTATAAGCAGTCTTGTGAGGACACGGTACCTTGTCGAAGGGCCCTGACACCGCCCCTCGCCCCCCTCTGTCTTTAAGTCGCTTTTATTGACGGATCCGATTTGATGATGGTTTAAGCGGTTTCTTCCCCAACTTTTCCTTCAGGGGTTTGAATTCAAGCAGACGTCCTTTGTAGGCAGTTAAAAACCGTGGATGATGGGAGGAGCGGGGAAATGTTGGGTGGGGGCGGAGGGGCGTCTTCAGCTTTACTTCTCAGCATTAACAAGTTCAAAACTCCAGTGGCCAAGGGAGGCCTTGGGCAGCATGTTAAGAGTGGGCCTAGCCCAGAGCGACAAGCCCCGCTCCCTGCTAGCCCTCCAGGCCGCCACTGCACCATGTTACAGGGGGTGCCATCAATAGACCAAACAGCTAGGTTCTTTCATGCTTTACTTTCCACATGACAACTTGCTTGTAATTACACAATCATGCCCCCATATCCCTTATAAATACCAATAGGACACAAGGCAGTCCTTTGAAGCCAGGAGACAAATGGACATTTAGATGCTGACTGCCTTTACCCCAGGCTTTTAAAACAGTATTCCTCGGCCTTTCCCGAAAGGCGTCATGGCCTGAGCAGAGTATTCTAAATCTGGTGGAAAATATGTGAAAGAGGTGGTATAATCTGCTGGAGAAAACCATGAATCATTGCTCACGTTTCTTAGATCAATGCCAATCTAATGGCAAATTACACCCACCTGCACTCGCGGAATCTTTCAGCTTTCCTGCATGTTTAGAAAGTAAGCTAACTGAACAGGAAACCAGTGGCGGCTCCTCCGTTTAGGCGGAAGAGCGTCGCCTCACTAGTTTACAGCAGTGGAATAAAGGAAACATAAATTGATAATAACTCGATGTTATCATTTTATGTTTTCCTGTTGCAGCAGGTTACCGGGCCTGGTGGGCGGGGCTGGGCTGCTCGCGCATGAATGTTTGGCCGGCGGTCTCGGGCCTGCCAAACAGACATGCGCACTTTGCATGTTGTCCACCAAGGCTGCATTACAGCCTGGGTGGAACACATGCCCAGGCTCCCACTGCCTGTCTGAGCGCTGAACAACAGTGCTCAGACCAATCACAACGCTGCATTGCAATGTAATGTAATGTAAGGGCCACTTTTGTAGCGAGGCTGCCAAACAACGGGTATCCTGGCGCTGAGATTACCGAAAACACTGTGTGTAACTGAACTTAAAAAACAGGGATGCGTTGTGATTGGCTTTTGGGAGCTTGGTGCTTCCTGTTGTTACCAGAAGAGACGATGAAGGGGAGACACAACTATCAGGTAAGTTTTTTTCTTTTACAACGGCAACCCCATCCCTCTGCCCCCAATCTGTGCCAGCGACCACTGAATAGCTCCACCCGTCCGTTTTAAGTCCTGACTGAAATATATAAAAACCTGAATTATAACATAGTTTCCCATGCACTGCAATAGGCAACAGCATGATGTAAGAGAAATTTGCCATTCATGGTGGAGCCAACTCAGTTTAAAGAATTGGTAAAAATTGTTATTGTAGACAATCCGGTCACACCTACAAGTGCAGGGCCTCTGTCTCGCTCACTTCAAGCTTTCAGTCTCCCTCCAGTGTGTCCACATTATCAAATCACTTAGCAGCCTTTCTTTTGATGCCATTGAATCTGCACTCGCACACCTCTTTCCTCAGCCCGTCTTTGCTGGTTTGTACAGCGCACTAAGCACACTTGCAACATTCACCAACCTCAAAAACCCTCCAATGGATGATGATGTGGGCTTGACAGCTTTCTTGTACAGAATCACTATGAACGTCCCCAGTCCTCTGCCCTACCTGCAACTCATCAGAGCTGTCATTTAAATGAACAAAACGTGGATAAGTAACCATCTAAAACTCAACACCACAAAGACAGAGATCATGACCTGCGGACAAAGGCAAAAACACCAGCTTGTCGCCATATGGCCCAAGGAACTCGCATCCCCTCCTACAAAATCAAGAGAAGTCAGAAACCTTGGTCTAACCACGGATTCAGAGCTATCTTTGATACCACACGTAAACAACATCAGGAACAGCATTACCACACAATAGAAACACTGTGCCGTATCTTTTTACACCTCGGAAACCAACAAAAAACTACAAGCTATCCTCACACTTGTAATCACCAACCTTGACCATATCAACAGCCTATATCTTGGCACACCGGGATACATCATATGCAAAATACATCTGATGGAACATTCGGCTGCAAAACTCCTTATCCACCTTCACCCAAAATAACACATGACTCCAGTCTCACACTCACGCCAATGGCTCCCTAAAACTAGAAGGCCAATGTTTGAGGAACTCTACATTGTCCACACAGCCTCCCAAGGTAAAAGACCACCATACCTACAAGTTACATTCAAGCAATACAAACACAATAGGACACTGCCCTCCAGGCTTGCAGCATGGATTATCATACCACCTTACCATAAGAAATCCACAGGAGGGACCGCTTCCGCAGTACAAGCCGTCAAGCTATGGAATTCACGACCAGCCAAGATTCAAAGTATTTAGGAGCACATCTACTTCAGAAGACCGATGAAAACATGGTTATCTCACAACCCTGGGTAAGAACACAGAAAGTTAGTACCAAAGCCCATCCCTGCCACCACTTCTCTCTCTAACAAAGCCTACTCAGGACCAATGCTCTGCTGTTTACAGCCCAAAAATACAGAACAACCCAAACAGTACAATACATTTAATGTCGAGGTAGGCTAAGAAGGGCCAACCCAAGGTTAGCCCGAGTAATATTCAGAAATGGGATGATAGTAACAAAGTCCACCCCTGCCACCACTTCGCTCTGTAGCAATGCCTGCTCAGGACCAAAAACTTTAAACAAAATATCAGGTTGGAAAACTTAATGCAGTAGCAAGTAAAGGAGACTTTGTTCATAAGAAATACTATAAAGGGACCTGTGGTGCTGCTCAAAGCTGCCAGTTTAGTGAAATCCATAAACTGTGTGTTTGTATCTCACACCTCTTATTCCATCACACTGCTAAGAACTTCATCCCATAACATGATAACCCCACCTCGGTGGGCATCAGGCACAACATGGAAATACTTCCCACATAGGATTAAAAAAACAAAGACAACCCCTCCCAACCACATACCCTATGTGGCATAGCTTGCTGCCCTTAAAATCAAAGTCTTCAACGCCCTACATGAGGCAAGTAAATCTTACAGATTTTGGAAATTCCACAGATTTCCAGCAAATGCCTTAAACTACTGACAGATGTTCGATCTGCCTGACTTTCTAGAAAGAAAAGTGTGTGGATACAGAAGAAAATAGGGATTAATGACTCGTGCCATGGTAGCAGATCCCCAGTGGAAGCTGTGAGCAAAGACCAGTATAACTTCAGGCATTGTAAATTGTTTTGTATTGTAGCATTTATATAGCGATTATTATTCTTATGGTGTGCACTGAAGCACTTGCCTACATGGGCAGCAAGATACACTATAGAGTGCGTGGTTGGGAGGGTTTTGTAAGCATGTAGATGTGTTAAAAAAATCGACATTTTCTGCTAAAGAAATCTATGCCCGGGATTTGGGTGTCCACACTCATGGACCCTTAGTTTTAAATTCTTGCCTCCGCTGGAATATGTTATGTTACTTGGTAATTGAGTATTGCACTTCTGGCAGAGATGTGGTCTTGAAGCGCTATTGGCCGTCCCGAACATGCGTTTTTTCATGCCGCTACAAGAATCTGATTTTTAGTTGGATGATGCACTTTGGGTGCTGAAGTATTGTGAGTGTGAGGTTGCCCCAGACTGATGTAATGTACACTAACCTCCTGTACTGCCTATATACCCTTGATGTTTATAAATAGATCTACAAACCTATACTCATGTCAGTTCTACCACTTCTCTTCATTAGAGTATTTGATGCAGACCTTGCGGTGCCTTGCCAGTCCTCCGCTGCACTGTCTCTTAGCTATCCATCTGTACATAAGGCCCCAAGTGGTGGACACAGCACCTCAGATTTGAGCTTGAGATGCTCCAGATGTGGCCTCAAGAGTTGGACGCGATAATTCCTAAGATGGCCTTGAGATTCTTCAGATATGGCATTGATTCACCTGGCATGTATCCACAAGAAACGCCACATGATGCCTTCAAGTACTTCCAATGTGTCCTTGAGATTCTCCAGATGTGACCTTTGGAGCTGGACACAATACTTCAGATATATTCTTCAGAACTGGCCACAATACTGATTTGGAAACAGGTACCTCAGATGCGGCATCGAGAGACTCAACATTTTGTGCTGAGTAACTCTGCATGATGCTTTCAGATACCACTAATGTGCCCCTGGGGCAATTCAGACATGGACTCTAGAGCTGGGCACAGTACTCCCACTGTGGTTATGAAATACTTCGGAGATGGCATTGATCCACTCGACCTGTATTTATGAGTATCGCCACATGATGCCTTAATGTGCTTCTGATGTGGCCTCTAGAGCTGGACACAATACTTCAACTATATTCTCCAGAACTGGGCACAATCCTGAGATACTTCAGATGTCTTGTCATGTTGTTTTGAGAAATACCAAACCATGACTTCAGATTCCACTGATTGTGTCCTTGAGGTAATTCTGTTTTTGCCTCCAGAGCTGGAAACAGGGTTGCAGAAGAAGTCTCAACAAGGATACATGCAGTGGTGCCACGACTGCTTTGTTCCAGATGATGCTACTGCTGCTGCTGAAAGCTGAGGTCCTCAATGCTCTTTTGCAACCGCACGGCTGTCCCATCACTTTCTTGTGGCGCTGACGGCAATGGACGTGATCCTTTTTTAAGGAATTGAGGACACCATTTTATGCAAGCATTGCTCCTGCCCCACGAGATTGAAACCCATTGTCACACATTCAATGCAGTCACCAATAGGATGACACCGAGAAGCCTGCAGCAGGTCAGAAAGAGTCCATACTGGGGTGACACAGCATGTTCTGTAGTGGGCAATCACCCAGGCCACCCCTTAACTTTCCACGGAAACATCCAACTTGCCAAAATATATTCGACGAGCTCCTGTCCTTGTCCCCACCTGACTTCAATGAAACCCTTCTTCTGATCTGATTACCTTCTCCCTAACAGCACAGTCGCTGGCCCACGCACCTGCAATGCGGAAGTCAGGGCATCTTTCTCACGCACTCATGGGACTGTATACAACAATCCCGGCCCTTATAGGATCAACATACGGCCTTTCTGTGGCGATTGTCTGCGTTAACAAAAAACCCTGCTCTGTAAGTCACCGTTAAGAGCTCTGTCCGACTTTCCTTAACTTTACGGGAAGCCGTGCTTCAGACAATGCAGGGCTCTGCTGGTGTGACTCCGCCCCAGCCCTTCGAGCCTTTCTAGTCACCGCCTGTCCTGCCTCTCGTTGAACCATTCGGGCAGCCATGCGGTGCTGATGCACCCTTCCCATGTTACTCTGGGCTATGACAGGAAGAGGCTCTGAGTGACTGTATCCTGCACCCCTCCCCCCCTCGCTCATTCACCTCACGTCTTCATTCCCCCACGCGCGAAGGTTCAAGAGCGAGCAGCTGAGTGAGGAGGGGGTCGAGGGGCGGTAACAATGAACTCATGAACAGCTCTCGACTCTGCGCCTGCCCGAGGCCACGCAGTGGCCATTAGGAGGGCGGGCTCCTAGTCATGGAGGGCTGTCCCGCCCCCACATGACATAGCAGTTCCTCACCCATGGCAGTCTCCCCTGGTTGGTGGAGACTGTGTAGGTGATGCACGTCCGGGGCGGCTGGGAGGAGCCGGCGAGAGTATTTCTGACCTCTACCCCGCTGGGGAGGCCTCTTTGCCGCTCCGGACGTTGTAGTTCCTTGTTGGGACACTCTTTTGTCCTCGTCTTTCTGCTTGGGTCGCGTCGAGGAGTTGCCGGGATTTTAAGACGTCGGGTCTGTCTCGTACATGTGGTGAGTGGCGGGGCATCTCGGCCTCCTTCCGTCGTCCCCCGTCTTGGTGGGGGGGCGGGCCGGTGTTGGACGGTCTTTGGTTAAATTTGGGCCTTTCTTGTGCTTTATTGGCATTTGGGTGCCCGTCCGGTTCCTCGCAGGTTCTTGGGCAATAGAGAGGGTTTTCCAGAAGGAACGGAGCGGTTTGGTAGGTGCATTGTGCCCTCGGCGGTGGCGGGGAGAAGTGTAGCTCACGGGTTAGAGCGGCTGACTCGGAAACAGTGAATGGGCCTGGGACCAAGGTTCGAGTCTCGGCGCGGCAGGGATGATACTCGCCTCGGCGATTGATCCGCAAGACTGGCTGATTAATTGTTTAAATGGCATATAAGACGAACATTTTAGGTGTTCGCTAGTTGGAATTTATATCAATAGCATTTATGGGTGAATGTTTTAGAGGCACTAGGCAGTTATATGCATTGCATGGATGTTTACTGCGGATCAGTGAGCGTTGTTTTCTTTCAGTATTGCCCGCCTTGCACACAGCTCACAGAAAAGTGACCTCCGGGTGTATCCCCACGTGTCTAATCCTTACGTGCATGATTTTATAGGGGGATCTTGGAGAACCTGGGAGGCCTGCCGGGTGCGGAACTTTGTGGTGTCCAGCCTGCATCTGGTCGGGCTTGGAAAGCTATCCCCTGGTGTTTCTTCTATTGTTGGCGCGAGGAGGTGGCTGCACTTGTAAGCTGGCGTCTTTAGTGCAGGGAAACAGGGTTCTAGCCATCCTGGAAGACTGCAATAATTTTCGTCTTTGAGGGATTTCTTTTCATTCTTTGATAGGTATCATGTACTGTTCACGCGTTTAGTATTTTGCATCACTGGTACAGCTGCCTTCATCACATGGCCTGGGCGATGCTTCGGTTTTCCCCTCTTGCAAGCTTGACTTATAGGACATGTTTTCAATTTTAGCTATATGACCGGTGTCACCGTTACATTAACATCTTGTATGTATGATCTCATGTGTATGGGCCGTAGTTTATTTCGGGTGGGTCCACACTTCGAGGGGGAGACGCCAGAGTTCGACTTCCCCCGAGCCTTATCTGCATTTTGTAGGCATTTCTGTAGATAACTCAGCGTGTTTATTTTCGCCTTATCTCAGTCTGGAAACCGAAAGTCACATTTCTTTATCGGGTCCAGGTAGTGGCATTTGGTGAGCTTCGGTTTGGCACGAACACTCACAGCTATTTTAATTGACTATGAGTTCTCTTCACGCATCGGTGTAGTAGCTGCCCGCTACATGTTTCAATTTGTTATTTGGGGGTCGCAGGGTGTCCTCCGCTGACGCGATGTTTAACGGACGGCTCTAATTCCTGGTGCCCGGGGATCTGGGTAGTTTATCCCCTCTCGTGCCCGCGCCCCCCGTCGGGGGGGGCTAGAGTAGGCGGGGTCGAGTATCGAGTAATGTTTATGCATGTCTGCTGTGCATCATTGTCGGGCTGGGGACAGGCTTTGCAAAAGGGGTTTTTCCGGGCAGTAATCAGTGAGCGCCCGTCGGCATTCACTGGCTTCTCACTTCCGTTCTCTGCATTTCTTTGTGTTGTGTTGTTTCAAATGCGAGTTTAGTATCGTGGGGCCATGTTACTTCGAGGCCCATTCGTGTGACATATTTATTTACGCGTTGCATGGTAATTTCTGGGCGAGGGTAGGCCTATCCCATGCACAGTTTAGTTGATGGTGGTCGGTATTACAAGGGAGCATTGGGGCCATCGCACCTCGAGGCCCAATCGCGGAACGGATTTAATTTGCGCGCGGCATCTCTTAAATTGTGTTATTCCCTCCCGCTGCAGGTCCGGCCGGCACGCCGAGCACCCCCCCCCCCCTCTTCCTCGCACTCCTCGGGCTGCGCGGTGGTCCACTGTTTCAGCCTTTGTTGCGAGGTATGTATCAACTATGCATCGGGGGTTGGCTCAAGATGGAGTCGAGTGTGTGCGAGGGATTTGGCGTAATGCACGAGGCCTTTCGTAGGCCGGGCTGGGGGTCTGGGTTGCATGCGACGGTACTCCTATTCCTGGCAGTATTTTGGCCCTCTGAATACCAGTGGCAGCTCAAACGGGTGTTATGACGATGGGGACGCTTCGGCCTGCTAGTCCGCAGCGAATCAATGTAGCTATGCATTTCTTCTGTGCCAAATTGTACGCGGTATGTTATTCAAAGTGGAACTGGGTATTGCGCCGCGTTGTCTTACCCGCGTCTCGCCCGGGCCATAAAATACCGGATAATAATTTCGATTCTGGCTACTTGGATAAGCTCAGTGGTTTCCGCTTTTGCAACGGACACTTTTGTTCTTCTTTGATAAGTTACAATCCTAATACAGTACTGCGAGCCTTTAACTGTCATCAAAGAGTTGCCTGCGAACTGCAAGTACAGGATTGGAGCCTTATGTTTCCACCAGTCTCATGACCCTAATGTGCCAAAAAAGGTTTGTTTGGTTAGGAATGCACTACTATTAGTAACGCCAATCCCAACCATGGTACAGAGTCTGGAGTTTGTGCTTTCCATAAACACTCGTATAATATACTGTTTACTGTTATTGGATGCATGGCATTATTACCACACCTCCTTCCTGTTTGTCTTCTGTGCTACGACTGAGCTATCCTGCCAATGCAATAAGTATGACACTGCTTACATAGGACCGGTCTTTGCTGAGAAGTTTCTGAGGTTGATGCACTTCGATGGTCCTTGATTGGACTCCTGCAGAATAACGCAGGGGTCTCCTTCACTGCAGCCTGGCAATCTAACCACGGGAATTCTAGGGACTAAATGAATAGGATTTCGTAAAGGGGTTAACTGATAGGATAATAACTTCTTACTGTTGTGCGCTGACGAGTCAAGATGCATCTAGAAACGGGTGCCCCCCCCCCCCCCCCAGATTGGGAAGTCTATGCTGTGTATTCCCCTTATGTGCGAGGGGATACTCTGAAGTATCATACAGTGGTTGGTTCTTGTATTAGCAAGATTGGGGGGAACCCGGTTCTTGAGTAACTCCTTTCCAAAGTAGGGCATTGTATCAAGACTCTATCGCTGGTGGGTCAAGATTTTGAGGATGCATCGTCGGTTTTCAGAAGCCCTAAATTAGTCATTGGTTTGTAGCAGTAACTGCGGGGTCCACGTGTTGGGTAATACATTTAATGCAGATTGCCTGGCTTTGTCGTCTGCCCGGTAGCTATATCTGTGTTCACGTTGTGTCTTCCTTGTAGGTCTTTATCCTAGGTAAAGGTGCATTACCAAGGTAATGGTTAGGCATAAACCTGCTTTCGTGCGATTAAGTAAGTGTCGCGCAGGCATGGAGCAGGGTAACTTCCCCCTTACACGAAGGCTCCGTGCCGTCCGCTGCAATGAGGAGCACGGTACTTTATGTGGTTAGCTGGTGTCCTGCCTCATCCAACATTTCTTCCTTGTGATTGCATCCATCTTCGTCCGGTAGCTCTCTTCGCCACTCCAGTATAGACGCTCCTATATGTGCAGTATTCTAGTCTCGTCTTCTCTGGGGAATAGCCCAGCCCTCCCTGCCAATCCTGGCCCTCCCTGGTTTGGATACAAGCATCCTGGTTCCCGGTGTTGGGGCTTTCGCCCTCACCATCCAGACCCCCTGGTCAGGCTTATTGAGCGACACGTATTTTATGCGCTGGCTTGGCTGGCCTGACAATAGCCACCCCCCCCCCCCTTCAACAGAGGTACCCCCCTCTTGAGACCAGCTACTTTTCTTCCTATACATTCCGTTGCGAAATTGAGTACATTCAATCTTCAGATGATCAGATGTCGGTCGCATGCTTTATACCTGTTGGGTTTAGGACTTGATGCATGTTGTTTTAGCCCAGGCGCGGCCTGGTTAGGTTTCGAGTGGCAGGCACGATTAGGACATGATGCCCCGCCCGTTTGCTACCCATCCGCTTTATCTGTTCTTTCGTCCAGGGTTTTAGCATGAGTTGCCATTGAGATCCTAGTATGACCGGCTCATTCGGGCTAAGAAATAGAGGCTCTATGACTGATTTGCCCCTTGTAAAGTCTGGAAGTGGTAGGGACACTGGTCATCAGGTCTGATATGTTCGGTTTACTCTATAGCTTAATACTATAGCTTATAACTTTACCCTTATGTAGCCCTGGTACTCCCTCATCTATCTATAGGCCGGCTTTACAAGTTCTGCAATGGTGTGGGTGGGAGGATGTCAGCAGCTTAGCATGTGATAGAACTGGCATGATAATATTTTAGCTGTATGCAGGACAAGAAGTGATGTATAAGACCCTACACCTGTTCTTATATGACCAGACCTGTTTGGCAAGACCAGTTTCCCTGAGTTACGTTACGTGTTAGCTTGTGGGGCGTTACAAGTGGAAAAGGGTCCGGTAGGCATGCTGCAAGAGTATATTATATGCAGATGGTGGGGTGTTTAAAGGGTCTAGTGCGCACTTTTAGTGGTGGCCCAAGCCAGTGAGCAGGCAACTGGCTGTGTATATGGGGTGGGGGCGGTCTTTTACCCCATCTGTACTCCTTGGAAGGAACCCCGGAGCCGGGGGAAATTTACCCTACAATGTGGCTCATTCTGCTCCACGGTAGGGGCTTGTATTTCAGGGTAAAGTGACATTACTCTAGTGATCATGGCTGCAATTTCGTCACCCTTTCTCCTTCCTGGGGCCCAGTTTCTTCCTCTTAACAGTGCCAATGTCACACTCATTGCCCTATTAGACAGGCACCGCGCACCCAAACCTTGCGATTCATGCTTAAAGTAAACAAGGCAAAACACAGCTATAGATAGCGCTGCACTTCGGCCCTGTTAAGTAAGTAACCTGTTGTCCGGGCAACGCACGACTACTTTAATTTGATAGTTCTGCCATGTATCTGACGCGCAGGTATTCTCCAAAGAAAATCCAGTATCTTTTATGTATTGTTATTTTCAAAGCGCTGACGTTACCTTGCCCCCAGTTACCACAAAGAGGTCTTCATCCTATTAGTTAGGCACAACGGCCGATCTCTTTTAGTCCTTTTCTAACATGCGGTGAAGTGCTGGACATAGACATTCTTATGTCACGTCATAAACAAAATGACTGGATGGGCCACCTACATATTCCCAGACGTTGTCAGCTATGTATGGGTCCTCGTAATTACTCCAGTAGGTTAAACAGGTGGCTTGCTATTATTTGAAATACTGGGGGTGTAATTGCTTGACAGCCCAGGCTAAGTATTTAGTTACACCTGGGAAGTCTGTATGGATCTACATGTGCTGGATTACTAACTAGGGTAATCATATATATGCTTAGAACTCTAGGAGTTGTTAGTACCCCCTATTATTTAGGGCAGGCGAAGGGGGTGCAGCACAAGTGATTGGGCCAGGCCGTCGGCAAACTTGCCACCCGGTGTGGGGTGCAATGGGTTTAGCACGCAGTGCACACCAGACACCCAAGTACAAGATCAAACGTTACGTAGGCTATGTTTGCACCGGTACAAGTGTTAAGATAAGCACGTGAAAAATAGCAAACAGTGCGGCAAGAGGAGTGGTGTGGTGTGCAACAAAGAGTATCAACACAGGTACATAGAGCACTGCAATAATGGCAACCACTTTAAACTGAGAAATTCTACCTGTGCACCCTTGATAACGGCACATGTGTTGCTCTCCCATGTTGGTAGGGTCTTACGTCATAGTCATTCCCCCCCCTTCCTTGGTTCTCCTGCCCTATTTAGGAATTAATGCATTACCTGGGGGGGCAAGTGTTTTTTCAGCTGCCCCCGTGGTTTTCAGTTTATCTCTTGCAAGACCACTTCGCTAGTCACTCCAATATATGCATGTGAGTGCTGCAATAGATTTCTGTATCCTGGGGGATTAGTTGCTGACGCGGAATCGGGCAGTTGATTGGTTTTGTGACAGCGCTTGTTCATTCGGGAGGGATTCTCTGCTGGGGGGGCCCTTCCCATCACCTGGTCTCTTGCCTGGGGTAGTCTTCCCTACTGGGGTAGTGGGATTGTTCCCGGGTGGATGGCTATTGGTGTCGGAGTGGCTGGCATTTATCCATGCATGCCCTTGCGCAGGTCAGCCGAGGGGCCTCTCGGTTGCAGGCGCTGCGGTCCCCGGGAAGTGGTCGTAGTCGGCCTTCAGTCTAGCTACCTTACTGTACTATGTCTGTAGCCGCTTCCAGCCAAAAAACCTAAGAGGACAGGGGATGCCGGCTGTGCGGCCTGTGGATTCGGATTATCGCTTAACTGGGACTCGTCCTAGTTCTATAGTATGTCTGGTGCCCTCCTATTCCCTAGTGTCAGTGAGCACAATTATTCTCCCTGCTGGATTTGTAGACAGTAATTCAGATGTATCAGTGACTCCATGGCGCAGTTTCCTGACGCTCTGTGGGAAGGGATATGGGGGTGGCCCAGCGGCTCGCGCTGGACAGCCTATTTCATGTTACTGAGGGCCTCTGTAGTAGGGGCCCCTTCCTACCCCCTTTAGTTTCCCTGAGGGGTTGTAGGACAGGTTTATTGGTGCCTGATGGTAGCACCCCATGCCTATGGGCGTTGCCCTGTTCCTCCTCTGCCTGGAGGTAGCAATTCTAGGTGTAGGTTGCAGGTAAAGAGCAGTAATAATGGTGGGGGGCCCGTGCGGCAGCGGGAACCACCGCACTGGGCTGTGGCGGAGTTACTGGGCGATCCGGAAGAAGAGAGGTGCAAACGCTGGACGTCAGCGGGCACATAGGGGTGCCAGAGCATAACCTCAGAGCCTAACCTGTAACCTCATGGGAGGTGCAGGAATCCGTGTCGGCACCCCAGTAGTCCTTCGGGCGGTTGTTGGCCTGTGCAACCGGGGGTTTGCCTAGTCACGCCCAGCAAATGGGCGTGTCAGTATAATTATGGTATTTGTACAACAGTTGGGTGGTTCGCCACTGTGTTGTTTGGCTCAACAGGCGGGCAGGTGGCGAGAATGCGGCCTGCCCTAGGATCGCCCGTAAGTTAACCCACCGTCATTACATATGTTGTATGTAATAAACCTGCAGCAATTTTTCCCAAACCTAATACTTGTGTCTTTGTGTTATTTGCGGGTTTGGGCATGTGGGGCGGGTGTTCATGTGGCCCTGATGTGACTATGCGCCTGCCCGAGGCCACGCAGTGGCCATTAGGAGGGCGGGCTCCTAGTCATGGAGGGCTGTCCCGCCCCCACATGACATAGCAGTTCCTCACCCATGGCAGTCTCCCCTGGTTGGTGGAGACTGTGTAGGTGATGCACGTCCGGGGCGGCTGGGAGGAGCCGGCGAGAGTATTTCTGACCTCTACCCCGCTGGGGAGGCCTCTTTGCCGCTCCGGACGTTGTAGTTCCTTGTTGGGACACTCTTTTCCCGCCCTTCCTCTAACCCAGAGTGTCTGCTTGAGGGGGCGCAGGGGGGAGCATTTAATGTGTTCCTTTTTTCGTTGCAGGCGGAGTTACTGGGCGATCCGGAAGAAGAGAGGTGCAAACGCTGGACGTCAGCGGGCACATAGGGGTGCCAGAGCATAACCTCAGAGCCTAACCTGTAACCTCATGGGAGGTGCAGGAATCCGTGTCGGCACCCCAGTAGTCCTTCGGGCGGTTGTTGGCCTGTGCA
Organism: Lissotriton vulgaris; assembly: GCF_964263255.1. Lineage (NCBI taxonomy): Eukaryota > Metazoa > Chordata > Amphibia > Caudata > Salamandridae > Lissotriton > Lissotriton vulgaris. The sequence continues at coordinate 951,783,157 of NC_141687.1, read as the reverse complement.
ACCGGGGGTTTGCCTAGTCACGCCCAGCAAATGGGCGTGTCAGTATAATTATGGTATTTGTACAACAGTTGGGTGGTTCGCCACTGTGTTGTTTGGCTCAACAGGCGGGCAGGTGGCGAGAATGCGGCCTGCCCTAGGATCGCCCGTAAGTTAACCCACCGTCATTACATATGTTGTATGTAATAAACCTGCAGCAATTTTTCCCAAACCTAATACTTGTGTCTTTGTGTTATTTGCGGGTTTGGGCATGTGGGGCGGGTGTTCATGTGGCCCTGATGTGACTATTTACTGGGCCTTTGTATTTTTCGACCCCGTTTCTTTGACTAAAAGAGAGTGCCCTTTGCCCTGTGATAGCGAAGCGTGCCCTTTGACCTGCATTGTGTGGTTACTGCGGAAACCAAATGCACACTTACAAAGGAAGTAAACGATGGAAGATGTATCTGATGCTGAGCAGGCCAGAGGAATGGTTTCGTGGCGTTAAATGACCCTTCCTCAGGTAATTCAGTTTACCCGACGATCACTTATGTGTGGCTCAAATGGTGATCTATATATGCGGACATATAAAAACCAAACATTCAGTTCAGTCATACTAGCACCAAAGTATTAACCAGCATTGACAAAGCCACTAGGTCTGCTGATAGCCACCAGTCTTTTGGCTTTGTCAAGGCTTGTTTTGTTTTGTCTTGGTATTTGCAAAACTTAATTGCTAGGGAAACTACCATGCCTTCGTCAATCTAAAACAAATGTGTTAAAATCAAAAATACTTTTTGCTCTCAAAACGCACACATTGCCGTATTATCGCTGGCACTCAAACAGGCCACTTTGTGTGGGGATGAAGAGCAGAAAGCTTTTACTCATAGTGGAGTTAGCCAGTGGTGGACAGGAGCTGACACACTGCGGTATGCTGCAGCAGGTGGATACAAAAGTGAATGATACAAAACAGACTAACTGATGATGAGAACTGACTGAAAGCCCTTATCCCTAAGTATATTATACATATAATTTTAGTAAAATCAAAAGGTCTTATACCTATACATTAAACATTGAATATCCTATCAGACGAGCAATTTAATCATATCTCCAAGTCACTATCATCAACTCTGTGTTTATAGAGTCCGTGGTCGTGACTCTGCAGTTATGGTTGAGAAGCTTAGACTAATTGAATTTTTTATTTGCTAAGACATTTGGCACTGTTTAGTGAATAAGTACGAAATTTGAAAGCAGCTTGACTCGTCTACCTAACATTCATCCTTTCGCATTTCGGACAGATTGACCAAGAAGGCCTAAAAGTTATGTGGGGGCTCGAAAAAATCAATATTTAGTGAAGTTAAGAGTAGTACTTCAGATCTATTTCCCTTTCTTTCTCAACATTTTATGTAGTTGATAACTAAGCCATTATATTTTTGTAGAACGATATTCTCTCCCTCGATGTTCTTACCTAAAAAAGCTGAAGGTCGTCCTTATTTATGAAAAGTGTCACATTGCTGGGGTAAAACAGCAATGCAACACTTTCCAGTGCGCCATCCTTGCGAAACCATGGATAAGCCGTATTTACAGTGCGGCACTCCATGTCGCAAGGATTTCACTGCGCAACTTCTACGAGGCTCTTCTACATTGAAAAGCCTACCCTGGATACATTATACCTGTTGCAGGTATAGTGTAGCGCAGGGTTTTACAAAGGGACGCATCTGCCTAGATGCGTCACTTTGTAAATAGGGCGCAGTGCTTACACCGTCCCAGCGTCACTGAAAAGTGACACGACGGTGGTGTAAGGGCCTCCTAAATGACAAAACAAATGTTTAAAATGTGTTTTTAAAATGTGTAGGGTGGACTTTGAAGGGTTAATTTGTTTCTATTCCTCGGTTTACCGTAATCACTTTAGTAGTGTTTCTCAATTCAGCACCAACTGTTGGCGGATTGTTCAACTAAAGTTCCCTCGTTCAAATTCCGGTCAGATTGATCATAGGAGATCAAAGTAATCTGGGCGGGATTCAAAAACAGCATTTTCCCTTTTATGTCCCTCTCCGCTACACCAAACCTGCTGAATGGAATTCCACCAAACTTCGCTTTAAGAAACATACGAGCAATCCAATTTGTATTTCGATTCAAACTGTGGTTCTGGAACTGACTTGTAAACTGGTTTGGGAACTTATACATCAAGGGACATTATGGACATAACAACCTCTGTCCCAATGTACTCAAATATAAGGCCATTCCTGCTGCAATATGTCTGTGGGGTGTGTTATGGTTCCAGTGGTGCATATAGCCATTCTTGGAGGTGAAGGTGTATACAGAATAACATGGCAAGGATGTCTTACAGCCAGAGCTGCCGACTTTGAAACTGGAAAACCAAATTCGAGTCTCAGTGTCGGCTCAAAATCCTATATTTCGGGGCAAATCACTTAATCTCCCAGTGCCTAAATAAATGAATGTGATCTTGTGTAGCATAACATGATGCTCATGCAAAGTACTCTAATACCTTCAGGTCGAGTTCACGCAATGTAAAAACATAAATAAAGTAAGTCCAATTCGAGAGCAGAGGTAGGTCTATCTGGAAGCCTGGGAATTTGCATTCATTGGAAATGTTAATTACATTTCTCTTATCTTTCCCCATTTTATCACAGTGCAGCATGTTCTAATGACGGGCAAGGCAAACCACATGAGCAACTCTGACAATATATGCAGAACATTACTTGCTGTTGACTACTTACAGACAGGATGAACATCAAGTGACTGTTCACTAATGTGTTGACCCAGGGTAGAACTTCAATGACACCACCAAACGCAAGGGTGAAGCAAATCAGACATGTTGATGGAAAAGCAAGCAGGAGATGCCCATACAAAAAGAAAGCAATGGACTAAAACAATCAAGGCCAGGGTACGTCTCTTGAACTGGTCTGACCTTCCACAGACATGTGCTCAGATTCAAATGGTGAAGTACAATAAGGAGACAAATCCCTGTTACTGCAGACCAGGAAAGTTCACAGCCTACAGTGACAAACAGGCATTAAGCATCTTGTTGTGCTGGGCATACAATACAGTTATGTTGGCCAGGGACTCCATCTTCAATAAAGACATCAAAGTACACCTCTGACTGGGTGGCTTCCTGCATGCCCAATGTGTTTTGTGGAATGGATTGAACATTTGTGATTTTCGTTATTCCAAATACCATTGAAAATATCTCTAGTGTGATTACAAAATAATTTCCATCACATATGTACAGGTCACATATAGCAGTTGTTGACATGGTGATGATGTCGTTTCTAAGCATTACGAGATCCAGACATTCGGAATACCGCATCTCATGCCTTATCATTGCATTTGGTTCATAGCTCAATTAATCATTGTAAGAACTGGGACCACCAGTTTTCCGGGGGGTAGCATGTCTCGAGCAGGAAGGCAGCCAGGGGCTTGCGTGTAAAGCAGCTACTCAACACACTCATCCAATGAGAAATGAAGTGGGCGCAATAATGGAGACTACACCATTAGTTGTGTTTGTAAATCAAGATCTTTTATATAGATTTTAGATCAAGGCGATTAAGGCATTAGTAAATCATCAGCATTACATTGAAGGACCACATTAAAACATTTCATGGACGCTTTTCAAAATGCATTTCCTGTAAAAATGATGAACCCTTTCATTTAAGACTTTCAGTAAGGTAGAAAACTCCAACTAACACAGCCTGTTGCTCTATGCTGTTCAGCAGGCTAAAAGGGTGCGGTCATAAACATGGCCTAACATTCCACGAAGCAATTATAGACATTACCCCTTGTAAATATCAACAAGTCAACATCAGTCCTTAGGTTATCAAAACAGTGCTGGAGTAAATCAATAAGCATCAGAGTTTGATCCCAACAGGATTCCTTGAGCCCGCCCCTGCAAGAAACTCAGTACAGTGAAAGAGATCACCAATACATTAGCAGGCTTGAAAATATGGCGTACACATGAACATTTCAGGCCGGATACTGGCCTGCAGAACGATATCGGGGGGGAAGTGTCTGTTCCCAAACCTCCTAATACTCGAGGCACAGTAAGGGGGGCCAACGGGGCCCAGTCACAGTTCACCCCAGGGGAGGGGCGACCTCGGGCCTTCCCCGGCCTACCGCCCTCCTCCTCGGGGGTTACCTTATGCTCTTCGGCCTGATCAGGCCCTTGCGAAGGCTTTGCGCTGGGGAGGGGTCCGCGACCCTCCCGGGGCCTCCCTCGGCCCGGCGCGGTGCAGGGGCTGCTTCTGGGCACCAGCGCCGGGGCCGGGGCAAGGCCGATACGTGGGGCTGAAAGGAGGGGGCACTTAGGCTCCACGGCCCCCTCTGCGATGTTTCCGGGCCGACCCGGGGCTCACCGGCGAGGCTCCGAGGCTGGGGCCGCTCCTCCCAATCCCGTTGCCCGCCTCGAGGGCGTGCCTGCCTAGACCAATGGCAGCGCGGCGCCCGGGGGCGGGACGGAGGAGCGCTCTTGTCACGTGGTAGGGGAACAGCTCGGCTTCGGCCTACCGCGGCCCAGCGTGTGGAGTACGGCGGCCCTCTCCTCACATACGGGGGCCGCCGAGGGGGGTCGATGGAAGCCAGTGACGGTCGTCACGCAACGGCCGGGCAGCCGCGCCTCAGGGGAGTTGCATGGGCGGCGCGAAAGCCGCGATGGGCGCCAGGCCTCTTCAGGTGCCTCCGACGTCACACACTCAGCCCCGGGCTGCGGCGTTGTGTGGAGGAGTCAACAGCGCCTTGCGGGGGTTGTGTCCAGGCGCCGCAGCGCCACACGGGGATCAGGTCAGTCGGCTCAGGAGAGCGCTTAGGGGCAACTGCAGGCAGGATGATTTCTGAGGAGAAAAGCGCCTCAGGGTTACAGCACTTCACTGGGGTCTATAGCGATTGAACCTCAGGAGCATAGTTAGCTCAGTGCAGGCAGTGCTGGCAGGGGAATTGGATATAGCGCTTTCCCCACAACTTGGTCAGGATTGCAGGCAGGATGGGTAGCAAAGCAGTTCAATCAAAGGGGGGAGACCAGTGGGGCAAGGTGGGCCCACTGCAGGCCGGGGGTGCGCAGGACAGCCCAGTCCAGTACCTGGTTGATCCCCCAGCCGTCTCTGGTCATAGGAAAGTAGACTTCTTGGCGCTTGGATGGTTCTGCGCCCTTAGATGTTGGTTTCTTGAAGTTGCAGAAAAAGGGGGGGGGGTTGAGTTGAAGGCTTGATGAGTTTTTCCTCAGTCACTGCAGATGGACCCTGGGGTTCCCTATCACTGGGCCAGATCAGGGGGCTAGTCTAGGACACCTCACCCAGCTTAAGAGGCAGCTCCTAAATCCTGTCACTCCCAGTAGCATAGGTTCCTAACTAGGCCCTCCCGCCTAAAACTCCTGCGTGGGTTCCCCAGGTCAGTGATGCCCCAACTGACTAGAAAAAGTTCCCCCCCTTGCTTAAGTATGCCCAGGTCAGGTGACCACTCTCTAAGGCGGCAAAAATCAGGTCCGCCTTCCTTCTGGAAGGTTCCAGGAGCTTCCCCACTCTACCTATGGACAGGGGAGGGGTGGCTGGCATTGCAACATTGTATGGGGACCCAGCCTGCTCCTGACAACTAGGGTGCTACATTAAAATGACCACGCTGCAGTAGCAGGGGCCAGTGGCAGCCATGTTTGAAGTTGAGAGCACCTACACCCTAACACAGACTAGCCATGAAAAGGTGCCCGAAGACCTAAGGGCCAACAAAAAGAAGGTGGGAAAAATGAGGCAAGGGCAAAAAAAAAAAAGGGAAAGACCACCCTAGGGCTGACAGGTCTAACAATCATACAATAAACACTTTCGTTGTATCACATGTGGGTCAATCTATCATCAATTCAAGAGATTTTTAGGTCGAAGCCTACCAGATAGCACAGTTTTCTGGCTTACTAACAACATTTTAGGGACATTTGAAAAGCTTCTATGTGCAAGCATTCCCCCCATTGCTTAGCATTGTCTTTGTAAATTACATTTGCTTTCTATTTGCTGGCTCTGTTTGTTTTAGGCTGTCTAGCTCAAGTTTGTCACTTCTGTTGCCCAAATCCTATTTACAGTATTCCTCCACCAGTACTGGATTTCTGTATGCAAGCCTTTAAATCTTGTTCTTATCTTGTCACAATTGCTGTGCATTCACATACATAGGTCAAATGTCAGGCTCTGTCTTCCAGGGAGCTTGGTGTCTACTTTTCTTTCCTTGACCTCAAAGTGAGAGGATGTATGTGCCAATCATGCTGGCTGCTGGGGGTGTGTTTGAGGAAAGCTGTACAATGTTTTTTTTTCTTCAACAAAATTTAAATGTCTGTAAATTAACTGTGCGGATATTTCTGAATATATTAGGATTAGAAAAGCACAATCGAAGCACATTTTTGGGTAATTTTGAAGCGTGGTGGAAACAAATATTTTAATACGATCAAAACAAATCAATACACTAGGTGATGTACACTAGGTGATGACACTTCCACTTATTATTGTTTGATCGCTGTATACTTTTATCAGTAAAACTGTATGTCTATGCAAATGTAAGGGTCATTGTCAATGGGTTGTCTGTAATGGCAGTGTGCTACCAACCATGCATACACCACTTTGCCCCACTCCGCTCTTCACCACTCCACTCTAAGCCTCTCTACTCTAAAACTCTTTACTCTATGCCAATGCACTCTACCCCACACTTATTTACTATGCACCACTGCACTCTACGCCACTACACTCTACACCACTCTACTCTGAGCCACTTCACTCTGTATCAGTGCACTCTATGCCAATCTACTTTATGCAACTCTATTCTACTCTGCACTCTATGCCACTCTCTACTGTGCACCACTCGACTCTACTTTATAACAATCTACTCTGCACCACTCTACTCTGTGCCACTCTACACCACTTCACTCTATGCCACTGCACTCTGTACCACTTTACTCAAAACATTGCACTTTACATCAATCTACTCTGCACCATTGCAATCTCTGCCACTGCACTCTGCAACTCTACTCCACTACTGTACTCTACGCCACTCTACGCCACTATACACCACTCTATGCCACTACACGATCCACTTTACTCAAAATCAATGCACTCTATGCCAATCTACTCTGCACTATTGCACTCTCTGCCACTGCACACTGCCCTGCACCACTCCACTCTACACCACTCTATGCCATCCTACTCTGTAACACTGCACCCTCCACGACTAAACTCTATGCTAATCTTCTGTGAACCACTACACCCTATGCCACTGCACTCTACTCTGTACCACTCTACTGCACTCTATGTCAATGCACTGTAAGCCGCTCTACTCTGCATCGCTCCACTTTATGCCACTGTACTTGCCTCCAATGCACTCTACACCACTCTAATATTCTCTGCACAAGTGCACTCTGCACCACTACACTCTACTCTATGCCACTCTATTCCACTCTATGCCATTCCACTCTATTCCACTCCACTCTATGACACTGCAGTCTACCCTGTGCAATTTCGCTTTACGCCACTACACTATACCTCCACCACTCCACTCTGTTCTACACTGATGCACTCTACACTACAGCACTCCATGCCAATACACTCTCATCACTTTACTCAAAACATGCGCTACTGCACTCTACGGCAATTTATTCTGTACCACTGCACTGTACACCACTCCCTTCTATGCCACTCTACTGTGCAACACAGCACTTTGTGTTAATGCATTCTATGCCACTACTCTATGCTACAACACTGTACCCTACACCATTCCACCCTACGCTGCACCACTCCACTCAATGCCATTCTACTCTGCTCTGCGCCACTCTACTTTATGCCCCTGCTTTCTATGCCACTACTTTATGCCATGGAACCACCTGCACCACTCCAATCTACCCTGCACCACTCCACTCTACGCCACTTCACTCTACTCTGAAACAACCTAATCTATGCCACTGCACTCTTTGCCACTCCACTCTATGCCACTGCAGTCTACCCTTCATCGCTCCACTCTACGCCACTTCACTCTTTGCCACTCTACTCTGCAACACTGCACTCTCTGCTACTGAACTCTATGCTACTCTCCTCTCACCACTGTACTCTATGCCACTGCAATCTGCTCTGCATCATTCTAAATCTATGCCACTCTACTGCTCTCTATGCCAATACACTGTACGCCACCCTATTCTGCATCGCTCCACTCTACGCCACAGCACTCTATGTCAGTCCACTCTAAATCACCATAATCTACTCTGCACCACCACACTCTGCGCTACTGCACTCTACTCTACGCCACTCTATTCTACTCTGTGCCACTCCACTCTATGCCACTGCAATCTACCATGTGCCCTCCACTCTACACCACTGCAATCTACCCTATGCCACTCCACTCTATTATACGATGCTGCACTCTACGCAACTGCACTCAACATCAATGCACTCTACACTACTTTTCTCAAAACCAATTCAATCTGCGCCAGTGCACTCTATGTAAATCTACTCTGCACCACTGCACTGTACACCACTATATTCTACAACACTCTACAATGTGGCACTGCACTCTAGACCAGTCTACCCTACACCATTTCACTCTAAGTCACTTTACTCTGCACCCCCCTGGCCACTGCACTCTACACCAATGCACTCCACGCCACTCTACTCTGCACCACTCTACTTCCTGCCACTGCACTCTACTCTGCATCACTCTGCTGCATGCGACTCTAATGCACTCTACGCCACTATACTCTAACCCACGCTAATCTACTATGCTCTGCACTCTATGACACTGCACTCTACACTAATTCTCTCTATGCCTCTCTTCTCTTTGGCACCACTCTATTCTATGCCTGTGCACTCTACCCCACTCTACTATGCACCACTGTACTCTTCGCCACTGCACTCTACACCACTCTAGTCTAGGCCACTCCACTCTATAGTACTCCACTCTATGCCATTCTATTCTTCAACTCTGCACTCTATGCTAATTCACACTACTTTATGCCATGGCACTCTACCTTGCTCCACTCCACTCTAGGCCACTGCACTCTACGCCACTCTTCTCTGTTCAACACCACTCTCTTCTATGCCACTGCGCTCAATGCCACTACTCGTTTTTGAAAGTGGTGGGGGCAATCAGGTGTATATTATCGACCCACTTTCAAGCACTCCAGGAATGTCCTTAGGCGCATCCTCAGAGCTCTCAATTGTGGTCCATTATAAACAGTTTTCAGAAGGGGCCACGATTACAAACTCTTGAGTTGAGGCTGAAGGCAGTGCGAGTTTCTCAAACTGCCAGGCAGCGTGTAAAATGAAATAAAACAATATTACATTTTTACAAAACTTACCTACTCCTCTCTGATCCCGGCCACAGATTGAGCTCAGAGCCATCTCCCCTAACCAATCCAGACGCTGATCTCATGCTGTTAACTATCATTAGAGAAGCGCTAGGATTGGTCGGAGTGGGCTGGCTCAGTGCTCCTATAGGCAATGTATGCCTGTCCCTGCTCTCCACCCAGCTGTCTAAGATAGCTCAAGTTGGAGAGGTTTAAAGTGTGTGTGTCAGCCTGGCCGTCACAAGACAGCCGGCCAAAGTTACAGGTGCACTTTAAACTTTAAGTATTCATCACTCCTCCCCTATGGCTGCCAGTCAGCAGTAATGGCCACCCCAACACTTGGCTCAGGCTGACCAGCTGCACTGAAAAAAAAATGGTAATAAAATTATTTTATTACCATTTTATTTTTCATGTTTGCTGCGTTGGGCAACGCTCCTTCACCTAATGGAGGAGTCGCTGCTGCTCTATGCCACTGCACTCTATCCTGCATCACTCCACTCTACCCTGCACTGTTTTACTCTATGGCACTTCACTCTCCTCTGAAACAATTTACTCTATACCACTGCACTCTACAACCCTCTACTCCACTCTGTAGCACTGCACTCTACACCACTGCACCATATGCTGTGCCACTCTATGCGACTGTAATCTGTACCACTCTACTCTATGCGACTGCCCTCTACGCTACTCTACTCTATACAACTGCACTCTACACCATTATACTCTACTCTGCAACACCCTTCTACTCTGTGCCAGTCTACTTTACGCCACTCTACCCTATGCCACTGCACTCTACAACACTCTACTCTGCACCACTGCACTCTACATCACAACACATTACACCACAGCAGGCTTCACCACTCTACACCATACACTCTACATCACTGCACTCTATGGCACTCGATTCTGCCATGCACCACCGTAATCTATACCAATGCTCTCTGCATCATTGTACTCTGTACCACTCTACTCTGCACCACGCTACTCTGTGCGACTGCACTTAATGCCACTGCACTCTACTCTGCAACACTCAACTCTATGCCACTCTACTGTGCTCTATGCCACTACACTCTGTATCACTCTACGGCACTCTAATTTAACCTGCGCTGCACGCCAATGCACTCTACAGCACTCCACTCTACACTTCTGCACCACTCAACTCTACCCTAAAAAAACTCCACTCAAGCCACTACACACTACCCTGAAACAATCTACTCTACGCCACTGCACTCTACGCTACCATACTCTACGCCATTGCAGTCAACGTTCCACCACTCTACTCTATGCCACTGCATTCTACACCACTCTACTTTACGTCACTGCTCTCTACACCAATGTACTATATGCCACTGCACCCTATGCCAATGTACTATGTACCACTGCACTTTATGACACTTCACTCTAGGCAACTCTGCATCACTGTACAACACTCCACTCTATGACACTCTACTCTACGACACTCCACTCTATAATACTCCACTCTGACGCGCTACTCCATTAAACTCTACTCCACTTGATGACGCTCTACACAGCTCTTTCTATGCCCTTCCATGCCACTTTACTCCAGCTATTATACAACACACTACTGCTCTGTACTCCTCACCAATACTCCACCCTACATCACTCCACTCTATGACACTCTATGCCACTCCACTCTACAACACTCTGCTCCACTCTGCCATTGCTCTCTCCTACACTACTCCACTCTATGCCACTCCACACTACAATAATCTACTGTGCTCTAGGCCACTTTACTCTTCAACACTCTACTCCACTCTAAGCAGCGCCCTCTATGTCACTCAACTCTGCACTCTGCTCTACACTACTCCACAACACTCTATGCCACCCCATTCTGACGCTCTACTCCAATCTACACCACTCAACTCTACTCCACTCCCTTTCATTCTGCAACACTTTGCTCCCTCCATGACACTTTACGCCACTCCATAACACTCCACTCTACTCCATTTTATGACACTCCACTCTCCTTTACCCCACTAACTTTTAGCCATGCTGAACAGCAGCCACGCTGGTGTACAACACAACTAAAATATATTGGCAAAGCCAATAGCTCTTGCATAGGCGAGACCTATTGGCTTTGACAATGCTTGTTAGGCAAGTCGATGCTTCGAAAGGCCAAAATCCCTTGGCTAAATAGGGCCGCTCATTAGGTGCTCTGGGGTGTCCTCTTCCCAAACCCTGCTGGTGTCTTAGAAATACTGACCTGTCTCAAAATATTCTTCTGATCGCAGTCTTGACCAATTCTAGTCTACCGGGTAACGTCATCCTGTGCAACAAGAGGTGCCAGGATGGGGTCTAAAGGAGATCACCTAATTTCTTCATTGAGATCTTCAGCTACCAGTTTTTTATCTCAATTATTTTCATTAAAAAGTATGAATTTCGTGTAATTCTCATTTTGTTTTTTAAAATTAAAAATTAACTACTCAAAAAAGCTGAACTAAACTGACAAACTTTTTCGTGTAGTAATTTCAGTGTAATAATTTAAATCATGCTTGCTCATCCTTTTACCGCCCAATTTACCAATTAGCTATCAGGTGGCAGGCGAACTATGGCACTGTCCTGAATGCAGCATTTTACATGGAGATGACTCCCTATCCCAAACACATGAATACAATTTCGGCATGAAAGTTTCATCTGTATTTCTCTGTAAAAAACGTTTCTTGAAAATATATTTGAATTACCTAAATTCAGGCGAGTTAATACTTCGGAGAGTTAACTGAAGTGGAATGGAAAATTCCCCTGGATGACATCACCATGTTTCTACCGCCTCTAGTGTGCACCTCAAATGAATCCTAAAACAAGGATGTATCTGATCCAGGGCTTAGAATTGATGTCAGCATCAGAGTAGTCAGTGTCACAACACACACCATCTATGGTGGGTAGTGGGCGCCTGCCCTGGTGCTCGTGGATTACAGAGAACCCATTTTGATTGTCCACTTCCTTCAACATCGAAGCATTCTCAAACCTAGAGAACCACTGGAATATGTTGTGGATGCAGCTGTTTTTTCACCTCTCGGCCCCTTTACTTGGCTCTACAATGATATCCATGGATATGTGGACGTGACCACCCGATTCCACCTTTGCATAGAATGTTCTCCCCCAGCATGGACTTGCCCATCCATAAATGCTTTGGGTAAGCTCACCAGCCTTCAGATAGTCGAAACTTGGATAATATGTGATGCAGAGTCAGTAACAGTACTCCATCTTGTAAGTTAACTATCCCCGCCACATAGCCTATCAAATTTAAGACAATGGGAGAGGGTGCGCAAGAGGAAGTGACTTTTTTTGAGGAGTTCCACTTTACATTGGTTGGTTGCCAACAATGGGATGGCCAAGTCACAGGCTTTCCGTTAAACATTTTTTCTTAACTCACACCTTCATCTAATTGTAAGTGCAATAAATGGTTCCAAAAACACAATAAGGAAATAAGGATCAGAAATAAATACAATTAAAGGTATATTGAAATGAGAGTAGTTTCGAACAAAAGGATTTCCACCCCTGTGATAAGAAGGGTACTCAAAAAACAAATATGCTTTTAGATATATCTATATATATCTATATCTATATCTATATATATCTATATCTATATCTATATCTGTATATATATATCTATATATATATCCAGTCTTGCCAAACTCATCCGATACGAAGAAGGCGCTGACACCATGAATCTCAATCCAAACTCGATTTATTTACTCACTGTCTGCTTAGACGCGTTTCGGCGTTGCCGCCTTGTTCACTACATCTGCATTCAAAATGAGCTCATACATATATACTGTGGAGATATGGGCGTGTCTAACAATTAACACACAGGTTCAGACCAGGTATTACCATGGTTACATGATGGTAAATCTGGGATGTTACACAGAGTCTTTTCTCCATTCTTATTACCGAGTATTCATTGCAGAAAAGTTTTTTACACAACAGAATTTAAAAATTTCATAAATCACCTAAACAAGTGTTCAAAGTAATAGTAATAACAACCTTTTTCATCAAATAGCATGTTACAATTCACAGCTGTTGAAAAGGTAAATTAAAAAACATTTGCTGCCATTTCTGCGTTTAAATAATAAGTTAACACTTTTTGCCGCTTTTTTACCCTGAGTGCCTGCCATGAATGTGCCCTTTATAAGGTCCTAACTTAGTAGACCCTCTGGTTTACCTGTGCATCCCAGTCTCCCATGTATCATGCTGGTGTGTGTACCATTACAGCGTGTTTGTGTGGGGGTGGGCTGGTTCGCCTTCTATGATCCCCGTTATTGCCGCTTGGGACCTGAGCATTTCCCCGGGTAAGTACTGCTGCGCGTTATAGCCATTAGCTTCTTTCCTAACGCTACAATGTTGCAAAAACCTATCACCGCCGCCGGCTCTGAGGGTAGCTTAAAAGTTAGCTGGATTGAAACAATGTCTCGCGCTGAAATATATATATATATATGTATATATATTGTTGATTTTCCAAAAGAGAAAGAAATAAACAGATATGATGCATCATGGCATGGGTAGGTTACAATTGCAGTCTTTGTAATGTAACCGCACCTACTTCAATCATCCATCTCATGTTTAATGCTGCAGTCTTGAATGCTTGTAAGGCACTCAGGTGATTGGAACTCGGCCTGTGAGGACAAGTCCCTTCTCCTTTGTTTTGCTTCCACACTTCTGCCATTCCCAAAAAGAGGCGATGGCAGCGGCGTCGTGTGCGCGGCCTACTAACACCCCCCCTACATTGATTTCTTTCTCCTCCAGGCCCGCCTCCATTTTGCTGTCGGGCGGGATTTGCTCCGCATGGCGGGGTTCTTTCTGCCGGGAGTGTGGCGGGGCCGGCGCGGGCAGCGCTCAGCGGGCTCTCGCTGTCACTTTCACTTACGTGCTTGGCGGGAAGTGACTGGTGGTTTGCAGTTTGTTTTCTCTTTATTCATTGCTAACAATATCGCTCAATCAGAAGAATGGACAACTGACCTCTGCAGCCTGGGCAAATCTTTCATTTCTTGGAATGACATAAGTCATTCCAATTCCATCTACCTGTCTAGCCATACTTTTCTGTTTTTTTATTCTGTTTATGATAGACTTCGTAGAGCGTAGGGTACACGGTCCCATATAACACTGCCATGTATTGCCTATGATTTACTTACAAAATAGAAGGCCATTCAAAAAATGATATAGATATCTACAAAAGGATCATGAAAAATCATCAAACTAGGCAGCAAATATATCACCTGTTTCCACAAGGTCATGTCACTGCAGGAGCAAAACCGTGAAAAGGTCCAATAATTCATTGCTGGAACAGTCACCCCTCAGCAGGTCTTAAAATCTCTCCATTGCACGTTAAACATGGGAAGGGGCCTCGCTGCCAGAAGTACAAAGTATCACTCCATCCCTGCTGTCTTTGAATTAAACAGATGGAAGATAACTGAGCAGTGATGAACTGAAAAGTCTATGCATGGTGTAAATTATATCAATATAATTAGCTTGTGACACTATGCATTTGTTAGCTGTGTATGTGTGATTTACTGATTGTGAGTTTAATAGTACACACTAGTATTGTGGATGATTTAAACCAGCTTTAGAGTTTAACTTAACCACTAATATCTGGTCTCTCCAAAGGATAGGTTAAACATAAGGGCAGGGACGGCTTTAGCGCTAGTGGCGCCCAGTGCGACAATGTTAGTTGGTGCCCCCAATGACCACCTCCGCCACGGATTCTCTCACTAGCACCCTTTAACAGTGACCTAGGCCTAGATGTATCATCGTTCCTATTTGCGATTTCTTAATAGCGATTTTTAGCGAATCGCTATTTAGAAATCGCAAAATGGGATGTATGTTTAAAATCGCTATTCTTTTGCGATTTCTTAATATTTTTTATTTGCAAATTTGCAAGTTGCAAATTCACAAATAAGGAATAATTTCCCATTCATTCCTATGGGCCAGGAGGCCCATCGGAATTATTGTGAAATACATCTCATTTTGCGATTCGCAATTTGCGAATCGCAAAATGAGAATGATTTCAAGGGTGCAGGGGTGTCTCAAGGACACCCTGCTGTACCCCTGAAATCAGCATTTGTGTGCATATGGCGCACATACATGCCCTATGGGCATGTATGTGCGTCATATGCCACCTTGAAAAATGCAACATTTGGGATTATTTTAAGATTTCGCAAATTACCACCAACTTCAAGTTGGTGGTAATTTACGATTTCTTAACCCAAAATCTAAAATTTTCATACATAGCATTTAAGGAATCGCAAAATTGTGATTCCTTAAATGCTATAGCAAAATAAGGATTTGCAAATTTTTGCGATTCTTTATTTTGCGATTTTTTAATGCATCTCAAAACATGCAAAAGACCGTTTACGATTCGCAAAGGCCGAAATTCGGCGAATTTCGGCCTTTGCGAATCGCAAAAGGCTTGATACATCTAGGCCCAAGTCTCCATAACCACTCTCTCTCAGATGCATTGAATTAGTTATATAGCGCCACACATACCAGTAAAGGATGTCAGAGCCCTTTGCATCACAAACACGTTACACAATCAATCATACCTTTGTAAATCAGTATATAGGAAATGTTACATAAGCCAAAGGACTACAAGTGTAGGAGTCACGTCATCCATACTGGTAGGCAGAATAGTTTAGGAGTGCTTGGTGTGGAGAGGCACAAACTCAGAGTCGAAAAAGAAACAGCATAGTTGGTAGTTTTCTTTAATAAGAAGAATCGCTTTCTACCTGCATTAACCCTTTTGCAACATTAATCTATGCTCTAATGTATATTTTGCAGTGCATATGCAGTTCTTGGATGAGAGTGAATAGCTCACTGTACTATATTAGGACTTTTAGTTATAAATTGCAAGTAACAAAAGGATGTCTCTTTCAAAAGCAGTAACTGGCTGACCTATTTACATTATATGCACTCATTAAACCACATGGTACACGTTCTCTGCAGCATGCATATTAACCCTCTACACTACCTGTTCCATGACTTAAAACCTTAACTATACAAAACTCCGATCTCTCTCCAGAAGAACATTAATCACAGGAGTTATCTTGACATTTGTGTGATGCCTGCCAATTGCTGGAGGAAAGGAATGTGGCAGCAGGTGTTTTAAAAACATAATAAACTTGCAAATACGGCGCCCCCACGAAGCCAGCACCCGGTGCGGTGGCACCAGTCGCACCGCCCTAGAGCCGGCTCTGCATAAGGTTAACTCCATGACACATGGGGGAATATTTACTATAAAATGTTGGAGCGAGGTGTTACCTCATAATTGGTAATGCCACGCCCTGACATTTGTTAAATGCAGGGATGTGCCATATTTAATAAAATACAGCACACCCCCAGTTTTCCTTAGCGCTAAAAAAGCTGCCTAGAGCCAGCGCAGGCAACCTTGCCATGTTGCAAGGGTGCCCGTGCTACAGGGGTGTTTGTTTATGAGAAGGGAGGGATACCTTCCTGCACATAAACAATCTTTAAAGGCGACTCGCTGTTTCTATGTGTGCTGCAGAATGCAGCACACATAGAAAGAGCAAACTACGAATGGAAATAAATAATTTCTCCTCGCATCGCCATTCTAAGACTAGGTTTTACCTGGCCTTAGTTTTTGGCGCAGCCCCATCTACGGAGCTATTCGGAGCTATTCGGATTCACCGCCTGCGGCCCGTATCGCCAGAGCCCTCAGCGCCGCCGGCCGCCTAGATTAACTCAGGCGCTGCCACGCTGTTACTGCCCTTGGCGACGCCAGACTATTGCAGATGCCGCACCCGCTGCCACCGCCCGGGTATCCAGAGACCACGCATTTGTTCTTGCGTGTACAACACTGCTCGTAATTCGACAACCCTGTCCTGATGACGATCCGGAATCAAGGGGATCGAAACACCGTCGACATCACAGCGCAATTCCATGGCGCATTTAACATTTTTGGCTCCTGTAAAATTGTTTGTTCCATGATTTAAGTGACTAATACTTAATCCTGCGGAGCCATCACTGTATAATTTCTTCGTCACTTTGCATCGTTCACGCTGTACACGTTCAGCACTTGCATCTTCACTTTTCACTAGTTGTATATATCACCATTCACCAAGTGCCCTCGGGTTGTCACATGATTCTTTCTGTACAGTGCTGTTTTACTGTATTTCCATGTGAGACATCCCCCTTTGAAATTGGTGAATAACAAGCTTTTAAACCATATGAGCCTCCTTGTTTCCTGTTCATGTAATGCCGAATGCATACATCACTTAACTGTCTTTAACTGATAACTGTTGGGAATTGTTGTTTCTTTCTACTCCACACCCATCCCAACGTGGTTTATGGGTTTACTCCTGTTGTTCTTATACTGGTCTTGAAAGAGCCAGTGTTTTTCAGACTCCCACCTGCTCCATTCCACCAGAGTTCGCAGCTGGGCCGCCTGATAATATAGCAGGAGATCTGATAATCCTAAACCCCCTTTCTCAGGAGGCAACGTCGCCAGTCTGAGCTTCATTCGTGGTTTCCTGCCATTCCAGATGAATTGAGCCAGTTCAGCCTGCGTCTGGCGAATCCAACCGTCTGGCGGGCGAAGCGGAATGGCCCGGAATAAATAAAGAATTTGCGGCAAAACTGTCATTTTTATGGCTGCTACCTTACCCAGCCACAACAGTGGAAGATGTCTCCACCTACTCAACTTGTTGCGGATGAGATGGCGCAGTCGTGCATAGTTGACCCGGACCGTGTCCTGCAGTGTGGGTGCCAAATGGATTTCCAGATAGGGGACCGTCTCCTGCGCCCACCGAAGTGGAAAATGTTCTTGTAGGTGGGATTGGGTATGCGCTTCCAAGGAGAGGTCCAAGGCCTCCGATTTGGTCATATTAACCTTGAACCCCGACACTCTGGAGAAGGTGTCTAGAGCTGCGACGCAGGCCGGCAAAGAGACGCTAGGGGAGGATAAAGACAGGAGGACGTCATCAGCATAAAGGCTGATGGTGTGTATATAGGCCCCAAACTTAATTCCATGTACCGCCGGGCTGAGTCGCATTGACTGTGCTAGCGGCTCCATATACAGGGCAAAAAGCAGGGGCGACAGTGGGCACCCCTGTCTCGTGCATCGCTCGATAGGAAACCGGGGCGAAGCACAGCCATTGACCCTGACCGTAGCAGTAGGGTAGGAATAACAGTTGAGTACCCAAGTGCGAAATTTACTGCCCAGTCCCGCCTTCACCAACACCTGCTCCAGATAAGGCCAGTGGACTCGGTCAAATGCCTTCTCGGCATCAATTGCAAGCATCATGTACTCGCCGGTCGTCCGCGTGCCCTTCTCTATGAGGTGTAATGCTCTCTTTGTATTATCTACCGTCTGGCGCTCGGGGATAAATCCCGCCTGGTCCGGGTCGATCAGACCGGACATCAACGGTGCAAGCCGTGCCGCCAGAATGCTAGTGTAAAGCTTGAGGTCTACATTAAGTAGAGATATTGGGCAGTAGGCCTCACAGCGCGAGTGGTCCTTCCCTGGTTTGGGGATGACCGAGATGGTGGCATCTAAGAGATCACTTGGAATCATGCCGGGTTCTGCGAAGGAATTAAAGAGGGAGGTCAAAAGTGGTGGCACCTGTGGGCAGAATGTCTTATAAAAAATGGCTGAGAAGCCGTCCGGACCTGGCGCTTTTGCTAGTTTGAGGCGAGAGATGGCCGCAATCACCTCCTCTGGCCGAATAGGCCGGTCTAACAGGTCCGTCTGTTCGGGGGTCAAGGACGGGAGGGGGATAGACAACAAGTACCTTTCTCCCTCCGCCAGGTCCAGCGAAGACCCGGCATATAGAGAGGTGTAAAAGGCACTAAAGGCCGCCGCGATGTCCGCGTCTTCAGTGACCACCCTTCCATCTTGTGTGACAATCTCCTGCACCGTCTGTTTTCGCCGCGCTTCCCGAAGTACACGTCCCAGCAATCTCCCACAGCAATCCCCCGTGTAATATAAGTGCTGCACCCTCAACGCCGCGTACTCAGCCCGGTCCTGGTCAAGCGCCGCTAGTTGCTGCCTCCCTCACTTGTCGCAGTTGCCTCCATATCCTCGGTGCCCCAGTTCGTTGGTGCATATGCTCAAGTTCCCGTGTCTTTTGCGAGAGTTCCTCTCTCTTACCCGTGCGTTCTGCGTTCTCGGCTGCTGAGACTGCGATAAACTCGCCACGCATTACTGCTTTAAGTGCCGCCCAGTGTGTGGTCAGGGATGTATCTTCAGGGCTGTTGTGTGCTACGTAATCCTTAATAACCCCCCGGACCTTCTCCACTACATCAGCGCGGTGTAGTAGCGTGTCGCGCAGCTTCCAGTAGCGTGTTGCTCGTGACATCGGAGGGAGGGAGAATGCCGCCACCATGGGAGAATGGTCAGACAGGGCTGCAGCGCCTATTTCAACTACGGTGGTGAGTGCATGCATGAAGGAGGAGGCTAAGAAATAATCAAGGCGTGCATAGGTTTTGTGAGCATTAGAGTAGTATGTGAATTCCCTCGCACCTGGATGGAGGCTACGCCACAAATCCACCATACCCATGTCCCCCATTCTGACCAATCCCTCGGCGGAGAGAGCTCCGGCTTGAGAGGAGCGTTGGCCCGACCTGTCCTGAAGAGTGTCCATTACCAGGTTCAGATCCCCTCCTACCTCTGTGAGGGCTGAGTGAAAGAACTTCTCTTGTACTTCATTAGGGGCATATACGGAGCAAATGGAAAACACCGTCCCCCCTAGGGAGAAGAGAAAAATTGATGCGGGAAGCAACGGGATCGCATCCTCGTGCTGTCCTTCTGCAATAGGTGGGTTTCCTGCAGGAGGCAGATGTTAGCCATTTGAGGCCTCCAAAAGGGAAAGAACAGCTTTTGGTTTCACTGAATTGATAAGTCCCCGCACATTTAGAGTGAGGACCCGTAACTCAGTAGCGGGCATAAGTCTCCGTACGGGGCAGTGGACTCCCCCCTGGGCAATGTCAGGCGCCAGCCGAGACCCCCTTCCAAGAAAGAGACTCCCTTCCAGTAAGTACTCCAGACCCTGCTCCCTGCCTGCATAGAAGGATACGACCTTATGCGGCTCAGGAGGAGCCTCTGGACCTGGAACCTGTCCCACCCCGAACCCCCTCCCCCCACCCCAACAAGACCCGCTGAAAGAAAAACGAAGAATACCCAACAATTCAAAACATACTTAATTTCCATCATCCGAAGGTGATTGGTGAAGTACAGTATTGGGGAAGATTACTCACAGCTTAGAAGACATCCCTCCCGCCGACAGCAGGGATCAAAACCTACATCAGAGCCCAGACGGCCCTCCGGATCGCTGCAAGTTCAGCTGGGCAGAGATACCTCAGGCCCCGCGGAGACTGCTTCCACCACGGCCCGTTGCCCATCTCGAATCATGTCCGCTGGGGGCTTCCGGATTCTTCGGCGCCTGGTTTGTCGCCGCCATCTTGGTCTACCATCCTCCGTCTCAGCGGAGGGCACGTCCTTGTCTGGGCTATCTGCCAGGACCTCCAATCCCAGTAGTTGACACGCTTCCTTCGGTGACCAAACTTGGTATCGTTTGTTATCCTTCTTGAATATTAGACAAAATGGATGGCCCCAGCTGTAAGGGATGCCTTTTTGTTGAAGATGGGTCGTAACTGGTCGGAAGGTCCTGCGCTTCTCTGGTGTAAGTGCGGACATGTCCTGATAAAGCACCGGGGATTGGCCTTTAAAAGACAGGGGGTTTTGTTGCCTCGCCTTTTGTAAGATGTCTTTCTTCGGGCGAAAGTCCTGCACGCAGGCCAAGCTGTCCGGCGCTGAAGCTGAAGCCGCTCTCGGGGGGCCCACTCTGTGCACCCTATGAATTCTGAGCTCCGAACCCACCGGACGCCCTAAGATATGATTAAAGAGATCACAGGTGAAGCTGAGCAGGTCCCTGGTGTCTTCCGTGGATGTAACTCCTCGAATGCGAACATTATGGCGGCTGGAGCGGTTCTCCAGGTCCTCCACGTGTGCTTGTAAGTCGACCTGTTGGTCATGGATTCGCACTATTTCTTGTCCCAACGCTTCCATCTCGGTGTCCCGACTGTCGCCCTTGGTCACGAGGTCCGCCACTTGTTCCCCTATGCCATCCACGTCTCGTCGCATCTCTTTCATCTCCTCCGCAAAGTCTTTCTGCAGGGTGTGGATGTCATCCCGCAAAGTGGTAAAGAGTGATTCCAGGAAAGCCTTGGTGATAGGCTCCGACCCCCCTGTCTGCTCCCCAGCAGTACGTGTCGTGTTCGCCGCCATATCTGCGGTCTGTTGATTCGCCTGTGCCTTCGCAAAGAGCTCCTTGACAGTCTTGACCTTCCGGTTTCTCGACGAGGACATAACAGCTCAGGCTACGACGGGTGCTGACCAGGCCCTTCACAGTCTCGGGCCTCGCGTGGGTCACTGCCCGAATGCCCTTATCACCGAGGTGGCGCCCCAGTCACTCTACAAAACACAAAAGAGCAGACCAAGTCAGGAAGAGGTGTGTGCCAGCAATAGCAACCGTGTGGCGCTAATGGTGAGTGCGCGTAACAAAGGCTGCCAAAAATAAAGATTATTAGTGGCCTGGAGGCTGAAACAATTCCCATCAGACCACCCATGTGGTGGAGTTTGCATCACGTGGGAATTGATGATCATGCCATCCCAAGTCCGACCAAATAGTGCCGGTACGGAAATGAACGTCAAAAATATGATCATTATGTGCATCCTAAAGTGATGTGAGTTGAAAAAGTGCAGTGCTCAAAAAATAAAATAATTAAAATTGGCTACCCAGACTCCGAAGAATGTTCAAACTAGAGGTCCGGGTGTCAAAGATTAAAAACCCGCTAGGTAGTAAGACTACCCTATGGCAATAGGCAGTATGGTCGACATGTTTCAGCCTTAGGGGCATCTGACCCGGCTTTCTTCAGGACCTTTAACAACAATTATAGCTACTGCACCTACAAGCGAAGTGTAATAGTGAGAAATAACAAAAATGTACTTGAAAAGTTACATGTATATCAGGAATTTAGAATACTTAAATGTCCACTGGAGGGAGAGTGATAAGTCTTCATCCTATCAAAAAAAACAAAAAGACAGAATGTCAAACGACACCAAGTTACACACAGACACCATAGCACACACACAGGAAGACCATATAGACACACCTGCATGAATAATTTACATTCTGCATTCGAGAAAAGCATAATAGCTTGATCACATTGAGGCATTTCCTCACCGTGATACTCACCCAGCTTTGTGTGGTTGATGGCCTCACCTCACCCAGCAACCGCTCGGGAGTATGAGGCCCCGCTCTGTAGTGTAGAAATAAAAGACACAGTAAGCACACAACTTTACCGTGCCTAACAAATGGCTCTACACTAAAAACCCAACAGATGTGTGGTAGTTAACCCTCTGCCAAGCCCAACACTGAAAATCATCAAAAACTTCAGAGGGGTGCGTGGAAATCACAAATTCTATGATGTTGGTCATGTTACAAGGCACTGTCTTGATACTGCTGGGTGCCTCTTGGTAACTTTATCTAAAGTGGTTATCCTTGATCTATGCAAAAAATAGGACCTATTTACAACCATGGCCTGATTTAAACCAAGGTGCTTGAATATTGGAAGGCTGTCTTGACATTCACCCCTGAGTAGCTGCCTGAGCATTGGATGGCTGTCTTGACATTCACCCCTGGATAGCTGTCTGCGCCCATCTCAATCCTAGGTAACTTGACTGTAAAGAAATATCAGGGAGCAAGCTTACCACCCTAACGAAGAGTAGTGGGGATGAGGGGCCCTATTAGCTCCCTTCTATCTGGCTGACTCGATAGCATAACCTACTGAGCAGTGAAGTCAAGGCCCTGACCGTCTCACCTCTCCGTCGGTGCCTTGGAACTGGAGGCGAGCGGAAGTGGAGGCGAGTTTTAGTAACGCCCTTCCTCCTTATGTAGTCACCCTGCATGAGGCAGTAAGTCCTCCAATCCATGCCTCATAGGCAGAAACGCGGAAGGTCCCGCGGGAGGAACTACTGACTTGTAGCGCATGCGTGGAGAGGTGGTAAACACTGCACTCTCACGCATGCGCAGTCGACAATAGTCACAAAACCCGATAAACCAGCTAAACAGATAGCCGTGTAATATTGCGTTGTGTGGCCCACAGCGGAAAGGGAATTCCGTTTGAATAATTTATCTTTTTAATTTGTAAAGGTTAGTTACAAAGATAAAATAGTACTCTCACTAGGCATAAACATCGCTGAGGGCACGTGTATATCCCTTGGGGAGATTTAGCTCTACTTCCCTTCCATGGGCTCGGCAGATCTCCCCGGATCGGGTTCAACAATATATCACACTGCAAATGCAACAAAGATTGCGAGACCGCATCTCCCGTAGTGGAGACCAACAGTGTCAAATGAAGTGGAACGTCATACTCCATCACTGGTGTGGAGTGTTAGAAGATAGTGTGATATGGTCTCAAAGTATATGTTATACAGGGAGACATTTATTAGGGAGTGACTCATCAGCTGACTTGTCATGAGAAGGAAAAAACGCTATCTGGACTAGATTCAAGATTTCTAATTCGGGCATATATACCATCATGTGTCACTGTGTGGAAAGAATAGTGACGAAACCCCTTGAAAAATGATTTTACTAATGAGCAGTGATGAAAAAACAGTGAAGGCAGACAGACGGGCAAAACACACAATTGAGTTGGATGAGCAAAAAGGTGCAAACTAAACTGCGTTTGCTTCCTAGTTTAATAGACCCGCAACTGGAAGTTGCACTAGATACTGAGAAACAAGAAGGGTGTGTGGAGGGTCAAGGGGACTGTTTATTGACCTGTCTGCTCGTTCCCCTATGTCAAGATACAAAACACAAAAGAGCAGACCAAGTCAGGAAGAGGTGTGTGCCAGCAATAGCAACCGTGTGGCGCTAATGGTGAGTGCGCGTAACAAAGGCTGCCAAAAATAAAGATTATTAGTGGCAGGAGGCTGAAACAATTCCCATCAAACCACCCATGTGGTGGAGTTTGCATCACGTGGGAATTGATGATCATGCCATCCCAAGTCCGACCAAATAGTGCCGGTACGGAAATGAACGTCAAAAATATGATCATTATGTGCATCCTAAAGTGATGTGAGTTGAAAAAGTGCAGTGCTCAAAAAATAAAATAATTAAAATTGGCTACCCAGACTCCGAAGAATGTTCAAACTAGAGGTCCGGGTGTCAAAGATTAAAAACCCGCTAGGTAGTAAGACTACCCTATGGCAATAGGCAGTATGGTCGACATGTTTCAGCCTTAGGGGCATCTGACCCGGCTTTCTTCAGGACCTTTAACAACAATTATAGCTACTGCACCTACAAGCGAAGTGTAATAGTGAGAAATAACAAAAATGTACTTGAAAAGTTACATGTATATCAGGAATATAGAATACTTAAATGTCCACTGGAGGGAGAGTGATAAGGCTTCATCCTATCAAAAAAACCAAAAAGACAGAATGTCAAACGACACCAAGTTACACACAGACACCATAGCACACACACAGGAAGACCATATAGACACACCTGCATGAATAATTTACATTCTGCATTCGAGAAAAGCATAATAGCTTGATCACATTGAGGCATTTCCTCACCGTGATACTCACCCAGCTTTGTGTGGGTGATGGCCTCACCTCACCCGGCAACCGCTCGGGAGTATGAGGCCCCGCTCTGTAGTGTAGAAATAAAAGACACAGTAAGCACACAACTTTACCGTGCCTAACAAATGGCTCTACACTAAAAACCCAACAGACGTGTGGTAGTTAACCCTCTGCCAAGCCCAACACTGAAAATCATCAAAAACTTCAGAGGGGTGCGTGGAAATCACAAATTCTATGATGTTGGTCATGTTACAAGGCACTGTCTTGATACTGCTGGGTGCCTCTTGGTAATATCTAAAGTGGTTATCCTTGATCTATGCAAAAAATAGGACCTATTTACAACCATGGCCTGATTTAAACCAAGGTGCTTGAATATTGGAAGGCTGTCTTGACATTCACCCCTGAGTAGCTGCCTGAGCATTGGATGGCTGTCTTGACATTCACCCCTGGATAGCTGTCTGCGCCCATCTCAATCCTAGGTAACTTGACTGTAAAGAAATATCAGGGAGCAAGCTTACCACCCTAACGAAGAGTAGTGGGGATGAGGGGCCCTATTGGCTCCCTTCTATCTGGCTGACTCGATAGCATAACCTACTGAGCAGTGAAGTCAAGGCCCTGACCGTCTCACCTCTCCGTCGGTGCCTTGGAACTGGAGGCGAGCGGAAGTGGAGGCGAGTTTTAGTAACGCCCTTCCTCCTTATGTAGTCACCCTGCATGAGGCAGTAAGTCCTCCAATCCATGCCTCATAGGCAGAAACGCGGAAGGTCCCGCGGGAGGAACCACTGACTTGTAGCGCATGCGTGGAGAGGTGGTAAACACTGCTCTCTCACGCATGCGCAGTCGACAATAGTCACAAAACCCGATAAACCAGCTAAACAGATAGCCGTGTAATATTGCGTTGTGTGGCCCACAGCGGAAAGGGAATTCCGTTTGAATAATTTATCTTTTTAATTTGTAAAGGTTAGTTACAAAGATAAAATAGTACTCTCACTAGGCATAAACATCGCTGAGGGCACGTGTATATCCCTTGGGGAGATTTAGCTCTACTTCCCTTCCATGGGCTCGGCAGATCTCCCCGGATCGGGTTCAACAATATATCACACTGCAAATGCAACAAAGATTGCGAGACCGCATCTCCCGTAGTGGAGACCAACAGTGTCAAATGAAGTGGAACGTCATACTCCATCACTGGTGTGGAGTGTTAGAAGATAGTGTGATATGGTCTCAAAGTATATGTTATACGGGGAGACATTTATTAGGGAGTGACTCATCAGCTGACTTGTCATGAAGAGGAAAAAACGCTATCTGGACTAGATTCAAGATTTCTAATTCGGGCATATATACCATCATGTGTCACTACTATACCTAGAAAGAAACCTATCAGTGTTTTTAGTTTAACGGCTGACATATAGTCGAGAGGGCATTGTTGGAAAGCAGCCAATAAACTCTGAGTAATCGAACCACAACAGACCCTCTTCCGATATCCTACCTCTCCACCATTCTCAATTGTGGCAAAGCTTCCAAGAAAGGGAAAAAAATCACCCTGTCTGAATGGAGCAAGGAGTATGGTTTAGACCACTGGCTAGAAAGAAAGTATCCCAATAAATAAGATTTAAGTCACAGGATGTGATAGGTATGTAGGGTCATTTACACATCTGGTAAAAGATCCAGTTCAAACTCCATAGGGTGTGGGCCCCAGAATGGAAGGGACAGGTGTCTCAGACCCATCAGGCGTTATTTGATAATCTCATGCATTAAAGGTGGATTCCCATGGCTTGTTCTTGAGAAGTTCAGAGGCACGAGGTAAGCCTTCCTAGTATCCACCTGGACTCCTGGTTCAGTAAGATGTCTGCAAAAGATCACAACATCCTCCACCGAGCTTGCTAGAGAGTAATACTCTTGCACAAGACTCAATAACAGATACTTTGCAAGTTGGTCGTGAAATACTTTCTGCTGGAGGTCTTTATGATGGTGTCAGAATATCCAGGTTCTCTAAAGAGAAGCTCAGGTGTCAAGGGTGAGCTCCTCAGGAGTCAGGCAGGCTGGTAAAGCAATAGTACTGAGTGGTACAGGACCCTCATTTGGGGGTTCCAGTGATGGCATCTGTAAAGGATCCAAGAAGCAAACATGGCATGGTCATAATATTTCTCTTCAGAAGCAAGTCACATCTGGGGATGTTCCTGTATTTTTTTAGATCTCTGGAATCAGAGGGTTTGATGGAAGGAATATAGTAGATTATTGATACAACTGAACATAAGTATGTCCTCCAGCCTCCAGGGCTCCCTATCAATCAGGGCTGGACTGGCCCAATCGGGCAACGGGCAGTTCCCCAGAAGGTTGGAAGGATGGGGGCTGGTTTTAGTGTTGCGGGCGCTGATGCCGTCACCACCAGCAGTAAGCTCCCACTCCCTATACAGCCCCTAGGGCTCAGTGTCTATGTGCGCCTGTGCCTTTCACGGTGATGTTGGCTGCAGGCTACGAGCCGTTGGCCTGGCCTTTGGGGCCAAGATGCTTGGGCAAGGTAGTCCTGAAGGCACTGCATGCAGTTGTACTATTTTTTGGGCGGGGACATGCGCCTTCAATACATAACCATCCTTCCTCCAGGGTGTGGCATGAAGAGTCTTGGCCGGGGCCTTCTCAGGGCTTCTTTCGGAGCGGCAGGGTCAGGGAAATCTTAAGGAATTTGGGGGCCCCTGTTCAATACAGCTTTGACATTATGATCGAGTTTCAGCTCTTTCATTCCCTCTTTAGCCAGGTCACTGACAGTGCACAGACACACTCATCCAAATTCTAAATGGGTTCGTATCTAATATTCATGGATAGAGATGTGTGTTTTGAATATTGCAACACAGCAGCAGATCATTAATATTACTGCAAATAATCTCTGTTACACCCTCCTATTCATCAAATGTGAGGTCCTGTTCTGATTTAAAAGAAACTTTTTTATGAATGTTGCATGAAACATGAACACAACATTTCTCTGCAAAATGTCTGTTACATTAAAAAAAATTAAAGAAAAACTGTATTTAAATCACTATGTTTAAGAATTATTCAAGGTCATCAGGACAAGACTCTCTGCAGAACAGAGCTGACTATCGGGGGGGGGGGGGGGGGGGGAGGGCCTGCAAGGTTATGGCCCTGGTACAGAGCCCACTTTGCCCATGCCTTAAAAAGTCTCTGGCAAGTGTTGAGGCATATTGCGCTGTACAGTAGTACCTCAGCAGAGTTCGGTGTACCAGTGACCGGTGGCGACCGGCGCTGTAATTCCAATCACTCGTGAATACCATTACTTTTAAGCATCACAGCAGAGTGATAAGTGTCACCACGGCAGGACTGAGAACCAAAACCAGCCGTGGCAAACAGCTCAGCCGGCCTCCCCAGGGGGAAGCAGGGTATTTGGCGGCACCACTCACCGCTGCCACTTTTGTCATAGGGGGCTGATATTGCAGCTATGCTGCAAAACCGGTCCCCCGTAACAAAAAAGCCCCCCCAGGGGTCTAAATCAGGCCCCCACCCTGGTGGCCTAACTGGGGATATGCCCCGTGCCCACAAGGGCCAGTCCGGCGCTAACAGTCCCCTGCATCCGCACTGCAAAGAAGATGAGCAGCACTAGCCTACATGCCGAACCATTATCCATTGCTAGCACAGAGTTTTTCCCCATCCAACTGAATGTGAATTGAGGGTTGTTCAGTAACTTTGGGGCTGTACAAGACTATTCTCCTAAGTTTCTTTAGAGTTGCTAGTACGTTTGTAATAATGTCAGATAGTAATGTACTTCACAATTCACTGCTGCTGGAGTGATATGTAACACATGCTATACAATATTGTGCATTACTATAGGTATTGAAATGATGCAAACAGTGTCCCTTCACAAGCACTGCATCCTGATGTTTTCCCAGTTATACAACTTTCACCTACAGCAGCCAAAGCCAGTGAAATCCTGAGTACATTGCAGCAAAGCGTCGCTGTTGCAGGGTAAGCCCGGATGGAGAAACTCAGCATGAGCTGAAACCAGATGCGGGACAATAATTGCCAAAAAAACTGACTTGCCACACGAAAATCACAACTAGCATCGTCTCTATATTGGGAAGAGTGACTGGGCCACGGTCCATACCCTATGCACAGGTGAAGTCCATTTTTGCCCCGACTGTAGCACATCTAGCCCAATATGCACATAGATTTTAAAAAAGAATTAAAAATTAGCAAACAGTCAGTTTTCTGAAGCAAACAGTTATTTTAATGAAGAAAACATCAGTGCTTTATTGTTACAGGAGAAATAGAGTTTACCTATTTTTGCAACAGTGGTTCTCCAAGGCTGTAGTCTGAGTCTGGTCGAGGTCGGATGAAAAGTCCGGTTCACGCCAATGCGAACCTAACTAATCCTGCAGGTGCTCTCATGCTGTTTTCATCATCAGAGAAGCACCAGGATTGGATGGAGCAGGCTAACCCAGCACTTCTATTGAGACTGGGAGCCAGGACAATCCCTGGCTGTTTAAACAGCAGCTGGCTGGATAGGTGAGGGCAGAAGTGGTTATGTCAGGCTGGCTTTCGCAAGACAGCTGGCCAAACTGACATGCGTACTTTGGCGTGTCTGGCCATTACTAACCCATTCATGCTGAAAATCAGCAGCATAGGACAGGCCCGCTTCATACTCAGGTTGGGCAGGCTGTGCATTGGTGAAAAATAAAATGGCAATGAAATTATTTTATTGACATTTTATTTTTCACATTTGTTATGTGCACCTCCGTCCTAATGAAGAAACCGCTGCTGTCTGCATTTATTCTTTGTGAATTTGTATTTTAATTTGTGTAAGTTGAGTTTTGTCATTTTGGTCTTGTTTTAATCAGATACATATTGGCTATTTTTCTAAACTGGCGTGGAGTCCTTTTGTGGTATTTTCACTGTATTACTGTGTGTATGTCTGTACAAATACTTTACACATTTCCTCTGAGGATAAGCCTGACTGCTCAGGCCATGCTACCAAGGGGGTGAGCACAGGTTATTCTGAGGGTGTAACTTACTTACCCTGACTAGAGTGAGGGTCCCTGTTTAGACAGTGTGCAAACCATTGCCAACAAGGGACCCCATTTCTAACAGTGCTCAGCAAAATAATTCCTGTGTTTTCTTTTCATTTTTGCATTTCTTTGTTTGAAGCTTAGTGATACATGACAGCATTGCATACAATGGCACAGATCTTGAAGGTGGTTTGGGAAGCAGGTGGAGTTCATGTTGTGTTTGGAGCATGAGGAAGTGTTCAAGTCATACATTCTCAGTTTATTGATAAATCTTGCTGCTCTATGGGGATGGTATTCAGGGGTATGAGGTGAATGTCTGTGGTGCCAGCGAGCAGGTGGCTGGCATTATGTGGGCATGGCAGGATTAAAGCCTGGACAGCTGTTCTGTATATCTTCTCTGGGAAGTATGATTTTACTTTGAAGATAAGTGAGAGCTGGTGAAATGCTGTTTCTTATTAGTGATGTGGGTTATGCACCAAAGTCCGCTGTCACTATTAAATACAAGGGACTTGTTGCTGCTGACGTGTTTGAGGGAATGAATCCATCAAGGTTCACTGCAGGGAACTGTACTTGATCGTGTTTCTTGTTCCTGTATATCCACAAAAAACTACATTTTCCAAGGGTTCAGCATCCAAGCTTGTAGGGTGGAGAAGCAGTTCTGTAGGTAACATTGCTAATGATGAGATTCTGAAGTAGAGCTGTGTCATCTTCTGACTTGGTGAATCTTGATGCTCATGCTGCCAGGCAGGCATATAACCAGAGATTACGTGTAGAGATTGTAAATGACATAGACAGGATGAAGGTTTGTGTGTTAGGTTCCACAAGAGAACACCAGTGTACATTCTGATCTTGAGGAGTTTATTTACAAAAGACGAAGGAGCATATTTCCATGCCCAATCGCCACCGGAGCATCACCTTTTTTGACACTCTGGTGGCGTAGTGCCATATCCCATATTTACAAGGTGTCGCTAAGCCACTTAACGTCGCTTAACGCCACCATGCAAATATGCCCTTTACGCCGCAGTCCTCTGCGGCAAAGGGGCGTGCAATGGGTGTTGCAGTTGGCATTCGACCGCAACATCCTTTTCTTTTTAGCGCTGCCCCAGAAGGCTGAGGCAGTCCCAAAAACTAAGGCCAGGGAATACCTGGTCTTAGCACGGCGATACGAGGAGAAATTATTAATTTCTCCATGTTTTTTGCTCTTTCAATGTGTGCTGCATTCTGTAATACACATGGAAAGAGCAAATTGCCATTATTGATTGTTTATGTGCCGGAAGGTGTCCCTTCCTGGACATAGACAATCGTCCCTGCAGCACCGGCAGCCTTGAAACATGGCTGGAGCGTTAGGGGAAACATAGGGGTGCGCCGATTCTCGTAAGTACGGCGCATCCCTGCATTTAAAAAATGTCAGAGCGCGGTGTTGCCAAATGTTTTGTCAATATGCCCCGAAATATCAAGATCAAGTAGAAAGTAGGGTGATGCCGTCCAAAGCCATACCTGAAGTCATGATGTTGAACAGTATTAAGTGATCTACAATTCCAAATGCTGCAGAAAGACCCCATGAATGCGGATGATTTGTTTATGTAGCTGCAAAAATCTGAGCCAAAGAAAGCATAATGAACTTCTGCAGCAAGAGGAACTAGTGCATATCATAAGGATTATGGCTGGGACTGGGCTCTCGACCATTTTCCTTACGATAAAGTAAAGGTTGAACTATCCATGTCCCATTTCATAGAGTGGTGCTGATTGTGATGCTCCTAAAAGAGGAACTCCAAATGGATGACGAAAGGTTGCAAACTGGGTAGAGGTGCCCTATTTGAGAGCGCTAGTGGGAAGTGTAAAGCCCAGTCATTCCACACTATGAGAGGGTGCATGCTTCTGTGATGTTCAGTCCAGTTATGACGCGGGAGAAAACGCTTTGTCCCCTGCTGAAGTGAACTCAGGCTTCTGAGATGGAGCCAAGAAGGATGGCAGGCACCTAGGGACGTTACTGGGACATATCAGCCTCTATTGAAGCCTAGTGGAGGGGTTGTGATCGTTCCCATTAAGCACCTCAGCTTGGCCTGGCAGGTCAGGTTAAAGAAACAGAGGCATATGGTGCAGGCTCATGTCGAAGCTGATTGCTGAGTTCTGCAGAATCTGATGATCTTCTATGTTAATGGTTTAAAAAAAAAGGAACTGGTAGGGTTGCACATCTATGTGGGGCACAGGGAGTTGATCATTTGTGTGCTAGTAAGTAGGCACTTGAAAGTTCTACGGAACTTCTAAAGAATTTGCTTTCGGTTTTACCAATAGCTGGTGCCTCCATCCACAGGTGGAATGAGAGACAGACAAGATATAATAGACGGAATGGTGCCTTTCAGGAAGGACCTTAAGACCTGGCTCTTCGACTGAACCACAGCACCTTCGATGGACCAGCGGTTCCCATGCCCCCATCTCCCACAAACCCCCGTCCCCCCTCAACCCCAGCACCTTGAGACCCTTACGGGTGAATTATTGCGCTTTAAGCCACCTGAATGATTGATTGCCCTTTATTGTGGCGCAGCCACGGCCCGTGGAGGGAGTTTCGGTGGGGCGGAGAGGCGGGTGGGGGAGGGTGGGGGGCTGCTAAATACTGGAGTATGGATAATTGAAGGTAAGTAAACAATTTAATAAATAAAACGAATTTTGTAGCGCACCCTGCATCGCATTTTGCGATGCAGGGCGCGCCACGAAATTCGTTTTATTAAATAAATTGTTTACTTATCTTCAATTATCCATACTCCAGTTTTTAGCACCCCCTCCCCTGCCGGCCTCTCTGCCCCACCGAAACTCCCTCCACGGGCCGTGGCTGTTGTGGCGCACTGTCAGTGTGCCTTGTAAGGGCATGTTTGCCTCTGCACCCAAGTCTGTAATTCTCTCATTTGAAGCCACATCCCACTGCTAATGAGGGAATGCCTACTCATGATAACACTGGCATGACAAGAGCATCTGCAACCTTCTCTATAATACCAAAGTACCTTGAGGTGCACAAAGCAGAACCAAACACTTGGTGCATCCCCAGGGCACTTTGCGTAATGAACTCCCAACTACTCACTTGAAATAGTGGAGAAACATGTCACTTTTAAAGAGAAACAATTCTGGTAACATGACATGGGTCTTTGATGTCTATTTCTAATTAAATTAAAAGACTCAGGCACAAATTTACTAACGCTTTTGCAACAGTGCAAAGGGCTGCCTGTTGTTTACTATCCAGCTCAAAAAGTCTTTGGCACTTGAACTGTGCCCTTTTCTCAGTGGATGCAGGGCAGGACTGGGAACACAAAGTAGCCCTGGCAATTTTGTCAGACCAACCCCCTGGAGGCCGGGGTGCTGCCAGTGTGAAATGCCGCTGCTTTTGTTACTGGGTGCCAATGTTGCAGCACCGCTGCAAAACCAGCCCCCACCATCTCAAACAGTCCTCCCACCCTTCCAGCCTCCCAGAAAAGTGCCCAATGTCCAGTCCGACCAGTCAAGCCCTGAGTGGATATACAACTTTGCACTGCTTTGCATCAGTTTCCATCAAAGGAGGGTAGCTGGCCCAGATCAGTCACACCACCAATGGGTTTTGATGACGTAAAAAACCACTGCCTACTTGATGCTGGTGAAATTTCAGTTTGTCTATGCAAAGGAAGTACTTTCATTTGTGTCAGGAACAAAAGGCTTGAGTGCCAGCACAGGGATGGCACCAGCAGCAGGCCAATTTTAGTACCTAAGGTTTTGTACTGAAGTTTCACACTTCCGCAACGCATCGCATCTAGAAGTCAGTCTCGACTACATACCTCTCAATTTATGAACCAATTCGTTGTTTGCTTTTCTTTCTGTATGTAGTTCATTGTGTCTAAAATCACGCGGTGTGGAAAGAATTACGTGATTGATGTGTAGTGCTAATGATGGGGACGATAGAGGTGAGAATAACGTCATAATAACGGCATTTAAAATATTAGTTTTATAATTGTTACTTCTATCACTGCGCTACTAATAATATTTGTAAACTAGGTTAACAATTATGATAATAAAACTATACTAATACTAAAACTAATATGAATTAAAAATAGGCGACCATTTTTTATAATGATAATCATATGAATAATAACATGATAATAATAACAAGAATTTTATCACCGGTAATAATAATAGCACTACAACTTTTGAGTTAATAAACCATTATGTGTCTGGTAAGCTCCCGAACCTCATTGCTTTCCGAGTCCTTGAAAAGGAGTCCCTGTTCCCACGTGCTCTGAACCAGACAGGGCCTAGAGCGTTCGAAGTGCAAATGTCCCCGGTCACTAATCCCCTGCTCCCCTTAGCCTCAGCTGCCTCATGAATGAAGGGAGGCTTTTTAAGCCCTTTTCTCTCCACTTTGCCCCAAGGCTGGCAGCCCTGGCTTTACTGCTATCGCCAAAATAAAGGCAAGCTTGTGGGCCTGGAGCAGAATTGGGGGCACCCTGACTCAGCACCCCCCGAAGGAGGTTATCCTTACGCTCCCCGCTGCAGTCGGGCCTTTCTCCACCGGGAGCCCCTGCATCCCCTCCAGCCATGGACAACCAGTGCGGCTTAATACTATATCGACATCGAACAGGCTTAGCCGGCGCCCACGGCATCGGAGATGATGCTCGCCTTTCTGCTTTTCCATTAATGTTTAAAAACCTCCCCCTGTGCGCTGCTCCCATAAAGATTCCCTCCAACTTCATTGCAGTCTCTTCACTCTGTTATTTTATTTCAGGCCCATATCTCTCAGAAAAAAATAAAGTTACAAGTGGGCAGGTTGGTAAAGGTTGACTGGGGTGAAATGGTGGCTGCACCACAGAAAACCTCAAAAGACATTACATTTACAAATTAAGGTACTCACTTAACCTCACCAACCAACCATGCCCCTCCTCACCCCACCAGCCTCACTTAGCCTTATCTCCCGCTGCCCATTACTTGTGGAAGTTGGGAGAAAACTAGAGGAAAATGAGATATGAATGAGAGTCTGGGTAAGTACGTGGGTGAGTGTGTAAGTTTCAACTAGGGTGTGACTAATTAGCTGGAGTGACGCAGATATGAAACGGTGATTGTTTGTGTGTGACACTATTGTCGTTCTGTGTGACTGTCCGCGATGGAGGACTGCAGTGGCTAGTTGCTGTTATGTTCATTAGGGGTAATCGTACTTTTTAATTGGCTCCTTATATGGAAGTATATGCTAGTACTCTGCACACTGCATTGTGTTTTTAAGGTATTTTTTTTATATCCCCTTAAAACGTAGATGTCCATACATTTTCATTATAGATGTTACTCGTGATATCTTATGTTATATAATGTGGCTGTGCAGGTGTACAAAATGTTCCAGATTGGAAGCGTTGTATGTCGTTGTGGGATTTCAGGTCAAGGTAGTACCTTAATATTGTGTTCAAAAATATCTTCCAATTCAATTACAATTTCTAATACTAAGCCAAATGGGCGATAGTTTTGTAAACGCTATTTAAGACGTTTTTTTTTTTTTTACACAATATTATGGGTGGAATTCTGATACAAGAATTCACTTATACCAAAGGTGAGTGTGAATAGCTTATCTACCTGAAACAGTGCTGGGATGGAGATGGAAGCAGCCGGATTCTGGTTTCAGCAGCTGTTCATTTGCCGAACCTGGGTCCTGGGACCACCCCATATAATCATCCCGCCTGTGTCCCCCTTCAGTGTGAGCGCACCGAAACACATGCAAATCTTCATTGTGCGCTAGGCCATGTAAGAAGCAACCTTCTAGATGACAGGGTGCTCTTACATTCCTTGTCAGTGTGGGAGGCTGCTAATGCCTCACTCGGAGGACAATCGGTAACTGCAAGCCTTGGAAAAAAGAATCTCCCTGGGCACTGATCGCCCTGGACAACCACAGTCCGATAGCATCATCGGAAGCAAACATACTACCAGTGTGTTACTTCAATAGAGTTAAGTAGGAAAGACTGAGTTCAAACCGGCAAGGTTTAATATTTATGCCATGCAGGTTACAGAGGACAGGTACACACCTCACTGAGAGTTTGACCCATTAATGTAAGTTACCACCTGCTGGTAACACAAGGGCAGCTGCAACAAAAACGTTAACCCCCTGAGTTATGTTAGATGAAATTCCAATCTGGGATCTAGATGTTTGAAGCACATTAACCTTTCAAAGCTATTTTATAGTGATTGAAATGTCTGATGACTGTAGTTGGCATCCAGTTCTCTCACTGAGAGAGTTATCGAACAGGATATATATGGCATGCAAATACATCTTTGCAACAGGTAAAATGTATACATTTGAGGGCAATTTCGCCATAAAACCCCGCTGTTTTAATCAGAATTGCAATTTTGTTAAAAAAACTTTTGTGAGGCCTGACATGGCCGACGATGGGGTGATATAGGCGGGGCACCTAATGTTCCCCCCTCCAACTTTCCAAATGGTGTGCATCTCTCCTGATGTTCAAGAAGAGGTTTTAAAATAAGCTCTGCGGATATGTATTCCTATTTCCTCCATGTACTATTGTCCAGACAAACATGTACACCATCATACACGAATACAGAAGATTAGAAACACACATACTCACTCAGACAGCTTATTACATACAGCTGACACTCCTATACCTATGCACAGCAAATAGGTGGTGTCAGCTGCTTCTCCTCCCTAGTCAGCACCATTTTGCAGCCCAAGATGGAATGGGACAGGTGACAACTGGCACTGGCCCAGCTCTAAGCTGCCTCGGGACATCTTCACCATAAAAAAGGTGTAAAAATCATGTGACAGCTGACAGTGGCTCCTGCACCATCTTTGCACTAGCAAACAAGGTGGAAGGGCATGTGTCAGCTACCACTGTCCTTGGTGAACAGCAGCCTTTTGTAGACTAACGAGGCTGAAGCAGCCAGTGCCTTGTTCCCATTGGCAAGCAACAAGAGGGAGAGGGTGACAGGAGGATTCTTTATTTGTAGGGTACCTGGTGTATAGATAAAATGTGTTATAGGGTTTTTATTGAGACTTAGTTTCTCAATTAACCCTAATATGTCAATGCCAACATGTTTCGGCCCACAACAAGAGCCCAACCATGTCTGGGGCCGTCGCCAGGGCTAAGTTATGTATCCCTGCCTTACTACGCATGCATTCCATGCACATACGTGAGGCCTAAGGCTCTCAACTGAATCAATATTCTGTCAATGGAAGATACCTAAGAAACTAAAAAGGGTATGTCAGCAAAGAAGAAGATTAATTGATTTACAAATACTGTTATGCATGAACATGCATATGTGTCCCTCTCTAAATTCACGGGACGTGTTGATATTCCCATTTCCTTATTGATTTTTGGGAGTTGGGTAGTACCTGTCCTTGTTGTGAACATCTTCCCTAATCATATTTGTGCAAATGATCCAAATACTGGGTGAGAGTGCTGTCCCATATGAATGTCTCTAAGTCTTTATCATTTACCTATCACTCTGTGTGTGGGTAGTAGGCCAAAATACTGTGTAAACAATTAAAAGACAGATTCAATATTGTAAAAAATGCAATTCTAGAGGTATTTTTTAACTTTATTTCTTTATCTGGATCCCTGGCAAGACATCATCGAAGAAGGCTGATCTTTTTGGTTGAGTCTGCCCTCGTGGAATCAACCTTTCAGGGTGTGGGTAGGCACCAATGATGAAATATGTCATGATAAAGTTAGTGAGGAGTCTATTTCAATATCTTTAGATACTTTGGCAGGCCTGGGAAGTAACACTCCATCGGACTTCATCCGTCTTCTCTTCCTTCCTTTCCACCAAGGTTCCCTACTGTGAGAATATTGAGTTCCTCAGAGAACTACAAATTCAACATCACAAGACAGCTTTGTATTCTACCCAGGCCAATTGATTAGTGGAGAGAATGAACAGAATTGTGAAAGAGTCAGCTGCAAAGAGCAGATGTGACATGTGTCTCAACCAAATCTGCTCTTCAAGACACAGTTTGGTGATTATTGCACTGCGCCTAATTGTGTCACTAGAATTTCTCCTTACGTGTCCTTGAAGGGTAGAAACCCCAAAACTAATATGACACCTACATGGTTGAAGTAAAGAAGGACATGCGTGGTGGACAGAAGGGAGGTATCACAGAAAATATCCTTGTACCAAGACAAATACAAAAACAGATATGATATTACTAAACATGAAAAAATTCCATCCTTCATAGAGGGAGATTGGGTATGTGTATACCATCCCAAATCACTGAGAGGGATTGTTCCAGTTTTCTGTGCTGTTAAGAATCACCCAGTTAGGGAAATATTGTGGAATTGGAGAATGGGCAGACCTGGGGAAGGGACAAAAGGGTCCAATATAGTCCTGCTCAATTAGGAAGAGAGCAGGAGAGACACACAAACTAGAGAGCAAGTGGAGAAGGATCAAGATAGTCCAGGACATTCCAGAGAACAAGATCTGCTCCTAAATGGCATGGAGATTATGTTATAAAATGAATGTATTATTGTTATGCTTTCCTCCTGTGATATAATGTGCTACATTTTTGTTCTGTTAGGTTCATGCTTGTGCTTATGATTCAATGGGGCAGTTGAGCTGAGAAGTTAAATTTCTGGTTATATTTGTTTTACATGCGTAAGTTTTGGTTTATAGTAACCATTGCAATAGCCTTTCTAGCACTCGGCAGTTGATTTATACAGTTTTCATTTAACTTATTATCTTATAATTTTAATTTCACCTTTGCGGTAGCGAGGCGTAGTTCTTCTGTGTGTTAGCCTCAGAATTTTAGTGTGAGTTTATTTTTCTCTCTGTGCCAAGGGAGGTGTGTTGCAATTTGCTGTATTTGGTCCATTCTGTCCCCCTCCCTTTCCTTTTGAAATGTTCCATACTCAACTGTCATGTGAAGATTCCACAGCTGACTCCAGCTGACTGGAACCTTTGATCGAGTATGACGCTTAATAAAGGCTCTCTTCAACTCACGCCTCTTCACTCTGTACCAATTACCCTCAGTGTCCCAGGTCCTGAATTATAGCTCTGCTCATCTCCTCTTCCCCATTCTCTCTCCTGCTCCCTCCCAGCCTCAGCTGCTCATTCCTAGCATCTTTTGCTCCCTCTTAGTTGGCAAGATGCCAACGCTTGACTACCCACAATGCACTATCGCACTTTTACACTATGTAGAGTGGGTCTTACAATGCTGATTTTTCCTCTTCACAACTGCCAAGCAAGGCGAGAAAGCAGAAATGCCTAACACCTAAAGTAAAAACTCTCATGGACATTATATTTTTCAGTTTTCAGAAACAATCCCCCATATTCAATTGCCTTCCTGCTTGGCTGCTGGGAAGAATACTGGTACATTGACCATTTACATATCAGATTTATCAGCCTTAAGGCAAAGAACCCATAATGTTTTCGTTGCAGTACTCAATTGTCCTGGATTCCGTGAGGGGTGACAATGCTGGAAAAACAATAGACCTTCCCTCGATGTTTGCTGAGTGCACTACCAAAGAGATGGCCACAGGGCGACCAGGCAGTCAGGAGTCTCCCACCATACTTTTGTCTCTTGAGCTTATGTCAAAGGAAATGTCTTACCTTAACCAAAATCATCACATCATCAGCTACTGGTGTTTAAAGGTCCAAAGGAGAGCAGCCTAGCTGAAACGAAGCCGCATAGGATGAATAATCATGCAGTGGGGTGGAAGAAACCAGACCACTTGCATCTCTTGCACATCGTGTACTCTGAGCATCTGTATTCTAATCTTCTTGCTTCAAGTACTTCTCCCTACTTTCAGATTTGTGCAGTCAACAATACCCAATGTTAGAGGGCCCTTCTCTTGGAGCTGTCCTCACAATCTCCTCCCTTGGCCTGCCTACAGCCTCTGATGGTTGCCCCTTCTTTTAAACCCTATACAACACAGTAGCTCTTTTTCTCTTTGGTAGCATCGTAAAGGCTCTGGCACAACATCAGAGTCCCAGTCTCCATTTTTCCCTTGCAAAGTCAGCACATAATATTAAACAATGAGCCCATCCACTGTGCGTCTACCTGGAGTTGCGTACCTCCCCAACTCTGGATTCACTGGTCATCAGGCACAGTTGGTAGTATATACCAATTGATATTTTTTTTAATCACCTTTAGTGAAATTGAAAGGCATTATACTGGGACAACGCTGACACATATAGGGGTGTGTGAAGATGCGAACTCTTATAGCTCACAACTATTTTTTTCTTTTTTTTAACTACGATTGCTTCACACAGGCGAACTTGTACCACTTAGCCACCATCCACCCACGACTCCCACACTGTGCCCCACACCAACCAAAACTCAAAATACTCATCATAGTCCTGCTTTTTTGTTTTTCCCTGGCTATCCATATGTAATAAACATTATACGCTGCCTTGATGCCGCCAGAGGAGCCACTGGCACAAAGACCCTACCACTGCAGCCATGTCCTAACATCTCACCTCTAATAAATATTTCCAACGTGGGTCTGGGGAGAGTTAAAACATGCTATCTTCTAGATTGGAAGTATCTTGGGAAATTCGTTGTATGTGTTTTTACCTAAAATGCAGCGAAAAACAATGTTCCTTTTCCAGGCAGCTTTCTAGTTAATCTAGGTGTAATATAAACCCACTGACAAAAGTCATTGACACGTTTGTTTAGGACGAATGCCTGGACCCAGGGATGTTATTGAGACTATTCTGTTATCATGAAGGAACCCCAGCAGACATTGAAATCTGCTTTCATCATGGTGATTGCACACGTATCAATGTATTTAAATGCCAAAGGCCCTTTTCAAATTTTTAAGGATAAACGTAATACGAAAAACACAATCAGAATTCTAAGTACTTGAATGAGTGTCAAAACCATTGAAAATGGCCTGTGACTTATTCTAGATCCGATACCCATGGGAACCGAGAGGCATAGTGACGCTACAAATATTTGTAACACAGGGTGCCGGTTGCTGTCATCAGTGCACAAACAGAAGGGCTTTGAAAAGCAATTGGAATTAAGTAACACACATGAATTTTGTTTTGGAAGTGTTATAAAATACACCATCCCCATGATTTACAGATCAAAAAAGAAAGCGAAACCTATAAAATAAATTCCTTTTATCTGTACACTTTGATGGTTCTTGGTGAACCAAATAAAGCTTATTTGATGATGATGATGAGTATCTTGTTCTCATTTCTTTCGCATTAGTGAATTTACCTCTAGTGCGGTATCACTGATGACAGCATTACCTGCTTCAGGAAAACAGTAGCATTTGACAAGAATTTTCCTCCCACGCAATAAGTAAAGGAATCCATTACCAAATCAAGAAGACCAGGAGGCGTTGCTCTCCGTCAGTAAGCTCAGCAATGAACCAATAAGGCTAGTAATCAATAAAGAATCTTTCGCCACCGTTGACAAGACAAGGGGCCTCATTTATGAGAAATGACGCATTGCTGCGTGAAAGCAGCGATGCGTCACTTCTCAGTGTGCACTCCTTGCGATATACCTGATGCGTCATATTTAATGTATGATGCATCATGTCGCAAGGAGTTACAGATACGTCAGTATTTCTGGCGTATCAGTAAGCGCAAAAGTGACGCATTGCTGGAGTGTGTCACAAAAGTGACGCAACTCTAGCAAAGCGTCCTTTCACATGGGGCAAGCCCCTTGTGAAAGGGCCTGTGTCAGTCTTACGCCTACTGTGAGGTAGGCACAAGATTGTCACGCAACGTCATCCTCGAAGTGACTCAGTGAAATCTAATAGAGACCCATGGAATTTTCCAACATTATTAAAAAAAATTAAATTAGCCTAGAAGTTAAAAATTTCTGAACTCATCCTCCCAAATGAATAAGATCAGAAATCGTTCTCTCCGTCATTAGGAAGCAGAATCCGCCTCAAAGTTCATAAATGTTCTATTCCCTAAGTAAGAAGAGGAGACTTCCTCCCTGTCAAGAAGACCTGGAATACCTTCTGCTCCAA
The DNA here is from genome assembly GCF_964263255.1 of Lissotriton vulgaris. Lineage (NCBI taxonomy): Eukaryota > Metazoa > Chordata > Amphibia > Caudata > Salamandridae > Lissotriton > Lissotriton vulgaris. The sequence goes on along the minus strand of NC_141687.1, from coordinate 951,741,307 downwards.
AAAGACAATCTCACCAGGCAGTGGTACCTAGAATCTCCCTCCCAGACCATATAACCAGGATTTCCCCCATCAACAAAACTGTTGATCTTTCTCTTGTCAATATGACCAGGAAACATCCGGCCCACATAGTAAGGCAAGGACTCTTCCTCCATGGTAATAAGGCCAGAAATTCCTTTCTTCCATCGATAACAACAGCAATCATTTTCCATGTGAGTAAGATCTGAAATCTGCCAACCAGGGCAAAGGCCCGGGAAACAAGCTTACATTTTAACAAGATTGGGATTTATCTTGCCCATTAATAAGACCTGGAAATGTCTTTCAAGTCAGTAAGACCAATAATATGCTTTTCTGTCAGTAAGACCTAGAATGGTTCTCCAAGGCAACACAATCAGGAAGCTACCTTCCTGTCATTAAGACAGAGAAACTGTTTTCAGGTCAATAAGACCAGGATTCTTCCTCTTTGTCGGTAAGCTCACAAATCTACCTCGCAGACAATAAGATAATAAAGCTAATCAATCGTTTGGTCAAAGCCAAGAATCGTCCTCATTTAAAAAAAGAGAGGAATCTACTTCAGAGTCAACATGAGCAGAATGGTTCTTTCCTGGCAACAAAAGTAGCAACTTCCTCTGGTTAATAAGTCAGACATCTTGCTGCATGTCTATAAGCTTTGGAATCTTCTTCCCCTGTAATAGGACCAAGAATCCTCCTTCCAGGCAATCAGGCCAGGAATATTCCACTTTGGTCACAGGAGCAGTAATGTTCTACTAAGGCAATAAGATTACGAGTCTGCTGCCCATTAGGGGTAGTCATGGGAAGCAGTGGTTGCCTCTGATGTCCCTTTAGTGCCCCAGCCTAAGGGATCGCACAAAAAAAGGAGTTAGGTCCTTAGTGGGGCTGAGGGAGGGCTGGACCGTTATACAATGTATAAACTAAAGAGTGCCCCCTTCTCACCTTACTTACAGTCTGACTTTTGAAGCGACCGAATAAACACATTCATTGAATCCAGTCTGGTATATTTATTTATACCTTCTACTTATTTGTTTTTTAGAAAAAAGTTTTCAATTGACAGAGAAAAATACACATATCAAAAAGAGTTTACATTCTTATTTAGCAAAATACATTTCAATCTAAGAAAAACATGTACAAAAATTATATTCACAAACAACTCGAAAATTCAAAAACATCCAACAAAACATAACAATTCATCATTTTGTAATTTATGTAGTTCACTAAATCAGTTATTTGATTCCAATTCCTAAACAGAAAAAGATTTCATAACAAGAGCAACAGTGTCCATTTCATTCAATCAAAAGGGCACAAAATGCGATGTTTGGCTCTTGATGGATATGCCGACGCGTTTCAGGTTCAGGTCATAATTCCCCAAACCCTCATCAGGGCTCTGTTAGTTATCTGTATTTTTCAGTGAGTCACTGCTAGTAGCTGCTGTTGGTTACTGAGCTCCTTTCATCAATTCTAAGGGGGTGTCTCCATGTGCGCGGGCTGGCTTTGACGAAGGAGTGGAGGAATTTCTGTCTTGCTTAGTAGTCCTTTTGGATCCTCCAATATGATACTGCAGCCGAGCTGCTTCGTCTGTTCAACAGCGTGGATCACTTTCACCTTTCTTTTTTCTTTAACTGCCAAGAAAGGGTTTGTGTCCTTTTAATGAAGCTCCCCGCCGGGGCTCAATAGATATCCAAACACTCTGATTCTTTACATTCCGCTCCTCTACATGGGACCGATGCTACTGGCTTCCTCGCTGGCCGTTTCCTCCACTCCTTCGGCAAAGCCAGCCTGCGCACATGGAGACACCCCCTTAGAATTGATGAAAGGAGCTCAGTAACCAACAGCAGCTACTAGCGGTGACTCACTGAAAAATACAGATAACTAACAGAGCCCTGATGAGGGTTTGGGGAATTATGACCCGAACCTGAAACGCGTCGGCATATCCATCAAGAGCCAAACATCGCATTTTGTACCCTTTTGATTGAATGAAATGGACACTGTTGCTCTTGTTATGAAATCTTTTTCTGTTTAGGAATTGGAATCAAATAACTGATTTAGTGAACTGCATAAATTACAAAATGATGAATTGTTATGTTTTGTTGGATGTTTTTGAATTTTCGAGTTGTTTGTGAATATAATTTTTGTACATGTTTTTCTTAGATTGAAATGTATTTTGCTAAATAAGAATGTAAACACTGGGGGGAGGAGCCAAGCTTGCGACCGTGATGGCCGCATTGTAGCTCGGCTCCGTCAACCTCCTGCCTGAAACGCATATCCTGTACTTCATCCTGCCCTGAGGAGACACGTTTGGCGGAATATGGGAAGGTGAAACGCTGCTCGCACTTACCGTCTGGCCTGGGGGCTCCGGGGTGCCGCGGATCTGGAGTTGTGCTCGTGTTTGCTCCAGAGCCTCCGCGGCGTGCGGGCCGGGTACTCACCTGTGACGCTCGGCCGGAGCGGGACATCGACGCCGGCCCCCGGTGAAGGAGAGGGGTCGGCTGAAGAAGCCGTTGTGCGGTTGTGCCGGTGGCGACTGACTGGGCCCGGTCTGGAGGCCCGGGGGCTCTGTTGCGGGGCGCGGCCCGCCTCGGACGGGGGTAGACCGTACAGGAGGCTTGTCCCCCCTTTGTTGTCCTGTCTGGCCATCTTGAAGCCCTTCGCCCGGATTCGGCGGGCGGCGCCCGTGAGACGGTAGCGCCGGCGACCCCTTGTTCTTTGGCGGCCCATCTTTCTGCACCAAGATTGCCATTACCGGAGGAGGAGCCTAGCCCGCGACCATGATGGCCGCCTGATCCTTCGGCTCCGCCGACCCTCTCGTTCGTTTCCCGATTTGTAGATTATCCTGCCAGTTATCCTGCTCGTTTCTCGGCGCCCCGGATTTGTAAGGCGCTCCTGTGCCCAGCGGTGTGTTTCCCGGCGCGATCCTGGTGGTAGAGACGGCGAGGTGCTCCGGTCTCTGCTACAGTGTTGCAGAGCTGGGTTCGAGTCTTTGTTCTCCGGAGGCTGCAGTCCACAGCAGTAAACACGGCTACATTGTATCGGGACAGGGCCGGCTGACGGAGATTTATCGCCGCCTTGCCTTCTCTGCTGCAGCGGGCCGCCCTGCCTTGCATGCCTTCGTGCCGGACCCATTTTGCCACCGTGGACGTTAGACTTCACCCTTCCCTCTGCCGGTGGACGGCGCCGGACATCTTCTTGTTCTCCAGAGCAGCAGCGGGAGCCATTTTGAGTTGTGCGCCCGGCGGCCATTTGGCGTGGTCTCCGTGGATTGTGCTGCACTGACGCCGGGTGGCCGAGCGAAGGCTACCGCACTACAATTGTGTTCCCCGGAGTGAAAACTTGGGGACCGGCTACTGGCGAGGGACTGCAGCGATGGCCGGAGGCAACCAACTTCGAGGGTCACATCGTGCTCCTGTGCCCGGGGTGTGTGGGACGGCGGTTCTCTCTCCCTCAGCGGCATCTCCCAGCTTGGCTGATATAATGCAAGCCCTGACAAACCTCCGTGTTGCTGTATGTGGCATGGTCCGGGACCTGCAATGCCAATCGGATGACCTTGTTACTGCGGAGCCCTCGGATGGCCATGTCGAATCCCCTGTGCTGGGCACTTTGCCACACCCTCTGCTTGTCTGTGTTTGCCACCCTGCGCAGACGGTCCTGATGGCGCTGGCTGTGAGCGGTGTAGTTGCTACTGAGCCTCCCAGTACTGTTGCTGCGCTGTGTAAAGATCTTGGCCCCTGGCTGACACCGGAGACTTGTGTTTGGGCGCCCTGCCTCACGACTGCTTCGGGACTTCCTCGAGGGTCCCACCGGTCCACCCTGGAGTTGGGAATGCTGTCTTTGTCGGCTGCCCTTCAAACGTTGCGGCTGTACGTTGCCCCTTGTTGGATGTGCATTCATCGTCTGGCTCTGTGGTGGAGGGATCTTGGTGGCTGGCGCCGTGCGCTGCAGTGGCCTTCACCTGCGCTTTCTCCGTCACCGGTGGCTGTTCTAGTTCTGGACTCCGTCGACATGCAGGATCGAAGGGGACAAGGATGAGGAGGCATCTCTCTTCTGGCTGTATCCGGTGGTGTGCTTTACTGGGACATTAATGGACATTTTGGGAGTTAAATGTTGGTCAGGTACTGGGTCGGGGTCCGGGGATGGGTGGCCATGGGTAATAATGCTGATTGTTTTGAATGTCTAATTGGCCCTCCTCCGGTCTTATGTGATTTCTTTTCCTTCTTTCTCTTTCTTCTGAATTTCGGGTATTCATGGGGCGACAGACACACTGCTTAGGGGGGGGTAGGCCGTAGCCTTCGCATGCGTGTAGGGTGGGGGGTTCTCTTTTTTCTTCTACTGTTTCGTTACTATGGGCCTTTATTTATCTTCTCCTTCTTTTACTCTTTCTTCTTCTTATTTCCCTGGGTCAAGGGGTGGATTGGTACGTTGTGGGTAGTGGCTGGGATACATATGATGTTTGGTTGCTTTCTCTCCTGTTTCTTCGTCACCAGCCTATTGCTTAATAGATAACGCTCGCTGATGCTCCTGTATGCTGATGCCCATGTCGGTCCTGGTACGGATTGTTTGGACTCTGATCCTTCTTGACTCCTATTGCTCTGGACCTTTCTTTTAAAAAATTTAAAATTAAACCTTCACTCCTCCTACTTCTCGGCGGCGCACTTAATTACAGTGTAACTTGGATGAATCGTGTTCTGCTCGATACGCTGCTGAGAGCCCAATTGCTTACTGATTGCCTTAAATGATCTCGAGGCCGGCCGGTGGGTTGTAGGCCCGTATTTGTTTGCCTATCATGTTTAATAAAGGTTTTCCAAAAATTAAAAAAAAAAAAAAAAAGATTGCCATTACCGGGGCTTGACGGACCTCCGGTGGGCCTTATTCGACGGCCCAGTCCGGGGGTTGAGGAACGGAGCGTCCCTGCTGCACTGACAAAATGGCGGCCGGCGCCCTGGGTCTTGGACTTGTTTGGGGCGGCGAATCTGGTCTGTCGAAATGCACGATGGCTGAAGCTTGTGGGAGTGAGCCCACGATTGGCGATGTCTTCGCCGCCCTATGTTCTTGGCGTGCGGCCATGGCCTTTGACGCAGCTGTGCAAGATAGTGGTTCTGCCGCCATGCCTGTTGGGCCGTCCCCCATGATTGCGGCCCGACTGAAGGACTGTGCTGCTTTGCCTCCCTCGGCTGTTGCAGAGAGTGATGCCGTCGCTCATCTGGGAGACCGTATGTCTGCGACCCCGAACCTCCAGGAAGTTTTGATTGTGGCGGACATGGTGAGGGCCCCACGTCGGGGCCCGTCCAGGTCAGTCTGGCTGGGGAGCTCGGCGGCTGTTTGACTCGAACTGCTTTGGTGGGGTCCCACGGCTACCCCGTGGGGGATGCCTCGCCCCCTTGGGCAGCGGGACCTCACTCAGACTGTTTGCTGCTCCTGATGTTGCTCTCTGACAGTTTGGTCTGCTGCCGCCATTGTTTGCTTTGCTGCTCGGGACTGGGATCCCCTGTTTTGCACCCTTGGCCTGCCTTGTTTCGATCCTGTGTACACTCCATGCCGAACTGCTTGCTGTATTCCACTTTATTGTGTACTAAAGTTATGACCAGGAGAGGACAAGGGTGAGACAGAATTGCCTCGGCGGACTGCTAATTACTGTATGGAGATGAGGACTGCTCGCAGCTGTAACAATATGACCGATTCCTCTTCATGTTCCTGATATTTGAGGTTGTGTCGATCTCGTTTCGATGTGGGTTTCAGCAGTGTTAAGGCGGGGGTAGGAGCTGAATGTTCGATTGCAGATCTCCTTTCCCAATGGTTTTCTTTCCCCCTTCCTTTCTCTTTTTGTCTGTTGTGTTCTTTTCTCGCTTTCTGACTCTTCTATAATTCGGGTTCTACTTAGGGCGACAGGCACGCTGCTGGGGGGGTAGGCTGTAGCCTTCTGCAGGGGTGCAGGGTGGTGTGGGAGGGATGGGGTCTTTATATTGTTCGTTCTGTCTTTGTTCTATGGCTCTTTTGTATCCCTTTCTCGGGACGCTGTGTCTGCGCGCGTCCTCCATGGAGTGTTAGCCGGCTGTGTGAGGTATGACTTCCTCACGTCCATGATAATGAAAGCACATGTATCATGTCTTACTCGCCTCGACCCCGATCGTGGGTCTCTAGTTCTGTGTGCTTTATTCGCCATGGGACGCGTATCGCGGCGCTGCGTTCTTTCCTGTTTTTAATATTCCTTTTTCTGCCCTTCCCCTCTTTTTCCCTTTATTTGGGTTAGTATGGTGGATGACTATCTTTGCGTTGCTGTTCTGATTCCTTTGAATTGTACCATCACACATTCGGGTGGTGACGGGTGGATGGTGGGCAGCGGTGGGAACTGATTTGAAACGGGGCGACTATACGTTGACTTTTGCCAATTGCTGCTATTACTCCCGCTTCTCACTGCTCCTTTGTATTGATGCTTTACCAACTGCCCGCCATAGGAATTCAGATGTCAAAAGTTGCTCCTGCTATACTTCCTATTATATTATACAATTAACCTTCTTTAATCCTGCTCCTAGCGGTTATATTCGGTCTCTTAATGTTGATTGCTTGTTTATATACTGCTGAGAAACTGCTGGGGTATTCCAATGCTGACTTCGTGCGCTTCTAATGTGTCGTGGCCGGCCTGATTGGCTGTAGGCCCGTATTTGTATGCTTCTACTTGCACAATAAAGGTTTAAAAAAAAAAAAAAAAAGAATGTAAACACTTTTTGATATGTGTATTTTTCTCTGTCAATTGAAAACTTTTTTCTAAAAAACAAATAAGTAGAAGGTATAAATAAATATACCAGACTATATTCAATGAATGTGTTTATTCGGTCGCTTCAAAAGTCAGACTGTAAGTAAGGTGAGAACCAGCCTAAGGGATCAGCAAAGAAAGTAAGCCGGGCATTGCTCCCTTGCGTGTTGTAATGCCAGCAGCGGTCTAGTCGCTGCACGCACACATGCATCCCTACATCCGCAGGCCAGGCGTTGCCTGCGGGGTTGAATAAAAGGATGACATCCGCTCGAGGACGTCACTTCCAACTGGTATACTGTGTCGGTGTGGGTTGCTTGCGGGAGCGCTCTGCCCCCGCGCTACATCTCTGGCCGGAGCAAGGCCCAGATCATCCCACAAGTATAGCGCACAACACTGGCGACGAGCGGAGGGGACCCAACCCTCGCCCGTGCACTGGTGATCAAAGCGGAGCGAACAGCTCCTCCACGCGGCCCTTCCGCGTGCCCCGCTGCTGCTGTGGCACGGCCTGGCCCGCCTGACCTCCCCTGCTTCGACACGCCTGGGCGCTGGAGTTCCTGTGGCTGCCCGTGAATTTACAGCACGGCGAAGAACGGGACTGGACCGGAGGTGCGGCGCGAAGCCGTTTCTCACGCATCTCGCGTGAGCCGCGCACACGCGCGACACCTTGCCAATGCTCACGCATTGCGCGTGAGTCGCTGGAATCGACCTCTGGCGTCCCCTACTGCGCTCTGGAGGGAGTGTGAGCAGAGTTTGGACCAGGGGAAGGACTTCAACAAACCTATCTTTCCCCACGCCACCAGAAGTTTGCAGTACGCTCGACGAAGCTGAGGTAGGCCACCCAGCTGCCACGTGGCGTCGCGAATCAGGCGTAAGAGGGACAATGGTCACTAGGAACACGCGCAGTCCAAAGAAAGTCGGGGGAAAAAGGGAAGGAAGGCGAACCCATTCCGACAAGCTGCCACCATGGCGGGCGAAGAGGCGCCAGCAGCCACCATCAACATCCCATTTCAACACGCCGCGTCTGAAGTGTTACCACCATTCAGTGAAATGGAGGACCCTTCCACGGCATCAACAAGATGGAAGATATGGCTTGAGAGACTGGAAAACTACTTTATAGTCACGAGAGAGACAGACAAAGCAGTGAAGAGGTCGCTCTTACTACATTATGCACCTGCCCAATACGGGAGCGGCGGATGATTATGACGCTGCGGTGGCTGCCTTCAACGGTCATTTTGACCCGCAGTTGAACCTAGACTTCGAAGTCTTCAAACTGGGACAGGCACGCCAGAGGGAAGGCGAAACCATGGACCAATTCTATGCCCGTGTAAGGGAACTAGCCAGTTCCTGTACCGACGAGGATCAACCGAAAGCCATACGGAGACAGATTATACAAGGGTGTAGAGACAAGGCGCTGAGAGGGTCGATACTACGCAAACCAGGGATCTCACTAGAAGATATACTAATCTTGGCCAGGTCCCATGACCTCTCGAATGTCCGGGCCACAGCTATGGAACAAGCTCTCCACAAACCTCAAATCAAGTCAGAGGCTATTAAGAGTGAGCGGGCAGATGAGGTAAGGACTCAGCCACGTGGACCACCCCAGAGAGAATACCGGAAAGACCAGTCCCGGGCACGGTGTGGATATTGCGGACATGAGCCCCACGCGGCTAAAGACTGCCCAGCCCAGGGCAAAACCTGTTCCAACTGCGGGATTCCAAACCATTTTGCGACAGTGTGCCGAAGGAGGAACACATCAAAGACTTTCAAGAAAACACGAACGCCCACCAAAGCCATTCGGCAACTGTCACTGGCTGAACCACCACCACCGAAGACAGAGAGACATCTACCCACGGTAGATGACGAATCGGAGTCAGAAGATGAAGAGGCCTACGTTGTCTCATTCGCGCGAGAACTCAAGCAGCGGCGGCGGCCACAGCCGATGTGCACCGTGCAGATGGCGGAAAATGAAGTCAAGGCCATAATCGACACTGGAGCCACTGTGAATGTAATGGGTCTGCAGCAGTTGAGGAAACTACGCCCGTGTCCCCAGGTATTGCCGTCCAAAATGAGGATATTCGCATATGGAGCAGACACACCGCTACCCCTCAAAGGAAAGATCACAATACCTATCCAGGCTGACGAGTTGGAGGTGATGGCGACAATCCACATAATTAACAGAGAGGCCGACACTCTGTTAAGCAGCCACACAGCCGAAGACCTAAAACTAATAGCGTTTGCCAACCGCATCAGGGCACACCAAGTAGAAGAACTGTTGGGACGATTTCCCGAACTGTTCCGGGGTCTGGGCTGCATAAAATGCGAACCAATCAAACTACACATCGATAGGTCTGTCACCCCCACCGCCCTGCGACACCGTCGGATACCATTTCACCTACGCCCACTGGTGGAGAAAGAACTTGAAAAGCTGGAGAGTTTGGGCTTCATAGAGAAAGTCACGGGACCCACCCCGTGGGTATCACCAATGGTTATTGTGGAGAAGCCCAAACAACCGGGTGAAATCCGCTTGTGCATTGACATGCGGCTACCAAATGCCGCCATCCGGAGAGAGAGACACTTGACCCCCACTATGGACGATATCATTGCTGATGTGAATGGGTCGAAACGGTTTTCGAAGATTGATCTGAACGCTGGATACCACCAGCTACCATTAGCAGAGGAGAGTCGTTTCATCACCACCTTTAGCACCCATCTCGGCCTACGACGTTACAAGCGGCTGAACTTCGGCATCTCCTCAGCGGCTGAGGTGTTCCAGAACACCATTAGAGAACTCCTGTCTGGGTTGCCCGGGGCAATAAATGTCAGCGATGACATCCTGATCCACTCCGCCACCGCGTCAGAACATCACAAACACCTCCGGGATGTCTTGAAGAGACTGAGTACCCATGGAGCCACCCTCCACAAAAAAAAGTGTCAATTTTTCCAGCCCTCTATAGAATTCTTCGGATACATCTTCAATCAGGAGGGCATCCAGGTAGACCCGAGAAAATCCAAGGCCATCAAAGACGCACTAGCTCCAAAGTCCCCGACGGATATCAGAAGTTTTCTTGGGATGGCCACTTATTGTGGCCGATTCATACCGGGCCTAGCCACCTGGAGTGAACCCCTGCGAACGCTGACCAAGGCGGATGCCATCTGGCAGTGGGGCACGAAGGAGAACGAAGCGTTCCAGGGGATCAAGGATGCCCTGTTGGAGAAAGCCACCTTATCATATTTTGATCCCACGAAGCATACGGAAGTACTAGTGGATGCCAGCCCGGTGGGCCTCGGCGCGGTGTTGACCCAAGAACATTAACCCAGCCAGGGAACAGCGTTAGCATTCGCCAGCAAAGCTCTTACCCCAACCGAAACCAGATACGCCCAAATCGAGAGGGAGGCCTTGGCTATCAAGTGGGCCTGTGGCCATTTCCATCTATACCTGCGAGGACATCCTTTTGTCATGGTGACCGACCACCAACCTCTGGTGTCCCTTTTCAAGGGGACTGCTCCGCACCCGCCACCTCGCATAGAACGGTGGGTGATACAACTCCAACCATACGAAATGGAAGTCGTATATCCGCCGTGGGCCAAAAACCCCGCTGACTTTCTATCGCGCCATCCATCTATACTGGAACCAGAATCAGTGGACGAGGATTGTGAAGAGTATGCCCAGTGGGTGGCGCTCACGTCATGCCCGCAAAGCATGACAATAGAAGAAGTAAAAGAAGCATCCGCTACCGACAACGTCTACCTAAGGTCACTACAGGCAGTCCAAGAAGGTTCGTGTGCTGACTACCTCCGCCCTTCCAACTCCTGGTCTGCGGGAGAGAGAGAGTCCCTCACGAAAATGTGGCGGGTTCGACACAAACTGAGTGCTACTTAAGAAGGAGTACTGCTGAGAGGGTCACGTCTAGTTATCCCATAGAGCCTGAGGCACAGGGCAGTACAACTTGCCCATGGGGGCCACCAAGGTACGACGAAGATGAAGGCGCGCATGAGGGAAAAGGTATGGTTCCCGGAACTAGAGAGCTTGGTGGAGGAATACGTGAAGAAATGCATGGCCTGCCAGCTGACAAGTGACCCTGAAAGACCCTTACCCGTGATCACTGAAGAAGCCTGTACATCTCCATGGACCAAGGTCAGCATAGACTTTGGGAGTTTCCCAGGGGAGGGATACACGCTAGTAGCCATCGACCCTTACTCGAAATATCCATTAGTGGAGAAGGTGGCTTCCACTGCGTTTACTCATGTGGGACCGGCACTAGAGAAAATATTCTCCATGTTCGGATATCCGTCTGAGATACGGAGTGACAATGGACCACCTTTCCAAGGGGCCGAGTTTGCCACATTTCTCCGGCAAAGGGGAATCCAGCACCGCCGCATCACACCTCAATGGCCCCAAGCTAATGGAGACATTGAAAGATTCATGCGAACCCTAAACAAAGTATTCCGGATAGCAATGGTAGAACAGGCCGACCCAGAGCAGAGACTACACAAATTACTACGGGAATACAAAGGCACCCCTCACTGCACTACGCAAAGTAGCCCATGGACCCTCATGTTCCAAGGACTACGAAGAGACCTTCTTCCCAGTGCTCAGGGGTGGACACCACCCCCGGCCGCCACTGATGAAGCACAGGAACGGAGACGGCAAGGGAACCAATGAGCTAGCCGCCGTAGAAGAGCCACCCCTACAAGAATAAGTCCGGGGACCCGAGTGATCATAAGAAACAGACGCCCAGGGGGAAAATTCCAAACCAGATATGAGCCAGGTACCTGGACAGTCACGTCTACAAGCGGTACCATGGTCACAGCTCAGAAAGGAGAGGAGGAAGTATCAAGGAATGCATCCTGGTTCAAGACCATACCGCCAGGAGATAGACAATGTTTAGAGGGTGATGAAGGGGAAAACGGCTCAAATGTGACGACAACCCCCGAAGAAGAAGACAATACACCGATGGGGAGCCAAGCGGAGGGACCTGAACCTGCGTCGGTGTCCCAGACACTGCCTGTCACGGCCAGAAACGCTTACCAAGGTGCTGAAGGTGGCAGGGCTAACCCCCAGCGTTACAATCTGCGGCCCAATCCACCACCAAAAGCTGAAAGACTATGCCTGTCTGCTGAAACCCTGAAGCTACCATCGAGGGACACGCAAGTACTCAGGCATTTCTGCTGTCTAAATGTTTGTAATCCGGGACTGTTTTGTTTGGTTTATTTAAAAAAATATATATAGTTGGATAGGGATGTAATGCCAGCAGCGGTCTAGTCGCTACACGCATCCCTACATCCGCAGGCCAGGCGTGGCCTGCGGGGTTGAATAAAAGGATGACGTCCGCTCGAGGACGTCACTTCCGACTAGTATACTGTGTCGTGTGGGTTGCTTGCAGAAGCGCGCTCTGCCCCCGCGCTACATCTCTGGCCGGAGCAAGGCCCAGATCACCCCACAAGTATAGCGCACAACAGGTGTGTCTCTGGAGTTTCCTCTCCTTCACTTCCTGGGCCCTTCAGCAGCAAATATGAAGCTGTTGAGAGGCTGGGGAGGGGCAAATATCTACTGTGTTTTGTCATCAGAGCCAAAGAGTGCGTGATGCCGCTTCACTACCCCCAGCATTTTGAACTGATGTCCATGCTGCCTCCCGCTAAAATGGCCGGGATCTTCCTTACATTCAATAAGAGCAAGAACCTTCTTCTCATCAATAAGATCAAGAACTTTCCTCACGTGCAATGAGACCAGGGGTTCTTCTCACGTGCACTGTGACCAAGAATCTTCCTCACGTGCAACGAGTCCAGGAAACTTCCTCACATGCAATGAGACTAGGAAACCTCCTCACATGTAATGAGATCAGGAACCTGCTTCATATGCCGTGAGACCGGGGATCTTTCTCAAGTGCAATGAGAGCAAGACTTTTTCTCACATACAATAAGACCAGGGATTCTTCTCAGGTGCAATGTGACCAAGAATCTTCCTCACATGCAACGAGTCCAGGAAACTTCCTCACATGCAATGAGACTAGGAAACCTCCTCACATGTAATGAGATCAGGAACCTGCTTCATATGCCGTGAGACCAGGGATCTTTCTCAGGTGCAATGAGAGCAAGACTTTTTCTCACGTACAAGAAGGCCAGGGATCTTTCTCACATACAATAGCACCAATAACCTTGCTCACATGTAATGAGACCAGGGATTCTCCTCAGGTGCAATGAGACCGAGAATCTTTCTCATGTGCAATAAGACATTGAAATTTTCTCACATGTAATGAGACCAGAAACCTTCCTCACATGCAAGGAGACCAATAATTTGTCTCACACGCAACAAGCCCACGAACCTTCCTAACATGCAAAGACCAGGATTCCTTCTCACGTGCATTAGCACCGAGAACCTTCCTCACATGTAATGAGACCTGGAACCTTCGTCACGTGCAACAAGAGAGAGAACCTTCCTCGGGTGCAATAAGACCGGTCCCAAGCATTAGGATCTCTCATGGTTCTGAACAGTGGGAAGGAAACTCGATCACACAACAAAACACATAGGAAAAGTTTCTAGCAGTGTATCTTTTCTCTGTTCTCTCTCTATCCCCCCATTCAAGAGCGAAGCCACAAAACAGCACAATTTATAAGATCTCTCTATCATTAAAATGTAAATGAAAACAGACAGGGAAACAATGGGAGTTTCCAGCCGCGCTGCTCTTGCTCAGCCTTCTCCCCTGAAGGTGGAAGTGCGGAAGCAGGAGCGTCTCAAAGAGAATCATTAAAGGATGCGGCGCACACTGTGCGCTCATCAGAGAGGAGAGGCGCTCTCGGCCCAGCAGCATGTCAGGGGGCCGGGCCCGGGGGCTGCGGCGGCGGCGGGGGGGCCGGGAGCTGCACCGCACATATTTATTTTATTTTTACTGAAAGCGGACTTCGGGGGTCAGTGTAGCATACAGTGCTGCGGGGAGCCGAGGCCCACACCCAGGCTCGAGCCACGTTTGGCTGTTTCATTCCTTGTTGCAAATGGAATCGTAGAAATAGACGGGAATCGAGGTAGCAGAAGGCGGGCGGGGAGGTGTAAGGGCGGCTGTGTGTGATTACAGACATTCAGCTGTTTTTAGTAGAAAAGGAAGAAGACAATAGCACTGGACCACTGGAAGGAAGCGGTGGGGAAGAGAAGGACGTCGGGGGAACAGGGTGAAAGGGGCAGAGGAAAGGAAAGGAATAAGGGAGGAATGGAAGTAACAAAGAAGGGAAGATATACCGGGGTGTGGAAATAAGGGAGAAAAGGAAGGGATGAAGGAAAGAGGGAGGGAGGACGGGGGAGTGGTGGCGGCAAGGCACAAAGAAGAAAGGGGAAGGGGCAGGAGCGGGAGCATGGGTGTCATTTAGGAGTCACTTGGGGTTGCAGCTGCAACCACTGTCTTGCCCTCTTGCGACCTCTGACACTTCGTTTGCGACCCCAGGCCTCAGAGACGGCTCGACCGTATCGACATTAGTTGAGGCTCCCTCTCTTAGGTTTCTGATTTTTTTTAATTACACCAGTGAATAGTTGTACATTATTCCCTCTCAGTGTAATAACATTAGAGTGCAAGTAGCTGGGATATGACCTTCCCTGGCAGCTGAGGTACATGAAGAGATATTTTTAAATGTATGTTGTGGGTATGCTTGAGGGTGAGAGTTTGATTATAAGAGTGTGTGTATATATGTATGCATGTGTGTGAGTGAAGGTGAAGGTCAAATTGCATTGTGATGTCACTTCCGCTACCCCAGGCGTTTTGGTGAACTGATATCCAAGAGAAGGAGGGAGGGAGGGAGGAAGGAAGAAATTATAGAAAGAATGAATAAATAGAAACGAGAACACAATAATTCTGAAATGAAACGAGACAAGGGAACAACACAAAGGAGGCAGAATAAAACAGAAAAGTAAAGGGGTGTAACGAAAACTATTAAATAATGAATCAGCAAGAACGATTGAAAGAAACGAAGAAAAGGAAAATTGAAGAAGGCAATAAATTAATGGACAAAGAGAAAGAGCAAAGAGGGAGGATAGAAATACAAGAAAAAGACGAAAAAAGCAGTCAAGGCAAAGGACAAAAACTGAAAGGGAAATAGAAACAAAACCTCTGCACATTCTTGTCAGTGATGTATTTATTTCTCAGTCTGAGGAGGCTTATCATGCTCACCGGTTCAGCAATGATGTCCCCTCAGCCAGTCAGTGACCTCCTTTCATATTTATGATGATTATTTTGCTGTTCTGCTTGGGGCAGCACTTTTACAGGCTGTCAGACACTGCCTGCTTGACACTCAAACACCCTTTATTTTACAGCACTGACAAGGCATTGATTTTTAGCCTTTTTCCTCACTTTCATGGTATCACTGCAGAATCTGATGGTTAATAGTACTGTTTGCTAATGAGACCGCCGCTGGAAATCGAGCACAGATGTGCTTCCCTGGTCCAGGGTAGAGATTGGGAAGACGAATGTTAACTCCTGTCTACGGTGCAAGATTTAGGTTTTTTCTAAAATTGAGTGTCTGGACCCTGTATGTGCTTGTTTCTGGGGCTAGTCGAAGGTGTCAGAAAAGCTGGTGCGCTCCTACTAGTTTCATGTTCCAGTTACTTACCAGTAATCGTCATTACTCTGAGTCCAAGTCTTCCTCACCACATTAATTAATAATGAGCTTTACCTCCCCCACAGAACCCCCCCAAGCAAAACTAGCATTGTAGACCTTCCCATCCCTCCCCAATATGGCCGACTTCCTCTTGTTACGTCTTGAACCTTAAAAGGAAGCCAGACTCACCCCACTTCCTGTTCCTTTCCCAAGCCCCGCAACACATAAAGTGGGAAAAGGAAAGGGAGGAATGGATGGAAAACCTAGTGTGGCTAGGAAGACTTCGACTCGGAGTAATGAAGATTATCGTGAATTAACCTCTTCACCAGGCTTCTTCTCAACTCGGTTCCATGACATTAATAATGTGCACCAGCATCCACTTTACCTGTAACACACAATATTTAAATCACAATTCAACATGACACAAATTTATACCGTATTTCATAATCCCTCATTGACATCCAGTGCTTGCTTTCAACACTGCTCAGGCAATCCATGCATGCAACACCTCCCAAAATCACCCGATTATGGTCCAGAAACTTGTGCGGAAAGCCCATGTGGCCGCATTGCGTATGTCCTCAATAGAAACGTTTATAGGCAGCCCAAGAAACAGATATATTCCACATGGACCTCCCTTGAACTCAGTTTCCTACTTCTGCCCCTTGATAGTCAAAGCAAGCAAAACAGCCTGCTTAATCCACCTACTCAACATGGAGTTGGAAGGTTTACTACCACTGTTAACAGAACCACATGTCACAAATAAGCTGTCTGCTTTTAGAAAGTGTTCTGTCCTAACCAGATACAAAATCACTGTCCGTTTGATATCCAAAAGATGCACACATTCTTCTTCCTCAGTCCAAGGTTGTTGGTAGGAAGCTGGAAGGACCATCTCCCTCGGTCTGTTAGCCAAGGACAGAACCTTTGGTAAAAAATTGGGATCGGACTATAAAATAATCTTGAACAGGCAAGACCTTCAGAAAAGGTGGGGTTCTGAGAAATGAACCCAGCTTCCCTATTCTTCTAATCTTGCCAACTCGATAGCGACCAGAAACACCACTTTTAAGGTTAATCCACTTCGGCCAATGACCCAAAAGGTGGCACTTGAAGACCTTGCAACACCAATGGAAGATCCCATGCTGTGGCCAGACACACCAGTCTTGGCCTTTGAAGAAAGAAACTCTTCCTCAATCTGGAGGTTAAGTAATGCAAATGATCCAAATGTGGGCTTCTGAAAGTCTTCAAAGCCGCCCACTAGCCCCCTACCATAGAAGGAGCCAAACCCAATATGAAACCATCTGATAAAAAATCTAACACTTTCAGTGGTTCAACTGACCCTGAGTCCAGTCCTCTCTCCATACACCAGCGGGAGAAGGAACCACAATTCCTAGAATAGGATCGCAGTGTCACATGTGCCAGGAATTCTGGGCAGCTCAACCACTCCCTCAGAACAACCCCTAGCTAAAAGATTCACCCTCTCAATAGCCAGGCCTGAAGTTGTAATTTCTGCAGCATTCCCGCTGGAAGTGGTGGCCCTATCATAGGATAGGGATGTCTGGGATCTCCCAATCGTACTGCACCTCGACAGTCATCAGAAGAAGATACCATGGTTGTCTGATCCACCCCGGTACCACTAAAGGAACCCAGGCTTTGTCCTGTCTGATCTTGTGTGGCACACCCTGGCAATCACCAGGATTGGTGATTGGTGGGAAAGCATATAGCAGTTCCCCATGCCACCTGAATGACATTGCAAAAAACAAGTTTGTGGAATTTTAGGCTCACTGGCTCAGGGTTATGCCCACTCTCCACAGGAAGTGGTCATATAGGGGTTGGGAATAAAAAATATAAATAAGGGGGGAAGAGAGAGGTGAGATACAAGGTGGACTCGACCTCCTGTCATGTGTAAATAACCAAAAGAAGTCCACTTGTGATTAGAACAACCGTCCTATCGTTGATATTGTTATTATTTCAAAGAAAACGACGAGTTTTCTTAAAATAACCCTCACCCACCAAAGTGACCCATGGTGGCATGCTTCATCATCGGTTTCTTCCGGCCCCGCTGCGGGACGGGGCGTGCTATGAGCGACGTAGACATGAGAGCACTTTGTTGGGTGTTGACTATGAGAGATGGGAGTAGGAGTGTCAAGCAAATGTGTATAGTTAAAAAGTACCTGGCTATTTGGAGAATAATATTTATTAAGTCCTGTTTGCTGGTACTAATAAAAATGGGTGGGTGGGGACACACACTATTGTGGGTGTTTGTCTCCTGGTCTACATGGTTCAAGCCTAACCCCTAAGACTTTTCGTCAGGACCAAAGGAAATGATCCCATGTACCACTCCTAACTTGGCTCAATAGGTCACCTTGTGTATTCAGTTACAAGATTATTTTTTTAATGAAATATTATTTCATGCATTTACAATACCTACTAGGTATGCTCTCTCAGTTAAGACCTGTAACGATAAGGCATCATTAAATCATGAAATGTTCATTGCATTTCAATAGTCAAACACATCACCAACTGGTGAAAAAAGTGATATATTTTTTCACACATACACGACTAATCTAATAGATTGATAACTGTAACTGTGTTGTGCTGCCCTTGACAACGAAGATGACAGGACAAAGCAGTTAACATAAATCACACACTCTATGTATATGTTTCCTGGAAGTAGTACAGGAGACTGTGTCGTTGATCTGTCCTCTAGATAACTGGCTGTAAAATGAGAGAGAGAGAGATCGCAAAGTACATAATAGTTCACTAATTAGGGCCCCATGAGCTCTTCACCGGAAGGAAGGGGTGCTTGTAGTCACACACTGAAAAAATAAAAATAAAAATGCCCATGACATAAGAAAGTTTCAGTAGATAACGCTGTGGAAATCAAATGGTAAATGCTCGTTGCCAGAGGGGAAATAAGCGTGTTTGTCGGTCTTAGCGGCTA
Organism: Lissotriton vulgaris; assembly: GCF_964263255.1. Taxonomy (NCBI): domain Eukaryota; kingdom Metazoa; phylum Chordata; class Amphibia; order Caudata; family Salamandridae; genus Lissotriton; species Lissotriton vulgaris. Next base: position 951,723,029 of record NC_141687.1, on the reverse strand, counting down.
TGCCGTGCTCACATTGTCAAAGCAGCTCCCTTGCTCGGCATGATATGCCTTACACCTGGCTCCCAAGACAGAAGACTGAGCAGAGGACTTCATGCTCACTCTCGAGTCCTCTTGTTTGTGATCACTAGACCATCGACCTCACAAAATGGCCACATGTTATTGTATGGCGTTCTAGATTCCGAATGAATTTTCCCGATTCATGCCCTTATATAGGTACAATTCGTTTTACCCTTATATAGGCATAGAAATCAAGCCCTTATTTAGGCATAGCCCATGCTATCCAAATACAGGCATGGCTACTTCCATCCGTTCATCAATGTCACAACGATTTCTTGGAAAACCAGACTCTTAAGCAGAAGGGACTTCCCCCTAGCCTGGATATTGCTTTCTCTAAGAAACTCATTATTATGCATGAACAACTATTCCTTAGGGGTTCATCCATGACGTTCATATGCCCCACTTTACTTCAAAGCTGGCATTCCTAAACACCTTCAAGGTATAAATATACCTTCACTTGCTATAGCAAAGCACGGTGTGGTTCGGTGCAGTTCGACTACCTACTTGCCCGACGCAGCTCGCTACAGCAAGTGCCGAAGGAAGCCAACTCTCCAGCTGATGCACTGACAAGAAGCTGTCCTCCTCGGCCGAGAATCCAGCTCCAGTGTTTCTGAATCCCCTTGCGGAGTGTTGGGAAATCGAGTCCCGAGACAGAGATACCAACCTCTTTAATTCTAAAGGTATGGAGCTGATTAGAAAAACCCACTGGTCTCAAATACAGGTACTTGAACAGCAACAAAAAGATTAATGGTCTAAAGAGTCCCTTGTGATGAAATAGATCCCATCAACCCACCGAGGTGGTATATATCATCATCTGGGATGTCCTACTGACTTCTGATCTATATGCAATCAAGGGCAGTAGCCCTCCCCAAAATTGAAGGTAGCTACGAAAAAGGAGAGAAATATAGTGGTATACATTAAGGACCTCTATAGTCCCACAGATGATGAAACAAAAACTACTTGCAAAAGCGTAATGATGGTTATTGCAGTGCATATAAGTGAAATGTGAAAAAGTGAAAAGTTTAAAATTGGCTACCAGGGTACTCAACAACTTTAATAAACGCTAACCAGGTGTCCAATTTAAAAACAGTGCGTATACAGTTTAAAAAAAATAACTGTGAAAAGGTCAATCTAAATGACAGGTCTACATGTTTTAGCCTATTGATTAAACTAATCCAGGCTTTCATCAGGACCTAAACAGATGAAATCGCTACTGCAATCTTGTATTTCAATGTATGAACCAACTAAAAAAGGTCTTAAAAACCCAAAAAACAACAGGTTGGTTCGATATAACCTACATTCACCTGTGAGGGTAAACAACCATTACAACACAACTTTTACAACGCACTTCTTTTACAACGCAACTTTTACAACGCAGGATCTTTTACAACGTATGCCATTACAACGCATGCCATTACAACGCAGATGTCATTACAACGCATGCCATTACAACACATTTTTGGGTAAGTGTATTATTATTTATTTTACATTTTTTCGTATTTAAGTAGGTTTGATTGTAATAATTGAGTATTGTTTTGTTACTTGAGTTTTTATCTTAAGTTTAAAAAAAGTATGTTTTTAAAATTTTAATTTTAAGGTATTAGTGTATTAATTTGCATATTTTGATAATTATTAAGAAAATAATTAATGCTCTAGTATTAAACACACATGTTCTAAGAAGAACCCTTACAAGACTTTTTAAATTTTTTAAAAAAAAGAATACAATAAAAAAAAATGAATACTCTAGTATTATAAACACATGTTGAAAGAATAGTAGAAAATAATACAATAAAAAAATTAATACTCTAGTATTAAATACTCACGTTGATTTAAAAAAATGCACTAGTATTTTAAAAATTAATACTCTAGTATTATAAACACATGTTGAAAGAATAGTAATTTATTCCCTTATCGTACACTTACCCTACTATTACTATTAGTGTAATTTGAACCCCTACACTATCCAGCAATTTCCCTACTATTCCACCCCACTTGAGTTAGAATAGTAATTGGAACCCCTACACTATTCAGCACTTATCCTACTATTACACCCCCCCCCCTGGAGTTAGAATAGTAATTTGAACCCCCTACACTATCCAGCACTTACCCTACTATTACACCCCCCTGGAGTTAGGATAGTAATTGGAACCCCTACACTATCCAGCACTTACCCTACAATTACATCCCCCTGGAGTTAGAATAGTAATTAGAACCCCTACACTATCCAGCACTTTAACTACTATTACACCCCCCTGGAGTTAGAATAGTAATTTGAACCCCTAAACCATCCAGAACTTACCCTACTATTACACCCCCTGGAGTTAGAATAGTAATTGGAACCCCTATACTATCCAGCACTTTCCCTACTATTACACCCCACTCTTGTTTGAATATTATTTTGAACCCCTACACTATCCAGTACTTACCCTACTATTACACTCCCCTGGAGTTAGAATAGTAATTGGAACCCCTTCACTATCCAGCACTTTAACTACTATTACACCCCCCTGGAGTTAGAATAGTAATTTGAACCCCTACACCATCCAGAACTTACCCTACTATTACACCCCCTTGAGTTAGAATAGTAATTGGAACCCCTAAACTATCCAGCACTTTCCCTACTATTACACCCCACTCTTGTTTGAATATTATTTTGAACCCCTACACTATCCAGTACTTACCCTACTATTACACGCCCCTGAAGTTAGAATAGTAATTAGAACCCCTACACTATCCAGCACTTTAACTACTATTACACCCCCCTGGAGTTAGAATAGTAATTTGAACCCCTACACCATCCAGAACTTACCCTACTATTACCCCCCCTGGAGTTAGAATAGTAATTGGAACCCCTATACTATCCAGCACTTTCCCTACTATTACACCCCACTGTAGTTAGAATATTATTTTGAACCCCTACACTATCCAGCACTTACCCTACTATTACACCCCCTGAAGTTAGAATAGTAATGGGAACCCCTATATTATCCAGCACGTACCCTACTATTACACCCTCCTGGAGTTAGATTAGCAATTTGAATCCCAACACTATCCTGCACTTACCCTACTATTACACCTCCCTGGAGTAAGAATAGTAATTTGAACACTCACACTATCCAGCACTCACCCTACTATTACACCCCCCTGGAGTTAGAATAGTAATTGGAACCTCTATACTATCCAGCACTTACCCTACTATTACGCCCCCGTGTAGTTAGATTAGTAATTTGAATATCAACACTATCCTGCACTTACCCTACTATTACACCTTCCTGGAGTAAGAATAGTAATTAGGACCCTCAAACTATCCAGCACTTACCCTACTATTACACCCCCCTGGAATTTGAATAGTAATTGGAACCCCTACACTATCCAGCACTTTCCCTACTATTACACCCCCTGTAGTTAGAATAGTAATTGGAACCCCTACACTATCCAGCACTTACCCTACTATTACAACCCCTGGAGATAGAATGGCAATGGGAACCCCTACACAATCCAGCACTTTCCCTACTATTACACCCCACTGTAGTTAGAATATTATTTGGAACCCCTACACTATCCAGCACTTACCCAACTATTACACCCCCCTGGAGTTAGAACAGTAATTGGAACCCCTACACTATCTAGCACTTACCCTACTATTACACCCCCCTGGAGTTAGAATAGTAATTGGAACCCCTACACTATCCAGCACTTTAACTGCTATTACACCCCCCTGGAGTTAGAATAGTAATTGGAACCCCTACACTATGCTGCAGTTACCCTACTATTAGACCACCCTGGAGTTAGAATATTAATTGGAACCCCTACACTATCCAGCACTTACCCTACTATTACACCCCCCTGGAGTTAGAATAGTAATTTGAATCCCAACACTATCCTGCACTTACCCTACTATTACACCTCCCTGGAGTAAGAATAGAATTTGAACCCCTACACTATCCAGCACTTACCCAACTATTACACCCCCCTGGAGTTAGAACAGTAATTGGAACCCCTACACTATCTAGCACTTACCCTACTATTACACCCCCCTGGAGTTAGAATAGTAATTGGAACCCCTACACTATCCAGCACTTTAACTACTATTACACCCCCCTGGAGTTAGAATAATAATTGGAACCCCTACACTATCCTGCACTTACCCTACTATTACACCCCCCTGGAGTTAGAATAGTAATTTGAAACCTCTACACTATCCTGCACTTACCCTACTATTACACTACCCTGGAGTTAGAATACTAATTTGAACCCCTACACAATGCAGCACTTTTTCTAATTTTACACCTCACTGAAGTTAGAATAGTAAATTATACTTCTACACTATCCTGCTTTTCACTACTATTATTCACACCTTGAGTTAAAATAGCATTTTTACTCTTGTAATATCTAATATATATTATTGGATTACAACCCACTTCCATTAAAAAAAATTAAGTATGTTTGTAGTAAATATAAATTTTAAAAATTATTTAAGAGTGTAATTTTAAATTGAAATTATTTTTAGAAATGTTATTATAAATTAATGAAGTTAAAAAAAAAAGTTGTATTGGTTGGAAAAATAAGTAGAAAATATTTTATAAAAAAATTCTCACGCTTTAACATTGATTGCAATGAAAGGAATTGTCCTACATTTATTTCAATAGCTCTCTATGTGAATATCGCGTACCTGAAATAAGAAGCTGGCTTGAGACTAACTGGGTTCGTTTTACATTAAAAAGAGAGTATGTATAAGGTAATAATAATATAACATTTATATAAACATTTTAGATAAATAAAAATAAACATGTTTAAATATAAAAGATATGTAAAATAATTTAATACGACACACTCTATTGAAGTAAAAATGTAAAAAAAAAAATTGTGACAGTTTTTTAATACATTTTTGCAAATTGTTTAATATTTTAAAAAAATTAATAACATTTATAAAAATAAATTTTAATATTGTTTAATAATAAATAAAGTTTAACCAAAAAATAGTCCTTTTTCTTTTTTTGCAGCTTGTGATGACGTATACACGTGATTGTCAAACGCATAGGCAGCCATATTGAGGAGAGTCGTTGGACAGAGCAGAAGCATGGAGGTCTGCGCTCAAGGTAGGAAACTTTATAAAGTTTATATTTACATTTAAACAAGCATAGGTATATATTTATTGCAAGGAAAGAAGAGGGAGGTGTAGAATATGTAAATAAGTTGTTTACGTTACATTCCGCATGTTTACGAACACATTGTTAGAATATGCCTATGTCGGGTCAAGTGTTTGTTTAACTTTTTAGCAATGTATGCTTCAATAATTTAAAAAAGTAGTTAAACAATGGTTTAAAAATGTATTTTTGTGAAATTGTTTGTTCGGGATTCCGTCGGACACAGAAGAAGATCGATTTACGAGCATTGGATTTCCACTTGAGAAAATGGATCGTTAATCATGGAGGATTTAAGGAATCGTGGAATATATCTGTGGTTTCTTTTTTGGCTTTGAATTTCGATGGATGTACAATTTTGGAAATGGATTTTGAAGGAGTGCTGATTTGGAGTAAAGCTAGAGGATGGATCTTTACTTGTTTTTTTGGACTTTGGAATTCAAGAACAGCAAGATGATGGATACATTTACGATTTTTTTGGAGTTGGAGATTGTTTTGAATTGGAGAAGAAAATGTTTTTGGCTGGAAGTGTTTGATGTAAACCGATCTTCAAAAAAGGAATTCCTTATTTTGGAAATGCATTTTTTTATTAAAAAATAAAAGCAACAAGAACATTTATTTACTTGTTTTTTGGGAATGGTTTTGAAAAAATGGAATACAAAACAAGCATGGCTTTGGATTACATTTGATTGCATAATAGAATAGAAAAAAAGAAAAAAGAAGACATCTAAGGTAAGGTGACCCGACTTTTAATTTTGCAAAAATTATTTTAGAAAAAAGCCAATTAAAATGCCAAATTAAATATATTTTATTGTAATTTAGGGCAAAACAGGAAAGTAAAAGTGAAGGGAGTATTAGTAGTGGAGTATGTGTGCAACATTATCTAGGTAGTCTGAAGCCACACACAACGAAAACTGTTGTAAAGCTCCCAATAGTCGTTCTGACATTTCTTTTGATCTTTTAGAGATGCGTGGGTTCAGACTATCTGTTAATGATTGTGACATTCTCATTTCTTGAAAACGTTGTTCCTTCCTCAAAGTTTCCAAGAAATGATAGAAATTTGGAGGAGGTTTGCCAATTGTGTGGTTGAAGGAGTTGTGCCATCCCTCTATGGCATTGTTTGTTTTTGCCTCTCCTTCTAAGCAGGACGTGTAGCAGTTCCACCACTCCACATGGAAACGTGGCTTCCTCCTGCGACCTGACCTGCTTAGATGACCAATCCATGTGTCTTCGAAATAATTTAGCAGGGGTGCCAATTTCTCTTCGTTTGTAGTAAAAAACTCTGATTCGATAATTGCAGTTTAGTACTCGTCTACACTTGTAGGAGGGACAAAACAAAGTGCAGTTAGTTTTTTAAGTTCGAATTGCAGTTTGCTGTCTGATATGTAATCCACAACTAGGGATGATTTTTGTATTTTACGCCAAAATGCCTGGGAAAAAAGGAAAAAACATCCCTGAATTTGGGTATTCGTGTTCGTTTTGGAAATAACATTTATCGCAAATTCAAAATTAATAATTATTTTCCGAGGACTTTTATTGGATGTCTTTGATTTAACCATTGTTAAAAGTTCAGTGTACGTTGTGGATTGTTTATCTGGCAGCAAACTGTATACTAGGGGTACTACTGTATGGTTAATTTTTGCATGTATAGGGTATACTTGGGTGAAAGGATGGGGCGTACTTTTAAATGTTCCATCCATCATCCAAATATCACTATTTTCTAATTTAGCAAGGTTACTGGGTGTGCTAAAAATAATTATTCGTTTATGAGGGTTTTGGTTATCATGCATGATAAAGGTTTCATTAGAAATAGAAAGAGAGAGTTCAGGAGGAATTACAATGTCACTGAATGTCTGGGGTGTAACTCTTTGAGGGTTACTTGCCGGTTTTTTACATTGAATAATTCGTCTCAAATTAGGTGTTATAGGCATACTACTAGCAATGTGGTCAGGAACATGTTGAGCTACCTCCCTTAAAATCGAACCAGAGGAGTCATTGGAGGTGCTTGCAATATTTTTCATTTCGTTAATGGTTTCTCTTACTTCAATCTCCATTGCAGAGGCAGAGTGGTTATGCTCAGTTGTTTTTTCAACGGTGTCACCAAGAGTAACCGCTCTGCCTTTGCAATGGGATGAGTAATATTGCACGCACCTCTGTCTCCTTGGTTCAGTTATTCTTTCCTTGCAATGAATGTAACCTGCATACTGTAGCAGACAGTTTCCCAGTCCTGCTTTCAATGTATTTTGCTGCTTTTTTTCTGAAACGATAAAAAGACAAGAAAAACATTTTGTAAATTTTTGAAAAATGTTTTTATACTTTATATTGCATTTACATTCTTTTATGTGGTTTCATTTTACTTTTTGTGCCCTTTCTGGCGTAGATTTAGGTTAGTTAACTTTTTTTTGAAGATTATTACCTTGCTGCTGTACTTTGAGTTGACTTTTAGATTGCTCTTGATTCTGGATTGATTTTTATCTGATCGGTCTGTTGGTCCTGTTCTTGTGTTGGTTTGCTTGTTATTGTTTACGAGTTTTCTGTAGATTGGAAAAAAATATATAGCTTGTTTAATTATTGGTTTAAAATGCCCTATTTCTGGGGGAGGAGCCAAGACGGAGTCGAAAATGGAAGCTTAGGAGCCCGGCTCCACCGCTCGCCCTCTCCCTCCCTAACATCCTGACATTGATCCTGCATCTAAACTATACCCCCGCACAGCTGAGGTGGCGCGGCGCCCGACCGTGAAACTCCGAGTTTGCGGTCGCCTTGGATGACCGAGAAACGTCAACGCGAAGATTGTAGCCTGTGCCAGCTGTAATCCGGGACCTTGAGTTGGGACGTGGCCGGAGAGGAGTCGAACAACAGCGGCCGCGGCCAGGCGAGAAAGGCCGGTGGACCCCGATGGACGTCGCAGTTCGCCGATTTTACTGGCGGACATAGGCGATGTATGATGCAAGTTCCCCGAGCCTCGCAACCAGCATTTGATCTCTCTGCAGTGGGCGTCCCGGGAGCTGTTGATAGTTCTGCCGCCCGCATCGGATTTCTTTGGTGGACTGCCCGGGGTGACCTGGCCCTCGGGGGGACCGTCCGCCGGCCGTAGCCGGTGTCGGACTATGGATCTTTCTCCTAGGCATTGCTTGTAGCTTTCGGTGATACTGTACTACTGAGGGCTTTGCAGTGTTCCGCTCTACCTCAACATATGCTTCTAGGAGACAATAAGAACCCGGATGCCTGCTACGACGTGCACTCTCCTGTCCGGGGGGTCCCCAGGGGCGAGGAGCATTGCAACCGCCGACAGCTGAGAAAGGGAGTACACACTAGGAGATGTCCTCCTGGCTATCAATGATGTTCACTCCTTCCTGAGCGGTAGACTGTTGGCCCCCCCATGGTTCATTGGTGTCTATTGCTCCTGAAATGGGACCCGGGGGCGCAGATGGAAGTATGATAGGTCGGGCACCCGACTACGCTCAGTCATTGGATACCGAAGACTCTTTGGGTCGCAAAGTGCCGGATTTTGATGATGGTGAGCTCGCTGGCCGGATTCGCACGACTGACATTCTTTTTGTTCTCCCGCCTCATGTGCTAGCCACCAAACAACAACGCCAGGTACACTTAATATTGGAAAGCGACTACTGGAGAAGCGGTGTCATCACTGTTTCGCTACCTCTGTTGAACACCTGGGTGGCTTTTAAGAAGCAGGTTTGGTCACCAGGCTCGTTTGCCCGTGGAACTGTTGGGTTGGGGAGTTTGCTTACTCCTGTTCGAACTGGCCAGGGATGAACATTGCCTGCTGTTGTTACTGCGTTGATTATTCCGGTGGTGATGGAGGACTCGGCTCGTTATCGTAATTGTGGGGAGGGTGCGATGGACATATGAAGATGGCTGCTTCCTTTTTGGGGTGCTTACATACTCTTCTGGGATGCGGTGGGGGGGGGGGATTGGGGGCGGGTACGAGGCTCCTCCTCCTTTTTCTTGTAATCGGAGTTTCAGTTGTTGGGGCGACAGGCATGCCTATAGGGGGGGTGGGCCGTAGCCTTCTGCTGGTATGCAGGGTGGGGGGTCGGGGGATGGGGTTTGATTTTGTTTCTCTTTTGTTTCTATGGCCCCTTTTTTCTTTCTTTCTGCTCGTACTCTCTTTCTTTATTGCCTATATATCTTTGATCACATGGGGGGACAGGTCTTGTTCTTTTTGGAAAGACTCTTGCAATGTGCGCTTATGTTTTTTCACAGTGTTTGTTGATCCTACGGGTAGGACACCGAGTTAGCGCATGGTTATTGTATGCTTGCATATTCTGATTTTCACGTTCTTAAGTCAATTTCCTAATCATGCTTACACTGAAGGCGAATATCCTAGTGCACGACTCGCTCCGAGTAAGACTTGCTAGACTGTATGTCATTGGATCCTTAATCCCATATTATAAAATGGAATCCTCTCACATCCTGATATTTCGTTGACACGCTTCAATATAAATCCTGCTTTTACGATTTGCTATGACTCCGGACCGAGATATGTTGTACTGTGCTGTTTTTTGCTTCGCAAGGTTTTGGTTCTGTCTAGCGGCCGGCCCTAGGGGTTGTAGGCCCATGCCTGTATTTATTTGAAGCAATATATATGAGGTTTTCCACATTAAAAAAAAATAAAATAAATAAAAATACCCTCTTTCTTTGGTATAGAAATGTCATTTTTGAAATGGTTAAAATCTATGACCTTTTCACAAAAAAATATTTTGGGAGCACAGCGAAACATTGTTAGAAATAAATTCAAAGATTTAATTCGCAAATTTTTAACATAGTTGATTCTATGTGCTCACTTACCATTTCTGGGGTGATAATATCTCTTTCAGTTTTGTCGAAAATGAGATTTTCTTCCTTAGCTCTTCTGCTTGGAGAATAAAGATGATTTCTGTTTTAAATTAAAAAAAATATAACAGATGTTTATTTCTACATTATAGCTATGTTATGTATTTTGAATGTAAAGAAACATGTTAAAATTATTAGTTTACTTGACTCATTTTAAAAAAAACTGTTTTTTCACTACACTACACCACAAATACTTTCATATTTTTGAAAAAGGCATTTTTAAAAACAATGATAGTACTTATTCTATCTGGTGAAATCAGTTCATTTTACATTGTAAATTATTTTAAAATGTACTTACCGAAAAAGTATGGTTTTTCGATGTGTTTCAGTACTTTGTCTTTTTTATGGAAGCTGTTCGTTTGGTGTTTCTTCGCAGCTTTAGGTTTTTATCTGTAATGAAGAAAAGGTATATTTTTAAAATCTATTTAATTAAAATTTCGACACTATTTAAAATTTAATTACTGTTTGACATTTTTTTAAATCACAATATTTTTCCTTAACAATGTTTGCTTGCAAGTAAAAATAATATCTGTATATTAATTATTAAGTTTGTTAGATTTCGTAAAGTATTACTTTAAATATAGAATAGGTTACTTACTTTTATTTTGTATGTCATTTCAATGAGAGAAGCTCTGTGTCAGTCAAGTTAGTAGTTGCGTAAAATGTGTCTGCTCTCGCTCGTAGTCATCCGACCACTGAGTTAAAAATGGTGGTTCACCCTTATTTATAGATTTAATTGTGTGTCATCAATATTTTTCTAAAAATAATCGTTGATTTTGTAATTTTTTTATGTTTCATTTGATGTAAGGATGTATATTTTAATGTATTGTTTTAAAAAGTACTTTAGCGGTGGATAGATGCACAGCTAGTTGTGTATTATATATAGTTCCTTTATGGTTTGAAGAGTTTTAATGAATTTTTTTTTTTTTTTTTTTTTTTCCAAACCGTTTTTTTCGAGTATATTCACACATCCTTTTCACAACTTTTTCGATACACACTAGCACAACCAACAGTTTCTGTCCGTGATTTATTCACATAGGATTAAACCATTACATCTATTTTCTCACCGCCAGTGAACATAGTCTTTTTTCACTTATTAACATCATGTGACCACCTCACGTGACCGCCACCTCCTTTTAAATTAGAATAGCGCGATCTGCATTCACAGCAGCCGCTGCTACGTGGAACCGCTACGGCGTTTTGATACAAACAACAGCGAACCAGGTTAGTTTTTGAACGCGGTCTTTTGTAGACCCATGAGCCACTTTGTCTCGTTTTTATTCCCCGTTTTAACCTCGATAATATACTGAGACAATATTCTTCCTCGTTTCTAGATCTTGAAACTTACATGGAGAAAGGCATGTAAATAATCGTGCTCCCATACCCCTGCACGTACAACCCTTACCCCCCACACACCCCCACAAAACCGCATGATTTTGACACACCACTCACAAGGAGTAATGTTATTGCGATTGAGATGTAAATGTTTGAGTTTTTTTACATGTTTTTTTACATGTTTTTTAACTGTGTTGATTTGATATGAGTTAAGTCCATTTATTTACGTTCTCCACAGTGTCGATTTCCCTGATGAAGGGCATGACTTCATAATGCCCGAAATGCATTGGATTTGATCAGACATAATGACATTGCCTGTGTTTTGAAAATATCAAGAAGTTCAGAAAATATGGAAATATAATGAAATCATGCTTACAACTAATAAATTGATTCAATGAATAATAAACCGGATGAATGGAAATCTTTTTCTCTGTTAGAAAGATAAACAAGTGAGTGTGCCCATCAAGGGATGTCCCTAGAGACCCTCTAGGTCCACAACTTTGCTTGTTTTAAAAAGTGTAATTACTCTGCTTTGGTTTGGCCTTTCTCCTCCATTTTGTTTGCTATGCGTTCCATTTATTGTCGTTGAAACTGTTGTAGGACTGCGGCATTTGTGAGCTTCTAAAATGGTGGCTTCTTTTATTTACGTTTGTTTTCTCTCAAATAAGCATTTCACCCTGGCTTTTCTTTTCAAAACCTAATTTTTGGAAAATGTATTTTTCTTTAATAAAAATTTTTAAAAAGTGATTTTTAATTGCAATACCCGAGTATTCATTTAAAAGCTCGAGTATTAATTTTAATTCTCGAGTATTTATTTAGTTAAAGACGTTACTTTTCGTAAAAAAATACGTTCAGTTTGTTTCTCTGTTTTAATACACTTCCCCACCCAAAACCTCTATTTTCACTGCATCCCGTGCCAGGTTGTAGGTTACAAAAATAATATTAATTATATTTTTTTAAATATATATGCGTTGTAATGGTATGCGGAGTATTGTTATGCGTTGTAATTGCACTTTTTTAGTATTTAATACACTTGCGTTACAATGGTATGCGTTGTAAAATCATTCGTTGTAATGGTATTTGCGTTGTAAAAGTATGCGTTGTAACGTCATACATTCCCTGTGAGTCTTCATTGTGGTTATGTTTCACAGGGATAGTGGACCCATTCCTATAAAAACAGAAAAAATCATGATTTTACTAGGATGACCATACATAAATAAGTTGCTGTTAAAGTATAGGTGCAGGTAACATCATTTAAACTTTGTTCTATTAATGATGTCCAGTTCAATTCAATTTCAAAATAAGCTTTATTCGTTTTTTTTTGTTTAAAACCATAAAAACAACAAGAAAAAATACATACATATATAAATGACTCAGCATATCATTTACAAGGTAGAAAGTAACCAACTATTAAAAACAAACTAAAATCAATTTGGCAATTCAGCTGAAAGAAAAAGGTACGTGCAAAATCGAAAAAGGGTAGAGGGTTAGTGGCACAAGGTTCATGGCATCCCCTTTCAGCAAGAATTGTGGTTCAATGTCATTTTTCTTAGTGACGGATGGGGTCGGGGCCGGGATAGAAATCGTACAAGTCCCAGATGCGAATGGGGCCATCTCCCTCTTTGGGCTGGGAAGATCGCAGATAGGGGACAATGTTCATACTCTTGAATTTAATTAAAATCAGGTCGCCCGGATGTCTTTGGGCGACGTACCTAGCCACCCCACCCTTCTGACACTCAGGATGCCGCCATCTAAAGCAGATGGCAATGGTCTGTTTTGTTTTAGCCAGGAAATGGCTTTGTTTAACAGGTCCTGGTGAGTTTCAAATTTGCCCTGACAAGATGCGGGGACCCCAGAGAGAACAGTCACGTAAGGGGCGGCTTCTGGAGGTAGGTTAATCCGATTCCTTCTTTCAAGTGCGGTCCTGGGAACTCTATGGGGTACAGGTACGGAGTTAAAAGTAATGTTCCGGCTTCTTGGATTAGGTATAGACATGAGGGGTTCAAGAGTTTGAACTTTCGTGCGTGTCGTGGGCTTGAACTTTTCATTGTTACTGGGGGGAATGGGGTGAATGGGGTGAATGGGTGTAGCAGTTATTTCAGTTGGAGTATAGTTCCTTAGTATTGTATTTTCGATACTGGTCAACCTGTCTCCCAGATCGTTGATTTTTGTGACCAGGGGTGATAGTGCAGTTATTAACAGTTGTTCGATCTGGGCCAGTAAGGTCAATTGGAGTGGTGATACGGAGTCAGGTATTCTGTTCACAGCCTCAATCGGCAATAATATAGGTGGGTTGGAGGGAGATAATGGGGGGCTAGTGCACATTTTGTCGGCATTAGGAGAATTCTCAGTGTCATTGTCTTTTTCCTCATCAGCATCTCTACCCACTATAGGGGGGGTAGATACGTCCTGGACGTAGTTCGTACCACACAGGGCATTCAGCTCCTCCCAGATGGACATGATGAGAGGAAATCAGAGCTGCAACAGCAACAGTAAACAGTACAGTGTGGAATCAATAATAAGATATAATAAAACAACTCGGTACCTCCTCCTTCGTAGTAGCCAAGAGGGGTGGCCCGTCCTGGCCTCCTTGTGCCTCGGAGGGCCCCAGAGGGCCCGCCCTTTGCCCGGGCTTCGCCCGGTGTCCCGCGGAGTGGAGCAGAGCGCAGCTTTGAAGCCCCTCTGGCGCACTAGTGACGTCTCGATGCAGCGCCGCCGCTGAGGCTGCCGGGAGGTGTAGTCCCGGGGTGGCGGCGCTGTAGGCAGCAAGTAATGACTCCTGGCAGTGGCGGCTGCAGTGGGGGCCTCCTCGCCTCCCTCCTTCCACAGGTAAGTGTGTCCCTCCGCTCCGCAGAGCAGAGCGCAGCTTTGAAGCGCCTCCTGGCGCACTGGTGACGTCTCGATGCAGCGCCGCCACTGAGGCTGCCGGGAGGTGTAGTCCCGGGGCGGCGGCGCTGTAGGCAGCAAGTAATGACTCCTGGCGGTGGCGGCTGCAGTGGGGGCCTCCTCGCCTCCCCCCTTCCACAGGTAAGTGTGTCCCCCCGCTCCGCCGAGCAGAGCGCAGCTTTGAAGCACCTCCTGGAGCACTAGTGATGTCTCGATGCAGCGCCGCCGCTGAGGCTGTCAGGAGGTGTAGTCCCGGGGCGGCGGCGCTGTAGGCAGCAAGTAATGACTCCTGGCGGTGGCGGCTGCAGTGGGGGCCTCCTCGCCTCCCCCCTTCCACAGGTAAGTGTGTCCATACTATTTAATTGTATCTCGTACCCATAGTGTACTTGTCATGTGAGTATATCTTTTGGAAAAAGTTTTAATCGCACCTACCCGTCTCTGCGCGGGAGTACTCCTCACCTCACCTGGTAACCACTCAGAGGATGAGGCACCGCTCTATTTAACAGGTAAAGAATGTATATAAAACCACAGTCAGAGTCCAAAATCACTGAACAGCTACCTGTCATCATTAAAACTGTCACGCATAACTATGACCATGGTAGAAAGAGTCAGGAACCCCCTTTTTTTAATGAAACAAAACCTATGTCCTGTGGATATATTACTGTTGTCATAATTACTATCTCACCGGACTATTTCACCAATGTAGTTTCTAAACATTAGTCTTGTAAAGATTGATAATCAGGAATGATAATCAACTGGCATACAGAGATATCTTCCATCTATCCAATAAACATTGTAGTATTGGTTTACAACTACGCATTCAAAATAAAAAGGAAAAAAAGGAGACAAAAGATGTGAAGCTCTCCTTAGCTGTCTTCTAGCTCACACATGATCCTAAGCCTCATAGGAAACGATAACAAACCATAGGATAATCGAGTGAGATTAAATGGTTTTCCTAATGGAAAGTCTCCCTGCTATGACCGCATTCAAAGTAACCTTGCAATCAGATGACAAAGAAGTGGGGCTTGGGGGGGGGCAGCCGACCCCTGGGAGGTCCCCCCCCCCCCGGGCTGTTTGGGAGGTTTGGGTGGGGGCCATTTTGGAGCAGTATGTCGTTTTGGGCTATTTTGGGCTTCTTTTAGTTGTTTATGGAGCCCAACCTATAAGTGTGTTGGGCTCCTCCTCCCGGCCACCATTTTAGGCTTAGGTATTTGATATTTGATATTTATGTGTATTTATAAAGTGCAAACGTTCGCTCCCAAGGGAGCATCATGGCGCCGAGCAAGCTGCAGAGGATAACTGAAAAATGGGAAGTGGTGAAAGATTGAAGCTAGATGGCAGCCAATACAGAGGTGTCTGGTTGTTGGTAGACCCATGTCTTAAGGAGTTTTCTGAAACTGTTCTCATTTTCAATAAGTCTAAGGTTGGCTGGAAGGTTGTTCCAGGCCTTGGCTGCCAGGACAGTAAAAGATTTCCCACCTTTAGTCTTGTATTTGAATCTAGGGATCGTGACAAGATTTGTCCCAGAGGATCTCAAGCAACGCGGGGGATTGTAACGCGTAAAGCGATTTGCAAAGTAGTGGGGCCCTGTGTTTTGCATAGATTTGAAAACTGTGAGGAGTAGTTTAAAGAGGATTCTTTTATGCAAAGGTAACCAGTGCAGAGATTTTAGTGCTGCTGAAGCTGATGACCTTCTGGGGAGTTGTAAAACCAGTCTGGCAGCTGCATGTTGTATGCTCTGCAGCTTTCTGAGGGTGGAGTTTTTCACTCCGGCCATTAATCCATTGCAGTAATCAAGTCAGGAGAGAATTAGGGCTACCGCGACTGATTTTCTGGCTGCAATGGGGAGGAAATCAAAGAATTTCTTCAGGGATTTAATTATTCCAAAACAGCGACCGGCAGTAATCCTAACGTGGTCATCGAAAGAGAGGGATGAATCGAATTGCACGCCTAGGTTCCGAGCTGATGATACTGCACTGGGAGGGGCCTCCGATCCTAAGGGCCACCAGTCTTTCGGACAAAAAGACAGATTTTTACCCAGTGGAATGATTTCTGTCTTGGCACTATTGCATCTTAAGTGGTTTGTATTTAGCCATTTGAATACATCAGAGAGACAGTTTTTGAACCGTAGGTCTGCGTCCGTCCACTGTTTGTCGATAGTGACGACCAATTAAGTGTCGTCAGCATATGACGTGACAAGAATCCCATGTGATTCTATCACAGCGAGGAGGGGTGCCATGTAGATATTAAAAAAGAGAGGACTTAATATAGACTCCTGGGGCACTCCAGATGTGATGGATTTTTCGCTGGATAGATAGGGACCGAGGGACACAGTCTGGGACCTATTAGATAGGAAAGATGAAATCCATGCCAAGGCTGTGTCTGTCACGCCAATCTCTCGCATTCTGTTAATCAGGATGAAATGCGAGATAGTGTCGAACGCTGCTGTGAGGTCAAGCAGGATGAGGACAGCTTGCCTACCCTCATCCTGCAGGAACTTGATGGAATCTGCAAGTTCGATCAAAGCTGTTTCGGTGGAGTGACCGGAGCGAAAACCCGACTGTTGAGGGTGCAGGATGTTATGGGCCTCTGCAAATGTTTTAAGCTCCTCATGTACTAACTGCTCCGTGATTTTGCTAAGGACAGGAAGTAAAGAAATGGGGCGCATGTTGGTGAGGTCCCTTGGCGATTTATTCTGCTTCTTCATCAAGGGTTTTACAATGGCCTTCTTCCAGTCGTCCGGTACTAGTCCGGATTCAAAGGATTCATTAATAATAACATTTATGTAAGGGTTGACTGCCTCAATCAAGTGATGTAAAATGATAGGAGGACAGGAGTCAGTGGGGGCTCCTGATTTACATGCCAGAATTGCCTTGCTAGTTTGTTGCAGGGAGACAGGTTTAAAGCTGGAGAGAGGGGGATAGTTATCTGTTACCTCTAGGTGGCCTGGTGGCCGGTTGGTATTGTCAGTTAGTTTTTGTAGGTCTTTTTCAGTAGGCAATTTGTGCAGGTTTGCTTGTTTTTGGAGCATTTTGTCATGGCTGGTGAGGATTATCGCGTGCTTGAAGCGATACGCCTGTTTAGCGAAGCGGGCCGCTTGGATTTGGTCATAGGTGACCGGGAGCAGGCTGGACCGCAGCGCCCTCAACGTTTGGCGTCTGCGGGAGTGTCGGCGGTGGTGCCGGCGTGCTTTTCCCCAAAACGCCGTCGTCATGAGGCGGTAAGTGACCGAGGCCGCTCTAGAACTAGGAGAGCGGCCCCGGGTGTGAGGGCTCGGCGGGGGAGTGATTCTGGGCTCTCTGAGCCGCTGGGTGCTGAGGGATTTCCGTTGGGCGGGTCCGCGAGTGCTGGAGGGTTTCAGGCTGCGCCAGTTTCAGTACCGCTGGCAGCCTTACATGACAGAGCCGCTTCGGCTCCAATACTTAGAGGTCGTCGTGCCTCTAGGCAGCGTGGCTGTACTCGGCGCTCCGCCTCGGCCTCCGCGGTGACGGTTAGTGACGTCACTGGCGGGGGAGGGGCGGAGGCCTTATCGGAGCATGAGGCATTGGTTTTTATGCCGATGCAGGGCGGGCGAGACGAGCCTGGTATTGAAGTGGTTTTTTCTACGCAGGGCAAGGATACACGGACTGCTTTTTCAGCGCCAGGAGAGGTTCCCAGAGAGTTGTTAGTTACTCCTCGCACACATGGTGTGTCTTTCCCAGCAGATAAAGACAATGTTTCTTTGGCAGGGGGGGTTGTTGTAACTGGTGGAGCCGGGGTTCCTGTTAGCCCATTGTTGTTTTCCCCCCCTGTATCTGTTAGGGGTGAGGTTTTTTCTGTGTGCAGTGGATCGGTGGGGGAGGGTGAGTGGGCGCAGATGGGGGGTCATGAAGGGTCTTCCCTTTTGCAGTCTGGTTTCGGGGATGAGGCTTTGGTATTTTCGCATGTTCCTTCTTTTTCCAGGGCAGTGGACAAGGGTGTAGAGGGGTCTTCTCCTGTAGGGGGACAGTTGAGTGAGCCTCACTCGGGGTTAGGGTTCGGTCTTGGGGGGGCCTGGATATTTTTCCATCTTGGGCGGAAGGGCTGAGGGACGCCTCTAACTTACAGAAGAGTGAGGGTCATGGAGGTATGGTTGCATTGTCTGGTGCGGTGAATTTTCCAGGTTTACAGGTTGGTGGGAGGGGTAGGGTTTCAGGTGCTTTGGATGGGAGTGTGGGTCAGGGTTCACAGGTACAGGGTCCGGCGTCTGCGTTGGTTCAAGCTTTGTTGGACTGTAGTAGTGAGGGCTGTTCTTAAAGGGAAAGGTCATGTTGGTTCGGTTGATTTTCGAGAGAGTGGTCAGAGTGTTGGTAGGGCGGCAGTTGAAGTATCTTCAGCTTCTGGTGTTGTATGTAGTAAGGGACCCGGCACATCAGTCCGACCTTTTTCTTTTCAGGTTAGGGAGCGGTCTGGAGCAGCGGACTTGGTAGGGCGGCATGCAGCCAAGTTGCGCCAAGGTGAAGGGAGGGTGGAGCCTGGCGCGGCACGTCCCGTACCATCGAGGGATCCCGTCGTGGCCAGCAAAAGCAGGTTCAGTGCGACCTCGATGGCCCCAGCGAGGGAAGTCAACACAGGCAGTGTAAGTAGGTCAAGCGCGACCTTGCTGGCCTCATCGAGGGACTACAGCGCAGTTTATAGGAGCAGGTCCGGCGCGACTTCTCTTGTTCCTCAGGTTCTTCAATCTCACGAATTGATTTTGCCGGTGGAGAAAGCTTTTGTGAGTGGTAACAGTGGAGGTGTGCACCGGCGAGTTCAGTCGGCCTCCCCGCCACGGCCACAGTTAAGGGTTGGTAAGGCCCGTGAGCGTTCGCATACCTTTAAAAAAGTTCAGAAGAATGTGGTGTTGCCTGCCCCTTCCCAGTTGGATGAGTCGTTAATTCTTGACTATGATGAGGATAGCCCAGAGAAGGGTGAAGTGCGGGACATGGTGTCTGGGAGGGGGCATTTTCATGTCTCTCGTAGTTCTTTACAGGCACCGGTGGTGCAGACTCGAGCGACGTTGTCCAGACCACGAGAGCTCGGCCCCCCAGTGAGGGCTCCTCGGAGGGCAGATGACGTTTCACGTGTGGCATGGAGAGCGGAGCCAAGTCAGCCTCCTTTGTTGCGTCCAGGTGAGAGTGTGGGTCCTCAGGTACAACCTAAAATGGTCTCTGTTGGGATTGGGGAGGATTTGGTATCTGGAGGGACTGATGGTAAGTTATATAAGGGTCGCATTGTGAAAGACCAAAGTGTAGGTACTACAGAAGAAAATAGAGGTGTGGGTGCCAAGGTAGACAGTGGCACTTCCACAGTTGGGTTGGACACGGGAAAAAATGTTTTACACAGTAAGGAGTTAAAAATCAAAAAGTTGCCCTATATGGGCGTTACTAAGCCTTTGGGGGCTCATTTAATGCTGAGCACTAAAGAGAGGATATGGAATGGTGAGTACGTTGAGCTTTTAAAGTTATTACATAGGGAGGTCCGTGCTAAAGAAGGTTCTAAAGAAGAGGAATACGAATTAGCCAAGCGCCCCAAGGTCCCTTTGAATATTGAAAACTGGATGGCGGCCTTTTTGATTTATGCCAGCGTTTATTGTGAGAAGTTCCCTGAGCGCTGCGTCTCACTGTTTAAATATATGGATGTGATTAGAGAAGCACAAATCACAAGGAATGATTTTGCATGGGCGCAGTATGATGAGGAGTTCAGGGCGTGCATGGCTTGGGACCCGGAGGCAAAATGGGGGGAACTGGACACGGATCTCTGGCAACACACTATGGGTTCCTCTGCTAGTGGTAAGACAATTTTTACAGCTAGTGGTTTTCCTTTGGTTTATCGCACCTTTCAGGCGCGACCCACCCGGGGAGGGGTGGGGGCCATTCCGTCAGCGCAGTCCAGTTCCGGGACGTGCTGGGATTTCAATAAAGGGGCATGCAATAGAGAGTTTTGTAAGTTCCGACATGAATGTTCCCAATGTGGAAGGAAAAATCACCCCTTGTCGAGATACTGGGGGCCTAGGCCTTCAGGTGGTCAACAGTGGCCACAGCAGGGTTCGGGACCTCACGCCACACCACAGCCTCCTCCAGCTCCCAGGGGAGGGAATTCTTCGTCAGGGGTTGGGCCCAAAGGCTCATACACCGGTTAATATCCTTCATTTGGCTGACGCTTTGCAGGGTTATGAGTCTGCTGAGTGGCGGAAGTTTTTATTATCAGGTTTTCAGGAAGGTTTTCATCTGGGTTATGAGGGTCCTCGTCTGAGGCGTTGGTCTAAGAATCTAAAATCAGCAAGCGAACATAAGGCGGTGGTCCAGGAGAAGTTAAATAAAGTAGTGTGTGAGGGCAGAATGGCAGGTCCTTTTGATGATTGGCCTTTAGAGACTCTAATCATTTCTCCCATTGGTGTGGTCCCCAAAAAAGAACCGGGGCAATTCAGGCTCATCCAACATTGTCATGGCCAGAGGGTGGGTAGGTAAATGATTTCATTGACGATGAAGCTGCTTCTGTGTCCTATTCTTCTGTTGATGTGGCTATGGCATTGGTAGTGGCAGCGGGGCCTTCTGCTCTAATGGCAAAATCCGATATTAAATCTGCATTTAGGCTGCTTCCAGTCCATCCTGAGGATTGGAGTCTTCTGGGTATCCATTTCCTTGGGAAGTGGTACGTGGACAAAGCATTGCCAATGGGCTGCTCCATGTCATGTGCATTGTTTGAAACTTTCAGTACGTTTTTACAATGGTTTTTCACACAACAATGTGGGCATACATTGGTCACACATTACATGGATGATTTCTTTTTTGTGGGTGCTGCAGATTCTTCGGACTGCCAAAATGCTCTGTTTACGTTTCAAAAACGTATGGATCATTTGGGTGTGCCACTGGCTCCTGAAAAGACCATGGGTCCTTGCGCGACCATGTCTTTTTTGGGAATAGAAATTTACTCACAGTCTATGCAGGCGCGTTTACCACTGGACAAGAAACGGAAAATGTTGAAATTGGTGGAAGTGATGTTGTCTAAGGAGAAAGTTTTGGTGAGGGAGGTTCAAGTTTTGCTGGGTCACCTTAATTTTGCATGTAGGGTGGTCAGGGCGGGCAGAACCTTGTGTAGGCGCTTGGGCAGGGCTCTGTCTGGCCATTACTTGCCGCATCACCGAGTTCGATTGTCAGCGGGGGTCAAAGAGGATTTGCGTATGTGGGTCACTTTTTTGCATTCTTTCAATGGTGTGCCTTTATGCAGGGAGGTTGACTGGTTGTGGGATGTTCAGATTTTTTCTGATGCGGCTGGGAGTGATGGTTTTGGCTTGTACTGGCAAGAAAAATGGTGTGCGCAACAGTGGCCGGAGAGTTGGAAGAACGGAGGCAGGAGCATTGCATTTTTGGAATTGTTCCCAGTTGTTGTGGCAGTTACTTTGTGGGGCCAGGATTTGGCTCACAGAAGGTTCTTTTCAGAATTGATAATATGGCTGTGGTACAAGTAATCAACAGACAATCTGCTAGGGACATGCAAATCCAGAGTCTTTGTGTTAGGTTGCCTCAAGTTTGACATTTGCTTTAGGGCCCTGCACGTTCCTGGTGTGGACAATGACATTGCGGACGCTTTGTCTCGTTCACAGTGGGAGAGATTCCGTGGGCTCGCTTTGGAGGCAGACGAGACGCCGACTCCCATGCCGGAGCATCTGTGGACGGTAGGCAACACAGGGTTGTTCAGCTGGTGGTAGGTTCTTTGGCTCCTTCTACTAGAATTGCCTATAATCCGCCACCCAGAAAGCAGTGGAGGAAGAAAACAGAACCCCACCTTTCTGCCCCCCGACAAAGAAACTAGGCACGGGGGGTTGTGATCAAAGCATAAAGCACACCATACGAAAAACGCTACTCACCTAAGAAACTTTGAATTGTCAAACAGCGTGACAGCACCTCTCGCAGCTCCAAGAGATATAAATCCATCCCCATTCTAGACAAATGGACCCCATCACTCTTAAAAAATTCCACAGCATCATAACGAATGTCACTATGAACAATGCGACCAAAACCCAAATCTCTACAGAACCTAGAGACTTCCAGATTAACCTTCCTACGAGACTTGTCAATAGCCTTAGGTTTAACCGCATTCCTCCAAAGCCTCCTAGGAATCAATTCTGTCCAAAGGACGTGACACCCAGACCAATGCTGATGCAACAAAGAAAAGTCCTTTTTCATGGCTCGAAGAAGCACAACACCTTTAACAAAACCCAAATCATTTTCCCCAAGATGTATAACCAGAACATCCGGACAAACCCCACCTACCAACCAAGAATTAAGGGCTGGAATCAAATCTTTCCACAACATACCCCCCTACCCTTCCAAACAACATTAAATAAACGGTCATTGAAGCCAAGCATAGTGCCAAAATAACTCAAACGAGCTTGGAGTTGAGCTCTCTTTATGAAGGAGTGCCCCACGATCCAAATAGTCAAGAATTCAGAGCGAGGAACAGCCACGGAACCTGAAAGAAAAAGAAGTATCAGAGAGGCAAAACAGAAGAAGACGCAAGTGCTTCCCCAACCTCCCGTCTGACGTAGCGCTGAAAGCAGTTTGAAGTCCAGCGCCCCAGACCCATAATGTCCTCCCTCGACCAACCCCTGTTAAAAGCCTCTGTTGCAGCCCCGATTCTAAAAGAATGTGTGCCATATAAGGACTCATCAAGGCCAGGATGACGCAGCGCTTTACGCAACACCATGCGCAATTGGTAATTCGTAACCACAGAACCATCCAGGTGTTGAAAAACAGGATGCTCAACAATCCCACCCGAAAACTCCCACCAGCATCGCGCCCAACGCAAAGGGCAAGTCTGCGGGGAGGAAACCGCTTCCAACCAAATTCCTTTGCCTTTATTCCTCTGATCCGTCTTTGAATGAGAAAGCCAAATATGAACTCCTCTAACTGACAAAAGAACATCCCCCCACAATACCCCTTTATTAAATTTATTGCCCAACAGCTCAGACACTCTAAACGCTCCAAAAAACATCCAAACCATCAAAGTGGCAAAAAGACAAGCTTCCGCCCTATCTTTGCAAACCACAGGCAACACTGCCACGATACTTAACAATTTCTGCCATGACAAAGGGGACCTAACCGCCTGAACTCCTCCCCGCTCACGGGCCCACCCTTCCAACATTCTCCTACCTAACTTCCCAGCAGACGGCGAGTAGCCCCAGAACAACTTACCCATAAAAGAAACACCCGCTAACTTCCCAGCAATAGTAACTCTAGATAAACCTTTATCCATTAACCACAAAATAAACTGAACCACATCCTCTGACCTCTGCCAATGAATCTCTCTCTTACTAGCTCCAGAAGACAAAAACTCTTTCCATGCTAACTCATAGGCAATTCATACGAGACCCAAGAACACACCTCCAGTTTTGGAGAACACACTTTGGGATTTGCCAACAGTACAAGGACATTTCCCGTGTGGATCATGTACTGCATGCCCTCAGACTATAGACTAAGACAGTACACATTGGCACAGGCAGACCATGAATCCTTAGATCTCATACCAATTGCAATACAGAAAAAGTGATTTATATGATCACCTGTCCCTATCCCTGTTCCCTGCGTTACATAGGGATGACGACAGGCTAGGTTAAATTGCGCATCAATGAGTACAAAAGCACCATCAGATGTGACACGCAAGCCATGAGATTGACAAACCATTTTCTTGCATTTAAACACAAGGCAGAAGATCTGAGATGGGTTGTATTGGAACGGCCCTTTATTCCATCGCATGTCAGTGATATCTCTAGGTTCTTGTTTCTGAAGGAGCAAAAATGGATTTTCAAGCTCAAAAGTGAGAGTCAAGGGTTAAATGATGAAATACCTTGGGTGACACTGTAGGAGCCTGTAGTCAAATATATATCCTTCTGAATCTGAGCCATGTCTTTTGGAACTGGAGTTGTACTGCTTCATCGCTCTTGCATCCTCCTTTTGAGGAATTGGTTGCATTCAAGGATTGAAGACGAGGAGAAGTGGCATGATGCACAAGCAGGACACAAACTCTTGGAGTTATGTATTCGTGCATATTGTCTAAATTTTGTAGTAGTACGGAATATACCGTTCATGATCTCTATGATCTCTTTATAGCACCGGTATTTTTCATCTATATTCATATTCATCTACACATGCTCGAACTCGGTTTTACAGAGTCATATATTAACTCAGATCCTTGCAGGATGGTTGTTAAATTGGTACATTATAATTAATGCCACCACGCATATATTGGCCTTTTAAATTCACCAGTATTACATTTTGATCTCTACTCTTGTCTGCTTACAAATGTGTCATTGCGTGTGACATTACGTTCAGAGAGAAGCATTTAACAAGTGCAAGACTACGTTTCCCGGCATAGAGCGTTGAGGAAACTAAGATATTGCCATTTCCTGGTACGCACGGTTACACCTAACACGTGACATCTGTGGGACGAGTTGCCTTACATCTTTCTGTTGTGCTAGGTAGGTCCCAGTATAGGAAATGGGGTGACGTTCTAGACACGGACTACAAGAGCCTAATTAGCAGCCACTAATTACAGGAAATGAGATTATCCAGCAACGTATTTAAGCTGCACTGTCGGTCTGTCGGGTTACCTCCCCTTCCGCCAGAGCCCAGCCAGGGGTCCCGACGGACAGGTAAGGAGCAGCAAGGCTTTCTCTACCTATTTCTGATTTCTTTACCGTCTGATTGCGAGGTTTCTTTAAATGCGGTCATAGCAGGGAGAATTTCCATTGTGAAAACCATTTAATCTCCCTCGATTTTCCCATGGTTTGTTATCGTTTCCTATGAGGCTTAGGGTCATGTGTGAGCTAGAAGACCGCTAAGGAGAGCTTCACATCTTTTTTCTCCTTTTTTCCCTTTTTATTATGAATGCGTAGTTGTAAACCAATACTATAATGTTTATTGGATAATTGGAAGATATCTGTGAATGCCAGTTGATTATCATTCCTGATTATAAATCTTTACTAAGACTAATGTTTAAAAACTACATTGATTAAATCGTCCGGTGAGATAGTAATTATGACAACAGTAATATATCCACAGGACATAGGTTTTGAGATTATGAATCTGTTTCATTAAAAAAAGGGGTTTCCTGACTCTTTCTATCTCTTTTGGACCTATCTTGGGACAACAGCCACCAGCTATCGCCTGCCGCTACAAGCCCTGACACCAGCGTCGGTCTCCCCCCGCAGCTGCCGGGAGGGGGGACTACATCCCCCAAGATCCTTTGCGGCTCGACGCCACTCGCAGCCATCACTGTGCGCCCGGTGGCGCTTAAAAACAACGGTGTCGGGGAGCGGGAGCTCTTTTGGACCTATCTTGGGACAATAGCCACCAGCTATCGCCTGCCGCCACAAGCCCTGACACCAGCGTCGGTCTCCCCCGGCAGCTGCAGCCGAAGGACACCGCAGCGCGGCCGCCGGGAGGGGGGACTACATCCCCCAAGATCCTTTGCGGCTGGACGCCGCTCGCAGCCTCACTGTGCGCCCGGTGGTGCTTAAAAACAACAGTTTACCTCCGCATCGCGGGAAGCATGCGGGAGCGTGCCGGGAGGAGCCCGGGACAAGGGCGGGACCGTCTGAGGCCGTTGCAGGCCAGATTAGGCAGGGCTGGGCTACCCCACTAATGTGTTCTCAATTCAGGCTAGAGAAAATGTTCGTGAACTGGGTTGTTAACACTGTTTCCTGAACCAACTGCAGGTACTTGTTTTGATTTCACCCAGTCACCTTATATTCTATGACCATGGCACAACGATCGGGGAAGGGGAGGAAGACAGGGTTGAACACAATAGGGGGCAGCATTACTGGGACACTAAACAACTTTATCACCAGAGCAGCGGTTGTCCTAGAACGCAAAATAGCCGTCACTGAAAAACGGTTTTCCTTGGAATCCCTTGGCTCGAAGCGGTCCTCACTGGGCAACATTAAGAATGCTGTAACCCCAGAACAATCAGGCAGCCAGAGATATAGCAGGCCTATTTTGCCATAAGTGAGCACAGGATCAGCTGGGTGTAATATTATCTCCCCTGTGAACATCACGTTAGGCATCAGTATATCATCTGAAGAAAGTGGGCCTGCTGAAATAAGTTCTACCAGGGACCCACTCGATCCCACACCAAAAATCTGAGTAACATGCCCCAAACAACCCGGGAAAAGAAAGAGGGGTGGGGGACGACAAAAGGGGAGATGTCCAAAGGTAACCAAAACATCTAACATAGTGGCAAACTTAATTCCCCCTGTAAATTCTTCATTAGCTAATGCCCTCAATGCTCCGCAGAGCGTACCCTTAATAACCATGTCTAATGCCACCCTACAGCCACCTAAACGCCATACATCGGTATCACATATCCCTGAAGGCCTCGTAGCACAAGTGGAACAGATATTAAAATCATTCATGCTTCCACTCATAGAGAGAGTGAAGGTAATAAATGAGAACCTGGGAAAGTTACAAAAGGCTACCTTAGATAACACACATATATTGGAAAGCCTGTCAGCCCGCTCGCAAACTAGGGGCTCTGTCTCACACTCCATAAAACATACAGAGTCCAATAAAAGTCCATTACCAATGTCCCGCCCAATTCCTACTACTGCAGTTGAGGAGCAATACAACCAAATTAATAAGGAGTATAGCACAGAGGTTGAAAGAACTAAAATAACGGGAGATATAGGAAAAGAATGCGCTGAGGGGACAAACCGAAAAAATTGGAAAAATAGCACTGCACCATTAACACAGGTTGAGGGAAATCTAAACATAGATAAGACAACAAGAAGTGTGGAAAACCTCCCCGTTATCGACTTACCCCCACAATCCACCCCACTGGTGATCGTATTGGGAAACGTACCACCTCTAGTTGAGGGAGTCAAAGAGGAATACAGTCAACTTAAAAATAAGGTAACCCACTGGTTGTCCCGCCACACTGTATAAGGACATACAACCGTATATAATGTTATCATGGTCCGTCGAGTATCCTGGCTGGGCAGTTCTAGAAAATCGAGAAGGGGAGACTGTATAGTGATAAATTTTAACAGTCGCGCGCCAGTAGAAAGGATATTCAGGGAAGTGGAGCTAGGTACAGCTTCCAGGGTCCAAGGTATAGAGATACTACCACTGGGTTTCTTTTACAGGAGGGTGACCCGAGGTCGACCTGATAACTGGAACACGGGTCAACATGATAGGCAAACCTACTACAGAGATCAATCGAGGTTGGGCCCCCTATCCTTGAGACCAAATGAGGACCACACTTGGGGTGGACATGGCTATTCCCCGTGGGCCCAAATAGATACACAGCTCTCTCTGGCCTTAATGGCTGTGACTGACTGCATGGGAAACAAGAAATAATAGCCCCTGAAAATAGCAGTACTTCACCCTTTGATTGGTATATTGGTATCCCCCAGATGATAGCCCAGCATTGGAGTCTCTGTCTGTGGAGCCAATTCCGAAAAAAAACATTCCCACCCAAGGAGTAGGGCCATGGGAAGATAACCTACCTGATAAAACAATGGCTGTTTCCCATGGGGGGCACATTGATGATCCTATGGGTAATAAGTACAACCAGGATCACAATGTGCTCTCTTGGAAAATCACGGGGCTGGAGGGAAAGGTCTCTGACCCCCTATGGGTGCAGTTCGCCAGCCACTTCTCGATAATATGTCTTCAAGAGACGTGGCTTGTTAACTGCAATATTTCACTGGTGGGGTATAGAGCTTTTTTTGTCCAAGCAATTCAAGCTAACAGTGGCAGAGCAATGGGAGGCTTGGCAATCTTTATCTCCCTGGCCTTAAGATGTAGCATCAGGGTCATTCCTTTTGAAAACAGAAATATACAGGCTGTTTCCTTGGGGCAAAAAGACAGTAACCTTTATGTGATAAATTTTTACAATGCTGTCCATAAAGAAGGGGCTTAACTTTGTTAAACAGCGCTGTGGCCTCTTTAGGAAGAACTTGATTATTGTAGGAGATTTTAACGTACCCCCATGCGGCGACCCTAGGCATAACGATATAGGGACACTGGGCTGTCCGCTGATATCGGGACTTCATTTTGAGCATTCCAAACAGGGAAATGTACTCAATGATATGCTTAACAAGTTCGATCTATCCTTCGCTATGAGTAATGAGTCTCCGCTCAGTAAACAAAGGGAACCGACCTTTAACGGTAGAGGAGGCGGAGCCTTTATAGACCATATATTGCTTTCCAGAACCACCTTATCTCTCCTACAGGGTTTCTCAATAGTCCCAAGTATACATAGTGATCACAACCAAGTCTGTGTGACCATGGGTGGGAGCATCATGAAGAAAAAGGGTCTAGCATTGGGTACTAATACGCTGCAACTA
Organism: Lissotriton vulgaris; assembly: GCF_964263255.1. Classification (NCBI taxonomy): domain Eukaryota; kingdom Metazoa; phylum Chordata; class Amphibia; order Caudata; family Salamandridae; genus Lissotriton; species Lissotriton vulgaris. The sequence continues at coordinate 951,694,406 of NC_141687.1, read as the reverse complement.
ACTGATGGTGGGCGGCGGATAAAATGGAACCAAGTAATTCCGTCCCTTTTTCATGATAAACTCAAAGATGTCTGCGTGGCAGAACTTTCTTGTTGTCTCCACGATGAATCATCGGCTTCTGGAATTCTTAAAGCCTTTGAAGGGATTGCTTACAAAGTGGGTGGGATGTTATCTGCCCCAGGGAAACCCAGGGTGTTTAGTGATCCAAATGGTTCTGCCTTTATGTTCTAAAACCGCAAGAGATCTTAAGGCGGGACTAAAAGAAACACCTAGGGACAGAACCCAGATCGGCATACTCCGAAAAAAGTACAAAAAAGTTCTGGCTACCCGAAAAATGGTAATGAAAGAAGTAATCTGGAGGGAGCTCTTAGATTCACTGACCCTATCTAGTAGCTCCAGATTTTGGAGCATTATCAATCGTTCACCTTTCTTAGTGGAAGGGGCTAAAGTAGTGGGCACCAACATAACGGAGGCCGAATGGGTGTCTCACTTTGCTAACATTTTTAAAAGCACATCCATCCCGCCAAACCTGCCAGATAAGATTACAGGCAAGGACGTAGTTGTGTTCTCAGTGTACGAAATGGAGGAGGGCATCAATAACCTCACAAACAAGAAGGCCCCAGGTCCGGATGGCATCCCCCACGGACCTTTTTAAATACCACTCCTCATTTTGGGCCCCGATCCTGGCTGCGTGGGTAACGCCGCAGCTAAAGAAGGATGCCCGAAAACTTGGGGAGTCTCAACAATTGTGCCAGTATTTAAAAAGGGAGATCGCAGCTGCACCATGATTTATAGGCCAATCTCCCTGATTGACTCCGTTGTAAAAGTTATAGGGGGAGACATATTAAAGAGACTGATCGCTTGGGCGGAGGAGAATAAAATAATCTCGGATATCCAGTATGGGTTCCGCCTAGGCCACTCAACCATGGCACAATGCCTAAATCTCAACCTGATCCTAGAAAAGTACACCATCGCTCGCTCAGGGACCATCTACATGGCCTTCATGGATCTTTCGTCCGCGTTTGACTGAGTCAATCGGGGAAAGTTGTGGCAATCCATGAGGGCCATGGGAGTGGAGCGAAACTTGGTGGACTTTCTAATATATCTGCATAGAGATACAAAGGCAAACATCAGATACACTATAGACCTCATGGTAACTAGGAATTTTGACACTGAAAGGGGGGTGCGACAGGGGTGTATATTGGCACCTTTCCTTTTTAATCTCTACATTAATGACCTAGAAGGATCACTGTTAGAAACAGGGGCTGACTACCCGTACGTGGGACGGCGGGCCTGCCCGTCTTGCTATACGCAGACAACGCAGTCCTTTTGGCTCGCACCCCGAAAGGGCTACAAACCCTATTTGATGCGTTCCATGGGTTTATGGCCAGCAGAGATCTGTCGATAAATAACTCTAAGTCCTATGTGATGCAAGTAGGGTTGCACCCAAAAAGACAGTATCTTTTCATGGTTTACGGAGAAAGAGTCGACGAAACACTAATCTGTAGGAAGGGTCAACGGCCAAAATTTATAGACTCTACAGGGCATACAGCCCCACTACTAAGTATTCATAACACACACATACCCTGGAGTCTCAATCCAACAAAGACAAAGGAAGACTGAATTATGCCAAAACTACCCAAAATATACAAAATCTGTATGGATTCCCACCACTCACCAGTCCCGGTGACATGCTTGATCATCTGGGTCTCCTTTAACAGGGCTAACACTCCACCCTAGTGATGGAGGAGCCCAAGGATGTTTTCAAAGTATACAACAAGACAGATGTGAGCAAGATATTAATGCATCGAGTGTTTGGGAAGAAAGAATATGCAGTGCAAAACAAGTGTAGTGTAATATAACTACAATTTTTATTCTTAGACTATTACGAACAAATGTTAAAAACAGTGCAATTGGACGGTTTCAGTAAATAGCCGTCCTCCAGTATGTATTGGTCAACATATTTCAGCACTTATGAGGGCAAGAAATGTACCCAGTGCTTTCGTCAGGACCTCTATAGAATTAATTGCTACTGCAACAGTGAACAAAGCAATGCAATGTGAATTATAAGAAAAGGATACACTGTGAATCAATTCTCTCACAGTTGCAAATCTTCTCACCCTTTGGATAAATCTATAGGAGAGATAAGAAGTTCATATGGTAGTTTTGGATTACAGAATTGTATGTCTATCAGGAAGCTCTGTGGCTAAAAATAGCCGTCAGGCCAGCCTAATCAATAGGCAAAATAAACTCCATCAAGTCTTACCTCAAAGGTATGGAGAAATCGCCTCACCCCACCTGGCAACAGCTCAGGGTAAAAGAGGCACCGCTCTACGAAAAAACAAAAACACCAAACCTTGATTCAAAGGGTGTGCCATTTCTTCACAACATTAAAAACACACGTATGATACTCCACACGATACTGGAGAACTCTCACCGCTCAAAAACTCACTTGTCTGCTGTTTAGAGCATATCACACATTCTTATGGCTTGTATGTTATACCTAGCAATTGGTCACCATGCCTGGTGACAAAAAACCTTTGTTCTTTACGTTTAACTCACTTGTCTGCTGTTTAGAGCATATCACACATTCTTATGGCTTGTAGGTTATATCTAGCAATTAGTCACTATGCCTGGTGACAAAAAACCTTTGTTCTTTACGTTTTACCACCAAGGGCTTGAAGTTAACGGGACCTTTTGTAAGTTCATAAATATAAACACTGAGCCTGCAACACTTGTAATACACAGTTTGGAAACACGCATATGGGCATAGGAACTACTACACCAAGTTAATGGTGCTGGTCAGCAGTGTAGCTACTCCTCACTCTAAAGGCGCCAGACAAGACATACGCGCAGATACTAGGCATCATATTCCCGCGATTCTTAGAGTGCATTGCTGAAGGACTAAAAAAAGTCTAACAATTACCACTCACTCCTAGGGCTACCGTTAGCTCACCGGTCATACCTCACTCGCCAGGAATGTCAATATTGATCACAGTAAAAACACGAGGCTCCATACCTTTCCGTCGATACCTCCGCAATCTTCTAAGCAGTCAGGGCGGTGACGGCCTTTGTTCGAAATGTATCTTTATGTCCCCAGGATGTGTCTCATTCGTCCAAAGCTTGCATCCCGATTCCATCGAGATCTCACTCGGATCGCGCGAGACAACGCGAGGAACTACAATACTTCTGCTGAATCATGGGATATGTAGTTTTTAGTGTTACAAATACGAAAAAATACGAAAACTAGAGCCCGTTATGATTCACTAGTCCTCCATAATGCCTAATAAGTGCATAGATGGTCTTACACAAAGAGGTCTGGAATTGGACCCACAAAAACAGTATCAAACCTCGTGATCTCACAAGGAACAAATAGAACTACAATAACTCCCCAAGAATCATGGGATACGTGGTTAGAACTACTTTATAAAGGGAATGGGATCTCTGCGCATTATTTGGATCTAAATCACAAACCAGAAGATATGGCATGGACCGTATTAGAGAAACCATTCATCCCACAACACATCACTGATACATCCAAGTTCCTTTTATTGAGGGAACAAAAGTGGTTATTTAGACTTAAAAGTGACACTGAGGGACTCAATGATTCCATCCCATGGTCCACCCTATGAAAAGATCACACTTATCTTACCTTTTCTTATAATTCACATTGCTTTGTTTACTAGTACATGAAGAAACCGCCACGCCTTTCATTTGTGACATTTTGGCTTTGCGTCCCCTAACTTTTTGGCTACATTGTTGGCTTAATAAACACCTTGATCTCAATCATAAACTTCTTAAAGAGATCATGAGTTTAGACCACATGATTAACATTCCATGGTTGAAATATTTAAAAATGTGTTTTAGTGAGCTGGGACGCTTGGACTTGTTTTTAAAACCTGATTGCATCACCAGAAAAGACGTGGCACTTGTAAAACACTCCTTTACCTTCCATAAAATAATGGAAAGAGAGGAGAAAGATCTGCTGAAGCCCAGTGTTCATAAATGATGTTTAAAACATCCTCAGACTTGGAACCATATTTGTCATGGCCGTTATCAGTCTACGAGAGATTCTTATTGATCAGGTTTAGAATGGACTTCTTCCATCTCCTATTAGCTGTTCCAAGGGGATGTCATAAAGGGATAGTGCTAGCACCCTGTGGCTGCGACAATATGTCTCCTCAGGATCTGCTGCACTTCATGTTTTTTTGTACATTTTATAAAATACCCAGGATCTTTTATTTAAAAACTCTTTTAAAAAAGTTACATTTTGTGCAAGCACGTCCCGCTCTCTATTATTTGCAACTGTTAAAACCTGAATGTATTCCTTTTGTGGCCGGCTTCTTGAAATGTTCACTGAAGTACAGAAAAAGCCTGGAACTTTAAATGAATTGGTTATAATGTTTTAAGGTTCTTTTTTTAATTCTTACTATTTATTGGATTGTTTATGAAGCCCTCTTCATCTCGCAAACACTGAAGTTATATTACCACCACTGTTTTAAACTCGGGAAATGTGTACATCTTTTTTGTGTTTGTATATTGTGTATTTTAAACTGTGATTGTAATGTATTTTGTAATCTGTAACTTTTATGGTTTCATATTAAGTAAACCGAATAAAGTACTTTGCCTTGACGTGACTCTTTCTATCATGGTCATAGTTATGCTTGACAGTTTTAATGATAACAGGTAGCCACTGTTCAGTGATTTTGGACTCTGACTGTGGTGTTATATATGTTACAATCAAAGTGTGAAATCCCTCATTCTATAGAATGCCTAGGTAATGTATAGAATGCCTGAAAATGCCTGAAAATCGAATGTCAAAGTATGAAATGATTGATATTTTATACATTGCCTAGGCATTGTATACTTTTATACTTTGCCGGATTGTCTGCAGGCAAAGTATATAATACGCCTAATCCCGCCATTTTATTCCCGTCCGGCAATAAGTGAAATCCGGCATTCTATAGAATGGCTAGGTAATGTATAGAATGCTTGAAAATCGAACATCAAAGTATGAAATGATTGATATTTTACACATTGCCTGGCATTGTATACTTTGCCGGATTGTCTGGCGTCAAAGTATATAATACGCCTGATCCGGCCTTTCTTAGTGTAAAAAGTACTTCAATCTCAGTTCTGCTTTCATTGTTTTCGGGTAAGAATATCCTGTGCTTTATTTCGTAGTTTTGTTCTTTCAGTTTCAAATGCGTATTAATTAATAAAGGCTTCTCATCTTGTGCCCTTTTAACACTTTGAGTAAATGGTACTGTTCATTCGGTATAATTCCTAGGAATTGTATAGAATGCCTAGGAAAAGTATGTAACATTTTAACAAAAAACATATATTTCCTAATTTGCCTCTAAATCATCAGGCATTCTATACATTACCTAGGCATTCTATACAATACCGGGATTTCACACTTTGCCGAATGCCTAGGAATCTCATCTTGTGGCCTTTTAACACTTTGCGTAAATGGTACTGGTCATTCTGTATAATGCCTAGGAATTGTATAGAATGCCTAGGAAAAGTATGTAACATTTTCGCAAAAAACGTATATTTCATAGTTTGCCGAAAACCATCAGGCATTCTATACATTGCCTAGGCATTCTATATAATACCGGGATTTCACACTTTGACTTTAACATATACATTCTTTACCTTTCAAATAGGGCGGTGCCTCATCCTCTGAGCGGTTGCCAGGTGAAGTGAGGAGTACTCCCGTGCAGAGACGGGTAAGTGCGATTAAAACCTTTTACAAAAGATATACTCACATGACAAGTACACTATGGGTACGAGATACAATTTAATAGTATGGACATCATTAATAGAACAAAGTTTAAATGATGTTAACTGCACCTATACTTTAACAGCAACTTATTTATGTATGGTCATCCTAGTGAAAACTTGATTTTTTCTGTTTTTATAGGAATGGGTCCACTATCCCTGTGAAACATAACTACAATGAAGACTCACAGGTGAATGTAGGTTGTATCGAACCAACCTGTTGTTTTTTAGACCTTTTTTTAGTTGATTCACACATTGAAACACAAGATTGCAGTAGCGATTTCATCTGTTTAGGTCCTGACGAAAGCCTGAATTAGTTTAATCTATAGGCTGAAACATGTAGACCTGTCATTTATATTGACCTTTTCAGTTATTTTTTCAAAACTGTATACGCACTGTTTTTAGTTTGGACACCAGGTTAGCGTTTATTAAAGTTGTTGAGTACCCTGGTAGCCAATTTTAAACTTTTCACTTTTTCACATTTCACTTGTATGCACTGCAATAACCATCAATACCCTTTTGCAAGTAGTTTTTGTTTCATCATCTGTGGGACTATAGAGGTCTCTAATGTAGGCCACTATATTTCTCTCCTTTTTCGTAGCTACCTTCAATTTTGGGGAGGGTTACTGCCCTTGATTGCATATAGATCAACAGTCAGGAGGACATCCCAGATGATGATATATACCACCTTGGTGGGTTGATGGGATCTAGGTTCTCATAAGGGACTCTTTAGACCATTAATCTTTTTGTTGCTGTTTAAGTACCTGTATTTGAGACCAGCGGATTTTTCTATTTATTATTACGTTTCGCTCCGGGAGAAAACACAGTTTGGTCTTTAAATATTTCCCCAGGACCCCCTGTTAAGACTTTTTGTGATATGGAGCTGATTAGAACCTAGAGAAATCTTTGGCAGTTCTTGGCAAAAACTAAACCTATGTTAAAGACAATACTTACTTCTTCCCTCGTACTAGACTTAGGTTAGGTACATTGGGGTAGGCATATTTTAGAAGCACCAGTTGAGTATTTTAGCCTGTGTTATTTATGTATGCATTTTTACATGTCATAACACTAGACAATGCTATTACAGTACTATTTTATAATACTATTCTCACTGTACGCATTATACTTTGCATTCTGTCTAACGATTGTAGCAGTTCACCTCTCTTGCATGAGAAAGAATACTGTTCAATAAAACCCTTTTATTGAAACGCCCGTCTCTCTATTTTCTCTGCAACTCTGTAAAAATGAAGCATGCATGATTGACTGAGTAAAATAGTTATCTATTGTTTCCACGACTCTGAAGATATTTGTTCCAGTCCCAGGGAAACAAAGTTGCCATGTGTATACGGTTGTCAGAAATGAATCCCTTCTTGTGTATTCGAGAAAGTTTCTAGTGACCTCTGAGCTAGCTGGCACTCACAATTAAGTTTAGAATATTCAATAGAGACATACTGACCTCAGTCCTATGTCACATCTATAGGATATATTATTTCAATGCTCAGAGCCTATTGGGAATATAGGAACTACACTACAACGTAGAGGCAACGCTTCCTGTGTACTATCTTGGTTACATAGCGGTTCTGTTCGCACTGAACTGTAACCAAGTTAGTGAACTATTATGTATGTTGCGATCGCTCTCTCTCTCTCTCTCATTTTACAGCCAGTCATCTAGAGTATAAATCAACAACCACAGTCACCTGTACCACTTCCAAGAAACATGTACAGAGTGTGTGATTTGTGTTATCTCTTTTGTCGTATCTTGTTTGTTCTCAAGGGCAGCACAACACAGTTACAGTTATCAATCTATTAGATTAGTCGTGCACGTCTGAAAAAAAATATCACTTTTTTCACCAGTTGGTGATGTGTTTGACTACTGAAATGCAATTAACATTTCATGATTTAATGATGTCCTATCGTTACAGGTCTTAACTGAGAGAGCATACCTAGAAGGTATTGTAAATGCATCAAATAATATTTCATTTAAAGAAATAATCTTGTAACTGAATACACAAGGTGACCTATTGAGTCAAGTTAGGAGTGGTACATGGTATCATTTACTTTGGTCCTGACGAAAAGCCTTAGGGGTTAGGCGTGAAACATGTAGACCAGGAGACAAACACCCATCATAGTGTGAGTCTCCACCCACCCCTTTTAATTAGTACCAGCTACAGGACTCAATAAATATTATAATCCAAATAGCCAGGTACTTTTTATCTATACACATTTGCTTGACCCTCCAACTCCAATCTCTCTTAGTCAACACCCAACAAAGTACCCCCACGTCCCCGTCGGTCGTAGTACGCGCCGTCCCGCAGAGGGCGGGAACAACCCTGTAGAAAAACGGTAGGGCTGACGGCCTGTTTCAAGATTGCCCGGCGTTAACCGCCTCTATACCACTCTGGTTACCAAACAAAGAGACAGGCGCTGGAGACTGGAAGGCAGGAAACAGGAGTTTTTATTCCGACGGAGCAGAACACATCAGATCAGACAACAAGGTATCGTTTCGAGGTGCTCTAACAGCCTCTCTGAGGCCTGGCCTCTTATACCCTGGTTTATGGCATGTGACCACTCTTTATTACAATCAAGACATTGTGAAGTAAGGAAAAAGACATCCCCGTAATCCTCGTGTCAATCCCACCCCCACATACATCCACAATAGAGGTCCTAAACCTGCCGATAAGAGGAGGGGCTATCACGCAGCTGAGTGTTCCGCTGATTCTTAGGATGTGTGCGCCTGATCGTATCCCAGGGGGTGGGGAGGCCATGATCAATAGTGGGTCCTTTGAAGAGGAGTGACTCCATACAATAGGGGGCAGTAAACTGTATCTCCCGGCTTAGGCGATAGCCTCGGACCTGTGTGGACAATCGGACTCGGTGGAAGGGGTCATCAAAGGAGAGGTATTCATGCCACGTGGACAATCAGGCGCAGAGGGAGAGTTTACCAACAGAGGGGTATTCATGAAAGGAGAGGAGGTGTTTGGTCAGGCGCGAGCGTGACTCCCAAGGACAGAGTCTTGCAGAAGAAGAAGGTTTATGACTTGCCCATGTGAGGGAGGAGGGGGGAGCCAGGGTGCGCGGAGGATGCTCGCAGGGTCAGGGGAGCACGCTGGCGATTGATCGAGGACAGGGAGACCATGATACCTAAAATGGCTGTCGTGCATGTTGTACGTGGGTGACAGGTTGGCGCAGACGATGGTCAGACTAAAATTCCACAACCCGATGATGAAGCAATGCACCATGGGTCACTTTGGTGGGTGAGGGTTATTTTAAGAAAACTCATTGTTTTCTTTGAAATATTAACCATATCAACTATAGGACGGTCGTTCTAATCACAAGTGGACTTCTTTTGCTTATTTACGCATATAGGGGTTGTGGACACCCTAAAGGTAAGTAGCCCATTGGCTACTACTTGTCACTCCCCTTAACACCTCTAAATTGGGTATTTAGGTGGAATCCTGATGGCAGGAACTTAGATTCGATGGATCCTGAAGACGAGGACAAAGAAGAGCCACGAGAAAACAAGAACTGAAGACTTGCTGTGGACTTTTGGAGCCAAATCTTGCCTGCCTGCACCTGTCTCGACATTCATGGAGGGGCACTTTTGACAATTTATTTATCTAAATTGGTATCAAATTTATTCTTGAGTGTGTGTCTAATTTATTGCCTTTGTGAGTACAACAAATGCTTAGCACTACCCTCTGATAAGCCTAATCTGCTCACCCATGCTACCACGAAAGAGAGCATTTTGTTTTAATTTTTGCCTCTGTAAACCAATAAGGTTTGCCTGGACTCTCTTCTTAGTGTATCTTGTTTCGGTCCCCTATATGGAGAGCCAGCTTCCTACCATGAGGCAACAGTGAACTTGCTGGATCCTGCATACTCCTGGATATGGTTGGTCGCCTTAGAAAAAGAAGAAGCAGAGATCAGCCAATTACGAAGATAAGGAAAAACTTGTATTCCCATTTTATGAATGACCGCCAACAAAGGTGCTAATACTTTGTTAAAAACCCTAGGAGAAGATGATAACCCAAATGCGGTACATGAAACTGTTAGTGTTGTTTCAACTATGCAATCACCTCCCCTTGATACAGAAAGAGACGAATTTCCTGTAATAACAGCATTTTGAACCTAATACGAGGAATACAACAGTTGACCCTCTTTAAGTCCAAGGCTGTTTTGAAATCTCCTAATGCCTTTCTTACCATGAAGAGAATGGAATACACTCCCTGACCCTTCTGATGATGACGAACGAGTGTTATCGCCCAATTTGAAAGCAGATTTTGAACACCAGTCAGAAGGGCCACACGCTTCACTGCTTCGATGGAAAAGGTGTGTGCACAAAATACTCTGGATTATGACTCGTAAATAATGGTGTAGCCTTCCTCTATGACTCTCAACACCCCCTGGTCTTAGATTGACCTCTTCCAACCACCAGAAACCTCATCAATCTGGCTCGACTGGCATCTGTATGTTGGAGTCGCCTGATAGGACTTTGTTTGCTGGTGAGACCCTCAGTCCAACTATTGAGACCAGGTGTTATCTGCAAAAGGAAGAACCCCTTTCTCAAAAGGGCTGGCTGCCCCTTGAAGACATTGACTGTCCAAAGGCTCTCTTGCCCCCAAAAATCTACCTAAGGATGGCAGTGTCGGGACTAAACGTTTTCTGTCCTCAAAAGACTTTTCTGCCATTTCCTGCAATGGCTCTCCCAACAACTCAACACCTGAAAATGGGATCTTCATCAGCAACATTTTCTGCACAGCACCTGCCTTCCAAATCCGTAACAAGACCCGCCTCCTGGCTTGAATATCAGCACCTGCTGATGCTGCTGTTGCCCCAAGGTACTATATGATATTTCAGGCAACATCCTGGTCTGTTGCTCCATGACTTGTAAAGTTGGAGTAATATCCCCCCCTTGTTCTATCAGTTCTGCTAGACTCTGATAGTCCTTAAGAAGTGACTGAAAGGTATATGAGAAGCATGCAAAAGCCCTAATGGAAAAACTGGCGGCAGCATAAGATCGCTTAACTGCAGTGTCCACCCTTTTGTCCACAGGATCTGATAGGGAGGCATCCTCTGGTATAATAGTACCGTGGGATGATAAACCTGCCATCAACGAATGTACCTTAACTGAAAGTGGAAAGTCTTTGACAAACTCGTGTATGGCATATCTCTTTGTCAAATATCTAGGAAAAAGTGGATTTATCAATGTCTTGTAACTCGCTCTCAACCACCATTTTAATAGAAGCGTTCATATGCAGTGATTCTGGCTCCCTTCTCTGATACTGCATGAAAAAAGTACTCAGATTCCTCTGTGACCGGAAGAACTACAAAAGCCATGATGTTCTTGATATGCTGCAAGACCTCCTTTAACTCCTCACCATGCATATGTCTGACTCACAAATCTTCCTCCACCTCATATAGTTCAGCACTGGTGGAGGGATTCACACACTGTATTTTAGGAGAGGATGGTTCCTCTCTCCTTAAATGCTGTAGCTACCCCAACCTGTATCATTTGGTTAATCACCTGTAATGTCGACATTTCAGATGGCCCCTGCACACCACTGCAACTAGGACCTGCTTCCTCCATAATCACGCCAGTATGAATATGCCGAAAACTCTTCTGCTTTACTGTCATATATCGTTGCTATGAACGAGGGCAACGGTGTCCTTGCTGCCTTGCAACTTATAACAAGCATTGGCATAGCCAATAGGTCTCGCCTTTTGGACCTTATAAGTATTTAACCATGCAGCATATTATCCTGAGTGCGACAACATCTACAGTTCATTAATTTGGAAGCTTTGACAGTAATAGGTACATTATAGCACTGCACTGAGAAGTACTTAAAGTGTTAATTTTGTACAACTGGTAGTCTGAACTCACATATCTGGAAGTGCTTTTATATGCGATAATGAAGAAAAAAGATATTCTTAGTGAAATAAATAAATTGCTTGATAACACAATTTAAGTGCGGTAAGACAATGTGTCCAGGTAGCGAAGAAGACACAATGGGCCCAGGTTTTCTGGTTTAACTTTGTACAATTCAGCTAATCTGCTGCACTAGCTACTCTCCTGAGGAGAGTAGCTAGTCCTGCATTCAAGAGACCCAGGGAAAAGCCACATTGGCATATTGCCACCCAGGTTCATAGCATGAAAAATCACGAGGTCTGTAAAATCTAACAATAAAAAAGTCAATCCCCCATTTCAACAAGATCTCTGGGCAATTTCAGTATAATAATTTAGTTTGACACTCGCCAGTAGATTCTGGTAGGATTTCTGTGTGGTATGCAGTTAGACAAAATAAAAGAAACACCTAACTCATGGTTCTGAACTTCTGACTGAATCATTGGAAGAGAGGAAGGGAGAGGCCAGCTTGGGTATCCACCTTTGCGCTCTTTACCCATTGAGAACTGGAAACCGTTATTAAGAACCCCGGTGGACATCTATGTGTCGCTAAGTTCAAGCTGTCAATTCTACTATAAATGATCCTAGAAAGGCATATTTAATAACCGACAAACCACATTTGCACTTAACCTATGTTAGACCTGTCAGCCCTATGGGTAGGCCCACATAGTTTCCTTTATTTTTTTTCTCCGCATATTTTTAATTTTTGTGTCCACTACAATTTTTGGTGTTGTTACTAGAGCTCTGGGTGCCCTATTACTGTTTTTCCACCATGTAGGGGGCACAGGTGCTCTTTTAAAATGGAGGTGATGGAGTTTATCATTCACAAAATGGTGGCTGCCAACTGACAAGGACATTTACCTCAGGGACTGGCCCATAGACTAGTGAAGAGGTTCTGGAACCTTCTGGTCCACTCTGGAACCTTGGGCTCAGGCTATATATAGGGGAACGGTTTGGCGGCCATTTTGGGGGAGAGAAGAGAGAAGTCAGTGGTGACTGAAGAAGTCGATTGGAGTCCAGGCTGCTGGTTGAGGAGGTTGTTGCGCTGAAGAGGTTGACTGCCCTCTGGGACTGCTGCCTCCACAGTTGATGCTGCCCTTCATCTGCTGACCTGACCTGGTCCTTGTTAAGCCAACTACCCCGCCCCCCCGATCCCACCGGAGAGAGATTCCCCTGACCAAGACGTGTGAGGGAAGTCTGGACAATTAAGGAGGTGGTGAGTGCGGTTGGCTCTGCTGAAAAGGTAGCTTAGGGGAGGTTGTCCCTGAACGCCCTACTGCGGTTTGGAGTGTTGGAGAGATTGAACTTTTCCCTGCATAGTCACTAAGTAATCGGGGTTCTGCTCAGGATTCCTGGATCCCGCGGTACAGCCCTGCAGACCGATCGGGATATTATCTCAAAAACCCCCCTGTTCTCAGACAGTCTTTTCTACTCACCGTAGCGACTCCCGAGAGACTTCCTGGGGAGCGGACTTCTGAGGGAGGGTCCCGGAGTGTAGCAGCTGGGAGGCTTATCGCTGGTAAGAGTCAGCTGACACCACGGACCGGCCTGAGAAGGGAAGCCAGGCCGAGCTGACAGAAAGGCTGAGGCAGCGTTGAGAGACGCAGGGCGGAGTCGCCTGGATCCCGGGGTTCCCGCCCCTGCGCGTCACTCCTTTGCGTCTTCACTGCCGGCTGGAGATACCCCGAGAGATAGTGAGGGGTCAGCGAGTAAAGTGACGGTGCGGCTGAAAACCCCCCATTGCTTCAATGAGCGCCAGCTGCCTGTAGCGAGGAGAAGAAACCCCCAGGTGAGGCGCTTAGAACAACGCGCTGGAAGTGTGGTGCAGATTTAGCGAATAGGTGGCGAGGAGCTGCCATTGGTGTGAGGGAACGAGGTGAAAGAGCCTGCCATCATCGGGGTGGATGTTAACTCGAGTTCACTCTGATAGTGGTGATCCAGCGGAGGTTTAGTCACGTGGGTCATCCTCGAGGGACTGTGACTCCACTGTTTGACAGAAGTAAAGGAATTAGCCCTAGCGCTTTAACCTAACGGCCCTTGTCAGAATTGTGAATCAGGCCGATTTCCTGCACGGGGTGAAGTCACTCTATTTACTGTTCATACAAGTGGTTATCACAGCGAAGTAAATTGAAACGGCTCCCTAGAGCCCTACCAGCTCATAAAACTGTAAGATCTTAAATCAAGTCGGAGAGTGAGAAGATCAGTCACCAGATTAGGAACCTGCACGTCTATTAAGTGTATTAATTCTTCATAAGGATGTGTTAGGAGACTGATGTAAAGTATTACTTCAAAGCTATTCAAGAATTTACGTAAGGATGTACTGAAAGTACAGCTAACTACTTAATGTATATCCCACAACCTTAATCTCTTGCCTAGTTATTGAATATACCTGAAGGAGGTGGCAAGCCAAGAGAGACAGAATCAACTGCCCTATATTTAAAGGTTACGCTGGGCCTTGTTTACATTGTGGGGCATTGGCCCAGTCGTTATTTGCCTTACTGTAAACTGCAGAATATCCAATGTATAATTAAGGGCTAAGAATTTGCATTGAGCTTCTTTCAACTGAAGGAGGAATGTGTCATTATTGCTAATTATAACTGTGAAGGTGCTAACAAACAAATGCAAAGTTGTTTTATGTATGGAATCTAACCATTGCTAAGAAATCGCAAAGAGAATTTTATAAAACAACCCGTATTTTTCTAAACTGGTGTGGTGTCATTACTTTTGGTGGTGGAGCGCTGGAGTTACTGTGAGTGAGCATGTAAGCACAACACGTTTGCCTTTGGAGTTTAGCTGTCCCTGCTCTGTGCCAGGCTACCCTATGTGGACTGGTAATCCCAGGTCTAACAACCTACAATGCTACTTTCTCGTAAATGTATTGGTTTGTGGGTGAGATCGCAAACAAACAAAAAAAACAGCAAAAAAATGCAGACATGCTCCCCTTTTGTCCCGAGGCCAGACATATGCGTGTTAGCAACTGAAAGCTGTGGGTTTACCCAAATAAACAAGCTCGAGAACCTATCTGAACAACTAATCTTACATGGCAGAGGAATAAAAATGTCTAAACAACAATATCTTAAACCAATGTCTGACCCTGGATTTTGCAACAAAATGGTTGAAGTACAAATGTTCTTTTAATGACGCACTTCCGGCGTGTTTCTTTGGCTCTGCACGTGGTTACGCAAGGCTGTATGCAGCAGGCCCTGGCGTTATAAAGTGCGTGGGCTACACAAGGCAGGGAAGCCAAGAAAGAGAAAACTCCCCATCTGTGTTTCAGCAGAGCGTCCTTTGAAGAAGCTGCGGGGTCAGCAGCCGAGTTTATCTCCAGAGAGTCAATTAGGACAACTGCTAAACAGTCACTCTGGGAGGGTGAACGAGCATTTACACAGGGAACCCGCAGAAAGGCAAACACGCGAGGCAGGAGGAGGAGAGTGGGCAAGGAGAATGAGAAAGAGAATGGCAGTCAGAGAGTCTGTGGAGAGGATGAAGGGAAGAAAACCAGCAGCGGTGAATGCTAAATTACGACGCACACTTTTGTGGAGGTGGGGTGGAGGGGACGTGCATGGGGACCAGACACACACAACGTTTCCCTTGAAGAGGCGCCCAGCAGCACCATCTGTTTTGAAGATAATTATTAACAGATGGTGCCGCTGCTTGCTCCCGCAAGGGAAATGCCAAACGTGCACGAGTTGCAATACAAAGCAATGCAAAACGTGCACACGTTTAGGCAAAAGTGGTGATCGATTGCAAAAGGTCCCCTCCTATGCAGTGCTTGCGCGCTGCGTAGACGAGACCTAAAAACATTGCCCACAGTGAGTGCGTGCGTACCTAACCTGCAGTGCTGCCGACTACCCCTGCATTCTCTAAGAGCCACTGACTGACCGCACAATGAGCCTGCTAAAGCAAGGTTTGTCCGCTCGCAATCTCGAAGCCAGCAAAAGTCATACCTTACCCCCGGTAAGTGCCCACTAAAGCAGGGCTTTCATACCCCATGTTTGCATTTTAAGGAATATAGTGAGTCTGCATATGCTGAACCTCCTAAGGGGTCTCAGGGCCCACTGTCTCGCAACCTCACCCCACTTACCTGTTCAACTTGCTTGAAGAGTCTACGCAGCAGAACCAAAAAACAGGAAGTGGGGTGGGTCTGGCTTCTTTTTAAGGTTCAAGACAAAAGAAGAGGAAGTCAGCCATATTGGTGGGGGGAAGGTCTAAAATGCTAATTTTGCTTGGAGGGTTCTGTAGGGTAGCCTAAGCTCATTATGCTGTTATTGTGGCGCGCAAGACTGGCTAGGGGGTAATGGGAGCACTAACACCTCTCAAGTTGGGGCACCAGGGACATTTAAAAAAAGTAGACATACATGCAGCCTTTCTTCTGTTTTTTCTGAGGGGTATTTTAAAATGATATACTTTTACGACAGTCAATTTCCTTTTTAAAAGAAAAGATATCCAATTTGCACCTGCATTTTGTTTTTGTTGGACTGGTCTAGGGGCTGGAGATTCTAGAGTTAAAATCTTTCTGAACTGGAGACTTTCTTCCCGTTAGCACGAGTTCTGTCCCAGACCAACTGAGTTCTATCCATCCAGAGTTGAATGTCTTGGGCCACTTGTCCATACCAGCAGCGGCACCTCCATTAGGACGGAGGAGCGTCGACCCAGCAACTAAGAAGATAATAAAATGGGTTTCTAACCCTTTTTATTATCGTTTTATTTGAATCCCCTTGGATCCGCCCCCAGGACTCTGATAAGTCTTGGGAGCGGGTCCAGGGGGGTGAGACTGTGGGGGCGGAGTGCTAGTACACTCCCTTGTCCCTTCACTGTACATGATGTGCTTCGCCTGCCATTTCAAGCCAGCCAAACATCTCATATGCAGTGAAGCTTTCTCTAGCCCCAGTAAGCAGACACAGGTTTCTAGTCTGTCTGGGAGTGCAAAGTAATAGTGCTCATGCCAATCCTGATGCTGCTTTCCTGCAGCGTAATGATTGGCCGCAGTGCCGTCATGGAGCCAGTCCCAGAAGCAGGAAGAAGGCAATGGAGCGAATGGCGGAGGTGGTGGTAAGCAGGTACGTTAATTTTTTTATTCTTTTATTTTTATTTTGTCCTCCAAGTTCCACCACCCAGCTCCCTCCTCCGGCCCATTCCGCCACTTTGGCAGGGGACAGGCTGCGACTGGTACAGACCTACGATTTGCCTCTCTTTTTCAAGTTAATTAAAATGTGACAGAAGTGATCTGTAAAAGAGTGATGGAGTGTTCTTGTTTGCTATATGTTTGAGCAGTTTTAGGATCTCCTTCGTTATGTTATTGACATACACTTAGTCCACAGACTGCAGAAGTACGACATCACAGCACTTTCCAGTGGTAATTTTCCTAATGGTTCTGAGGTTTCTATCACAGACTAAAGTCTGAATCGACTTGCTAAAGTTGTGCTGTCAGTTGTGTGAATGAGTGTGTTCATATGTATAGTGAAAACTTCTATTTCAGTGATGTGTCGCAGAATGTTCTTGGTGTCTGATGGGTGAGACTGAAGGGCTGTGATTGTTAGGCTAGAAGACTGTGATTGTTAGGATAGAAGGCTGTGATTGTTGGGCTACAAGGCCGTGATTGTGAGGCTACAAGGCTGTGATTGTTAGGCTACAAGGCTGTGATTGTTAAGCTACAAGGCTGTGATTGTTAGGTTGCAATCAATTATATGGAACTGTTCTGTTAGATAACTAGCTCTCCTTCTGTGACAGAATGCAGCTGGTGACCACCCCCACCCACTACGCCGGATACACACTCGACCCCGTCTTCTCATCCAGCAAGGACATTGCCTTCAGCCACGCCACCGGACTCCACTGGACAGACCACAGCTGCGTCCACTTCAGCTTCAAAAAGAACACGATCCACCACCACCAGCAACAGGTTGCACGCAGAAGCTGGAACAGGATCACAGCCGACCAGCTCGCCGCATCCCTGAGCCAGGACCCCCCCGCCAGCTCAGCGAACCCCAGCCAAGCCGCCAACAACCTCACGAAGTGGATCAGCAACTTGCAGACGACCTCGCCCCCCTGAGGACCCCGCCTAGCAGACCCGGCAGTAAGAAAGCACCATGGTTCACCGACGAACTCAAGAGCTCTAAGAAGAACTGCAGAGCCCTCGAGAGAGCCTGGCGCAAAGACCCAACACCAGACAACAAGACCACCCTCAAGCTCGCCACTCGAAAACACCACCAACTGATCCAAACCACCAAGGAAATCGCATTCAAGGAACAACTGGACAACAACGCACACAACAGCAAGGAACTCTTCAACATCGTCAAAGAGCTCTCCAACCTCAACGCCGGAAACAACGACATCACCCCATCACAAGACCTCTGCAACTCCCTCGCCTCCTACTTCCGCAACAAGATCGCAGATATACACAACGGCTTCATCACACAACCAACGCACCCCACAACCGCATCGGCACACCCCGCCACCACCCTCCGCGCCTGGACTCCGATCAACACCGAAGAAACCCGTCGCACGATGAACTCCATCCACTCCGGATCTCCAACCGACCCCTGCCCGCACCACGTCTTCAACAAGGCCGACCCTGTCATCGCACCCCACCTGCGGGACATCATCAACACCTCCTTCGACACCGCCACCTTCCCGGAGAGTTGGAAGCACGCCGAACTCAGCGCTCTACTGAAGAAACCTTCAGCGGACCCCACCGAACTCAAAAACTACCGCCCCATCTCGCTCCTCCCGTTTCCGGCCAAAGTAATCGAGAAGACCGTCAACAAGCAGCTGGCCTCCTTCCTCGAGACAAACGGATCCCTCGACCACTCGCAGTCTGGCTTCCGGGCCAACCACAGCACCGAGACCGCCCTCATCGCCGCCACTGATGACATCCAAACCCTGCTCGACAATGGGGAAACAGCGGCCCTCATCCTCCTGGACCTCTACGCGGCATTCAACACTGTCTGCCACCGCACCCTAGTACAGCGCCTCTGCAACGTCGGAATCCAGGAGAAGGCACTAGAATGGATCATCTCCTTCCTCGCCGGAAGAACACAGAGAGTCCGCCTCCCCGTTCAGATCAGAAGCCAACAAAGTCATCTGCGGCGTTCCTCAAGGCTCCTCGCTCAGCCCCACCCTCTTCAATGTCTACATGAGCCCCCTTGCGGCCATCACACGCCAACACAACCTCAACATCACCTCTTACGCCGACGACACCCTGCTGATCCTCTCCCTCACCAACGACCCCGCCATCGCCAGAGCCAACCTACACGAAGGGATGACAGACGTAGCCAAGTGGATGATGAACAGCAGCCTGAAGCTGAACTCGGACAAGACGGAGGTCCTCATCCTGGGCTCCTCGCCCTCCGCCTGGGACGACTCCTGGTGGCCCCCTGCCCTGGGCAGCACACCCAAACCTACAGACCACGCACGCAACCTGGGCTTCATCCTGGACTCCTCCCTCTCCATGACCAGACAAGTCAACGCCGTCTCCTCGTCGTGCTTCAACATCCTGCGCATGCTACGTAAGATCTTCCGGTGGATCCCCACCGAGACCAGAAAGACGGTCACCCAGGCCTTCGTCACCAGCCGACTGGACTACGGCAACTCCCTCTATGCCGGAACCACTGCCAAACTCCAGAAGAGACTCCAGCGGATCCAGAACACCTCAGCAAGACTCATCCTCGACATCCCCCGACACAGCCACATCTCCAGACACCTGAGAGACCTGCACTGGCTCCCGGTCAACAAGAGAATCACCTTCCGTCTCCTCACCCACGCACACAAAGCCCTAAACAACCAAGGCCCAAGATACCTCAACAGCCGCCTCAACTTCTACACTCCCACACGTCAGCTTCGATCGACCAGCCATGCCCTCGCCACCGTCCCCCGCATCCGAAGAGTCAACACAGGAGGAAGGGCCTTCTCCTACCTGGCCGCCAAGACTTGGAACTCCCTCCCGACCCACCTCCGCCTGACCCCAGACCACCTCGCCTTCAGGAAGCAACTCAAGACCTGGCTGTTCGAGCAGTAGCGGACCCCCCTCCCCAAGCGCCTTGAGACCCTCCGGATGAGTAGTGCGCTATATAAATGCTTGATTGATTGATTGATTGATTGATTGATTGATTGAGTTTGTGCTAGATTCAGTAGATTTCTTTGTCCTGATGTACAAACATTCTACCAACCACTTTTTCAAGAATTTTTCTGGGTTTGCTAGGATTGAGGAGAATGACCATGAGTGTTAAGTGCTTTATATTCTTCAAGGCATTGGTCTAATCCTGGTGTCTTAAGGAGATAGATGAATGATGCTGGCTGCTTGTCAGGCAACATTCCTGGTTTAGCCAAGGTGGTGTTGAAAGACAAATAGTGTTCCCCCACAGCAGACAACTGTAATCTGGACACAGAATAGACACTGAGGCAAAGACTCTGAGGGGGCATTTTTTTTCCTAGTCCGAGGCAGGTTGTTCATTTTGTAACATACACCAGGGCTCACGGCAAAGTGGGTTCCACCGAAGCAAAATCAAAAAACAGAGTGACAAAATATCTTGATTGGGGTCCCTTTGTGAATATGGCATCCCTTTACCTAGGATGTGCTCTTAGTATCTGGGGTGCAGCTCAATTAAAAGTTATAATCAATCATTTGGAACTGCGCAAGCATGTGTACTGGTGCCCACATAGGACTAAAGTAGTTAGACCAACGTATCAGAAAAATTGTGGAGCTCCGGAAGTTGATTTCTCCTGTACGCTAGGGTGTAATTTGTTTTTTTTTTATTGAAGATACAGCACAATGTCCTCATACAGCACTCAGTCCGACCTTCAGAGTGCCAAAAGTCATAATAAACTCAAAAAAACTGGTACTACCATACAGACTTGGTACTCCTTTTATTACCCTCTGATGGACTGAGTCAGTCCCTGTGGGGATTCACACCTGCAATCTGCAGATTGTATACACATATCTCTGCATGAACTCACTTAGTAATCTTCCCTTCATCAGTTGTGACTCTTATCTGCAATATCTGTGGTTTAAACTACCCAACTACTGAATCCCCATGAACACACCCAAAGACAAGCGTTGGATAGCGGCTTAGCACTCATTAAAAAATATAAAAAACAAAAACACACATGCATGTAAGAACTTGGGGTCTTTTTTGAAGGGGATGAGAACCCACCTCAAATAATAATCACAATTATTGTAGCGGGTAAACCATAAAAGTCACTAAATAAACCTGTGCTTAATCCTCCGAGAGTTGGTTCAAAGGAGTCAGATTTAACTGAGAGCAAATGTGTAAAGTATTTCTGCAGTATAAACACAGTAATACAGTCAAGATGCATATTGTAGTACCCACTGAGGCCTAGAAAAGATGTCACAGGGGTCTGGGTCTTGGTGGGCTTCCAACCCAAAATGATCTACATGTTGGGCTCAAGGGACTGAATCTTGCCCATGTACAACACTCAGCACTCTCTATGTGGAAGTTACTGACATTGATAGGAGGCCTGCCTATTGCAGGGCCTAAAGCACATCCTGGAGGTGGTACAGGTTGGCATCCCAACTGGAGATGAAGACAGCAGTGTTGTCCAGGGAGGTGGCACCTAAGTCCTCCAGTCCACCCATGACCCAGTTGATCAACCTCTGAAAGGTGGCAGGGGCATTCTTTAACCCAAAGGGCATCACCTTGAATTGAAACTGGACCTCATGGATAGTGAATGCTGACATCTCCTTGGCCTTCTCGGCTAAGGCAATCTGACAGTACTCTGAGATCAAACCAAAAGTACTCAGGAACTTGGCAGCACACAACTGATCAATGAGTTCGTCAGCTCTGGGGATGGGGTGAGGATCAGTTTTGGTGACTTGACCTTTTGGCTGTGTGCATAGAACCAGTGGTGGCTCCTTCACAATGGCAGAGGAGCGTCACCCCACTGCCTGACTCAGAGCCAGCAAATGTAAAATAAAACTATGCTCTTGCATCGTTTTATTTTACATTTGCCGGCTCTAGGCCAGTGGTGTCGGAAGGGGTGGGGCTTAGGCATGGGAAGGGGGAGGAGGAGTGCTATGTGACCTCCACTCCATAAGTGCGCATATGTGTTTTGGCTGCACTTGGACTTTCTCCAGCCCAGCTGCATTAAGCAGCCGGGCTGGAGAAACGCCACAGACTCCCTGGTCTGAGCAGGGCGTCTTTCCTGCCTGCTCATACCAGACCCCACACTGTTCTGCAGCACGGGGATTGGACAAGGAGTCTGTCCTAAGGGGTGCTGGGACCAGCAGGCAGGAAGAGGAGAAGCAGCACCCAGGCCTTCGTCACCAGCCGACTGGACTACGGCAACTCCCTCTACGCCGGAACCACTGCCAAACTCCAGAAGAGACTCCAGCGGATCCAGAACACCTCAGCAAGACTCATCCTCGACATCCCCCGACACAGCCACATCTCCAGACACCTGAGAGACCTGCACTGGCTCCTGGTAAACAAGAGAATCACCTTCCGTCTCCTCACCCACGCACACAAAGCCCTAAACAACCAAGGCCCAAGATACCTCAACAGCCGCCTCAACTTCTACACTCCCACACGTCAGCTTCGATCGACCAGCCATGCCCTCGCCACCGTCCCCCGCATCCGAAGAGTCAACACAGGAGGAAGGGCCTTCTCCTACCTGGCCGCCAAGACTTGGAACTCCCTCCCGACCCACC
Organism: Lissotriton vulgaris; assembly: GCF_964263255.1. Lineage (NCBI taxonomy): Eukaryota > Metazoa > Chordata > Amphibia > Caudata > Salamandridae > Lissotriton > Lissotriton vulgaris. The sequence continues at coordinate 951,672,057 of NC_141687.1, read as the reverse complement.
TCCGCCTGACCCCAGACCACCTCGCCTTCAGGAAGCAACTCAAGACCTGGCTGTTCGAGCAGTAGCGGACCCCCCTCCCCAAGCGCCTTGAGACCCTCCAGATGAGTAGTGCGCTATATAAATGCTTGATTGATTGATTGATTGAGTTTGTGCTAGATTCAGTAGATTTCTTTGTCCTGATGTACAAACATTCTACCAACCACTTTTTCAAGAATTTTTCTGGGTTTGCTAGGATTGAGGAGAATGACCATGAGTGTTAAGTGCTTTATATTCTTCAAGGCATTGGTCTAATCCTGGTGTCTTAAGGAGATAGATGAATGATGCTGGCTGCTTGTCAGGCAACATTCCTGGTTTAGCCAAGGTGGTGTTGAAAGACAAATAGTGTTCCCCCACAGCAGACAACTGTAATCTAGACACAGAATAGACACTGAGGCAAAGACTCTGAGGGGGCATTTTTTTTCCTAGTCCGAGGCAGGTTGTTCATTTTGTAACATACACCAGGGCTCACGGCAAAGTGGGTTCCACCGAAGCAAAATCAAAAAACAGAGTGACAAAATATCTTGATTGGGGTCCCTTTGTGAATATGGCATCCCTTTACCTAGGATGTGCTCTTAGTATCTGGGGTGCAGCTCAATTAAAAGTTATAATCAATCATTTGGAACTGCGCAAGCATGTGTACTGGTGCCCACATAGGACTAAAGTAGTTAGACCAACGTATCAGAAAAATTGTGGAGCTCCGGAAGTTGATTTCTCCTGTACGCTAGGGTGTACTTTTTTTTTTTTATTGAAGATACAGCACAATGTCCTCATACAGCACTCAGTCCGACCTTCAGAGTGCCAAAAGTCATAATAAACTCAAAAAAACTGGTACTACCATACAGACTTGGTACTCCTTTTATTACCCTCTGATGGACTGAGTCAGTCCCTGTGGGGATTCACACCTGCAATCTGCAGATTGTATACACATATCTCTGCATGAACTCACTTAGTAATCTTCCCTTCATCAGTTGTGACTCTTATCTGCAATATCTGTGGTTTAAACTACCCAACTACTGAATCCCCATGAACACACCCAAAGACAAGCGTTGGATAGCGGCTTAGCACTCATTAAAAAATATAAAAAACAAAAATACACATGCATGTAAGAACTTGGGGTCTTTTTTGAAGGGGATGAGAACCCACCTCAAATAATAATCACAATTATTGTAGCGGGTAAACCATAAAAGTCACTAAATAAACCTGTGCTTAATCCTCCAAGAGTTGGTTCAAAGGAGTCAGATTTAACTGAGAGCAAATGTGTAAAGTATTTCTGCAGTATAAACACAGTAATACAGTCAAGATGCATATTGTAGTACCCACTGAGGCCTAGAAAAGATCTCACAGGGGTCTGGGTCTTGGTGGGCTTCCAACCCAAAATGATCTACATGTTGGGCTCAAGGGACTGAATCTTGCCCATGTACAACACTCAGCACTCTCTATGTGGAAGTTACTGACATTGATAGGAGGCCTGCCTATTGCAGGGCCTAAAGCACATCCTGGAAGTGGTACAGGTTGGCATCCCAACTGGAGATGAAGACAGCAGTGTTGTCCAGGGAGGTGGCACCTAAGTCCTCCAGTCCACCCATGACCCAGTTGATCAACCTCTGAAAGGTGGCAGGGGCATTCTTTAACCCAAAGGGCATCACCTTGAATTGAAACTGGACCTCATGGATAGTGAATGCTGACATCTCCTTGGCCTTCTCGGCTAAGGCAATCTGACAGTACTCTGAGATCAAACCAAAAGTACTCAGGAACTTGGCAGCACACAACTGATCAATGAGTTCGTCAGCTCTGGGGATGGGGTGAGGATCAGTTTTGGTGACTTGACCTTTTGGCTGTGTGCATAGAACCAGTGGTGGCTCCTTCACAATGGCAGAGGAGCGTCACCCCACTGCCTGACTCAGAGCCAGCAAATGTAAAATAAAACTATGCTCTTGCATCGTTTTATTTTACATTTGCCGGCTCTAGGCCAGTGGTGTCGGAAGGGGTGGGGCTTAGGCATGGGAAGGGGGAGGAGGAGTGCTATGTGACCTCCACTCCATAAGTGCGCATATGTGTTTTGGCTGCACTTGGACTTTCTCCAGCCCAGCTGCATTAAGCAGCCGGGCTGGAGAAACGCCACAGACTCCCTGGTCTGAGCAGGGCGTCTTTCCTGCCTGCTCATACCAGACCCCACACTGTTCTGCAGCACGGGGATTGGACAAGGAGTCTGTCCTAAGGGGTGCTGGGACCAGCAGGCAGGAAGAGGAGAAGCAGCACGACGAGAAGCGACGCTGGAGCGGCCGAAGGCAAAAGGTACGTTTAAAAAAAATTATTGTCCCCCCCCACCGGCGACGCCTCCACCGTGACCCCACCCGCCTCACCACCCTTTGTGTATGGCAGCTGCCGCTGCACAGAACCAAATCTTTGAGGTGGCGCACAGAAAGTTGAGGGCAGCTTTGGAAACGAATACCGCTGGACTGGACCATGAACTGCTGGAGTGCTACATCACCCCAAATTCCAGCATCTTGGAACCCTCGTTCTTAACAATGGCTCTCACTTTGTTAGACAGGCTGTAGATTTTATTCTTGACAAGCTTGGTGTCCCTCGTGTCAATATCGTGGGTATACCAAGTAGTAAGCCCAGGGATAAGTGAGAACAGTAAGGATAATTGCCCCAGCAATTGGTGAAACTCTTTCTCCTGATTTGGAATCAGTGTTAGGAGAGAAGAGGATATTGCCTGGCGGATAGAGCAGTTGACTTTGAAGCTGGGGAACCAGGTTCGAGTCTTGGCAAGGCACGCTCAACATCCTGTGACTCTGGGGAAATCACTTAATATCCCAGTGCCTACCAAAATGAATGTGTCCGTCTCTAATGCAACTGGTGCTCATGTAAAGCGCGCTGATACCTTTGGGTCAAGTTCGCGCTATATAAAACTCTGACAACTATCTTGCTCTTCAGAGGAGAAGAGGTTTACTCACCTCCATCTGTCACCAAGAGCAGGGTGACTTCAGACCCTACAAAGTGGGGCTTGAGACGATTGACATGCAGAGTCCTTAAAAGATTTCTGGGGTTCTTGAGGTCCACCAAGTAGGTGGCCTCCCTCTTTGACCTCATGGGGCGCAGCACACCGGTTCTGTAAGGCCTGGGGCTCCACCAGCTACTTTACCCATACTTTTTGGCCAGGCTGAAACTCTACCAGAGTAGCCTTCTTGTCATGCCAGTGTTCCATGATTTCCTGGCTGGCTTTCTTCCAGAAGCATTTAATCTGAGACTGGAGGGCTAACATGTTGATCACATCTTGTAGGTATTTTTTTGGAGCTTACTCCCACCCATCCTTTACATCACTGAGACGCCTTCTGGCAGGATGGCAAACCAAACGTTTGAAGGAACTGAAGCCCACATTGGTGTTCAGCGCTGCAACCCATATTTTCCCAGAAAGTCCTACAACAAAGCGAGCAAACTAGAGTATCGGAGTGCTATTCGGCTCTATTATGCGGAAATAAAAGCCTCCCAATCAGCTTATTGGTTCTCTAAAATTGAGCACTTCGCTAACTCTCCTAAAGAGATCTTTCAGATCCTTAAAGACAGCACTGAAACCAAGTCTGCTGGTTCTATTTCAGAAGACTCGCTAGAGCACAGCAATAATTTGGCTTTCTTCTTGCAAAAGAAGATATTGGACATCTACTCAACGGTTCAAACATTGATAACTCCTCAGGTACAAAGCCTCCTCTAGTGCAGTCACAAGAGACTCTCTCAGTCATTTCTAATCTCACTGTGAGCCGTCTTACAGCTCTTCAAAGGGCAATTAATTAGGTTCACCTCTTGACCCTGCTCCTCTTCTTATTCATTGTCAAGGGTCTAATAGCATTGCCCCATCTTGATGGACTTGCTTAATTGCTCCCTCATTAGCGGGCAGGTTCCCCCGCAATGGAAGCACACGGCGGTTAAACCACTTTTTAAAAAGCCCGGACTTAACCCCTTTGTCCAAGTAACTGCAGGCAGACCTCCCTGTTACCAGGAGCCTCAAAGCACCTGGAAAAACATGTCAAGAAACATATTTCTGCCTTCCTTGACTCCAACAAAATGCTCCACCCCACTCAAATGGGATTGAGATCACAGCAAAGCACAGAAACAGCTTGCTGGCAGTGGGTTAGGAATTAAGACGATTGTTGGATCAAGGAGGTTCGTCAGCCATTATTTTAAATCTCAGTTTTCCATACAGTAGATCATGTCACACGTATCCATTGGATATCAAAAGTGGGTATTGATGGCCATGCACTGAACGTTCCAGGTGTTAGATCAATCCTGTTACTCCGACAGTCGCCCTTTGAGCTGTAGGGTGCCTCAGGGGTCTTCCCTGAAGTCCCACTCGTGTTTAATCATTATATATACCCTGTAGCTGAAATTGTTTATTCCTATTTGGTCTCATATGCTTATGACAATCAGCGTGTGATTTCAATTTCCCCCGACCTCAGCTCAAGTCACCGCTGCCTGGTCCCATGCCTTCAGGAAGTAGCCAGATGGATGGCTAACAGTAAACTGAAGCTTAATGAAGACAAGACTGGGGTCATGCTATTGGGCAACCATTCCAGCAATATAGTCCCAAGCCTTGTGCTGGACTTCCTGGATAGGCTTCCCAGCCCCAAATGTCTGATGAAGAGTCTTGTATTGAGGCCGGATTCCAGCCTCACAATGGGCCACCAAGCAAAAAATTGTTGCTGCTAATTGCTTTGTTGTCCTGAGACTGTTAAGAAAGGTTTTAATTGTTCCCTTTTGTTAGCCAGAAGATTGATTGTCCAGGCTCTCATTATTTCATGACTTGATTATGGTAATACATTATACATCGGTTCGCCCCAATATGTGATCAAAAGGCTACAGGTCACTCAGAATGCAGCTGCGCTGCTCCTTATGAACCTCCAAAGGCATCAATCTGCAAAAAAGGCCTTTGAAGATCTACACTGGCTCCCAGTAGAACAGCGAGTGCAATCCAAAGCCTTATGTATTTTGCACAGATCGCTTCATAAGAGAGGTTCCCTTTTGCTATGATTGTTAGCCACCCCATACATTCCTGAGAGGTCTATGAGATCCTCTTCAGCACACTTGCAACAGGTTCCTAAGATCTTTAGATCTCGTTGGGGAGGTCGTTCATTGTCCATTTTGGTCCCCCAAACTTTGGAATACCCTTCACTTGAACTACGTCAGTTGACTAACAAACTCTCTTTTCGTAAGGCCCTGAAAACTTTGCTGTATACTAACTAATCTCTCCCTTGTGGAGAGCTGGCTATTATGAAGACTGTTCTAGCGCTGGGAGGCCTTCAGGTAGGCATGAGCTTTACAAGAATCTTATAATTAGAACTTCTGATTTGCAGTCAGTCACTTAAAACCTAAAATCCCTGTGTTTAATCCGACATCAAAATTGACTTTTGATTTTTAAATTCTCCTCTTATAATTTATTGGTATTTTTTTTATCTTTCCTAAATTGTATTCCCATCCTCTATTTTGCACCAGGAGTTTTTCAAGGCTGCAAGTGGTTCTCAGCATCCTTGACAACCTCAAGGTAGCAGAGCTGAAGAAGCTTAGCAAGAAGAGGGGGGTGAAGTTGGTGAAGGGGTTCAAGATGGATGACTACCAAATAGCCCTCAGAGCATGGGAAGAAGTCCGCATTTTGCAATCTACATCATAGGAGGATGAGATAGAGGAGAAGGAAGAGGTAATGGCCCCAGAGGAGAGAAGAGGGCCCACTTGAGTGAGGGCCCCTGCTAAATCCAGAGCAGAGAGCAGTGTGTCCTCTCACAACCTGATCCCTAAAGAGATGGAGGACAGGAAAGCTGAGAGAGAAAGGAGACTGCAACTGGCCACTCTAGCCATGGAGGAAGAAGCTACAGCCAGAGCCCTGAGGAAAGGAAGGTAGCAGCAGATTTGGCTTTGGAGGAGGGGCTTGTTGACTCATGAAGTGGACTTGAAGGCAAGACAGGCCACAGTAGCCAGTAATAATAGTGGTAGCAACAATGTAGTGCATAAGGAAGGTAAGCAGGTCAATATACCCAAAGATCTAGTGCCTAGATTTGTGGTGGGGGTGATATTGATAAATGCTTTGAGGCCTATGAGGTGGCCTTAGACATGCACAGAGTCGATGAGGAGGATTGTGGGTTACTCTGTGGAAATACATGCCCAAATCAGGAAGAGATTCCCAACTAGTCCTGGGAAAGGGGAACTGGATGCAATATGTCATAATGAAGGATCCCTGATTGGGAAGTATGATCTTACCCAGAAAAGTACAGTTTTAAATTTAGAGACAGTCGGAATTTGTCTAACCAGTCTTAGGTAGATTGAGTATTCTAGTAAGGCACTGGGTGAAGGGTTATATAGTGAGCAATTATGATAACTTGTAAATCTTTTCATGAAAGAAAACATGTTCAGTAAATGAGTTCCAGAACTCCGCCAACACTGACTTGATTACAAGTTCACTGTACCCCGAGAACCTGTAAAGGAAGTAGACCTCTGGTGATGCACCAGGGTCCACGAAAAGGTAGCTGGGTCAGACCCAAAAAAGGTGAACAGTTGCCCCGCTGTAGAAGGAGGGGGGAAACTGGGAAAAAAGACAGGCCAGTCGACTGTTGGCAAATGACCTGGAGCACACTGCCTAGAAGGAGGTGGAACTCAGGTCAAACTTGGAGATGATGGGATTACCTAAGTAGGTGCTATGACCTCATAGTCCATGGCAGCCCAGAATGGGGGGAGGTCGAGGGCCTGGAGGCTGAAAAAGTAGCCAAGGTACCTGCCAAAAATTGGAAAAGCGGGTGCGTGGGAGACCCACCCCGGAAAATATCACAGTCCAGAAGAGCCTGAACATCAAGATGATGCCCGGGGAACCTACAGGGGAAAGTCAAAGCAGTATCTGGAGTCCAAATGACCTAGCCAGATGCCAAGCTGAAAGAGGACATTCCCAAGCAGAGCATGGAAGCACGGTGCAGAGGGAGTGCACCACTCTTCAGTGCCTACAGCAGCAGGGCAAGGTCTATGCAAATGGCATACCCTTTGGTGATCACCTTATCCATTGTGATAATGGTTTCCTGTATAGTGAGCCTACAGTCCCTGAGCTTGGGTCCACCCATGTGTTGGTGACCCCCCAGTGCGATCGGGCCTTTCTACTGGAATTGGTTCATGATGTACCCCTGGCAGGACATCTAGGGCAGGCCAAAGCCTATGACCAATTGGTCACCCACATTTATTGGCCCTGGATGAGGACAAACACAGATGCATTCTGTTGGTTGTGAACTATCTGCCAGGCCAGAGGGAAGTCAGGGGTAAAGTGGAAGGTTCCCCTGCTTCTATTCCTTGTTGTGTGACCCTTCTTTGAGAGGGTGGGAATTGTCATTGTGAGGCCTTTGGACAACAAGACAGCCATGGGCAACAGGTTTATCCTGGTCTTGGTGGACATGCCACCCGATACCCTGAAGCCATACCCCTGATGCTGGTGACTGCTCCAGTGGTGGTAAGGGCACTTATGGGAATATTTACCCTTATAGGTTTCCCCAAGGAGATTGTGCCTGAAAGGGGAACCAACATCATGTCAGCATACATGAAGTCAATGTGGGATGAGTGTGGGATAACCTAAAAGTTCTCCACATCAATGTGCTTGTTGCGAGATTCAACAAGACCCTCAAAGTCAGGATTATGGGCCTGTCATTGCCCTAGAGGTGTAAGTTGCATCTCCTCATACCATGCCTGGTGCTTGCCTACAGGAAACTGCCTCGGAAGGGAGTGCGCTTAAGTCTCTTCGAACTTATGTTAACCATCCTGTCAGAGGGCCTCACAGCTTTCTAAAGGATGGATCGAAATAAACCTGTGCTTAACCCTCTGGTAGCTTGGTACAAAGCAGTCAATCTTAATTTATAAATCATTTATGCAGTACTAAAACAGTAATAAAGTCAAAATGCAAAACATTGAAAATGAATTAGAAAGGTAGCTTATATTTTTATAAACAATATGACACCAACATGACAACAATCCAATCAGTGAAACTGAAGTTAGGAATTTTAATAGTTTTATGTAAAAATAGTGCCAAGAAGAACAAAAAATACCAATAATAGTCAACGTTCATGGTAGAACAGGACCTAGACGCCGCTCGATACGGACAACGAGAGAGAGGGTCAGATACACTATCAGGTCTGTCCCGGTCAAATTTTTTACCTTTTGACTTTAGTACTTTAACTCCTAATCCCAGTGGCGGCTGGTATGTACGGAGGGTGGTGGGCAGGTGAGACAAAATAAATAAGACAATAATTACACTTACCTTCCTGGCGCAACATCCTTCTCGCTAGGGTCTTCTCAAGGCAGGCTCCGACACAGGACCCAGGAAACTGCACTAACTAATCCTGGCACTGCTCTCATGCAGCATGAGAAAAGCACCAGGATTGGAGGGAGCGGCCTCCTTCAGCACTCCCTAGGACACTGATGCCCTATGCTTTCCCTAACCCAGCTGTCTTAGACAGCTGTGTTAGAGAGATTTAAAATGCACGTCTGGTTGACCTTCGCAAGATGGCCGGCCAAAGAAACGTGCACTTCACACTTAAAGTGCCCTACCATTTTGAGGACCACTTGGCAGAGACCCTAGGTTTAATGTTTCGGAATTTCTTTTTGACCATACAGTAGATCACCAGACCACACAAGGGGGGGTTGCGGACTCGATAGCGGGGAGGTGGGTATGGGTGGGGAAAGTTGGGGGATGGGTGGGGGGTGGGGGAAGGGGTGGAGGGAGTTTCATTGCGTTCAATCCGATTTCAGTAACCTGTACCTACACAGCGAGTACACAAGGGGCAGTCGGGGATTGCAATATCCTTCTTCCTCCTATGCAACTGACCGATTGCTAGAATTGTTAAGGGGATTCTTCTGTGCCTGGTGCGCTTATAATGTAACTTTGTACCTTGCTGGATCTAATGTACTGGAGATGAATACTGACAAACATAATAAATAAAGTTTGAAAAATAATCTTGGGGGGTGAGAGATGGGTCTAGTTGCCAATAAGGAGAAGGAGTGACTGGGTTCCCCGGGGCCTATAATATATACTGATAGTTGCATGAAAATACGAGAATAACACGCCGCCGGGCCCCCGGGTTGTCGGCTTAATGGCTGTGGACTTTCATGCCAGTGCACTATTGATATGAGATCTTCTCGCTGCCGGCCTCCGGGTTGTAGGCTACCGGCTGTGTTTGACAAAGGATATGACCAATAAAGGTTTAAAAAAAAAACAAAAAAAAAATACTTAAAGTGCTCTTCCCATCACTGCCGATACGCTCAGGATGGGGTCATTGAAAAATAAACTGGTAATAAATTAACCCTATTACCATTTTATTTTTTATCTCTGGGGGCAATTTAGTTAGTGGGGTGATGCTCTTCTACCTTAAGGGAGGACCCGCCCCGCCACTGGGCAGTTGCAGGAAAAGGCCTCTTGTAGCTTGTTGTGTCCCTGTATCTTTAACAGGAAGTTAGCATTATGACCCTTGGGTTCCACATCTTTGTCCTGAGTACAAGAGAGGCAGCAGATCCAGTCCCATTCTTAGGTTGATTGTAAGATTTATATATGCGCACGAATGCCCAAGGGCGTCTAGGCGCTCTGCGGAGGAGAATGCCAGAGTTCCAGTTGAGGGGTGGATTGTGTTAGTTAAAAAAAAGCCAGGTCATTAGTAGCTTTCTAAATCCAAGCAGAGTTGGGTAGCTTTTAATATTTATCGAAGCGAGTTCCAAAGCTTCACTGTGCCCAGGATGAAGCTTCGTCCACCCCAGCGGACTTTTTTGAATTTTGGTGTCTGAAGGAGTTTGCTCGGAGCTGAGCATAGGTGTCTAGGTGGATGGTACCAGGTGAAGTGTTGTTTCAGAAATGAAGATTCATTACCATGTACGGCTTTGTACCCCAGACCTAGGGATTTGAAATCTACTCTTTTCTTCATAGGAAGCAAGTGGAGTTTTTTCAGGCCTTCAGAGATGGACGGGAATTTGGGGGATGTCCAGCAGTGTTCTGGCGGCCACGTTTTGTGCACGCTGAAGCTTGACCATATGCTGTTTTAGAAGGCCTAGATATAGGGCATTTCCATAGTCCAGTCTGGACATGGCTAGAACCGTTACTAGTGTTTTTACTGCTTCCGGGGGATTGAAGGTGCATACTTTGCGGATTGATTTTAGAGTTAGAAACACCAAAGAAACAAATTGTCATCGAAAATGATGACTAGATCCTCACTTTTTGAACTGAGTTAGGGTGAGCTCCCATGTTAGAGGGGCACCAGTTCTGAGACCAGAAGGAGGTGTCTGATCCCAATAGGAGGACCTCTGTTTTGGTTCTGTTAAGCTTTAGACAATTATCCCCATCCATTGGTTTGTGTGGGACATAAATTGTCTAAAGTGATCAGCTGTTTCTGCAGGGCTGCTTGAAATGGACACCACTATTTGGGTGTCATCCGGATAAGATATTAGTGTGAAGGTAAAATGCCTGTTGATATTGGCTAAAGGGGTTACATAAATATTACCCTGGGTGAGGCTTAACGAGGAGCCCTGCGGCACACCACATGGCAGTGTGAACTTCTCTGAGCAGGAGTCACTGATCTGAACTTATTGATATCTGTTGTTCAGATAGGATTTGATCAGTCTTAGAGCAGCGTTTTTGACTCCTACCTCTTTGAGCCTTTTGATTAAAATGTCGTGGTTCACGTGTCAAAGGCCGCCGACTGATCGAACAGAATCTAGGCGGCCCTGGCTCCTGTCTCCAGTATTGCCCGGATTTCCTCTGCTGCCATAATCAAGGCAGTCTCTGTGCCATGTCCTTGTCGGAAATCATACTGGGAGGAATCCAACAAGTCTGCTGAGGAGATAAAGGTCGTTAGTTGGAAGTTGAGAATTTTTTCCAGAAGCTTGGCCGGGAAAGGAATCCTTGCTATTGGTCTGTAGTTGCTATTTTCGCTCGAATCTAGGTTGGGTTTTTTCAATAAAGGAAGAATTGACACAGTTTTCCATGCGTCTTGAAAGACACCTGAGGTGATAATTTATTTGAAGAGTGTGTTGAGATGTTCGCTGATTATATCCAGGGCCATATTAAATGTATTGGGTGGACAAGGGTCCGAGCGTGCTCCGGATTTTATTGATTTAATGATCAGCGAGACTTGTTCTATACTGGGTGGGGAAAAGGAATCTAATACATTGATGGGGCATGGGGGATTGTGATGGTAGTGACTACCATGCCGTCGTCCCAGTCTGTGAGGGATTTAAAGATGGTTTGCACCTTGTTCTTAAAATACCCTACGAGGTCACAGACAGCAGGTTCCTGTCCTCTTCTGTTCTTCCACAGGTCCAGAAGCGATCTGAATAGGATGCTTGAAGGTGCCAGTTAGGCTTGACACAAGCAACAGGATGGAATGACTCATGGGGACAACCAAACCAATGGGGCTGACTCTATCTACTTAGGGCATTTTCAAGATGACTGAAGTCTTCAGCCACACTAAACTTGGGAGTGTGTGTGTGTGTGTGGGGAGTGTACTATGATATTCCTAGTGCCCTTCCACATCAGACACTAAAATCAAGGTTGAGGCAATCTTTGTATCCACCAAAAGCTCAGAGACGGCAGTCTGATGAAACAAAAACGGGCTTTTCAACAGCCAGACCGTGAATAACAAGAGTTGTTTTAGTATCCTGTCTTCACCCCTTTGAAGTGTGCCCCAGCAAACCTGTCACTATAATGTCTAAAACAGACACTTTAATTGGAGCCTGACTTGCAAGCTGGGCAAAGGAGGATGTAGGCCTAGGTGTTAGTTAGTTGCATCTGCCTGTGACTGAAGAGGCCTCCTTTGAAATGTAACTAGTCCTGTAGCACAGCCTCCAGGCCATCCTGTCAAGGGAAGGTCGGCACATGCCCACTCCTAAGCCCTTTGCCACTGTCTGGGCGCAATACACACTTCTCAGTGGAGGAACCATTAACAGTCCAAGGCTCATCCTCCCTCATCACCCTACTGCTCCCGCTCCTGTAATACCAACCATCCATATCATCTTGCTACTGTTTAATCCAGAGGAGTCACCACATCAACTCACCTATGGAAAAGCTAGACCATGGGGCATGCTTTTTTTTTTTTTTTTAAACCTTTATTTATAAATGCACAATACACAGCGTCTGCCTACAACCCCGCAGGGCCGGCCGCTATGACATAAGCAGGATAATTAAAAAGTAGATTAGGAGACAGTACGTTGTTAAAGCAATCTCTCGAGTCTACATTATCGGATAGAACATAGCACCATATAAATAGGATAAGAAAGGTTTAATTTTATGTTTTTGTCGAAAGGAACAACAACACACAAACACATGGTATCATAGTAGCAAGGGTTGCTGGAGGTGGGGGGGGAGGTGAACAAGTAAAGAAGGTCGTATGGCGAGGGGGGGCGAGCACGAGAGGAAACCAAAGCGTGTGTTGGGAATTGGAGAAGGAACGTAAATCATGGAGAGGAGGGGAGAGGAACCTCATAGTCCAATGGAGGAGAGCAAATATCTCCACGATACGAATTCCACTGAGCCCAGACCCTGGACCATTTCTTTGGACGCCCCCGCGCCTCATACACTGTTTTTTCCCTGAACATGCACCAGTCCATGTTCTCTTTCCAGGCACTGAGCAAAGGTAATCTGGGGGAGCCCCAGAGCTGCGCTATATCTCTCTTTGCGACCATGTTGCCCAGGGTAACCCAAAGTGTCTGGGCAGCATTACAATCAGACGGTTCCCAAACATTTAACAGACAACGTCGCGCTTCAGGAAGGAGTGGGATCCCGGTGACACGACCCATAACATCATGCACTCTAGACCAAAAAGCTGCAATCATCGGGCATTCCCACAGAACATGAAGGAAGGTACCATCCATCCCACACCCACGCCTACATCGTCCATCCGAAACCAAACCCATTCGCACCAGACGCATTCCAGCCAGATACACACGGTGGAGGATCTTCAACTGGACAAAGCGAAGCCGAGCCGGAATAGCCACCTCCTTAGGGGAGGATACAGCTGACTGCCAGTCCTCGTCGTCTAGTTCGAGTCCGTCAGCTGTCCAGGAAGCGCGAAGCTTCTCAAGTTGGTCAGCCCTGTTGTTGACAAGCTTTTTATATATCAAGGAGATAGTGCTATCGGGGACGTGGCCGTCTAGAACCCGATCCTCCAAAGGGGAGGACTGCGGTATGTCGGTACCAGATGGGAAGACGGAGGACAAGGCATGCCTCACCTGCATGTACCGGAAGTGCTCTCTATCATCGAGCCGGTATTCCAGTTTCAATAACTCGAAGGATTTGACCGCGCCCCGTGCCCATAGATCCTCCACCGTACTGATCCCAATCATGTCCCACTTCTCAAATCCTTTCGTCTTCCACAGATTGCCCAACCGATCCGAATCATACAATGGCGTCATACTCGTTAGCCTACCACCCCAGCCCGTGGCCACAGTGGCATCCCTCCACGCCCGCACCGCACATTTCGTCGGGCCCGTGAGGAGTCGGAAGGGTGCCTTAGAATACAGAGCCCTATTAAAGTTGCCTCCGGGTAACAGTAGTTTATCCAAGGCAAAGGCAGGAGCAGGTTCCGGGGCGTATGTCGCATGGTTGATGGCGCTCAGGTGAGAGGCCCAGTAGTATCGTCTAATATCCGGCAGCGCGATACCACCATCATACCAAGAGAGGGTGAGCTTGGACAGGGCAATGCGGGCACGGCCATCCCAAATCAGTTGTCGCTGCAAACTCTCAACCTCACGGAAGTAGCGAGCAGGGACAGGGTCGAAAAAATTCTGCAGGGCGTAGAGAAATCGGGGGAGCGACATCATTTTGAAGAGTGCCGCTCGGCCCAGTGGGGATAAGGGCAATTCACGCCACCTTCGAACGTCTTGCTTGAGTCTACGGAGCGGAGCATACAAGTTCCGCTCATAGCGGACAGAAGAGGTCATGGAGACATAAATCCCCAAATACTTAAAGCCGTCGGTCGCTACCAGTATGGGAAACCTGCGAGGTAGAGGCGGCAGAGTCCCGGCTATGACGTACACACAGGACTTACTCCAGTTGATGACTAGACCCGAGTTCTTTCCGAAGGACGTGAGAACGTCAAAGAGAACGTTAAGCGACTTTTGAGGGGATGTAAGATAAAGAAGGATATCATCCGCATATAAGGAGACACGATCCTCGAGGTCTGGAGACCATCTGATCCCCTTAATGGAAGGTTCCCACCGAAGCCACGCGGCAAGGGGCTCGAGCGCCAACGCGAATAGAAGCGGGGAGAGCGGACAGCCCTGGCGCGTACCACGGCCTAAAGGGAAGGGATCAGAGCATCTACCATTTACCACGACCTGAGCCAATGGTTGTTCGTAAAGGAGCTTGACCCATGCGATGAAGTTAGGGCCAAAGCCAAATTTAGCGAGAGCCGCCCAAAGATAGGGCCATTCGATAGTGTCGAAAGCCATTGTGGCGTCCAAGGAGGCAACCACAGCCGGCTCGGCGAGAATTGGAGCTCTCGCGAGAACACTGTGGAGCCTACGCAGATTAAGGGCAGTGTTCCTGTGTGGGATGAAACCGGATTGATCCGGGTGGATCAGGTCGCAAATCACCTTAAGCAGCCGATTGGCCAGAACCTTAGCAAGGATTTTGGGTTCCGCGTTAAGGAGAGAAATGGGGCGGTATGAGGCGCAACGGTCACGAGGCTTGCCGTCCTTATAGATGACCACTATGGTAGCAAGGCGCTGCTCGAGGGGGAGGCTGCCAGCCTCAGCCGCCTCGAGAAACATGTGGCGCAGGTGGGCGGCCATCTTGTCCGGACAAAGTTTGTAGAGTTCAATGGGCAATCCGTTTGGGCCCATCGCCTTTCCCGACCGCAAGGATCGGATAGCAAGGGCAATCTCATCAACGGTGAAAGGGGCCTCCAAGACAAGGCCATCCTCATCCGAAACAGTAGGCAGGGCAATGTCTCGCAATAGTAGCCTGGAATCGGCCTCATCCCGATCACTAACGGGCGTATATACCTTCCGGAAGTGGTCCACAAAGCAATCCACAATTTCACCAGGATCAGAGACACTCTCACCAGACTCGCGAACAATGACAGGCACAACACGACTCGCTTGCTCCGCCTTATCCAGCCACGCCAGGAGCTTGCTAGCCTTGTCGCCCACATCATACAGTCGGCCTAATTGATTCGATCGCATCAGTTTAGCAGCATCCGTGACACATGCTTTATAGTCAGCTTGTTTTAATTCCAGAGTGTGCAACAATGCAGGCGTGTCATTCCCACCCAACTTACTTTCCAGCGCGGTAATCTCAGTTTCAAGAGCCAGAACAGCCTCCCTCTTTACCCTACGCTCTGCAGCAATGAGTGATAGGGCAGTACCCCTGATAACCGTCTTGAAGGCCTCCCAAAGGACAGTGGGGGAAGTGACCGAGCCCACATTCTCGTAAAAGTAGCAATCAATTGCCTTAACCAAATCTGAACGGAGCCGGGGGCTTCGGAAATGCCAGGGAGGAATCGGGGGGACCCTGTTGCCAAGTAGACCACCCACAGTAAACCTAAGCAGCAAGGGGGAATGGTCCGAAATACCCCGGGGAAGATGTCGTACCTCCCGAACGGTGGACAGAGTGGAGGCTAACATAAAGAAATAATCGATACGGGAGAGGCTGCCATGCGCACCAGAGTGAAAAGTGTAGTGCTGGAGTTCGGGGTGTAATGAGCGCCAAACATCCACTAAGCCAAAAGTGTCAGCCATCTCACTGAGCCACATCTGGGACGGAAGCAGGACCCTAGGGGGAAGTCGATCACATTCACCAGACATAACAGAATTGAAGTCCCCACCCAGGATTAACAGTCCATCCGGAAGACCAAGGAGAGTCCTGCCAAGATCGGCATAGGTGGTAGCCTGCAGTCCTGGGGGAATATAGACAACAACCAGCACAATCTGTTTACCCTCCCACCTCCCAGAAACAGCAGCGTACCGCCCACGGTCATCAAGGATAATCTCGTCAATAGCGAGAGCAAGGGAAGACTTCACCATGATACCCACGCCCCGGGACCCAGAAGTGAAACCAGCATGTGCAACCAGGCGATAGCCCCGGCGGTCGAGGGCTTTACAAGCATTTCCATTTAAGTGGGTCTCCTGTAAGAACACAACATCAGGGGCATGGCGCCTCAAGAACTGTAGTACAATGCCCCGCTTGATCCTATCACCCAACCCGTTTACGTTCCAAGAAAGAACCCGCATTTCACCCCCCCCCATTACGACAACTACATTCCACCCCCCTCCCCCTCCACATCCCCAAGTTTGGAGTGATTGCAAACTGTGAAATACCATGAAAACAGATACATAACAAACTAAACAAAACACAACCAAGTCCCCAAGAACCAATCCCCCAACAGAAACCCGTTACAACACCCCCCTCCCTGCACCCCTGCTGACTAAAAAGCCACCCCCAACTGCAGTGTGCCTGTCGCCCCATCTTATCTACACAAAGAACCCCCCGAGGAGGAAGGGAGAAATCACCCGTTCCCGCACCGCCACGGGCAAAACCATAAAGCACACAGTTAGTTTACTCAGTACAGTACGTAGTCTCAGTCCGGACCTCCGGGGCCCCATATTACTCCTGGGCCGTTGCACCACCTTCCGCACCACCAGGGCCTCCGCTCCCAGAGTCGTCTGTCGGCAACGAGTCCAACCAGTCGGCAGCACGCTCCGGTTGATCAAAAAAGTATGCACGTTCTCTAAATTCAATCCGTAGTCGGGCTGGAAACAACATGGCGTACTTCAGTCCCCGTTCTCTCAGGCGACGCTTCACCCCAAGGAACCCTGATCATTGTCGCTGCACTTGGGGAGTGAAATCAGGATAGATGGAGACAGAATTGTTGTCATACTTCAACGGGCCGTGTTTACGGGCGGCCTGGAGGATAGCGTCTCAGTCTCGATAGTGAAATAGTCTTGCGATGATAGGCCTCGGCGGGCCTCCCGGTTTCACTTGTCCTCCTGGAAAACGATAGGCGCGCTCTACGGCAAAGAACTTACTGAGTCCAGCCGGAGCAAGTTTGGCAACGATAAGTTCCTCGACCAATAAGTCGATCGAGGCAGCACCATCACATTCCGGCACTCCGACTAGGCGTATGTTGTTCCGCCTGGCCCTGTTGTCATAGTCCTCCATACGCTTGAGCAGCAGATCATGCGAGGCACGCAGATTCCCAATCTCAGACTGTGCCTCCGCCATGTCCGTCACCAGACTCGACGCCTTAAGATCTAATGCCTTCACCCGCTCATTTGTTTTGGCTAAATCGGCCCGAATAAGAGTAACATCCACAGCCACCGTGTCTATTTTGGACACTATGGCCTCGTATTGCTGACTCATATCGGCCGTAAGTCCAGAGATGGCAGCCAACAGATCTTGAAGCGATACTTCCGAAGAAGACGGCATATCCGTTTGAGGTCCTCCAGCGCCTACGCTTGGAACACCGGGGGAGCCTCGCGGCTGGGTGTAGCGTTCGATCATGTTGGACTGGATCGACCCCCCCCCCCCCCCGGGTTGCGGCCTTCCTGCGTTTTTCGGCCTCAGCTTTCGTTGCCATGTCGCATTCGATGTCGGCCGAGTGGCCAGGTGAAGCTGTGAGGCGGAGGAAAAATCCAGAAACTCCGACGTGCAATTCAAGAGGGAGTATCGCGGCCTCCTTGCCAGTCCAATGATGGAAAGTGTGGACCGTGAGGCAGCAGGCGAGGGCAGAGTAGGAGGAGACAGAGACAATGAGGCAGGAAACCGAAAGCGAAAGCAGTACACCTCCGGTGGGCCAGACGCCAGGCAGCCGTTGTTGTTGAGTTACGGGTCGGCCACAGTAGGCAGCCGAGTCCCCGGTCGTGCCCGTGGGCAGGCCAGAAAGTTGAAGACGACGCAAAAATGGTCCCCAAGGTCCGATTTCGATCAAAAAAGGATCGTCAGCATCAGTAAGGATAGTGCTTCAAAAGCCCGTCAAAATGATCAGGATAGGTGTAGGATAGACGAAGAAGGGCGGCGCGGGTCTCGGGAGCTCTCTGCTCACGCGACCATCTTGGATGCCCGCGTAGCTCCTCCCGACCATGGGGCATGCTTAACAACTTCTATCCAATGTTCCCTCTAATTTTTTTCCTCTGTGTGCGGCAGTGGAGGGTCTCTATGCGCTGCAACCATGGCTATGTGCGCTAGGAATCAGACCGCGCGAGCGTGCAGCGCCAAATGTCACTCCTTTACAGCTTCTGTCAGACAGCCTCTTTTGTTACTTGCAGTTTATAAGTTTAAATCCTAATATAGAACAGTGAGCTATTAACTATCAAAGAGCTGCATTTCCGTTCATTGAAATGATAGCTTAACCCTGAGACACAATTCGAGGAAGCTGTGATCGAGAAAGAGGTCCTAAACACACGGACACTCTCTTAGGTCAGTATTCTAGATGTGACTCAGGCACGGGATCGCTCTCTTGAGACAGACTCTTGGGCAGGTATTCTAGAAGTGAGTCAATAGACTCAGGCAGGGGATCACATTCATGAGGAAGGCTCTCGGGCAGGTATTCTAGAAGTGAGTCAATAGACTCAGGCAGGGGATCACACTCATGAGGAAGGCTTTCGGGCAGGTATTCTAGAAGTGAGTCAATAGACTCAGGCAGGGGATCGCTCTCCTGAAACAGACTCTCGGGCAGGTATTCTAGAAGTGAGTCAATAGACTCAGGCAGGGGATCGCTCTCCTGAGACAGTCTCTCGGGCAGGTATTCTAGAAGTGAGTCAATCAGGGCTCTCGCTTCTAAGACATCCTCTTGACAAACATTTCACTTCAGAGATATTCTCTCAGGCAGATATCCCAGGGGAGACTCATAGAGGAGATCTCATGCCTGAGGCAGGCTCTCAGACAGGTGTGACTCAGATAGAGGAACTCGCTCCTGAGATTGACTCTGAGGCAATTACCTAAAAAAGAACTCAGACAGGAGATCTCCCTTCTAAGACATCTTCCTAGTCAGGTCTGATCCATGTAGGCGGGTCTCACATCTGGGACACACTCTCAAGCAGTTATCTCAGGTGATGCTCAAGGAATACCTCTCTTCAGACACACTTTCAGGCAGATGTCCGAGGTGTGACAAACACAGGGCTCGCAGTCCTGAGACACCATATTGCAAGAGGTATCCCATTTGTGACTCTGACAGGAGATCTCACTCCTAAAGCACCTTCTCAGGCAGATATCCCACGTGTGATACAGACCCAGCATCTCTGATATTCCAGGTGTGAACCAAGACAGGACTCACTCTTCTGAGAAACCCTCTCATGCTGGTATCCCAAGTGTGATTCGGACAGGGAACTCCATCCTGAAACACCTTCACAGGAAGGTATGGCAGCTGTAAAGGAGCCTCTCACTCTTGACACAGCATGACAGACTGATATTTCAGATGTGAACCAGTCGAGGCGTGCTTTTTTGTGACACCCTACGAGCCTGTTATCTTAGGTGTGGCTGAGACAGGCGATCTCCTTCCTAAGATGCATATTCCAACAGTTGGACCTGCACTTCTGAGAAACTCTCTACGTGTGGTATCCCACATGTAATTCAGATAGGGATCTCCAAGAGAGCAGGGGAGTAGCTTCGGGAGAGGAGATTGGAGTGGGGGTAAACCTCCCTAAAATGTATTCTCTAGTAAATAGTTGGGTAAATGTGCTTTCAGTCGGACAAGGTGGTGTTTTTGTCGGATTTCACTCTGGATTTTTTGATCCACTCATAGGCAAAAATACACACACTCTCGTCTCTTCCTTTAAACTTGGCTAGTTTGAAAAATAAATGTGTTTTAAGTCCCTTTAACAATCCACACTCCTCTGTCTTTCCACTGCCTCTTAAGCCACCCTGCTGTCCTGCTTATCATAATGTACTTTGACAAGATATTCTAGCATGATTGTTTGGATATGTGAAGCTCCCCCTTATCATACTAACCAAGCTACGCCCCTGATCCTGGGAAACCCTCTCAGCAGATAAGGCATGTGTCAATGAGATAAGAGGATTTCACTCCTGAGACAGCATCCCAGACTAAAATTCCAGGTGTGCACCAGACAGGGGCGAGACAGGCGCCCCACATGTGACTCAGACAAGAGATTGCACTCTTGAGCCACGCTGAATATATAACCCCACTGCTGGTCGTCACTCGTCACGATTCGTACTTCGCCACCCTATGAGAGCTCGGAGTGCTCTGCTCTGGAGTTTGACCTGCTGCCACCCTCCGGTGTCAAATAACCACAGGTTTCATGCTCTTAGTTAGTCATTGTGTGGGTTGGGCTGGGAAGACACCTCTGGGCGCCGCATTGTTTTTCTATCCTCATACCTGTCCGGCTAGCAGAGAGGTGGACAAGGAGCGCGAGCACCTGCGCTGTAATGTTTGAGACTGCGGGTTAGCAGTCTAGTTAGCCGCGAACCAGGCGTGCGCATACGTGGGCGTAGCTACGTCACGCGGAGGTACTATAAAAATAAAGAGGGCGTGGCCGGCAAGGCAGTCCGGACCACGCGGAAAGTTAAACTGGTGTCCCGAGTCTCTGTGCTGCCGCAGCGCTTCCCCCCACCATGCGCATGCGGCCTCGAGACTTGACAATGGCGACGAGGGCCTAAAGAGACCCATGCAGTGCCCCACACGCCACACCCCGTCTGCCCTCCGGAGGCAGCCCGGCCTCCCAAGCGCAGCAGGCCCGGACCGAGCAGCCCGCCCCAAACCTGGAGCCGGCTGATGACGGCGATCGCGGACAGCGGCCCCCGCGGATGTATCCGTGGACCAAGACGGCCACCGACAGATGTGGTGTGCCCGAGTGGCGAAATTGACGCCCCAATCCGGGGTACGGTGGTAAGAGCGCCGCCCCAAGTCCACAACCAGCGGCTGAAGCCCCCGGTCATAACGCAACCACAGGAGCGGGTCATTGCCACAGCGTGAGGCCCTAGTATCGCAGGCCTGGTTGCACGCACACGGCAAGGTTGCCCATCAGCGAGGCAGAGCCGCGGTAACACCACAACGAGCAGGAACAGCGACGATATCGCCCTAGCCATGCACTAGGCCTCTCCACGTGCCAACATGGCGGCCATTCCCCCCATAGAGCCATTTGTAGTGGACGGCGCCCCTGCATCCCTGGCGCCGCGCTGGAAGGACTGGACGGAGCGCCTACAGTTCTACTTTGAAGGTGCAGGCACGGCGAGGGAACGCCGCAGGGCGCTACTTCTTCATCTGGGAGGAAAAGATATCCACAGGATTTACAAGACCCTAGTGAAGGCCACGCCACACTCCTACGTCACACTCCTCAATGCGCTCAATGCACATTTCGAACCAATGGCCAGCAAAGATTATGAACGGTTCATATTCAGGCAAGCCAGACAGGAGGCAGAAGAATTGCTTGACGCGTTCCATGGCAGGCTTAAAGAACTCGCCAGCACCTGTGGGTTTCGTGATGAGCAAGAGGAGATACGAAGTCAAATAATACAAGGGTGTTACTCATCAAACCTGAGAGTGAAGATCCTCCAAGAAGACGGCAAACCGCTGGAAGACATCCTGAAGCTAGGACGCTCCAAAGAACTGTCGCAAGCGAGGGCATCGCACATGAAGGCGGCCCTCTATAGGCCTGTCAAAGCAGAACAAGTCAACACGGCGGGACAGGTCAATGTCGTCCGGCCAAAATCACGCCAATTTGGAGGAAAGAGACCGCCGGAAAGGCGCAAGGAATGTGGATACTGCGGAGGAATGCCCCACCGTGCTCAAGACTGCCCAGCGCGCGAGAAAAGATGCAGCTCGTGTGGACGGATGAACCACTTCGCAGCGGTATGCAGATCCACGAAGTCGAAGAATGAGGCAGCCCACGCCATCAAAGAGAGCTCAGACAGTGAAGACATGGATGATGATTCCAACGACTACCCGGTCCACTATGTGTTTGCCATTGATCAACCGCAGAGGAAGAAAAGGCGTCTTCCGAAGTGTCGCATAAGAATACACCAACAGGAAGTAAGAGCCACGATCGACACTGGGGCCTCGATTGAGCTCATGGCGGTGAACGTATATAACTAACTGCGGGAAAAACCGACCCTGAAAACAGCAAGGATCCGGGTGTTCGCATACGGACAGAAGACCCCAATTCCACTAGTCGGATGCTTCCAAACGGAACTACAACACCAGGACCGGAAAGTCCAGACGACCGTCTACGTCACCAAAGAGGGCAGTGGCATGCTCCTCAGCGGGCAAGCAGCCGAAGAAGTCCAACTAATATCATTCGCAATGGCAGTATTGGAAGAGGAGCTTGACTCGATACTAGAAAAGTTCGAAGACACGTTCCGAGGCATCGGATGCCTCAAAGGAAAGGAGGTGTCACTCCACATTGATCAATCCATTCAACTGGTTGCCCTCAGGCACCGAAGAATAGCATTCCACCTAAGGAAGAAAGTGGAGGAAGAACTAGATGCCCTCGAACGACAGGGCATCATTGAAAAAGTCTTTGGGCCCACCCCGTGGGTGTCTTCAATTGTGGTGGCGCGCAAGCCCGAGCAACCAGGCTAGGTCCGCATCTGTGTGGACATGCGCCTGCCCAGCGCGGCAGTCAAGAGGGAACGGCACTTAACCCCCACCATTGATGATATTCTAGGAGAATTGAATGGAGCTAAATGGTTCTCAAAGATGGACCTCCGATCGGGCTATCACCAGCTGCCCCTTCACCCGGACTCCGGCTACATAACCACCTTCTCCACCCACGTATGCCTCAGACGATATCGACGTCTCAACTTCGGCATCTCCAGCGCGGCGGAGGTTTTTCAGAACACCATCAGAGAGGTTCTAAGCGGGCTGCCAGGAGTCTTGAACGTCAGCGATGATCTACTCATATATGCGAACTCTGTCGAAGAACACCACCAAAGACTGAGAGGGGTGCTGCGGAGAATCAAAGACTCAGTTCTGACCCTGCACCGAGAGAAATGCCAATTCGTCCAAAACAAAATCAGTTTTTTTGGCTACACCTTCTCGGACCAAGGGATTGCCCCCGACCCAGACAAGGTGAGAGATGTGCAAGCAGCCCCGGCCCCTTCCAACATGTCGGAGGTACGAAGTTTCCTGGGCATGGTAAACTTTTGCGCGAGGTTCATTCCGGACTTATCTAACCTCACCAGGAACCTCCGGGAACTTACCAAGTCCACCACCCCCTGGCAGTGGGGAGAGGAACAGGACACTGCCTTCCGGAACACCAAGGCCGCGCTGTCGGCAGACAAGACCCTATCATACTTTGACCCGGCGAAGCATACCAACATAGCCGTGGATGCCAGCCCTAACGGCCTAGGAGCCGTGCTGACACAACGCCAAGGAGAAGATGACTGGGCACCCATCACCTACGCCAGCAGATCACTGACCGAAACAGAACAACGATACTCTCAGATAGAGAGAGAGGCGATTGCGATCCATTGGGCCTGCAGGAATTTTCATGTCTACGTGTACGGACACCCGTTTACCGTCTCCACAGACCATAAGCCTCTGATCCAACTATTCCGAGGGTCAGTGTCCAAGCCACCACCCCGAATAGAGAAATGGATCCTACAGCTGCAAGAATACGACTACCAACTAGAGTACAAGTCGGGAGCGACAAACCCCGCAGATTACCTCTCGAGACATCCCCGAGCTGCAACCAGCGGAGAAAAGGAGGATGCAGAGGAAACTGAAGAATATGTGAAAGCTGTGCTGGAAAGATCAAGACCCCTACCAATGAGCATGGAAATGATCATCGAAGCAACTTGCAGCGATGAAGTCCTTCAACTGGTGGTGAGCACCGTGCAAGCCAACGACTGGAGAGCCATTCAAGCATCACAAAGCAAAAGGACACAGCAGGCGAGAAGTTCCCTGGAAGCCTTTCTGAGGGTGAAGGAAGAACTGTCAGTCAACAGCAAAGGGTGCCTGTTGAGAGGACCACGGATCGTGATGCCTCAAAGCCTAACACAGCAAGCAATAGAGCTCGCTCACCGTGGACACCAGGGGATAGTGAAAACCAAGAGCAGGCTCCGTGCAAAAGTGTGGTTCCCGGACATGGACACCGGAGTGGAACTAGCCGTCAAAGAGTGCCAATGGTGCCAGGCCGCGGGGCAACCTGAACGTCCCCACCCGGTCCTCACCGAGGACAACCCGCAGAGACCATGGGAGTGCATTAGTGCAGACTTCGGACACCTTCCAGATGGAAGGTACATGCTCGTCATCATAGACGACCTCACCAAGTACCCAGAAGTAGAAATCGTGACAACTCTCACTGCCAAGGAAGTAATTGTGAAGTTTGAGAAAGCAATCGCCACGCATGGCATCTTTGAGTGTGTCAAGACGGACAACGGACCACCCTTTCAGGGACAAGAGTTTGCCGAATATCTCAAGGAATGGGGAATCCATCACCGGAAGGTGACCCCCGCTGGCCTCAAGCCAACGGGGAGGTAGAGAGATTCATGCGCACTCTGAACAAAGTCATCCGAATCGCCCATGCGGAGGAGGCCCCCTTGGAGAGAGCAATCTACACATTCCTGAGGGAATATTGGCTCACACCACATCGCACCACGGAAGCAGCCCCAGGGCCATCTGTGATGGGGAGAATAGTCAGAGACACAATTCCCAATCACCACACCTGGACCCCGAACAGCGCAGACCCACGAAAGACTCTATCCAACCGGAGACGGTCAAATAACTATGCCACCTTCCGACGCAGGGCCAAAGAACCGTCAATCCGCAAGAAAGACCAAGTATACGTCAAGGACAGATATCCAGGGAGCAAGTTCAGACTCCCATTTGAGCCTCGACCTTGGACATTCGTGCGCCACACAGGCACCATTGTGACAGCTCAACCGGGGAAGGAAATGGTCACACGCAACATTTCTTTCTTCAAGAAAGCTTCCCCAAACTCCCCGGGTCCCCAAGGCCAGGAACCAGAGGAAGAACCACCCAATCAGCCTGAGGAAACAAGCTGTCCAAGCGGAGGTGAGAATGTAACCTGGCACGAGGACTCGGCGGCGAGCCCCCTTGCCATTGAGACGCCGAGAATCAGCAGTCCCCGGATGACCCCAGGGGTGCCCGAGAACCACCTCCAGAGACCCCACGGAGGGTGCTTCCCCAGGGAGAAGCAGCGGGGTATGGGCTGAGAAGAAATCCGGCCCAATATCCTTTTCCTCTTTTACTATAACACCCAATGACTGATATACTTTTTTTTTGCTTAAATAAAGGTTGAAAGGAATGTAATGTTTGAGACTGCGGGTTAGCAGTCTAGTTAGCCGCGCACCCAGGCGTGCGCATACGTGGGCGTAGCTACGTCACGCGGAGGTACTATAAAAATAAAGAGGGCGTGGCCGGCAAGGCAGTCCGGACCACGCGGAAAGTTAAACTGGTGTCCCGGGTCTGTGCTGCCGCAGCGCTTCGCCCCACCAGGCACATGGGGCCTCGAGACTTGACATGCGCCACGTGGAGTGCCAAGGAAGAGACGCGCCCGACAGAAGAAGGTCAATTATCGTCACACCCTCCAAGTAAGTTTTGTTATCTGATATATGCATAGGGCACAACTGCCGTTAGTGTTGCATAGTGGCACTTTCATTGTCTGCAATCGTTGAAGGGCGACCAGTTAGAGAGGCGCGCGCCGCGCACCCAGCCAGGCCTACGCGGGAAGACGTGTGATGTGCGTGAGGTCATGACGTGACCCGGTGGCGTTGCAGCAACTCGATGCTGCTGGTATGCTTTTAAAGTTGCGCACATGATTAGAGCGTTTTTCTTGCAGCATGAATTCCACTCACCTGACTTTAAAGAAGATGCACCGTTTATGGGGGCTACTTTAAAGTGGTCGTGCGACCCGAGTGAGTAAATACAGAATATGGGTATTCGGCGGACACACCCAAGGCATGTGTGAGGGCATAACTTAAATAAAGTACTCCACAAACACTACCAGTGAAGGTATCAAAGGCTCAGTCCAACACGGGGCCAAATTTAAGTTAAAATGCACTGAGTCAATTATTAAATGGTAAAACCTGAGCAGAAGGGTTAAATCTGAGTACTTCTAAGAAACATCGTTGCAGAAAACTGGAGGCTCGTTTAAATAAACCCTGGTACGGTGGCATGGTGGGAAATATGCAAACGAGTGTGAGCTTGAAAGAGACGGATAGGGGTGGTGATGTCCAAGCAGTACAGAAAGAGCTACATAGCTAAGATTAAAACACAGAGGACGCTTGCTTGTCTGTGTCGTGACAGCATGTGTAAAGCTCCTTGTAACATTGGTATGGCAGCAAAGCATTTCCTGAATCTGGGTGCACTTTTTGTATGGTTCTGGCATTTACATCCATTGGCTGTGTATGATTGGCTGTGGATGCTTAGCAGAGATGTATTAAATGACTAGTTTAGTAATAGTTCCTGTTAGTTAACGTGAACGTAAAAGGAACTTGGTCCTGCTAAAGATCTTTGTAGCGTTTTATGGGTGTGTAGAAGCACATTTCTGGTTCAGCTGGCTGGTCGGTTCTCCATAGCACAGCCTATCCAGCTTGTCTTCTAGAGAGCACTGCTAGCCAAGTAAATAACTGTGCTGAAATGTTGTTTGAATGACCTCGTGGCACCGTTAAGATCATCTTATCCAAATGGCTCTAAGGTGCATACTGGTGTGGTGCAAGGAGAGAGTTGTTGAGCGGGCAGGGCTTGACTTCTGTGCGACTTTGGTGCCCTGTTGTGCACATGAGGGCGCCAAGGGGTCTGATCCTTGTATCTAAGTGTAATTTGTAAAGTGCTGTGTGGTGAATATTGTTAGGTAGAGGTGGCCAAAGGTTGTTGGGTATTGTGACAGCTAGCTAAATACAAGGTGGATCTTTGCCATGTTTGATGTGTTAGGAGTTCTGTCCCAAGTGCTCACTGGGAGTTATTGTGTGGTATCCCTCAGTGGCAAGTGCTGCTGCACGCGGGGCGTTCATCAACAATATGGCATATGTGTGCCTTATTTGTTGCATGAAAGTTGGTCTGTAGTACGTCTATTGAGACCTGTAGGTCTGTATGCCATATCAAGCACGGCGCAGTTGCTTCTGGCAGTACATCCCACAAGGTAGCAGCCACAGTAGAAAACGCAGTTCCACCTGCGCCATCTAGCCAGCAATAGCTCATTCCATGACCAACAGTGTCTACCTGGATTGTAGAGTGAGCAACAGTTTTTTCAGGTAGGAGGGAGCAGAGCCAAATACTGTTCTAATGGTACAGTTGCATGACTTATCTGCAAGACAACGGGCACTATGGGACAATGCATGGCACTGTAAGTTCTTTTAATAGGCTCTGCCAGCAGCTACATACATTCTTCAAAGAAACTAAAGTGGAAAGGGAGAAACTGAAATGCTACTGCACCAATACTTCACCGCGGGCCAGCAGGAACTGTGAAACAGTAGACATGGTAGTAGGTGAAACTGTAATGCTACTAATCTGTTTGTAAAGAGCGGTGCAGGGCAGATTGTGGGCTTTTGTGTAAGTATTCATGCTAATGACAGCCCCTTCACAAGCTGTGATTAACATGAATACTTAGACAAAAGCCCACAATCTTCCCCGCACCGCGTTTTACAAACAAAAGAGTAGAAAAAGTTAAACAAAACAGCGTGTACTTTCTGAAAGTACACGCTGGGTTTTATAACTTGCTCTACTCTTTTGTTTGTAAAACGCGGTGGGGCCGGGGAAGATTGTGGTCTTTTTATCTAAGTATTCATGGTAATCACAGCTCGTGAAGGGGCTGTGATTAGTATGAATACTTAGACAAAAGCCCACAATCTGCCCCACAAGTTCCAACAGCCGGAAGCCCCCAAGCCGAAAAGCCAGCCTTACCTGCACCCCTGACTCTTCCACCGGCACACCGAGCGGCGCGACCATTTTGCGGGATGTCCTGTGTGTGCGCGCTGCACATACGTAAGTGCACACTCGTCTTAAGAGAGGTGTGTGCGCGCACGTTAGGGGTAACAGTGCTTCTATCCCACAATATTTTTATACTTTACAATTTATGAGGCAAGAGGATTCAACAGTCCCAACTCCAGAGGCATCACCAGAACTACCAACAGAAACATTAAAACCAGAGTTGTCCTCGGCGCCATCCCATCACCTTATGCTACCATCTCAACAAGAGCAAAAAATAATGTAATCAATCAGGAAGTGTACCCCCCCTAACATCTATTCCAAAAACACCTATTTTGCATACTAATCAACATTACATTTCTAAGCAAAAGACAGGATACATATTCACAAAATTGTTGGTTGGTTAGCAGAGGTATGTACCCTGTCCAAACAGGAACCACAATCCTCGCAGGGTAAGTCATAACACACCTTAAAATTTCCTCCTGTGCTCACCTTCTGATAGCTTGGCACAGAGCTTAACTCAAGAGGCAATGTTTAAGGTTTTTGTGCAACACTTCATACAATAATACAGTGAAAACACCACAAAAAGACTCCACACTAGGTTAGAAAAATAGATTATGATTTTATAAATGAAACAAGACCAAAACAGCAAGAATCCAATGTGCAGAAGATAATCATTTGTAAAGAATAAATGTCAAAATAATGGTTGCGATAGACCTGGGAAAAGTCAAAAGTTCAGGCTGACCGCAATGGAGTGTGGGCCAGATAAAGAGACCCACTTGGGCCCGCAGTACCTTGACCCGAGATGCGCCATCATCGACAATGAATGTGAGGTGCAGCTGAGGCGATGCGTCAGTGCCAAGTCATGCATTTGACGAGATGCATCAATTTTCTACAGCCAACTGCAGCAGTTCCGAGTGTGAGTGCTGGTTCCGGATGTCATGCACGGCTGCTGCTCCCCTAGTAGACCATGCTTCGAAGGTGAAGTGGTGGTTCTGAAACTGAAGCGCATGGTCCGCTCCCTGCAATGACAAGGATGTGCTGGGTCCAACTCACTCAGCGGCGAAGATACACGGGTTCAGAAGAGGATGCGCGGATTCGAGATGAAGAAGCAGCTTAGGCCTCACTCCCAAGGGCCAAGGACTGGGGTGGCACCACTTGGCAGGGCAGACTCACGGCTTGCAGAGTCCAGGTGCAGATGCAGGTAGTGGAAGTCTTTGATATCCCCAAGACTTGGGAACAGTCTTGGGAACCAAGGCTTGGGAACCAAGCTCTTAGAGTCACTCTGGGTTCAAGTGATGTAGGTCCAGTCCTTCTCACCCAGGCAGTAGAAAAGCAGACACCAGGGCAGCTCAGCAAGTCATGGGCACAGCAAGGGAGAATCTAGCAAAGCAACAGTCCAGCAGAGTGGCAATCCTTTCA
The DNA here is from genome assembly GCF_964263255.1 of Lissotriton vulgaris. Classification (NCBI taxonomy): domain Eukaryota; kingdom Metazoa; phylum Chordata; class Amphibia; order Caudata; family Salamandridae; genus Lissotriton; species Lissotriton vulgaris. The sequence goes on along the minus strand of NC_141687.1, from coordinate 951,642,751 downwards.
GCAGTACAGCAGTTCTTTTTCATGGCAGAGTAGTCACAGGTCCAGAAGTGTACCGAAGTCATGGTGTCAAGCAGTCCAGTACTTATACTCAGTGGTGCTTTTGGAGTGGGGAGAATAGCTTTGAAGTGCACCGAGTCCTTGCCCTTCCTTCCCTAGCACCAGACTCACCACAGGGGGTATGCAATGTGTTCTGTTGGGAGAGGACACAGCCATTTTAGGTGTGTCAGCCCCTCCCTCCCATCCTGCTCAGGAAGGCACATCAGTATGCAGATAGCCACTCAGTCACACCTACCCTTCCGTTGTGTGTGGCTGTCTAGAGGGAATGCAGGAAGCCAGCTATCACCCACCCCAGACACACTTTCCAGAGACAGGTAGAAGGAACCAAATGATTAAAGTAAGTAAACGGCAACTTTCTAAAAGTGGCATTTGCTAAAAGGGAATTTAAAATCCAACTTTACCATAAGGTGTGATTTTATGGTTTAAATCTTTTTATTGATTTCAACAAGCAAATAGGGAGAAAATAGGCACTCAGGTCCGTTAATAGTACATGTAAAAGCCCATCAGGCACGATAAGTTGTATTACCAAAGGCAAACAGCATGGAACGGGTCCTCAAACAAAAAGCAATCCAGAATCGCTCAAGGAAGGAAAAAACCCCATCCCCCTCCTCCCTCGTCCACCGTAATCAAAAAAGAAAAAGAGGAAAACACAGGGAACAGAGGTCTGCTCCCAATGTCTGAAGTTGCGTGGCTTTTGGGGTGCAGCATCTGGGATTTGTGTATGTGGAATGCGAAGGAGACGTAGATACCTGGGACAGGTCAATTCCCGGAATTCTGACATTAGTAGTGTAAGAAAGGGTTGCCAAAGCTCTGGAAATTCAGACCCCCCCTACCCGCCAGCGTCAATGCAAGTTTCTTCATACCCAACGCCGACCATAATCTATGGAGCCAACCTGTGTGTGTCGGAGGTTGAGTGGAGCGCCAGTGGGCCAGGATGTTTTGGGTCGCTGCTCCCAGGGCAATTGCAATCAAGCGGCCTTTGCGTGATTTAAGGAGGTATGTTAGTGGGTTGGGAAGGCCCAGGAGGACATATGATGGAAAACGTGGGATCTGCGTTTCGAGGTGTGTGTCCACCTCGTCTAGTACTTGGGTCCAATAAGCTTGTATGACCTGACAGCTCCAAGGAACTTGTTCTAGTGTACCCACCTTCCCGCAATCCCTCCAGCAGCGGTCACTCCTACGTTTGTTGAATTGGTGAATGCGTTCAGGGGTGTAGTACCAATATGTGGCAACCTTGGTTAGCGTCTCTGTGAGGCCCATATGGTACGCTGAGTGCCTAGCTCTGTGGTAGACTCCCTCCCTCTCTTTGTGGCTCAGGGTTCTTCCCAGTTCTGAGTTGGGACACATGGAAATAAAGCTGAATGTAGGGAATTCCCACCCCTCCTTTCTCTGGCGGCAGTGCCGCTACGTGATGGCGGAAACGCGGTTTACGTCCATGCCAGATTAAGCGCGATAGGTCCGCTTGCGTTAGTTGGATCCAACCCTGAGGGGTTCAAAGGGGAAGGGTCTGAAAGAGGTACAGAATTTGGGGAAGGAAAGTCATCTTCACAGCTGCGATCCGGCCTAGCCAGGACAGAGTGCAGCGTTGCCAGCCATTGAGTACCATACAAATTCGTTTGCGTAGGTTTGAATAGTTAATTTCAGCCATGGCAGGGATAGTAGGGGCCAATTGGATCCCTAATTATGGGACCGCAGTCTATTCCCATACCACCTGATGTTCCTCCTGCAGATGGGCAAGAGTATGTGACGATAGAGAGATGTCCAGGGCTATGGACTTGTCCATGTTTATCTTAAAGCCTGACCGCCAGCAAAACTATGTAATTCAACAGAGAGGGCATACATAGCCGCAATTGGGTTGGAGAGGGACAGGAGAATATCGCCCGCATATAAGCTAATGGTATGGGTATCTCCCCCAAACTTAATCCCTGTTATGAGAGGATGTTGCCGAATTCTGAGTGCTAGTGGTTCCATGTATAGTGCAAAGAGGAGGGGTGACAACGGACACTCCTGCCTTGTGCCCCTCCCAATGGGGAGCCAAAAGGAAGTGTCGCCATTCACACGGACTGTTGCCCAGGGGGAGCGGTAGCAATTTAAGATCCTAGTCCCTAGCTTCTCACCTAAGCCAGCCGCCATCAAAACCATTTCCAGATAAGGCCAATGCACCCTATCGAAGGCCTTCTCTGCATCAATGGTCAGAAGCATGTATTCCCCCTGGGTGCGGGAAGCCAGCTCAATCTGATGGAGGATGCGTTTAGTGTTGTGGCTGGTCTGCCTTTGCAGGATAAAGCCTGCTTGGCCAGGTTCGACCAGTTAGGCCATGTACAGAGCAAGGCGGGCAGCTATGATACTAGTGTAGATCTTAAGGTCTATATTTAAAAGAGAAATAGGCTGGTATGCCCCGCAGGTCGTTGCATCCTTCCCTGGCTTGGGGATAACCACTATTGCTGCCTCTAGCATGTCCCCGGGAATGGCTCCCTCCCGATCAAAGGTATTATATGGGGTCGTCAGGATTGGCACCAACTGAGCACAAAACGTCTTATAAAAGGCGGCCGAGTATCCGTATGGGCCTGGAGATTTACCCAGTTAAGACGGGAGATTGCAGAGATGACTTCTTCCTTCTGGATCGCCCTGTTTAGATGCTCAGCCTGGGGCTGCGTCAGAGAAGGCATGTGAGCTTTAGTTATGTATTTAGCACTGTCCTGGTTATCTAAAGTGGCCCCAGCGTAGAGACCGGCATAGTAGCCCTGGAATGTCTCTGCTATGATAGCATCCTCGTTTACCAGTTCTCCTCCAGATGTCCGGATCGTGTGGACCCCCTATCACTGTCTAACCTCCCGCAGTTTATTTGCTAAGAGGCGGCCACATCTATCCCCTCCCACATAATAGGAATGGCGAAGTCGAAGAGCAGCTTATTCGGCCTTGTCCTGGTCTAGGGCAGCCAGGTGCTTTTGTTCCGTGCACAATTGACTCCTGGCCCGAGAAGCACCAGTGCGCTGATTCATCTGTTCCAAATTAGAAACTCTCTGCGTGAGCTCGGCTCGCTTGCGTTCCCTCTCTGCATTATCAGCAGCAGATATAGCTATAAATACTCCCCGCAAAACTGCCTTTAGTGCTCCCCACTGTGTGGTGGGTGTAGTGTCAGTATTAGCATTGAGATCTAAAAAGTCTGTGATGGCCTTCTGGACTTGTTCTACCACAGAGGTGCGATGTAGCAACGCATCTCGCAGGCGCCAGTGTCGCTGAGGACACGTCGAGGCTGGCAGCAGGAAGGAGGCCAATACCGGGGAGTGGTCTGATAGGGAAGCTGTGAGGATATCAGCGTCTAATACATGGGCCCTGAGTGAGGAGGAGTAAAGGAAATAGTCTAGTCATGCATACGTTTTGTGTGCCCCGGACTAGAATGTGTAGCTACGAGAGCGGGGGTGTAGATGGCGCCAGAGATCGGTTAATCCCAGCTCCCGAAGGCAGGCCTTTGCCCTCTGGATGTGAGTACCCCTGCCTGGTGTGTCCTTTGACAGGAACGGTCTAAGTCATTATCAAATACAATATTGAGGTCTCCCCCAACCGTCAAGTGACGGTCTGTAGTGGCAGCTGCCTCACTGAGAGCCTGAAGGAGGAACTTGAGCTGCCCGTCGTTGGGCACATATATGGACCCCACCACAAATATCATCCCACCCAGGGAGAATTGATAGGTAAACAGACGGCCCCTAATCTCGGCTTCCTTCTGAAGGACCCTTCCTTGGAAGAAGCGGAAGACCAGTATGGCTACCCCAGCTGTTTTAGAGGTACTAGAAGAGAATAGCTGTGTCTGGAAAGCTCGGGATTTTAGCCTGTGGTGGTCATTAGAGAGGAGATGCGTCTCTTGTAGCAAACATATTTCTGTTTTGGAATGCTCAAGGTAATTGAGGACAGCCCTTCGCTTAATTGGATTATTCAGGCCTCTTACGTTGAGCGTGAGGATGTTAAGCGGAGCACGTGTCACCTAAAGGCGGTGTGATGGGTGGAACGCTGTGCACAGAGCGAACTGATAGGGGGAATAAGTGTCAGCAAAGGACCTACATCACACCGATGCTGGGGGAGAGCAAAGCCAAAAGCAAAAAAAGGAGGTGGACGAGGGAACCCATACCCCGAAACAAAACCCTAAATGAGGAAAGTCCCATTGAAAATACAAACAACAACTTGGAAACGGGAAACATGAAAAAAGGATATGTCCAGAAAAAATGTCCGCCATCCCGTGAGAACCAGGAGGTCGTCATGGTGGGCTCGGAATGTGACCAACAGAGGGGATCATGCCTCCCCCCGCCGTCCGCCGCCCTTCAAAAAGCCAGAGCCAAGTCCGCTGAATGTCCCTTTATCCCTCAGCCGTCTGGTTCTCTCCTGCTAGGGCCTCGGCAGCCGAAGCTAGGGCCTCTTGCTGATTCTTAGCAATGTCCACTTTATCCGGCTTCCGAAACCCCCTGCGTCGTCTCTGGCGTTGCCACCCTGTGGCTGTGACCTCGGGCCCTGAGGTGCCGCTCTGGGTATCGTCTTCACTCGGGAGGGTCAAGCTCAGGAGTCGACAGGAGTCAACAAGGGAGTGCATCTGATGCAGTTTGCCGTTGAGGTGAAATATGAGTCTGAACGGGTGCCCCCAAGAGTATTGGATACCCTGCTGTCGTAGGTGCTCCGTCACAGGTTAGAATTGGCGACGGCGTTGTAGAGTAATCAGAGCCAGGTCCTTGTAGAGCACTGGGTTGTGCCCCTTGTACGAGATAGGGTGGAAAGATCTTGCTTTGGAAAGGATAGTCTCCTTGATCTTGAAATCCTGGAGGCACACCAGAATGTTGTATCTACGTGACCTGTTTTCTAGGTCTTCGAGGTGTACTTGAGTGTCCAGGTGCTGATCCTGAAGACAGAGGATTTCATGCTGCAACATGGTGAAGGCCGGTCGTGGTCGCGTCGCACCTTTCTTCCAATGTAGCTACTCTTTCCCCCACCCCGTCAACATCTCTGCGTATCTCCTTGAGTTCGGCTGTTAATTCCGTTTTAACAGTCTGTATGTCCGCTCGGAGGGTGTTGAAAAGGGACTCCATGAAGACTTTAGTAATGGGCTCACCGCTAGCGTCAGGAGCTGCTTGCGGGGACGCCATCTTGGGTGTGAGCGCCGTCGCGCCATGGCCAGGGTGAGCTTTGCCAAATATGTCCGTTTGGGCCTTCGTTTTCCGGGTCCTGGACGATGACATACTCAGAAGCGCAGCAATGCGCGGAGATTACCGACCAGCGCTCCGCCGATGTGCTTGAACCTTCCTTCCGCGCTCGTGGGGCTTGATTATCTCGGCGATGGAAGCCCACCAATATGCGCAGTCTCCTCTCCAGCAGGGGCTTGTCGCGGCCCAGGGGGCCGTCTGACGGGAATATGCAGCTCTGTCAGCCGAGCGATTGCCTGGTTGTCGCCAATCATCAAAGTCTACTGCGGCCCCTCTTAGACCCAGGCTTCAAAGGATCCCACTTTAGTGTATTAGGGCAAGCGAAGCTTTCAAGCCCCCCCGCTGCTGGCACCTCGCCGTGGCTTACCGCTATGTGGACTCAACATGAACATCCCACTCCGTTGCGAGCAGTAGAGTCACCACACCAACCAATCCGCTGTGGCAGGAGGGCTCCGCCGGCAAGCCCGGTTCCGGCCGCACCCAAGTCACACAATTGCACCCATCTGCCACGCTTCACAGGTGCAGCTCCAGTCACTCCTGTTACCTGCGCCCCTCGTCTGTGGGCCTGTGGCATCTGATCACCTCGCTTAAAAAATGGCGGCTCAAGGTCCGTAACGCCAGCTATGTAGGGAGGTAGCAGGACGGGGGACTCAGGGGGGCCACACCTATCTGCTTTAGCGCTGCGTCCCAACACCTCCTGTAGCGCTAGACGTGCCTCTTCATCTGTCAGCCCAGGGTTCGCTGCGTCCCGCGGTTCTGGGTCTCCGCCTCCGGCAGTCCACCACTGTTGCGCCAACGACGAATCACCCACCAGACAGCACCCGACCCGACAACTGGCGCAGAAGGGTGTCGAGCTGCTGCCAGCCCTGTTCTGGGGTCCGGGTCCGCGGCCTGAGGCAGGGGCGTCTCTCGTGCTCCGCTGTGGCCCCTGCGGTCCCGCCCCGCCCCACCACGGCTCTCAGCGCCGTCTCTCTTCAGCTCCAACCCGGTCGTGTGCTCCGGGGCTTCCGCCAGCAAGGTCCCGGGCAGTCGGCACTTCTCTCTGGGGCAGGTAGCCCGCGACTTACAGGCCTCCGCTGTTGATGCCGGCCTCAACAGCCCACAGCTGCCCCTAAATCAAGGCCGCAGCGTGTCACCCTGGCGGGAGGCCTCTCCCCTTGTCCGGTGCCAGCGCCCGTGTCCCAGAGCAGCCTGTCACCAATAGCCTGTACCGGGGGGGAGTTCGGACTTGTTCACGGAGCGATAGGGACACACTGGGATCCGGTGAGTGCTGGGAAAAGCTGATTTGGCGGACGGCGAGCAGGAGCCCAAAAAGACTTGTCCTAGCTGTCCGCCATCTTGGCCACGCCCCTCTAAGGTGTGATTTTAAATTGAGAGTTCAGTGGCCCGAAAACTTGAAAAAGAATCTCCCTTCACAATTTGGGAATTACACTTAAAATATATAATAAGTTAATGACAATGTCATCCTACGGGAGAAATAGGTCTTGCAGTAGTGGAAGATTAAATTGGTATTTTTTCACTACCAGGACATGTACAACTTAAAAGTACATGTCCTGTCTTTTAAATACACAGCACCCTACCCTGTGGGTAGGCAGGGCCTTAAGATTGACTTATATGTATAGAAGGGGAAGGTTTAGGCCTGGAAAGAGGTTTATCATGCGAGGGTGAAGCAGCAGTGTAACTGAACACACAGGCTCTGCAATGGCAAGGCTGAGATTAGGTTAGAGAGCTATTTAAGTGGGTGGCACTAGCAGTGCTGCAGGTCCAGTAGTAGCATTAATTTACAGGCCCTGGGCACATGTAGTGCATGTTAATACGACTTATAAGTAAACTAACTATTCCATTTGGGTAAGCACCAATGTGACCATTTTATGAGGGGAGACTTTAGCACTAGTTGCAGTGGTAAAGTACTCAGAGTCCTTAAGCCAACAAAAACAATGTCAGAAAAAGGGGAGGAGGAAGGCAAAAAGTCTGGTATGACCTTTTAGAGAGGACCATTTTCCAACAAACATGTTAGCTGAGCTCAACCCAGATCTTTTCTTCATTACTGAAATCTGGATAGGAGATGATGTTGCACCCATACTTCCTGTCGTATACTTACTACTGTTCAGAAACCACATCCATAAAAAATAGCAGGGGAGGCTAGCTGTGACATACAAAAATACTTTACCAATCTTCAGCATTAAAGTACACTATTGCTTGGGATGTGATTACATGTGTGCTGCACATCCGTATCAACTTTCTCCACCTCCTTCCTTCTCACCTATCAACCCCGACTTTTATAGATGCTCTCAGCATCTTACACTGGAATAACACACTGCACTACATATCACAGTCACTAAGAGGATTTGTAATAGGATTCTGCAGCCAGTATGAAAATTGTTTATTTTTACTTTCATACAAGGGAGTACACAGAATAGTCAACACAAGAGATATTGCACATACTATATGTGTGTGTGTATTCACGTTTTATGACGCTTAAACAGGTGCTGCACATATTTATAAATGCAAGTGGTGGAGCACTGGCAGACACAAAGAATGAATGGCCTATAAGCAGGGCCACTATAATTATGCGGTAGCCAAGGGCCACATTGTGTGACAGGATTCATTAAATAATGCGGTAAGAAAAGGCAAATTGTGTTGCATTATGCAATGCGTTCTGTGTCATAGTTACCTCCCTATTTTGTGATCATGAAAACATATTGATACAAAAAGAACCCAAACAAAGCAAAATACTAATGTTTTCTAGGATCAAAAAGTATACACATTCATAGATCGTACTAAAATGTAATTCACCCACAAATAATGATTTTGTCTTGCCCGGAAGCACAGGAACACAATGTTATAACAACCATCTCTTACCACCTCCAAGAATGAAATAGTGTGTGTGGAGCTATAGACTTTTTGCCAGCATGAGTACCCTTCTTAAAATTAAAGAAATGTCTCTTTTATTCAGCATATCCAAGTTATATTTGAGACCTTGTCTTCAGTTTGGGATTTAATATGAGTCCACATCCGAAGCAGTCTTTTCTCTTAAGAAAAATCCCTGCAGATCCGTATTGTACATTAAAGATGTATCATGAGTGTCGCGCTAGGAAGCACCTTAAGATTCAAGACAACAACCTTTAGAATATATGTAAAATGTTTTGGATTTTTCTACATTCTGAGTAACTTCTTGCTCAGAGAATAGTCCCTCTGGTCTAACATAAATTTACATGAATATTGAGCTTAAAAAATGTTCATGACAGAGGAGGAGGAGTCATTTCTACCCTGCTTGAATAACATTTAAACACTTAAGGTTCTTTTTAGGTCTCGCCTGTCGATGCGCATGCGCATCGAGCTTGCGAGACTATGGGGGCTTAAACAGTCTTTAACCAACTTGCAAGGAATCGTGGCGATTCCTTGCAGTGCCCGTGAAATTCAAGCTCAGTGCGCATGCGCATTGAGCTTAAAAGCGCGTGCACATGCCCCCAGCCGCCTGCCTTGCATGTATTTTCCCTCAGGCGCACTCCTCCCACACCCCCGCTCCGCCCCCTCCCCTGCCTGCCGTGTCGCATTTCTTCAGTTCCCTCAGCCGCACTCCAGGCCCCTGCTGCTTTCACACCCTCTCCCCGCTCCGCCCCCTCCCCTGCCCGCCGTGTCGCATTTCTCCTCCCCCCTCCCCTTCTCTGCCTTCCCTTCGTCTTGTCTCTTTTGGTCTTATTCTTGTTTTAACTTTTTTTTCATCTTGGTTTGCCTTTCTTCACTTTCTACTGCAGTACCACACTCAGTTTGTCCCTTCACGCGACAGCATCTCTCAAATTGCAGTAAGTCTACAGCGGGTCACTTGTTCTTTTTGATGCTCTACTTCGTTGCAGTTTGTATTTTAAATTTGCACACTTTTGATGCGGCCCCTGCTTTCACTTTCGCGTGCACAGGGACGAGTCCTCTTCACATCCACCCCCTACAGGTGGTGCCTCCCGCTCACGTGCTGCTGGGTGGCTCTTGTTTACCCCACACTACCCAACCTCCCATCTTCGGGGCACTGCACTGTCTCGCCCGCCAGATTTGCATTTTGCCTAGCACCCTTGCCTTCAGTTCTCGTTGACAGTAAATAATAAAGCGTTTCCGCTATGCCGGCTCTGCAGTGCAGGGCCATGAACCATGTATGATAACATCACCCAAAGTCGCCATTCACATACCGTCTATACTACCGACTTTCAAAGGCCCTCATGCTTGTCTGGCTCCTCCCTAAGTAAAGCAATCCAGAAGTACAACTCTGAATCAAAGACTCTCTGCCTCATCTCTTTTACGCTGCGGTATCACCAGGTTAATATCAGGTTAATATCAGCGCTCAAGAAAACTGGATCTTCGGTGCAGTGAGGAAAGAAATCATTACCTTTCTGTTTATTTCTATTTACAAACGTCTGCCATCTAGCCCCCCTCCGCCCCCGCCCCTGCCTGCCGTGTCGCATTTCTTCAGTTCCCTCAGCCGCACTCCAGGCCCCTGCTGCTTTCATACCCTCTCCCCGCTCCGCCCCCTCCCCTGCCCACCGTGTCGCATTTCTCCTCCCCCCTCCCCTTCTCTGCCTTCCCTCCGTCTTGTCTCTTTTGGTCTTATTCTTGTTTTAACTTTTTTTTCATCTTGGTTTGCCTTTCTTCACTTTCTACTGCAGTACCACACTCAGTTTGTCCCTTCACGCGACAGCATCTCTCAAATTGCAGTAAGTCTACAGCGGGTCACTTGTTCTTTTTGATGCTCTACTTCGTTGCAGTTTGTATTTTAAATTTGCACACTTTTGATGCGGCCGCTGCTTTCACTTTCGCGTGCACATGGACGAGTCCTCTTCACATCCACCCCCTACAAGTGGTGCCTCCCACTCACGTGCTGCTGGGTGGCTTTTGTTTACCCCACACTACCCAACCCCCCATCTTCAGGGCACTGCACTGTCTCGCCCGCCAGATTTGCATTTTGCCTAGCACCCTCGCCTTCAGTTCTCGTTGACAGTAAATAATAAAGCGTTTCCGCTATGCCGGCTCTGCAGTGCAGGGCCATGAACCATGTATGATAACATCACCCAAAGTCGCCATTCACATACCGTCTATACTACCGACTTTCAAAGGCCCTCATGCTTGTCTGGCTCCTCCCTAAGTAAAGCAATCCAGAAGTACAACTCTGACTCAAAGACTCTCTGCCTCATCTCTTTTAAGCTGCGGTATCACCAGGTTAATATCAGGTTAATATCAGCGCTCAAGAAAACTGGATCTTCGGTGCAGTGAGGAAAGAAACCATTACCTTTCTGTTTATTTCTATTTACAATTTAGAAAAGGGGGTGGTGATGAACAGAGTGTCTGAGTTAAACAGACCACTCTTACCCAGTCCAAAGATCAGGGCTTGATCCATCACCGTTATTTATCTCACTGCCCCATCCCAGCTCAGAACCTGGCTATATGCAAATCAGTCTGTCCCTGGCCCAGTGCATCATGGGAACAGGGCAGACTAAACTACCAAGCCAATTCTTCACCAGAAAGGAGACAAGCTACCGGGGACCGGTTTCTGGCATTTCAGCCTTCTTCGGCCCGGCTTGCTTGAATCCTGATGGAGCAGTGAGAAAGGGACTCATGTCTGAGTATACCCTGCCACACCTATAGTGGCCAAAAACGATTTAGAAAAGGGGGTGGTGATGAACAGAGTGTCTGAGTTAAACAGACCACTCTTACCCAGTCCAAAGATTAGGGCTTGATCCATTACCGTTATTTATCTCACTGCCCCATCCCAGCTCAGAACCTGGCTATATGCAAATCAGTCTGTCCCTGGCCCAGTGCATCATGGGAACAGGGCAGACTAAACTACCAAGCCAATTCTTCACCAGAAAGGAGACAAGCTACCGGGGACCGGTTTCTGGCATTTCAGCCTTCTTCGGCCCGGCTTGCTTGAATCCTGATGGAGCAGTGAGAAAGGGACTCATGTCTGAGTATACCCTGCCACACCTATAGTGGCCAAAAACGATTTAGAAAAGGGGATGGTGATGAACAGAGTGTCTGAGTTAAACAGACCACTCTTACCCAGTCCAAAGATCAGGGCTTGATCCATCACCGTTATTTATCTCACTGCCCCATCCCAGCTCAGAACCTGGCTATATGCAAATCAGTCTGTCCCTGGCCCAGTGCATCATGGGAACAGGGCAGACTAAACTACCAAGCCAATTCTTCGCCAGAAAAGAGACAAGCTACCGGGGACCGGTTTCTGGCATTTCAGCCTTCTTCGGCCCGGCTTGCTTGAATCCTGATGGAGCAGTGAGAAAGGGACTCATGTCTGAGTATACCCTGCCACACCTATAGTGGCCAAAAACGATTTAGAAAAGGGGGTGGTGATGAACAGAGTGTCTGAGTTAAACAGACCACTCTTACCCAGTCCAAAGATCAGGGCTTGATCCATCACCGTTATTTATCTCACTGCCCCATCCCAGCTCAGAACCTGGCTATATGCAAATCAGTCTGTCCCTGGCCCAGTGCATCATGGGAACAGGGCAGACTAAACTACCAAGCCAATTCTTCACCAGAAAGGAGACAAGCTACCGGGGACCGGTTTCTGGCATTTCAGCCTTCTTCGGCCCGGCTTGCTTGAATCCTGATGGAGCAGTGAGAAAGGGACTCATGTCTGAGTATACCCTGCCACACCTATAGTGGCCAAAAACGATTTAGAAAAGGGGGTGGTGATGAACAGAGTGTCTGAGTTAAACAGACCACTCTTACCCAGTCCAAAGATCAGGGCTTGATCCATCACCGTTATTTATCTCACTGCCCCATCCCAGCTCAGAACCTGGCTATATGCAAATCAGTCTGTCCCTGGCCCAGTGCATCATGGGAACAGGGCAGACTAAACTACCAAGCCAATTCTTCACCAGAAAGGAGACAAGCTACCGGGGACCGGTTTCTGGCATTTCAGCCTTCTTCGGCCCGGCTTGCTTGAATCCTGATGGAGCAGTGAGAAAGGGACTCATGTCTGAGTATACCCTGCCACACCTATAGTGGCCAAAAACGATTTAGAAAAGGGGGTGGTGATGAACAGAGTGTCTGAGTTAAACAGACCACTCTTACCCAGTCCAAAGATCAGGGCTTGATCCATCACCGTTATTTATCTCACTGCCCCATCCCAGCTCAGAACCTGGCTATATGCAAATCAGTCTGTCCCTGGCCCAGTGCATCATGGGAACAGGGCAGACTAAACTACCAAGCCAATTCTTCACCAGAAAGGAGACAAGCTACCGGGGACCGGTTTCTGGCATTTCAGCCTTCTTCGGCCCGGCTTGCTTGAATCCTGATGGAGCAGTGAGAAAGGGTCTCATGTCTGAGTATACCCTGCCACACCTATAGTGGCCAAAAACGATTTAGAAAAGGGGGTGGTGATGAACAGAGTGTCTGAGTTAAACAGACCACTCTTACCCAGTCCAAAGATCAGGGCTTGATCCATCACCGTTATTTATCTCACTGCCCCATCCCAGCTCAGAACCTGGCTATATGCAAATCAGTCTGTCCCTGGCCCAGTGCATCATGGGAACAGGGCAGACTAAATTACCAAGCCAATTCTTCACCAGAAAGGAGACAAGCTACCGGGGACCGGTTTCTGGCATTTCAGCCTTCTTCGGCCCGGCTTGCTTGAATCCTGATGGAGCAGTGAGAAAGGGACTCATGTCTGAGTATACCCTGCCACACCTATAGTGGCCAAAAACGATTTAGAAAAGGGGGTGGTGATGAACAGAGTGTCTGAGTTAAACAGACCACTCTTACCCAGTCCAAAGATCAGGGCTTGATCCATCACCGTTATTTATCTCACTGCCCCATCCCAGCTCAGAACCTGGCTATATGCAAATCAGTCTGTCCCTGGCCCAGTGCATCATGGGAACAGGGCAGACTAAACTACCAAGCCAATTCTTCACCAGAAAGGAGACAAGCTACCGGGGACCGGTTTCTGGCATTTCAGCCTTCTTCGGCCCGGCTTGCTTGAATCCTGATGGAGCAGTGAGAAAGGGACTCATGTCTGAGTATACCCTGCCACACCTATAGTGGCCAAAAACGATTTAGAAAAGGGGGTGGTGATGAACAGAGTGTCTGAGTTAAACAGACCACTCTTACCCAGTCCAAAGATCAGGGCTTGATCCATCACCGTTATTTATCTCACTGCCCCATCCCAGCTCAGAACCTGGCTATATGCAAATCAGTCTGTCCCTGGCCCAGTGCATCATGGGAACAGGGCAGACTAAACTACCAAGCCAATTCTTCACCAGAAAGGAGACAAGCTACCGGGGACCGGTTTCTGGCATTTCAGCCTTCTTCGGCCCGGCTTGCTTGAATCCTGATGGAGCAGTGAGAAAGGGACTCATGTCTGAGTATACCCTGCCACACCTATAGTGGCCAAAAACGATTTAGAAAAGGGGGTGGTGATGAACAGAGTGTCTGAGTTAAACAGACCACTCTTACCCAGTCCAAAGATCAGGGCTTGATCCATCACCGTTATTTATCTCACTGCCCCATCCCAGCTCAGAACCTGGCTATATGCAAATCAGTCTGTCCCTGGCCCAGTGCATCATGGGAACAGGGCAGACTAAACTACCAAGCCAATTCTTCACCAGAAAGGAGACAAGCTACCGGGGACCGGTTTCTGGCATTTCAGCCTTCTTCGGCCCGGCTTGCTTGAATCCTGATGGAGCAGTGAGAAAGGGACTCATGTCTGAGTATACCCTGCCACACCTATAGTGGCCAAAAACGATTTAGAAAAGGGGGTGGTGATGAACAGAGTGTCTGAGTTAAACAGACCACTCTTACCCAGTCCAAAGATCAGGGCTTGATCCATCACCGTTATTTATCTCACTGCCCCATCCCAGCTCAGAACCTGGCTATATGCAAATCAGTCTGTCCCTGGCCCAGTGCATCATGGGAACAGGGCAGACTAAACTACCAAGCCAATTCTTCACCAGAAAGGAGACAAGCTACCGGGGACCGGTTTCTGGCATTTCAGCCTTCTTCGGCCCGGCTTGCTTGAATCCTGATGGAGCAGTGAGAAAGGGACTCATGTCTGAGTATACCCTGCCACACCTATAGTGGCCAAAAACGATTTAGAAAAGGGGGTGGTGATGAACAGAGTGTCTGAGTTAAACAGACCACTCTTACCCAGTCCAAAGATCAGGGCTTGATCCATCACCGTTATTTATCTCACTGCCCCATCCCAGCTCAGAACCTGGCTATATGCAAATCAGTCTGTCCCTGGCCCAGTGCATCATGGGAACAGGGCAGACTAAACTACCAAGCCAATTCTTCACCAGAAAGGAGACAAGCTACCGGGGACCGGTTTCTGGCATTTCAGCCTTCTTCGGCCCGGCTTGCTTGAATCCTGATGGAGCAGTGTCCTGTTCCCATCATGTACTGGGACAGGAACAGACTAATTTGCATACAGCCAGGTTCTGAAACTGGGATGGTGCAGTGAGCTAAAAAACGGTGTTGGATCTAGCCCTGATCTCTTGACTGGGTGAGAGCTTTCTGCTTAATTCAGAGACTCTGTCCCTCACCACCCCTTGTTGTAAATATTTTTGTCCACCCTAAGCGTGGAAGGGGATTCTCAGATGTGAGACCCTTGCTCATTGCACCATCAGGATTCAAGCAAACCGGGCCGAAGACGGCTGTAATGCCAGAAACCGGTCCCCGGGAGCTTGTTTCCTTCCCAGTGTAAGAATTGGCTTTTGTAGTTTGGTTTGCCCTGTTCCCATCATGTACTGGGACAGGAACAGACTAATTTGCATACAGCCAGGTTCTGAAACTGGGATGGTGCAGTGAGCTAAAAAACGGTGTTGGATCTAGCCCTGATCTCTTGACTGGGTGAGAGCTTTCTGCTTAATTCAGAGACTCTGTCCCTCACCACCCCTTGTTGTAAATATTTTTGTCCACCCTAAGCGTGGAAGGGGATTCTCAGATGTGAGACCCTTGCTCATTGCACCATCAGGATTCAAGCAAACCGGGCCGAAGACGGCTGTAATGCCAGAAACCGGTCCCCGGGAGCTTGTTTCCTTCCCAGTGTAAGAATTGGCTTTTGTAGTTTGGTTTGCCCTGTTCCCATCATGTACTGGGACAGGAACAGACTAATTTGCATACAGCCAGGTTCTGAAACTGGGATGGTGCAGTGAGCTAAAAAACGGTGTTGGATCTAGCCCTGATCTCTTGACTGGGTGAGAGCTTTCTGCTTAATTCAGAGACTCTGTCCCTCACCACCCCTTGTTGTAAATATTTTTGTCCACCCTAAGCGTGGAAGGGGATTCTCAGATGTGAGACCCTTGCTCATTGCACCATCAGGATTCAAGCAAACCGGGCCGAAGACGGCTGTAATGCCAGAAACCGGTCCCCGGGAGCTTGTTTCCTTCCCAGTGTAAGAATTGGCTTTTATAGTTTGGTTTGCCCTGTTCCCATCATGTACTGGGACAGGAACAGACTAATTTGCATACAGCCAGGTTCTGAAACTGGGATGGTGCAGTGAGCTAAAAAACGGTGTTGGATCTAGCCCTGATCTCTTGACTGGGTGAGAGCTTTCTGCTTAATTCAGAGACTCTGTCCCTCACCACCCCTTGTTGTAAATATTTTTGTCCACCCTAAGCTTGGAAGGGGATTCTCAGATGCGAGACCCTTGCTCATTGCACCATCAGGATTCAAGCAAACCGGGCCGAAGACGGCTGTAATGCCAGAAACCGGTCCCCGGGAGCTTGTTTCCTTCCCAGTGTAAGAATTGGCTTTTGTAGTTTGGTTTGCCCTGTTCCCATCATGTACTGGGACAGGAACAGACTAATTTGCATACAGCCAGGTTCTGAAACTGGGATGGTGCAGTGAGCTAAAAAACGGTGTTGGATCTAGCCCTGATCTCTTGACTGGGTGAGAGCTTTCTGCTTAATTCAGAGACTCTGTCCCTCACCACCACTTGTTGTAAATATTTCTATTTACAAACGTCTGCCATCTAGCAAAGTTAAGAGGCAGCTTCTAAATGCCTTAGCTGAACACCTGTTGTTTCTATCATCCACTATTTCCCACAGAATATTAAAAAGATAAACCTGTACTCCCTAATATGAACCTTTTGTTTTGCCTCGAACTTGTTTCTTAGTTTGGAGGCCATTTCCTGTAATATAGCTTGTGTCCTTATAAAATGGCAAAGTGACTGAAGCTGGCGTATTTTTTTTAATGTCCTCGTGGGAGTGACCAGAAGCCCTCTAACCCCCTCTCCCTGCTCTCCTCTCTCTCTCTCCCTCACTCACTCCACTCCCTCTTCTCTCCCTCCTTCCCTCTCGTCCTCCCTCTTTCTCTCTCCCTCCCCTCACTCTCTCACTCTCCCTCTCTCTCTGTCTACCTCTCTCCCTTTCCCTCACTTCCCTCTCACTCTCACTCTCTCCTCTCTCCTTTCTCACCCTCTCCCTCTCCCTCTCTCTCTCCTCTCTCCTCTCTTAACCTTCCCCCTGCTCTCCTTTTTCCCCCTCTCCCCATCTCCCCCTCTGCCTGCTCTCCTCTCTCTCTCTTCCTCCCCTCTCTCCCCCCTCCGTCCTTCGCTCTCGTCCTTCCCCTCTCTTCTTACCCTCCCTCTCTCCCTCTCCCTTTCCCTCTCTTCCTTTACCTCACTTCCCTCTCCCTCTCTCCCTCTCCCTCTCTTCCCTCTCCTCTCTCCCCGTCTCCGTCTCTCTCTCCTCCATCCCCCTCGATCTCTCCTCTCTCTCCTCTCTCCCCCTCTCTCTCTCCCCCCTCCCCTCTCTCTCCCTCTCTTTACCCTCTCCTTTTTCTCCCTCTCCCCATCTCCCCCTCTGCCTGCTCTCCTCTCGTTCTCCCTCCCCTCTCTCTCCCCTCCGTCCTTCGCTCTCGTCCTCCCTCTCTCTTCTTACCCTCCCTCTCTCCCTCTACCCTCTCTCCCTTTCCCTCTCTCCCTCTACCCTCTCTCCCTTTCCCTCTCTCCCTTTCCATCACTTCCCTCTCCCTCTCTCCCTTTCCCTCTCTTCCCTCTCCTCTCTCCCTGTCTCTCTCTCTCTCTCCTCCATCCCCCTCTCTCTCTCCTCTCTCCTCTCTCCCCCTCTCTCTCTCCTCTCCCCTTCTCTCTCTCTTCTCTCCCCCTCTCTCTCCACTCTGTCCTTTGCTCTCGTCCTCCCCCTCTCTTCTTACCCTCCCTCTCTCCCTCTACCCTCTCTCCCTTTCCCTCTCTTCCTTTCACTCACTTCCCTCTCCCCCTTTCCCTCTCTTCCCTCTCCTCTCTCCCCGTCTCCGTCTCTCTCTCCTCCATCCCCCTCTCTCTCTCCTCTCTCTCCTCTCTTCCCCTCTCTCTCTCTCTCCCCTCCGTCCTTCGCTCTCGTCCTCCCCCTCTCTTCTTACCCTCCCTCTACCCTCTCTCCCTTTCCCTCTCTCCATTTCCCTCACTTCCCTCTCTCCCTTTCCCTCTCTTCCCTCTCCTCTCTCCCCGTCTCCGTCTCTCTCTCCTCCATCCCCCTCTCTCTCTCCTCTCTCCCCCTCTCTCTCTCCTCTCTCCCCTCTCTCTCTCCCCCTCTCTCTCTCCTCTCTCCCCCTCTCTCTCCCCCCCTCTCTCTCCTCTCTCCCTCTCTTTACCCTCTCCTTTTTCTCCCTCTCCCCATCTCCCCTCTCACCACTCAACACTCTACCCTCTCACCACTCACCACTACACTCCCTCTCCAATCCCTCTCTCTCTCCTCACTCACCTCTCTCTTGCCTCTCTCCCCTCTCCTCACTCACCCCTCTCCTCACTCTCTCCAGGCCTGACTCTCTCCTCCCCTCTCACCACTCTCCCCTCTCACCACCACTCTCCCCTCTCAACACTACTCTCCTCACCACTCTCCCCTCTCCTAATTGCATTTTTTCACGGCCGCCTGGCCGTGACACCACATCAAAGGGCTTCTCCTCCCCTAATTATTTTTTTACGGCCGGCCGGCCGTACTTTAAGTTTCACGCCCGCCATACAACATACAACCACACATACAACCACATGCACAACCAAATCAGTGCACGCTTTCACCAGTCACACACACACCACAAGCCGTCGGTGCACGCTTTCACCAGGCATACACCACCAGCGTCAGTGCATGCTTTCACCAGGCACACACACCACCAGCCGTCAGTGCACGTTTCCACTAGGCACACACACCACCAGCCGGCAGTGCACACTTCCACCACTCAGCACCACCACAGCACCACTCAGCACCACTACAGCATCACTCAGGGGCACCACAACATCACTATGTGCTACAACAGCATCACTGAACGCCACAGCATTACTTGTCCCCAAAACAACATCACTCAGCGCCACCACAGCATCAATCTGAACAACCATTCAACAACAACTGGTTCAAATATTTTCTGTCAATGTTTCAAGCTTTATTACAAATGTCATAAAAAGATGTTAAATGTTTTCACTTCTGTTCTTGTTAAAACATTGTGATTTGTCAAATCAATACATGTAAAACAGGGGAAAACTAAACATGTACCTTTACTAATGCTATGGATGTAACATTTGCTAACTTTATAACTATTGGCATTTCTAATAACAAAATTAATACTTTTATATTTTGAAAAACATAAACAAAAAATAAAATGTATTTACATTTTACACACCAAAAGCTCAAACTTTTCACATCCACAACCACATCCACCGCCACATCCACCGCCACCAGATCCACCACACCCACCACCACCACCACCACATCCACCACCACATCCACCATCACCACCACATCCACCACCACATCCACCACCACATCCACCACCACATCCACCGCCACATCCACCACCACATCCACCACCACATCCACCACCACATCCACCGCCACATCCACCACCACATCCACATCCACCGCATGCACCACCACCACATCCACCACATCCACATCCACCGCATCCACCACAACCACATCCACATCCACCACATCCACCACCACATCCACCACCACCTCCACCACCACATCCACCACCGCATCCACCACCCCATTCACCACCACCACCGCATCCACCAACACCACATCCACCACCACCACCACATCCACCACCGCATCCAACACCACCACATACACCACCACATCCACCACCACATCCACCACCACCACATCCACCACACCCACCACCACCACATCCACCACCACATCCACCACACATCCACCAACACATCCACCAACACTTCCACCACCACCGCATCCACCACCACCACATCCACCACCGCATCCACCACCACTGCATCCACCAACACCACATCCATGACCACCACCACATCCACCACCGCATCCACCACCACATCCACCAACACATCCACCACCACCATATCCCCCAGATCCACCACCACCACATCTATATGTGTGTGTGTGTGTGTGTGTGTGTGTGTGTGTGTGTGGCTCTGTGTGTGTGTAGGTGCACATGCAATGTTCTTGGATTTTCGTCACAATAAAATACACTGAACATAATCTTCACAAAAGTTATTTACAAACGTTTAAGGTATTGCCATTATAAATTACAATAACTTTTATTTAAGTATTAATTATTTACAAAAATAAAAGCCATTGTTATTTGTAATATCAATACATCTAAGTCACGTAAATACAACACACATTGCATTACAAATGCTATAGGTGTCACATTTGCGAAAGTTAAAACTATTGACATTGTAACTGACAAAGCTATTAATTTTGCTATTTTCAAAACCAACACATAAATAAAAAAGTGTCATTTACAATAACAATCGCTCAAACTTTCCTAATGCGAGACCTATTGCATTTCCAATGCTTGTTAATTTTGCAGACAAATGTCCTTCCCCAGTCCATCAACTAGAGACATTATTGCCCTATGGCAATAGTGTTGGCCAATCTAATATGTTTCTGGACAACAGGTTCACATCTTCTGCAGAAAGACTGCATGTTTTGGCCTACGAATATATTGCCCTGGCCTTCAACTAACACCTCCCATACTTGATTGGTTACAAAACAGCTTCATTAATTGAGTCATATTCTTTTTGGTGAGGCCCTAGCAAGATGTGTCTGCACACTGAACACAAGCTCCCCGCTGGTCTCACTTTCCACACTTAAGCAGGACTTATCTTTAGAATAACAATATCTCCAAAGTTCGTTGAAACCAAGAAACAGAGAGGAAGGAAGGAGGAAAACCAAAATAATTGGTGAAAAGGAGATTAATGGTCATTACAACTTCATACCGTCTCCTCGTCATACTTATCTTGTACCTGACGAAATGTAACAGCAGCAGTAACACCAGTAAACACCAGTAAAGCAGGACACAGCCCACATTAAAAGAACAATCAGTAAAGTTCAAAATGGAGAACATTGGCCCAAAGTTCAAAGGATCCCAGATCTGCAACTTTAACTAGAAGCGGATACCCAAATATTTATTCCACGAAGGTCTGGCAAAAGGACTAATTTAGATTCTGTAAAGCAAGCAGCTACTCCATTAGTGGATCTACCATGAACCAGGAGAGTGAGCTAACAAGCATGTGGGCGCAAGTGGTAGAGCAGACCATGGAAAACAATACACTACAAGGCACCAACGGAAGCTTCAAAACCAAGACATCCTTGCCAAATAAATCCACATAAAACAACTTGTAACACAATCTTTGGATTTTGATTAATTGAAGAAAGGGCCTTTGTCAGAAAAGATGGACCAGGCAATGAAGAGCTTGACACAGCTGAGACCTCATCTCCCATCAATCTCGCCTAAATGTCTGGCTGATGTTCCAACCATCAACAAGAGCATCTTGTCAGAAAGGTGATTTAGGAGAAACTCCAACAAATGCTGTACTGTACAACACTGTAAAAGTTGTAGGGCCACAGAAAGATTCCATGGCAACAAAAGAGTGAGCTGGGAGAAGCTTGCTCTGTAAAAGACAACTGGTATCCGTGTCCATCTGTAGCAACACCCTTCCCTGCTCATTTATCTATTATTTATTTTCTTTTACTTGCAGAACACGGAATCACCCATATATAAAGAGTTATGCTCCTTAATTATGAAAAGGAGGGACTGTGAATACTCATTCTCTACAGTTCATGAAAAGTGTAAATTGCAGCCCACCATCTATTAAAAACTGAAGCACATAAGTGGCCTCTCCATGAAGGCCAGAATCCCCGTGGAGCGTGCTGTGCTGAAAATAGGACCAAAGCTAGACCTACACCTGCACAGTCGAGGAATGGTAAAAATGTTGGATTACCATTGATGGGTCCTAATTCTAGATTTCTCCTCTTTCAACCTCCAGGTCCAAAAGCGGAGATTGAGGCAATACTGTAACCATAGAACCCAAGACCTAAAAGATGAGAAACAACTGGAAGAACCAAATATTAGGCATTTCTGTGGCATCCGAAGCCACTGCATCTGTTGCCAGAAATAGACACTCATCATAACCTGGATCCGTTTTCTCCTGGCCTAAGTGATAACCTGAAAAACGTAACAGAACCTTCGAAAGGAGGGGATAGTCAAGTGAAGTAAAGAAAGCCTATCGGGAAGATCTGAATCACCTGCAAAATTGACAAGAAATATTTGAGAAACGGCAGCAGCCTTACAGAAATCACCGGTTAGGGTACTGCACTTTCACATTGACTCCACTCCACTCCACGGATGTGAACAACTAACCAAGAAATCAGGTGTTCTTTTCAGGAATTGATATGAAAAGTCACCCTTGCTAGACCGTTTATCATGAAATTCACAACCAGGGCCGGTGCTAGGCATGGGCAGCATGGGCAGCTGCCCAGGGCCTCACACTCAGCTCACCAGCATGGGGCCCCGCCCTGGTGGTGTGTCCTGTTGTTTCCCTGGCGATCCATTTCAAAGAAAGGTGTTCCCTTGCAATTAAGGTCCTTCGGAGGGGCCCCCCTCTCCGGGCCTCTCAGGGATGGTGTCTTGAGGCATAGGGGAGGGAGACGCTCCCTTCAATTGCAAGGAGACCCATTTAAAGACACAGTGGGAGGCCTATTGTCCAGCATTTTGGCACCCCCACAGGCTTAACTTTTAGCCCACAAGCAATTCTCACACCTCTCGGACTGAAGGTGTGAGAAATGCTTGTGGGCTGAAAGTTAAAACTGGGGGGGGGGGGGAATGCTGGACAATGGGCCTCCCACGGTGTCTGTGATTGGTCTCCTTGAAAGGGGCCACTTATCTACATTAGAGGGGCCTCGCACATTCCCTTTTAGCCCAGGGCCTCGCAAATCCTACAACCGGCCCTGTTCACAACCATAGTGTCCGTTCGGATCTGGATATTTGTCCCACTAGAAGTATGTTTCTGCATATTATTTGCTACAAAACATACTTTTATCTGCTTATTGTCTGCTTCATCAAAGTTACAGTTCTAAAAAAAAATCACATGATTTGCAGAAGCATGGTGTCCATTTGGATCTGGACTGGAAGGCCCATCAGCGGACAGGGAAACATCGGAAGGGCATGTAAAATGACAGCCAGCCCCTTCATAGGCAGGGAGTGAGGAAGCCCATCACACCTGCCTCTATTGAGTTGAAATGAGTCAATTGATTAATCAGATTGAGCTGCGAAGATAGTGCACAGTCTTTTAAGGATTGAGGGGTCTAATAACTGTAGCACAGCACCGTAAACAGCAGGAGATGATGGAACTAACTCCTAATATCCCCAGACCCTGGCCATTAGTGTCAGTAAATATATGTCTTACCAAGGCTCTAGATGAAGCATGCTCAAGGTTCCACGAATATCCAGGCCCCTTTGCCCGCATGAACTGGTACCCACCTCTGGGCGAGAGACACCTGCAGCTGATGAACAACAAAAAAGGGACAAGAAATCAGCGTAACTCCGCAAACCTCAGAAATGCACTCAGATCTGTTAAAAAAAGAGGCTTGAAGAATTCTAGTTTGTCAGGAAATATTTTGTCATACTGAAAAGCAACCATTGCATCTGAAGAATGCTGAAGACCACTTGTGTGTCCACATTCACTTGATGAAACATGAGTGACTGTATGACACATTGGTCTGGATACAGCTGCATGATGATGGCCAGGTAGTGCAGAATGGACACCAGCAGTGGCGGTTAACACTATTATAACTTCAGAACAAAGGGGAAGACTGACCTGTCATTCAGGGCCCTGGACAATGATCTTCAGGAAGTATTGATGATATGAATGGATAGGAACATGCATAAGCTAGGCGAGTGCACACTGCTAAATGACCTGCTCATGTACTTTGCAGGCAAAGTTGTGCCGCAAAAAAGGGTTTTGTAGAAGGATTTTCCTATAAAAGCTTTCTTGTACCACAAGAGTATGTTGGATATTTGTCCCACAAGAAGTATGTTTCTGTTTTGTTTTTTTTTTGCTAAAAAACATACTTTTATCTACTTATTGTCTGCTTCATCAAACTTACAGTTCTAAAAACATTCATATGATTTTTAGGAGCAAAGTTCTGCAGTTTTACAAACTCCGAGAAGTTTCAGTTCCTGAAGGTCAAGAGATATCATAAACCACTCTAGGAAGTACCAGAGATACTCCTGGCAGGGGTACATGCCCACCACCATGCAAAACATATTCCATTTTGAACGAGTGAATCCATCTTGAAATTATCTTTAGAAACATGTTGGCACAGTTTAGATCTAGCGCTGAACACATATGTTTCTATACCTTCTGGACAAAGAACAGGATTGAATAAAATACCAGACCCTGTTCACCAAGCTGGGCCCCAACAGTGATCTGATGAAGGAGAGACAGTATTTCTTCTCCAAAAATCCTTGTCTAGCTGCTATTCCCAGGCAAAGAAGTGTAAGTAAATGCCCAAATTTGGTCTGGAGGCTCACAAATGTGATGACATAATAGTTGCTGAACCCTCCCAGGGCACAATGATCGGAATTAGTGCCCATTTTAAACAATTCAATGTAATTTGCATTGAAATAGCTAAGGAAACCAAGCACTTCTGACAGAGTAGTCAAAAGAGCTATTGCTTCACGGGAGTCAAAGGGCCTTGAAGGAAAAACTCTTACCTTGAGGCCTCTACCTCTACAAGTCCAGGGCATCTAAAATAATTCCCTGAAGAAGGACAGAAAATGAAAACATGGTTATCATTCAGATCAAAACAGAATAGCTCACGATCAAGAAATGGAGGATTCAACAGCTTAGACTTTTGGACAGTATTCAACCTTTCATTCACAACCTCAAGGTCCAATGAGACTCCCACTGCTGAAGCCATTATACAAAATCCATCAAAAACAATATCAGATAGGGACTGTACTTGAGACTCCATCTTGAGCCGAGCAGAACATTGTACACTGTCATGAACTACCACAAAAATTGCCTAAAGTTCTTTCAGCAATGACTGAAAGGCACAATCAACATTGCATATCACTTCTAGATGGTAGCCTCGATATTTTTGACAATTGCATATCCAGCAAGCACCCTGTGAAGGTAAGGTAACACCAATTGCTAGATTTGATAAACAGGGAATTTGTCTGAAGAACTTCTGACAATCTTCCAGAAGTCTCTCCAAACCATATATTTGTGCAATAGACTTGAGTTTTGGCATCCTGTAATATTTACTTAATTGCTAGAAGATGGCATCCAGACAGTGGGGCAAAGATGAATTTTGAGTGTGGGTCCTGGTGATAGCACAGGAACACACCTCCCCCCGAGCTGCAAACGCTTTAGAATGTCTTAATTGATTTACATTACGCTTTTTTTTATTTTATGGTCCAAGTCCACCTCGTGAGTGGGAGAAAAATGGGAAAAGAATGGAGACTCATAGCAGCCAGCATTCGAGAAACCTCCTGGGAAGCAAATAACTTGCCCCGTCTATCAGAAGCTTGTTTTGCTCCTACGACAGAGGCGCATTGGGGAAATTGGAAGAAAGAAATGGTCACAAGGATTGGCGAGTGCTTGCATAGTGGAGGTTCTTTGCATTTCTTATGCAGAGAAAAGACATTGTTCAACAGCCATGTGTCTGCTATTTGGGCTTTTCAGGCTATATCCTGATAGGTGCTTTTGGTCTTCTTTGCTGGGAATGTACGGCGTGAAATAACACCACTCTTTCACTGCCGCCCTATGCCACAGAGTCCAGTGACACTTTACGTGCAGCTCAGGAGCGTAAGGGAAGATATTTTCTTACGTAGATCATTGGGCAGAGGTAACAGCTTTTTCAGACAGACCCAGAGACAGGATACTCCAGTTCTGTTTTTCCTATTCAGAAATTAACCGATAAGACAGAAAATTGTTGGATGTTATGGCACAGTACCCCGCAGCTCTACCTTACTAGATTTGCTTATTCTCGCTTGCATAGGCAGTAATAGAGTGGTTTATATTAAACCCCCTCAGACCCCCTTTGAAAATGTAGTGTTGACAACAATTGCATAAGTTGGATCCCTCATTCCAACACAGGACTCGCAAAGGAATACGCACTCTGTACTCTGCATCAACCTTTCTTATGTAAGTGCTGCAGCACAGCTGTCAGTGGGTCCGGTTTTTCGCTGCAGCTCCACAACTCCATGCCTAAATGGCGCACTCGGGAGGGATGGTGAGCCCCGCCATGTAAAATTATTCCAATTAGAACACCAGTCTCAGCCGCTTTACTAAGGTTCTTTTTTAAATCAGTATTGTTATTATCCCTACCTATCTGCCACAGATCATCAAATACACACTCACGGTGTCTGAGGGACTTTTAATAATGTTCTTATTTGGTGGTGGTTTCACTTTGGGGAACCAATTAACATTGATTCAGAAGCAAAATTCCTATTGCTGATTACCACGGGTGCCCTGGATTTGATGAAGCCAGAATACGGTGCGTTTGCTGGAGTGCAGCATCCTGCACAGTATTGGTATTCATCTCCCTGATAAAAAGCTCACTTGGGCCAGAGTACCTCCTGAGCAATCAAGATGCCTGGGGAGGATGAAACAGGAGCACTAGGCCAAGGAGATGGATAACTGGGCCAGGGAATGCAATATCCATCCCGCCACTGGCTCAAAAAGACCTACTTCGGATTATAGATACACTACTGCTGGTTTTATATGTATAAAATATAAGTTCAATGTGTGCTTCTGCTAAGCAAATGCCTATTTACAAGTTTGTGGTGAATGTATTCATCTCTTTTTTTTCCCCACAGGTTTGGGATACATGAAGCACATAAACCATACCTTGAGATTTCTGTGACTAGGAGGCCAAGATGCAGGTCTTACCGCTAGGGTCAACAAACGATGTTTTTTTAATTTAACAGTTCTGCTTACGCATAATTTGGTGGGATTGATTCCCATTAAGGGCTGTTTAAGTTCAAAGTCTCATCGCTATAGAGAGTACACCTAAATAAGCCCTGAATAGAACTTTCTTTCTACTGTATATATTAGATGTCCAGACTGTGTGGGGATGTATGGCATCCCTCGCTTGGTATAAGAAAAGATGGGGAAGCAGAAGAAGGGGCTGGCGACAATTGGCACTTCTTGGTTTGTATTTCCCCACTCAGGCTTCCATGTTTGAGGAGGAAAAGAACGGAATCTTGGCCCCAAAGTAAAGAAACTTTCGAGTTATAAACATCCTTGCTGAAGCCTCCAATGGATCTTGTTGTTGTACTGTATTACTGGGTTACACAGGTCTGCCTTGCCTCAATAAGCATACAGACGCTTGCACTGACTGTCATCACATAAAAGACTCCTATACGGCAAAAGAGGTCTCCAAATCACATAGGAGCAGCAAGCGGGGATCAGTGTTGCAAGCCTCATGGGAAATGGATACCAAGGTCATGTGGTGTTCGAATGACCCAACAAGGGCGCAATACCTAAAGGAGAAGGACAGCTTTCCTTTCAGGGATGTCCATCTCATCTTGAACCAAAGACCTTCCTCAGGGCCACGATCCTTAGGTGTGCTAGAAAAGCGGGTTATTTTCAAGAGTAGTTTACCCAAGCCGCTCCGCAGAGATCAGAGTCTGGACCAAGTAACTACAATGCAAACATCAACCCCAAATCAACCAAAGGCCACAGAAGAGATTTTATAACAATACCCCCCCCCCCAATGTCACAGAGAATACGGGAACTCATCTGCTTTCTGAGACAACCTAAACAAGGGGAACTAGTGAAATACCCTAAAGAAGAAGAAGCAGGGAATCTGGTCCATTATCTAGGCACTCTGGAAGAGGTGGACTTTATTTAAGAACAAAATCAAACTGACCAGCGAAAAGCCAACAATGCAGGCTGCCTGCCTACATGGTGAGAACTCACCTCAGGTGAGGGAAGGCTGCAAGGAGGAGGCGGGTGTGGTGAAAGAGAGAAGATTCTCATGGTTTACATACTTTTTCTTTTGTAAATTGGAAAAACATACTCTAAAATATAGCACATTGCAGAGAAGAGCACCGTAAAATGAGATACAACGGCTCTCACCGTTACACAAACAAGCCGGTCGATAAGATTTTGATGCAAGCCAATTTTAATCATAATTTCTTGATGCAAGTAAAGCTAATCCTCATAGAAATAAAAACATATTTACATTTTGAAATGGCTATTTTTCTTATAGTGAATACTGTCTTGTTAGTTGGCAGTACATATAAACGGCAACATATTTCAATTAAAGACCTTTCTTTATCTGATAAACCGAGAATGATTGCAATTAGGCAAAAAATCGATACCATAAATTTGATACCTATTTGTTATATTATATGTTATGCTATGTTATACCACATTACATTATATTAAATCAAAAGCACATTAACACTGTTGACATCATTCAATGAAATGAGATGGCCAGAAATTGAGTTACCCTGCCTTGTTTTACTGCATTACTGTAGATTTAGCTTTAAATGGAGAATACCATTCATAACCTGTGTATCTGCTTTTTTCCTATATTTAAATGCACCAGCTCATTATGTCTGGCGTTAGCCTAGACCTTTTGATTTTACTAAAATTATACGTATAATATACTAATTTCTTGGTGCTTTCCACCAGCCCCCTTTATCTAACGGTCTGTCATTTTTCCATCACATATTTCTTCTGCCCATTACAGAATACAGCATGGGGCAGTGGCTCAGCCCACTTCATCTATTGGCAAACTTGACTGTGAGTGACGGTATTCTGCCTTTCACAAGCAGCACATTCAAACAAAGTAGTTCCTTTCAGTGCCAGGGACTACAATGGCAAGGAGTGCTTATTCAGACCAAAAATTCAAAATAATTGTAACTTTTAGCTAAATATTTTTCAGATTGACGAGTGTCCGTCAGTTTTCCCAATAATACAGTTTTGCAGAAACCATGACAATACAAAGCAAGTACTGGCAAAACAAAAGGTTGGCATACAACCCCAGACCTATTGGCTTTGTCAATGCGTGTTGCTAACAAGCATCGCTGTCCCGCACTATGATACAATATTACCACCATTTTGCATGCAGTGATTGCACATTACTTTGAGAACTAGGGATTTTTTTAATTTCCCGCCTTCTCTAAAGGAGAATGCAAGATGGATTATTGGCCACGCTGAATGATAATCTGTTTATATATCATTGGTAGATTTGATGACATTCCTTGTGCGGAGTTTAGATGACATGCTCCTGAGCAAGTCATATTAATCCTAAAAGGATCTACCTCCAAGTCATGCCGGTCTGAAAGAAACAGAAGACAACAAGAAGACCACCGCAGGACTAAAAAGGAGGATTATTCTGGACTGCACAAGAAGCAGCAATCCATTGTCAAATTAGCTCAAAGATCCAGGCATATCATTTTTAACATCATCCTTTCTGCTCCAGAGCCAATGAAGAAATTTTAGAGGAGTGGACATTGGGCCAAATTTCTGCAGTTTCAGCATTACCATGCCCTGAGGACGCTGGATGTCCCTGATGGCATAGCTCGGAAGACCACAGTCAAGGCGAGAGGATACAAGCACATTAATGGCCAAGAGCGAAATGGGAAAAGCACTTAATCTGCTTAAGAGTCCACACAGATTGCCAGACTCCTGGCTTAGGCAAGCAGGCCCATTTGGTGGCTGATGGAGGGCAGAACCTACTTCCCAAATGAGGAGTTATTTGAGTAAGTAGCACCTGAGAAACTCATAGCATCCAAGCAGTATTCTGCCCTTCGATGGAGCTGATTTCCCATTCTGGTGGCATGGACAAGAGACATCAAAGGGAAGGAGCAGCCCCATGGTTGTGGAGCTGTGAATACACACCATGCACAACATACACAGTGCACTTGGTTCAACTTTGAATCTGTAAATTATGCTTTAAGATTCAACAGGTCCCACAATTCTTCCCACTAAATTCCACTGATTACCCACTGGAGACCTAGACCTGTTGTAAGGGCTCGTGGATGCTACACAGTGGCGGCAGGACTCGTTATGACACTATCCCCACCAGCTGCTCTTGTGTAAGGTTACCAGATGATCCCTGTCACCAAGGACACTATTTCCCAGTACTGGATTTTATTTTACAACCCAGTGTATTCTGGTAGTTGCAGTCCTGATTCACCCACTGAACCAATTACACTGAATTTCCAGATTACAGTAGTTTGTAGAAGGGAAGATTGAGTTGAAGTAAGATGCCCCTGACGACAATGATCCATTTTGTAACCTTAATCTTGAGACTGGTAGATCCGGCATGTTTAAAAGCAATATTGTCATGGTAAGAAGCTAGAGGCGAGACAGATTCCACCCAACAGCAATACATAATGTTCAAATGTAAGTGGTGGGTAGGCAAAATGGCGCTTGCATTGGCTCGGACTTGAAGAATCACTTTTCCTTGGCATTGAAATTAAGCCTGATTACCAAGACAGCTGACAAACAAGAAAAGGCCAGACACGCCTTAATTAGACAAAGCACCATATATAATAAATGATATTATTCTAGATATGCAATGTTCATGGCAGACAGTAGGATGAAAACACATGTGCCAATCGCAATTAACAGTCATGCAGCTTTCCAGCATACTCTTGAGTTTTTAGAAGTGTAATACGTCACTGAAGCTTGCTGCTTAATGAGGCAGCCTCAGGAATTGGCAACATTTGGCATCCACTAACGTCTGCGGGGTTGTGGTGTAGTAATGTTCAACACACGCTATAAGTGTGCCATTTGGACCTGGTTTTCTGACTGGCATGCAATTTGGCTTTTGCATGCTCGTTTACTCAATGAAGAGAGGACTACAATGACCATGATGCAGTGGGATGCAAGCATGAGAGTCAGATGCCTATCCTTATTGCACACCGAGGATGTACTGATTTGGCAGAGGTGTATTGGGGGTCTTGATAATGGTAGATCACAGGGTCTCCATTGTGCTCTCCTTGGAGCAACCAACGCCATGCTGGATATAACGGAGGAGCTCCTTGCGATTGTCCAGGATGGTGTCGAAGCTCTCCTGCAGACGATTCTGCTGGTCCACCACCCTCTGTTGGAGACCCCGGATCCAGCGCAGAAGGGCCAGACGGCGATACATGGTCAGGTGGACTTGATGCTTCTCCTTCTCTTGACGCTTCAGTTTTTCTTTGTCCTGGAGGGCCTCGGCCAGCGATGGAAAGTAAGCATCTGAGTCAGAAGAGGTCTCGGCATCTGCTTCGATATGTTCATGGTCCTCAACCAAAGCCTTTTGCTCGTTCAGAGTGGTGGCAGCAGGGAGATCCCAGGTGTTCCCAGTGATGCTGTCGGGGCTGTCAATGCTGAGGGAGCTGCTAGCGTATCCGTTGTCCTCCATTGGAGACCCCGCAGAGTCCTCACATACTCTGACTGTGTCTTCAGCAGTCTCAGCATCTTCCTCCACAATCCTGACCTCTGCCCCTTCAGGTGGGCTGCGGACCTCCTCTTCGGATGAGAGACCGATGCCTTCAGATCTCATGGCCTGTGAGAGGTCCTTCAACATGTGTTTGACTCTCTGTTTCTGGTTGTCATCTGGGGAAGAAGTGCCCTCTTGTTCCCCGGCCTTCTCGTCGCTCTGGGGCCTGGCCAGGTTCCAGTTCTTGTTGCGGTCACAGGCCTCCTCCACAATGTTAAAGTTCTTGTCCTGCTTCATCTCCTTCTCACTGAGGAAGGAGTTCCCAGCAGCGGGCTCCCACTTCACTTCTTGAAACATTGACTTCTGGGGCATGTTGGACTTGTGAACAGCAAGCATCTCCTTCAGTGCTAGCAAAGAAAGGAAAGATATCATTAGATAAATATAATAACCGTCTGTACAGCACTCACGCAAGCGTCATTGACTATAAATAAGAGAGGATATAGGTTTACCAGTGTGTCCCCTGTGTAAATACCTGTAGTACCACAGATTGCTTCAGTCAGCAGGAATAAAAAAGCCTGTCGGCCTAGAGCAGCCAGAAGAAACATTTATTATGCTTTTGGTCTCCATTGCATTCACCTGTGTCATAGTGCAAGAGCATTCGCCTTGTGTCCTGTAGTGCCTGGTTGGTTTACATCTTGCGATACACCCCATAGGCCTCAACCTTCACCTCTTGAATAAACATGTGCTGAGGCTCCTGAAACGTCTACAGTATTTTTGTGAAAAAGAGAAGCTGACATGACACCATACCATGCCAATTCAAGCAGTGGAAGTGGCTGTTTTGTACACTATACCATTGAATACACTTCTCTTACAAGAATGCATGCTGGCCTAATTCTAAACGCAGGATGAAGCCCATTTGAGATGCCGTTCACTGCTCTACTTAAGCAGGAATGCCAGGTATCCATATTGGGTACCCCCTTCCTTGTATCTGAAAACGGCAGCTAAAAGAGGACGACATTAACAGGAACGTGTAGCTGGCGACTGCCATGCTGCACAAGCCCTGCTTACAATGAGCTCTGGCCAATGTTCACCCCCACTGCTTAATGTGTTACATAAATAAGTGTAGGGGCCTAAAGTTTATCTTAGCAGTTGATTTCCAGCACTGCCAAATGCAAACGTACCTAATACCACAGCTGCGTAGTCTTAATTCCACCTTTATACCTCTTTCTTCCACCATCCTACACTTCTTGTCTCTATCTCACACTTACTGGTTCTCTTCATCCCTACTTCCTCCTTTGGCCACAGTTTGTCTATCTTTCTCCCTCTTGCTGTTTTCCGCTCTCTTGTTGTGGGTCAGTGTTAATGTGCACCCTGCATAGTAAATCAAGAATATCAAAGCATTCAAATATCAAGAACAAAATGTTGAATCTAAAATATCGAAAGATGAGTAAGTATAGATTTTCTATACCTGATTCCACATATATGTGACTTGGTGACATATATCTGCAAGGTACGTAGAGGTGAAGTTAAGAATATTAAATATATACTTCCCTACATGCACTTAGCTTTTGATGTTTTGTCCCTCTATATTTTGTCCGCAGTATTCTTGTATGTTGATATTCTTGGGCTCAATATTCAGTAGTACAACCGTCAGTGTTTGATGAAGAAAAATAAATCCTGGTCCCCAAAAATGAGTGCCAGTACCCACTACCAACATCTATGGGCATAATATAAATGGAAAGGCTGAGAGATGTCTCAAAGAGATCAATGCCTCAAACTTATTCCCAGGACAGGACTCAGATGTTTTGGGGACAGGGTCTACCTTGTGGGAGAGTCAACATTGCAGTATGGGGGAGAAACGATGCTTTATGCCACCACTATATCACCCGAAACACAAGGGAGGGAAAAGAGGAACTAGGAGAGATGGTAAACATCCTTTACCACAAAGTTTTTACCACGCGGTACCTTTACCACGAGGCCGTTACAAGGCAAGTCGTTACCACGACTTGCGCTGGAGGGCGCTAAAGGATTAAAAATAGTAAATTTACTATCCCAACACCTTCCCTAGGGTCCACGGGGACTGGTGTTAGAATAGTAAATTATACTATTCGAAATCCGCGCCCCCAAAGCAAGTTGTGGTAACGACTTGCGTTGTAAGGGATGCGGTGTAAAGGGATGCGTTGTGACGGTACGCGTTGTACCGTCATACATCCGGAGAGATAAGCATGGGAAAAACCAATAAGTTTAACGTGTGTGTGGTGGGAAGATTGAGCATGCATTGAGCATGCATGCACCGTACAAACGTCAAACCACATACTCGCTGTCTTAGTGTATGAAAAAGGCTACTTTATTGAAAAAAGGTGCACATCACACATTTACCCCTTGGCCTTAGCCTTACAAAACTACAACTCACTATACACCATGTCACCTACGACAGTACCTCCTACTATGGTAATCCTCCTCCCCTTACATCTTTTACCTTGCAACTTGGTACATCCTATCCTGTTAGGAAACTGTTGACCTTAACTCCTTTAACCTACACCTATTAACATCTAAATAAGTATCCTAAACCTTAACTTTACATTTCTTACTTCCTCTAGATGTAACTTATTGCCACCTCCATTGTCCTGATTCACTTATGTTCACAACAATGAACTTAATCTAGCAACATGTCAACTTAAACTGTAAAGCGCCTTGCACCTGCTCCAAGTGACAAACAACTACAAACCTCTTCCCCTGCGCACCTGTGCCCAACAAAAACTGCCTACAGCCCATGGATAAACAGGAAACCCCTTCCCAAGGGAGAGTAGGTGGGAGCATTTCTCCTATCTAAGCACCGGCCACTGTGTCAATTTACCCAAAATGGTGTCCGGTGCTAGAAAATGGACGATTATATCAAGGGCCACCAGTCCAAACCAACCAGCCCACTTCCAGCCCAAATGTAGCCTTGGCTGTATCATCTGCTTAAAACCACGAGGGCACACCTCACAAGCTCGGCGGCCCCCAAAGTCCATTGTTTACCTTACAGCACAGGTAGCGAGTGTAGATAAAAGCACATGTAAAATGGATGCTACAGAAAATACGGCTAGCGTTTTTTTTTGTAGCATCCATTTTTCACATGCTTCTCTGTCTGTGCTAGCTTTCTAGTGCTGCTGCCGGGCAAACAAGCATTGGCAACGATGGTTGTACAGCATGCACAAGCCGAATCCGCTGGCCATACAAACTTCAAACCAATTGGCTTCACCAACGTTTTCACTTTTGGTTTCTCATTTGTATTTCTCCAATTTCAAGATTATAAGGAGGTTCAATAGCATTTTTTGCATGTGGGATTTAACAGCAGTTGCTTTGTAGCGATGTGTAGTGCATATTGAAACCTGGAAAGGTATATGATAGTGTGACTAACTTTTAATGAACAGTTTGCTTTATGTATTTTCTGGGACCTAGTCTGTTAACTTTTACCCTGTTCGTGTCATTCTATACAAAAAGTAAAATGGTGCCATTGAAGTTATTGGTGATAAAAGAGGTGATGTCCTTCATATTATGATGTATTATTACTTGTATTATATTTATAACATAAACTTTACATTGTAAATTAGTTTACATGCAAAGAAAAAACTTTAATAAGTGTTTCATGGCCAAAATATAAAGTAAAACTGTGATAGAACAGATCAGAAAAGCTTGCTGTCACAATTCTGATCAAATAATGGTTGTGTTTTGTTATTCTCATTTGTATAGCGCCAACATACATTACTGTGGCATGTTGGTGCGTACTCTGCCTGGGGGCCTTTTCGTACGGATGCAGGAAAACTTTTTTGATAGTATATGTTGTGTTGTTGGCGTTTGTGTGTGTGGTTAGTAGATAGTTCGTTCAAAGGTAAGTTTCAAAGTAGTTTATCTGAGTGTAAAAGTAAGAGAGTTTGGTGTCTGAAGATCTTTCTGCAGTTTTATATTTATATTTTAGATTTATGGGTGGGTGCGCCAAAGGACTTTACATGTTTCCTTCATTCTGGAGTCAGGTGTGCATTGCTGTCCTAAAACCTACTTTTCTACACATGCACCACATTAGAAGCTGGTTTCTTTGATGTGATGTGTGCACAAGGATGTAATCATTTCATGCCTGTTTCATATGGTCTGTATAGGATGTTTGTGTGGCTGTTGGTGACAGTGCCCCTCGGTTGGCAGCGCTTTGACAACTCTATGTCTATGGAGCCTGGTATGTGCATGATCTTGAAAGAGTTCTATCTTGCGCGTGCCACCTGATTAGGACTGGTTGCTAGTGAGATTGCAACAATTGGGAGTGGTTTTGTTGTTGAATCTAGAGTGCTGTTGGGTGTCTAATAAAAATCCAAGTATGGCATGCCAAAAACATGCTGGGGACTATTTATAATGCGATAATTGAGATGATGTGTGGGGAGTCTTGAGTGCTATGGGTACCACACTGTAGCAATCCTCTAAACCAGAACGGGCGCATATACTTTTGTGATGTTAGGATTGACCTCTTCAAGGGCGAGTGGTCAACAGTATAGAATAGAGGCATGGCAAGCATGGCAGGCAAACAGTGAAAAATTGTGTTTTCAGAATCTTCACAACATGGCTGCAAGAGTTAAAGCAATGGGTAAGAATAAGGCATGATAGAGGAGACAGCACTCTCTAGAGAAAAATGCTAGTGAGAAGGGGATGTTCCAAATGCTAAGATATTTGGTAAATAAGATTATTCTGTAGGAGAATATGCAAGGATAGGTAATACAAGCCCAGGCGGTCAGGTAAGGCCAGACCACAAAAGGGTTTCCTACCAAACCACCCTCCACATCTGTGCCTGTTCTAGGAAACTCGTAATGCGGTCCCCCAGGTTACACACTCGGTAGCCAGTACACTGATATATGTTATATAATATATTGATATTGTCCAGATCTTCCCACGTAAATTACTTCATTACTTCTGTAGTGTAGCATAATCTTCTGAGGTCTGTGTTTTCCAAACCATCACTTCTAGGGCCTCAGTCCTGCCACACAGCCTTACTGCTCTAAACTACTAATGTCATGACCTGCATTCTACCTATTTGTACCTGATCCCTCACAAGGTGTACACCTTTATGTGAACCTTTGTTTATATAGCTTAGTGTCTACGGAATGTCATGTTCTACTCAGTCGTCGCTTGCCTCCAGCCTATTCCTCAGGTCCTTGGAAACCCTTCTAGATAATACTTGTTTAGCTCTAGCTGTCCTGAGACCTCACAGCCTGGGTAATGTTTATGACTGGATTTCATGTTTTTTATTTTTATTTAAGTTGGTTAAAGGAAAGATTCTTGTTACCTTTTTAACATTTCAAAAACACTGCATTTTTTTCTGTCCACATATTACATTACATTTCTGTAGATTATGATGAATGTAAAGCATACAATTCTGTTTCCATTATTCCCGCACCTCATTTAATCCATGGAACAAAAAAGTGTATTTTTCCTTTTCGAGGTAATTGGCAGGGTTTTACTGCTGCTAGACATCATATCACAGCCGTACTGCTACCAACGACTGCTGGCAAAAATGTACTACAACTAATCCTCACTATCAGGGTCTTATTGCCAAAGACCGCCAATGCCAGTGTCTTACTGCCATCAACCATCACCTTTTAATTTTCTCTATATATGACAACAGTACCCGGCTGAACTACCTGTAAGTCATTTACAATTTTTATCACGTATGGTGAGATAACAAGCTATCATTCAGGTACCTCAGTCCCTTGTAGATATACAGTATATATATATAATAAATGTCACACATCATACTCACTCTCACTCTGCCTTTTTTAATTGTAGATGTCCCCCATTGTCCTGTCCTGATGAGACCCATATTCCTAAGGGTCGAAACGCCGTCGACGCCATACGGAATTGAACCAACAATTAGTGCCTAGGATCATATATAGACACTACGATTTATTCACTATCAATATTTTGGTCATTTTCCTTTCTACCTGTTATTTTATGAGAAACCTTTGTGTATGTAATTAATATATGTTGTTTATGTATTTAACTTTTTTGGTTTCACATGTACACTTGGGACACTGCGCACCTTTTCTCTTTTTGTGTTCACATGATTATGTGACAAGCTGTATATAATTGTACAATCTTGTGATTTGTGATTTGGTTTATAAACAGTATTGAGTATTCTCTCAAATTGGTGGTGTAACCTTTTTTGACATCCCTGATAGCCCTTGTCGTGCGTTTTGAATTGCTATTTAGCTATATAGTTAATGATATATTTTCAGTACTAGCCCACATGAGCCGTTGTTCTTTGATATAAATCAACCATCACAGCATGAACCTTACTGTTACCGCAAACCTCACTGCCATACGCATCCATCTAATACCAACATGGCCTTGCTAAAATCAACCTCCACTGTCAGGATCTTACTGCTGCCACACACTACTTTAAGGCATCATTGCTATCAACAACCACTGCCAGCACTGATCTCAGTCACCTCTCATAGGGTCCGATTGCTTCAACCCACCACTGTCAATGCCTTAATAGCAGCAAATATCACTACAATGGACGCACTCCTACTAGACACCTACTTAAAGGTATTCTCTGCTGTTGCATGCCAATGCAAGGCTATTCTGCCACCATGCACCACTGCTAATGCAGCTCGGCGACCACATTTGAACCCAAGGGCATACTGCCATCACAGCCTCACCTGCAGTCGCCTCCTACAGACTCAAGCTGACCGCATCTCTTTTACATGTCTTTGCTCCTTTCAAATGGTGTAGGAATTTATACCCATGAAGAGGTGGACAGGTAGCACGCTACTCTGTGAGAGTTAGTGATTACTAACAGGAGACCTACCTCTGAGAATTATTTTCTATAAAAGAAAAGTGTAACCTATTTCCTGGGAAATGGTCCTCCTTTTTTAAAGGATCTCTCACTTTCACTACCGTGTAGCATGCTTCATTACTGAGTCCTACGTTCGGTACATCTAGTATTACCTGACTGGCGCAGCCCAACTTTTGGAGTGGTAATACTTTTGTTGATAATGAAAAAGTAGGGATCTGCAAATTTTAAAATGGACTGCAGGTAAACTCTTCTAATTTTATTTAGGTTATTCTTGGCTAATTTAAAACTGGGTGGGGTGTAAAGAAAGTGGTTATCGACTCCCACATCCTTTGGCCAAAATGTTTCAGGTGGTTCAATGTAGCCCAAGAGTTCACCTGGCTTTCATCAGAACGCAGTTGATCCCTACTATATGTGGTGCTTGAGGGGGGGGGCCCCGCTGGAGTTTGTGTGATGCAAGACTCACTTGCCCACAACTTCCTATAGGGCTACTTGAGCCGGAGTCTAAAATGCAAAGACCAGGGGCCATATTATTGCTGGGTGCACCTTTCAAAAGGCACTAAAAAAGGAGAATGCGCCATATTACATTGAATGCGCTGCCCTTGCAGGGCAGCTGCAAACTCATGCTGCCCTGGGGGCAGCACATTGAAATGAAATACAGAGCTGCTGCTTCAAAGCCGTTCCGTGTTTCACTGTGCAGGTGGCAACCAGGGGGGCTCCTCCACTATCGCGGAGGAGCGTCGCCCAACTGCTTTTAAGCAATGCAAAGTAGAGGAAACATAAATGATAACTTTAAGTTATTATCATTTTATGTTTCAATGCTGCTTTGTGGACGGGCGGCGGGGCTGCTCTGCTCTCGGAGCAGGGATGGAGTGGTTTGCCCACTCCTAAATGCACATGACTGTTTGGTCGGCCCTCTCGGGCCGTCCAAAACAGTCATGCACACTTTCCATGCTCTCCATGCAGGCTGCATTACAGCCTGCGTGGAGAACATGCCTAGGCCCCACTTCCCTGGCTGAGCATCGAACCAGGACACTCAGACCAATCACAACACTGCATTGCATCATTGTAATTGGGTAGGGGAGCCTGGCTGTGCTTCCTGTTCTTCGAGGAGTCTGACGAGGAGAGCAGGAGCAGAGACGAGGGACCCGGCAGCAAGGTAAGTATATTTTCTTAATTTTTTTATATATATATGGGAACCCCGAACCAACCAACAGGTGCAGTCAGTGACTGCACCCGCCAGCAAGGGGATGTATGGGGGGTCCCTGCCACCCTGTTTCACCCTTCTAGAGGGCTGCCATCAGGGGGCGCACTGCCAGTGCGCCTTCTGACCGCTTCTTTGCCTCTTCACTCGAGTCTATAATACGGTGCAGAGGCAAAGAGATTCCATCATTTGCATGGGGCCACACCCTCAAACAAACGAGGGAACACCCTCCAGTGATAGCGCTGGGGCTATATGTGCACCAGCGCTATCTGTATTACAGAAAGGGCTGCACATGCGTCTGCAGCCCTTTCTGTAATACCAAAGTGCCCCGGGGATGCGCAAAGCAAGCGTACATGTCTGTTGCGCCCTTGGGGCACTTTCTATATTACAGCCCCTGGTAGTGTTCAGACTTCCTGAGGCTTTATTCACCAGAATTGAGGGTGATGTAATAGAGTGTGAATGTGATATGGACAATTAGTTGTATGCACCAATCAATTGTTGGATGATTATCTTAATCTAAAACCCTGCTAATCTCAGTTCTAGGTTCAGGCAAAGGCTTCAATAATTTAAACCGGAGTTCAACCTTTAGTAGCTGTGGCACAGAGCAGACAGGCTTAATTTAGAGAAAAAGTGTAAACATTTAGAAGTACCAAAGCACTTAAAAAGTCTAAAACAAAAACACAATAAAAATCATTCCAATTTCTAAAAACAGAATAAAATGTAATAAACAAAAAATAACACCAAAATGACAAAAATCCAGTAGGGGAACTGAAGATGTGAATTTTAAAAGATTTAAGAGGAAAAAAACAAGAAATATAAAAGCACAAATAGAATGTACTATAAAAGTGTTACCAGGACCAAAGCACAGTTTCAAGCTGATCGCGATGGAGAGCGAGTCGGATATGCCAAGTGGATTTGTCTCAGATACAAACAATACCTTCTTACTTAGTCTCTGAAATGGAAGTCAAAATTCTTCAGCGGGGCAAAGTTGCAGGTTGTATCCATGAAAATCCACTCCAAGCCAGATAGCAGTTAGACAAGTCCTACTAAATTTCTAAATGTCCCTCTTTTAAATGACAAGCAGCTTGCCTTGGGGGCTACATTGCCTACAGTTTACTTATTTAAATAGGGTATTTTTCCCTTGTCAAAAGTGTTATTTTGACTGGGTGGACTGTATGTTTAAAAGCAGCATTCTGGTTACCACGGTAGGCCTGAAGCCATGTTTTCCTTTGTCGCACTATTGGATGGCACAATAAGTGCTGTAGCCCACAGGTTGTACTTAACTTTCCATGCCATGGGTATATTTTTGCACCATATGCTATGGCCTTATAGGAAAGTTAAATATGTCAACTAGGAGTAAGCAAATGTTATCAGATTTTAAGGGTAGGGGCAAAGGCACTAGGCCTGATTAGCAGTGTCCCAGTGCAGAGACTAAAAAAATGTGCATCATCGTCCAAACAAATGCGGTGATCACACCAAAAAGGGCACTTTCTCACAGTGATTAACCCCTTAGCTGCTATTCCGCTAGAGTGCTAAGGGGGAGGGGGGGCCACGCGGCGCACCCGTACTCGTGACGGAACCGCTCCGTCACGAGCCTCGGGTGGGCTGTGCTTGTGACGGAACGGTTCCGTCAAGGCCCCGCCCGCTTAATAGAACGCACCGCGCAGGCGCGGCAAGCGGGCCATGACAGAACCGTTCCGTCCCCAGCACAGCCCACCCGAGGCTCGTGACGGAGCGGTTCCGTTATGAGCACGCAAGTGCTTAAATGGGGTGCCAGGCTGGAATACAATGTCGTTTTTTGAGACCATCTCTTAAGCTTCGTCTGTAGAAAAACTGGTCTTTATACTGTCTTATGTGTATTGCAGAGTATACTGAATGTGGATCTAGCAACACAGGCACTGTAAATAACTTTTAGGAGAGGGGAGATGTGGTCTTGTAGCTTTAGGTGTAAGAGGTGTCTTATTGATGCATTCTGGATCCATTAGAGGCATTGGGGGGTGGGCTCATGGTTGGCACGGACACTTCTGGTCATCGCAGCATCTTTCAGAGAATAAGGCACCCAATCGGTGGTATAATTTGGAACTCAAATGGGGCCTTTTGGTTCTTTAAACTTTCAACAAGGGTTAGGGACGGTGCTCCACTTTTGTGACACTTTGCAGTGGTGCGAGACGAGGTCTGTGCCAGGGAACTAAGTTATGGCCTAGTTGCAGTCAGTCTCTCTATTAGGTGCTAGGCAGCTCCCTAGGCCTGGCGGGATTGCCTCTGGCATTGATAACCAGGGTTGCATCTGAGTGCGCCTTTGCTCACAGTTACAGGGGAAATTTACAGGGAATCTAAACTTCTGTCAATCCTGAGTCGCTGGGGCCACTGTGTGGTTAGGAAGATACAGGGGGAACCAGAGGAGGAGTCGGACCATGACCTCACAAAAATGAACATATGCATGGCAAGGATGGAGGTGGATTAGGAACTTCCTGGTCCAGTATACTCAGTATTGGGTTCACAGAAAAATATACAGATTTATAATAGTATTTTTTACAACTAAGTTTGCCTTGTTTTAAGTTGTGAGATTTTCGTTCCTATGCCATTCGTTCTAATATATACAGCCTGACGTTTTTTTCTCTAACTTATAAAGTAGTTCTTGATCTCAGTCTGGTTTTCTGTTTCTGTGTTGCCAATCATGGTGCTCCGAGAGTCAAATGATAGCAACCATTAGCAAGGCTTTATCACTGTCACAAAAGGCCAATCACAAGAAGGTATACTGCAGCCAACCACCCCTCAATGCTTCACTCCGATACCACAGTTTGAGTCTTTAGGCCCCAAACCACCAATGAATGGGCCAGCTGACACTAATCACCACTTTCAGATGGCACACTCCACAGCCAAGGCCTGTCATTAATTACCAAGGCTTCCACTACAGCGGCAGGTTTACATCCATTGCCAGTGTCTTACTACTGCTACAGAAGCTGTTGAAGGCTAAACTGCCACCAGGTACCATTTCAAGGCCTTTATCTAGCACAACAAGAGAATAGGTGGTACAATCACCGTACATCTTATCTATCAGATACACATAATCACAAAAGATACAGTGATGAAAAATGTGGGTCCATCCTATGATCAACACTTCAATAAAATATCAATATATTGGATGAGGAAGACTCATGCACATCATGTGGCATGTTTCACCATCATCTTCCTCACCACACCCTGTTAAGATGATACTTCCAGGGCGAACTCAACCTAACTAGAGCCTGTTAGGGCCTCATGGTCTGGGTGGAGAGAGCACCCTCTGTAGTCACACATTTGTCATGAGGAGGCTCTTCTGGTTCACCTATACCACCTCCGGTGTTCTAGCATATTCAGTTTTAAGACAAATGTAGAGGTAGGAAATTCCTTGCCCCATGTATGTATGATAAATAGTTATCACAGGAGCAGGGATCATTTGAACCCTGAAGAATGCCTTTGACCTTTTAGGAGCTAGTATGGTAAGAAATGTGTTGGCAAACTTAGGATGACTGGACCATTATATCCGTTACCATCCATAAATGTATTTTTAACCATACCCGAGGTACCTTTGAATAAAGGGAATTATTTCTTTGTTTGCCCCGAGTTATTTGTAGTTTTTCTAGATTCTGTTTTATCCAGTTGTTTTTTTTTTATAAAGAACTACCTCCCCAGGGATCTACCCTGAGCCCCACGCTCTTTAACTTATATGTATCCCCCTTAGCTAAAATCATCAAGGACAACGGCTTTGACACACTGTTGTATGCCGATGATACACAGCTATAAGTCACTCTTGGCTCTGATGTCGCAAGCACCAAAAACAGATTTGGACAATGTATGCTGGACATAGACAATTGGATGTCAATCAACAACCTCCAGCTGAACGCTAATAAAACGGAAATTGTTCTTTTCGGTGATGCACAGACGTTATGGACTAATGACTGGTGGCCTTCTACTCTAGGTACCTGCCCGATCCCAAAAGAAACATCCCGTAACCTCGGCGTAATGATTGACAACCAACTCTTTATGCGTGATCATGTCAACCACACAATACGCAGTTGCTACGGGATAATGCACGCCCTTCGGAAAGTTTTTAAATGGGTCCCTCTGCCTTCCCCTCTGCCACTGGTCCAGGGTCTGATTGTCAGCCGCCTGGACTAGGGGAATTCCTTGCTGGCTTCCATGAAGTTCAAGTTCAAGTTCAAGAATTTATATAGCGCACTACTCACCCAGAGGGTCTCAAGGC
The DNA here is from genome assembly GCF_964263255.1 of Lissotriton vulgaris. Taxonomy (NCBI): domain Eukaryota; kingdom Metazoa; phylum Chordata; class Amphibia; order Caudata; family Salamandridae; genus Lissotriton; species Lissotriton vulgaris. The sequence continues at coordinate 951,599,583 of NC_141687.1, read as the reverse complement.
GCTTGGGGAGGGGTTCATTATTTATCAAATAGCCAGGTTTTAAGTTATTTTCTGAAGGAGATGTGATTCTGTGTAAGGCGGAGGTGAGTGGGGAGTGAGTTCCAGTTCTTGGCCGCCAAGTAGGAGAAGGATCTACCTCCCATGGTGGATCTTTGGATACGCGGAGCTGCGGCGAGGCCTTGATTGGAGCATTTTAGTTGGCGGGTGGGTGTGTAGAAGGATAGTCGAGTGTTGAGGCATTCGGGCCCTAGTTTGTAGAAGGCCTTGTGTGCGTGGGTGAGGAGACAGAATGTTATTCTCTTGTTGACGGGAAGCCAGTGGAGGTCTTTCAGGTGGCCGGTAATGTGTTCTTGGCGAGGGATGTCCAAAATGAGTCTCGCTGATGCGTTTTGGATGCATTGGAGTTTTTTCTGTAATTTGGCTGTAATTCCGGCGTATAGGGTGTTTCCGTAGTCTAGTCGACTCGTAACCAGTGCGTGGGTGACAGTCTTTCTTGTTTCGGCGGGGATCCAATGGAAGATTTTTTTGAGCATACGAAGTACGTTGAAGCAGGAGGATGAGACGGCGTTGACTTGTTTTGACATCGAGAATGAGGAGTCTAGGATGAAGCCAAGGTTACGTGCGTGGTCTGTGGGAGTGGGTGCTGAGCCCAGGTCCGCAGGCCACCAAGAGTCGTCCCAGGCAGAGGGGATGATCCTAGGATGAGCACTTCCGTTTTGTCTGAGTAAAGTTTAAGGCGGCTGTTTTTCATCCATACGGCTACTTCTTTCATGCCTTCGTGAAGATTGGTTTTGGCGGTGTTGGGGTCTTTGGTGAGGGAAAGGATCAGCTGGGTGTCGTCCGCGTAGGAAATGATGTTAAGGTTGTGTTGACGCGCGATGGAAGCGAGTGGACTCATGTAAACGTTGAAGAGGGTGGGACTGAGTGAAGATCCTTGTGGTACACCGCAGATGACTTTGGTGGCTTCTGATTTGAATGGGGGAAGTCGGACTCTCTGAGTTCTTCCAGCTAGGAACGAGATGATCCAGTCCAAGGCTTTTCCTTTTATGCCGATGTTGCTGAGGCGTTGTATGAGGGTGTTGTGACAGACAGTGTCGAAGGCGGCGGAGAGGTCGAGTAGAATGAGGGCCACTGTTTCTCCGTTGTCCAGAAGTGTTCGGATGTCGTCTGTAGCTGCGATGAGGGCGGTTTCGGTGCTGTGTTTGGCTCGAAATCCGGACTGTGAGGGATCGAGGGAGTTGTTGGATTCGAGGAAGGCGGCGAGTTGGCTATTGACGGCTTTCTCAATGACTTTGGCCGGGAATGGGAGGAGGGATATGGGGCGGTAGTTTTTAAGTTCAGAGGGGTCTGCTGTGGGTTTCTTCAGGAGGGCGCTGACTTCGGCGTGTTTCCAGCTTTCTGGGAAGGTAGCAGAGTTAAAGGAGCAGTTGATGACATCACGGAGATGGGGTGCGATGATGGAGTCTGCTTTGTTGAAAATGTGGTGGGGACATGGGTCGGTTGGCGAGCCAGAGTGGATGGAATTCATTAGGCGGATGGTGTCTTCAGTGGTGATTGGGTTCCAGGCGCTGAGGTTGTTAGAGGGCGGTTTAGGTTCTGAGGGGGGTGGAGAGGATTGTTCGTTGGGAGTGTTTTCGAAGATGTTATGTATTTCGGCAATTTTGTTGTAGAAGAAGGAGGATAACGAATCGCAGAGGTCTTGGGAGGGAGTGATGTCGTTTGAGGCTGCGGTGGGGTTGGTGAATTCTTTGACGATGTTGAATAGTTCCTTGCTGTTATGGGCGTTGTTGTCGAGTCGAGTCTTGAATGCTGATTTCTTGGTGGATCGAATCAGCTGGTGGTGTTTGCGGGTGGCTGCCTTGAAAGTGGTCATGTTGTCGGTGGTTGGGTTTTTTCTCCATGTTTTCTCGAGAGTACGGCATAGCTTTTTGGATTTCTTAAGGTCATCGTTGAACCAGGGGGCCTTTATGCTGTCTTGTTTGGTGTGATGGTTTTTCAAGGGTGCTAATTTGTCGGCGCTGTGAGTGATCCATTGTTTGAATTTGATGGCAGCTTGGTTTGGGTCCGATGAGAGGGCGGGTGGGTTTTGGTTGAGCGATGTGAGAAGTTGGTCGGTGGTGATTTTCTTCCATTTTATTCAGGGGATAGGTTGTGGGGGGTTGTGGGTCGAGGTGGTTTTGCAGCTGAAGTGAACACAACTGTGGTCCGTCCAGTGGAGAGCTGTGGTGCGATCGAAGGAGATGTGTTTGCTGGAGGTGAATATTGGGTCGAGCGTATGTCCGGAAACATGGGTGGGGGTGTCAACAAGTTGTTTGAGACCGAGATTGGCTAGGTTGTCAAGAAGGGTGGTGGTGTTGCAGTCGTTTTTCTTTTCCAGGTGGAAGTTGAGGTCTCCTAGTAGAATGTAGTTTTCGGAGGCGAGGGCATGTGTGCTGATGAAGTCAGTGATGTCTTTGCTGAATTGTTTACGGGTTCCTGGAGGCCTGTAGATGAGGGTGCCTCTGAGTGTGGTCCTAGGGTCGGTGTGGATCTGGAAATGGAGGTGTTCGGCGGTTGTAAGGTTATCGTCGGAGCTGGTCTTGATTTTGATGGTGTTCTTATGGACGATGGCGATGCCTCCTCCTGTTTGGACGGTGCGGTCTTTTCGGATGATCTTGTAATTGTCCGGGATGGCTATGGCGATGTCGGGGGTTGATGAAGCGTTCATCCATGTTTCAGTAAGGAAGGCGACGTCCGGTGATGTAGTGTGGAGTGTAGTGGAGAAGTGTGGCTCAGGGGTTAGAGGCGGCAGACCCGGAAGCTGAGATCGGCCCTGGACCAGGGCCCTGGACCAGGGTTCAATTCCCCGCCTCGGCGGGTCTTGGGCTCAAAAATTCCACGGACTCGATAATTCTCGCTCCGGTGCCTTCTCGACTCACGGGTTCACACTCTGCGACTCTGGGCAATAGCTTGCTTAATCTCCACAACGGCCCCTCGCGGCAGGATGCCTGGCTTTCACCTTGTGGATACCCTGCCGGGGGTTATCTCACAGGGGAATACCAGGACGGGTTCCCTAAGCAAGCGCCGGGAAACCCTTTGTGGGTAGCTGTGCGCTATATAAGCTCAAATACATTTACATTTACATCCCAGAGTTCGGTGGCGTGTCTGTGGATCAAGCGGGTGTTCAGCAGGATGCACTTCAGGTGGTTGGAGTCGGAGCTGGTGGTTGGAGTGAACTCCTTCATAAACTCCATGTCCTGCAAAACACAGCAGCCAGACGGGTTTTATATCTTCCAGCACGATCTCCTTCTGCTCCAATTCTAAGGTCGCTTCATTGGCTGCCCATCAAGAAACGAATAGATTTCAAAATCTGTTGTTTAGTCCATAAAACTCTAAATGGTCAGGGCCCTCAGTATTTGGTAACAAAACTACAGAAGTACCAGCCTTCTAGGAGGCTTCGCTCTGCAAACAAACACCTACTTACAGTTCCCAAGGTCCGCACAGTTAAACACAGCAGTAAATCCTTTTCAAAATTGGCCCCTACCCTTTGGAACTCTCTGCCCATACATCTACGAATCGAGTTTGAGCATTCAAAGTTCCCTAAATCTCTTAAGATCTGGTCATTCTCCAACCGGTCGATCGCGAGCTACCGGTAGCTCGCGGAGACCCCGGTAGTAGCTCGCCTAGCCCTTCGCTTGGATTGGAGCTAATCTGTGGATGGGGCGGAATGACGCAATAACGCTCCTCTCCTGGAGCTGCAGACTCCTCTCGTGAGAGTCTGACGTCACCGTCTACTCAAAACGCGCTGGCATCACACTGTCTGCCATTGTGCGACGGGTGCCAGCGCGGAGCAGTAGAAGACGTGACTTCCACCGCCTCAAGCAGTCAGGAGACCCCACTGCAGGTAAGCTCGTTTTTTTCTTGCCTCTGCTCGCCGGCTTGTGCCGTTTTTCTTTTGCTAGACTTATTGAAACTACTTTCAGCGCTTTGAAAGCGGCCTTTCTGTAGCATTAGCGCTATATAACCTAGAGCGCAGCCCAACCTAGAACTGTCAGGGATTTTTCTTGTTTTGTCTTAGCCTCGAGTAAATCCCTTCTTCTGTGTCTGTCAAGTAAAGAGATGCTTCACCTGCAAAGCATTCGGCACCTGATGGTAAAACACGTTTCGTGTTTCTTCCTTGCGTTCCGTGAGGCGCTAGCTTAGCTCAAAGTATCCACCGTGTCAGAGAGAGAGAGTGAATGTGCAGGACTGGCAGTGGAGGGTGTCACGGGGAGTAATCGTAGTGTAAGAGCAGCGAGAAGGCGCCGGAGCCCATGCTGGGTCCACCAGCATGCAGCAGGCAGAGACATGTCACACTGGATGCCACCCTCTGCATCTGCGCATCTTCTGGGACACAGGACGTCCACGTGAGAGCCAAGAGGGGCTGGAGAATTGATGCCCAGTGAAGTCCTACAGGAGGCATGGCAGGGGCAGGCTAGGTGGGCCTACATCGATTCAGATGTAGTTCTTTTCCCTTCCAGGCAGCTGATACACCTCTGGACACCAGGGAAGTTTAGGAAGGGGTGAGCATTCTCTCGTCGGAGAACTCCAGGGTCGCTTTTCAAAAATACTTAGGATCAGAACCGCCGGGGACCCGTCTTCTTTCTCTATTCGCATCTGTTTGCTATTTGCTGACGTTCTAAAGCTGCAGAGATTGAAGTGCGTGGAAGCCAAAGCATTCACAGGGATCATTACATGGAATTCCTCAGGTATCCACCTGAATGTATGCAAAAGTCACAATAAACTACCGAGTAATATGCAGAAGAGGAGGACGAAAATAGGTCGTCCCAGCCATGTTATATGGTAAACTAGTTCCCGTGGGGCGCATCTGTTGGACCCACACACGTTTTTTAATCAGCAACTGGATTATAGGTTCCTATATCAGTTAAACTGGGCAGAGACATGTTATACTTGGGCAAGGAATTGTCTGTTTATTTATGAGGATATTGAGCAATTAAATCTAAGTATCTGAAAAAAAAGATTGTGATAGTGCAGTTGTTGTATAATTCCTGCTGCTGTACTTAATTCTCTTGATAGTTTTGCTGCCGGAACATTTTTGTACATATAGCCTTCACTACGTTCCATGGGAATACAGGGCGCCTCTTTCCTTTCTATGGTTGTGCTTTTTTACTGTCACATCACAGAGACAGCTGCTTTATAACAATATTCCGGAGGTTCCCGAAAGCTACTTTGTAACAATGTATGGGTTGTTCCTTTCTGTGCTGTCATAGAAAATGCTGCAGTGTGACAGATTGTTTGCTGCTTGTACTACGACTTCACAGGCTGCAATGGCCATGTGATCACTGCAGCTGATATAAGGGATGTCTGTATTGGAGCTCATCCAAGCCCCCTTATTTTATTCAATCGAAAATGTGGGTATTAATGTCACCTCGGGCAAAGCAACTTGATTTCTGGAAGACTAGTAAGACTGTAGCTGACCAGCGTGAGAGGAGGAACTGATGAAATTAGGCTTAAAGTCAATGAAACTGGGTGTGGGGGGTCTCTCGGAAAAATGCGCGACTTGCTTCGGGTTCAGTAGCTCACGACGATTTTCAATGGCAAGAAGTAGCTCTGACTACACAAAAGGTTGGAGATCCCTGTTCTAAACCATCTTCTCTGTCTGTGCCTGTGTCGCGGCAAAGCGCTTTGAGACCCCTGGGTTTATATATACGCTCTACAAGAAACAGTACATAGACATAAGTTGATTCTGCCCTGGTAGTATCATCTTACCAGCGTGGGGTGAGAAAAACAATGATGAAGCATGCCACATGCTGTGGGTGAGTCTCCCTCATCCAATATGTTGATTTTATATTGCACTGTTGGTCCTAGGATGGTGTCTATGTAGGACTCGCATTGTTTCATCCCCATTTCTTTTGTGGTTATGCAACCATTTCAAGGCCCACAAACAACAGCCAAAGTTTTTGTTGCCAACAATTAACAGAGATAAAGGGCCATATGTATCAACACATTTTCCCATAGACACAGAATGGGCAAAACCCTTTGATACATCTGGCCCAAAGCCTCTCTGCGACCAACCACAGCTCTGAAAGCTGCCCTGCTCAAATCACTACTGACAGACCCAAACTGCCACCAAAAACCTACACCAGAAACTTAGTGCAACTTGTAACACTTCTATGCCATACTTCCATGCTATAATGACGCAGTCACCTCAACCCCCATGTCCTTACTGGTGCTGATCAATCATGAGGTGTGCTGTTCTTAACAGAAAGAAGGAAATTAGTTTGGAGGTCTAAGCGGAAAAGGGGATAGCTCCTATAAGGAGCAAGGGCCACCACAAACCCCTGCTCCAGATCCACAGGGGTAAGGTCAGTCACACAGTATGACCTCCATTGTTCAGTCGGCTGTGACGCCAGTGAGCGTCCTGTGACTCCGTAGCACCTGCCCAGTCCCCCTGTCACCTACTCAGGAGGAACCTTGTTGCAGTTCGTGTATTTTGGTGAAGGTATGGTTTAAAAAAAGAATTTCTATACACATACCAACCCTCTATGAGTAGCAAGTAGGGTACCTAGGTCCTGACGAAATGCCATGATCTTTATGACGCACAGGGCATGAAATATGTTGACCATTATCCAGAACTCATAACGCTTGATGAGGCCATTATAATCTCTTTCTACAAGTATCGCAGGTGTTAATTATGACATTGAACCCACGAAATAAAGTTAACACAGCTAGTTCCCATACTCATTTTTAACTTTATCCGCCCCACACTGTACACACCTTTGTACATACACCACAGTCCCTCAACCCCTTCATCTACGGCTAAAACCACAGGGAAAAGATATCAGGCAAAGAGTCCCCGTGTGGGACACGTTGGGCATTGCAGCTCCGGACCAATGAGGATCTGCCCTATTATGAAGAATGGCACCCCTGTGGTGTTTAAGGGTCCTTGCTCCTTATAGAAGCTAAATCCCTTTCCGCTTAGACCTTCAAACCCAGTTCCCTCTTTCTGTTAGGGACAGCACACCTCATGATTGATAGTACATACCGTGGGGCTTGTGTGCTGGACCTTTATTGCCCCCTGGTCCCCCCCTTGTTTATGACTTACTGGTTCTCACTCATAATTATCCCACCACCCTTCAGCACTGATAGTGCTTACTGCCTTAAACAACTATTGTCCACGTCTACCTGGCACTGCACACCACCTTAAGGTGAAACTTTCATTTTTTACCACTGCCAGAGCTTTTCTATACCAACCAGTCAGGATCATTCAACCAACAATTATCATTGCTGGGCGCGTGGCCAGCAGCATGGCCGGCTAGGACGTGCCTCGCCGGAGCTCCGGCCGGGCTGCACCATAATCCGACGAACACAGACACCCCGGAGAGCACACCCTTTCATGTACAGGTGTGTGACCGCTGCGGGCATCCAGCGAGCAGCTTGAGGGATCGACATCTGCGCGGGCAGCCTGAAACCTGGACGACCGGAGCCTGGGCCGGGAACAACCACGGAGTGCAAAATGGCGACTGTGGTTTAGATGGCGGCTGAGACGGAGCAGAACGAGCTCATGTCCCTGCTTCAATAACGGAACAGGGTCGGAGCCACCACCTTACCCGGCCCTAGCCTGAGCCTCGGTGAGACAGTGACATTGGTGCCTGACCCGGAGCAGGAGACGCCCTTCGGAGATTCGGCCGCCTTTACCAAGATGGCGGCCGACTGGTGACTGACCTGGTTCCCAGGGAACAGCGGAGAAGAGGAGCCGTACCCCTCACTGCACAGCGAAGGGGAGCGGCGGCGGACGAGCGCTTCGCTGGAGGGGCGGTCCCTGTAGACGGGAAGGAGCGGAGGAGCACAAGGGCCGAAATTGCCGAGGTGAGCCTGTGGAGGAGGGGCTGCTGCGGCAACAACGGTGGAGGTGAGCCCGCGGGGACACGCACCGGCGGCGGGGGCTGCCTGGGAAGGGACCTCCTCGTGCCAATACAGGCTGCCCACGGCCCCCCCCTGCGCCATCAATCGGAACCTCACCTGCGGGTCGCACCCCCACCCCCCCACCTACCCCGACACTAACCGGAGCACCACACAGGGGAGAGCAGGGTGCACTGGTACCAGCGATATCCGGAGATGGAGGGACAGCGCCCAGCGGAGTCAACCCCGGGGTGCCCCCCCCCCCCGCTGGGCGACCTGGAGAGACGGGAACTGAGCGGTCAGGGAATCCGAGGGGAAGCGGGGATCAGACCAACTCCCACGGCACTGCGGAGGAGTAAGCTGTGAGCCCACCCACGTAGGACAACGGAGCTCGAATATACGGTGGGGAGAGAGAACACAGGAGTGGAGGCAGTGTCCCCTCGGCGGCGGTCGAGCCGGAGTGGGCGAATTGAAAGTGGAGGCGATATCCGGGAGTAGGCCGGAGGGGCACTCAGCAACTTATGGACACCATCGGAACAGGGCCGCCTTCTGCACCCGCCCGTACACCGGCAGCCCCCGCTAAGTGTTGAGGACGGTGACCCTCCGGGAGTTGGGGCGCTCCTGGACGTGGAGCAAGGGCCGGAGCTTGGCGCACCTGGATGACCGGCACTGGGTGACTTGGTGTTGGTTACGCGGGAGGAGAAAACCAGGACAGACCGTGCAGTGCCCAGATCCGGGTAAGAGCCCACAACACCGAGGAGGGGCGCCTGAGGGAACTTGGCGGTGAGGGTGGCCCCCCCCCTTGGAGGTGTTCCTACTCAGGAGGCGAAAGCTAGGGTTAGGACGTACTGGGAAACTACGGCCCCCGGAGTAGCGTTCTCTCAAAGCTTGTGCGTTCCACACAGTGCAGACAGGCCGCATGCAGCGCCAATCCGCTGGAGAAGAGGATCACCATGGGGAAGAGAGACCCGGTCCCTAAGTCATCTAAACAGGGCCCCATGGATAATTATGCAACGTCACGACCAGCCATGGAGAACCGACCGGAGTCCTCCGGTGCGCGATCCGAAACGGCGATGCTACTGGAGGCTATCCAGGCCTCTAGGAGTGACATCCAGGAATCCCGGGCGGCCCTGGAGGTGAAGATTGGAGAAGTGGGCTCCGAGATAGCATTGCTGAGGCAGGACTTCCGGAATCTAACAGACAGGGTGGCCGTGGCCGAAACTAGAGTCACTGACAATGAGGCGTCGATCACAGCCCTGAAAAAAGACATGGCGGAGCTCCAGGCCTCCCACCGTCACCTGCAATGGAAGGTGGACGATGCAGAAAACAGATCGAGGCGCAACAACCTCCGCTTTGTAGGCTTTAGAGAGGGAATTGAAGGGAGGGATATGGTCTCCTTCCTACAGGCCTGGCTGAAGACCACCTTTCCGGCGGCGCAGTTCTCGGCGTGCTTCGTCATTGAGAGAGCACACAGGGCGCTCCTGGCTAAGCCGCCGGAGGGCGCAAGACCGAGACCAGTTATTGCGAGATTCCTGAACTATGCGGATAGGGATCTGATTCTAAGAGAAGCTAGGAAGCTGGGAGAAATCCGTTTCGAGAATGCAATCATACTGATATTCCCGGACTATAGCCAGGAGGTGTCGAAGCAGCGCCGCTCCTTTGACTCAGTCAAGACGAAACTAAGATCCCTGAACATTGCTTACATGCTTCTTTTCCCTGCGAAACTCAAAGTGATCTACAAAGATAAACCCATTTCCTTCACATGCCTGGAGGACGCCTGGCAATGGCTCGAGGAACGCCCCATCCTGAACAGTAGAGAGGCGGCCGGAAGGGAAGCCATGGACAGGTCAATGAGGGAAAGGACACGCTGGGAGCAACCGAAACCGCAACGTAGAAGATCTGGCAAGACAAGGAGACGTCAGCCGGCAACGCCCTATCAGACCCGTGGTGCCAGTGATAGAAGGGGGGCAGATCTACGTCCCCGGGAAATGACTCAGTAGCGGGCTCCAGGTTTAGTTGCCTGCGGAATGGCATCCGTTCAGAGGGAGACGAGGAGGAGGACTCGGAGGGTCATGGTTCTGGCGGGGATGAGGAGGAAGGACTTGGAGATTCGGTCCATCCGTTGGTCAAGGAAATACAACACTTGGAGCAGGATTCATCGGGGCAGGGACCCACGGCAGACACGTAGGACTCACATTCTAGATGCTCAAGGGCCAGTGAGATTGCAGCCCGGCCACCGGGAGCACGCAAGTTGACACGCCCTTCGAATGTTGTTTGAGTTGTTTATACAGTTCTTTGGTGTGTGATGGGAGGGAGATGTGGGAGGGCGACAGGCCTTCTCCCGTGGATAGTTAGGTCCCAGGTAGGGAAGCGACTGGAAGGGGAGGGAGGTGGGGAGGGGGGTGCGGGAGGAGTTTTGTTACTGCATTCCTTCAAGTTGGGGTACAGGAGGGGGAGGGGGGGTCAGTTGAGAAGCAGCAGCAATATGCCAGGCCGCACCTTGAGCCACCCCTAAGCCAGGGACCTACATGGGAAGGAGGATGTGACACACAATGGCAGATACACTGGGTACTCCACACGTAGGTGATGCAGGGGTCACTGTGTTAACATGGAATGTAAATGGCCTTGGGTCGAAGATTAAGAGAAGCCTAGTTAACGCCTACCTCAAAAGACTAGCGCCTGATATCATCCTTCTCCAAGAAACACACCTTAGAGGCAATCAGTGCGCGTTTATAGCGAGAGGCAGGCATGTAGTGCTGGCGCATGCAGGATACACAACAGACTCTAGGGGAGTAGCGATTCTCATTAAGAAAACGGCACCATTCACTATCACTCACACCTGGTTAGACCCGCAGGGGACCTACGCGGGAGTCCAGGGGGTCTGGAAGCGGCGCAGGTACACGATCCTATCAGTGTATGCCCCGCCCAAGTTACAGGCACGCACACTCAAGGCAATCACCGCTATACTCATGGACACGGCTGACACGATACAAATAGTGGGGGGTGACTTTAATGACGTAATGTGCGCTTCACAGGATCTGTCGGGGACACCACATGCAATAGGGTCCACTTCAGCCCTAGCGCGGCAAATGAACATCATCGGCCTCACCGATGTCTGGAGGTGGTTTCATCCTACGCAGGAGGCCTACTCCTTTTACTCCGGGGCCCACAAGGTCTTCTCTAGGCTAGATTATATCTTCATATCCAGGCAGGATGTTTCAGCGAGTGATTTAGCAGACTACAAAGCAAGGGGAATTTCAGATCACTCCCCGCTGTATGCGCAGTTAGGGCGGGAGAGAGGAGAGAGGAAGGCAGAATGGCGACTAGCGGCCTGGGACATCCAAACACCGGAAATACTATGGGGCATTAGAGCGGACATAAGGGTGTACATGGCTGAGAATGAGGGTACGGTGGACTCCGGGGTTACCCTTTGGGAGGCAATGCATACAAAGTAGGCTGGGAGATGTCAGACGGAAGCAACAGGACAAAATAGCCAGTGAAGAGGTGTCTATCTTAGCCCTAGAAGCAGAATACCACCAGCGAAAGGGAGAGGCACTCCTTAGGAAACTGTTAGACACTCAGAGACATTACAGGGAAATAGTCACTGACGAGGCACGTACTCAAGCGTTGGTGACACTCCACCGACTATATGACGTGGGTGACAAGTCCGGCAAACTCTTGGCATGGTTGAGCAGGAAAGAAAGAGCGGCAAGGTGGGTGGATCAGATTACGTTAGCGGGGAACAGACGGGCGTACATGGATGAGGCCATAGCAGATGCCTTCGCGACATATTATGAGAACTTCTATAGGGCAAGAGATTTGGGTGGCAGGGAGGAGGCGCTACACTACATGTGCGATATGGAGGTGCCGACTCTGTCCCCTGAGGCCAGCAGAGCGTTGGAGGCGGAGGTGACACTGGAGGAAATATCAGAGGCCATAGCATCGCTGAAACCGGGGAAGACACCGGGACCAAATGGCTTCCCGGCAGAATTCTTCAAGCGGATGGCTGACCTGTTACAACGACACATGAAAGCTTTATTCGTAGAGGCATACCAGGCAGAAAGTCTACCGCCGGATCTCGCCTTAGCCACTATCGTCCCGATTTACAAAGAGGGAAAGCCCAGGGACGATTGTGCATCCTACCGCCCCATTTCCCTCCTCAATATGGAGACAAAGATCTTGGCCACTGTTCTGGCTAAACGTCTACGACAGGTCATTGCAGATCTGGTGCATATGGACCAGTCCGGTTTCCTCTCGGATAGGGCGACCAAATTAAACCTCCGCCGCACTCATAATTGGCTACAGGAGGTCCGAGGGTGGAGTGAACCCCACTGGTTCCTCTCCCTGGACGCGGAGAAGGCCTTCGACGCAGTTCATTGGCCTTTCCTGATGGAGACCCTCCAGCGATTTGGGTTTGGCCCCAAGTTTTTAAAGTGGGTTCAACTCCTATACTCAGCCCCGAGGGCACGAGTACGGGTTAACGGGAGGTTGTCCCGCGAATTTCCAATCAGCAGGGGAACGCGACAGGGTTGCCCACTGTCCCCCCTTCTCTTTACCCTCACAATAGAAATATTGGCGATACGGATTAGACAGAATCAGGGGATCAGGGGCTTCAACTGGGGAGACTCGGATGCCACACAGGAGAAAATATCCCTATATGCCGATGATGTCCTGTTGTTTGTAACTGACCCAGACACGACAATCCCGGAACTGTTTAGAGAACTAGCGGGTTTCGGTGCAAGGGCAGGCCACACTATAAACTGGCACAAATCAGTCCTGTACGACCCGCAAGGCATGGAACGGAGGGAGTGCCTGCCAGGGCTACTCATTTACACGAAAGAGGGCTTTCAATACCTAGGTACATATATATAACACTGGACAGGGAACTCTCCTTCACCAACAACGTGGCCCGAGTCATGGTAGGCGCTACGGCTGAGATGGATAGGTGGAGACAGCTCCCGCTCACTTTGCTAGGTCGCGCAGCACTATATAAAATGATCCTACTTCCGAAGTTCCTCTACGCACTTCAAAACGAATATTATCCACTGCCAGCCAAGACTTTGACTAAAATCCATGCGGATTTGCGGGCGTTCCTGTGGTTGGGAAAACAGCCGAGAGTCGCTCTATCCACACTACAGCGCCACCAATACAGTGGAGGGATTTCTCTTCCCAACTTGGAGGCATACTATTGGGCGGAACGCCTCGCCCCAATTAATGAGTGGTTACATGCGGCAGCGGATCACCCCACCTATGCACTAGAACAGTCTAAGTGGGCAAACAAAACCATACTGCACTACCTCTATGGAGGGACGGTGGGGAAGCAGTTCCTGCCGGCCACGAAGATAACGCTGATGGCGTGGTATAAGGCGACGACGCGAATGGGATGGGACAAGCGGCCCACCCGACAGACACCGTTATGGTGCTGCGCGTGGTTGGGAGAACTCAATAAACTAAGAGGCTTCAGCCGATGGGATGATATCGGTATTTCTACAATAGGAGACGTGATTGCGAGGGGGGAACTGAAAACCTTTCAGGCGCTTCGGGAAGAATTTGGCTTGCACTCCACCCAGTACTACAAATATGCACAGCTGAGACACGCATGGAGGGCACAAAACATCACACTCATTGACATCCCAGAATACGCGCCACTGGAAGGTAGATTACTGCAGGAACAGATATTGGGCGGGGCGATATCCCTCACGTATAAAACTTTGACCAACAATATGTTAGGGGACTTACAGGACCTACGAGACAAATGGGAGGCAGACGTGGGGGGTATGGAGGACCTGGATTGGGAGTTGATTCTCATGCACCCACGCGAGGTAGCGATCAAGTCGAGGCTTCGACTCATACAATTCAAGGTGCTACATAGATCCTATTTCGACAGGGGGCGCCTTTTTAAAATGGGGAGGATTACTGGCACAGCGTGCCTTAGGTGTCACCAGCAGAATGGCGATTTTTTCCACACACTCTGGGGTTGCGCAGTCATTCAAGAATACTGGGAGGGTGTATTCATGGAATTGGATGAAGTACTGGGTATGAACCTACCGCGCGACCCTAGATTGGCGCTACTGGGCATGACGACAGAAGTAGACCTGACTCGCCCTTTGATCATCTTTCTGGTACTGGCTTTAGTGGTAGCGAAAAGGGATATTGCACGATACTGGGGGGCACCCGACAGACCAGATTTAGAGGAATGGAGGAGGGGGCTAGATCTGAACATGGCGGCAGAAAGAGTGACCTACAAAGCCAGGGGTTGCCCAAAAAAGTTTCGGAGAGTGTGGGCAAAGTGGAGACAATACCATGGACTGGAATGAGGCCGTGAGGACGATGAGTAGGAGGTCGGGGGAGTCCCTGACGCGGCAGGACGTACGACAGTGACAGTTGTAGGCCATGTTCATACGTGAATGCTCAGACCATGTATGCGAGGTGGGTAAAGGCTACATAGAGGGAGTGGGGTGGTCCAGGGGGGAGGGGGAAGAGGTGGGTAGGTAGGCTGCTGTTTGGGGGACTGTTTTATTTTATTATGTTCTCGTTGTGTTTTAAACTAAAGAACTAAGCGTTCTAATGATGCTTGTGGAATCCAGAAATAAGAAAAGTTGCGCAACTAAGGGATAAGGCAGTATGTTGACGTCCTACCGTATGATAATTTTTTCATTTGTGATACTTCTGATGCAACAATAAAAAGAATTTAAAAAAACAAAACAATTATCATTGCCATGATCCAATAAACACACTTTACTGCTTTACACTTTGCTGCTACCAACCATCTTTGCCAATGCCAGCATGTTCCTACTGCCACAAACAACCACATAAACATGCAACCAAATCCATGGCTGTCACGGTCTTAATGCCACTAATCATCTATGCCTCATCCTTATTGCTGCTGCCCATCTCCTTAAAGTAACATTGACCCGCTATCAATCGCCACAGCCTTCCTACTACCAGGGTTGGATTAGGATCTATACCCCTGCATCCTTAAAAAAAGTGGCCCACATTTGCAGATTGTGTATTTTCACAAAACACTGCTTCAGTATTTTATGCATTGTGAAAAAAAGGAGGGGGGATTCTCTAAAAGAGGCATGTTTTCTTAACTTCACTGAGATAAAAAAAAATACAAATGTTGCCAAGATTATTTGTGCATGTATTAGCTCACAATGGTGAGCCACACATGAATATAAGTGAGGCCACTTCTGAGCAGGCCACCTTCCCCTGCTTAATCTGCATACATTGACGGCAGGTCAAGCAAGAGACTGGGAATGACACCTCTGCCCCGTTGGTAAAAGGAAGGAGGAAATAGAGGCCCATCTGCAGTGTTTAATTTGAGCTGGTGGTTTCCGGTGCTCGGCATCAGCACTTAATTGTCAACACCGGAACTTATGACTGTCTGCCACAAGCTGGTGCTGTTTGTCTAATTTAGAGGTGAATACAAAAACAGCTCTTTATTAATGTATGTATATGTATGTATGTATGTATGTATGTATAGGCATTTATATAGCGCACTACTTACCCGGAGGGTCCCAAGGCGCTTCGACCGCTGCGAAACCCTTCCTGGCTTCCCTGAGAGATGGTCCCTTAATGGGTATCTCCAGGGTGAGACCAGGCATCCCCGGCGGTCTGGTGGGGCCATTAGTGAAGATGAGGCAAGCTAATGCCCACAGTTGCCGAGTGTGATCGCTGATCAGAGTGGGCACTGAGGCGAGAGAATTATCGAGTCCGCTGACCCTGGTCCAGAAACCTGCCGCGCCGGGAATTGAACCCTGGTCCCGGGCCGTCCTCTGCTCTCGGGTCTGCCGCCTCTAACCAGTGAGCCACACTACTTCATGCAATATACTAATGCAATATACATTAAAAAAAATGACTGATACCAGGCGCCGAGGCCATTCTCATAGCTCTAGGGGCCTAGAATATTCCCAATTGTTACAACTGTAGGTGTATGGTAGCTGTGTTTGTACTATCATTAATAGTGCTAGCATGGGCAATGCTTGTTTCATGGCAGCTGTGAACATGTCCACAAATTTGAGGGCCAGTAGGTCAACATAGATAGCATAACATTCTACCAGTAGACCAAAACCTGGGCTCTTTACCCTTGCCCACTTAAAATATTGTCCTTATTTCATATGAATAACCAAAGAAAGTCCACCATGTATTTATAACTATCGTTCCAGAACTATTATTTAAGGAAAAGCAATAAGTTTTCTTAAAATAACCCTCACCCACCAAAAGGTCCCTTGGTGGCATGCTTCATCATCGGGTTCTTCCCGCCCTGCTGCGGGTCTAGTGTGCTACGACCTACAGAGACATGGAAGCACTTTGTAGCTTGTGGGCTATATAATCATGAGAGTGGTTTAAAGAAGCAGCCGCTGCTAAGAAAGTGAAAGCGCACATGGTGCAGTGAATGTTGCAGGAAAGCATGTTGTGCCTGAGGAGAAACTCATAAAAAAAAGGGCTTACAGACTAAATAAGACGTACTGTGTAACAATAGAAGTAAAAGGGCTAGTCCTCATGGGAGGTTACAAATGAAGACAAGACAGTACTAAGGAGGGACTTACACATCTATTAACGAATCAGAAGCCAGCATTTAAAAAGGACAATGACACAAGCCAATGAAAAATATGTGCGGAAAGTGGGAGGATCTTTACGTCCATACTCGAATACAGCATGCCTCGCAGAGCAGCGCATGGCCTGCCCAGGCTCGATCTAAAAATGAAGTAATACTATTACAAATGTGGCACATGATGCCGCATATTTTGTCTTTTATTGCTGCATAATTTGGACGTCTCCCGTCACATCATTCCAGTGGCTCTGAATATATCACAGGACAACTCAAGTCTTGCCCACCCGCCAAGGATGTTACTCCTACTGCCAATTAACTGGAGGACCGGCGCTGTACAAACACTCCGTGCCCGAGCACAACGCTGGGTAAAGAACAGGACTCACTGATGGTGCCCAGCACCGCCACCTTGTAGAAGGTTTGAAACTGCTAGGAAGGCCCACCTGAGAGACACGCAACCATTTAGGAGGTGACCACCGCCCTTGTCTCCCCGTATAGCATTTATAGAAAACCAATGTTTCAAAGATCCGACCTTGATATCCGCTGGCACGTGCAAACGATATAGGTTATATAATGAATACAAGCTCGCGCGCACATATACACCTGCATACAGGAGCAGAGCCACATTTAAAATGCAGATGCCGTCAGACTGCACAAACACACGTACCCAGGAGAAGGACACCAACATCGCATGGATGTTTGAAAAGAATACACCGCATACACCTAGATCTGACATTCCGACACAGGCACACAGAGGAATCATTTGCATGGATTTACGCGTACACACGATATCACGCAGAGAAACACACTCACCCACGAAGACAGACATGTATCGATAAGCCTTGCACAGAAACACCCACATGCTAACACATACGCACATACCATAAACAGTCCGCCTTCTGTCATCTCGCCCTGTGACGAGTACCCCTTTAACCGCCCCCTCCTCCGCCCCCCTCGGGCCCAGGTGGGGTCTTGCCTGGTGCGGGGACGCTTACCCTCCAGCAAAGCCCCTTCTGGACGTCCGCTGCCCTCTCCTCCTCCCGGGCCCCCTCGGTGTCCTCCTGCCGCAGTTCTGGAGAGGAAACGGTAACCACAACAACAGCGGCAGGACGACGGACAGACGTCAGTGCGCGCTCACTTCCTTCCTCCCAGCATCTGGGAGAGGCTGTGTACACCAGAGCGGGGAGAGGAGAGCCGCTGGACGGAGGGAGATGGTGCCGCACGGGAGAGAGTGGGCGGGGGAGAGATGCTGCTGCCTCCTGTACAGAAGGGAGGAGGGAAGAGGCTGGTGGTGTACCGGGGAGGGATGGATGCCGCACTGTACTAGATATCAAAGACGGGCTTCAGTGCCGCACGGACAAGAGAGACTTCCCTGAGGCTCCTGGCCTGCAAAAGCTGTACCGCACAGCACCGAAGTAGCTGCCTCCCAGCACCCCTCTGCTGGCTAAAATTCCCTGCCACTAAGTGCTGGAGTGTGGCCGGACAGTGACTGAGCTTAAAGGAACCCTTGGGTAATCGGAAAGCGTGTGCCTATAAAATAATAATTTCCTTATAATAGCAGTTTCACACCAATTTCTTGCTTACAGAGCGTCTAATTACCATGGAAGTGGAGTCAGTATTGGATTATTTTGCTCCCCACAGCACCTCGAGCAGCTCAAGTACACAGTCTGTTTGGCCTAGCGGAATACCCATAAGCCTGTTCTTCTTAGTGCCAATATCGGCCCAGACTCGCTTACATACAACCCCCCATCCCACAATAACCGACACCACACAAGTTGATGGAGAAAGTTGTTGCAGTTTTATTAGCATATACATTATGCCAACATGTTGGGTTAACTTACGGGCGATCCAGAGCAGGCCGCCCCTCGCGACCCGCCCACCTGACCGAGCTATAACCCCCTCACGGTGTTAAACCGTAGGGGCGTTATCAGTTTGGGGGGGAAGGTCTAACCCCTACCCCCGGCGAACCTCTCGTTCGCCCATTTACTCAACCCCCCCCCCTCGGGGGGGCAGAGCGTTGGCAACCCCCGGTTGCTCAGGTACACAACCGCCCGAAGGACTAACGGGGCGCCGTCAGTCCCCCAGGATCCTTTTACCGTGGATATCCCTGGGGGATATATCGCTCACGCACCCTTCCGGTGCTCCTGTAGAGGGTACCCTTCTGTACCTTCCTGTATTTGATCGCCCTGTAACTCCACGAAGGCTCTCGGTGCGGCAGCCGCCGTCCGAGAGTCCCCCCCATCCCTTATCTTTCCTCTATTTACAACCCGCTGCTCCCATCGCTTCTGATAGGTCCAGCAGGAAAATGGCTATCCCTACTTCTGATAGATGGACGCCGTCCTCATCAAAACAACCCGTATGTTTGGTGTGCAACAAACTGTCTTAAAAAGCCGAATCCCCTCTGCTCTGTGAATTTGCGCATGGCACTGTTCACTCGTCTGCGGGACGTTTCGATGGCCACCCCTGATCTAGCGTCCTTCCAATGCAGTCTTGAAGTGATCTCGGACCACCATACTTCGCACGGCCCCAACAGATTGCTCAAATCGCTCAGCGTGGCCCTCATTAATTGTAGCTGGGCCATGCGCTCCAAGAGGACCAATTCCTCGCCTCCCAAATGCACAATTAACAAGCCTGGTGGAGATTCACCCCCGTCCAATAGTTGCTGAAATACGCGCTGCACGCTACTCCAATGCAAGTCGGGCGACACTATCCACCTGATTTTTGTTGTTGCAAAACCATGCTTCCATTTTCCGCTATCAACCCACCGGGCTACCCTTTGGATTCTCACATTTCCTGCCACCCAGACCGATTTACCTACCAAATAAAAGATGCAGATGTGTAAAACTCGTTTATTACATATCCAGATTATACACTGCAAACCATACATTGACTCAACGTCACATACATATGAACCAAAAATGCCCGCCAACCACCCTTGTTTCAACCCGCTCAGGAGCGTATGTACCTTTTGTAACAGCTGAACTCCCAGCGCCCCACCTGCTTTATATTTGCCACTGGCAGCCCTGCCTGAAAAGCTGTAGTCGCAGCACCTATCCTAAATGAAAGAGTACAAAACCTTTTCCCCTGTCTGTTGCTGCCAGATAATTCTAAGCAAGTGTCCATGACGCGCCGCAGCTGGTACTTGGTCAGGGGGGACAGGCCACAAATGAAAGGCCACCGCGAACTTTGAGGAGACCCAGATGCACCCCAGGGAGGCCTTGTCAAAGCCTACCATAGCCTGGATTTACCTTGCCAAGTCGTGAACCTAGTCAACCGGCAATCTGGCCCCCTGCAGACGTGACGCTCTCTATACCTAGGAAAGCAAAGTTTGCGCTGGCCCCCTGTCTACCATGTGCAAGGAGTACCCCCAGTTGGTCTGAAAGAAGAACAAAGTCTGCCAGGCCTGCGAACAAGGCTGTGTCCCGTCATTCCCAATGACAAAAGTCATCCCAGCAATGAGGCACCCCTGCTACACGGTACGTGTCCTGGAGTGCCCATTTGCAGGAACCACTGAAAGCCTTGAACAAGCATCGGACACAACGCAACCCATGGGCATGCATTTATCATAGTATAACTTGCCGACTAGCTTGAAAACCTAGCAGAAGAAGGCTGCTCGAGTGGACTGGTATCACCTGCAAGAAGATCATGTCTGCATTGGCCAACCAAGCCCCTCTGCCCGCCCACCAGACCAGATGCAATGCTACGTCTGGCGGGCAATCTGACAACGAGCATGCACCCTCCTCCAGGCCAACAATGACCGAAGTCCCATGAGGGTATGAAAGGCTGGCATAGTCACTCCTTCCTCGTAACATCAGATAAAGGAGCTACCAAATCGCATCTCGTGTGTGCCCAGCAGAGCTGTCCGCCCCCCCCCCGATGACTGCCAACTTCCACTGCCAAGGGTGGCCAGTCTTCCTAGTGTACATACTGAGTGGATTAAACAGACTGTGATGACACTTGCTGCTAATATAACCAGCCTGTTCGACCCCCAGCCTCTGAGAGGACCCTGGAGTCAGGCTGCATGTCTACGAGGTATACCTGCCCTTGGAGTGTCCAAGTGAGAGACAGACCTTACTACAATAGGGAGTCAAGGTGCCAACGACAAGTTGCACCCAAAGGCCCCTAAGCCTCTGCTGCACTTCGAGAGAGCACGCAAAGCGCCCCACAGCGGCTAGGTAAAGAAGTAGCCGAAAAGCACGAACTGGACAGCAATAGGAGTTCAACATTAGCTAGAGGAGTGCAAAATTAGCTGCCTGAACCAGTCCAATCTTTTTACACAATTCTCTTGCTGTGCATAGAACGTAAGCACTCCCACGAACCCTATCAATAGGATGCACACAAGGAGTGCCTGCCAACTTGTGCCGGAGATAAATATGCACTCCCAACGTGCGCTATTCTTCGGATTTGTCAAAGGCACCGTGCCCCATATCACCATAGTGCGCTAAGCTATCTCCCCTACAGAGAGAGGCTCCCTGGCGCAGCCGGGCCCTGCATATAAAATTTGCTCCCCCGGAGGAGGTTCATAAAACATGTACCAAGTGACCCAATGTATTGCTAGGTTATAATGAAGTGGTGTAAAGGGATATAGTCACCCCCATGCCAACTACCAAATCAGTTGCAATCCCTACTTGCAAAAGGCAGGCCGAGACTGTCTCCCATGTTGGGTGACCCCTACAAGTCCCCTAAAGCTCAATCTTCCATGAGTGAAACCAGCACGCGTCCCACACGGGGATAGTAATGACAATGGGGCGAGAACAAGGGAATCCCAGACCCTAGCACACTGCCCACCGTGTGCCAAGATCCTTATCCTGTTGTTAGTTCATGTGGCCTCCCAAGGGGGTAGGGCTGTACTCCAGCGTTGTTCCTGCATTAGAGACAGAAAACATACAATAAAAGCTCTCCCTTTATCTACCAATCTGTATTCTCTGCCAAGAGAGAGGGCCCTCAATGCCCCACCCGCTATTCAGGCCAGGCCAGTTCTGAGTTAATAACCGATTAGCTAGCCTTACCTGCACACTCCGAAAATTAATAGATGTCCTCTCTATTATCTGAAGGAGACCATTCATTTAAGAAATACCATTTCCTTGACTCAGGAAGGGACTTCCCAAGGTGTTCTATTTGTCTGAGAGTCTCCCCCTTATTGCAGTTTTAGCCCTCTGACTGGCTTTGGTCCTCTTTAGTAGCATGCACCCGTCACCAATCTCTGTCAACACACGGCGCTACCTCCTACGTCCCTTTTTCGTTCCGGTACTTGTGCGACTTGCACCAGTACCTACATAACGTTTCACTGTCTGCCATGATTGTACTGATTACCCCACATGTACTATATACACTTTAGTGACTTGCACACTTGACCCATTCTCCTCCTGTAATGTCCATATTAAACCTATTGTCCTTGTCTGCTCATATTGTCACATTGCTTCACCTAACCAGCATTGGCCTTGTAATGAGAGCACCTAACGTACTATCGGGTATCAGTACTGTCCCCCTATGAGGCGCGCTGACACCCAAAGGCAAAGTCCGCGCCATCCGAAGCCTGAAGCTTTGAACTAGAGATACCTGCAACAATGTTCCTTTCACCTCTGCATATTAAACCAGACTGAGAAATCTGTGGCGGGCCTCTGGACTTGATCGATTATTTCAGTCCTTTGACGCTTACTGATAGGTTTAATTTGTGCATGCCCCCAAATAATTTGGACTTGAGTGGTTATGAGTTCTTGCACTAATTACCTCACGCAAAGCAATTACATCCTAGTAGGCCTGCACTGTCCCAGTTAAACTTTGATTCATTCCTAGCATAGTTACCATGGCCCCAGCACATCATGATAAAAAGATGAATGAAGGTCAATTCCGACAACCTCAATAATATGCTTCTGAATTGCACAATGATGATAACCATCACAATTAACGCACTAATTCCTAAATGATGCTATAACACCACCTACCCCACGTTTGTGTGGACCTGAACGCCATGGAGAACCCTCACGCTAAATTAATTGCAAACAAAGTCATGCACCACCATCCAATCTACTTTGACACCTTACCAAACCACAATATGGGTCAATTCAGTGACCTGCCATGAAGTGAGCCACAACGACCTCCTCTGCCCGATTGACTGCATGGATATAAAGCATAAATGTCGAACAAGCTACACTCTTGTGACCCAGTGATTGTTACCTCTTTAGTTGTTTGGTTCCGTTACTTGCACAAGTGCCACCAATGCCTCCGTAACGTTTGTTCTTGTGTTTAGAGTGTCTTCCATTCAATGAACATGCACACGTCACTATACTCTGAAACCCACTGATATCTCCCTCTTACCTAGTGTTATGTTCCGGTACTTGCACAAGTGCCACCATGCCTACATAACGTTCGTTCTACTGAAATGTGTATCCCCAGTTAAAGTGACATGCATATGTCACGGTTCTATTTTACACACTGATAGCTACCTCCTACTTGAAATTTCGTTCCGGTGCTTACACAAGAGCCACCAATGCCTGCGTAACGTGTATCTATTGTTTGCGTTCCTTCCATTTAATGTAGTATTATCCCCTACTTGATTTGACAAGAGGTCAAACAAGGGTCCCCATTAGTAGATGCATAAATCCACTATTACCGCCGCCCACTGACAAACCCTCCAATAGTTAAAGTAATAGAATTTAAGTGGGCACTCTGAGTGTATGTAAAACCTTCCCCAGGCAATGCTTGTGGCCAACAGGAAGCAGAGTTCGCCATCCCTACTGGGGTTACATTCCTAACCTAAGTGGACCGTTGGGGTCTTAGCCGTCATAAGGATAAATACCCTAGTGCATTACCATGAATGTCCAACATGCATACCGTTAGTTTTTTGTGTTTGAGTGTCTGCCACGTATTGCAGTATGCACATCTACTTGTCCCTTATCCGCCTTTGTGACTTGCACACATGTCACATATCCTCCTGTAAAGCACTGTACGCTACCTCTTCTATTGTTAGCTCGCGTTCGTCCCTTTGCTACATGTAACTTAGCATTTGCTTATGTAGTGTGCCACGTATAGCGCTCTCATGTATCAGAATCACTATTATAGGACCGTGCTATATAAAGGCATACATCTCCCTTCCCTATGTATAAAGGAATAACTACAATCACCAGTCCCTACATTGTGAGACATTACATCTTGTTCGTTAGCAGTTGTACTTCTTTTGTATGTATCCTAATGTAACGCATTTGATCCTAAGTCCTTACGTACTGTAACCGGTTCCTATGCAAAGCGGTCTGGCCCTTCGAGGCAAAGTTTGTGCTATATAAAATTCCATTAAATAATAAAATTGTGAAGGGCTCTTTTACCTTCGCGGAAAGGCCGTGCTATATAAAATTATACATAAAATTATACATAAGAGTGAGTACATGATTGTCACCTGTGGCGGGATGCGGAGCTAATCAAATCAAACCCCACTGCGAAGTGCGGCAGTGGCTAAACCTCGAACATTCAAAGTTCCCTCTGAGCTCCTTAAAATTTAGACTAAATAGGCCCAGTGGGCATACCAACACATAAACTGCCCTTAATGCAGTTGTTCCCCCACTCCTCCAAACCGATTACCCTACGTGAGCCTAAACGTGGCCATGCCTTGTCCAGACCGCCTTCCACACATTAGCTTGCCTGCTATCCTGCAGTAAGACACAAGAAAAGAGTCAAATCCCCCCTACCCCCCCGCATGTAGTGTGTGTTATCCTCGCGGGTGGCGACCTTCTCATGCAGCCATCCTGCAGTAAGACAAAAGAAAAACGTTAAATCCCCCTTACCCCCCTCCCCGCATGGCACCGGTGATTATAACCTCCAAACAAGCCACCAGACGCTCACCCCATTATATATAATACTTAAACAAGTGCATTAACGATTGCAAGAAAAGTGTTCACGTTATAAATTAACCTTGAGTGAACAGAGCTGTTCCTCAACTGTATTGACGCCTACGAGGTACTTCACGGATAGATTGCGAGTATTGTGAAAGAATGCTCCTGCAGGCCCAGCCGAAACACCCAGGCTCGAGCCCGGGCAGGGGAGAGCGCGCCGCTAAGAGGGAGCGGGGGGGGGGGGGCGGCACCAGCGGAGGCGTGCATGCGCGAGCTGTAATTAATGCCACAGCCAAAATTGCCCCCGAGTCCAGCGTGGGCCTCAACCACGAGAACAGCCGGACCAGCGAGGCCGCCGGAGCAAAGCCCGGGCACAGGACCATGGGACAAAACACTCCTACCAGGCCCGAAGCAGGCGCCACCCACCCTACCCCCCCCCCCACTGGACCGGGGCTCAAGGGAGGGAGTCAGGGCCCGAAGCGCACCTACCCCCACGTCTCACCAGCCCTCCAGCAGCCCCAGGGGAGATCGGAGGCCCGGGCAAGCAAGAGCCGGGCACGCAAAAGCGTGAACGAGCGGCCCGGCATGGGCACCAAACGTGGAGACTCAGGGGGGCAGGACCTGCTGACCGCAGGCACCACGCGGTCTCCCCGGGGAGTGCAGTCCACCAGGGGAGGTGCACTCTAATCCCAGGAAGATGCGGGTGCTCAGCCGGGCCCCTGCACATGGAGCACGGTGCACACACAGGGGGAAACAATAACGGACCCCGGGAGCGACCCGAGAGAGGTCCGCGTGGCCAGAAGACGGGACAGCGCTGGCGAAGCACCCACCACCCGCAACCGAGGGAGCAGGAGACGAAACCTGACGGTGAGCAACCGGGGGGAGGCCCAAAAACAGCCGCGGAGAGCAGGCCCCCCCCCCCAGCAGCAGCGCAACCCTCCGCCCCCCCTCCCACTCTTAGCAACCCCGGCTAGATCCCGCACCAAGAGAGGGAAGCAGCCGCCCGATGAGCGCCACAACGTTAACATGCCCCAACCGCGTGCGCCCCCGCCCAGGAGACCCCACCAGCACAGGCTGCCAGCACGCACCCCTGGGAACGGGCATGTAAGAATCACTCACCGTACAAAAGAACGCCGGGCAGTCCTGGTCCACGCTGCGGGATTCTCCAGAGGTGGGGGGCGAGGGTCTACACGCCGCTGCACAGGAACAAAAGAGGACGCCTGACCCTCGCCCCCGGGCTATATAGCCCTCCCCCCCATCTCCCCCAGGACAGGAAATGACCTCACGTGTGGGGAATCCCAGGTTGACCACTGGCTGACCACCGAGTCAGCCAACCACTAGACCGCTCAGGGTCCGTGCCATCCTATGGCACTAAGGATGGCCGCCCTCGCAGGTAGCCACCTTTGGTGTCCCGGGGCAGCCTGTCAAGAGGTGCTGGGGCTGGGGTAGATAATATCTAATGAGATACCTTCCCTTGAACGAGATAGAGTCAGTCAGTCTTCCGACCTACCCTGTTTTATGTTAGGTTATCTGTATAAGTGAGGTGCACATATTCACCCCTGTAGTGTCCTGCTGCACACGTTCTAGTGCTCCACCGACCCATCACAGGCGTCACTGGTCAGGTGACCCTGCTAATAAAAGGGGCTGTGCGCATATGCCCTGGGCCAGTTACAGTACTACACTCACTGTTGTTGCGTGCTTTATTTCCTAAGCATGTGGGCCTAGCGCTCACAAGCTCACAACACCATAACCCCCAGGGTTGTCCTGGTGCCGATGGAGCAACGCTGGCCAGGAATCTACTTAGAAGAGACATAAGGCTGGAGTAACCAACTTTTTAGTTTTTCCCTAAGGTCCTGCAAGGAGTGGGCGCAGTGGGTGGCGAGAGAAAGCTTGTTTCAGGCAGTGAGGGCAAGATAAGGAAATGACCCCGTGATCTGGTCTTGTAGATACATGGCGTGTTCGCTAACAAGAGAGATGCAGTGGGAAGATGTAAGTGTAATGTAGGAGTTTAAAGGTCGCACCTTTGTGAATGGGAAGCAAATGAAGGATTTGCAGGCGGTTGGAGACTGAAGCACAGTGAAGAAGATTCAACATAAGCCTGCAGCCGCGTTCTGGTCCACCTGTGGCATCTTGAGAGCTAGTGATGAGGGATTCCCTACCGTTTAACATTGCTAAAACTGAACTGATGCATTTCAAGACGCATAGGAACACGGAGGGCCGCCCATGAATCTGTGGCCCCCAGAGTTTCCCAACCCCGGCCAACCGGTTAAAACAGTCCGTAACCTGGGGGTAACATTTGATTGTAACCTCTCCTTGGAGGCGCATGTGGGGAAGGTGGTGAACTGCTACCTGGCGATTATTTGCTCTCTGAGGAAGGTTTTTCCTCTCTTACCCCATCAAGCCCGCGCCCTGATAGCACGAAGCACGATCCTTAGTCGGGTGGACTATTGTAATGCTCTGCTCCTTGAGTCCCCTAAATTCCTGCTAGACAGGTTACAGTGGGTACAATCTGCCGCTGCTAAATTGGTATTAGGCTGGTCAAGGAGGTCCTCGGCCTCTGGAGCACTGACGGAGCTGCACTGGCTCCCCGTGACACAGAGAATTTAATTTAAATCTCTGTGTCTAGTATTTAAAGCCCTGCATGGAAGAGGACCTGCCTCTTTCCAGCAAAAGTTTCAGTGGTACGTTCCGGGCAGATTGCTCCGCTCCTTGAGAGGAATGTTAATAAAAGTACCACGCTTCAATAAAGTTAGAGCAGGGGGCAGATCATTTGGGGTGGCTGCGGCCAGGCTGTGGAACGCTTTACCTCTTGAACTGCAGCAAAACAAGGATCTCCTCGCGTTCAGAAAGAACCTTAAAACTTGGCTTTTCCCTAAGAAGTAGGCCTCTGCATTACCCCCCTTCCTGTGTTGATATGGTCTCTGAGTTACTAGCGCCAAGATGCCTGTCAGGTGGTAGCGCGCTGTAGAAATTGTGTGTAAATAAATACATTCTTTTTTTTTTTTTAAATATTTTTATTAAGATATTTTGCAATTATATACAAGGCACGGCACCATTAATAAAGAGAAGAAAAAAACACAAAAAAATGAAAACTCATGGATGCAGAACATTAAGAAGAGAAAACAATCAATTAACCATCAACAGGCGAGATAAAGAAAGCAATATACAATTAAAAGACAGCAATAAGATATCATGAACCAGAGTTTTCTTCAAGATTGTGTAACCTAGGTATAATTACACAAAGTTATCCTTTCCTACTCTTTCCACACAGTCAAATAGATTTCTCCCCTTGTGATCAGCATAACCAATTATATCTCATATATGAACCTTGTTCAGCCAAGTTGTAGACAGGCCTCGATTTTTATACTGTTAGATCATCTTTCCACCGTGTTATAGGATCCCATATTATCTTACCTAACTTCCTTCCCCTTTTTCCCTTTCTAGCATATATCTCTTTCTCCACGTTATATGTTATTAATAGCTTAGCCAGCCATTTATGAAAAGTAGGTGGTATGGGGTCTATCCATGCAGAGGCTATACATAGTCTCATAACAGACATTGCAACAAATAGAAATTCTCTCCCACAAAAAGGCCGTACATCCTCAACATTGACTCCTAGTAGAATGGTTCCAGGGGTTAATACAATTTCAGTTCCTAAAATTTTGTTTATGAAACATCCAATATCTTTTTTTAGTAAGTCTAAATGAGGACATATAGCAAATACGTGTTGTAAATCAGCCTCCAAACTTCCACACCTATAGCACGTAATGCCCACTGTACCTCCCCATTGTGCTATTTTAGCGGGTGTAAAATATAAATGATAAAGTGTTTTATAATGTTGCGCCTGTAATGGTGCTGAACATAACCAGGAATAACCCTTTTCTAAAGAAATACCAAAACTTTCAGTGCTAATTTTAAGATTATCCTTCCATTTTTCGCTCCATTTTTGGCAGTCGTCCTGCTTTACTTTTATCAGCTCAGCATATAATCTTTTGATTGTGCAATCTTGCCCCCCTTGAATTATCTCCATAATTGCATTACGCCTGAATCCCAGAATGCCTCCTTTTTTGTTTAGGAGAAAACTCCTGATTTGAAGATATTTAAAGAATTGCCTGGATTCTAAGTTAAATCTAACTTGTAAATCTTTGAATTGAAAAATCCCCTGCTCCCCTTTTATATCCCCTATAGTTCTAATTCCCCTGTTTTCCCATTCTACAAATATAGATCCTGAAAAGATATCTTGTGGGAGGGATGGATTATATGAAAGCCTCGTGTATGAATTATATTTTCCCAGGCCAATTTTTTTAGCGAAGCTTTTCCAAATTTCATATGCTGCTATAATCGTCTTGAACTTTGTCCTCTTATAGTAGCTGGCCTCTGTGAATTTCAGCAGAGCATTCTTCGCTTCCATTCCCAAAGTTAATCCATAGATTGCTAGTGATCCAAATTTGCTACACTCTTCTGATTCCTCCCCTCCCAGCAGACCAATCATGTTCTGTAGAGCCGCCGCCCAATAATAAGATTTTAAATCTGGAACTCCCCAGCCTCCCCTTTCTCTCGGCAATGTCATAAATCTAAGGGCTCTTCTCGTTTTCCCCTTTGCCCAGATAAATCTATTTAGTATACACTCAAGTTTTTTAAATATTTTACCATCAAATAATAATGGTATTGCTCTAAATAAATATAAAAATTTAGGCAATATGAGCATCTTTACTATATTCGACCGTCCCACTATTGACAGGTGCAACTTATCCCATCTATCCAAGTCTTTCTCTACTTTCCTGATCAAAGGATTAATATTCCTCTCTACTAAAATATCCAGGTCTGACATTATGATGACCCCTAAGTACGTGCCTTCCTGCACCACTCGATTGTCTGTACACGGGGTATATGAATTTTTTATTATCTGTGTTTTAGTTGTATTTAATTTATACCCTGATATCTTTCCAAATTTCATCGCCTCTAGTTCAAGATGTTCTATAGTTTCAAAGGGATTTGGAGAGATCACAGCAATATCATCTGCGTAAGCTAGAATTTTACACTGCCCAATAACTGTTGTTACCGGAGCAATCATCTCTAATGTCTCTATTCTGCGTATTAATGGGTCCATATATATGGCGAACAATAGCGGTGAGCAAGGGCACCCTTGCCTAGTCCCTCTTTTTATTTGAAATTGACCCGTGTTTCCACCATTCACTCGTAGAGTTGCTACCGGTTCTAGGTACAGAGTTTGTAGGGCTTTAATAAAGCCTTGTTTAATCCCTGTTCTTGCTAAAGCATACCAAAGATAGTCCCAGGAGACCCGATCAAATGCTTTTTCTGCATCAAGTAGCATCACTGCAATCGGATCTCCTGTGACTGACGTTACATCAAGTAGCGTTATTACTTTTCGTATATGGTGGGTAGTTCCTCTCCCTGGTATAAAACCATGTTGGGAACTACTGACAATTTTATCTATAACTTTTGCCAGCCTTGATGCCAATGCTTTAGAAAAGACTTTCACATCCGCATTGAGTAAGGTTATAGGCCTCTATGATCCTGGATCTTCCGGGTTTTTCCCTTTCTTTAATATTACAACCACCTCAGCACCCCCCCATGACTTCGGTGGTGATTTGCCCAGCTGTGCCCATTGCATCACCTTCAATATTTCTTCTATCAAGGAATCCCAAAATACTTTATAAAATTCTATAGGGATTTGGTCAGGACCTGCTGCTTTACCAGAGGGTAGATTCCATATTGCCTCCTTAATTTCTTCTATCTGCAGATCTCCCTCTAGCCCATCTGCTTCCTCTTCCTCGATTAAGTCTATAGGAATCTCTCGGAGGTACTCCTTCATTTCTTCCTTATCTATTTGAGGATCACGACCCTCTAGTTCATCATCGTATAGCTTCTCGTAAAATTTCCTAAAAACCTCTCTTATTTCGTTCGATTCTGAATGAACCGTGCCAGATGTATCCCTGATTTCTCTAACTATACCTACAGCTTCTTGTTACCTTGTCCGAGTAGCCAAAATTCTACCTACTGACTCACTTAGCTCATAACACTTCTCTCTTTTAGTATTATAGATTTTCGCTGCTTTACTAGCAATTTCACCCTCTGCCTCACCTTTAGCTTTCACTAGCTCTAACCAGGCCTTTTCCAAATCACGCCCCGACAGTACACTGTTTTCTAGGTTTTCCTTTGCCTTCAGAACCTTCAGAGCCAATTCTGAGTTCCTCAGCTGGTTTTGCTTCCTTTTATAAGAGTTGTAGCTCTTTGTTTCCCCTCGTATTCCAGCTTTAAAGGTGTCCCAAACCACTCCCATTTCTGCCGTATCTCTATTAAAAGTAAAAAAATCGATAATCCATTTATGCATGTGTTCTATATACTTTTCGTCCTTCAATAACTCTCTTTCAAAGGTCCAGTTTGTGTGTTGTCTAGTGCTTGTTTTTGTTGTTATGGTAAGTACTAAAGGGTTGTGATCACTAAGGATCCGTGGCAGCCTTTCAATCTTTGAATTAGAGATAGTAATGCTTGATATAAAGAAATAATCTAATCTTGCACATGTTCGATGCGGAGCTGAATAATATGTAAAGCCTTTATTATCCATTCTCTTTTTCCCCCACACATCTGAGAGAGCATTGTTTAACACCAAACTATGTAGTGCCTGGTTTACTTTTTTTTTCCTGCCTTTATACTTTCCAAAGGAACCCAGCCCTAATCCATCTGCTCCATTAATATTGAAATCGCCTCCTAATATAATTTTAGGAGCCCATGATGCTAACTCAACATCTAAAAATTGGAAGATATCAGGGTCGTCCTCTGTTGAGCCATAGACAGTTACCAACGTTATCCACTCTCCATCAATAAAGCACTCAACCATAGCCCATCTTCCCCATTTATCTTGTGCTTTCTTTCTGGTTAAGATATTATTATTCCTAGCTAAAATAGCTACCCCTCTTTTTTTAACCCCTTGACTTGAGTGCACTAGCAAGTGAAATCCTAACTGAGACAGAACATATGCTTGTGTTATCATGATGTGAGTTTCCTGTATAAATGCAAAATCCAGATTCATTTGTTTCAACATTAGCGCTATTTTTGCTCTTTTTTTGGGATCATTTAGCCCACATACATTCCATGTTACAACCCTAACACCCATCACACTCATTCTCACGTATCTTTTCCCTCCTACCCTCTCTTCTGTACACTTTCCATTTTGTATTCCAAGATTTTATTATCCCTTCATTAGCGTTGTTTCTTATATTGCCTCCTTTACATTTACTCCACCCCACCTGTTCCCCTTGACTAGAAGATATCTTACTAAAGCTCTGTCTCTCCATTATGTGTCTTGCCGTGCCCTGTTCCCCCCGTGCAACCCACCCCGCACCCCCTTCTCTTACCCCTCCCTCCCCCCCTTTCCCTTACTGGCAAATAGGTCAATCCTGACCTAAATGTGACAGCCGCACCCCCCCAGGGGAGTTTCCCCCAGCCACTCCCCTTGATACATCATTTTGAAAATATGATCCAGTTTACTCAAAAAGGAAAAAGGCTCAGTTATCTCTTTGTGATACTAGCTACTTGTTTTAAGCTCTCTATACGATCAGATTGTACATTTCGGTCCCTGTGTGTTCTCTCTTCTCGAAGAAAAGTCAGATATTCTTGGGCAATGATTTCAGAAAAGAAAATTCTAAACTGACCATTAAAGCCTACTTTGAGGCGCGAAGGGAACAGCAAGTAGACTTCGCAACCTAAGTTCTGAAATGGTACTATAAGTTGCCGCATACGCCATCTTCTTCCCACTGTTGTTCCACTGTTGTATGGCAAAAGTCTGGACGGGCAAAGAAGGTAATGTCTTTATATGTACGTTTCTTCATGGGTTTAGCTTTCGTTATCACTTCCTCTCTTAACAAGTAGTTTCCCACATAGACAAGAATTGCCCTTGCTCTTTCGCCCGCACTACTCTTTTTCTGCACAAGAGGAAAACGATGCGCTCGTTCCACTTCTTTATCCCAGTCCCAAGCGTCCATCTCTGGAAACGCGCCTTTCAACAAATCCACGACAAAAGCTCTTATATCTCCTCCTTCCTTTCCTTCCTCCACTCCAATCAGTCTTATATTATTTCTCCTCTGACGATTTTCGAAGTCTTCCAACTTCCAAAGTATGTCCGATTCTGTTTTCCCCTGCATCTGCCTGAATTCATGGATCTTTACCATCTCATCCTCTATTTTGCCCGTCCTCTGTTCTACCTCCGTCAATCTGCCTGTTGCCTCAGCGTACATTTCCTGTACTTTGTGGAGAGATCTCTGTATTTTCTTATTGGCACGCTTGGCTCTTTGGCTTTCCAGCCGGGCTTCTCCTTGTATCTGCTGCATTGTAGAGAGTAAAAGATCAAATTTATCCTTGTGCAGGTCAATATCTGACTTATCCTGATCCGGCATTTTAGATATGGCCTTTTGCGATATGATTCCTCTCTTGCTATTTCTTACTCGGGGTCTTCCCCTAGTCTTATGACTTTTGCTTTTAGTTTTAGGTTTCAGATTACTTTTTTTCATCGCCCTACTCTGGACCTTCTCTAGACGTAGGGAGCAAGTCTCAGGCTCTTGGGAATCTTGGGAATCGCTCAGTGAAGAATTCTCAGACTCTACAGAAGAAGTAAGCGGTGATTCCGTCTCCTCTTGCTCCTCTTCCTCCTCTTGCTCTTCTTCCTCCACCTCCTCTTCCTCCTCCAGTATCTCATTGTAATCACTATCATCGCTATCCAGTGACTTTTTAGTATAGGACAAAGATTTAGCTGCACCCATGCCCTTGCCCTGTCCCTTCTTCTTAGGAATTGCACCTTGGTTTGACACTGGTGCTTTCTTAACTCCAGTTGCCGATAAAGTTGCTGTTATAGCTTGTGAGTTAACTATGCTGCCACTATTCGGCCCATCTTTTTTGCTGTTGGCATCTGAGCATTCATCACCATCACCATCTTTTGTGATTTCAGACTCGTTTACAGGCTCGTTTACAGGCTCCTTTATACTTTTGCCTGAGCAAAACGCCACAGCTCCTGATCGCTCAGCTATTTCCACTGTCTCCACTGTCTCCGCCACCTTTGTGAAATCATGTGGCATATTCCGGTATTCAGCATATCCTATGTTTGCAGTTAATATTTCCCTATGTGGAGTACTCGCTACCAGACCCACATTTCTCTCCAGGGCCATTACTTGAGGCAGCACGTCTATCTCCTGCCTGTCGCTGCCTTGACCTTTGTTCACACATGTTAGTTCTTGTGTGCACGTATTTTTCACAATGTCTCCACTACCCAGTGTGCTGGCATCCGCATTCACATTGCTCATTTCTAGTTCTAGTTCCAACCCAATGTGAGCATTATGCCTGTGTTCCTCCTCTCCCCCATTACCTCTCAATAAGCCTGTATCGCCGGCTCCTCCTCCTCCTCCTTCATTGAGAAGCTTCGCGTCGATCTCCGTCCTTTTGGCTCTGCCCCCCTGATCACTCCGCCTACTAAAGCATCTTGGGGCATACCTTCTGTAACCTCAGATAGAGTCGGATGCGGAGCCGTCACTCCCGTCTCTGTTCCTGCTGCAGCCTCCGCTCCGATCTCTTCACATAGCTCGTTGTCTGTAGTTCTTGCAGCCACCAGCGCTGCTGCCGCTGAATGTCCTGCAGGCTCCGCTGGTAGCACTGCCGCTCCATTTTTTAAAAGGAACTGATTCTGTGGGCCAGATTCCGCGCTATCTGCTACGGCAAACACATTTTCCGCACCCCTCTGCAGCGAGCCTGTTTCTGATCCCGTTTCAACGCCCAGCGATGCGGTAGACACGGTCGACACCGAAGCCGGCTCCATTTCAGCTCTCCGCAGACCTCTAACCGCCGATGATGAAGAGGGTGATGAACCTCGTGCCTGAAAGGATTCGAAAATCAGAGGCTGACGTAGGATCGCTTCTGTAGCCAGGTCCAATACAGGTAATTCCTTCCGTCGTTCTTCTCTCAGTTCAGTTCAATAAACTTTATTCGGTTAAAAAGCAAGTAACCATAAAAGTAACAAACAGATAAACAAAATACAATGATTACAGCAGTTACAATAATTAATTCTCATAATTAATAGTACAGTGAGGTAGGTCGATAGGGAGTCTAGGATGTTTCAGTTTGAATTTGTTTCCTAAATTTAAAAACAGTTTTTAAATAATTTAAAATCACAGTAACAGTTAAAATCGTGTCCATTTTCTGTACTTCTAAAAAAGCTGGGCGGCATCTGGTTAAATTCATGTTTTTTAAAAAAGGGACTATGATTTTCCTACGTATAGCAGTATAAAATTTGCAGAAAAAAAGGATATGTATATCAGATTGTTGTGACGTGCCGTCACACAAACAAGCGGGCAAAATGTGGTTCCATGAGTTCATGGTTGGAAAAGACACTAATCTAAAATATATACAAAATCTAAAACGGGTTAAAAGAAAACGATCATAATTAGTCAAGGACAGGGATAAATATGGCTGTACAGTGTTAGTCTCACAGAGGGTAGGAAGGTGAGAGTGTACTGCAGGTTTCGAGATTTCGACTCTCTTCCTCTTATCCAACAAGTAGTTCAGGCAGATGGTTTTTAGTGTCTTCCTGGGAATAGTGTCCATTGTGGATGGGTCCGAGAAATATGAATATAAACCAATCTCGGTCAAAAAGTGCTTAACATATCCCAGCCATTCCATTCTGTCCGCATGGTCCAAACTGAGGGTGTCACGTAGCAGGGCCCGATTCATAACGCATTCGTTAGTAGTCCATACCCTGTGCCACAATAGGATAGGTTGAATTCTGATAATATCCGTTATGTAGGGCTGGCCAAGTTCAGCGTGACAATTAAATGTGGCAGCACACTGTGGAACTGCTAGAACTCCCCTCAAAAATTTGTTCTCTACCAGCTGGATTTGGTCAACATTTGCGTGTCCCCACAGACCTGAGCCATACATAGCCACAGACAAGCATGTCACTTTATAGATGGTTAACATTTCTTTTATCGGTTTCCTGCCCAATTTTCTAACAAAATTCTGTAGAGCCATGATCGTTTTCATAAATAAAAGAGTTCTAGCCTTAATAGCGCTTGTCCAGGAACCTGACTCATGGAATAAAATGCCCAAATAAGAGAAGGTTGGGGTGTTATCCAGCGGCACATTGTTTAAGAATATACGCTTCATTAATTTACCTGGTTTTAGGCCACAATTCATTGTGAAGGTCTTGCTACAGTTTACTAGTAGGTCCAGGTTCAACATAAATTTCTCAAAACTAACTACTAGTTTCTGCAGGGCACGTGGAGTGCGTGCCATGAGTACTGCGTCATCCGCATACATGAGCGCAGGGATTTCCCTCCTCCCCACCCTGGGCATATCCCTACACTCCTGCATCAGATGACGCTCGAGCCCATTAATATATAAGAGGAACAGAAAAGGTGCCAGTACGCAACCTTGCCGCACTCCACGGCCTACACTAAATTGTCTGGAGCATTCTCCTCCCCTGCCGTAACGAACAGATGCTGTGGCTCCACTGTAGAGTTCCCTCAAGAAACAGATGATGTTATTGTCCACTCCCAAACCTTTCATTATATCCCACAATTTTGAATGTGAAACACAGTCGAACGCCGAAGAAAGGTCGACAAAAGTAAAATACAAGCGTTCAGATTTGATCCTTATATATTTATGCTGCAAAAGCATTAGGTTTAACCCTTGCTCAATTGTACCAATCCCTTTTTGAAAACCAAATTGCAAATCACTAATAATATCATTTTCCTCTGCCCAGCTTTGGAGTCTTGCCAACACAACACGTCCTAAGATTTTTACTGAGGAGTCAAGAAGGGAGATTGGTCTGTAACAGGCACAGCTATTCCTATCCCCCTTCTTGTAGATGGGAACAATGACTGAGGTGAACCAAGATTCTTTCAGACCCAGTGAAAGAGCTGCATTAAAAAGTTGTACTAACATTGGCCCCCAGATTTCAGTATTAGCTTTAAATAGGTCTGCCGGAATCCCATCGGGTCCGGCAGCCTTACCGCATTTAGTAGATACCAAGGCTAAAAGCACTTCATCAATTGTTATAACCAGGTTGTAACTCTGTTGTACATCCAGGCTGGAGTTAAGACCTCCACCATGGATGTCTTCCTGTGCTTTGTAAAGGTTTGAAAAATGGTCTACCCATTTGTCCTCATCTATTGCAATCTCGATTCGCGCCGTGTGAGTTTCATAAGGGAAAGGGGTGTTTATTGCTTTCCAAAATGCAGCGGAATCTTTAGATTGCGAGGCCTCACAAAGGGAATCTAATGCCTCCTTATTCAAAGCGGTTTTCCTTGCTCTCAGGGCCTGAGTATATGTGTTCCTACATTCTCTTATTTCATTTTTATCCCTAGGGGATCTGTGTACTGCATGTTTTAGGTTTTTCAGAGCCCTTGTACATGCAGTATTAAACCAGCTCTTGGCCCCTTGGCTCTGCGTTTTGCCTCCACCCTTAGGCTACTTTTTATGTTTGCAGCTATTGTTCCAAAGTGCTCAATAATTTGATCGTTAGTGGAGCTGTCACTTAGGCAAATCCTAAAATTATTTGAGCACGCCTCCCAGAGTTTCTCCAAAAAGGTTGTGGGGATTACTTTACTCCATTTTAGTGTGTACCCATTTTGTCTCCCAAGGACAACATCAACCGCTGTCTCTACTAGAGACGCGGCCGTCGATGGGTCTTCTCTCTTCTTTTGGCTTGCCACCAATCGCTCCTCCTCACGTTTCCTCGCCGCTTCTCTTCGAGTCTGTGCCCTCAGCTGTACCTTAGTTCTCTGCTTCACTACTGGTGTATCGGGCTCGCTGGATGTATCCAACTCTTCTTGTCTCTGTGTGCTCTTAATAGCTCTCAGCACTTTAGGGGCCATGACACGTCTGATAGCACCCCAGGTCTCTTGGCAGGATATAATCCTCTTCTTAAGCTTCGACAATACCTTAAACAGAGTAGTCCGCCAGGCGCTTCTCGGTTTTCCCAACTCTAACTTCCTAGTGTGCAATATCGGTGCCTCTATCTCCACTGCCACAAACGACCAAGTAGAAGTGATCTCTAAGGTATATAGGCCCTCCAGCATCTCAGCATCTCTTTGTCCAGTATAACCAATACTCGATATCCAATGTAGCAAATAGACTAACCATCCAGATCATTATTGAACCATACCAGCATGTAATAGACCTTAGACAAGAATTAGTACAGGAGAGTGGCTTGGGTGCTGCTACCCCCTACGGACTGTCGGCAGCCATCTTGCCCGTCGTGTTGCGTAAATAAATAAATTCAGTGACAGTTTTTCTGCAATCCAGGGTCAGTCACTTGGATATTTTTCTGAGCATGTTAAGCGTGCCGGAGCAGCAGGCCGACATCGCGGTCGCTTGGTCACTCATTACGCGCTGGCTGTCCAGGATGATGTATAAATGAGGAGTTTGCAGTTCTTATAATATCACAAAAGGGGGAACCCTATTGTAAAGACAGGTCATAGGAGTCTGATATGTCAGAAGCAAGAGCCTTCAAACACCTGCCGTATAGGTGGTATGTTTCATCATCGGGCAGCTCCTCGTTGGGCTGGCGCAGCACTGCCCAATGGGCCTCTAGAGGAAGCTCTTCACCGCAGATGTTTTAAATTGTTTTTTGTATAACGATGGACAGTGCTGCCTAATACATATATTATCTTTGACCTGCATCCTTAATGGGTGCTATGATTGAGTCATCTGTTCAGGTGACAACATTTCATCTTTGTTTATATTTCCACTTTCCAGGTTGGACTATTTAGAACTAGTCTATATAAGGTTTCAAGATCACCACCGTAGTTGGGTGACTTTATGATTGGACACTTATGCACGTTTGATTACCAA
Source organism: Lissotriton vulgaris (assembly GCF_964263255.1). Taxonomy (NCBI): domain Eukaryota; kingdom Metazoa; phylum Chordata; class Amphibia; order Caudata; family Salamandridae; genus Lissotriton; species Lissotriton vulgaris. The sequence continues at coordinate 951,561,462 of NC_141687.1, read as the reverse complement.
CCCAATCAGTTGTAGATTAGGTTCATAAGGTCCTAGATCATTCATGACTTTACAGTGGCAAGATCATGTGGAACCGTTGTGTTGAACCACATCATTTGCCCCGTGACTAACCCTTATCTCCTACACCACCACATATTGTTTTTAGGCATGACCAGAGATACTAGCGTTTTAAACACTTAAAAGGTATCTCTTAGTCATTTTTATTCTCATATTTTCACTAATCTACACACACAGCGCTCTCACACATGTCTCATCACGGCTAATAACATCTTTGAAAGACCTCAGGCAAAGAGCCCCCTCAAGGGGCCCATTGGGCATTGCAGCGCCAGCCCAATGAGGAGCTGCCCGATGATGAAGCATGACACCAAACTGGGTGTTTGACCGTTCTTGCTTCTGGTTTATGAGTCTCCTTTTGTGATGTTATAGGAACTGCATACTCATTGTTTATAGACTGATTCAGGGAGAATGTATGCTGGACCTAGTTGCGCTCCTAGTCTCTTTTTCTTTATATTTGTCCAAGATGGTATCCAGATTCATGGCAGAATGCGTCAGTTAAAGGGTGGCGCAAGATCTGTAGGCCATCAGATATTGGATGTACCTTTCTAAATAAGACTAGCTCAGTTTAACACGTTTGAGTTTGGAGCAGTAGTTGCTCATCCACTCGGCTCCCGTTGTCATGCAACAGGAAACGTTGGCCTGGGTACTTGTACTTGCACTGTATCTGTTGCCGGACTGGCTACCAGGGGGTTTGGTGGACTGGCTGGATGGGGGGGGGGGCGGTTTCACTGCCATAGGGACTGATTTTGTTACTGGGCACCTGCCGGACAAGTTCCTACTTGCAGCGTTTATAAATAAACAATACAAAAACAATTGGTTTTAAAACATACTTGAAGCATACTATAAAGCCATTTGTTTTTGCATTATGTATTTAGTAGTGCTGCAGGTAGGAACATTGTCGGCTGGTGCTAAGTAACAAAACTGGATCCCACCGGCAGTGAAACCTGCCCCCATCTTGCCAGTCCACTGAAACGCCTGATGCCCAGTCCGGCAACAGATACAATGCAAGTACAAGTATCCAGGCCAACTTGGCATTGTCCTCTGAAAGGGAGGGGGATCAGCTGCATGTCGTGCAAATATGATATTATGGTGAATCTGAAGGATCTGAGTATGACTGCAAGTAGCACCATGTAAATATTCAGGAGGGTTTACTGATGGAAAAACCCGGTGGGATACTGCACAGGATCAATGAAAGGGGAGAGGAAGAGACTGAGATTGGTAGGAAAGGAAAGACCGAAACCAGTGGAAGACTGGAACACAGAGGCCCATGTCATGGAGGCACTTGTGGAAGATAAAATTTGATACCATGTTGAATGCCACCAAAATTTCCAGGAGGATCGGAGCCATGGTGGCTCCCCTATCAATGATAAGACAGATGTCATTTGTGGCTGCAATCAGGACCTTTTAGGTGCTGTGATTGGTTCTAAAGCCTGATTTAGAGGCAGTAAGAAGGTTGTGAATTTGGAGGGAGTGGCTAATTTGCTCATTGACTGTTTTTAAGGTACTTTGGTCAGACCAGAGAGATGGGTCTGAAGTTGGTCAATACTTTGGGGGTGGCAGGGAGTTTATTGAGTAGGGGCCGGGCCATGGTGTTTCCATGCAATGGGGTAGGAAGCAAACGAGAAAGCAAAATTAAAGAGAGTGGCATCTCCTAAGAGCTTGTGTCCCAGAGAAAAATTGTGGTGTGAACAGGGGTCATTAGGTGAGCCTGACGTGACTGATAGCATGGTCCTGTTAAGATTCTTAACCAGAGTGGTGATTGGGTGGACAAGATGCTCCATTCGGGTCAGTGGAGGCAAAGTTGATGTAATGGAGTAAAGGGAGACCAGGGAGGGTTGAGATTGAAAGTTATCATAGCTATCACAAGTAAGTTTGATTTGGTCATAAAAATATTTGGGCAGGTCAGAGCAGAGGTGAAGGGAGGGAGTTATGGGTTGTGAGGAGGTGAGAGGTGGTGGTCTAGGTAGTGTTGGCCATGGCCTACGACTGGCCCATGCAACAGTCCTCACACCCTACTATTGCACGGATTCTGAAGGTAAAGCAGAACTGTGTGTCAGGCCGACAGGACATCAGAATCTAGGGACTTAGTCTCTCTACAATGTCAGTACCTGTCGGCCCAAATCCAAGCTAGCTCACAGTGCCTCACCTGACCGCCTAGCCTTCCCAGAGTATCAGGTGTATTCAGCAACCTCAAACATGACCCTCTAGTCCCCAAGGGAACCATGAAAACAGACCCTCCCCTTTCATTACTCACTCATCCATGCCCGTAGTAAACATAAGAAAGGCACGAAGAGAGTTTACAATACATTTAAACTATCAGAGTCTATTATGAAGCAAATGCACTTCGATCATTAGGCAGACGCAACTAAACAAAGTAATTAGCATTACTAACAGGGTGTATAGGACAAACATGGCAAATTATCTATCTGACTAGGTCTACCCTTACTGTGTGAGTACATGGATAGATATGTGATCTCTGGGATTGGCCTTAGACCCCATACCTAATGTATGTAGTTAGGTGGTCCGCATCATGAGTCTAAACTTAGTTTACGCAGGGCTGCATGTCAGGCATTGCTGTCATTCCAGAACTGTTCTGTCTGCCAGAATTGTCCTCTCTGGCCCTCAAGGAGATGGTACACAGTTAATATGATAATAGCAGCCCGTCCCGACGTTGTCTGGGTATGAATTGCTGCCTGCCAGTAGTATATTGTTTTGTAGGATTTCGTTTTGATAGCATTTCTTATCTGTGACAGGCCTGTGAAACGCTCCGATTCACAGTGCACTGCTGATGCACTTAAGAGTGCGCGTTCAATAGTGTGTGAACTTGAGTTTCCCTACTCTATTTTTCCTTGCAATATTATATAGTGCGAACTCGACAACATGGCATGAGCACAATTTACATTACAGAAGAACACATTCATTTGTGGTAGGCACGGGGAGACAACGCGATTTGCCTGGAATCACAGGATGTTGAGCTGATGCCGAGATTCGAACGTAGCTCCCCAGCTCTAAAGTTCGCAATTCTAGAACTTGTGGCGGGAGGTGTGTCTAAAAGTGTATGTCGGTGCTGGCCATCAATGAGAGAGACCTGTGCATTTTTCAAATGGGTGGTGAAAAAATATGAGTATGTTGCTGGAGATGTGGGCCGCTGTGCCACCGTGCCACCAATGTACTTACCGGGGGAGGGTAAACACCCATTATTTCACAACTTTCTTTCCGCATACCATCACTCCGCATACTTTCATTACGAAAGTACCATGACTCCGCAATGCCATTATAACGTATGGCATTACATTTTATATGCTTTTACCACGCATACATTTACAACGAAATTCGTTGTAAATGCATGAATGGTAAAAGCATGTTTTTTTTAATGTTTGGATAAGGTAAGTATTGGTATAGGGTATATGTTTTGGGGTACTGCGGTATATGTTTTGGGGTGTTTGGGTATTTTAAGGGTTCAGATATAGTTTTTGGTTATGGGGTACAGGGGTAGTTTTAGGGTTTAGAGGTAGGTATGGGTTTTGGGGTACAGGGGTATTTTTAGGGTTCAGGGCTAGGGTTAGGTTTGGGGGTATAGGGGCATTTTTAGGGTTCTGGGGTAGGTTTGGGTTTTGGGGTACAGGGGTATTTTAAGGGTTCAGGGCTAGATTTGGGTTTTGTGGTACAGGGGTATTTTAGGGTTCAGGGCTAGGTTTGGGTTTTGGGGTACAGGGGTTTTTTAGAGTTCAGGGGTAGGTTTGGGTTTTGGGGTACAGGGGTATTTTTAGGGTTCAGGGCTAGGTTTGGGTTTTGGGGTACAGGGGTATTTTTAGGGCTCAGGGGTAGGTTTGGATTTGGGGTACAGGGGTATTTAAAGGGTTCAGTGCTAGGTTTGGGTTTTGGGGTACAGGGGTATTTTTAGGGTTCAGGGCTAGGTTTGGATTTTGGGGTACAGGGGTATTTTTAGGGTTCAGGGGTAGGTTTGGGTTTTGAGGTACAGGGGTATTTATAGGGTTCAGGGCTAGGTTTGGGGTTTGGGGTATTTTTAGGGTTTAGGGATAGATTTGGGTTTTGGGGTACAGGGTATATTTATAGGGTTAAGATGGGTTAGTGTTTAAGGGTTTGGGGGTATTTTAAGGAGTAAGGGTGGGTTATGATTATGGGGTGCAGGGGTATTTAAAGGGAGCAGGGTGGGATTAGCACTCGATATGAGACATGGCATGAAGGGCGGAACGTACCACACGCCCCCAGCGTTTGTCACGCCCCCAGCACATGCCCATAGCACAACGCAGACACGCTCACAAGGAACTACTTTGCTGGCACGGTTCTTTTACCTTTTAAATGTATATGGTGGGCGTCTGCATAGCCTATGTCCTTCTGCTGCAACAGCCCTTTCCAACGCTGTATTGGGTGTTGTGATTGGTGCTGTGGTTCCTGAGATTACCCGCCTCAAAGGTTTGGGCTCTCTCTTTATTATATTAGTATGGATGAACTACCACATTGAATGCAGCCATTTTATGTCTAAAACATTAGGAGCTGTTGCTTAGCGAGCAAATAAAACAGTACACTATGTAGTTATGTATTCTGAGCAACCTTATACAGGATGTGTAGAGTGAATGCCAAGCAGAGTCCCTGAATAACAAACAACATGTACAGCATACTCCTAGAATAATGTCACAAACTAACATATTATCTTTGGCTACGCAGAGTAGAGGCAACCTAAAATGTCTAAGACGCAAAACTGAGGGAGAACCAAAGTGGGTCCAGGAAGGTAATCCCTACACCTTCTCCTTGGTCGTGAGAGCAACTCAGCTACTAACATAATAATAAAATCGCAAGACAAGCAAATTCAATGCAGTGTTTTTCTATATAACATTAAAAAAATGTAGGCATTATAATAAACGGAATCGAAAATTTGGAAAAGCGGATGAATTAACTAGAAATGGAGGCACCAAAGATTTTTTCCACTTAGTCAATGTTTAGCAAATCTAGGACGGATACGACTTCTGCTGATAATGGTTCCTCAAAAGCCCGATTCAAAAGCTTCAAAGAACAGATATGATCCTCGTTATCAGCCAATGCTAAGTAAGTATTTTCATTGGTTGCATCTGTGTTATTAGAGTCAAAGTTCAAAAGTCTAGGAGCCGAAGCTCCCATCTCCCAAGAAGGAAGTAGCTCATACCAGGCATCAAGTTTATGGGACAACTCCAGAAATGGGTCATTATCGGGCACATCAATCAGTCCATGTCCATAGGAGTGGTGCCCACTCGAAGGGACACCACAGGCAATGAGACCAAGGTTTCATGCAGTTAAACCAGACAGGTCTGAATGACAATGACCAGTGAGTATTTAGTTCATGGAGCAGAGGGGCTCCAAAGAATGGTATCATGCATTCATGGCACAGCTGGACTGGTGGTAATTCCATTACCAGTGGGCTTTGAAACAAAACATCCATTGCGGAGCAGCAAAAATAGAGCCAAAATGCTGCAAATTATGAATAACACCAAGGGTATTCAGTCGAAAATTAAGAATGTATAAAGGCCGGTATTACTCCAAAGATTTTGAGGAAGGTACTGACAAAGCCAGTGCTGATTGCCTAAAAAAAACGCTCTACCAGCCTTATTGTAAGCGATAAAAATGCAATGCAAAAGCTCACCAAAATGCAGTGGAAGGTTAGTGCTTAAAAGTGACTGTATTTCGCTGGATGTCCTTGCAACCCATACATAGTTCAAAAGGTTTTTGGGCAGATGTTAGTGCCATGTCTTTTTGAAACAATAAGGCTTTGAGTCTGCTTAGCTCGTTGAAATCTGCCTTTAAAGATGGAATTGAACGCCTCAAGGATATATCAGAAACCTCATGCATCAGAGGGAAAAGCACATCAATACAGTAAATATCTGTGAGACAGGTAGGCCATAGTGAATTCCGGCCTTCATCCCACAACAATCTCAGTCATTTAACATCTAATAACTTCCATTGTAAAGAACAGTAGGGGGAAAATTGAAGGGGCTGATATTCCTTTTAAAAAATAAGCCAAATTTGCTACCAAAATATTGCATGTTCCATGAATTATAATGTGTTTACAAACAAGTGAGTGGCAGACAGAAGAATCACATTCATTTCCAGTAAGGAATACCTCTCTGCCTGCCCTTTCACGTCGGTAATGAAAAGGAAGTGACAACAACTCGTGGATAAAGCTCCCTACCAGGGGTTCATATCTGCCTATCTGGAAATGTTTCATACAAGATGTAAATTGGAATGTTGAAATTGGCAAAGATATTACCCCATCTATTAACCACACTGCGGAAGGTGTTTCAGTCACTGTGAAAGGCAGTTGTTCCAACATTTTGATGTGTAACAATGTGTAAGTGACATATTCTTTTGACATGAGTTGCTGTTTACGTGTCAGATTAAAAGGCAAGAATAGTTCTGTAAATTTTAAATAATGCTTTGGCACTAAGCCACATTTTAGCACCTGAAGTGTCCAACCAAATTGCACAAAAGATCTAAGCTGACATTGCCCATTGTATAATAAAGGCATATCATTTTGCATAATATCAATGACAGATGACATAATGTTATTCAAATTGTAAATGCGAGAAGTCAACGCATTATTGCCATTGTCAACAACAGCAAGCACTTTATCTCAATTATCTTGATCTATTTGCCCCAACGGGCAGCTGCGTCCATTTGTTACAAATTCCAAATTTCCTTGTAAGTTGCATACATTAATATTTTAGAGCACAGAGACATACGACCCAACAAGAAATCTAATAGATTCATGTCATCCGACAGGAGGGAGACATGTTCTTTTACTTCAGACAGTGTGGAATGTTCCAACCATTGTTGGCACAATTTCTCTACCGAATAGCTGGTGACTATCCCTCAGTGTTGAGACTGCGAATAACAAGAGTCTGATGTGCTTGCATTAAATCCCTGCGTAGAATTAAAAAAAACAATCGTAATAACCATTCGTGTTCACCGGCCACAATAGCCACTTGTCTGGACCTGAAAGTGTAGAGTTAAACGGACCATTCTGCACCATATCATTGAGCTGTACTTCGCTGTAATTTGATAAATATTACCAATTATCAATTCATGTCTTTAAGTTGAGCAAGTCCTAGACATGTAGTTTGTTGAGCTGTGTCAATTAGAAAAATTATTTGTGTCGGAATTAAGCACCCTTTAAATAAGGTGTCTGATCCCTGAACCTGCCAATGTTGGGTACCCCAAATTTATTTAAATACAATGGTATCTTTCCAATACCTATAGCCTTTCAAGGCTAATGGTATGACAAACAAATCTGTATACATTAGCCTGGTTTGCATCAGCATATATTTCTTTGGAGGGACAAGTTTAAAATAAAAGGATTTCGGGTCTAATGAGTAATGGCCAGAAAAATATGTGCACTTATCCCTATATGTTTTTGAACTCCCTTCTAGGGAAGTTGGACAATGTTCCCATTGTGTGTGATTAAAATGTGTGCATTGAACACTGGTGCTATGTAAATAATGATGTGCGTAATGATAATAACAAAACATTTCACCATAATCAGCAGACTATAGATACAAGTCTTCATTTTCAGCAACAATATAATATTCCAGCTCTGAGCATGGATTTAACAGTGTAAATATCCCAGTCATCAGAATGTAACCTGGGTATAATAACATCACCCATAGACACCTTAAATACATAAGGAATATGCATATTTTCTGTAGGACCGAAAATGACATAGAAGACCTTATTCCAAACAATTACATCAGTTACTGGAACAGCTGAAATGTTCACAAGAGACAGGCCTCTCCTCAATTTATGTGAGGAGGAGTGAGGTGTTAACACCTCATCCACCAGTTCTGTGGCAGAGCATTCTGCAAAGTATTGTCCACTTATTAGCAAGAAAAAAACAGGCACAAATCCAGTCCAAAGAAATAGAAAAACCAAGGTAAGTGTTATCCAAACATCTATCCAAGGTGGGACCAGATAAGTGTATTTCAGCCATGAAATTTAAACAAAGGCACGTGTAGGGTCTAAAATGTTAGAAGTGTCAGAAGAGTCCGATGAGAAATTATCTAGTACTCCAAAATAACCAGAAGCAGTTTGTTAAAAAACAGGAGTCACAGGTGAAGAAAGAGAGCTGGGTGGTACCTCGAAAGGTGGATCGTCATAAACGTGACATAGTATGAAGTACAGTACTAATTTCTGTTGTATGGCTGACATTTGTGGCAGAAGCAGGAATTAACTGAAATTCACTCCCCACCCTCACCAGCTGGGGAGAAACAGCTTTGATGTTGCTCACAAGCTGCAGAGAAATTCCTGGGTGGTAGCTTGAGGAGTTAGGGAACTACCAAGAAGTCCTACTGTTTAGAATTGGCCACATGATGTAGTTTTACTTGATCAATGGAGACAAAATGAATGTCTTTACAACCAGCGAGCAGTAGCAATATCACAGTTCTTGTACCTTGAATGCCAAGGACTGGCACCGGTGCTCAGTATGAGGGATCACATTTCTTTTTCACCGCAATTTTTTCAAGAGCGAGATCCCTTGTGCAATCTAGCCAGACAGTGCTGGCTGCATCTTGATTCCAATACTAAAGAATTGGGAAACCCAGATAAACCCCACATGACTTGGGTATGTAGTAGTACAAAAACAATTGGTCCCAAAGGGGATTGTTTAAACAAATAACAGTATCCAAACCATGTAAAACAGACACTCAGAAAATTGCAGAACTTATTGGATTTTATCATACGTTTGATCATAAATATATTTTTCTTTTACAGATGCTTATCATACATTTGATCATAAATCTAATTTACTTTATAATAATTTGCTCAAAAGTGAATAAGGAAGTGATTGAAGGGAGTGCTCATGAAGGAGATCACGTGAAGGACAAAGATTATACATAAAATCAATATATACAAATTCATATGTAGAAGGTCTATCCGTTCAAGTAGAGGTACACGTCTTTAACTGTTCGCTAGCTTGGCTGTCACGGAAGTGTTGCAAATCCTGTAAGACAGCAGAACGATCATTTATGTCAAAGGGTGTGGCTGTTGCTACGATGTCTGGACCGTTATGGTCTAGAACATACATTCTGATGCCAAAAAGGACCTTGTATGAGGTCCAGCCACCCAGAGAACATGTGGGGAGATTATTAAGTGTTCTTTGGTCCCCATATAAGTGATGGATCCACCTACAACCTGAAACTAATACTCTAGCTGTTAAGACCGCTTTAAGCCACTGTTCATCCTTTCAAATACAGAATTTCCTTCAGGATGGTCGGGGGGAATAATGCATCCTCTACAACCACGGAAGCCATAGAATCCTTATATGCTTTCAAGACAAAAGCAGGGGCCTGGTCTGAGTGGAATGTAGTGCATGCATATGTTCTGATAAAGACTTGCAAATCTTTAATAACAGTGCAAGCATCAGCCTAATATTGTGGCCACACCCGGAGGAACCTTGAGCAAGAATGAACTGCAAGTAGGATACATTTAAACGCAATATCTGAATTAAGAGGATCGGAATGGTCCAAATAAATGCAGCTGTAAGGTTTGTTGGAAATCAACAGGTGTATCTGTGGTGGGCGACGTAGGGTAGAAGTTTTAATTTGTTGACAAATGTCACAACAAAGGACATATTTCTTGGCCTGTTTGTATAGCCATGCCACCAATAATGTTGTTGTAAAAATTTAACTTACTTTTGAGACAGCCTCTAAGACTGAAATGGGAGTAACAACAATAATGTGTGTTCCATGAACAAGTGGCCGTTCCTTAATGACAGCCATCTAAACTGCAATCAGTATTTTTCCAGTGGATGCAAAATGCATTTCTGCTAAGAAATATAAATGCGATTTATATGCATCGAGCACTATTTAACCTTCATTAAAGTTGACATATGTAGAGTCAATGGCATCCATGACTATACGGATGACCAGGTTTGTAGTATTGACATGTGTATGTAAGGGTCATGTAGAAAGTAAGTCAGATTGTAAGGATCTGAGTATGTCGTTGTGGTCTGATGTCCAATATAGATTGGATAAGTCAGGATAAATTCATTCATATAATGGTTTAATGCATTGTGCATAATCGGCAATGTAAGCTCTGCCAAAATTAAGGAACCCTAATATGGATTGCAGGTTCCTAAGAGTATTTGGTGGTGGTAGCAGTGCACACTTCTTTCAGAAGTGCGGTGCGAGGCTTCTTCCCTCATGTAAGTCCAAATCCTAGAAATAAGACACTTAGAAGTGCATTATTAGATTTCTTAAAGTTGAATTTGGAGCCACATTTAGCAAATCCCAATATTATGAGATATACTCTGGATAAATGTGTGTTTAACTCATCGTCTGTCAGGTAGATATCAGCTCCATAGGACAATGCGTTGGGGTCAATATCATGTAAAATGTATACAACACGGGCAGCAAACAGTCCTGGACTGTTCTTATACCCCATGGGGAGTCAACAAAAGCGACATTGAGAGCTTAGTGCTGAGAAGGCAGTCCAACTCCTGCTTTCACTTGCCATATTCTGGCAGAAAAAAAATTGGAAAGATCTTAGTTTGTTTTATACTTTTTATGGGCTATATTATTGATAAGTGCTGTACTATGTGTATTTTGTATCACAAATGTACATGTATGACTATTTAACTGTCTGTAGTCCAAGACTATACGGTATGGGTGGTCTGGCTTCACCACTGGAATAAGAGGGTTATTCACTTTGGTAATACAGGGCTCCATTACAATCTGGTATTCTAATTGTGAGAGTATTTCTCTAACAGATGCTTTAGCATCCTCTTTGATTGGGTATTGTGGTTGCACTTGCGTGCTCGCCTTTATGGGTATTATATGATAAGGAGAATCCGGACTACAATGATCTCTGCCACGGTGTCGAAGAGAGTCCCTCCTCACCTCCATGTTCAGGAGGAGAGTTCTCAGAGTTTGTGGCATATTTCACGGTTAAAGATGCAGCTTTCTCTTTCCTTCTTTATCTTCATGTCAGACAAGTGTTGCATGTCCTTTTTTGATTTCACATACTCTTCCTGTCTGCGCTCCGAACACCCTCCTCTCTTATATTGTTTATCCGATGAGTCTTGAAAGGAACAAGAAGGACAAGTATCAGAATACTGACACCTATTAGGTGGCTTCAACTGTGTGCAATCACGCAAACCTCCACCCCACCCAAGACCTAGATTCTTTTTCTTTAGGTTTGAGTTTCTCCCAAAGTTTTCTAGCAAACTCCGGTTTCTGCTTGGCAGTGTGCTTGTTGGAGTCAGGTTTGCTAAGATGTGGTTTATTTGGTCGCCCCCCAACATTTGCAACCTCAGCAATAATTATAGGCAGCTCATGTTTCTGGTTGACTGGTGCAACCTGCGCCTGGAGTATACCTAAAAATGCTTATTCGCCTTTAATGTTGGCAAGAATCATTGAGGAGACCACAGGAACATTTCCCATGAATTTCATCCAAATCCAGAGCAGAAGCTGCCCCGTTTTCATTCTGTATTTGTTTCAACACCTCCAGCAAGACTGACGTAGACGGAATACCATGTGTTATGTTATAGACTGCAGCAAAGACTGTGCCCCAAGTGGCACAGCCACCTATTTGAGAAACCATCCTAAGGGGTAAGCACATAATTAATATTCGATGTTTTTCTTGTGGTCCCATAAGGGGAAAAACAGCTTCAATTTGATTAATTTGTTAAGCTATCCAAAAAGGAATTTCATTCCGTTTTGTGGGGGATCTTACCCATAATTGCATGTATAATTACAGGACTAATTGTAGGTACAGCAGGCAACTGTCTGTGCCCTGCTAGTGCTACCCGTGCTGAGATAGCTAAAGAGTTAAGCATCAATATAGCCTAACTAGACCATTGTATAATTGCTGTATTTCATTAGCATTGAGGCTTGGTTTGGTGTATAACCAAGCAGTGCTGGCCAGGTGGCCCCTTCATTACAAAGTGGGCTTGTACGTACATTCTGTAGGACATGTACTAGTGAACAGTGGAGCCAATTTTGATGTCCCGAAACAGATAGTGGTATTTCTAACTGCTGATATGCTCTATATTGCTTTGGTGGTGTAACATCAGTGTATGAAGACCGCTAGAAAATTGACCCAAAAATAAAACACCTCCAAACGATAAGTATTGTGGGCTTCAACCACGAAGGTTACATCACTACCCACATTGCAAAGTCCATGTAAAGTTAAATGTACATTGACCGCAGGTCTGCAATTAGTAGCTATGGGTATAGGCTGCGATGCCGCCATTACTAATAAAGTAAAGGAAACTGAGTGAAAACACCAATATGGATATCCTTTTAAAGGTTCAAGCTTCAACAACCAACAGAATCTTTTTTAAGTGCTTCCTCTATACTGTGGAGGATAAATTCCTAACACCATGGATGTCTCCGGTTATGGTGCACAAGGTACTAAAGGCACATAAATGAACTACTCAAGATAACTGTTAAATAAGTACCTGACCAATGTTGGTAGCACCGTGTTGCATGGCTTCTGCTGCTAAAGCAGAAATGTGTGTTTTAGATGACAGGACGTCAGAATGTAGGGACTGTGCCTCTCTACAACGTCACCACTTGTTGGTCCAAATCCTAGCATGCTCAGAGTTCCTCAGCAGAACTCCTAACCTTCCCAGAGTATCAGGTAATTTCGGCAACCTCGAACATGACCCTCTAGACCCTAAGAGAGCTGTGGAAACAGATCCTTCCCTTTCGTTAGTCACTCATGCATGCCCATAGTATAGATAAAAAAGATCATATATAAATTGATTGAAACTATCGTAGTCTAATATGAAGAAAATGTTCTGCAGTCATTAGGCAGATGTAACTAAATAAAGTAATTAGCATTACTTACAGGGTGCATAAGACAAACATCCCAACCATGGCAAATTATCTATCAGACTAGGTCCAACCTTATTGTGTGATCATAGGTATATATACGTGATCTCTGGGATTAGCCTCGGACCCCATACCTGGTATATCTAGTTAGGTGGTCTGCATAATGAGTGTTAACTTAGTTTACACAGGGCTGCATGTCAGGCCCTGTTGTCATTCCAGAACAGTCTTCCCTGCCGGGATTCTCCTCTCTGGCCCCCAAGGGTATGAGACACATGGTAATATGATAAGAACTACTGTGTTGAATGCAGCTGTGCATTATTGTTATATCTAAAACATCAAAAGCTGTTGCTGAACGAGCAAAGAAGACAGTACACTATTATAACATGTATTACGAGCAACTTTGTACAAGATGTGCAGATTGAATCCCAAGAAGAGTCCCCGAATAACAAAAAACATGTACAGCGTATTCCTAGAAGAATGTCGCAATACAGGTATATTATATGTGGTTATGCAGAGCAGAGGCAGCCTAAAATGTCTAAGACGCAAAAGTAAGGGAAAACCAAAGTGGGTCCAGAAGGGAAATCACTACACTGCAAAGTGTGTTACCCTGCGCTAATAACATAGTGCCAGATTGACACTTCAGCAAGAATCGAAAGGACTTAGAAACGGGTACTACTGGCTACATAAAGAACTTTATTAAATACATTTTGTTACAAAATGTGTTGATGTTTGCTGCTATTTCACAAAAATATTCATAATGGAAAATCAGTGCAACCAGTTTTAATACGACTACGAGAAACATAAAAAGAAACAACCATTGGTAAAGTCAGTAGGTCTGAAATTGTTGGTCAGCCTTTTGGCTTTGTCAATGTGTGACTTGTTTGGCATGGTTTTGTAAAACCTTATTGCTGTGGGAGCTGCCATGCACTCACTATTATAACAAACATTGGCAAAAGCAACAATTGTTTTGGTTTCAAAAAGCAAACATTGCCACAGTAGTTCCTGGCACTGAACAATAAGACTGTGTCAATAAACACCTTCTGAAAGAACAGAATGTTGTCACTCACAGTGAAGCTAGCCAATAGACAGAGAGAGAAAAAGAGAGAGAGAGATAGATAGATAGAATTTTAGTAAACACAAAAGGTAATAGTTAACACCAGACCTAATTAGGGACCCAATTATTAAATAAAGTCTTAAAAGTTATCACTAAATGGACCGAGGGAGGTTGTCATATGACGGGAGACCTATATGCAGCCCAACAATTCCTGACAAGGGAAGAAGCGAAAATATATTTGAGCTAGGTAGGGGGCAATACTTACAGTGCGCAACAGTCTCTGCGGTAGCACGGAGCTGTGACCGACATTTCCGCAGGAGCCACACATCACGGCAACCGTACAGGCAATCACCACCCTGGCGGAAGGATGTATACTGGTCTCACATATTTATAAAGCGCACAGAGAGGATCTCCCCTCCGGTCCCCTCCCAATCCATGCTAAATGAGACACTATATTAGAGGAACCCCTAACGCAGGTGGAGTGGAAAAAAATGCATGAGGGGGTCAAGCCTATTAGCTCCAGTGCTAGATTTAAACTTACACAATATAACATAGTACACCAAACCTACCTGACCCCGCGGGTGCTCCATAAAATATACCCGGCCCGACCCTTTAATTGCCCGGGAATGCAGACATTTAGACGCTCACTTTCTACATATGATCTGAGACTGCTCGGAATTTACACCTTACTGGGGGCAGGTGATAAAAATGCCTACAGACAGCCACGGGCTGGATTGTGCCATGCACAGTCAAGGAGGTGATGCTTGGCGTTTCTCCCTAAGCCCAAATCCAAGAAACTTACCAGGAAATTCCTACAGCTGGAGCTAGTGCTAGCCACACGGCGAATAGTCATCAGATGGATGACCCCAGACCCCCCCTGTGGTGGAGAGCTGGAGAAAAGACATGCACAAATGGGCCACTGCAGAGTTAATCAGAATGAAAAGAGTCAGGAGGGATGATAAACTGGAAGAGGATGCGAGAGTATGGGTACACCATGATCACTGACATAACACAGAAGGACAACCTCCCACTGGAGGAAACGGATGAGACACAGGCAGAGCAGGGCGAATATATGACGTGTCTTAGCAAACCATCATATTGCATGCTTTTACTGCGATGTTTTTACTTAGCAACTACCATTACTTCGCAGATTTTTACTTTGCATGCGTTTAAAACGCAACTGCATAGTATGATCAAAAAATGCTTTAACTCCGCATTGATTTACTACTCAGACCACTACATCATATTTTTTCCTTGTATTCACTATAAAATAATCATACTAGTAACCTATCCCCTGTGACACGACACTACCCAAAACCCACAAACACTACAGTACCCTTCACTACTTAAACAACACTACACTACCCTAAACACTAATACACTACTCTCTACACAACCATCCCCCTTCCACCAGTCCTGTCCCTACACTCTAACACTACCCTGTACGACACCCCCAACACTACCCTAAAACCTGTAACACTACTCTGCACTACACAAACACCACACCACTACCCTAAACCCTAAATGACTACCCCTGCACGACCTTTCACCTCCCCCCACTCCTGTTCCTACACTCAAACACTACCCTGTACGACCCCTCAACACTACCCTAAATCCTTAAACACTACCCTACACTACACAAACACCACAGCACTACCCTAAATCACTACCCCCTACATGTCCATCCCCCTCCCCCCAGTCCGCTCCCTACACTCAAACACTACCCTGCATGCCTGCCCTACACTGCCCTTAATCCTAAATCACTACACTACACCACCACGACAACACTACCCTAAACCCTAAAACTCTACCCCCTTCACATCCCTCCCCGACCACTGGCCTGTCCCTACTCCTCAACATTACACTTCACAACCCCAACACTGCACTAAACTCAAATACACTACTCTACACTACACAACCCTACAACTTAAAAGACTACCCCCTGCATGACCCAAAAAACGACACTTACCTCTCTCTCCTCCGTGGTTCCTCTCTTCTCCGGTTTCCAGCAATGTCAGATCTGCACCTCTTCACGATGCTAGCAGGAGGACGGAAGCAGTATGCATCTCATGACGCGTTGTTCTGGCACCAAAAAGCGCTTGGACTTTTATCAGGACGTGGGACTCTAGCTTTTTGGGAATGCAATCTACTTTTCCCAAAAGACATCAACACACATGTAGGAGGGTGGAAGCATGTGAAATCCTTCCCAAAATGCTTTTCAGGAGTAGGGAAGGACTGAAAATATGACGTTTCTTTAACGATGTGCATAGCGCATACCATTACAACGCATGTGTTGTAACAGCGCTTGCGATGTAAGAACTTGCGTACTAATGGTACGCGTTGTAACATCGCAAGCGTAGTAACTGTAATGGTGTGCGCACTAGCAGCCGCAAAGTAAGGGTTAATTACCGATCAGGGCAGATCAGAGACAGTAGTGGTACACAGGAATTCCCCAACATCTGAAACTGATACAGACAAATAGACTGCACAGACAGAGGTCTGGCTCTTAGAACCCGGAACTGGCATGGCAAGACTAATACGACCCGGGACGGGGGCATGGGGGTACACGCTAACTGTTTAGATTTATATAATTACCAATGAAAAAGATATCTGGCTTCAGAACCTCTAGCATGCTCTAAAATACATGTTTGATAATATGGAAAAGTTCTCCTTGAAGAAGAATGTATTGAATACGCTACTGTAGCAAATTGTCTTCTTGTGATTTTTGGGAAATGCTAATAAAATTTTTTTTTTTTTTTTTAAAGTCTTCAAAGTACACCCATGTCCTTGCATTAAATGTAGATATACGGCTTTCATGAATTCACAAGACTTTACAAAAGTGGGCCAAGAAATAGTACTTCTAGAAAATATTTGTGAACTACATTTTAGCATGAGCAAATATGCAGGTGTAGATTTGCCAATGCAAAAATCAGAGTGCTTGCAAGTTCACTTTCCCTCCAACCACTTTTTTCGCCAACCCAGGAAGAAGTTTTATGTCTGCCACTGTCAGGAGTAAATTTCCGACCTTTGTCAGTAGGGAAAAAGATTAGAGAAAAGTGGGTAAAAACCCTTAAAACATCCAAGTTAGTAGGTTTGCACAGACTCAAAAGGGCATTCCAACCCTGGAACTGTTGATTACCATTACGTTCAGCCCCAGTTTGTAGATCTGTGGAAACGTGGCAACATAAGGGAATTGCTAGTATTCAAACCCTACTATGGAAGGAGCCCTGGCATAAACAGAGAGGCTATTTCAGAGCTCTTATATAATGAGATTGCTGCCATAATTTGTTGCTGCATTACATGGCACATAGATAGATAGAGAGAAGGTGCAACAGGTGGAAACATTTTGTTACCTAGGTATTACTTTTTCTAATGACAGGAAATGGAAAAATGAATTTACTAATATCCGGAATAAAATGGCAAAAAATGCCCATGGTATTTACAGATTTGCTGCTAAGATAGGGGATCGTCGCTCGAGGGATATGTTAAAAATTTACCAGGCTAGATGTGCCACTATAGCTCTGTATGGGGCAGGAGTATGGGCCAACAGCAGTGTCTCTGATTTACATCTGGAGGAAAATGTATTCCTAAAAAGGCTCCTCTGTTTACCCAAGTCGGCCTCGACTGAGTTAATCCATCGAGATCTAGCAGTCAATCACTTAACTGATCTATTATGCCTTAGGCCTCTGATGACTTGGCGGTCTATTTGGCTAGAGGATGACAAGCAATTTAATAGATCTATTGTTGAGGATTGTTTACGCCTGGACAAATACCAAAACATTCCCTAGTTAAAATATGTTGTTGCTTGTGTGCTGGAACCAGATTGGCCGCGTCCCACCAGCGTGACTACCGAGGCCCGTCAGGTAGGCGTGGCAACGCAGGAGAGGGGAGAGGCTGCCGGGGGTGGGTGCGCGGTGCGCGGGGGCTGCCGCGCTGAGAGCCGGAGATGAGCGGGGAGCGGGCTGGGAGCCAGGCAGGGGCACAGTGAGACGGACGGATGCCCTGCAGCCGTGGCTGAGAACGACTGAGACCGGGAGATTCGCGGTAAGGCTGCATTTAGCACACGCGAGGGGGGGTACAGGGATTGACTGGGGTTGACTGAGAGGCAATCTGAGAGGTAATCTCTCGTACCACCGCCGTTCCCTCAAAACACCCTGATGAGTGGGCGGCTTCCTCTCTTTTCCCCCCTGCCCCCCGATGCGTTGATTGCTTGGCGTTGCGCTGCAGCCCTACGCGCCCAGAGCTCTTGAGTCCTCGAGTTCCTCACCGAGTTCTCCTTATCAGCTAAGCTCATGTAGCCCTTGTGGCTCGCTGTGCTCCCGTTGGGGCTCTTGGCGGGTGCCTCAGCTCCTTAGCGCCCACGGCCTTCAGTCACCCCTCTCCCGCTGCTCGTTGCCTGGCTTGCCACGGGAACCCACCAGCTCTGGGGCTGCTCCCCTTGCTCTCCATCCCTGAGCCAGCCCGGGTCCCACTAGCCCACCCAGACCCTGCTGGCTCCATTTCACCCTCAGGCCTTGAGGTGCTTGCACTCGCCTCCCAGAGTTTGCGTAGCACGTAGCCTCAGTCACTTTCGGACTTCGGTCCGGTCTGAGAGATGAGGTGGTGTCAGCGGGTGGGGTTAGGGTTGGGGGGCCCTGTGCGGGAGGGACGGAGTGAGCAGGGGGTGCCACTTGCTATACACTAATATAGCCACACAACTCACAGCCTGCACACAGTCCCTGAAGCCAGAATCCCAACTACTCGCTGCTGTAATAAAGCTGTAACAAAGTACCAGTGGGGTTGAACCTGAGAGCAATCAGAAGAGCCCAAGCCCAAGCCCTCTGGAACAATGAGATCAGGAAATGAAAGGAAGTACACAGCACCCAAAAGAAGGAAAGCCAAACAACCTGATGTCGCTGAGGTCTCGGCCAACGCCAATCACAGTTTAAAACTTCAAAAACCCCTAAGCATACGGGACTTCTTCAGAAAAACGTCATCAAAGTCCGTGGAATTGCCACAACCACACGCGCAATCTTCGGAGGCAACCACCATTACTACCCTGCCTCAACCAGGGTCGATCAACTTGGCCCCGGCGCAATATTGGGCACCTGAAATCACGACAGCAATTGAGCCATCAGAGGTCTACATTTTTGGGTCTACTTGTACTAACCATAACAGTAAAAATTCTCAATTTGCCCACTTCCAATTGGACAAGCTTTCTGTGTCTCCAGCAGAGGACAACGGGTCTTTTCACGTACCGTAAACCCAGTTGGAGAACCCTATGTGCTCAACAGAGGTCCACTCAATGCCGTCACAACCCACTGTTATCTGTTTAGCGACCCCGATCAAGCCTCCTGCGGCCTCTTTTCACCAAACAACGATGGCGCAAATTCATGGGCAAGCCAACCCTGAGCATTTTGATAGCAGTCAACAATCCTCAACTCCACAAACAATAATCTCCTCAACAGCACCACCAGCTTTGAGTCCCCCGTACATGTTATTTTCGCCATCCGGACACACAAAGGACATATTGCAAACCCAGCCAGTACCGCCTACCCAGAACGATCAGCTTATGACGGACCAGTCTCTTTTTTTCAAGACTACTCAAAGTTCCCCCAGGTCCAGCCCTATCCCAAACGATAAACTAAATATTGAAGAAAACACTGCGACTAGTGCTTGGCCACAACTTCTACAGACCCTTCAGCAAACAGTTAATGCACTTAATTACCATTCATTAAAACTGGAGGTGCAGGTTGACCTATTAAACACCCTGGCACTATTTACATCTGGGATCGACAGCAAACTAGACAAACTCAATTCTTTAATTTTAAGGGCGCAAGCCTCCACGAAGCTTGCCCAATCAACTTGCTGCTGCTCCCCAATTATAGACTCTCTTTCTCTGCTCCCAGAATGCCTAACCACTGTTATAAGGGAAGTCAAGTTGTTGAGGGGAGGAAACGTTTTTACCAAACCGCTATCCCCAGCACAGCAAGAACACCAAAAACCCACTGAGGTTCCTGTTAAGCAGAACACAACCACAATTGAAGGAGAGGCGCTAAACACAGGAACAATCACTGGCTCAACGAAGCTGAACGGCCATCCTCAGAGCGCTCAACTACAACCAAATCTGATGGATGAAAACGGCCCTCCAATGTCACCAACTGGGCTTACAACCAGGCAAGATCAACTTGAGCCTATGCAAATAAATAGCCCTGTTCCTCAGACCGAATTAGCAGTGGCGGCCCCCCCAGGGCCTCTTTTACCACGCAGTAAGAGAGAGCGTAAACGTCAGCGTAAAGCCAGAAATAAACTTAGGGCAAACTCCAACACGGCCCATCAGGAATTTTTTCCTATTTTCAAAAAAGCTGAAAATAAAAAATCCCCAATCAAAATCAGTGCTGCAGAGCAAAGGACAAACCTCAACCGAGTCACCCTAGAAAAACTCACCCAAGAACCAGTGAGGAGCCCACAGGACCAAAGCAAACAAACTATGGCCCCAGAAACAGTTAAGGGCAGTGCCCACACAGAAAACACAAGGGTGAGTTCAGAGCCGGCAAGTAAAACCGGGCCTAAGACAACACCAGAAAAACCCAGGCCACCGATGGCTCTTATTTCTCCTGGAAAAGAAATTGCAATGTCAAGACTCAATTACTCCAAAACCATCTGTAACGATCCTATAACTCTGACCAGTCACAGTCCACATTCGAAGAGGGCCTCGCAACGACTGTCACAACAGTTACACGAAATCAAACCAGATAGGATAGTCGAAAATTCCAACATTAAGTCTACAAGTGTACCGGAGTCAATCAACAATGACCTATCGCGTCATCAGATTCTACTGGCCCCTGAATATAAATCTAAAGGGCGGCACGACATTCTCAACAGATCTAATCTGTTAAAACTAGCAGAAGGAATTCCGGGACTAGCAGGACTGGCCACGAACAACATAGAATCCATCGAATTCCTCTCCCCTCGAGGAAACCAACCCTCTGAGGTCACCGTGGCGACTATTTCATTGGCCAGCTGGGCAGGAGCTTTTCTTGAACAGAAGTCTATTCTGCGGAACTGGGGAATTAGAGTGTACCCTTATTCCACGCCTGGGTCATCTGACAACAATTAAAACAACAGAACGTGCGAGACCCTACTCGGTCCTAAAAAATGCCTCAGGGTCTGACGTCGAATCAAAAGGCCCCGAAAAAGCCGGAGACAATGCAGAACCAAACCATAGCTGGGGGTGGCTGCCAGCAATCCTGTCTTCAAAACACTTAAATTGACCGCCTGTGGGTGAAACACTCGTAGAAACACACAATCCCCCTAGAAAACCCCTCTCAGCAGCGGACACACAGCACAAAAGAGATAACAAGCAAGGGTGGTTGCCCTTCTCATTGTGTTCATGGAACATTAGCGGACTCCATCAAAAAATTTCAAACAATGACACTATGGCCTTCTTGTGCAAACATGCAGCAATCGCCCTACAGGAAACCTGGGCTACAGAGGGCCGCCCCATAGAAGGATATATCGAATTTCGGAAATCAGCACTCAGGGACAGCCGTTTTGGTCATTCCAAAGGCGGTCTGTCCATATACATCTCAAATAACTTAAAAGGTGCATTAAATCAATTTCACTTCAAAGAAGACTGGTTACTGGGGGTTAAAATGAACCCCTGGAGGAGGCAGCGTTTGCTCTTCTCCGTAAACGTGTATATTAACCCCAGTACCCGTATAGAAAAAGACCATCTGGTCCGACTCTATGAAATCATGAATGACATCGCCACTGAATATCCCAACTCGGACCGTATCGTTACGGGAGATTTCAACACAAATCTATTTCAGGGGCATGCAGCAGACATGGAAGGGCCCGACCTGACTAACATCATTGAGGCTATGACTCAGTCTAAAACTCTGATGCAAGCCCCAAATATATTAGGTGAGCTCTCTGTGATGAGATTCTACAACGCAGGCTACCTGGTAGTGAATGGAAGGTCAACCAGCGATTCACCTCCAAACTGGACCTGGACCTAGTTCAGAACTACTGTTTAATTTGAACAGGTTTTGCATCCACCCACTGTCTGAAAGCGATCACAGGCCCCAGGTCATCACCTTCATCACAAACCCAGAATTCCACAAAACGGCTCCCATAACCTATAAGGGAATTCACTCTGAAAACCTAAAGCGCCTCAAATGGAGTGAACCCAACAGTTAGAGCATTTTAAAAGCAAGCAAGGATTTTACAACAGGCAGTCTTGATAAAGATGTCAACCCGATATGGAAATGTTCGCAGTTGTGCCTTCATCTGATCAGCTCATACTCAGCGACTGCGCAGAGACCAAACCGCCCACTATCAGTAGGGGCAGCAACTTCTACCGTCATAAAATCATTAAAGAGAGCGAGGAACAATGCATTGAGGTTGCTCTCAAAATTTCCGGGGAACAGTGCTTTCTTTGCCACATATCACCATGCCCAAAAAGCATTTAGGAGGGCAGTCTCCCAAAAGAAACAGGTTCAGGAAAACCAATACTGGCTAAAATTGGTGTGGGAAAGCAAGCAAAAAAACTCAAGGAAATTCTGGTCCCTTGTCAACCGCACCAACCTGAACTTAACAAACTCTGGCTCAGCAAATATCCAGGAAGCTGAATGGGTATCATCATTTTCAGGCACAAGATCACTATGATTGCACCAGGTTATCCAGGGCATACGGCATTGGCGCTGACGTATCACCAAATACTTCCTTTAACACAACACGGGGGCTTACCCCAGCATATGTACTAACCGAAGAACGAGCTGTTAAAGCAGTGACAGAAGGGAGACAATATGGAGCACCAGGCCCGAATGGCCTGCCACAGAGGTTATTTAAATCGGACATCCCTTTCTGGTCCACGGTGTTACTAAATCTCTTTAACTACACCTTGAGGACATTGACAATCCCGGACTCATGGCGGGGTGCAATAATTCATCCCATTCACAAAGCTGGATCACGAGCCATGCCGAATAACTACAGAATAATCGCCCTACTGGACAAAGAGGCGAAACATTATGCAGGGCTCATTTTGGAGGACCTCAGAAAATGGGTAAAGGACCATGATCTGATTCCTCTGAATCAAACAGGGTTTGTTGCCAATTCAGGAACCACGACAAACTTACTAGCAGTTTCCACCATCATTTACAAAGCTTTATCAACACACAGGATGGCCTTTTGCTGCTTTGTCGATTTCAAAGCAGCATTTGTTAGAGTGCCTAGGGCGGCTCTATGGAAAAAACTGAGCCAGTGGGGAATTCCAAATAAAATCCTGAACCCAATCATTCAACTCTATTCTGACACATGGGTTCGAGTGAAGCTAGGGTCCGGCTCGCATCTCTCGTGAAAAATCATGACCTCACGTGGTGTCAAGCAGGGATGCGTGCTGGCCCCCCTTCTCTTTAACCTATTTATAGCCGACCTGTCAAGCACACTAGACAAGGTAAATAGTCATCCGCCCAAAATAGGAGGTATGGCATTATGTAATCTTTTATATGCCGATGAACTGGCCCTGTTTAGCCTCACTAGAGTAGGGTTACAAAGGCTCCGTGACGCACTATCGCAATATACGATTGGCAATCAATTAGAAATTAATATGGAAAAAACCCTGATAATTCCATTCGGCAAGAAACGTTACAGTGGTGGTAGCTGGTCAATTAATAAAACAAGTCTTTCAATTGGCCAATCATACAAATATTTAGGTGTCCATCTGGACTCAAGGGGCAGCTTTTCAAAGCAAAGTAATGTGATCGCAGCTAAAGCCACGGCCCTAGTGGTATCCTTGGCCAAGCTATCGAAGAAACTTTCAGGTCCAACCTTTTTCCCTCTATTAGAAGTCCTTAGAGCAAAGATCGGGCCTACACTTTCATATGGCATAGAGATCTTTAAAGGCAAAATGAACACTGTCCTCAATAAACTCACAACTAAAATCTATAAAAAGGCACTTCATCTGCCGAGTACCGCTTCCCCGGCCCAGATCAGATTAGAGCTGGGATTAACCAACTATGAAGCCTCTAATGTTGGTACCTATCTCAAGCTTTGTCATAAATTAAGACAGGCAGAACCAGGTACACTAGAATCTCTAGTCTGGAAAGAAATCAATGAGATCAATCCAGGGGGAACATTCGACTGCCTTTTGAATGACTATATCCATCAAATGTCAACTGCCGACCTTTGGGCTCTTAACCCAAGTCAGACTGTTTTTAAAAATACAATCAAAAAATGTGTAACACTGAAATCTCTGGCTTCAGATAAAGCTCTTGTCATGAAACGTAGTCATTCCTGGGCAGTAGTTAACTCTTACAAATGATTAACCCCCGCCGCCTACCTCTCTACGACATTTTCACTCTATCTAAAGCGCTGCCTGATTGCCCTAAGAATGGGAGATTGGCGCTTCCTTCAAAACCTACCCACCTGGCGTCGCAAGAAGGAGGACACAACATGTAGAGGATGCGGGTTAGCAACAGAAACAGTCTTGCATTTGCTCTGTATCTGTCCTTCATTTAATTCTCAACGCAGGTGTCTGCTTAGGCCAGAATGGAACAGGTTGGGAGTTCGGACTTGTAGGCATGCCATTATTGCTGCTTTGTCTCTAGATAACATTGTCTTAAATATAAAATTGGCCAAATGTATTCAGTAAGCATATCGCCATCTAGATAAAATGGACACTGCTAAGGCCTCACTGCTCACTGTCTAGATTGAATATGTATTTTAATAGAACTTGTAACGATTTTTAATTGTACTTTTCCTACTCTTTTAATTACTTTTTATTCACAAAACTGTATATAATGTGATTTGGGAAATCTTTTAAAGATATGTTTTATATCTAAATAAAGGAACTATTACCTACTATGTTGTTGCTTGTTTTTCGGCCATTTTTAACCTCAGGTTTTTAGATGATCCTGGTGCAGCATCTATGATCTCTAAATCCGAAATGAAAATGACCCTCTTGACATTCATGGGGAGAAAGCGGGCAATTGCAGCCGGATCTTTGTCTACTGTTATTTTCTATAACAAATATACCACAGTGGAAGATTTCCCTTTGTATTTAACCATGGTGACTAGGAATTCTCACAAATTTGTATTAGCCAGGCTCCGATTCGGAATGGCCCACTGTTTGGTGGCCCATCCTAATATAAAGAATCATCCGACTGGGCCTTGTAGGTGTGATAATGTATCCACCCAAAGCACTGTACACTTTCTGTTGTTCTGCAAACTGTATACGCACTTTCGTATTGCTTTTCTGAAACCTATGTTTGTTAAGTACGGAGTACGAACAGTTGCACATGCTATGAATTTAATTTTTAACTCGGAATTAGCTGATATCTGATTTTATACTGCACCGTTTTTAAATCAGTGCATCAATGCTAGGAAAAGCATGATTTTGTAAAAAAAATTCTTGATTAATTGATGAGATATGCCTTTTTAGTGTAAATAATTACATCTTACTTGATACGATGTTATGAATTATGTATTAATAGTTTTATTATTTTTATCTTGTTGTAATTTGTGTGTGCTTTTATGGTCATCTATTTGATCCGAATAAAGCTTCATGAAATGATGATGATACATGGCACAAAAGGGACAAGTAGATTTTGTTACACGACAAGTAGATTTATGAAGCAACCTGCCCCATGGACAAGTAGATATTTTATTAAATTTCACACCCCTACTTCTAGCTTCCTTAGATGGCCTAACACAGCAAAATGTGATCAGTGCAAAAAGGCGTAAAAGAACCACAATAATTTACAATAATTAAAATTCTCAAATACAGACACCTGCATTTTTTTTATTTGTGAACATCTCAAGCAGATATCTTCTCTACAGTTGGAATTAAACTGTATATATCAACTATGGGTAGTAGTGGACTGCAAAAATCCTATCTAGTAACAATTTTCCAACCAATCCAAACTGCAGAAAGCCGGAACCAGAATGGGCCCATCAGGTAGGGTTTGGTCATGGCAGCCCACCTTACTCTGAAAGCCATCCCCTAATCTGCTGCCTACATAGGAAATTGCAGAATGGCAGAATGGCCAGTCCAACCCTGATGTAGGTCCTTGATTTGAGAAGTGTAATTTCCCCCCAAAGTGTTATTTCCTTTGGACAGTTCTCTTCCAAAGGAACTACAACTACCATCTACACCAGAGAATTCTCTGTTGGAAATTACACATATAGAGGAAATTACTCTGCCACCTCTTTTCAGATAATCATACATTACCTTCATCTCGAAATCATACTCTTAGGGAGGTCATTTGGACCAGACTGGTTTATGTGGCCACATGTACCCTTGGGGCAAATAGCATATCACCATAAGAAAAAGGTGCATGGATTCTGTAGAGGACTAAGTCGTTCCCTTATGTCAATTATCTACCACTGGGTGAAGAATCATCACCCACCTAGTCTGGCATGCTTCATTATAGGGTTCACCATCTAGCACTGACCCGTAACTATGATAGAGGCCATCTGTCTTAGTTCATGACATGAGTCGGGTCCTCGCTATGGGTGCGATGGTCAGCATGCGCGAGTTTTCTGCTTTTGTTATACCCTTAGACCTATCTTTCAAATGATTTGGGTGGACGAGTGAAATTTTTTATAAAACC
Organism: Lissotriton vulgaris; assembly: GCF_964263255.1. Taxonomy (NCBI): domain Eukaryota; kingdom Metazoa; phylum Chordata; class Amphibia; order Caudata; family Salamandridae; genus Lissotriton; species Lissotriton vulgaris. Next base: position 951,534,937 of record NC_141687.1, on the reverse strand, counting down.
TACCTACTTCAAAGTTAAAATTAAGAGGGTCAAGGATCAGACCCTCTAAGCCGATGCTGTCTTTAGCATTTGGGCCTGAAAATAAGTGTGTTCTTCTGCCTATGTAAGTGTTCAGAGGTTTAAAAAGGCAAGTCATGGGAACGTTGTTACCCATTTTTACTGTTTGCGGGTGGTGGTTCCCTCCAAGCATGTGAAGATGGCCAAAGAATAAGGGGAGCGAGCACTATCTACGTGCAGCCCTTATTAGATGATAGTTCTTAAAAGAGCACAAATACTGGCCGATTTTACTTTGTCCTACTACCTGGGGGTGGACATTGAGTTGAAGGTGATGTTTGAGGTGCTCAGAGTAGTGGTAGCTCTCAGGTGGAGTGGAAGGGGGACCTTTAGGTAAAAGTATATGTCCCAGTTGGTTTTGTGGGACTTCTGGTTGATGAGATTGTTATTGGGGTTTTGGCCTAGGAAATGACCCCAGAGCAGTGTAGCTGGACAGATGACCAGATTAAGGTCAAAAGTGGTGACAATGATATGGGGCATGTCAGACTAGTCTTATTCTATCAGGGCAGAAGCATTACATGTCTAACATCTCGTATCTCACCCTCTCACGTGCAGGGTACCATTCTGTCTAGATGTTCAGTCACGACGGACTAAGGGTTTCATCTTCTTCTGATTTTCTTTGCCTTTGAGAGCATGGGAATGGTTTAGGGCACATACCACTGCTGACAACTGACTTAAGCCTAGGAGGAGTCTGTGAAATCTAGGCCCTTAAAAGGTTGCATAAGTGTCACTCATGTCAACAATTTTTTCTAATTATTAGTTTTGCTCAATTTGCATACATAAAATGGAACGGGCAGTATCCCCGCTCAGGGCACTATTTGAATTACAGAATCAACTGCGGTTGTGTTTTTTTCTGTGTCTGTGCTGTACAACTGCTACTCAACAAACATGCTGCACTGCACCACCCGTCTGGGCAGGTTTGCATTCTGTAGATGCCTATTATCAGGCAAATAATGCTAATACTTGTGACCTACCAATACCGAGTGCAATGGCACAATTGGCAACAAACATACATTCTAACATAACATATATTAGACTGAATACCGTTCATAAATCCAACAAATAACAACTAACCACATAGTCAGCAATCTGGCCAGCACAGCAGCACTAACCACTAAGGAACAACACACAACACTTCCAAAAAGGACACATTAGTAAGGCCACACTGCATACATCCCCAGAAAGACAGTGGCACTCTCAAGCGTAATCCTCAGCTTGCAACCCAAACATTGGAAGCAACTCAACGAGCAAACTGCATTTGATATGCAGGTGAGCTAAAACAGGCTAGCCTATGGTTCACTTTGGCATTATATAAATATGTACTTGCATATATAACAGTTGTTTTCCACAATAATACTAAGACCATAATATGCAGTGGTCAGCAGTAAATTGTAACTTAAGCTTCTTACATTCACGTAAAACATATCTGCTACATGGGTTGTCCATTACCAGCACTCTCTAGACAAAAAACAAACTGTGGGGACTTCTTCATGGTAGAATGTAAGGCTTGTGGCTAGGATGGAATGTTGTTCTTTAAAGTTAGGGAGTGGAACTGTGGAGCTGGAAAAGTAAGCTGGAGGTACTTGTACCTATGTACTACCAAGAAAGATAACCAACTTTACTTCTGTGTTGGAGAAATCTTTACATTGGCGACGAGGATGGGATGAGAAGACAGCACCGAGTCCTCACGCGAAAACCAGTATTTTCTAAAGCGCACGGCATCTTTCAAGCTGCACCGCGCATGCACACGGGTATCCTGGCAACGTGGCAACCATTTTAGGAAGTTGGGACAGCTTCCGGATGAGTTAGCCCAACTTCCTCTAGAAACTTACGCACAACACGCACGGCAGCCATTTTAGCAAAGTGGGAAAGCTTCAAAACGAGTAATTCAGATTTCTCCACATGCTAGCAACTTATGCGCTACAAGCACAGCGGCCATTTTAGCAAAGTGGGAAAGTTTCAAAACGAGTAATTCAAATTTCCCCACATGCTTTATCATTCTTCACATCGGAATTTCACCATTTCAAGGACTATATCAATTTTCAACAATTCTCCAGCGATGTGAACCACTTCCAGAACCTTGACAGTAATTTATTTTTTTAATTTGTTATTTTTATTAACATCGGTTTTTTTCTTCAGATGAACTGTAACTTGTCAAACTTTATCTGTTCCATACAAAATACTTTGGTTTTCTTCAGCTTGTGTCTTGCGAGTCTGGCGCCGGGAAACCCTTTGTGGGTAGCTGTGCGCCTTACAAGTGCTATAAAATAAATAAATAAATACATTGTCCCTCATATCTATTCTGATGGCTAGCACCTCCTCCCTCTTTTCTCCCTACCCCTGGTGAACCTTCCATTCCGTGGAAAGAGTAGAAAAAGTTATTCTTAACCTATATTTTAGCAGATAAATATGGGGCTGTTCACAAACAAGCTATTGTACTCCACCGTATGACCCGTTTCCGTATGACCCGTTTTTGGTTTAACCTGTTGCACCACTTGTTGTCCGATCCCCCTGGTTTTACCTTAACGGTTGAGCAGAAGGGTACCTGCGGCTGCGACAATAAGTCTCCGTAGGATACCCTTCATTTTGTTTTGTTAAGATCATTTTACTCATTACCTAGGCGTAAGTTCCTGGTGGAAATCCTGAAACGAGCTAAGTTTAAACACACCAAGGTAGCTTTATTGTTCTTGCAGGAGGCCAATGATGCATATACCCTGTCCTGTATCATGAGTTTTATTAAGATGGCGATGAGGTTAAGGAATTCAAGAGAGGTGAGTTGATTGTAATGCCCTGTATATAGAGACTCTGGATAAAATGAAATGAAATGTCATGAATGAATTGTTTTGTAACGTATTTTTAACTGATTTTATGTACTTTTATGGTATCTTTTCAAGTGCCGAATAAAGAAATATTTGATTTGATTTGATACTCCACCATTTAGGTGTTGAGGGACGTCATCTGTATGAGAATCTACCAGAAATTTCTCTAGGTATGGGTGATGGCCCGGTTGGTGGGCGGCCAAGTAATGTTTATGACATGAGCAAGGTTGCCAAGGTTAATACTGTGCTAGAAAGACATACATTTTTTTGTAGTGTACAAAAGGTAGACAAATACATCGCAACTTATGTTGCTGCATTAAGGGGACTTTCTTTGACTTGTCATTTTGAAGATTTGGGTGATTCACTTATATGTGATCAGATTGTCAGATGCACTAATAACAAAAGGGTGTGTGAAAAATTACTCTAGGTTGGAGGAAGCAATACAAATAGCTAAAGGTCTTGAACATACTGACTTATGGATAAAAGAGATGGATAAATGCACCCATTCAATAGTGTCGAAGGATGTGCTGTCAAAAGATTTAGGATCAAAAGATTTGAATTCTAAAGGGTCAGAAATCCATGCATGTGTAGATGAAACCAAAGTTGTAAAAAATATGGGGAAGTTACAACCTAAGTCCTTCAATAAGCCAACTGAAGTTCCTCGTTCTGATAATATAGTTCCACGGACCACTACACATGTTTTTAAGAGTTACCCGTGTGGTGCTCCTGGGCATATTGCTTCTAGTACTAGGTGTATGGCTAGAAATGCAGTCTGTAGAGCATGTGGCAGGAGGGGGGACACATTGCTAAAGCCTGCAATTCCAAAACTCAGTATAATTCGAAAACTCAGTATGTACATGAAATTGATGATACATGTGAAAACGTTCAGGAACTCATGTTGTGTATTGAGGGTTCCTCTATTCCTGCTGGAGCATGTTCTGGAACTGTTAGTGATGTAGATATCACTACTGAAAGCACAGATAAACTAGAAAAACCAGACTGTTTCATAAATTTTGATATGAAGGATGTTAGAATTTTAGTTGATTCAGGAAGTTTATACACATTGTTGTCTAAGGATATGTATCTTAAGGCATGGGGTGATGTGAGTGGTATGGAGTCTTGGGATATGCCCGACATTAAAGCTGTAGGGTATGGTGGTAAAACCATTTTAGGGTTAAAGTGGATGGTAATAAGCTTTGCAAGAAAAAAGGTCTATGGGCAAGTGTATCTTACAAATCAGGGTTCCAAATTATTAGGTTGGCACCATCAAAAGGATTTGGGAATTGTCCTCAACCCCAATGCCGCTGAACCAATCAAATCCTCACATGTCCATAATGTTGATAATTATGAAACAGGTGTTATGGAAACATTTTCCAACGGTTTTTTTTATAAGTTGGGAAAACTTGTACATTTTTCTCATAAGATTATTCTTAAAAAGAATGCAGTGCCAGTTGTCTATAGGGTAAGGAATGTCCCTCATTTGACGAGAGGTCCTCTTCAAGATGAGCTCAACAAGTTATTACAGCAGGACATTATTGAACATATTGAGGCCTCAAAATGGCTGGCGCCCATTGTAGTCACGCCCAAGGAAGGAGGCAACAAGATTCGTTTGTGTGTTGACTTGCGCAATTTGAACAGAAACATTTGGGTCGACAGGCAACCCCTGCCTAGTATTTCTGAAATGCTAACTGCCATGGGTGGAGGAGTGATTTTCAGTGTGATTGATATGTCTGCGGCTTATCACCAGATTGATCTTGACGAAGAATCAAGACACTTTACCTCGTTTGTAACACCGCTGGGTAACATTTCACTATCGTAAAATGCCATTTGGTTTGGCATCTTCCTGAGCAGTGTTTCAAAGAGTTATGCAACAGATTTTTGGCGATAAGAAAAATGTTTCATGCTTTCAGGATGATGTGCTAATAGTAGGAAAAGATAGTGAACATCATGACGAGGTATTGAATGAGGTCTTAAAACGTATGGAAAGTCATGGATTGACTATAAAAAGAGAAAAATGTCAATTGAAGAGAAATTGCGAGACCTATTTGGGGCACAAGATATCCGAGGCAGGGATAAAGCCAAAAAAAAGAATTGTTTCAGCTATCAATGATGCTCCTACTCCTCTCAACAAGGACCAGCTGAAATCTTTCTTAGGATTAGCTGAATACTGTTCTAAATTCATAAATGGTTTCACAGAGATAGAAGAACCACTGAGATTGTTAATACAAGAATGGGGTTGCATTTGAGTGGAATGAAATCTGTGATAAAGCTTTCAAAGGTGTGAAAAGTGGTATCCTCCATGCACCCACTCTTGGACATTTTAATGTTAATGCTAGAACTTGTATTACTGCTGACGCCAGTGCTGTAGGAATTGGGGCGGTTTTGTCTCAAGTGTATGATGGAGTAGAAAGAATTATCGGATTTGCATCTAGAAGATTTCAGGGAGTGGAAGTATCATATTCTGTAATTGAAAAGGAGGCTCTGGCGTGCTGTTGGGGGATTAAACATTTCCGATATTTTGTCTGGAGCTTGCCTTTTAAGGTCCGTACTGACCACAAGCCCCTAGTGCATTTGTTTAAAAGAGGTAGAGGGCTGCAAGGAAATGTGACTACCAGGATTTCCAAGTGGATATTATCTGTACTTGAGTACAATTTTGAAATGGAGTACATGAAAGGTTTGAAAAATGTGGTAGCTGATTATTTATCTAGGATGCCGGTGGATGTTGTTGAAGAGGATCTGGATGATGGAGTGGATGTGATCAGATGTAATGATGAACAAGCCTTTGATAAGGAAGAGTGGGACAGTGCTATGTTGAATGATGAGCTATTGGAAAAGGTCATGAATTGTGTGTCGGGAAGATGGAGTGAGAGTTATTGCGAAGATATTCGTTTCAGAAGTTATTGCCATGTTGAGACTGAATTGAGCGTAAGTGAAGGAAAGTTGTGGAGAAGGAACAAATTGGTGCCACCGGCCAATCTTACAAGTAAGATAACGAACAAAGCTCATGAAGGGCACTTGGGCAGGAACATGACTAAGAGGCATGCCCAGCAGTCTTTCTGGTGGCCAGAGATGGACAATGACATAGAGGAGGTTGTGAAGGAGTGTTATACATGTGCAAGGAGCGACAAAACAAAAGTTGTGAGACAACCTCCCCTTGCTTGTGTGGAATTTCCCAAGTGGCCATGGGAGAGGGTAGCGATTTATGTTCTTGGTCCTATTTCCAAGCTTGGATCTCGTAGTAAGTTTTTTAATGGTTCTTGTGGATTACCATTCAGAATGGTTTGTTGTTGAATCTACTGACTGTATTGAAACTGAAAAAGTAATCAGATTCATGGAGAGAGTATTCATGAATGAAGGAATACCTAAAACACTTGTATCGGACAAAGGAGTCCAGCTGGTCTCTAAGAGAAGGAGAGAGTTTCTATGTAAATTAGGAGTTGATCATGAGAGGGTTGCTATGTTCCGGCCTCAGGCTAATGGTTTAGTTGAGAGAATTAACCGCCTGTTAATGGATAATATTCTACTCTCAATAGCGAATGGCTTATCATGGTCTGAGGAGCTTAAGAAATTGGTGTGGTCGTATAGAGTGACGCCACATTCTATAACTGGAGTTTCTCCTTTCGTCTCTCTCAAAGGATGTGAAACTGGAGTGAAATAAGTTCCTGGATGGCTTAAAAACAAGGAATGTGTTTGGGTGAATCGTGCCGCAGTGGAGGATAGTGTGGTGAAACAGCAAAAAGCTGCTACAAAATTATTATAACATAAAAAAAGGAGTCAAAGATTCTGATGTAAAAGAGGGTGATTGGGTTGTGGCAAGGAGAGGAGGAATAGTCATCAAAGGAGAGAGTAAATTTACACAACCAACATAAGTGAAAGCAGTGAAGAAAAATTTTCTTATTTTAGCAGATGGATCTGCTTAGAGTAGTGGGGATGTTTCTAAATGCCACGCTCCTTAGGTACTTTATATCATTCATGTTTTTCTGCACATCCATTGAGTAGGAATGTATTCCATTATGCTATTTTTATTATTATTCCATGTAAGGGGGAGATATGTGGGAACTTCTTCATGGTAGAATGTAAGGCTTGTTGCTAGGATGGAATGTTGTTCTTTGAAGTAAGGGAGTTGAAGCTCTGGAGCTGGAAGAGTAAGCTGGAGGTACTTTTACCTATGTATTACCAATAAAGATAACCAACTTTACTTCTGTGTTGGAGAAATCTTTACACAAACATCACCAAATGAACAGGCATGGAATAACTGAAGAGATCTGACGCACATTGCTACTCAGTATGGAGAGCTTAAATATAGTCTACCACGACAGGTACCACATTTCTGTACACTCTGACAGCTTCTTTACATCTCACAATGACATGATATGGAATGATAATACCAATGCCCATCCCAACAGATATCTCCACTTCTTTCTCCCTGCAGCCATGCCAGCCCAGGACCACAACTTTACACAAAATCTCTGATTGGACAATCAGATAAGCAAATTATAGTCATAAGAAATACCATAAAGAGACCGGCAGAGCTGTTCAAAGCTGCCAGCATACAGAAAAAAAAATGTGTTTGTCTATCAAATGTACTCTTCCACGAAGCTGCAACGAGCTGCGTCCCATAACACGATAACCGGACCCTGATGAGCATCAAGCACGAAATGGAAACACTTCCTTCATAGGATCAAAACAAAGACAACAGCCTTTCAACCATACACCCTATATGGTGGAGCATGCTACCCAGGTAAGCAAGCGCTCCACAAGGGCATAAAGGAGTAGTAAGCACCATATAAATGCTGCAAAAGAATTCATCCAATACAACCCAGACAAGCTATGTAGTATTCTTATCACTGAGCCCACACCAGCACTTCCCACCAAGATATGCATACCACAACATCCAGTAGAACATATGGGACGCAACTCCTAAAATATATCCAACGTGCCTTAAAAGGGCCAATTATGAGGTGGGTAGAGTGCAGGGGGATACCTCGCACCCTTTTCCTTGTGGGCCGATGTTCTCATTGTATACAATAAGGAGAGACGTCGGGGGCCCTTTCCACTCTAGCAGGAGTGGGAGGTCAAGCATAAACCGAGGCCCAGTGAAAGTTTTCAAAAGTGGAATTATGTTGTTCCTCTAGAGTCAGAGTGTACAGAGTCAGGAAAGACTGAAACCCTCCGTGCCCCAGCAGGGGTCAGTGTTGGGAATCCATATGTTGGATACACGAGACATTACACTCGTGTAGGTGCCTTTTTACTTAGAGTAGGAGACCCCCAGAATAAAAGTCTATCCTCCACTGTACTCCCAACCCTATTTTAAATCACATTGCTACATCTACACAGTTCTGGCCCCACACTCGCACTTCACCACACGACTGTCGGATAAAAGATCTCCGGGAAAGTGCCCATAGCAAGGGGAGCCCGTTGGGTATTGCACAGCTGACCCAACGAGGAGCAGCCCAGATGATGAAGCATGACACCTGCAAGGGTGTGTGAGGGCATTACAATCCAACATAAGGATTCCCAACACTGACCCCTGCTGGGGCACGTGGGTTCCAGTCTTTCCTGACTCTGTACACTCCAATGTTCTCATTCCTAGTGGTAGTGGGTGCAGGAACAACAAGCCCAGTGTTACCAGGTGTGCAAATGAACCTGGCAAAACTTCTGGGCAGAGCACAACCTTGGTACCAGAGCAGCTCAACTCAGCTTTATCCTGACCCCTTCCATGGCATGGGTGAAGCATTCAAGGCTTCCTCCAGTAGCCACCAAGGCCTGTCTTGATGCCAGACACCCTCCTAACCAACACCACTTGCACAGCGACCTGCTGTGGCCTGCTACCTGCTCAAAGGTAGATGTAAACTGAGCTAAAGAGCCCACCCAATCGGGTAAAACCTGTGAGAAAGGACCTGATAATTCTGTGTCCACAGGTTATTCCCCGTTGACGGGTCCTAAACTCGTAATGATCAGATTTAGGTGAGATGATAACATCTGGAATCAGTAATTCTAGCATCAGTATCTCCCACCTTAAATTCAGCTGATTCAGAATGAGGGCCATAGCTATCACAGTACACAACAGCACTCACCATCAGAAGCACCCATCCATCGCTGGACATGTTTATCGACCTAAAAGATACATAAGCCATCACAAACTCCGTACAGCCCTAAGCACTTCTCTATCCACTGCTTAGAAAAGAAGACCACCCACGCATAAGTGTAAGAGTACCCTCAGCGCGGGGACACGCCGCTGTGCGTCACCATGCGCTTTACAAAACCCCCTAAATAGAAATAGAAATAGTAGAACATACCCCTTAACGCACAATCATAAACTATGTGAAAGGTCACCGGCTATCTTAAAGTGCCACGAGAACATAGCAACGGCACACTCCGCAAATCCCCTTTAAACAACTTTGCGTATAGCATTTTGCACAAAAGACTGATGAGCCTGCATAGAAACGTGTATAGCATATTCTGAGCTGGCCTGCAGACTCTAGGGGAAAGAGAGGCATGTCTGGGAAGCTTAAAGACATGGGATCCCAAGTGCTTTGGAAGTGGCCTTGGAGTGGCAGAGAAACAGGTCTTGAGAGCTGGTGAAGGAGTTTGGCTTGTAGAGGATGTCAGTGTTTTCTCAGAGCAGAAGATACAGCAAGGGTGGATCCTGTGCGTTATGAACACGTATGTGAGAGCCCTCAACCCTCTTATAAGGCCATGTCACAGAAACGTTGCGCTGGTGCAAAAAAAGCACAAACTATTGGCAGCCAGCATTTGCTGCTTTTGTAATATGGAATGGAGCAAATGGCAACTGCACAACAGCAAAACATAGAGGAATCTGGTTTCCCTGTTTTTTCTGACATCATATGTTGATAAAAACACATTTTCTCCTCTTTTCAAACGTGAAATATTAGTCGGTGTTTGAGGCAAAATCAGTTTGCTCCATCTGTTATTACATAAGTACCAAATTTGTTTTTGATAAGAGTAATTCATGGAATCAGATTTCTTTTAAAACCTCTACAACTAACTTTCAAGACAGATAAGCAGGATGTGTGTTTCATGTGGATTCATGGTCAGGTTCTGTTTTTTTCTTTTTGCACAGGTGCAAACACCCTTCTAGCATATAAAAAGCGTTAAAATAATTTTGCACCATACAGTTTCGCACAACCATGACAATAGTGCAAATGGACTTGCTCTATGCACTAGTGAAAGTTTCGATGACAGAAGAGCCTTCGTCTTTTTGCCTATATGACTTTGCACCGGTCTATTACTTCATGTGCATGTGTGCTCGCCTTCACAATTACATGCTTGTGAGACTGTCTTTGTATTTATATGCCTATGCTTGTTTCTTCTTGCTTGCATTATTCTGCACAGATGTATATGTGCCTGTCTTAGTGGGTGTGAGCTTGTCTTCATATTTTCATGCTTGTCTTCATGCTAGTGTGCTTCCGTACTCCTCTTTTTGCATATGTGCTTGTGCGCATGTATTCGTGCACATGTGCTTGTCTATCTCTTTTCATATTTTTGTGCTAATGTTTGTGTCCTTATGCACATGCTCCTATCTTTGTGCTTGAGCACCTGTTTGTGCATGCACACGTCTTTGTGCCTGCACACCTCTCTTCATGTTTACATGCATGCGCACCTGTGTTCATACCAATATGTTTGTCTTTGCCCATGTGGGATTGTCTTTGCACTTGTGTATCTGTTTTTGTGGTTTATTTTGATTTATTTATTTTGAAGGTTTTATATAGCGCGAACAAGACTCTTGCGAGTAACAGAGCGCTTTACAGGTCATACGTGGAAAGAACGAAATTACATCACACAATCTAGGAGAAAACAGTAATATAAAAGCTAATAATCGTACAGATTAAGCTGACCGAAGGTCGACTATGGAGCGTAGAAAACAGCTTACCAATACAATACAGTTATAAAATTCACATGAATTTAGCCATGAGGATCGCTTTCACTCCTTTTTTGAATGAGGCAAAGCATTCCAGATCCTAGGAGCCATACCAGAAAAGGATCGGTTATAGGTTTTTTTCTTGGCAAATTGTTAGGGTTTTAGAAGAAGAGTCTTAGCACTCCTGGAGGCTCTGCTGCCTGCAGAGAGCACTAGTTTCTGAGCTTGGTAGAGTGGGGCGTTGTGGTAGAGGGCCTTGTGCGTCATACATGAATTTTCAGATGGATTCTGGCTTCAAATGGAAGCCAGTTGAGGGCTCTCAAGTCTGGGAATATGTGAGAGCCTGTGATGAGTCTTGCAGCTGAGTTTATTGTGGCTCTTAGGGGTGCTGTTGATGACCTTGGGAGGCCGCATAAGGTTACCGCCCCATATTCCACGCGTGGGATTACTAGGGCTTGAACTGCTTGTTTGAATTCATATGCGGGCAGAAAGGGTTTCAGTTTTTGCAGGGTCTTCAGGTGGAAGTTAGCTCCTTTGGTTGAGGCGCTGATATGTTTCTGCATGGCTAGGTTACTGTCAAGCATTACCCCTAGAGATTTTGCTGAGTCCACAACGAGAGGTTGACCATTAAGGGCTGTTAAGTGTTTCATCCACTCCAGGATAGTGGAAGTTTTGTTAGGGGGAGCGATTAAGAGGAATTCCGTTTTGAGGAAGTTTAGTTTCAAATGTTTTTCGGCCAACCAAGTTTGGGTTTTTTGTGGTGTGGAGTTGAGCGATTTGATGTCATCAAGTGAGTGGATCTTGATGTAGATTTGGGTGTCGTCTGCATACATGTGGAAGTGAATCATGGCGAGGCTGAGACGATCGGTAAGTGGTTCCATAAAAAGGTTGAAAAGGGTGGGAGAAAGGGTGGAGCCTTGAGGAACTCCTAAAGTGACTGGCATGGGGTTGGACAGAGATTGGTTGTCCTTGAATCTTTGGGATTTATTATGGAGGAAAGAGGCAAACCATTTAAATACAGTTCCAGACATTCCCATTCTGTGTTTCAAGAGATTGAGCAGGTTGCCGTGTTTGAAGGTGTCAAAGGCTGAAGACAGGTCGAGTAGGATTAATAGACAGGCTTCGTTTTGGTCTAGGATTTTTAGGGTGTTGTCTAATACATGAGTCATGGCTGATTCAGTGCTGTGACCTGCTCTGAAGCCTGATTGGAATTGGTTAGGTAGGTTGCATTGATCAATGTGGTTGTTCAGCTGTATGTTAACACATTTTTCCAGAAGTTTAGCAAGCATAGGAACGTTAGAGATCGGACGATAGTTATTTAGGTCCGAAGGGTCAGCAGTTGGTTTCTTAAGGATAGGCAAAACCTGACCTGATTTCAAGATGTCTGGGATGGATCCTTGAAGGAGGGACGTATTAATGATCTTAGTCCAGAGTGGTAGTACCAGAGGAATGAAGTCTTTTAGGTTATTTGCCGGGAGCGGGTCTATGAAATGATTGGAGGGTTTCAGAGCGGTTAGCGTCTTTAAAATGGTATCACTGTAGGTGTTGAAGTGGGACCAAGTAGCATTGTTTTTTAATTTAAATTTCGTGAGGTCGTTAGCTTGGGCACCAGCCCGGGGCAGTGATGCGTTCTTTACCAACTCTGAGACGGATTGAAGGTCTTTGAGTAGATCTGATTTAATGCTTAGAGGCGAAGAAGGAGGAAAATTCTTCACAATTGGGTAGAGAGAGTGGTATAGCATTAGGGAGATTTGGTAGGCTCTTGGTCCCGGCTTTGATACGATCCAATAGGTTTTTTGGGCGGTTCTTGGCTAGGTCCAGTTGAGACCTGAAGAAGATGGTTTTAGATTTTCTGATCTTTCTAAAATAAGCGTTTCTGGAAATTCTAAGAAGATTGAGGTGGTCAGCTGAGGGGCGGCTCTCCATAATCGTTCAATGACTCTAAGAGAGCGTCTGTCTTCATTTAGTCTCCCGTCAAACCAAGGTTTTGAGTCTTTTGTAGAGGTTCTTTTCAGTTGAAGCGGGGCTATTTTGTCTAGTAGGTTGTTCATGGAATAAAAGTAGTGATTGGTCAGCTCCTGTACATCGTCAAGGTCTTCCGGGGGACAGCAAAGTTTTTAATTAGCTGATGCTATAAGGTCATAGCCAACGTTATTCAGGTTTCTCTTCAATATCTTAGTTCTCAGGGGTTGAGTTGGGAGACGTTTAACATTTTGTAGGATTTGGAATGTTATGACATGGTGGTCAGACCAGTCGCAAGGGAGAATCGATTCGAGCTGAGTGGCGTCAGCTTTAGAGATTATTAGGTCAAGAGTTGAGCCTTTGTTGTGAGTAGGGCTATTACATATTTGGTAAGGATTAAGGTCAGCGAGGAAGGCTTTGAGGATGTTTACCCCTGAGTTCTGGTCATCCCAGTGCAGGTTGAAGTCCCCCAAGAAAATTTGCTAATTTTGTTAGCTGTCATTTGATGCTAGAATGTCCATGAAGTGTTCTATGAATGTGAGGTTATCTCCCAGAGGGTGGTAGAAAGTGTGTAGAGAGCATATTTGTTTGTTGTTGTTGGCGATGTTTAAGCATAGGTATTCACAAGAGGAAATGGCGGGTGAATTGAAGTTGGTCACTGTTATGCTGCTCTGGTGTATGCAGGCTATCCCACTGCATGAAAAAAAAAAACGTTGTGGAGGGTCAAGGGGAATATATTTAATGACCTGTCTGCTCACACCCCTATTATCAGAATACAAAATACATAACAGAGCGGAACAGGTCCGGAGATGGTGTGTAACTGAACCAGTAACTATGAAACAACAGAATGCATGAGCGAACCAATGCTGCTGGAAATTATTGGTAACCACATGGCTGGTACAAGACCCATCAGACAAGGGTGGTCTGATGGGTCTTGTACCAGCCATGTGGTTACCAATAATTTCCAGCAGCATTGGTTCGCTCATGCATTCTGTTGTTTCATAGTTACTGGTTCAGTTACACACCATCTCCGGACCTGTTCCGCTCTGTTATGTATTTTGTATCCCACTGCATGGCCTGTCCGATCTGTCTAGTCTGGTGATGTCATAATTAGGGGGTAACAGGATGTCCATGATGGGCGTAGATGTTTCGTTTAACCAGGTTTCTGTCAGGATCAGAATGTCTGGTTCGTAGGTCAGCAATGTCAGCTGCATGTCTAGAGGCGGATCTGCAGTTTAGGTGAATACAGCTTAGCCTCGCTTGATGGATATTGTGCTGGGTTCAATTGTAGGGGGATTCTAGTGAGGTTATTTTCCACAATGCCTCTGGGGTGGTGTCTGGTGGCTCTGTATGTGTTGATCGGAATAGATTGTATGCAGGAGTCTCTATGTGCGATAACTTGAAGTCCAGTGCTATGTGTAGGGTGTGGTAACTCGTAAGAGCGAAGGAGGGCTCCTAATTCTAAATCCAATAGATGGTTTAACAACCTGATTGGGCGGGAAGTGGCGTTAGGGAGCTGAACAGTGCTCCAGCGTGGAGACCTCTGAGCCTGGGAACTTGCACGACGATTATGGGTGTGACTATAGGTCTTGGAGTGTGAGGAAGAACTGTATTCTTGCGAACAACGAGTGGGGTTGGATTGTTGTAAAATAAGGTCGTGTATGGTTCGGATGTCCGATTTGACTTGTTGAAAGGCAGATAGTATCTGGACAAGTCTGAGGTCAGGCATGAGAGTTTCCTTATAAGAGGAATAGACAGGGGGAGGTGGCGGAGTAATAGCCTCTTCAGTGTCATTTGAGGTGGAGACGGGGTTGGGGACAATGAATAGAGCTCTTTCTGAGTGAATGTCGCTGTGGTGGGGAGTGATGGGGCTGGACGGGGAGGGGACTGAGGGGCGGCTATGCCAGCGTCAGTGGGGGTATAGAATGGGCTGCCGGGCGGATGGTACGAGCTGGGAGTAAGGGAGTAGGGGGAGGGAGGGAGAGGTAGAGCAGGGGGAGGGGTTTGTGAGACGACTATGCCGGGAACTGTGAGGGTATGGGTGGGGCTGCCGTGAAGATGGGAGGAACTGCGCGTAATTGTGAGTGGGGAGGGTGAGGGAGGTGTTGCAAGGTGATGAGTGGTAGTGAGAGTATTGGAAGAGTTATGGAGTGAGACGGTTATAAGGTGGAGTGCGTTGTTAGGTGGGGTTTATTTGTGGTCTAGAGTTAATGTCGGAACAGATGGGGACAGTTGAGAGTTCTGACTAACTTCGGGATCCTGATGGGAGTTGGAAATATCGTAACGAATGGGTGGAGAGGAGGGATGTGTTAGGTCTTTGAGGTCTATGGTTAATGTCAGAAGAAATGGGGACAGCTCAGAATTCTGACTATCTT
This sequence comes from Lissotriton vulgaris, assembly GCF_964263255.1. Lineage (NCBI taxonomy): Eukaryota > Metazoa > Chordata > Amphibia > Caudata > Salamandridae > Lissotriton > Lissotriton vulgaris. The sequence goes on along the minus strand of NC_141687.1, from coordinate 951,519,845 downwards.
CGGGCTCCGGATGGGAGTTGAGGATGTCGGAACGGCTGGATGGTGAGGAGGGGTGTGTTAGAGTGATTCTCTCCTTGATGGGTGGGAAAATGTGATCAATCAAGTTGAGGTTGCGGTCGATTGATTAGATGAGAATGATACCAGTATGATAGATATTGACGATGGCTGCTGCATTGAAGAATAGGGAGGGTAGGATAGATAGTGTGAAACCGTGCGTTGTTTTCTTCATGAGAGAGACCCTAAAGAGACAGATAATGCTTTTCTCCATTGAGCTCTTCTTTTAGTGTAGAAGATAATGTCGTTTTTAATGAGCCCTTTGTTCATTGAGAAGTATGGGTCAGAGATAGGTGTTTCGGGATGGGATTTTAATAAGTTGTGTTTGAAACCATAAGCTGCTTTTTTTTTATATGTATGGGGGGGTAAGTGATGGAGTAGGTGACATTACCGGTTCATTCCATCTTGTAGGCGGCACCTGATTAGCGGGGGATAGACAGGTGGGGAGAAGTCAGAGCAAAATGCTGCCCTATAGGGGGAGAGTGTAGCAAGGTTGTGCGGGGTGCTGCCCTTTCGGGGGAAAGAGAGAGCAGGTTGTGAAAAAGAGAAGTCAGTCTAAGGTGGCTGCTTTGTTAGCTGATTAGCATAGAACTAACACAGAAGTCCTCTTTTTGTTTCAGATTAAAAGAAGCACATGGGAGGTAGTCCATTTTCTATGTTAACCTGTTGCGGCCATTTTGTGAGATCTGTGGAGCTAGCAATTAAGTCCTCTTTCTATTTTTCAGTTAGAGACTCTCATGGGCGGCAGTCCATTTACTATGTTCACCTGTTGTGGCCATTTTGAATGCTCTGACGCGGTAAAAACGAAGATCTTTCCCTATCCTGGCATTCTAGTTCGTGGGATGTGTTCTTAGAAATATATCCATCTGGATGAAGTGCATCAGCTTGCTTTCGGACAGGAGAAGAGAAAGAGGGTCTTAGAGATGGCTCAGCAATGTGGCAACCCAAGAGTCAGTCTCGACTCTGCAGTGATCCATGGGTGGAGGAAAGCTAATAATGTTTTTGTTGAGCTCATTGGGACCATCGCAACACACTGCACCACTGCATTCACACATATAAGCATAGGGGGCCCATTGTCCCCTGTTCCCCGCTCAGGGCAGAATCATCACCAAAACACGCTCGATGGACAGGGGAGGGTCAGGGTCATCCTGACAGCACTGTCCAGACTGTGTCTTGCATGTTGTGCGACACACAGGAGGGAGAGTGGGAGGGGGGTAGTGGCCATTCCGCCAACGTTGCTCGCGCTGCGGAAAACAGGGGGGGAGGGAGGAGGGGTCGCAGTCGGGCCAGACCGGGCACTCTCCGATTACCTCACTGCAGCCCCCACGAGATCCTCGAATCTGTGGCGTTTCCTTCCTGCCTGCTGCGCACCTCCTCCACGGCCAGGGAAGCCTCCTGGGCTTTTCCGAGCTCCGCTCCGGCCCTTCCAACGCGTCCACAGCTCGTCTTGTGCAGAGTCCTGTGCAATCCGCTCCGGTGTCTGTAATCAGCCGGAAGCTCCGGAGACAGCGGCGCAACTCCAGGACGGCTGAGACTCCACTGCTCCAGTCAAGCGAGTGTCCGACCTCCTGAGTGCTCCACAAACCGCCCTGCTGAAGAATCACATCCGTCGTAGGTGTGTGGGGAAGCGTCCTGTACTTTGAAGCCAGCCAGTGGCTCCAGCACATCGGAAATTCCAGCCCCTCGGAGTGTCCAGCATCTAGAAAGGGTTACCCTCAGCTACAATCCAGCGGGGGTCGTCCATTGCCGCAATGCTATCCATGAATTCTCGGTAAGAAAATGTTCCAGTTACTCTTGGGGTTGTTTACTTTGTTGCCGATCGTTGGTGGGGACTGATCGGGCTAAATTCCGGGGTATTTTTGACAAAGAGGTCCCGTAGCTGGAGGAGCTCTCCTAGAGAGCTCCTCTCCCATCGAAGTGTGTGCTTGTGTTTCTCTGTTAGTGCTCTTCTACCTTGTTTTTGCATTTATCATTGTGCTTCTATGCCTGTATTTGTGCTTGTGCACTTGTCTTGGGGCTTGTATCCTTGTGCACTTGTCTTTGTGCTTTAGTGACTACCCTCCCACTTGGGCCTGTCTGTGTGCTTCAACGCCCATTTTGCTTATCTTTCTTCATGCTTGCACATTACATGTGCGTCTTTCTTAAAGACTGTCTGCTTGTCTTCATGTCTGCCCTCCTTTGTTCATGCTTGTGCTCCTGCCTTCTTGACTGTGGGCTTTTTAGCAAAAAAGATTATTTTATGAAGACATGATTGTAGAATCACTTCATCACTTTACAGAATACATTATAACTGAGCCTCATAAATACATTAAATTCCTCTCTTTCCCTCTTTTCTTACACTCCCAACTGGTGAACATTGCATCAGTATGTTTCTACCTCTTTCCTTTCTTCTTCCATTCACAGGCCTTTTTCTTGCATTTCTCAATCACTCCCTTTCACAGCCCAGAAAGCATCCCCAAGCGAACTCCCCTGGTGTTGTTCCAAAGGCTTAGACTTATGTTATAAGTCTACAGTTACATAAGAGACTTTACACGCAGGTAATGAAACTGACTTTATTCCATACTGCTCCGCTCTCCGGCAATCTCTAACTCACCACATGAACATTCTAAGATCAGCTTCACAGGTGGCAGGTAACAACAGGCCTGCCAGCACGGGGGTGTATGGAACATACCAAAGTTGTACTAATAAAATATAACGCAACAGAGGGATCATATATAAGATTGTAACACATCTTCCCCCCTTAGAACCAATGCAATAAATAACTTCTATTGAATTTAGGCATGAGCGAATTTTGCGGATCTCGCGTTCGCGAATTTTGCGGATTTGCGGATTCGCAATCCGCAAAATCCGCGAATTCCCGCGAATTTTTTTTTTTTTTTGTGTTCGCCCGTGTTTCTGCCAGTTCGCGAGGGTTTTTACAATTTCGCAATTTGCGAACTTACCTGTCGGGTCGCAAGTTTTGCGAACTTGTTGTTTCTACGTGTCCAGCCTGTTTGGGACACTCTTCTTCATCACTGCCACTCTCTGTCACCACTGCCACTCTCTGACTACTCATGCCACCCTCTGGCCCACCCATGCCACCCTCTGTTTCATCATCACACCCTCTGGTTGTCCAGTGTACATTATTTTCGGCAAAGCAAAGCACACCTTCCCTGCCTCAAGTGACCTGAATTAATTTGGGGCTGATTAATGTGTCACAGAATATTTTTTTAGCTGGCACCTGCTTCCTTAGTGCGCCCTGATTAGTGATCTTTTGCACTTGCTAAGTGCTTTCATTGTTGCAAAATTAGTTACAACACCTGCCCTGCCCCAACTGACAATAATGAATTAGGGGCTGATTAATGGATTTTAACGTCCAGCCTGGCTCCTGCTTGTCTCCCTTAGCTGTAATTCAGGACCTTTGTGGCATATGTGTAACTATTCTGAGGTTCAGAGCAGGGTCACATAATAGTTTCAACTGGCAACTGAACTCTGGAGGGGCCCCTCAGGAAGCACTACAGGAAATGGCTACTAATGATGTGCCTGAACTTTTGAACCTGGTAAGTAGTTACTTTCAGTTTTGCTAAAATCGTATTTCTGCAATTTTGCACTTATTCGCGGGGCGCGAACTCACGCGAACAGTGCGAGCAGTGCAAGCAAAATCCGCTGCTCGCGGATTTGCGGATTTTGCGGGAAATTCGCAAATCTCGCGGATTGCGGATTTCCCGAAAATCCGCAAAATCCGCGAGCGGAACGGATTTTCCGCCCACACCTACTATTGATACAGTCTAACATAACATGTCTCCAGGAGGATGTTCATTTGTACACAATAAAGTCCTTGTGCCAACCTGGTGTCTTGTGTGTTCTCTGGATAGTGGTAGGGTTGGATGGTGGCTCAGAACTGGGAAGGTTTTGGGTCTGTCTGTTTTATTCTTGTTGAGACTTGACTAATCTGTCCATGCTCCACATTTGGTCATTGTCTAGGATGACTGTGTTTCTCTTGACTGCAGTTATACACCTGGGTTCTGAAAACTTACTTTCAGGATTGCTACACCTTGGATTTTTTATGCGAACCCACTTACCCACCTTCCATTTAGGGCTCTTAATACCATGTTTTTAGTCATAATACTCTTTGTATCTGTTTTGATGGTTTTGAATTCTGTCAGTGAAAACACTCATGTCCCTGGTAATGAGAGACCCTCCCACTAGCCAATTGGGAAAGAACTTGGTGCAGGGTTATATATAAGATTGTAACAACTTACTTGTCTACTACCCTATACTTGCCCCCCCCCCCATCTCCTATGGGGTGGATACACCCACACCAGACTCTCCACTGCCTCAAAACTACAGCATCCCTGCCAACTCACATAGTGCCACTGTGAATCCCATAATTTCGGCTCCCTTCACACGGTCACCCAGTGAGGCGCCGAAATCACATGGTGGCAGGAAAAGTGAGCTGAAACCCACTGTAAACATTAGATTTTCAGCTCAGTTTCTGAAGCTGTAAGCAGCCAATGTCCATTAAGAGGTGTGACATTGACCCTTTGTTATTATGTTTCTGGGAGAGGCGCAGAGGTGGGGGGGCCCGATGGTGAGGGGCAGATTGCCTCTTAGGTAGCTCTCGCCCACTTCAAGGCCCTACTCCCACCTCACACTGTGGCATTAATTTGTAAGTTGGCAGCTATGCTACAGCCTTGATAATGGTACAAACTGTCTTACCAAGGCCAAAGCACTTCTTTACCCGCTTCAACTTTAAACTTCACACAACCATTCTGTGCAGTAAAATATGCAAGAAACAAAAAAGGGGGTGGGCCTCAACTTTGCCTGCCTGTCCTTTCGGTAATGGATCCCCGCAATGGTGTTATCATTTTATTTTTCTTGTGAGGCGACGCTCCTCCGCCTTAACAGAGGAGCCTCCGCTGCTTCTTCCTCTGACCCTACCCGAGGAGCACCGCCGATTGGGTGGTCCAAGATTAGGTCCGAGGTACCTGGATCTGCGTCCCACCCCTTCGACGCTGTGGCCAACATGGTGCAGGACACAGCTCACCTTCCTGCATGTTAACTTCCCAGCCACGTGTCTCATCCCTCATGGGCCTTAAATGAGGAGTGGAGAGGGCAGAGGGGAGTGAGGGACCTTTTACAGGAAGTTAAGAGTACATTTAGGTGACTTCAGGTCCAGATCGTGATTGCGGACAACACGACCCAACCTGATAAAAGCATCAGAACACATCTCACCCTCCCAGCCCCAATTTTGTGAGGAGAGGAGTTAGCGCAGTAAATTTACTTTCAGCGTCTGGGGAGAACTAACTTCTACACCAATTCAGTATTTCAAGTTGTTAAGGAACTAAGGCTTGGATAGCACTGTTTCATTCCATGTTAATATCTATTAGCAGAGTGTGGAAGTTGAAAGTGTAAGCTGTTGTGTGGTGGGGTGGGCTACAAGACTTCAGACCCTGCACTCACCGCTGGGTCCAAGACAGGTACCTGTTTTGTGCTGGTCTGTAATCACATCCTCAGGACATGTGTAGTTTTATCTGTGTGAAGGCTAGATGGATTGGAGCTAGTGAGATTGGACAACGGCTGTGATTTCCCCCATGGAACATGTAAATATTGTGGTTGAGGGTGTGCTAATTTCTGTAGTTGACATTTGTTAGGTTAGTTCAAGAACCTGACCGTGAATTTGTGCTGTATCACAATATTGTTTAGATTTCTGCTGTAAACCTGTTGTTTTTGAGGCACCTTCATTTTTCTGTTGTGCTCAAAATAAGTTCGGCCAGTGTGCAAGCCCAAAAAAATGGTTTAGGACTTCAGTCATTGTTTCGGTGGGTGGCACCCAGTGCCAGGATGACTGGCCGCCTCCTAGGCCTATGCATGTTTTTGTCTTGCACAGGGACATCTTAAGGGTTTTGGGGGCCCTGGTCCAAACATATGTTGGGAGCCCCTGTTTGGAACAGCTTTGAATCTATGATCCAGTTTCAGCTCTTTCATGGCAACCTTGGCAAGGTCACTGACAGTGTAGTGTTCGCCATAGCCTGTGGGTATGCCACACACAGTGCTTAATATAATTTTTATTTGTCTAACTGCAAACTCAACATTCTAAACCAAGCTTTCATTGCATTCCGCTCTCACACCTATACCAGGAAGGGTTCCCTAAGCAAGCGCCGGGAAACCCACTGCGGGTAGCTGTGCGCTATATAAGCTCAAATACATTTACATTTACATTTACACCTATGTGACAGTTCTACGGAGTCCAGTAGGAACCAAAAGTTCATAAAACTCGTAAGACACTGCAGACTCTTTCATGCCGTCCTTGGCCAGGTCACTGACAAAGCGCAGGCACACTCGTCCAAATTCTAAATTTTTTTATATCTACTATTGAAGGATTGTGACGTGTGTTTCCAATATTTTAACACAGCAGCAACTCACTGATATTACTGCAAGTAAACTCTATGACACCCTCCCATTTTAGGTCTCGGCCTGGCGAAAGCAGCCCATGCACTACTCTGTCATGCAGAGACCTTTTAGAATCGATACGATTCCAGCGTGCACATGGGGAGACAAACGAGACAAAAGATGTGCATGTGGGGATTGGATGCTTTACTGGCCGCGTGATACACTGGGGACTTTTTTTTTTCGCCGCCAGTAAAAGCAGTCCCCACGTGCACATCTTCTGTCCCTCGCATGATGGGCAGCGCTTGTTAATTACAGTTACAGACACGTACAAATACTTGCGCACAAGTTCTACTCTAGGCTGAGAAGCCCTTGTGCGCAACGTCCCCGTAGCCATGACAACTCTGAGTCCCTCCATTGGTTGTGATCAATGGCGCAGGAAGTGGTTTGCGGCATCCAACTGGAAGTAAACGTCATGTTTGCCACTTGCCAGCACTGTAGCCGGTGCACTGGAGCTGTCACCTCCTCTCTCGTACCTCCCTCCGCAGGACAGGAGAGAGTCACTACATCGATGCGAATAATTAGACTTGTAAGCGCATTTCAAAAACAGAACTAGGAAACTGCTTCCTGTGGCTGTTTCACCAGATGTTTCAGGCGTCGTCTTGCAGGTGCGTGTTAAGAGGTATGGCAACACATTAGTTTGCCTCCCAAAGTCACTGTACCTGTGTAAAATGAAAGTGTGAACTGGGATAGCTGTCAGGACCTCTTAAGTGCTCCGTGCTCAAAATCAAGGACTCAGCTTTACAGAGAAACAAAGTGTGAGCCAACAGTAGTTTAGATTGGAAGATGCCTTTCAACAATGAGGTTTTTTACTATCTTGGCTCATTCGTCAGTACAAAGGGAACTGCAGCAGGACTGTCCATTGTCAATATAAAATTTTGATTCGGTTCAGAAACATTGGGCAAACTGCGAAGACTGGCTTAGACGAGATGGTCTGCATTTTATCAAAATATGGCAACAACGTTAAACTATACTTTTAAAAACTCACATGTAAACAAATCTCTGCTGTCGTCGTACGTGTTGGTAGAGTTCAGTGTCCTCCAGCCTGTGTGTGCAGGAGCAGTGATGACGTGCGAGATGTTCTGCTCATATGTTTGCAGTGTGAAATGTGCCCTAGTTTGCTTCTACTTGTGTTTTTGTGTACAGAATACACTTCTCAGGAATGTGAGCAAAAAAAGGGGCTCATTGCCTGCTTTCACAATCCCCCTGCTAACTGCGCACCCCCCTAACCTCCTCCTCAAATATGACCTGCCCCTCCCACTTTCTGTCCCTCACTGCTTCTCCTCTTTCTGTTATTCTCACCTCTTTCTTTCCCTCCCCCATCATGATGTCTCCCTCCACTCTCCTTCCTCAACTCTTTCTCTCAACTCACGTGTTCTCTTCATTACTCACTAGTCCTCTTCTTTCTAACTCCTTCTGTCAGTCTCTCCTTTTTCTTTTGGGTGTCCTTTTCAACCTCTATGCCCACATTTCTATGACACTCTCTTTGTCATCTTTCCTCTCTACCCTCTTCCCTCTTTTTTTCTCTCCATTGCATATTGCGCTATTTCTTTCCCAGTCTCTGGGACTCTTTTTCAGCTCCCCCCCCCCCCCCCTCCCCCGAAATATAGCTCTAGTTGCCCGCCTATCTTGAAAGATTTCTAATCAAACGATAGGGAGAGAGGACCCATAAATACACACCAAAAAAAACCCTGGGACAAAAGACAAAGACCCCCCTATTTTTAAAGCGATCCAGCGGTTATTATGCAGACTCGAGAACTACTATGCAAAACAGTAAAGGCTATAAAGGGAATAAATACGCCAATATCAGTACTCTATAGTAATGTGAAACAAGCATTAAAAGTTCAATAGATCTCGCCTTCGATTAAGTTAAAGCCATTTGCTTTGCTATACAATACTATTCACAAAGCAAATGGTTTTAACTTAATCAAAGGCGAGACCTATTGCATTTTCAATGCTTCTTACTATCTGAAGTCCTCTTTTGATCTAAAAGACCTTTTTTAATGGATGTTTCATGAATCATTAGCAAAACATTTCTCTGCAAAATGTCTATAATAGGCTCTCACACATCACCCACATTAAAATCAATTAAAGGAAAAAGGTATTTAAAACAATATGTTTAAGAATTATTCAAGGTCATCAGGGCAAGACTGCAAAACAGAGCTGGCTCTGTCAGGGGCCCCCCTGAATGGCTGGGGGGGCCTGGGCCCAATCCTACTTTGCCCATGTCTAAAAGCGTCTTTGCAGCCTCATATTATTATTGTTTGGCTTGTGCACCTGGCTGCATACTTTTGTACCTGTCTCCAAGCTTGTGCGGCTGTCTGCCTGCTAGTGTGTGTCTTCATATAGACACAACTGTATCCGTGTTGTTGCGCCTGTCTTTCTGTCAATGTGTTTGCCTTTATGCATGTGTGCTTCGCTCCTGCTTGTCTATGAGCTTGCGACATTGTGGTTTGTAGTTGCTGTGCGCTTATCTGCGTGCTTGCGCCCTTGTCTATGTAGTTGCGCTCGGGTTTTCAAGCATAGGCTCATGGTTCGTGCTTGCGCGACTGTCTTCGTACTTGCGTGTCCGTGTCCCATCTGTTGTTCGCTCTTCTGGGACATTCGAGGACTAGGTATACGCTGAAGCGCCTTGTAATGCATCCCCTTCCTTTGCTTCCAGTGAACGGGTCTCTTCACCCCCTCAACCTCCAGGCGAGTTCAGAAATCTTTTTACAGCACAATAAAGAGCTGCCCAAGAGGGTGTCGTCAATGGGTCACTTATGCTGCGGCTTCCAGACCCTCTCTGTACTTTTTTGGGGTTGAGAACATCAAACAATGGCAATTATTGCGACGCCTGGAGGGAACATCACATGTTGAACCAGAAACACTGGCGGAATAAAGGAGTATTGTGCGCTTGTCTTTGAATGTTTGCTGCTAAAATATAAATTGCTTGTGTAACTCGGCCAAAAGTAAATACGTGGTACGTAAAAAAACTGTGCTTTTGCCTTTTAAGCTAAAAAAATTGATTTTATTGTATGTAACAAGCCCCCTCTTTTTTTCCAAATTAAATGTTTTTTCTTTAAATAATGTCTTCTCTGTGTATGGATGGTCAAAACTTGATAATGGAGCTGACATGAAGCTGGAAAGAGAGGAATACATGGGAACAGGGAGATTTCTTCCATAGGTGTTTAAATGTGGCAGGCCACTGGGGCTGAGAAAGAGTCAGTCGCATGTTGGGCCTTGGAATACGGCAACCCGGACACTGAGACGGGGAGAAATGGACAAACTCCTAAACATACACACACCTCAACATGTTACCATCCTTGTGGGGACTATGGGCCATATGTATCAAGCAAAATTGCAATTGCAAATGCCGAAATTCGCAAAGTGAAGCAATGTGAAGCACATACATGCCCTTAGGGCATGTATGTGTGCCACATGTGCACCCATGCTTATTTCAGGGGTGCAACAGGGTGTCCTTTTGACACCCTTGCACCCTTGAAATTACATTTTCAGTTTGTGATTCTCTAATTGCTAATCGCAAATTGAGAATGTCTTCTGATTCATTCCTTTTGGCTTCTCGGCCCATAGGAATGAATGGGGAGGTATTCCTTAATTGTGAATCGCAATTTGAGATGCGCAATTAAGGAATATGTAGCATTTGCAAAATTTATTGCAAATCCTACATACATAGCATTTTGCGATTTGCAAATAGCAATTCGCAAAAAATCGCTATTTGAGAATCGCAAAAGAAGATTTTGATACAAGGCCCTGTGTATGGATACCTGCCTTGTAAGAACTAACCTTTCCCTACGCTTTTAAAATATACAAATGACAAAAAACATTACGAAAAAACAAAGATGCAGGATGCAGCTTTAAATCTGCAAATATAGCTTAATTTAATTGCATGCACAGACCCATCATTATGAGGACCCGAACAAGTGTTAGTCGCATGTCCGGCATTGGAAAAGGGCATCCTGGACACCCAGAAGGAAGAGGAGAGCAGCCAATGGGCATTCACAGGTTAAACACACCCGGCATAAATGCCATATTGAGTCTATCCAGGAGCAATAAAGAAGCAATGCCACAGCATGCACCGGAAACATTAGCCATCATACAGTATCTAAATAGGCTCGTTTATGGATGAAGAAGTGAAGCTTCAGGCACACTCAGAAAAAATGTGTCTGTGGTGACTTCTCTTTAGAGTCTACCCATGAGTGATGCGGAGAATCCTCACTCGTGCACTGGTTACAGACAAAATGAGACAAATGTGGGAATTCACAAGTTGAGACTACAGCTTACTTCCCATCTTATAAATGACAATGACCCCTTTGCCTTCAAGAGTTGGCAGTGCCAAGCAGATTTCAGACTCAGGGCCTCATTATGAGTTTGGCAGTGCAGGAGCGGAACGGCCCCACTCCTGCACCGCCAATCCCGTGGTTGAACCTGCCGCCAGGTTAGGAGTTTTCTACTGTCTGGCATGCAGTTCTTTGGCATTCCCACAGCACAGCCTATGAAATAGGCACCGCAATGGGAACATCAAAATCAGTACTGATGCAGTCCATGCCGTGCAGGTTCTGGGGTGCATGCATACAAGGTGGGGGCACAACATGTGCCCCCTGCATGCACTCCATGGCCTGTAGGGCCACCTTTGTTTCCTCTCCACCATGAAAACCGTGATGGAGAAGAAACCCGTAATATGCTTGGTGGGACCATAGCAGTCTTGCCAAGCCTATTGCGGCCTCAAGACCGATGTGCCACGGTTGCAGCGGTCCCAGGATGGCCTGACCCCCTTGGTCATAATAGGGCAGTCGGAAGAACACCACTGTTGCACCCCGCGATTCTGGCGATCTATGAACCGCCAGATAGGTAATAAGGCCCTTAGGTTGCCCGGGAGTAACATACGAGCAGTATACGGCACACACTTGTTACATGCATTCAGGATAAATTAATACAGGGTCAACCCAATTGTGGCGACTGAGCCACTCATGGCATGCACTGGTTATTGGCAACCAATATAAATGCCCATCACAATCTCCAGGAACATTAGAGTAGCTGCCTGCAACATGCACTAGTTACAGGGATCCTATATAAATTAACATAGGGCCAACTCAAGGGTAACAGAGCAGCAGCACATGGAATGCACCGATTATGGGCGGACGGATAATGCCCAATAGACCCAATCAGGAGTGAAGGAGGAGCATCCCTTGTTTGTGCATCCCTTGTTTGTGCACTGATTGCATGCAGTCTTCATTCCATTTTAGGACCAGAGGTTTCAGGTCATGCATTCCTTTCTTCACTGTCTATTTCAGCAGCCAGTATAGTAAAACATAAAAGAATAAACTAAAGAAACTACAATACCCAGGGTAAATATAGAACTACAGATCCCAAGATTCCAACAATAGCTGGCCAATCAACGTAGAGATGTCCTGTACAGTCTTATAAATATGCAATCTCTTCCTCTTTGTTGCTCAGTAATAACCAGCCTTAAATACATTTCCTGTCCTTTTATTGTATTTGATAAATTTGTTTATTTATTTAACTATTTTGATTGTTTTCAGGTTTTTTTCTATTTTAAGCTACAACGACACACTGACCAAGTCAGCAATGTTGTATGGCTTAATTACTTGTCGCTGCTGGTTTGACCTTGTCGATCGTTATGTCTGTTATTCTTTCTTTTACATTCTTTTGATGCCACCATTTTGTTTCATTCAGACGGCGTCTTACCGTTTTTTTCTGTCTTGGTTTCCTGCAATCCTTGGTCTACTGCTCTTCTTTGTTCTGTTCTGGTGACTCCCACTCCTTTAATAGCGGATTGCACATCTCAAACATTGGACACACTCTGCCGCCTTTGACCGCTGTGAGGGAACAACTCTCCTCGCAACTTCAGCCCGTCCTTTCCCTGCCTCATCCTACCCATCACCACACCTTCGCCCACCTCTATTTCACCTACTTTTAAAGCTGCAGCTTATAACAGAATAGAATGAGAAAATCTAAAGGGGTTAGACATAAACTTTGCGCTGAATGCCTGTGTCCAAGTTTATCTGGCAAAGTTACATCTTCTCCAGATATTGACCTCCTCGTTGGTTGCTTTTTAGGTAAATTCATTCAGGACTCCAAAAAAGGCATACATCGATCTTGGATGGCATGCCAGGATAAACGTTAAGACCTTTGGGGACCTCTTTCAAAAATTCTGGACTTAGAATTTTCTTCCAAGGATCAAGGTACTCCTATTGATCATGACATATTAGCAAGCCGGACTCAATGAGTTATCTGTTTGCTTTGCAATGCATACTGTGCTCTTTGAAAGTGACAGATCAATTCTTCTTAGAATTTATCCTTTATTATGTGAATTTGTGACTAATGAAGTGTGTCTCTCTGCTGAAGGATTTCTTTTTATTAAAGAAGTTGTTAAATTTGTAAATACATTCACTTCTCTAGACAAGGCCAAACTTGCTCACAAAAAAGCTTTTCAGTCTATCGTTTTTTGGCAGGGTTGGCAGAGGAAGGAGCCGCTCAGCCAGCTGTTTCCCTTACCAGGCTCCATTTTGTGGATCCTTCAGAAAGAAGAGTTTATGGAACAGTATTCAAAGAGGTACCAGTTCTTGAGGTCATGGATTCAGTGGTCATTACTAACGTGAAAACTACAGCAGAACTTCAACAAATGCTACCTTCGCAGGTAAATTGTATTATTGCATTCTACCTGAGTTTAGCAGGCAAAATTCAACATTTTTATCGAAATTAGCAAAAAATATCTCAAGATGATTGAATTCTTCAAACTGTACTGAAATTTTTTGTCCTAAATATTCAACTATTGTAAAGTCTGTATCGTACTTAGATTTCTTCAGATTCGGTCTGAAAATAAATATTTGTCAAAAAAACAACTATCCCACAAACTTTCTATTTCATTATGTATGATCTCTTATAAAAGAGTTTCAGATATTTGAGCTCTGCTTAGATCAGGTACATATTTCACCCCTGAAGGAGTAACTTATTACATTTCAAGGAGAACTAAATCTGCAACCAAACAGGTTTCTTTCAAGCTTTTCCATCTGTAAGGACGTTTAGGTGAAGATTATCCCTCCCAACTTTAAGGTTTCTTGCAGTAATAGTATTTGTAATGAATTGTTGATGTTAAGTTTATACTGCTATTGTTTTATCTCCCTCCTTTTATTATTATTACATTTATTGCAGTATATTTGTTTCTTTGCTCCACTGTTTGGTTTCAGAGCAAAAGCAAGAATACATCTCTAAGTTGTAGGCTTCAGATGTCCTTGCATCCCTGCAGCAAGAAGAGGAAGAGATTTCATATTCAAAATACTTTATATGGACATCTCTATGTTGATTGGCCAGCTAATCTGGGTGTTGTAATGTCTTTATTTTTTCTTTTATGTTTTACTATATGGTTGTATGGATGCTGTAATAAACAGTGAAACTGGGAATGCATATTTTTCGCCTCCGTGTCCTCAAATGAATTGAAAATTCCTGTTGACGAATGCTATACATTTTTTAATTAATACTCTAAAGAGTCACCCTAAAGCAACTGAGGAGTAGGCATGTTTTGAACTGGTTTGAGGCAGCCATGATAAAAACCACATAGGGACCATCTTGGTGTAACTGAGACGGAGTCCATGGTATGCACAGGTGACAGACAGCCAGTGTTCTATCTGTCTGCTATCTAGTCACTTCAGGACTCTGAAGTGACCAGATAGCAACAACATTGTGGGTGTCTGTCACTCCAAGTACTAATAGTGTTGATGGTAAGGTGGGGCTGTGGAAGGAATATAATTAGTAGATCAAATGAATCTAAGAAGAGAGGTATCCAGTGGAAGGATAGGTGAGGGATGAATCAGTCTGTCGGCCCTAATAGGGTTAAAGAGAGAGCGCTGCCAAGGTGGGCAGTGAAGAGTATCTGGAGAAGGGCAGGGTAAGGGAAGCAGCTTACATACAGGCAGAGGCCCGTAGATTCTAAACCCTGCACCTGGATACTCTGGCTGGATGCTCTGGGGCGAAAGCCTAAGAAGGAACGTGACTATCAACTGCATGAGGCGCTAAGGTACACACAGCTTAAAGTCCACATTTGCATGTTACAAAGGTAATAATTATCAACAAATCTGTTTTTCACTAAACAACTTCAAGTCTCCGGAGGTCAGTTATTTTCATCATGGGAAACAAATGCAGAAGGCCACTGTGTTCATGGTTGACAGTAATGTTGAAGATGCTGAAGCCAACTTGTTTTCCCCCAGGCAGTATCTTCAAACAATTTAATGGAGATGATTTTACACATATCCCTTAAATCAGCTTGGCTGCCTAATTCTCTAGAAGCCAGTGTTTGTACACTTAGGGCTCTCCACTTGTGAGCTGGATAACTTGAAAGCTGCCTGGCGATCACCACTATGAACAAATACAACAACAATTAGTAGATGATTCGTCAGTAGGTCATTCGCCATGGGAGTCAATCCTCTGACTTGATGTTTGGGTGAAGTCATGTCTTTCACTATTGAACTAGCAGATGTAGATGTGCAAGCGGAATCTTGATTTACTTTTTGGTGGCCATTAGGGGCTGTGGAAACAGACTGAGTGAATCCGTTTTCCACCTCCCTCAAGGCCATCAAAAAGACATCTGATGGCCTATTGTTAGGTCTCGGCTAGCGTAGGCTGCGCACATGCGCAGTCTCGCTGGCGAGATTTTAGGTATTTGAGTAGCGAGGTTAATTCCCGCCCCTCTTCTCCATTGGCTTGCCTCCTAAACGGCGGCCAGCCATTGGAGAAGAGTTCTCAGTGATGTCATTCTTCCTATCTAAGCCCCGTCTATTTTGGATTGAGGGGTGTGTTTTTTCATTTCTTTCTCTCCTTTAAGCCCCGTCCCTTTTAGACTGATGGGCGTGTTGTTTACATTCTTTGATGTCTTTTTTGTTTTTTTTACAGTGCCTTTCTCCCGTTTTCAACTGTGAAGATCTAAGGTAAGCCATCTTTTTAGATGTGTTGTCCATCTTCTTTAGATTTCTTGTTTTCTAATGTATTATTTTGTTGTATTTCTTTTCCAGGTGGACCCCGGCCCGTGTCGTCATCGTGCAGCGGCGTGCACTGAGTGCTTTTCTCTGTATGTATGCTGTTGTTTGCGGGTCTCAGATAAGCCATCTTATCTTTCTTGCTCATCTAATGTATTTTTGTGTTTCTTTTCTAGGTTGACCCCGGCCCGTGTCGTCTTCGTGCAGCGGATTGAACAGAGTGCTTTGCCCGGTATGTATGCTGTTGTTTGTGGGTCTCAGGTAAGCCATCTTGTCTTTCTTGCTCTTCTAATGTATTTTTGGGTTTCTTTTCTAGGTGTATCCCAGCCCGTGTGGTCTTCATGCAGCGGCGTGCATGGAGTGCTTTGCCCGGTATGTATGCTGTTGTTTGCGGGTCTCAGGTAAGCCATCTTGTCTTTCTTGCTCTTCTAATTTATTTTTGTGTTTCTTTTCTAGGTGGACCCCGGCCCGTGTCGTCTTCGTGCAGAGGTGTGCACAGAGTGCTTTGCCCGGTATGTATGCTGTTGTTTTCGGGTTTCAGGTAAGCTATCTTGTCTTTCTTGCTCTTCTAATGTATTTTTGTGTTTCTTTTCCAGGTGGACCCTGGCCCGTGTCGTCTTCGTGCAGCGGCGTGCATGGAGTGCTTTGCCCGATATGTATGCTGTTGTTTGCGGCTCTCAGGTAAGCCATCTTGTCTTTCTTGCTCTTCTAATGTATTTTTGTGTTTCTTTTCTAGGTGGATCCCGGCTCGTGTCATCATCGTGCAGCAGCGTGAAAGGAGTGCTTTGCTCGGTATGTATGCTGTTGTTTTTTGCGGGTCTCAAGTAAGCCATCTTGTCTTTCTTGCTCTTCTAATGTATTTTTATGTTTCTTTTCCAGGTGGACCCTGGCCCGTGTCGTCATCGTGCAGCGGCGTGCACGGAGTGCTTTGCCCGGTATGTATGCTGTTGTTTGCAGGTCTCAGGTAAGCCATCTTGTCTTTCTTGCTCTTCTAATGTATTTTTGTGTTTCTTTTCCAGGTGGACCCCGGCCTGTGTCGTGAGCGTGCAGCGGAGTGCACGGAGTGCTTTGCCCGGTATGTATGCTGTTGTTTGCGGGTCTCAGGTAAGCTATCCTGTCTTTCTTGCTCTTCTAATGTATTTTTGTGTTTCTTTTCCATTCAGTTACTTGTACGCTTATATTTTATTGTACATTTAAATTAAATTTTTTTTTTTTTTCGTTTGCAGGCAGATCGTAGCCCGTGTTGGAAGAACACAGCATCGTCGTACACTGAGTTCTTTAGCCTCTTTTGTATGTAGTGATATTACACACTCTAAGGTAAGCAATGTTTGTTGTATTTTGTGAATCTTATTTTTCTTTGTTTATTTCAAGGTGAATTGTCTCCTGTGTTGGTCAATTGAAGACTGTGGTTTGGATGCCGGTTAGTACGCCATTAAAAACCACCTAAAGGTGAGACTAATTATATATTTAATAAACGTGCTTGTATTTAAAGTACATTTTTTTTACTTTTACTTTATATTATACTTGCATTTCAATTTTAGAAAACACGACTTTGTTGCAAAGACAGACAACTTGGAGCCACATTGCTTTTCACAGCAACACCATGTGTTACATGCACGCTTTCACATTCACTTTAAACGTAATTCGCACATCCTTACAAACAATTAAATACACTCCCACCTAGACATCCCTTTGATCCTTACAAGGAAGCCCCGCACCCAAACATTAACATACGGCTAGACAACATCTTACCTACATGCTGTTCTTAAACAACAAGTGTTGCCCTCTTTTGTTATTCATTTCAAGTAACTGCCCTTTTTAGGTCTCGGCTAGCGTAGGCTGCGCACATGCGCAGTCTCGCTGTTGAGATTTAATGTCTCTGAGTAGCGAGGGTAAACCCCGCCCCTTTTCTCCATTGGCTGGCGTCCTAAACGGCGGCCAGCCATTGGAGAAGAGGTCTCTGTGACGTCATTCTTTCCATTTAAGCCCCGTCTTTTTCGGATTGAGGGGTGTGTTTTTTCGTTTCTTTCTCTCCTCTTTCCATTGGCTGGAATGTAAACAACAAGTCAAAAACACACCTGTTGTTTACATTCCAGCCAATGGAGAAGAGGGGAGAAAGAAAAACACGCCCCCCAGTCTGAAAAGGACGCGGTTTACAGACGCAGCCTGGCTTGAGGCAGGTCACTCAGGGAAGAAGCGTCGTCAGCGGCAGGAATTCACAGTCAGGTCACTACAGTGGGCCGCTCCAGCGTTCCTCCCAGAACTCGTGTGCCAATGGATCATTTTCCCTTAATGCCCCAGAGCCCGTTGCATCCTCACTCCACTGCTGCGCTGGAGTGTGTGCACATGGCGGCTTCAGACCCTTTGTTGCGACAAGAGCCCTCAAGTGTAGGCGCTGGGTGCCCAGAGTGAGAGAAACAAGCGCCGCAGCCGCGCGATCCTCAGCAGGGCCCGGCGGCCTCCCATTCACACCGCCCTCCCCCAACCCCCGCCCTCGCTCTCAAACCTGCGAGTCGGAGGCACCGCTTCTTCTCACAGACACCGAGGGGTGGAGCCGGGCAGGGCAGGAGGGGAGACGGGGAGCCAAGAGCGCAGAGCCGGGCAGAGAAGACGAGTCTGCAGTGTGAGCATTATTGTTGCAGAGGGAAGAGAAGTAAGTGCACTGATTTAGCAAGGATTCTATTGGCCCCGGTGCAGCCAATTGCAGCCTATTGGGGAGGTAGTCAAAATACAGCAATGATCGTGGTGTCGTAAGTGACGATTGCGTCGCTTGACCTGAAGGGTACAAGACTGACAGGAATGCACGGGAGAGGGTGCATACACCGATAACTTAACACGCGTGTTAGAGTGTAGGGGGGGAGTCAGCTTCAGGCAGGCACTAGCCTAGCGCCTACGGGTGTTTACATTCGGGCTTTTGTATGAGTTTGTCCATTTGCCGTTGGTGATGGCATTCAGGTGTCCGAAAATCAAACTAAGGCTGTTGGAGGGGGATCGATGTATAAGGGGGAGGGGCTTGCAGTAATGAGACGGTGTGCAGTGATGTGGGGTCGCTCCGATGAACAGATTACGAGCGGAAGCCATTGTAGTAATGAGATTACGAACCACGTACCGGAGGGGTGCGCTGTGCCCGGTGTACGTGTGGCACCGGTTGATGTCTGCCTTTGGAACTTCGACCTTGGACTGTTGCCGGAGGGGCAGCTACCCCCAACAACCTCAGTCAGGTTGACGTCAGGTCCGCTTGGGTGCCAGCCAGAGCAGGCTGTATTGCGGATAGCTCGCTGTACATCCTTGGGCTTGGGGAGAGCACTCTGGGGCATTTATCTGACTTTGTTCAGGTTGAAGTTGTTTGCGCGAGGGTTTGGTAAAGAAGTCTTAACTTCATACATATATCGATATTTATTTATTTATTTATTTTTAAAATGTATAAAGTGCATCATATGCCCTTGGGCGTCTTGGCGCTAATACTCACAGGTGCCTCAATAGGCTCAATTTACAGTTTTAATCATGAAAAATAATAAAGGGGGGAGGTGGAACTTATTGGTCAAACAGCCATGTCTTCAACAATTTTTTAAATTGTAACAATGTAGGGGTGGATCTAATCACCAGTGGAAGCGTGTTCCAGAGTCTGGCTGCAGCATTGGTGAAGCATCTGTCTCCCCAAGTGACTGTCTTAGTTCTTGGTACAATAAGATGAAATGAATTTATTGACCTTAATGGTCGAGTGGGGTGATAAAACATGAGCTTCTGTTTAAGAAACTCCGGCCCTAGCTGATGGATGGCTTTAAAGGTGAGGCACAATGTTTTAAATTGAATCCTGTTTTTAACCGTCAGCCAGTGATAGCTCCCGATTACTTGTTTAATCGGTTTATATTTGGGGTCCCAGATAGCAGTCTTGCTGCCGCATTCAGGACCAGTTGTAACTTGGCAACCACTCGAGCTTGAGCATTCAGAAATAAACCGTTACAGTAATCCAAGGCGGACAGTACCAGTGAGCTCACCACCGTTTTCCCTCCATTTTCTGAGAGAAATGGAATTATTTTTCCTAGGAGTTTGAGTTTGTAAAATGCTGTGGAGGCTGTTTGATTGACATGATTAACAAAGTTTAGTTTCTCATCGAAGATAACTCCAAGATTTCAAACTTTCTGCACAGGAGACGGTAGTACTCCGAGTAACGGAGGCCACCAAATTGATGACCAGATGGGAAAAAGTTTACCAAAAATGATCACCTCCGTTTTCTCGGAATTCAGCCTTAAACAGTTGCAGGCCATCCACTCCTTAATTGCCAGCATGCCTTCCTGAAACCGAGCTGCCACCTCTTCTCCATCATTGTTGATGGCTAGTACCAGCTGCGTATCGTCAGCATAAGTGGTGAGGCTCATCCGGTAGATCTTGATAACCCTAGCTAAGTCCGACACATAAATGTTAAAAAGTGTCGGACTTAGGGACAAGCCTTGCGGCACTCCACAAGGTAGAGCTAGGTCGACCGATCTAAATGGCCCCAGAGTTACTGCCTGCGTTCTCCCTGCCAAAAAGGAAGCAAGCAAAGCTCCAGCCGTGGAATGGATACCCAGCTCTCCGACACGGTCAATCAGGATGGAATGATTGACCGTGTCGAAGGCCGCGGATAGATCTAACATAACCAGAACCGCCGTACCACCCTGGTCTCTAATGGCCCTGATATCATCAGCGGCCTTGATGAGCGCAGTCTTGGTTCCATGCATTTTCCAAAAGCCAAACTATGACTCATCGAGCAAATCATTCTGTTCAATGTATTCTGAAAGCTGAACATTCATTACTTTCTCAACCACTTTGGCTAAGAAAGGCAAGCTAGCAATGGGCCTGTAGTTTTTAGTAACTCTTTATCCAAGCCTGGCTTCTTCAGAAGAGGTTTTAATAGCGTGTTCTTTAACCTATCAGGAAAAACACCTGATATGAACATCGCATTATAGATTTGCATTGTGAAATCACTTATTAAGTCGATTATAGGGGGAAAAATCTTGGGAGAACAAGGGTCAAGGGCAGAACCTGATTTAATTAGCCTGATGATGTCTGTAATTTAATCCTTCTTTGCCTCTTTAAATTGGGTGAATGAGCACTCAGTTTGTTTATTAGATAGGATAGGTGCCAAATTAGTTGGTTTATTAATCATAGAAAATTGACGTCTTTTATTATTAAAGTGCCTAGAAACGTTGTAGCGTGAATTTAAAACACTCCTCTGCAGTGTCACGACCTTGCAGCGTATCTAGTTCCGCTACAGGTCTTGCTCTGGTCTGTCTGCCAATGTTGATGCGCGTTCTGATCCCAAAGGGTCCACCCCCACCCCTCCAGGCAAACAACCACACCGCCCTCGGACACCTCGGCGGTGTTCGTGCCTGAGCTGCCTCTGCTCTGAAGCCCCGTAATACACGGTAGGCAGCCAGCTTCGGCTATGGGCCCAGGGAGTCTGGGGAGCGGAGGTGTCGCAGGCTACGCTTTGGTCTGGGGTGGGTGAACAATGGTCATGTCTGGACCACAGAGGGGCACCCGCCCACCCACCCCTTGTTCGTGCCTGCGCCGCTGCGCCTCTGCGCCTCAGAGGCAGATCAAAGACTCATCTGGTGGTGGGTGGGAGGGAAGCTGGAAGGGCCCTTTGAAGTTAGATGGAGAGTGAAACTTTCCCTAAGGCACAGCCCAGCCTCATTCAATACTTGTTTTTTTTTTTTACTTTTTGGTGGGGGGAGAGGGGGATCTGTACAACAATAAAGTCCGTGAGGAAGATGCTGGGGGGGGGGGTCACCACGTCACTGGCCTAGTGGGTTCCCAGGGAGCGGCTGATGGGCCTAGCACTGATCATTTACCATTAAGCCTTGTGACATTTCAGTGTGCGTGAAACGATATTACCCTCTGGCGCTAGCACCTAAAACATTGCATGCCTTCGATCAGTTTCTGAGTACACTATCTTCATCCACTTTCCTTCCTGTTTACTGTGCCCGTCGCCTGAGGCTTCGTTGCAGAGTCTAAAAAGAGCATCTGTCCAAGAGTGTAGTGAGTGTTCCCGTTCTAGGTATAGCCCCTCTAGACCACCTAATACCCATTAAAAAATTATGGTAAACCATTGTTCCTGAAAGCCCCTACTTACCTCGCTACGTTGCCAACACAATGGAGGTAGGCCTGCTTTCCCCCGTGACAGCACGGAGCTCCCGAGTTTTGGTTTCTCTCCCCCACCCCCCTCCCCGGACAAAACTGGCAACGCGGCCGAGCGAGTTCTGTGTCTGAATTCAACTTGATTGTGACCTGGCGAGGCCAGTTTCAATCATGGCATGTGTAACCGAAATTTGCTGTGTGTGTGGCTCTGTGTATGTGGCTGTGTGTGTGTGTGTGTGTGTGTGACTCTGTGTGTGTGTGTGGCTTTGTGTGTGTGTGGCTCTGTGTGTGTGGCTCTATGTGTGTGTGGCTCTCTGTATGTGTGTGTGGCTCTGTGTGTGGCTCTGTGTGTGTGGCTCTGTGTGTGTGTGGCTCTGTGTGGCTCTGTGTGTGTGGCTCTGTGTGTGTGTTTGGCTCTGTGTGTGTGGCTTTGTGTGAGTGTGGCTCTGTGTGTGTGTGGATCTGTGTGTGTGTGTGGCTCTGTGTGTGTGGCTCTGTGTGTGGCTCTGTGGGCGGCTCTGTGTGTGGCTCTGTGGGCGGCTCTGTGTGTGTGTGGCTCTGTGTGTGTGAGTGGCTCTGTGTGTGTGTGTGGCTCTGTGTGTGTGTGACTCTGTGTGTGTGTGTGGCTGTGTGTGTATGTGTGGCTCTGTGTGTGTGTGGCTCTGTAAATGTAAATGTGGGTGTACTTGTAAAGCGCACTGCGACTCCATGGAGTATCCTGGCGCTGAAGACCACTGGGGAACCCGGCCTGGTTTTCCCTGTGAGATGGTCCCTTTCTGGGTATCTCCAAGGTGAAACCAGGCATCCCCGGCATCTGTGGGGGGCCGTTGTAGAGATGAGGCAAGCTTAATGCCCAGAGTTGCCGAGTGTGTTCGCTGGTTAGAGTAGGCACCAAGGCGAGAATTATCGAGTCCGTTTGACCCTGGTCCATGACCCTGCCGCGTCGGGAATTGAACCCTGGTCTCCGGCCGTTCTCTGCTTATGGGTCTGCTGCCTCTAACCAGTGAGCCACACCACTCCACTGTGAGTGTGTTTGGCTCTGTGTGTGTGTGTGTGAGGGGGGCTCTGTGTGTGGGGGGCTCTGTGTGTGTGTGGGTCTCTGTGTGTGTCTGGGGGGGGGCTCTGTGTGTGTGGGTGCGGGGCTCTTTGTGTGGGTGTGGAGCTCTGTGTGTGTGTGGGAGGTTCTGTGTGTGTGGGGCTCCGTGTGTGTGTGCCTCTCTGTGTGGGTGCAAATGCAATAGGTCTCGCATTTGTGAGAGATTAAGCTATTGGCATTGTAAACGACAATGCCATTTATTTATATGTTTTAAAAACATAAACAAAAATAATGTGATGAGCAATGCCAATAGCTCTAACTTTAACAAAGACTAGACCATTGCATTGTAAATGCTTGTTTTTTAGATTGGATCTGATTTTTTTTTAAAGATTTGATTAACAAGTCCTTGCCTGGTACAACAACTGAATATTAAAAAAAAATAGCTGCAAGTCCGTAAAGCCAGAATATATTTAAAGCCCTGCAAGAAGATGTTTCTGGAGATCAGGAAAACTCGGAGGATCAGAGCAGGAGGGAAGTTCTTTTCAAACTTGACTGGCACCATAAGGAACACCCTCTCTGAGAATTTTAGAATAGGCCAAGATTCATTTTAGGAGGGTAATAAAAATATAGTTCTCTTAGTGGCCTGTACTTTCTCGATTAGAGGTGTGAAGGTGCCTTTGGGTATGTTAGCAGCACAGAAATGTTTGCTTTGACTAGATTTGACTAGATTTGACCACTGTGTTTGTTTTACCCAGCCTGGCAAAGCCAGACTGTAGCCGCCAGAAGCGACTGGGAATTTGTGACAGTTGAGATGTTTGTTTTTTACCTAGAATCTTTACTTCGTACTGGACCAGAAGAGATAGACTCTCGTGTGCCATTCTGCGCTTCACAGGCTGAATGTCTCTCAAGACCCCTTTCTCATTTGTTCATTCCAAAATTCCTAACAGAATGAAGACACTGATCAATTCTCCTTGATACGTGAGACAGAAACATCCTACATGTGGTTCTTTTTTGATCAATTACAGGACATTATTACAGGTATTGTAATTGTATTGTAATTGCATTTATATAGCGCTTACTACCCCTGACGAGGCGTCAAAGCATTTTTTCGGCGAGTAGCACGCTACCCTGGGACCCATAGAGGATTAGTGTTGAATTAGTATAGTGAAACATGCAAGTACATTTTAAGTGGTGTATAGGTTAGTCAGTTATTTGGATTTGGAATAATAGCAGAAGGATAGAGGAGGAAAAAAGGTTTGCATTTATATAGCGCTTGTTACCCCTGATGGGGTGTTGAAGCATGCTACTCCGGAAGCTCATAAAGGATTAGTGGTGAATTAGTATGGTGAAATACAAAAGTAATTTCAGTGGTGAATGTTAGTCAGTTATTTTAAGTGAGAAGGATAGCAGAGGGATAAAAGGCGAAGAAAGGTTTGCATTCATATAGCACTAGTTACCCCTGATAGATGTTGAAGCGCTTTTCTGGCGAGTAGCACGCCACTCCGGAAGCCATAAAGGATTTGTGTTGAAAATCAGCATAGTAAAATATGAAGTAATTTGAGTAGTGGATGTTATTCAGTTATTTCTGTAGAGAAGGGTAGGTGGTGGGATAGTGAAGGGAAAGAGGTTTGTATTTATATAGCGCTTGCTACCCCTGATGGGGTTTTGAAGCGCAAGTAGCATGCTACTATGGAACCCATCAGGATTAGAGTTGAATTAGTATGATGAAACATGAAAGTAATTTTAGTGGTGGATATGTTAGTACGTTATTTGGATTGAGAAGGGTTGAGGAGGGGTAGAAAAGAGCCAAGAGTTTAGAAAGGTTTGTTTTGGCGGATCGGTATAGTAAAAGAGGTGTCAGATGATGCATGGATGGGTAGTGTAGGAGAGAGTCTAGAAAGGGTTATTTTGGGGATCATAGTAGTTGTATGGGGTTTGGGATAAATGAGAGAGTGCATGTAGGGGATATATTGATAGATCTATAGGATGAGAGATAGGGTAGTGCACTGGAAAGAGTAGTAGAAAGAAGTTTGAGATGAGTCAGAAGGTTGGGCTAGAAGATATATTGAACGAAGTATAGGCTGAGAAATAGGGAAGTGCATTGGAAATGCTAAATTAGAAGAAAGTGATAAATATATTGATCCATGAGTACATTGAAAGTATATAGATACATAAAGGAGGTATGTATATTGGGCAGCATTTCTGGCACTGGTCAGTCTTGAACAGGCTCAAACAGGCTGGTACATTAATCTGTGCATAGTGTTGTGCGTGGTGTACATTTGGTGTGAGTGTGCTGCTCTGTTTGTGGATGTGGATGGTGTGGGCTGGGTATTGCTAAATGAGAAAAAGGGCAGCATTTCTGGCACTAGTCCTGACCACCTTGTTGGTGACTGTTTGCACCTTGAACTATGGGTGACTTTTGCACCCTGATCTAGGAACTTTGTCCACTTTTTGATAACTAGTCCTGACCAGTCTCGAACAGGCTCAAGCAGGAAACTGCCCTTGTCCTCTTTGCCCTTAACAGGCTCAAGCAGGAAACTGCCCTTGTCCTCTCTGCCCTTAGCCTCGACGCCCGGGCTGAGATGCCCTAAGCCTGGCCTTTTTTATAGCCCTAGTAATCAGGTGACCCCTTCAGCCAATGGGAACCCTAGCCCTAACACTATCCAATCACAACACTAGCTCTAAGATCTAGAACCAATAGGAGACCAGGACCTTACAGCCCATCTTAGCCCTAGTCCAAGCACCCAATCAGTTCAAAAACCCTGATCTCTACGTGCAATAATGGCCCTAGCCCTACCAGAAGTCCCAAAACAAGTCCATGCAACCAATGGCACAGGTAGCCCTAGTCCCTACTTCCAATAGAAAGCCTAACCTTCCTCTAAGTCCCAACACCTAGTCCAGCAACCAATCACACCAGAAGCCCTAATCGCTACTTCCAATTAAAGGTCTAACCCTAGCCCTAGTCCCACCCTACTCCCAGCAACCAATAACATAGGAAGCCCTAGTCCCTACTTCCAATAGAAATCCTTACCCTAGCCCTAGTCCCAACCCTACAATGATTGAATCACAGTCCCAAAAACCAATCAGACCCCTCAAATACCCAACCAATGAGGACCTTAACCCTAATCCAATACAAAAACCAGATACAACCACCAATCAGTGTAGACATGTACCAACCACTAGCAGACCATATAAGGTCCCAGCGACCTCAGACAAGGTTTGCTGGCCAGGGAGTTGGGAGCTGGTTCTCCTGTTCAGAATTTCCTAGGAGACAGACAGGCTCAATCCACACTTTGGACTTCAGCAGGTAAGGGCCTCACTAACTTGAAATCTAACAATACTGTTTGAATAAAGCTTTACTCCCCCTGCTGGCCAAAAAAACGAAGTGCACAGGCCCTAGTAAAACACAGTTTAAACAGCTCACAGAAGCACCCTCTGATGGAGAAAAATCCCTGTTGCTGGGGGGGGGGGGGGCAGGGGGCTGGTTTCACTGGCTTATGAACACAACATGGTGGCTGGGAGTGCACTGTTTTAACATACAGGTCTTAGCACAGAGCGAAGGAGAAATTTGGAGGGAAAGCAGAATTGTCACCAAGGAATGAGAGGGACAAACTACAGAGGTTGGACTGCAAATCCCACAATTCAACACACTAAATGGAGGTAATCATGGGCAGGGAAAACCACAAATTTAAAACACAACACGGGTGATAAAATATGCAATTACAGGCAGGCTAAAGCTACATTTTTTAACTGTAACAACCACGGGCATAGACAGTAAACACAGAAAGTGAAAATCGTTTTTTAATCAACTTTTTGTCTTGGGAAGAGACAGCACTAGTCTGTCTCCTTACCACTTCCTGGACTCTGCTCACTGCAATCTGGGGCACAGGTAGGCTGCAACTCACAAGATGGAGGAGAATGATTTGGGGTGCACCCAGCAAGGCCTTAAGGGCCCTGGGCATGTGTGAGAGGAGGGCTCAGACTTGCCTGGTAGCTGAATAGCCAATGGTCTGCTGGCCTGGGGGTGGGGCCTGGGCAGCAGACTTATAAAAAAAGCACCTCCCAATTGTGCTGTATTCCTATTAGAGTAATGGCTTGTGCACACTTCTCGGCACCTGTTGCCCTTTGGTGCCACTGGTCACAGATTCACAAACTATATTTCTTAACGATCAGTGCACTTAAACAAAAAACCTTTTCAGTGTGAGTTCTCTGCCTTTGAATGGTGTTGGTGTAGGACGCGTGGACGATCGCTTACTAAGGCAGTGATTATCCCACTGGGGATTAAGAATATTTATTGAAGGAACATATCCCTCTGCGCACATATACGACTTTTTGGTGCACTAAACTGACCTGCCCTGAAGAAGTTCTCTTGGCTGGTTGCCGTATTGAATGAAACTCGTTGGCTGCCTTTTTGTGAAATCATATTTGGATTTGAAAATAAAGGATTAAAAGGAAATATATAAAAAATACTGAAAAGGTTTTTTGTTCAAGTGCACCGCTCAGTAAAAAAATATAGCCTGTTCAGGAGAATAGTACACAGCTAAAAGTCACAAGCTCAAAACAGCTTATTACAAAGTACTTATTGAGTTACAGCGCACACAAAATAGCTACTAATCACAGTAGCTACTTGGTAAAATAACTAAAACATCTTTAAGGTCTTATTTTTTTAAATCGGGGAGACATCCCCAGAGCCGCTTTTTCCGTCTCCGTGGAATGGAGCTTCACTTTGTTTATTGCTGATTTGTTTGGTTCAGCTGTCGAAGTGCATTGTAAAAAATGTATGGGAACTGTGATGCTGCATGGGGGTCAGTGAATGTGGGGGTGAGGTCAAAGGTGTGGCTATAAAAACTATATATTCTGTACTTTTTGGGTCTTTAAACTTCAGAAAGCTAAATATCAAATAATGTGCAACTTAGATGGGAAATCAATGAAAAAAGTTAAGTTAATCAGTGGGAAATGCACTGTCTTACATTGTGAAACCTCTATTAGTTCATGCACTGCAGAGGTCTGAGTGTAACCAGACAGCCACACAATTAAATCTTGGTTGGTGCAGTGGAGAATAGTGACTTGTGCGTTTTCAGTGCTATGAGGTCCCAGCCTGTGATAGAAAGCACTGTAAATATGCAAGTCATCATTTTAAACTTGCTTTACACAAAGTACAGGATAGACTGATACAAAATGTGCAGAAAGGTTTAAGATAACATGGTGCTTCCAAAATATAGATTTTAGTAATTCCCAATTTGCATTCCTTCCAGGCAGCAGGTACCCTGGCAAGAAGACGTGTTTCCTGCGTTTCACAGCACAATGGACGCTTTGAATGCTGAAGCAGATAAACTATCGGAATTAACCCTCCAAGGATGCTGTCTTTTCACAAAAAGTAGTGTTACGTTTTTTTATAAATTAAAAATGGTTTGGAAGGTTGTGTACCTCCGATCCCGCCCACTTCGACCACAGGTGTGGTGCTACTTGATATCATCTCAGATAACCCAAACTAATTTATAGCGCAGCAGCATTTGGGTGTTCCCATATAATTTCCTTTTCCACAAACACTGGAACATCAGTAGGCATGAGCTATTGCTTCACACAGGTCTAAAAAAATAAAATAGACAAGCAGCAGGACGGCTTAATACTCAAAGATGAATAAAAGAACCACATGTGA
Source organism: Lissotriton vulgaris (assembly GCF_964263255.1). Taxonomy (NCBI): domain Eukaryota; kingdom Metazoa; phylum Chordata; class Amphibia; order Caudata; family Salamandridae; genus Lissotriton; species Lissotriton vulgaris. The sequence continues at coordinate 951,491,551 of NC_141687.1, read as the reverse complement.
CCCAAATAACAAAGTAATACATATTTAAATAACAAGAAAAAAATACATTGCTAACCTGTCATCTGAATTTAATAAAGTCGTCGAGGAGGCGTTTGGGCGGAATCTTTTAAAATGCTCTGAAAGAAATTAAAGTAAACAATGTTTTGACCTCCGACCTCCTTCTTCACTGCCCGGCATCTGACTCCAGTCTGTTCTTACGGTCACAGACGGATTTGACGTTTTTTGTTTAATTGTAAACACATTGGGGTAAAATGTTCTGGGTTTTGTGGGAAGAGCTGTTCTCCCATGCGAGACCCAACGCTGGGGGTGGAGGGCTCCGGGAACCGATTCTCGTTTGGAGGGGGTTTGGATGAGGCGGTCTCATGGGGCTGACGATGGTCAAATATTTTAACTTCATGTACATTTCCAATATGGCTCCAGTTATGAGGGCAGGTGGGACATACAGCCTGATTCATCAAGCCGAAATCGGCTCGCAAAGGGGCAGATTCTGAGAATCTGGCCCTTTGCGAGCTCTATTTTTGCATTTGGGATTCATCATCCCAAATGCAAAAATCGGTAATAGTGATGTCGCAATTTTGCGAGGAATTACATTTAAGGAATCTCTATTTGAGATTCCTTAAATGCAATTCATCATCCATTAAAAAATTGCGAATTCGTAATTTCGGCCCGCTATTTACCGCGCGGTCAAACCTCGTGGTAAATAGCGAAAACTTAGAAAAATGCTTTTAAAAGCATTTTTCTAAGTTGCATGTTGCACACACACATGTGGACATGTGTGTGCGCAACACCTGTTTCAATTTTCATTTAAGGGGTGCTACAGGGTGTCCTTTGGACACCCCTGGCACCCTTTAAATCGCTATCTTATTTGCGATTAGCTAATTGCTAATCGCAAATAAGGAATACTCCCCATTCATCCCTATGGGCATTTTGGCCCATAGGAATGAATGGGGAGTTATTTCTTATTTGCGATTAGCAATTTGCTAATAGGATTGTGTAGGAATCGCAAATCTTTTTGCGATTCCTACATGAATCCCGTTTTGCGAGTCTGTAATAGCGATTCCTTATGATTCGCTATTATAGACTTGCAAAATGGGTCTATGATGAATCAGGCTGATAGTATTGTATTGTAATTGCAATTATTTAGCACTTATTACCCCTGAAGAGGAGTTGAAGCGCTTTTTCGGCGAGTAGCACGCTACTACGGAACCCATAAAGGATTAGTGGTGAATTAGTATAGTGAAATATGAAAGTAATTTGAGTGGTGGATATGTTAGTAGAAAGAAGTTGGTCTATATTGCTCTATCGGGCGTAGATAGCAGTGTAGGGTGTTCGTGCCTGAGTTGGGGTCAGTAGGGAGAGCACCCTGATGGCTCCACGGCACCCAGACACCCCCCTTCCACTCTTGAGCTTTCATTAAAGACAGCGGTGTCCATCTTGTTTAAAGCTGCTGGGGTTGTTCTGGCCCTGTGGTGCAGCCTTACTTCAGACCTCTCTACACTACGCCAACTGTAGGCTTGGTTTCCTTCAGTTGAGATGAGAATGAGTACAAAAAGAAAAGTCCATGACCGAAAAAATGACATAATTTGGCAACCTTAAGAATGCTAACTTCCACTACTCTCTCCTGTCGCGGTGACTACTGCTCTCCTCTGGGCAAGGAGTGTAAAATGTCTTCCACTGCTCTCCCAGGGGTGGAGTAGGCTAAGAATGTGCCCAATGCTCTGTATTTTTGAGGCATACCTGTCTTATAAAAAACACAACTATGTAATTTGAAACGAAGACTCAAAATAAAGAAACAAAAAATTCAAAATAACATTTGGAAAGTATTTCAACTATGCATTAATGAAATAATAAAATGTGAGAAACCTTTCATTAAAACAAAACTAAAATTATATTTTATAAACATTTTTTTTTAAAGGATAGCTAATTTCTCTTTGCAATTAATTATTTATTGGGAAGACAACTGTGTGACACACCAAACAATACAGTTCAGTACTGAACTCATCTTAGGCCAGAGGCCAACAATGTCTCGTGCGCACTGAGGAGTAACAAGCTGCTGCGGGAGTGCATGAAGCTGTGGTCGCAATGCACGGACGGGCCGCTGACAGCACTGTTTTACACCGTCATGAGCGTCGACCCCAGCCCCGCAAGCCTCACACTCCACAGCGGGCCTGCTTGAGAGGGAAGCGGCTCAGAGGCTCCCACCAGCGGCCTCTCCTGGGCGCGGGGAGAAGGGTGACCACAGGCATCCTACTACGACCCACCATGACTTGTTACCTCATTTTGTAAATACCGTAATGTCATTAATTACCTTAGTAAGGTTGCTAATAAATGGTTTAACGGGATTTAGCGGAGAAAAAAGAACTAGCATGCAACTTGGAAGAATGCCGGAGGAAAACTCGGCACGCATATGATAAAGCGCGCTGCAAACCCACATCAGAGGCGGCCTACCATACGGCTGTCCGCAGGGCTAGGAAGGCATTTTACGCCACTCAAAGCAACAAGGCGGTAAATCAAACCAGCGAGCTGTTCAAAATCTTCTGCCGAGTGTCAGACCGCCGTCATGCAAAGAAAAGTCCCTGTGAGCATCTCCGCGGAAACCTGGGAATCCTGAAGATAAAATCATAAAAACGTCAAATAACAACCGGAAAACCCCTTAACAAAGAACCATTTCGTCCTCCTATAACACATCTTTGTGTGGAGACAAGACCCCACATCATATCATATCCTCAACTTCTGAGAGGAATCAAGCGGCCAACCTGCCGACCAAACCTTGTCCAGCAATTAAAGACCTTTTCTAAACCTTGACCCTAAATATTGTTGAGCATAAAAATTCTCCTTTTTTAAATTTGATAGAATGCAACCCCAAAGAACCCCAAGCACAGAACAAGCATTGGCAAAGCCAATAAGTCTCGCCTATGCAAGAGTTATTTGCTGGTGTGTTTTAACCATGAGGGTGGCTGCTGCTCAGCATGGCTAATTGTTTCTGTTGTAGAGGCAAGTGGGCTGGTGTGAGTGGAGTGGCGTCGAGTGTCGTAGAAGGGAGCGTTGTGGATTGGAGTGGTGTGGAGTGGTGTAGAGTGGAGTAAAGTGGAGTAGAGGGGCATATAGTGTTGTGGCACAGAGTGGAGTAGAGGTTGCGAGGTGTGTAGAGTGGTGTAGCATGGAGTGGAGTAAGGTGTCGAAGAGTGGAGTAGAGAGGCATAGCTTTTAGTAGAGTGGCATAGAGTGCAGTAGAGTGGCATTGAGTGGAGTGGCAAAGAGTGGACTGGCGTGGAGTGGAATGGCATAGAGTTGAGGGACGTACAGTGGAGTTGAGAGGAGTAGAGGGGCATAGAGTGTTGTGGTATGGAGTGGAGGAGAGTGTTGTGGAACGATGTAAGGGTGTAGCATGGAGTTGAGTAAAGTGTCTTAGACTGATGTGTTATGGAGTGGAGAAAAGTGTCTTAGAGTGGAGTGGCATAGAGTCGACTAGCGTAGAGTGTGGTAGAGAGGAGTAGAGTGGTGTGGAGTCATAGAGCAGAGTCGTAGAGGGTTGTATTGTAAAGGGTAGTAGAATAGAGGACCGTGGAGGGGCGTAGAGTGGAGTTGAGGGGCATAGAATGTTGTGGCATAAAGTGTAGTAAAGTATCATAGAAGGGTGTAGTGTCGTAGCATGGAGTAGAGTAAAGTGATGTAGAGTGAAGTGCTGTAGAGTGGAGTAGAGTGGAGTGATGCAGAATGGAGATGAGTATAGTAGAGTGGTGTGGCGTGGTGTAGCCTGGAGTGGAGGGTCATAGAGTACAGGGTCCAGGAGTAGAGGGATATATAGCGGGGGTCAGTATCATGGAGTGGAGCCGAAGGGCGTAGAGTGGGGTAAAGTGCCATAAAGTGGAGGGACATAGAGTGGAGGGGTGTGAAGTGGAGTGCCGCAGAGTGTCAGAATGGGGCAGAGTGGCTTAGGTTGGAGTAGAGTGGCGTAGAGTGATAACATTTAATGAGATAGAGTGACGTGGCATAGCGTAGAGTGGAGTAAAGTGTCATCGTGTGGAGTAAAGTTTCATGGAGTGGAGTAGAATGGAGAGCCACAGAGTGGAGTGGAGTGCTGCAGAGTGGAATGGAGTGGCCTAGGGTGAAGTAAAGTGTCATAGAGTGGAGTGGCATACCATTGAGTGGCGAAGATTGGAGTAAAGTGGCTTAAGGTGTCGTAGATTGGAGTGGTGTAGAATGCCATAGAGTGGTGTGGAGTGTCAGAGTAAACTGTCATAGAGTGGAGTAGGGTGTTGTAGAGTGTCTGAGTGTAGTGGGGGGTTGTAGAGTGTCCTGGAGTGGAATGGGGCTGTTGTGGAGTTGAGTATAGTGGAGGGGCATTGAGTGGAGTGTCATAGAGTGAAGTGGCGCAGAATGGAGTGCAGTAAAGTGGCTTAGGGTATCAGGGTGGAGTGGCTTAAAGTGGAGTGGCATAGAATGGAGTGGTGTAGAGTGGAGTGGAATGTCATGGCGTGGAGTGGAGTGTCATAGAGTGGGGTAGAGTGTCCTTGAGTGAAGGGGCTTAGAATGGAGTAGATTTGAGTAGCGTAGAGTGGAGAATGCATGGTGAGATAGCGCATTGCCATTACAGATAGCACATTTTCAATTGAAATGGCCATTACATTTGCACAGGCATCCAGTTTTACTGATAAAACTATACAGTGTACAAAAGATAATGTGTGGAAATGGCATCACCAAGTGTCCTGATTTGTTTCATCCTTTTAAAATATTTTTTTCAGCACACTTTAGGATTACAAAAATAATGTGCTTTGTTTGTGCTTTCTTTATTCTGATAAGATCTGAAATATTTGCACAGTTCATTTACAGACATTTAAATGTTGTGTGCTAAAAATATAACATTGTACAGCCTTTCCGCTCACATGGGTACCCAGTAAGATTGCCACATAAATCCTCTCACTTTGAAGTCAGAAAAAGAAAAGTAAACACCAAGCTCCCTCGGAAGATAGAGACTGATATGTGATATTTGTTTGAATGCACAGCAAATGTGACAAGATAACTACAAAATGTAAAGACCTATTTTGTGGAAGAATACAAGGAGACCTTCTAAACATGTTATGCTCCAAGGAAGGGACAAATTCAAGCTAGACAGCCTAAAACAAATAAAGCCAGCAAATAGAAAGCAAACAAATGCGAGTTATGAACCACAAAGCCAATGGTAAGCAATGGGCAGAATGCAATCCAGAAAAGCTTTCCGAATGTCCTCAAGATGTCTTTAGCTGCGCTGTCTGGAAGCCTTCGACATAAAAAGTATATCTGTGCTGAAAAGGCTGATTGCAGATCCCAGGATCCTGTCAACCTATTTGACTGCAGCAAAACTCCTGGTCAAAAACAAAATCATAGAGAGAGGTGATGCATGTCGGGCCACTGAATACGCTCTAGGGATGACCTATATTTGGTGAACATGGGAGAACCGTCTTGAAAGGTCAGCTATGTACATGACACAGTGGGCATTCTCTACCCCATCTCAAAAGTACACTAGGATTTCTGGTTCAGCTGTACATCAATTTGGTTCCTTGTTGTCAGATAAGAGGCAACAAATTATAAAAGGCAACAGAACGCTATCAATCAAACAGCTTAACATCAATGCTCCTTGCTGGCACCTCAGTTATTCGATATGTTGAGCTCCTTCATGTAGCCACTGCAGATATAAATTCAAAATACTTGCTACAATTCCAAATGTGCAACAAGGCACTGATCCTCATACAATTTACGAAAAAATCCAGACTAGCAGGTCAAGTCAACACGTACAAAAGGCACATCACCCACAGGATAAGGAGCACATATCTGTTTCATAATTGGGTCAAAACTGGATCCTGGTGATTGTGACTCCATCAGAGACCCAATTTCCATTTCCATGGTCTCACAAAAGAATCAAGTCACTCTCCCAACACCAAAATGTTGAGATTTGCGCGCGCAACAAACAGTCTGAAGGTGACTTGACTGTGGGGGAAAACAAAATTAATAAAAAACTACAGATATAAAAAGATATATATTCTTTTTGACACATTATTAATATAAACAACTATTCATTCTACGTTATCATTGGTTTAACCCTTCTTTTGCACAGTTAATTTCACTAAATACCTGCCAAAGAGTTTGTTTCCACCCACAAAAGCTTCTGTCCCAGGAGGAATCTGTCCTGCCAATTACCAGCATATCCTTCCTCACCAGCACAGCAGAGCCATATTTTTAACAACAATGAAGGAGAATGGCAGAAAAAGAAAATTAAATGTGCAGAGATTTGCCAGGGATATACCACAATATTGGGTTTCATAGAAACATAGAGTGCCGTGATTTCAATTAGACAACAGGTTAAGGCATGTTTTACTCAGGGGTTAAAAAAATCCAGTCCTCAGATGATCATGTCTGAGACCCTCACTGTGATGGAGGAACAGAGAAGGCTTTATAGTAATGTAGCACATGGATTAGGGTGTTGATTACTTACTGGTTATGTCATTACTCTGATTTCTTTCTTCATACCAGTACTTAGTCTCAGAGATACCCCCACCTCCGATACTTTCGCTGCCCCACTCCACCCAAAATATAGTTTTTCCCTTTGACCTGCACCCTACCCAGGCTTTCCTCTGATAATGCATCAAAACTGGACTCTCAGAGGGCCAACAGAATGAACCTAGCAGAGGAAATAGTAGGATAGTGGGATGACTGCTAGCTAGTCAAAACCTTGATTCCAAATCAACTACTCATCCCCATCCTTACTACGAGACAATGTACCAAAGCCATCAGGGCCAGCTCCGATAATGCCACTTAAATAGGTTTCACACCTAAAGCCACTAACAGGTGACAACTGTATGAGAATAATACTACTGTGGTCATTCTGTAGATCTCTGCCAAGGAAGCCCCCTGTGCCTCTGCCCAGTTGGCAGACGTGCCCATTCGATCAAACAACTTTGAGGATCTCAAGATATCTTCCTACCCAACCAAACAAAAAGATATGGACAACGTGACTGAGCCATCATCTCAGAGTGGATTTGAATGACAGGCACATTCCTCGTAGAACCAGAGCTGACAAACTATACATTTTACTAGAGTGCCTGCCCCAGAGCCAGCTTCTATAAATATCTTCAAGTATAGCATTTTTCGGTCTGGCGTAAGCACAGAAATTCTAATGTTCTTTTGCTTCCTATACACTTATAGAAGCTTTAAGTTAGCCTTCTTCATCCATTGGTCTGTTGTTGTGACATTCAAATTTTTCTTCCTCTCACTGCAGTAATACAGCACAGGGCAATCGGTCAGCCCACTTCAACCATTGGCTAACTTCACTGGGAGCGACAGCATTCTACCCTTTGTCAAGCAGCACATCCACACACAAAGTAGTTCCCTTAAGTGCCAGGGACTACTATTGCAGTGGGGAACATCACTTACAACGCATTTTTTACAACGCACTTCCATTACATCGCAACCATTACAACGCAAACCATTACAACGCATTGCGCTGGGGGGCGCTCTAGGATAGGGAATATATTTAATTTACTATCCAACACCTTCCCTGCTATCCACGGGGACTGGAGTTGGAATAGTAAATTGAATAATTCACTATCCAGCGCCTAAAAGCATTATGCGTTGTAATGGACTGCGTGGTAAAAACCGCGTTGTAAAGGCATGCGATGTAAAAGCATGCGTTGTAGTGACACCAATCCATTGCAGTGTATGCTTTTTGCAACTAATAAGATAATATTGCTTTTATCTATGTTTTTTTAAAGATTGACAAGGGCATGGCAGTCTTCCCAACATCAATAGTTGTGCAAAAAGCATGAAAAAACAAAACAGGCACTGGCAAAGCCAAAAGGCTGGCTGTTAACGCAGCTTGATTGCTTTGCCAGTGCCTGTTTGATAAGGCAGGATAACCTCAAATTGGTTGATGTTTTACCAGGTGTGGATAGAAAGATTATGATTCACTTGATCTATGATATATTTACATAACAGCTTCAATCAATCAATCAATCAATCAAGGTTTGTAGAGCGCGCTACTCATCTATGAGGGCCTCACAGCACTGGGGGAGAGGGTGTAAGCAGCTACGATGGGGTCATTCAAAGAGCCAGGTCTTTAGGTCCTTTCTGAACTGTTGCAGTGTTGGGCTTTGTCGATGTGAAGGGGGAGTTTGTTCCAGGTCTTGGCTGCAAGGTAGAAGAAGGATCTACCACCTGCTTGGCCCAGTAGAAACAGGGAACGGTTGTTAGGGCGAGGTCGGCTGAGCGGTGGTTTCTCTTGGGGGCGTGGAAGGAAATTCGTTTGTTGAGGAATTGGGGTCTGGTGTTGTGGAGGGCTTTGTAGGCATGTGTGAGCAGCTCGGGGATGGCATCAAGGATACTGTACTGGGAAGTTAGATATTAATATCAATGAGCCCCAAATTATTTATAGTATTGTTATGGATGATTTATTATTATCTGCAATCTAAAGTCCAACATTTTAAAACTATGTTTTTCGGTTAGATCATATGCTGCAGTAAATTTTTAAGTGGGGATGCAGAGGGCCCTCCTCTTTCAACCGATAAAGTGGGGAAGAAAGTGGCCTAATAAACATGCTTGCCACAATCCCTGTCTTGACAAATACTTGATCCTGAATATCTGACAAGCTTCAATCATCGTCTCTGATGAAAACATTTCACCTCAGTTAATTCTACTTGGAGGGGAGAACATGATCTCACAATCTGTCTGTCTTGGTGGTTGCTTTGCTGTGCAGTACTAAGGCCTGGACCTTGAAAGATTCATTCACTAGGGAGAAGGTGCAAGGTAAAATGATGGATTATTAGAAATCGGAAACATGGTTGCATAAGGTTACAGGCAAGAGAGCCTAGCAACTATGAGAACTTATTTGGACAGACTGTGTGTGATGGATCGGATTGGGAGGCTAGAACACATCAATGGTGGATTCTCCTCAGTTACAATAATACCAATGTAAGGATGTACAAAGAATGATAATATGTGCATTTTAAACCACCCTTTACTTAGTGAATGTAAATAAATTGTGTTAGGAGAAGTACATTCCAAAGGTGCAGTCTCTTCGACCCTAAAGAAAATAGACGCATTCTTTGTCACACACACCCAATTTTAAAAAGATAGGGTCAAGAATGAAGTTCAATTAAAAAAGAATAGTAACTATAAAAAGTAAATCATACATCATCTGGAAGAAGTAATAGTCTGTCACCAGAAAACTATGTTGTAGCTCAACAAATAAACAGAAGTCTACTCTAGAAAGTCAAAACAGCACCCTGAAAAGCTGACATAACCAACCACTACATCAGAGATTAAATCCTGAAGCATCAGAATCTCGTGATTCCACTCATGATCCAGGCCAGGATGTATCTTATCAGAGATCCCAGATGAAATGCTGCTCAAGACATTAGGAATAGATTTAGTTCAGGAATAGAAGAAAAAGAAACAGGATAGTCAACCAAAGCAACACAGAACCCTGACCACCAGACCCACAGCCATAACACGTTTTCCTGAACTTGAAGCCAAGATCTCACTGGGTCGAAGACAGAGCCAAAGAATTAACTGGCATAATAGCCAGTTCCTGGCATGTACAGATGGAAAGGAAAGCATCCTTTGATTTTTCTAGAATCTGACACTAAAGAGGTGCAGGTCCTAACACATGGCAAAGCACAATGTTTGGTGGTTGATAAGCAACACCAATTTCAACAATGCCTGGGAAACTCTCTCTAGCTAAAAGGACGTCTAGCCAAGGGGTCTGCATGAATCAACGAATCATCCACTTACGGGTGAGGAAAATGCTATGATCACCAACCAACTCAACAACAAGTGCCAGCATCTTTGAGAATACCCTGCGGGCTTGTTTAAGCCTGAAGGAGAAGCTCTTGTACTGAAAACAAAATATCCCATGGTTTGAGTGGATTGACACACAAACATAAATACCTTCCAAATCTAGTCATGCTTTTCTGTCCCTCTTTAAATGTCTTATTACTACAAAGAGGTTAATTCGTGTTAGGATAATGACTAGTCAGAATGCACCAAGACCTCTGCATTAGGAAGACTCAAGTAGGCTCATTTCCTCTTCTCCTTCAGTGGTAATGGCTTCCTTCCTTAAGAGCTCCTAATTGCCTCTCGTTGGAACCTCCCTCCACAGTTAATGGGAAAAGAATTGGTACATATTGCCGGAACACCAGATGAGACTAAAAGAATTGGCATGCTTACAAAGCAGAAAAGCCTGGGTGAGGAGAACTCTCGGTCATCGAGGTAACATACTACACTCTCTGTTAGTCAACGGTTCTGGATGTGGAACTCACATAAATAGACTTTGGATGCGTTTTTATCAAATTACTAATTGGTTTCCCGAAGTACGGTACATAAGGTATACAACATAGTGGATGGATACTTGAATAGCCCTGAAGAAGTCAGAGATGCGGAGGCATTGTTAACTGACGAAACACGTGTTGGCTAGAGAGGATTTGAAGGAAGTTACATGTGATTAAGCCGAAGATTTTAGCAAACTTCAAGAATAAAATCAACGTTGAAAAGAAGAATGATTGGACTTCTTTGAATTACATGAGGAGTTGTGCTCAGGACATTGTATTTCTATTTGCATAGGATCGGGTGTCTGGTCCTTATCTAGGGACAGAGTGGCTGTCCCTGTCCTTGGAAGCACACTGTATTGTTTGTTTGGACTTATTTGTGGGATAATTATAGTTACACTGTACGCATAGAAGCCTTGCCACTGTGCTTTTTGTTCTTACCAGATGAGACTAAAGCTGCCCTGGTTGGAATGAGGGGGACCGGAGAGAAGATTTTGACAAACAAGTGCATGTAGTCCTCATACTACTTGCTGGTAAATGTGAATACCCCTTCAATGGTCTATGGTATGTCACTTGTTGAGCATATAGTTCACCAGAGCTTCTTGATGTTATCAAAGGTTCTTAGCACTAAATTACTTTAGTCATTTGTATGGTTTTGGTCAACATGTAACTTTATGTAATTCTGCTTGTGATACCCCGGTCTGTTAAAGAGCTCAATGTTATGATGCTATTTCCCTTCTTGTCACTGTGTTTCTGTTGCCCAAGGGTGACCGGTCAGGCTTAGAACACTGCTGCGTTCTGGGTGGTCCGGTCATTCTTGGAGTAGCGGTTGTCGGAGGCAGGAGTCTGGGTACCCTGTCTTTGGAGAAGCGTAAATAAACGTACTTCGTTGGACCTCTTTGTGTCCAGTTTCCTTCTTGTACATTTTGGCGACGATCTTCCTTCAAGCTCTCCATCGGCAGGGAACGACTCCACCTTCCTGATCACCTCAATTCCAGAGCTGTTGTTTTGTCCTGCTGGGTTGTCTCCTACGCCGTCCTGCTGATGTTTCTGTGGTTGCAAGCAAGTGTGTGTGGCGCACATACGGAAGGTACTGTTTTTCTTTTCTTTTCTATTTTCCGTACGGATCGCGCTTTGATCTGCGCGCGCACCTCTCTCCAACGGCGGTGCATCGTTGCTAAGCAACATCATTGTGTATCCTTTGCCTGCCAACCATTTCTCTCCGCCCGCCAACCACATCATCAGCATGCCCACGTTTTTCACACAGCGTGCGGCCATTTTGATTGGATTTTCTCTACTTTTGCCAACCATTGCCTACCACGACCTCGTATCAGTACATCCAGCATATTCTACAGTGTTCAGCTGCTCTTTTATGCACTCCTCGCTCCAGCCTGTTATTGCTTAAATCTCCATCATTTTCATTGTCTGCAGATTCTATCTAGCAATTACTACTGTGTTCTGCACACCATTTCTATATTTTTTAACACATCACCTTCTCTTACAGGAAACAAAAGAAATACACAATGAAAGAATAAACAATGCAAAACATAAGGCAAATATGCAAATAACATAAGTAATGAACAATGTAGAAAATACATATTTGCAGGGTGAAAACATGAAACAACAAAATCAATATAAAATCACCATATTTTCTTGGAATGCGAGTTTTCCGTACCTGTTTAACCACAGAACAACTTTTGATGGGACTAGGTTGTTGCACATCGGAATTACCATCAAATGCTCGAGCATCCCTCTTGGAATAAAGAGCAAACCTCCTAAAATTCAATTTCTGCCCATTCTCTAAAACCACATGCCAACTATAAACTTCTTTGACTTTTAAAGGCTCCGAAAATGTGTTCAAACCTTGCTCTCTTCTGCCCAATTTTACCTTAACAAGATCACCCACTTTGACTGGAATGCACAACATGAGAAGATGACATACTACTTCATGCATCCACTGCGGAGTGAGTTTTGTTTTGGACACTCTTCCTCGCATATTTTCAAATGGAACTTCATTAGTGACACTTTGAGCAGTAGTATTGTAAGACCATATCATATCATCCACACATCTTTGAATGTCACGACCACCTTGAACAGCCAACTGAATGGTACCTTTAACCACTCTGTTCATATGTTCAACCATGCCATTCCCCTGAGGGTTATAAAGTGAAGTATAAATAAACTTACTTCGTTGGACCTCTTCATGTTCAGTTTCGTTCTTGAACACTCAACATACTCTTTGAGTAAGTCCTTCTTCTCACACCTGCTGACAGTGGGAGTGACGTAGACCACCTTGAGTTCTTCTGCTGCAGATCAACAGCATTCCAGACACAACTATAGTGACAAACATGCAGCCCATGGTCTCCAAAGCCCCTTCGAGTGATACACTCAAAACAGCTTTTTAATGAGAGGGTTTCGAGCCCTCTACAGGTATAGATCCTTGTGCGCGCGCACACCATTGTCAGTCTGGGGCACACACTTCGATGCTACTCTAAGCGTAACATTCACAGTGGCCAAGGTGTGGATTAGAGCGGTAATGTTGAGGTCCAGGTCGATATTGTATCTTTACAGTGAGATGAGGTTAGCCGGCTCATGTATATCTTCTTCAGGACTACTCTTGTGCAGGGCGTAATCCAACTCAACTTTTCTAAGTAGAGTTCTGCTGCTGCAACGTTTCTGACTACCTTGGACTTCCTCTGAGGGACAGACTCTGGGAAAGTGATGTTATAAAACACGTGGGCAGCACTGATTGTGTGGTAGTGTGTTTCCGCAGCAACCACAGAGCTTTCTCTCTTTTGGATCTGTGGGCTCAGCCTGGGCTTCTGAGTTTAGGGCCCATAAAGTATGGCGGCCAGCCAGGATATCGAGTCTGCAAATGGATCACATCTACCCTCCTTGTGGAATGCCGCCCACCTGTTGAATATTTACTTTTTGCTTTGCAGAAATAAACTAGGCCTGGGCGGAGTTCGCGGAGAGTGCAAAAACACTCCGCCGTGCTACACTGAGCTGCGCAAGTGGCGTAGTGCGTTAGAAATGATGATTTTCTTGGTGATTTTCAGCACTGGGTGTTTGTCCGCACTGTTCAATCTTCGCGAACGGCACCATGCACAGAGCAAGCGGGCGCTGCTTCCTGTCTGCCGCTCGATTTTTTACTCGAGCAGCAGCTTTCTCAATGCGAACAGATGGTTTCTCAACGCAAGCATACGTGACCACTCACAATGAGAAATCCGACCACCCGCGTTGAGAAATCTTTCCGGGAGGTTGATTTCCCACACTCGCGCTCGCCAATATGACTTTGACGATCGCGAATGAGGAAAAATCTCGCCCCAGGTGGATTCTCCTTGCTCGCCAACTTGACGTTGACGAGCACGAATGTGAAAAAAACTCCGCTCTGCTATGCGGAGCGGAGTTTTTCATCACTATGAGGGCCCCACGTACCACGGAAAACTCTGAAAACTCTGCAAGCGGAGCGGAGTTCATCGCCCAGACTTAAAATAAACCCTAAAACAGACAAGGCAGGCTGTGAATGTGTCATCCACAGCTCCAGCTAATGTATCACCTTCGTGAGCCATTCTGACTTCCAGTGCATTCATTCCTCTCCTCCCAGTGACGGCCTTCATCGCTAGTTTTCGGGTTCTGGACATCTAAATGTAGACAGGCACTCGCACGCTATCTGCTCGCATGGTTGGTGTGCACTTCAGACTTCATCCAGAGCGTGAGATAGTCCAGGCCATGACACATAGGGGCCGATTATGATTGCGGAATTTCCGCATCCTCTGGGTCGGTGGAAGCCACCGCCGGCCCAGAGGATGCGGAAAAACCGCAGCGGACCCACCAAAGACCCACCGCCACATTAGGATGGCTGGTGGGTCCTGGTTTCCGTCCGCAGCTTTTCCGCCGCAGTTGGCTTACAACCGCGGCGGAAAAGCTCTAATATGGTGGTGGTGTCTCTCAGACACCGTCCACCATATTAGGATGGGCTTCCAAAGATGCTTTTCCGCGGCGGGTTTTCCGCCGAGGAAAAGCATATGTATCTTCACTGCGGGGGACCGTTGCGGGCCCCCTAGGTGAAGGGGGGTGGGGGGGTGCACATGGGGGGTACCTATGGTACCCCCCTGCATTTGTATACAGAAATTGGCAGGCACCGCGCGGTGCCTGCCGCTTTCTGCATACAAATGCATTGTATGCATTTTTAACATTGCGGCGGGTGCAGCTTGAAGCTGCACCCGCCGCAATGTTAAAGATATAGGATGTGACCGTGACACAAATAAGATTCAAAAAGTAATGTAGTGTTTGGGGTTGTCTGTACTAATAAGACTTTATTACTATCCAAAGCACTCATTCTTTGCAAACTCAGAATAACATCAGATTGAGAAAAAACAATAAGGCCTAAACCCATGACTTGTAGTTTTAATGCAACTTCTTGATGCTGGTTCATAACTCACTATGCTGTATTAGAACGACTGCAATTTATGAACTGGAAGTAGCGAGGATCTCTGTTTCAAAAGCAGTACTGTCTTCCCTATCAATAAAAAAATAGAAATGTGTGATCTGCATATTACATTGTGTGTTTTACAGCAGCCACATTAACCCCCCATGTTACTTAATGAGTCAAAACTGTGACTGGACAAAACACCCGCAACTGTATTAGCCACAAGACTTACCTTACAGCTAATATAATCCTCGGGAAATTGCTGAGCACACTAAGATCTCTGCAACAGGTGTCTTCACCGTTTACAACATTTTGAACCATCACTTTGTCATTGTTGACAATTTATTTGTGGCAGATTTAAAAAAAAAAGAATTGAATAAGTTGCCTCTCACACTCTTTTTTTGGGATAACTCTACCCCTCGTTAATCAACCCTCTTTCCTATGCCACACATTGAGTGAAATGGGGCACATTCAGACCACTGACTCTTGTGTGTGTGGAAAGGCTGCTTTATTGAAACAGGTGCATAGCACATAGCATCCTTGGCCTAAGGCCATACAGAACTACAACCTTACTACACATTTAATAATCTACATTCCATACCCTCCCAACCCCACCCCTTATACATACCCTTCCAACTTTGACATCCTGACCTATTGTACTTCTCTTATCGTCTCATTTTAAACTTCCCCTTCGGCCTAGCTGTGAACGAATTATTCTATGCTCAACTTGATATGCCTATGATGTAACATTTTAACTCCAGGACATCCGGAGTTGTTTCCCTTCTGCCTGCCTAGCCTATATTAACCAACGTAACCTCAAGTAAAGGCCTGCAAACTTGTAGGCCAACTGCCCCACCTTTGCACCTGTCTCACTGCGACCACAAATAAAAGCCCTATCCCTAAGCACCTGCTGCAACTACCATCACATAAAATACCTATTCTTCTCTCAAATCGCTAACCCATAAGGGTTGGGTGGGCAGGAGAAAATTGGCACTACTCTAGAGTGTGCTGCCACCGTGTACCCCTACAATAAAATGGTAGCGGCCCAGAATGTTGGACTATATATCCATTGGGCTACATCTTTTACCAGATGTAGCCCAAAGTGCCCAGTCAACTAGTTTGCCCCTTTCTTTCCCCAACACCCCTGGGAGACAGACCTCCCTTTGGTCTTCTGTCCTTCAAAGCCCGATTGGGTGAAATGGGGCACATTTAGACTACTGACTCTTGTATATTTGGAAAGGGCTGCTTTATTGAAACAGGTGTGTATCACATAAGCTCCTCGGCCTAAGGATTTACAGAACTAAAACCTCACTATACATTCAATAACCTACATTCCATACCCCCTCCCCTAACCCTACCTCCCATATATATATATATATATATATATATATATATATATATATATATATATATATATATATATATATATATATATATATATATATATATATATATATATATATATATATATATATATATACCCTTTCAACTTTGACATCCTGACCTATTGTACTTCTTTCCAGGTCTTCTGGTGGGGGTTCGCTAAGACCGACCATTTCTGCATGCTTAGCCTATATTAACTATCATCAATATAACAGGGGGAGCCCAATAAACCATGTGACGTCTGGGTATAAAACATTAAATAATGAAAAATTATGCCTATGGTGTAGTTGTCAGTATTTGTTGCAGGACAGATACTTTTAATTATCTTTCCTTGATGAAATTAATCTCATAAGAATTAAATCAATCTTGAGTAATATTTTACACTCATTCATCTAAGTGCAATCCAACAAATTCAATAAATCAAGAAAAACGGGCAAAGGTTGGTTTGCATATTTAGTTTAGTAAAACATATCTTTTTCAAAGAAAATTAATTCTCTTTTCTATAGCCTATATTAACCAACATAAGCGTAAGTAAACACCTGAAAACTTGTGGGCCAACCACCACCAGAAAAATGTACAAACTGACTTTTTCTGCCCACTGTCCCCACAATACTGACAACTCATTCCTGCCTCCTCAAGGTCCTAAATAAAAACGCCCTCAGCTCCACCAAATATAACCTCATCCCATACTATGCACATTGTCATCCCTCAAAAACTGAACCTCCTTGCAACGGCGATCCACATGTTGTAACCATCCTATACCTGCGTCCCTACGAAAATGTCTTATCTCCCTATTCACCTTTCTCCTGGCTTTATCTATATTTGATTGGTGGACCGCAACTCTCCAACACCTCCTAGGGATATACTCTGTCTAGGCTACGAAGCACCCTGACCACTGCGCTCTTATTTCTCTCAAATCCTATTTCATGGATTGTAAGAATGGCAGGCCCTTCTCCACTACCATGCCATTCTCCCCCAGATAAATCAGCAATATATCCGGACAAATATCCTTCCTCATCAATTTGTTGAGCTTGGGCAACAACTCCTGTCACCTCATGCCCCCTCTCCCAAACCAATCGATGGACAAAGAGCTATAGAGAAAACCCAAGTTCCTACCCCCACCCACTCTTCCCCACCACCTGTTCCACCCACTGTATGAAGGAATGTACGACAATCCACGCCAACAAGCCAGCAGCCAAAGCACCTGGAACTGAATCTGAAAAAAACACATCATTGGGACAAAGCTGCATCCCTTTGCCCAACCTTCGCTCTAACATCCCTCTGGTAATATTGATGATGACCACCTGCCTGACCGCATTATTTGCCCCTAGGCCACCCTTTTCTACCTGCCTTTGTTGCTGCCCCGATCCTAAAGGAATGCATACCTGATTTCAAAGACTACTTTATTATGCGAACACTGTATTCCCAGAGGGGAAGAATGTTGTTTAGCCACCATTTGCAAATGGTACTAAGTGATGGGCAAAATTGCTAGTTCTCTGAAAATGTTGCAACATTCTAAAATGGTTTTGATATACAATGAGTAGGATGCTAAAAAATCTTCAATTCTCCAGTTGTAGAACTAGCAAAGGCTGGCTTCGCGTTTGTGGAGAACAGTGGAAAAAAGTTCAATGGCAACTGTCCATTGATAATTAATGCCCATAGATTGGATCGTTTTTTGCTGTGAAATAACATTGGGAATATTGTAGCATTCTGGCCGTACTGCGAACTGTGCATAAGGACAATAGCAGAGGACTTCTGAGCAGCTACTATAAAAGTGGGCAAGAATGACGTACCCAAGAATCCAGATGTGGTCTTGGAGTGTTGGGTGTGTTACATGCACACATCAAGTGTTGTGTACAGGCACTGATCTCCCGCCTGATCTTGTGTACCTGTTGCATTTTCATTAGTTTTAGGAAAAGTAGAAGCCTCCCAAGTCAATGAAGCTATACCACATCACCTTGACTGGAATGGCACAGGTCAGCTGAAAGCACAGACTCCACTATGGCCTGTGGGCATGATTCATTGGCCAAGGTACTAATTGACCTGTCTCAGGTTGCAAGAGTGTCCCGGGCTGTAGCTTCTATTGGTGCAGTAGGTACAGTAGCACCGGGGACCTGGGGGTCCACTGAACACTAATTATTGCAATATATTATTATTTAAACAGTGGCCAGGTAGCCTATTTCCTTCCTTGCACTAGGACCCATGACACACTGGCTACGCGACTTAGAGTGTCCCCACAGTTTCAGAAAGGTGTACAAGACAGTTTAAGAATTGTTTTGAAACATGTATTTTTATGGAATTTTTTTGTGCTCTTGTGAGGCAGCAGAAAGACAAAAATAGAACCTGAGAGGAAGAGTTGCAGTCTACTTGTAAAGTCAATTTTAGACCAAGGAGACGTTAGTTATGAATACGTGCGACTGAATGAATAGATGTTTGTATTGCACCCATTTGAAACTAACCATCTCTAGGGGGTAATCCAGATTTCCTCACTTGAACTGCATTGTTCAGCAATAGAAAAATCAATTCATCAGCCTGATCCACAGTTAGCTTACATAACATAATTGGGAAGCGAAATATCAATGTTAAGTTTGATACACAAACGTATATCAGTGACATTCCAGGCAGTGTCAATTTATCTGAAATCTTATACATAAACTCGTCCTACATTCACAACCATTTCAACTCTTATGACTATAACTTCTTGCGGATCAACGATCATGGTAAGTCATAACTAAAATATGCACTGCATGGACTATCTGAACTCTCATACTAAAAAGATTATTTCAATTACAGAACAATTTAACTCTTATAACAGACCTTTGCTGTACATTACTGGACTTCATAACTCACAACTCAACCTTGTTTCAAGTTTCAAATGATTAATTTTTCTAATTACAGCAGTTTTCACATTATGGATCACCATAACTCATTATTAACATGTGTTGGGCGTCTTAGACCATCTTAACTTCTAAAACCTGTTGTAGGTTACAGACCATATTCACTTTTATAATATAACTTTTAACTCATCATTAAGTGCCTTAATATGTGTTTGGCGATCCAACCGCCGTAGAACTGTGTCTGCTGCCACCAGTAGCCCACGGCACTGGGGGTCCAAAGGCTGCCGTATCACGAGTTGACAACGGGGCGGGAGGTGTGGAGGCGGGGATCTTGCTGCAGTGGTTAGTTTTTCCAAATATAATGATGTTGGTGAGTGCAGTTCGACTTCTTATGTGTCAGATGCACACACATGCACGATATATATGGAAAAATACCATCTTGAGGCCATATGTGGGAAGTCCTTGCAATGGGTACATGGTACGAAAAAGACTCACCTATATATCACAGCACAAAAGGTTGTAATCCTCGGGGTGAAAATCCTGCTGTGAAGGGGGACCTGGAGACAGGCCAATCTGCTCTTGCGCGGTCAGGGCAGCAAGCAACCAAGTACTTTGTCTCTCTCGCTTGCATGAGCAGGGTGCCAGTCTGGCTAGGGTCTGAGCCGAGAGCTCAGTAAGGCTTTCCCAAATAGGGCTTGTCTACCTTTGGGAGATTTCAGGAGCTTGAGAGGGGCTTGGAATGTGAATCCCTTCTTAAAATTTTTGCTTCCTTTAGTCTAGCAAGAGTAGGTGGAATTTGGGTCTTTTACATAGTAGTTTTTGCTCAGGTTTCCAGCCTTGATTTCTCTTCCAGTTCCTTCCCAAGTATATTTGTTCAGCAATAGGCAGTGTGTTTTCCTCTAAAAACTGCATGGCTATAGCTCATGTCAGCAATTGCCATTCTTGCCCTTTTGGCACCCTTTTACTAGTTCAATTCTATTTCTGCTTGGTGAATGTTGCTATATGAATTACTGGGTCTTCTCTGATTATTCTGCTTTTTTGGTAGACAAGTACATAGCATCCTGATAACCCTACTGCTAGGATGGTACTCTGTATCTGCCTATGTGTTGTGTTGAAGACCCTATTACAATTACAAGACATGCATCTATCTCTCACACAGCTTCACCCATCACACCACTAGTGGCCAGAAACTACATCTCATAACAGGACAACTACACCTTTTTGGTCATCACACACAACATGAAAACACTTCCTCCTAGCACAAAACTAAAAGAAACCATGACATGATGTAGTCTGTTATCTGTGTGGATAAGCACTTCAGCATCCCATATAGCGGCAGAAAGAACTATACAAATGCAACAGTACAATAAGATACTGTACTCATAAAAATAGCAAAGATTCAAAACATACTGTGGACTCCAGTGCCCAGTTTAAGCCAGTCGTTGCCAGTGGCGGACCAGCACTTATTGTACCGTATCAGACATTTACCAATAGCAAGAGGAGGAAAAAAAAACACAAAGCAGATAGGTGGAGGAAGAGAAAGACGAAAAAAACGTCATAAATGAAGAAAATAGAAACCTACAAGATTGTGATAAATAGGAACAGAATGTCTTGTACTGGGTTTAAGAGGAATTGGGTGAATTCAAGACTACACAGCTTTGGTATTCGGTGCACTGACTGACTCAAGGCCTTACGAGTTTGGGGGTCCGACCGCCTGAACACCGCGGCCACAGGTACTACTCACTATTCAAAAAAACCTGTTTGCACCTAAGTGCTAGCATGCTCCTATTAAAAGTGCTGTAACAGTGCTGAGAAGTGCAGGTAGTCGCCCCTTCAAATTAAAGAAGCAGAGGTTCTCCGTGATGTCCTCAGACGCTTCCTCTGCCATGAATTCTCAGATCAGCTGCTGGGAGATTCAGGACACACGGGCCCCTCCTCCCCAGCGACTCTGCACTTGGCATCCCCACTTCCTGCCTGTCTCTGAGTCACTAATACTTTCCAGACGGATCTGTCTGCTTAGGAAATTGCCTGGGATATTACAAAGAATCGAGAGGAAGGGTGGGAGGAGACAAGGATCATTGGATCACGGCTCAGCACGCTGCATTTCCAGACGTGTTTGTGTTATGTCCGTTTGTTATAAGCACGCATTCCTAAAATGGCTGCTGCCGCTCTGACGTGTTTCACCGAAGAGGGAGGGTCTTACTAGAGGGTACCACCACTCTTTGGCTAAAATTCCGGAAACACTATCTGGCCAGTTTCTAAGATCTCAGGGGTTTGTGGATAAAAGAAAACCTCGAGGCACAGCGAGATAAAGTATTTTGCCTTCGATCAGGCTGTTCATCAACTGGGGAAGCTAGGACTAAACTCACAACCCCGTTTTGTAAATTCGCTAATAGAAAATGTTTATGTGGGTAAATACCAAGATCATTGGTGACTCACAGACCTGCAAACTGCCAGCAAAGGTGCCAACCACCGGCCAACACCCGGACAACAGGGTTCGGATCCAATAAAGATGCAAAGCCATTCTTTGTTTCTGATCAAAATATTTTATTGATATTTTCAGTTAAAACATTAAATGCATTAACATAAAATACAAATTCAATGTATAATACAGAGCAGAAACACGAGGTAATACTGTGGGCAAAAGGTATAGCGTATAACACAAGGGTGAAAAGTCAAACCGAACCTGCCCCTCTGTTATCACAGCTCCCCAGGGCTTTTAATTGCCATGAAATGTGGTATAAGACACAACAAGCAGTGGCCATGCCTGAGTGATTGAAAGTGGATGTAAAGAATGACTTCTCGCTGTAACTCCTGCTCCCAAAATATGCACTTCTCTACCCTATGAAGACTGCTGATTGGCTCCCACCATAGTCATCCTTTTTCTGTAGAGATGCGTGTTTTCTTTGGCAGTAACGCGCGAAGGGAAGTAGGCACTTGGTTTCTATCCCAGAAATAATGAGTTCAATGCTGTCAACTTGCCACATGGCATTAGAGTGAATTTGAGCCAGGTTTTTTTTTCAAGCAGTAGCACTGGGCATGCTGGGACTAGTAGGTATGTATATTTTATATAAGCTAAACTACAAGGCCCAGCAGGTTGCAAATTCTTAATTTAAGAAAACAGGACTGAGAGGCACTCTCGTGACATGGGTTATGTTATGTTATGTTATGTTAAGGGAATTTTGTATAGCGCACTGTCACCGGAGGTATCATGGCGCTGAAAGGGTGCTGAGGAAACAGAGGGATTTTAGCGGGATTGTGGGAAAAGCCAGGTTTTTAATGATTTGCGAAATTGAATCAGAGTACCGGAAGTCCTAACTGAGAGGGGGAGAGAGTTCCAAAGTTTGGGGCCGAGAAAGGCAAATCTTCGACCCCCAGATCTACAGAGTTTGAAGGGAGGGACCACCAGAAGATGTAAGTGAAGTGATCTAAGGTTACGTGAGGGACAGTAGGGGCAGATCAGGGATTTCAGAAAGGCGGGACAGGAACCAGAGAGAGATTTGAAAATAAGACAGCCAACCTTGGGTGAGTTGGCAGTCGGGTGATGTCGAGGTTCTGTAGGTTCTGCGTGTACCAGAGTTTAGGGAAGTTGCAGTTGCAATATCCATGGTTTCAGTGCAAACAAAGCATAATGCTCAACCGCAAGGCCAGCATTTCTTTTGGTTTCAATGTCACAAACATGGATTTTGGGCCCACATCAAAAGTTATTTTCCTGTAACAAATGATATAATATAGCAATTCATTACTGGATACCTTATGATTACTGGGATTGGCGTATGATGTATGAAGGGACCGCAAACAGACCTGCTATGACTGGGGGGGAGTTGACAGAATACTTGTCACCGGACGACTCCAACTTGCTCCACCCTGCACTTCCCAAATAGTTGCATGCTCTGGATACTGTCATCGTATCATGTCAATGCTCGGGCGCCAGAATGCAGTCCATCTTGGTACATTGCACTAGTTGATACCCATAACAACAATCAAATAAAGGAGGACTGTAAAGCAGTCCTTCAGGGCAGACCTCTGACTTGCTTCGCTTCTTTTATAGACCTGTTTCCTCCCCCAAACCCATAAGCTGTGTCAATGGACATCCTCCTGCCAGAGCCAGGACAGGACACTGGAGGTAGAACATAACAAGCATTTGCAATGCAATAGCTCTCGCATTTGCGAGAGTTTAAGCTATTGGCATTATAAATGACACTGCTTTTTATTTATCTGTTTTGATAATTAACACATAAATTAAAGGCATTGTCATTTACAATGCCAATAGCTCAAACTCTTGTAAATGTGAGACCTATTGCATTTCAAAGAAGCGGCCGCCATTGTCCCTGGCTGCATGGAAAGTGAGAGCGCGCATGGCATGCTGACTGTTGCAGGAAAGCATGCTGTGCCTGCAGTAGGAGAAACTCATTAAAGAAAATAATGCTTACAAACTAAATAAGACCTAAACTAAATAAATCGTAATGGGAGATTACAAGACATGGCAGTACTAAGGCGGGACTAACACGTCTATTAACGAATCAGAAGCCAACATTTGCGAAGGACGATGACACAAGCCAATGACAAATATGGGCAGTAAATGGGTGGGCCTTCAAGTACATACTCCAATACAGCATGCCTCGCGGAGCAGCGCATGCGCTGCCCAGGCTCGACCTAAAAGTTATAAAGGCAATGACAAGGCCTTCAGAGCTAACCCCAGAGGCCCTGGAACAAAAAGAATTGCATCTATCCCTCACATTTCTTCATTCAACAAACTACCAGGTGCGGCATCCAATAAGATAATAACTATGCCTTGGTGTACATCATTTAACACATGAAAACAGTTCCTCTGCACGGTCAAAATAAGACAATACTCTTGCAACCAAGCACCGTACAAAGCGTAGCTTTCTATCTGAGTGGGTAAGTTCTAAAGCGCTCCACATAAGGACAGTTAGCAGTATACAAATGCTACAAATCTATACCATACATTCACCTACTTAGTAGAATACCCCCAGCACTAAATACAGCATCATAGAATACTTGTTTTCAGGGCGCTCTTGCTTCCAGTTCTTCAGCGTCACTGAGACCAAAAAGCCAACCATCACAACAATGCCACAGAAACTATAAAAGCCCAGGCCCAGGACACAATCTAAAATTCCTTTTTGGAGTAAAAGTACACCAGCTAAAACATTATTTACAAGTAGAGGACGCAAGCGCCACAGAAGACACCAACCAAAGAATTCTAGACACTTATACAACTATTTCTATCACTTGAACTTCCTATAATTCAAATGATCGCTCAAATAGAGCACAAAGCAGTCTGAATCAACAAGATGGCGGCTGCTGAAAAAACAGCTCTTACCAGAAGAGTTTGAGGAGACATTTGCCAACATGCATTCCAGAGCCATGGTTAAAGCAATCACACAGAGCATTCACACTTATCTAAAGGCAACTGCTTGCAGATCACTGCAAGGGTCTTAACCTTCAACTATGGCAACGGTATGCCCCACTGGAGCATGGAAAGGAACAGACAGGATGATATTGGTTCTTTGACCATTTGATAGAAGAATTCAAAGGGATTTCCCACTTCAGAACCACAAGCAGCAAATGATTACTGTACTTAGAGGAAGTCTTTGGGTCCACAAACACAGAACGTGAGAGCTCTCTTGTCATCATGAACATGAAGAGGCCCCGGAGGAATGGACTTGAATGAATCCCATTCATGTGCAAAAGGCATCAAGACTGAGGTTGAAGTTTGACCAGAAGAGACAGGAAGTTGAAGTTAGCAGAGTCGCTCAAAAATTTAGAATAACTTTTATATTTGAAAGATTAGGAGCTCCTCTAAAAACCTGGATCTAAAGAAGAAAGTTTTTTTTTTACAAGAACACACGGGATAGTTTCACATGCAACAGAATGATATGAACCGATCAACTTAAGAGAAGAATTTGGTAATTCATATTTTAAGCCTGATTAGGATGTCGGTGGGACTGCCACCGACAGGCCGTCGGTGGTGCCACCAACATCCAGAAGAGGGGAAACAGTCAGAACAATACAGGCAGAGCCACGCGTGTTCCAACTTCACAGGAGATACCACGCTTGCCTAAACGACACATAATATGCCTTAACCACACAAATGCGTGGTTAAGGCAGTGCGCGGTCTAGCTGCTGGCTGGTGGAAGCAGGAAGGTTCAGGAAAGGACGCAGCTTGGTGACGTTAGTGAGCCTGGGTCTAGGGCCGCGTGTTGGAGGGGATTTGTATGATTTTGGTGGGGGTCAGGGTAGTTTTCAGGGCTGAGGGAGTCAGGGTAGTTTGCAGGGCTGGGGGGGTCAGGGTAGTTTTCTAGGCTGGGTGGGGTTCAGGGTAGTTTTCAGGGCTGGGGGTAGTTTCAGGGCTGGGGGAGGGGGTTGTTTTTTAGGAGGAAGGGGGTAGTTTTAGGTGACAGGGCATGGGCTAGGGGGGCGATTTTAGAGTTCAGGGCTGGGGACAGGGATCATAATACTTTTTAGGGCTAAGGTGGGCAGGGTAGTTTTGGGGGCTGAGGGGTCGGTCGTTTATAGGGCTTAGGTGAGGTTGGGTCGCTTTTAGGGTGCGGTGGTCGGGCCCTATTAGTACTTAGGAGATGGCGGGGTCTTTTTCAGGGCTGGGGGGGTCTGGGTAGTTTTTAGGGCTTAGAAGGATGGCAGGTAGTTTTTAGAACTGAGGGGCACAGAAGTTTATCGGGCTTTGGGGACAGGGTGTTGGTTTTCAGGAGCTATGGGATCGTTTTAGGACTCAGGTCAGGGCAGGGGTCGGTGGGTTAAGACTTAGCTGCCAAGACTTAACCACAGATATGTCTTTACAATACAAGCCTTAACAACGCATAATTCGTTGTAATGACTTGTGTTGTTGAGACTTCGTGGTTCCATCACACAACCCCAGCAGAGCGGTCCGTCTGCCGCATTATGATGTGGTTGGTCCGACCGCATTGGTACAAGGGACCGACCAACGCTTCTGACGGGCTAAAGAAGCCCATCTGAGTCATATTCCCTCCAATAGGGGCACAGCCTGCTCAGGCACCGCCATAGGGATTACGATGTTCCTTTCCAACTGCCTTTCCATGGCAGTCAGACCCCCTAGAAGGGCCCCCGAAACCCTTGGGCCCCTATTATGAGGCTCGGGTCACACCTGTGTTGCCCGCTTAAACATCCATGCCCCATGTGCCAGGCACATGTTCACTCTGTAAGCCCAACTCCCCCTCATTTACTCCACTTCACCACACCCTCTTATTTGCGGAAAGGTGAACGATTAACATCTTCACTTCAAACCACTAAGAAGGGAGTACATGTTACTGCTCAGAAACACATAGCAAGCATTGGCAAAGTTAATAGGTCTGACGTTGGCTGACGGCCTCTTGGCTTAGTTAATGGTTGTTTTTTCATGTTTTATGAAAAAATGTATTGTTGGGGAGATGCCTGGTCCTGACCAAAATAAAAGCAAATTGGCTAGAAACAGCAAGCATTTGCAAAGCAATAGGTGTCACATTTGCAAGAGTTAGATCTATTGCCGTAAATGAAAATGTGTTTTATCTATTTGTTTTGGTTTGCAGTGCAGTGTCCTTTGGGACCTTGTAAGTGTTTAGCAATGCACTATCCAGTGCAAGTAAATAAATGCATACCAAGGATACGCAGGATCTGACCTTGTGTAATGTAATAGGCGCTTGTGTAAAACACTCCAATGTGTCTAGGAGGGCAGCACGACCACGTTCCTTCTTATCCAGCTGGTCAATGAGGAAGAATGACAATAGGTCCCTATTGCTATTGTGGTGAGTTTCAAAGTGGCGTGCCACGGGGTAGCTTTTATCCCTGTTGGTTATGCCACGCATGTGCTCCAGGATACGTTTTTTTTGCCGGGTTGATTGTACTTCCGATGTATCTCTTGGAGCACGGGCATTCCAGGCAATAGATTACATATTCTGAATTACAATTCAGTAAATTTGTAATCACTCTTATGGGGCGTGGATCATACTTTGATCTCACCACAATAGCAATAAGGACCTATTGTCATTCTTCCTCATTGACCAGCTGGATAAGAAGGAACGTGGGGGTGACAGAGTTAGATCATTAAGAGCATTGGAATCCAGGCACATCATTGACCTCCAAAGCATGCAACCGAGAGAATCAAACAATGATGAGGAACTATGGGTGCATCTGGAATAAGTCCAACACAAAGGGTGAGAAGGGAGTCCGTCTCTGTCAGTAGAAATAACTTGTGTCACGAGAGATCTTTGAAAATGCAAAGCAAAAAGGAAAAAGAAGGGGGAGAATGTGGAGATGCATATTCTCTGATCACCATTGTTCCATACCACTCTTGAACAATAATGTAGATCATGAACTGTCCAGCTGTACTGACAGACATGCCCATACAGGGCGTAATTGCTAAGCAGGGATTTGTGTAACAAGTAATGATGCCCATACAGGGCAAGACTACATAATCGCATATTCATACATGATTAATCGGGGGCATTGGAAATAAGATTAGATGGAACATTGATGTATATAATGGTCAACGTTCTTTTACCAGAAAACATTGCTATACCATATAACACGAAATAATGTGCATGAACTATACTTGTTTCTCTCTTTTTTATTGTACTTTGTACTGAGAGGACGGTCTTTGATTATAAGCACATGTAAATAGCAAGGTGGAAGGACATGATTATATTTATGAATTTATTTTTTTCTCTCCACTGTCCCTTTCAAATCAAATTGTACATATGCGACTAAATGACATGCAAAAATATCTATTTAGGTATTCCCACATTGTTTTTAAATTGCACGAGCACTTTGTATACACTAATTTCCCTACCGTGTAGATGTCTTAATAACATCGTTTTAATGTAATGATGCATATTGTAAGATGGCGGCCGATTTGGCAGAATTCAGTCCTCATTCTATGGTGAGGAGGAGGTGGGGATATAATGATGTCTTTCACTGTAATCTGGTTGACACTGACGAAGCCCAAGTGGTGAAACGCGTTTGTCGAGGGGGCAGGGGGTCTGCCAATACATTTTCCTCTGAAAAGAGACTTTGAGTGCCGTCTATCTTTCGTGCAATACAGCGGACTGTGGCGACTATATATATATTTATAAATAATTTTAAAACTATAAACTGAATTAAAATTAATAGTTTGTTTTAAAGTAAATATGTATATATATGTTATTATGTATGTGCGTTAAAAAATTCAATGTCGTTTGTTTTTTGTTGTTGTTAAAATGTATATTAAATCCACTTTATTTATTTTTTTATTACTTTTAATTTTGTATATATTTAATATTTATTATTTTAATATTTATATATATAACCAATAATTTGTACAACTATATTTTTAATATCGATATTTTGGGGGGATATTTTTGTACTTACCTGTTCAAGTATAGGGAGGCAATATTTTTGCATTCTATACTTTTTCATCGATATTTTTTACTTCTATATTCTTGACACCGATATTCAGTCAGTGAACCCTACATTGTGCAACATTATCCGTAAACTGAAATACATTGTAATGTGAAGATGGCCACTAATTACATTTTTTTTATACAGTGATTCATCCTGCCAAAGTGTTTTTTCTAAGAGCTGCAGGCAACAGGTGTTACTTCTGTGGAATTCAATGGAACTGTTGTAGATCTTGTCTTAAACTGTGAGCCCACACCTCGCTTTTCCCATTGTAAGATTACTGCAGGGCTTTAAGTGGGGCGGTTCCTGCCAGTGCTCAGCACCGGCAGTTCCAAAAAGCAGGTGCTAAGTCAGGTCCCAATAGGGCTCCCCATTTTTACTCTCACTGCGAAAAAAGAATCTTAACATGGTGCCGGTAGCACCTATCACTGGCCTCTGGTGTTACTGTGAAGAGACTCCTTTGTTAAACTCTCTGCCACAATCCGGAGCTATTCGGAAGGTATGATGACCTGAGAGTGGTCTCAAACCGTGCGCCGTGGAATCCGCAGTGGGGCAGGAGGGGCAAAGGGCAGAGCTCAGACTCGAAATGTAGCAGGTCTTACTTAATTGAGAGTTATAGTTATTTTACAGTCTCATAATTTAAGTATTGAAGCATTTTCAATATTATTTACAACAAAGTCATTGTTGTTATTCATTTATCTTATGCAGCTAGCAACCACTGACAAAGGCAATAGGCCTGGCTTGTTTCAGGTGTAATAGCAGTTGTTGCACTGTATCTGGATACAATAATGGGAAGAGGCAGCATAATACCAGTCGCTGGGACACTATGTTAAGCACAGATTTTTACACCCTTGATAACATAGACCAAGCCCCTCTGAGAGACCACCCAGTTTATTCATCCCACCTAAAGCCCTGGGTTACTTCATTTACATTGTTTAGGCTGGTGCCACAAACGTTTACAGTTTTCAGTAAAATAGAATTAGAAAAAGGAATTTTGTTGCAGACATAGCATAGGCATTTCAGTAGAGTTGCGGCCGTTTGAAGGCCGTTCATAGACCTCTGTTTGTGACAAAGAGAGTAATTTGTGAAATGTATCTATTTACAACAACATGACTGCTTTGTTCCACTGGTGATAGTCTCAGTGCTTTAAGTGGTCCAGGTCCTGCCGGTGCTCAGCACCCGCAGTTCTAAAAAGCAGGTGCTGCGACGGCTCCCTATCAGGCTCTCCGTTTTTGCCTTCAACCTCAGGGTGAAAAGAAAATCTTAACTCTGCAGCAGTATCACCCTTCACTGACTTTGATGTAACTCCAAAGAGACTCGGTATAGTTCTTTCACAATCTCATCATTTCAGAACAGAAGCATTTTCAATATTATATACAACAAAGCCATTGTTGTTGCTTATCTTATGCAACTAACAACCTTTGACAAAGCCAATAGTCCTGGCTTGTTGTATTATATATCTGGATGCAATGACAGAAACAGCAAAATACCAGTAGGAGGACACATTATGCTAACCACAGATTTCAGTTTATGTATTTTTAAGCCAAGCCCTTAATCACATTGGCCACGCCCCTTTGAGAGACCCTACCATTTTTTCATCCCACTTAAAGCCCTGGATAGTCTCAATCAGGGTGTTACACAAATGAAACTGTAATCAGTGGCGTTGCTTGACCATTTGCCGCCTGTGGCGGTCCCTTCGTTTGCAGCCCCGCGGCGCCTTTGACTGTAATGTCACACAAATCATATTGGTAACACAGGAATGTCACTCACAAGCCGTACATTTTAAAACTCGAAAGAGGGAGGTTTAAAAGAAAATCGGGGGAGTGTATTTTAGCATTGACACATCGAAGCAGGGTCGTTTTCAGTCGGGAGACATAAAAAGCGATTTATTGCTTCAAAAATGGGGAGACTCCGGCACGACTCAGGTGGTTTGACTAATCACAAGCAGGAGGTTGTACGTGTACTACTTCTATTTGTGTCGTGAGTTCCAAATTTGTGTTGTGACACTCTTCTTACATAGGGCCTCGCCGGCTGCATTTCTGGCTCACTCCATCTCCACTCAGCTGAAATGAAGCCGGAAATGGGGAGCAAATCACTCGCATCTTATCTAGAGGAAATTGATTTTCCAGGAATTTGCTGGTAAAATGTAGAAGATAACATCGAGTCTGGGTTACTTATAAATCCGCCACGCTCCCATGAACACTAACTCTATCTGCAGCAAAGTTAGACTTAGCCAGCAAAAAACACAATCTTCTCCACGAGACCGCGGGATTCGCAAGGCGCTCAGCCGGGATTCGGAAAGACTGGTCCGGTATTGTTTAGACTTTAGGACGTACTGTAAACACCAATTGGTGCCAATCTATTTTCAGCGATAAATTGATTCGCACTGTCGGGAGAAATGTGTGGCGAATCGAGGCAGATAATCGGGCCCATTCAGCGCTCCTGGCGTGGCCTGTGCCTACTCGCGTGATGGGGTCACGATGCACGCTGAGCGCGAGCGGGCAGACATCTTAAGAGGCGTCACATGATTGGCCCCTAACAGGGAAGGATGTGTCTGAAAAGTCACGAGAACAGAATGTCGAAAGCCAAATATTTTAGACAGTGTGCACGTCTGATTTTTTTTTAAAACAATGTAATTCACTAAACAGATAAAGGGTACGCAGTGTTGGCACCTGGACGTTTTTTTTTTACAGCATGACTGGCATTTAATGTCCCCGTCGGTATAAAAAATAGGAAATTCACTTAAATCCGGAATTTTTGTTCCTCGTTATATACTGAACACAGATAATCTAACAAGAAGACACTTTAACTGTTTTCTTCAGCTATATTAATGATGCCTGACTGATAAACAGTGCTTCATTTGTGAAAGAAAAAAAAGTAAGGGCCTAAAGTTTCGTTCAGTACTCCAGTTCCTGAGTTATCGAAAATCAGGTGCTGAATACCAAGGCTGTGTAGTCTTGAATCCACCTCATGCGCTCTAACCCTCCACCATACACTCCCGCTCTTTTCTCTTTTCTCTGTATCTCTCTTTTGTAGATTCTGTTTCGTCCTTGCTTCCTGTTTTTCTGTCTCGCTGTTCCTACTTCTTGCCCCCTTTTGGAAATTTTCTCTGTCTTGGTTGGTGTCAAAGTTTGCTGAGGAAAAATAAGTGTAGGTCGGCCAGTGCTTAATTTGAGCCAGGGGTTTCCGGTGCTCAGCACCGGCACTTAATTGTCAACACCGGCGCTAATGATGGTCTGACACATGGTGATGCTGTTTATTTAAATTAGAGATGAGCACTTCAACAGTTGTCAATTCAATATACCTTAAAATTACTAATACCTGTCCCCAAGCCATTCTTACAACTTTGGGGGGCTGGAATAATCTGAATTGCCACCCCTGAAGGAGAGTGATAGTATTTGTGATGGTACTGTCAATGGCAGTGCTGGCAGAGGCAATTTGTGGTGCAAGCTGCAGATGCCTCCTGGCACTTATTTTTTCGCAAACTAAGCACTGTCTGGTCTCCAAAAATGAGTGCTGTGGCCCCACCTGCAACCACCGACTGAAATTAAGCATTGCTAAAAAATAAAGTAAACACAGAGAGAAAATCCATGTTAAAAGTAAATATAAAGTCTTATTTAAACATCAAGCTTAGGCCTTTGCAGAGTCTTAGAACATAAACAAATGGCAAGTATTTTTTTTCATGAAAGGTGGTAACAGTACTTTGAACACTACGACAAAGCATTAAAGAGCTGTTCTTTCACTGCTATGCTAAGAACACACCTGGTAGCCATTTTTGATTTTTGATCCATCTCAATGAAACAAATTCTAAACTTAGCTCTATACTGGCCACATTTTGTGATCTTCCACAAGTAAATGTATCTTCCTCTGCCTTTTGTTTCTTTAGCTTCAACAATTGGGAGAACTTATAAACAAGGTAAACTCCAAAGGCAACATCTTTATGGCATTTGTAGTCACATTTTTGTCATTGGTTTAGTTTGGGTTTAGTAGCTGGCTGAAGGTGAGCATCATGGCATGAGATGATCTGCTAGCTATAGGTGATAGGCAGTCAATACAACCCTGTAACTATGCCAAGAGTCACATAATGAATTTGGAGCCTTAAGCCAGATGGCAGAGGTCCTTTGTTAAAGAGTTACTTCCCATAGGAATCCAAACTGAAGCTTCCCTCAGCGTGCCCAGTCAAGGGACCAATGACTCATGAGGCTCACAGACCTAGTATCCAGGTATCAATGGAAATTTTCCCTGCTTGCTTTAGTTCTATCCTAGGACTAAACAGAGGCGTTCCCATTCTCCTTGTCAGGCTCTTTTTACAAGCACTACATTGATGCAAGAAAATGGTTCCAGGATATTTGGTAATTTAAGTGGAACACTCTACTTCTAATTATACTGAATGCAAAAAACCAACGGTGGACTGCAGATGCCGCACCAACCCCTGATTATTTCCCAGAGTATCTTACAGTACTTGTATTCTGATGGTGTGCATACACAACTGCTGTACCCACCGTTGAGGGGTACAACCCGTGAACGGGAAACAAAATTACCAAGAAAATGGAGCCCAGTATCCGACCGGTGTTACTCCGTGACGCACGAACCTTAGTGCCACGGTTCTGGCCCTTATCAAGGTGGCCTACGTTCTAATCGCTCTACACTTTCGAATGATGACTTCGAGAAATTATTGAATCCAACCACCTAGCGAGAGTATTGCTCAGCATAAATAATTGCCCTGAAGAAGTTCTTTCGAGAACGAAACGCATTGGCTGTTGTTTTATATTCATATTTTGGATTTATATGATTAAAGACTTTTTCTACGAAGGAACTGATTGAGCTTCATTATTAATCCTTGGATACCTCGGTAGTGCGTTGTCTGGAAGAGTATGAGAGGTACCCCTTAAACAAGGTCAAGGGAAATAGGGTCAACCAACCAATGTACAAAGAAAGAATTCCCTTGAACAGAACTAGATAAACAAGGCACGAAGGTCAAAAAAACAATAAAAAGATTCACTAATGTAAAAAGAATTCTTAACAATTTATTGAAAATACAAATGCTAAAAAAGTGGACATACAAGAACCACTGTAGCAAAATTTAAAAAAACAACAATAAAACTGTTTGACATTCAATATTGACCAGCAAGATTGAAACATAAAGACAGAACACAGTGAGACATGAAGCTTGTACAGTACTAAATGTATATTCCAACTCTGTTTCCAATGCCTATGTTGTGCACACCACAGAATAGCATATCAACAAAGGTGTATGAGTCATGAATTATACTGTTATGGTGCGTCGACGCATTTCGGTGGGTTTCGACGTTTTTATCCACCTTTGTCAAGACAACATTTATCTGTCGTAGTGAGTGGGTCAATATGATCTCCCTTGAGATTCTCTTTTGAATGTGGTCCGATTTTCGGTATTAATCACACCAGAGCGTGTTTTAGTAAAGATTTGGGCTTTGTATATTCCCCTCTTTAGTTAAAAAAGTCATATGCAATAGACCCCTGATATTAGTGTGAAACATTAATTCACGACGCAAGGACACGACTGAAGCGCCTCTGGTCTTTTAATAAATAAATGAAAACGTACCACAATGCCTAAATAATAGACAACAGCTAAAGTCAACGCCTTCAAGTTCCAATATCAGGGGTCTATTGCATATGACTTTTTTAACCAAAGAGGGGGATATACAAAGCCCAAATCTTTACTAAAACACGCTCCGGTGTGATTAATAACGAAAATCGGACCACATTCAAAAGAGAATCTCAAGGGAGATCATATTGACCCACTCACTACGACAGATAAATGTTGTCTTGACAAAGGTGGATAAAAACGTGGAAACCCACCGAAACGCGTCGACGCACCATAACAGTATAATTCATGACTCATACACCTTTGTTGATATGCTATTCTGTGGTGTGCACAACATAGGTGTTGGAAACAGAGTTGGAATATACATTTAGTACTGTACAAGCTTCATGTCTCAATGTGTTCTGTCTTTATGTTTCAATCTTGCTGGTCAATATTGAATGTCAAACAGTTTTATTGTTGTTTTTTTTAATTTTGCTACAGTGGTTCTTGTATGTCCACTTTTTTAACATTTGTATTTTCAATAAATTGTTAAGAATTCTTTTTACACTAGTGAATCTTTTTATTGTTTTTTTGACCTTCGTGCCTTGTTTATCTAGTTCTGTTCAAGGGAATTCTTTCTTTGTACATTACCTCGGTAGTGCACCACTCCATTTTCTTGGTCACTCTACTTCTAATGTTAACCTCATGACTTCATAAACCTTTTATCTTGCAGTGCCTCTTCTCAGATCCTCATTCAGACGGCAACAGGGCAAGCTGGAGCTACTGGGCCCAACCGTGGGAGTTGAGGCGTTTTACTCTGGATGTCCTGGGGCCAGACCTACTATGGATCCTGAACCACTTGGTCAAGTACCCCTACAGCACTTAATTCTGAGTGGTAGCACAGGTCGAGCAGTCAAAACTTTTCAAGGGGGCAGGTACACACTTGGAGGTGAACAAAAGCTAATAACTCAAAATAGGCTTCTCCTCAGAAATAAATGATTGTCCAATCAAATGCTTGCTTTCATGAAAAAGAGAAGTATTTCAATAAAAAACACAAAGTAAAAATCAGCATTAACAAACAATACCCACAGTCCCCTGAGGTCAGGGCTCTAGTGTCTCATAGGCGGGTCCTTGAGTCCCACCCCCCTCTCTCTAGCGGTAGTGATTATTTCCCATTCACTATAGGTGATATTGAGGTTAAGCCCAATAGTAGTCTGAGTTTTAGGAGTCCCACTCCAACTCTTTACTAAAGTCAGAAGTGTTACAGTGCTGGAGAGCTATCTCGCAGGCAAGTTCCCCCCGGGGCCATCCTACCTGCACTAGAGGGTCCGAGCAACTGATGGTTCTGAACGAACCCCACTTTACTGGCGCTGAAGCTGCAGCAGCTGTCTCCAGTAAGTCTTTCACTCACGGCCTGGAAGGACTACAGTTAGGTGTCTTCAAGTTCTCCACACACAGTCTTGCAACAGCAGCAGCCAGGGGGTCTTCAATGCTCCTCAGATGCTGGTAAGTTCCTTCAGATCCCCCCAGAGGTAGGCAGGCTTCTGGTGCTGGTTCTCAGTCATGTATTGGGCCTGCTCGGGTCACCCTGGTGGTCTCTTTCCTCAAAGATGGTCTCAACCAGACCATGATCTTTTCTTTGTCCCGGTGGAGCCCTTTGGCATATAGGGTCACTGTTCTTCCTCTTTACACAGGCTACGGACCGATCGGTACAGCAGCAATCTTCATGGTGGTCCCACCTGGCATACGGGCCCAACAACTTAGCTCCGCAGACAGGCTATGACATTATCGGCACTGCAGCACTCCTCTGGGCAGCCCCACATGACATACAGGTTCACCGATTTATCCCCGCACACAGGCTGCGGCCTAAGCGGCACAGCAGCACTATTCACAGAGACCCCACCTAGCATACGTGGTCATCGACTTACAACCTGCACACGGGCGATGACCCATTCCTTGCTGCCACGTTCATGGCTCACTTCTTGGCAGCCCTCCTCTGACATGCGAGAGTCACCAACTTCCATGCGCACAGACAACCCAATTGGTGCAGCAGCCGTCTTCTCACACTTCACAACAGGTATTCATTCACCAGGATCCCCAACTGGGCTTCACTGCCTCCAGCTCTCTCCTCTTCCTCACAGGGCACACTGGTCTTGACAAGCAGGCACTGGTGCTGTTGGCTACAGGGGCAGGGGGTCTTGGAATCGCTGGGTGATGTCCCCTCACCCTGCTGGAAAACTGACAGGTCCTGGACCCCAGTCCTGGTCAGGCAGAAGTCTTGCAGAGCTTCTCCTCCTCGAATAGCCCGACTCGCTTCTTGACTGTTGACAGTTTTGGGGGCCTTGAGCTCCCATTCTTATAGTCTATTTCCAGACAGCAAATGTGATTTAGAGTCGGAGTCCTTAAAGTTTTTGTTGTGGGTCTGTTTCCTTTTGAAGTGCCCTCTCCTCTGCCCTGCCCGTCCTCTGTCACAGGAGGAGCGACTCTAAATCTGATAGCCCCAATACGCAGGCCACGGGAGTGACTAGAGGTTCACCCCTGGATATCAGCCACAAAAATATGTTAATCAAAAATGTGCGTCAGGGCATCAGCCATACTCTTGGTGATTCTCTTATAAGCCCCATTTCCTTCCTGAGATATGCCCAGACCCCTTCCAAGTGGCATCTCTCTGAATCGAAGAGCACCCTTTGAAGTGTACTAAAGAGCCTGACTCTCCCTTCCTCCAGTATGTCCTATCCAGCTTAAAAGAATGCAGCAATCCACAAATCCTTCTGGGGAGGTTCCACTACCTCCTCTTTCATGTTCCTTGAGTCAGCCCTCGGTCTCCTAAAATGGAACCCAGAATCTTCCATGTATTGGACAATTCACAGACACGCATACACCCAGCACATACATAAAATATATATGCACTGCACAGCACTTTAATACCCCTCTATTGTACTACTGACAGGCACTCTTACACCCAGCACATGTATAGCACATATGCATGGCATTACACACCAATCAGATGTAGGCCAGAGGCAATTTAAGCATACAGCAGCAACACTTTGAATGAGTGAGCCTGTAGGCCTCATTCCAGTGACAAAGGTAACTCGCATTGGCAAGCCAATAGGTCCAACCTATGTGAGAGCTATTGGCTTTGTCAATGTGTTTTAGCCTTTATGTACACTAGGGTGGTCACTGTTCAGCATTGCTAAAAGTTAATGGAGTGGGTAGTTTGGAGTGGGGTAGATTGAGCAGAGTGGAATGGGGTAGATCGGGGTAGAGTGTAGTGGGGTAAATTGGCATAGAGTGGCATAGGGTAGAGTGGGGCAAAGTGGGGTAGATTGGGATAGATTGGAGTGGGGGGAGTTTGGAAAAATAGCATAGTAGATTGAAGTGGGGTAGATTGAATTGGGGCAGATTGGGGTGCAGTGGGGTAGATTGGGGTGGAGTGGCGTAGATTGGAGAGATGTAGATTGGGGTTGACTAGGGTGGGGTAGATAAGAATAAGGTAGATCACAGTAGATTGAGATAGAGTGGTGTGGGATATATTGGGGTAGAGTGGAGTGGAGTAGACTGGGGAAAAGTGGGGTGGTTGGGGGTAGATTGGAGTGGAGTAAGGTAGACTGAAGTGCAGTCGGGTAGATTGGAGTAGGGTAGATTGGGATAGTTTGGAGTGGGGTAGATTGGAGTGGGGTAGATTGGGGATGAACTAGACTGGAGTGGTGTGGGTAGATAGGGATAGGGTGAGTAATATTGGAGTGGAGTCAGGTATAGTGGGTAGAGTGGGGTAGATTGAAGTGGAGTAGGAACGTCTGGAATAGATTGGACTGGGATCGACTGGAGTGGGGTAGATTGAAATGGGGTAGATAGGGTTGAAATGGAGTAGATTTGGATAGTCTGGAGTGGAATGGGGTAGACTGGAGAGGGGTGAATCGGGGTAGAGTGAAGTGGGATATACTGGGGTAGATTGGAATGGAGTGATGTGGAGTAGATAGGAGTGGAGAGGAGTAAATTGGAGCGGGGTAGATTAGGGTGGAGAGGGGTAGATTGGAGTGGGATAGATTTGGGTGGATTATGGTAGGGTAGATTGGAGTGAAGTGGAGTAGATAGGAGTGGGGTAGATTGGAATGAGGAGATAGGAGTGGAGTAGTTTGGAGTGGGGATGTCGGAGTATTGTAGATTGGAGTGGAGTTGGATACAGTAGAGTGGATTAGGCTGGGATGGGGATGGGGTAGATTGAGTTTAGGTGGGGTAGACTGGAATGGGGTAGATTGATGTAGATTGGAGTGGGCGGATTGGTTGGGGTAGATTAGAGTAGGGTAGTTTGGGATAGAGTGGGGTAGAGTAGATTGGAGTGGCATGATTGGAGTGGAGTGGATTAGATTGGGCTGCACAAGGGTAGATTTGGGGGGGCACGTAGCAGACCAGAGTGAAATGGAGTGGGAAAGATTGGGTAGAGTGGAATGGAGTGTGGTAGATTGGGTTAGAGTGAAGTGTGGTAGAGTGAGTGGATTGGAGTGGGTAGATTGGAATGGGTCAGATTGGAGTACAGTGGAGTGTGGTAGACTGGATTGGGGTGGAGTGCTGTTGGCTATATTGGAGTGGAGTCATGGTTGGAGCAGGGTGAGACAGAATGGGGAAGAGTGGAGTGGGGTAGATTGGCGCGTAGTGTAGTGGGGTAGAGTGGGTGGATTAGACTACTGTAGATTGGAATGGAGTGGGGTGGATTGAAGAGGGATGATAGGAATGGGGTAGTTTGGAGTGGTGTAGATTGAAGTGGAGTGGGCTGGACTGAATTGGGTTGGGGTGGGGTACATTGAAGTGGGGTAGATTGGGGTAAAGTGGGGTAGAATGGAGTGGAGTAGATAGGTGTAGATTGGGGTGGGGTAGGTTAAGGAGGGGTAGATTGGAGTAGCATAGTTTGGGTTGGAGTGGGGTGGATTGGGGTGGAGTGAGTTAGATTGGAGTGTGGTAGATTTGAGTGGAGTAGATTGGAGTGGGGTAGAATGTGGTAGAGTGGGGTAGATTACAATGGGGAGGAGTTGGGTTAATTGCAGTGAAGTTTGGAGTGGAGAGCAGTAATTGGAATGAGTGGGGTAAATTGGACTGGGGTATACTGGAGGGGAGTGGAGCATAGTGGAGTGGGGTAGACTAGAGTGGAGTGGGGTAGATTGAAGTAAAGTGGAATGGATTGGGGTACAATGGAGTGGGGTGGATTGAAGTAGATTTGAGTGGACAAGATAGAAGCATAGTGTGGTAGATTTGAGTGGATTATGTTAGATTGTGGTGGAGTGGGGTAGATTGGGTTAGAGTGGGGTAGATTCAAGTAGGTTAGATTGGAAAGGGGTGGTGGAGATTGGAGTGGGGTAGACTGGGTGGAGCAGAGTGGGTTAGATTTGAGTGGAGTAGATTGGCGTAGTTTGTAGAAGATGGGGTAGTTTGGGATAGGTTGTAGTGGAGTGGGATGGGATGGAGTGGAGTGGGTAAATTGTGTTGAATGGAGGGGCATATAGCGGAGTGGTGTGATGTGTCCTTGAGTGAGTGGCATAGATTGGAGTGACGTGGAGTCGAGTGGTGAGGTTTGTCGAAGAGTGTCTTGAAGTGGAGGGGCATAGAGTGGAGTGGCATGTCGTAGAGTGGAGTGTAGTAGAATGGAGTGGCATGGCAAAGAGCGAAAAGTCATGTAGTGGAGTGGCCTACAGTGTGGAGCATGCATGGTGTGGTAGTGCACTGCCAATACAGACAACACAGTTGCAATTGAAATGACCATTACATTTGCACCGAAATACAATTTTACTGCAAAAAAACGATAATGTGTGCATATAACATCACCTAGTATATTGATGAATTTTGATTGGATTCAAATATTTGTTGTCACCACACTTCAGTACTACAAAAAATGTGCTTCATTTGTACTAATTCAGATATATTTGGAAACATCAGTACTAAACTCTCTCCTCGTACATGGATACTTATGGATACTCAACAGGATTATCACATAAATTCTCTCATTTTGAAATCAGAGAAAGAAACTAAACACCAAGCTTCCTCTGAAGAGAGAGCTTGACATTCAACCTCTGTCTTTGAATGTACAGCAAATGTGGCAAGAGAAGAACAAGATTTAAAGGTCTGTTTACAGAAAGCGTGTTGATGGAAGAATACAGTAAACAATGTTTGGGAAACATGAAGGACGAACTCAAGCTAGACAGCCTAAAACAAATAAAGCCAGCACATAGAAAGCCAGAAAATGTGGGTTGAAATCCACAAAGCCAATGGTAAGCAATGGGCGGAATGCATTCCTACAGCAGCTTTCTGAGTGGCCCCTAGATGTCTTTAGCGAACCCAGGCTGCGACCCAAAAAGGAACTGTTCACTTCAACTGATCACTGCACAGTATGCTGCACCACCGCGCTCATGGGGCTGAACTTCTGGTAAAGGCAGTATATTTTCACCACTAAATGGATAGAGCTTAGGGCACCCCTCCGGGTCCAAAAAGGCCACACTCCGTGAGACAAGCCTCTGTCACATGCATAGTCTGTGTTAGCTTACAACAACAAAATCCAGCATTAGGGCTCCGGCCATCATTACAGCGGAGGCATTCAGGGCAGGGTTGCATGTTCATCACTTTGCAAGGGACATTTCCATCCCAGCAGCCGCAACTGCTTTATCTGCTAAAATTGCGAGTTCTTAGATACCAGTATTAAGCACTGTAGTGTCGCGTTCTAGTCTCCGACGTGCCGACGTGATGACGCGGCGCGCCAAAGCCAGAACGCAACGACTCGCGCATGCGCAGTGGGCAGCGCGGATTGGCGCGAATGAGAGTTGAGATAAGCGACCGGAGCTGCGGACAGTTAGACGCTCGGCGCTTCCTTCATTAGCAATTCTTGTAATCAATAAAGGAGCTTGTTACTACATATTGGCAGTCTTCCAGTGATCATTTAAGGGGCAATTTACCAACATCACAGTGGCGACGAGGCGTGGGATCAGCCCCCTTGGTTCTCCCCAGCAAACCAGCAAACAGAAAGGGGACCAACCACCCCAGAGAAGAGGAAGGTTGAACATAGCTGAGAGGAGGACACCATACTGGGGACACACACAGGAGGACAAGCACGCTATTTACGAGGAAGCGCGGCAGCAGCGCAGAAACTACCAGCCCAAGATCCACGTGGCTCTAAACCAGGAGCTCGAGCTCCTAAGGCAACAGGTGAGCGGGGAGTGCAACCAGCTGAGACCCTGGCAGAAAAGGGAGACGGAGACACGGGGGACAACAAGGATAGCCGCCCCAGCAACTCACGAAGTGGGAACACCAGTGCACCCAGTAGCCCTAAAAGCCCAGGGGACAACTCAGAC
Source organism: Lissotriton vulgaris (assembly GCF_964263255.1). NCBI lineage: Eukaryota > Metazoa > Chordata > Amphibia > Caudata > Salamandridae > Lissotriton > Lissotriton vulgaris. Next base: position 951,450,290 of record NC_141687.1, on the reverse strand, counting down.
CGAGAGGGAAATCTCAGAGCTCCAGGCAGCCCGTGAAACCGAGGCGAAGGGCCAGGAAGTGCACCCAAGATGAGCAACCAAATGACGGCCCTCACCGCACCTGTCCCTTTCCTACCCAGACCAGAAGAACCCCTGATGAAGTGGGAGGACTGGAGGGAATACTTCAAAAATTACGTGGAGGAGTTGGAAGATGAAAATGGAGAACCGTTTCCTAGTGCCAGGAAAAAAAGGTTACTGCTGCATAACTTGGGCCCAGAAGGCGTGAGAGTATTTGCGAACATCGTACCAGCGACAAGACAAGCGGCTGACGATGACGTCTTCAAAAACGTCCTGGAGGATTTGGACAATCACTATCGCCCCGCAGTGTGTGTGTCTATCCATAGGTACAACTTTCAACAAAGGAAACAGGAAGAAGGTGAATCCATAGATGATTATGTAGCGGCATTGAGACGGCTAGCCATCACGTGTAATTACGGACAGCTCCAGGACGAATACATCAAAGACCAAATAGTCATGCACACCACCAACAAGTCAATCCAGGACAAATTGTGGTCGCAGGGTGAGGCGTCCCTGAAGGATGTCATCGCAATGGTCAAGAAGGCGGAGCTTTCAAAGCGATGCGCAGAAGCGGCAAAAAAGGAGCACCCTCCGAGGCAAATGGTCAACAAAATAGACGAAGCTCCATCTTCATCCAGGCAACGGAGACCCACAGGAGAAGGGAAGCACGAATCGAGATGGGCAGGAAAACCAGGACCAGCGGGAAAACAATCCACGGACAAAAAATTCTCTTGCTACCGGTGCGGGAGCACAGCACACGCAGCACAGGATAAACGGTGCCCAGCTTTTCGCGCCAGATGCTCTTTCTGCGGGTTGGTTGGCCATTACGAAAAAGTGTGCCGCAGGAAGGGAAAGAAATCCATGGTAAAATGCATCGATCAGCACCAAGCCGAGGACCTGGCGGAAGACGACCTTGAGGATGATGACATGGTCCTTTGCGTCGAAGAACAGGTACTAGATGTAACAGGCAAACGCTCGGACAAACCACGAACGGACATGCTGATCGGAGTAGTGAAAGTTCACATAGCAATAGACTCGGGGTCGCCGTACTCCATTGTACAGAGGTCTGTATGGGAAGAAGACTTTGTGCCTACTCTCGGCCCGCAGTTGCAACCACCCGACATAAGACCGATCTCCTACACCAGCAACGCGATCCCAATGGTGGGGTTCCGCACCTTGAAATTTGAGTTCAGGGGAAGGTCGGCGATATGCAAACTATACGTAGCGGAACGAGGACCCTCCGTACTAGGTTGGAGAGACCAGGGGGATCTGGGGATAAAGCTGGACCCAGGAGGCAAAGAACAAATACTGTTGACAGAGGACAGTCGGTGGCCAGATCTAGAGAAACTGAAACAAACCTTCCCCAACGTGTTTGGAGGCACGGTAGGAAAACTAGACAAATTCGTGCACAAGATTCTGCTCAAGGAGGATGCTCGCCCAGTGTCCCACAAAGTCAGGAACATTCCCATTACCGTGAAAGATGCAGTCCAACAGGAACTACTTAGACTGGAGGAGCAGGAAATAATCGAACCCATCGACAGCTCAGAATGGTTGGCCCCCTTAGTCGTTGCCAGGAAACCTATTGGCAAGGTACGTCTATGCGTGGACCTGCGCGAACTCAACAAGTGTCTGATAGTTGAAAAGTTCCCCTTACCCAGAATAGAGGAAATGTTGGCAAAAACGAGAGGAGTGACATGGTTTTCCACTATCGACCTGACCTCCGCGTATCATCAAATTGACTTGCACCCTGCGAGCAGAAGGTTCACCTCCTTCATCACGCCCTTCGGATGTTATCAATTTCGACGAATGCCATTTGGGTTGGCATCTGCGGCTGCAGTCTTCCAAAAGCTAATGCACCGCCTGTTCAAAGACATCCCTGGCGCCCAATACTTTCAGGACGACATCTTGATAATGGGCACGAGCCGGAGGGGCCATGATGAAAAACTAACTAGAGTATTGACAGTGCTCCAAGAGAAGGGCCTCACAGCCGAGTGGAGCAAGTGCAAGCTGGGAATGTCAGCGGTCACCTATTTAGGACACGAGATAGGGAATCAAGGAATCACACCCAAGAGACAAAACGTGAGAGCCATCTGTGAAGCCAAGGCCCCAACCAACAAAGAAGAGGTGAGGTCATTTTTGGGAATGGCGGAGTATTACAGCAAATTCGTCAGACATTTTGCCACCAAGACACACAGGCTCTGACAGCTAATCAGAGACAAAGCGGCGTTCCATTGGGACGAAGAAGCCCAGAGCGAATTTGATGAACTGAAGAACAACATAAGCCAAGCAATACCCCTACACGGGTATGACCCAATGGGTCACACAATCCTGACGACAGATGCCAGTGAAAGGGGTTTAGGGGCAGTGCTAGCGCAGGAGAGGAACGATCACACAGTAGAAACACTCAGCTTCGCCTCCCGGGCGCTGTCGCCCACCGAACAAAAATATAGTGTCATTGAGAAAGAGATGCTCGCGGTCACGTGGGCCATGGGCAAATTCAGACAATTCCTATGGGGCACCCGCTTCAGACTACAAACGGACCACATACCACTGGTCAAGGTGCTGACCTCCAGCAGACATGACACGGCAACACCGCGTATTGCAAAAATGACGCTCAAGCTGCTTGATTACACCTACGACGTGGAGTACTTGCCGGGGGCACGCAATAAGGTGGCAGACTATTTGAGCAGGGCCTCGGCCATGGAGGAACCACCATTGGTCCCGCCAGGCACAGACGAAATGGTAGCTGCAATGGCTGACTCAGAGAGGAATATCAGCAGGCAAGAGTGGGCCCAAGCCTACGAAGGAGACCGCGAAATGGAGGAAGTCAAGCAATTTTTGATCTCCGGATGGCCAGAAAAGAAACACCTCAAAGAGACGATGAGGAAGTACTACGAAGTGCGAGAGGAGTTGTCAGTGAGTGACTCAGGGATTTTCTTGTACTGAGGTGATAAGGTTGTCCCACCAACGGCGCTGATCCCAATGCTGCTGGACCAACTGCATGAAGGGCACCTTGGCATCGTAAAGACAAAGATGCGAGTGAAAAAAATGTACTGGTGGCCAGGTATGGACAACCAAATAGAGCGACAAGTGAGAGAGTGCATCCAGTGCCAAGGAGCGGACAAGATCTTGAGGCCGTTAAGGCCCGCCTTAGGTATGTTCGAGCAACCCCACAACCCGTGGGAAGATGTGGCGGTGGACATTTTGGGTCCGGTGCTCGATTCCAGGGGGACGGCTAAATACCTATGCGTGATCATAGACAAATACTCGAAGTGGCGGAGGAAGATGTGCAGGAAGTCATGGACTCCGGCACAGTGTTGAAGTTTCTCACATCAGTATTTCTCCGGGAAGGAATACCCAGAACGATCTTTCGCGATAACGGGCCCCAATTCACATCAGAGAAGTGGACAAGGTATATGGAAAGGAACGGAATCAAGTCCAAGCACACAGCTGTGTACCATCCCGCTTGCAACGGACAAGTGGAAAGGTTCAACTGTGTCCTGATGGGGTACATTCAAGCTGCAATATACAAGGAAAGGATTGGGAAACGGAGATTCAAAGCATGCTGTGGGCCTACCGGATAACACCAACGGGACTAGGTTATAGTCCCTTCCAGATTTTGAGAGGCAGACTACCCTTCACCAAGGACAACGTAGTCTGGAGGGAGAATACAGTGAGAAGCAAGTGGTCCCCCGCAGTGGTACAGCACAACCTGGAAAGGGCTCAGAGGTTGTACACGGACCATTACAACAGGAGGCACAACACTAGAACCACTGATCTGGAAAAAGAGGAATGGGTCAGAGTCAAACTTGCAACGATCCAAAGGAAAGGCGAAAGCAAATACAGCAAACCCCTAAAAGTGGAAGAGGTATACGGAAGAGCAGCACTGCTCAGCGATGGCAGAGTGTGGTCCCAAGATCGCATGGCGAAAATCAATCGGTTCGTGCAGTGGCCTGCCAGCAAGGATGAAGACAATGAAGAAATAAGACAAGCCAGTGAAGTAGAGGAGATGACAGGTGCAAGAGAGACTCAGGAGGAAGGACAAGTCCAAATAGACAATGAAGGGGTTGAAGAGATCAGCACAGGAAGCAGGGCGTCTGATAAAACCCCTGCTGCAACTGAGAAAGAAGTGGAGACACCGAGGAGAGCAAAGAGCCCTGTGTGTGATGGGAACAGGGAAGAGTCCACTCCGGTAAGACGCACCCGTGCAGGGGGATGTGATCCGGCCCTCTCGATTCAAAGACTATGAAGTTAATGACTGTTGAACTGGGGATTTGAACTGTTCTTTATTATTGGAAAAAAGGGAGATATGTAGTGTCGCGTTCTAGTCTCCGACGTGCCGACGTGATGACGCGGCGCGCCGGAGCCAGAACGCAATGACTCGCGCATGCGCTGTGGGCAGCGCGGATTGGTGCGAATGAAAGTTGAGACAAGCGACCGGAGCTGCGGACAGTTAGGCGCTCTGCGCTTCCTTCGTTAGCAATTCTTGTAATCAATAAAGGAGCTTGTTACTACATATTGGCAGTCTCCCAGTGATCATTTAAGGGTCAATTTACCAACATCACAAGCACTAAACAAAATGTGAACATTTACATTCATAGAAGCGCCCATTTGTGGCTACATTTGTCTGGAGGGATTTACAGGCGACTACATGCACATACAACAAATAACTTTTTTGAAGAATTGTTAAAAGCGCAAAGATTGGCATCTAGTACACACTAAGAATAGAACCACCACTGGGAAGTTCTGTTATTGCCGGCTATCAGAACTGAAGCTAATAGATATAAAGTGATTTGCCAAGGATCACATATCAGATAACTGGGTAAAGTGGGGAAGGAAGGAATGGTGCTCAGGAAACAATTGTTAAAATTAGACCACCACTAGAAAATAGCACACGTCTAACATGAAAAATGAGATAAACACATACATCCAGCACAGAACAGATATTACAAATAATTAGGTATCACAGTACTAACCACTAAAAAACAACTTACAATATCCAACACAACACAATAAAGAGAATAACACTCATAAATCTAACACAGCACAGCTATACCATACAGGCCCCGATGCAGAGTCAGGCGGAGTGAAATTACCGCATGGAATTTCATTCTGCTTGACTTAGAGTGGGTAGGGTTTTCCACATCCATTTTTTCAAGATGTGGAAGACCCATACCTGAATAAAAATCAGCCATCTACCGGAAAAAACCTTCCCCTTCCCGCCCCTACAAACCTACTGCTATTTTAGGTTTAAGCTATCTTGTATCCGGATTAGGGTTTAGTCCACTCTATATGAAAAACAAATACGGGGCGTGGCTTAGCAAGCCACGATGGCGGCTGTGTCCTGCTGAGGCTCCGCGATCGGGCTAGCATCTTGCCCAGTTCACGAGATCGCCGGGACCCTCAACTCGCCAACCACAGCGCCTGTGATGCCCCCATGCACTGGGGCATCCTTCAAATGACCTAATCCTACTGCGAGCGGACGTCGCGACCCAGATTGTCCTCCGCCGACACCAAGGGACGCCGACCCCGAAAATGGCAGGCGCGCCTCAGACCGGCAGACGAGAAAGCCCCCGGGAGTCAGCTCCCTGAACGACGGCCCCGGCAGACGCGGCCAGCCGACAGCAGCGGAGAAACCCGCGGAGAGGGTGACACCAGCCTGCGGGAGTGCGCACCGGACGGCGCCCTCCTCCGTCCCGGAGCCCCGACACACAAGATGGCGGCCGCCGCCCCGGGGCTCCGATACACCGGAGCCAATTCCCCGCCGGGAGCCTGATCGGCCCTCGGATTTGACCGACCTGCCACTGCCGACTGCGGGGAGCCGGCGAGCGCACAGGGCTGGACAATCCAGGAGTCCGTGATCATCACAGACGGCGGTGAGCACTGATCCCTCTCCCCCTCCCCCCCCTCCTCCGAGGATCCCAACGCCGGCACCCCGGTGGCCCCCGCCACCGCGGACAGAGGGGAGCCGGCGAGCACACCGGCGGCACGGGACTGGACACTCCTGGCACCATCATTGAGGGCGGTGAGCACTGAATTCTCCCCTCCTCCCCCGAGGACCTTAACACCGGCACCCCGGGGCCCCCCTCCTCCCTCCGGGCCCCGTGGGAGGTCATTGGGCACAGCGCCACCCGGCGAGGGACCCAGCTCACATTCGCCTCCATAAACAGCCCGGAGGACCCGGGTGCCTGACCCTAAAATGGCGCCCATGCAGGCCTAGCGCCGAGGACAAACGCAAACCTCGCCCCGGGGTTAGGAGTGCCCCACTTGCGCTGGTGGCGCTGCCAGCGGCTGTCCCCCTTGCCGATCGGCGCTGACACTGAGCCGCACACGGAGCCGCACTCCCCCCGGAGAGGAGAGGACACCCACGCACCTCCCCCCGCGGTCGGACCCACCGGCCCAGGCGGCCGCAAGCCACCTCTGACACCCCTGCTGAGGCTCCCCGGAGCGGAGCGGGCCCCGCCCCAGAACCGGAGAAGACTGAGGGAGCTGACCGACACGGAGCTGCCACCCACCCGGCGACGCTGTGAGGCGACGACCTACCGCCCTCGAGGCGCACGACGACCCGGGGACCCCCCCCTCTTCCTCTAAGCAGCACCCATGGGGAAGCCGAGGGCCTCTCAGGCGACGGCGGTCCCTGAAACGGCTGTCGAGAAGATGCCACAAACAAGGACATGGACGCAGGCCAACGCGTCGCAAACTGACCCTACACTATCAGCGAAACTGGACCAGGTGTTGGCGGCAATTGAAATGTCTCGCCTCTCGATGGAGGAGAGATTGGGCACCCTGACGACGGACATTAGCCTAATCCGCGATGAGCACCGTAAGTTGGCGGACAGGGTGAAAGAGGGTGAGCGGATCGTGACTGAATTACAACCCACGGTGAAGTCGCAGGAGGCAGACATGCAGGAGATCCTGCGCCGCGTGGAGACCCTGGAGGAGCGCACAGTGGATTTAGAAGGGCGCTCAAGACGTTGTAACATCCGCGTCCTGGGCCTGCCGGAGGGGATTGAGAACTCGGACCCTCTGACCTACATGGAATCCTGGACTAAATCGTTCACTCCGGATTGCGACCGGTCTCCGTACTTCTCCATCGAGAGGGCCCACAGGGTCCCGGCCCGGGCACCCAAACCCGGTCTTCCGCCACGACCCATATTGGCCAAGTTCCTGCACTTCCGAGACCGGGACGCGGTGCTCCGTGCGGCCCGGACGGCGGGCCCCCTGCAAGTGGAAGACCAGCACGTCATGGTGTTCCCGGACTATGCTCGAGAGGTCCAACAGCGGCGATCCACGTTTCTGGAAGTCAAGAGGCTCCTCCGCGCAAATGATCTGCAATACTCCTTGCTATTCCCTGCCCGCCTTAAAGTGATCCACAAAGGGAAAGCCCTCTTCTTCGATACGGCAGCGGACACGCAGGATTGGACTGAATTTAATTGCCCGCTGATACCTAAACCCGGACCCCAGAGGACACGCAACAACGACTCTAGACGATCCAGGAAACGGGGCGCGAGCCGTGCTCGATCAGGCCACCCCAAGAGCCAGGGATCCTCCCCCACGGGCTCACCCGACCTCACACAAATTATGCAGGAGCGACGAGACGCTCTACGGGCGGTGACCGAACTGCACACGTCACCCCCGGCTTCGGACCTGGAAGGTCAACCACACCTATTCACCCCTGAGAAAGACCGGGACAGTGATGGAACTATGTCGGGATTCGGCCCAATCTCCTCCCCCCTGGTTGTGACACTCACATTGGATGCTGCCCTAGCCAGCCAACACACCACCTCTTCGTGAACATTGAACTGTCAACTGCTATATCCTTCTCATGGTTGCCTGTTGTGTCGCGCGACGTCTAGAAGCCTAGACCAATTTGCCTGATGTTTGTAAGCGCTAGCGAGCGATAGACATTTCTCCTACTAGAGCCCGACCCGCGCACAGGCCCAGCAGCGACACACGCTGCCACCCCCACAGATTTCTGTTGAACTTCTCCCCTAGTGGGACACTAGTTTGGATATGCCACCCCCGGTGACGTATCCTCAGTATTGGGACAGTTGCCCACCCGGAGTTCTAGTTGTTGTTACTTCCCCTAGTCCCCCCCCCACGTTAAAGGAAGCTTGGCGCGCAGGAACACATATGGTGCACATACACGGGCAGCCCACGGGAGCTGCAGGGGGGCCCCCCTCCCGACCACATCACCCCAGAAATGGCAGTCCCCCGCTCAGACCTTAATATCCTTACACTAAATGTACGGGGCCTACACACGCCCAGTAAGCGCTACTCTGTATACTCCTACATTAGGCGCATGTCAGCCGGCATAGCGTTTCTGCAGGAGACGCACATTAACGCTACTGAACTCGCTCGTTTGCAGGCCAAATGGCGAGGGATCATCTGTGCCACACAATATTCAGCGTTTGCGCGCGGCGCATTAATCTGGGTAAGGCCAGGTACTCCCTTCCGAGTGCTCCGGCGAGTGGTAGAAAGAGAGGGCAGGTACGCGCTTCTGGAGGGAATACTTGATGGGCAAGGGGTACTCCTAGGCAGCATTTACGCCCCTAACACGGATCAGGGTCAGTTTTGGGATCACCTTACGGGCGTTTTAGCCCAGTTCACTACAGTCCCGTGGGTTCTGGTAGGTGACTTTAACTGCACACTGAACCCCTCCCTGGACCGCTCGCACCCTCCCCCCACACACTCCCTGGCCCCCCGACAAGCAGACCTCTTTAGGACATGGACCACGCACTGGGCACTCACTGACGCATGGCGACACCTACACCCACTGGCTCGCATTTACTACTTCCACTCGATTCCACACAACCTCCGAGTTCGCCTAGACCGTTTCCTCTGCTCTGCACCAATCCTCCCCAAGATAACATCTGCAGAATACCTGGGTCGGATCCTCTCAGATCACGACGCCCACATCATACGCCTTACCTGGCGCCCCCCACACCCACCGGTCCCCACCTGGCGCCTCCCTAGGAAATGCCTATCGGACCCAGTCTTCAGAGACGCACACAAATCCAGTATACAAGATTACTTCACACACAACGAGAACACAGCATCATCGGTACTGGTGGAGTGGGACGCGTTTAAAGTGGTGGCGAGGGGAGAATGCATCAAACAGGTAGTGGGGGTCCGACGCACCTTAGAGCGGACACTTTTAACCACAGAGCAAGCTCTGGCCGCACTCACTAAACGACCTGACGACTCGGAGGAACACGCCGTGCTCACGGCCGAGGCTAAGTCGGAATACCAGACTGCCTGCGCTGACCTCCGAAAGTACAACTTCAGGGCATACGCCTCTAGGGTACATAAGGACAGAGACAAAACCGGGGCGCTCCTAGCCTGGATGGCGAGGCAGGACACTGAACTCAAACCAATCACAGACATTATCAACCCGGAAGGTGTATTAGTGCAATCGCAGGCCGAGATTCTCCTGGCATTCCAGCGCCATTATGCACAAGTGTACGGAGCCCCGGCCCACTGTTCCCCGTTTCCGGTGGAACACTTTTTAGACCCTCTGACGTTACCCACGATATCAAATGACGACAAGCGCACACTCGACACCAAGATTATTCCCTCTGACATCACCCAGGCGATACGTGCCATGTCTCGGAATAAAGCGCCGGGTCTAGACGGCTTCCCACTGGAATACTACTCGACGTTCTCTCCCCTGGTAGTCCCCCGTCTGTCACGGATGCTTGGGGCGTCTCTCCACTTAGGGAGGTTACCTCAGTCGCTACGGGAGTCTGTGATTGTCACCTTCCCCAAGCCCCACAGAGACCCGCTCCACATGGGGTCATATCGGCCCATCACGCTCCTGTCGGCGGACTGTAAAATCCTAGGGAAGATCCTAGCTGATCGATATGCACAGGTCATACGCCCGCTGGTCCACCCCGACCAATGCGGCTTCGTCCCCGGGAGGAATACCTCCCAGAACCTCCGCCGAGTCTTCCATATTCAAGATCAAGTGCGTGGAAGATTCCCCCGTGCCGCCTGCCTCATTATGGATCTCGAAAAGGCGTTCGACACCCTCACCTGGCCCTACCTGTTCTCGGTCCTGCGGCGCCTCAATGTCGGCCCGACACTCATGGCATACACACGTCTCCTGTACACCGATCTCACCACCCGAGTTCGCATCGGGAGACGCATCTCACCGGCGTTTGAAGTTCGACGAGGCACAAGACAAGGGTGCCCCCTGTCGCCTCTCTTATTCGCGCTGGCGGTCGAGCCGCTGGCGGTTCGGCTGCGTCAGGAAGGTGTAGACTGGGGCATACCGCTTGCAGACGGCACCCATTGCGTGTCCATGTACGCGGATGATCTCCTCATATATGTCCGGGATATTGAAATGGACCTAACCCCTATTGGGGCAGCGCTGGCGGAATTTGCAGACGCCTCGGGACTACAGGTGAACTGGGACAAGTCCACGGTCTACCCTTTACACCCAGACCTGCCCCCCCGGGAAGTCGAGCTCGGGCCACATAAACTCCCTTGGTCCGCGGAGGCTCCCCGGTACCTCGGTGTCCGCTTGTACCACTCTCCGGCGGACATTTTTGAGGGCAATCACCGCAGAATACTGGCTAGTCTGCGCCCGACAGTCGCCTTTTGAAATAAGCTACCGCTGGCCCCGATAGGGCGGATAGCCCTAGCTAAAATGGTGATGCTTCCCCGACTCCTTTACCACTTCACGAATCTACCGGTGATACCGCCCAGGTCCTTCTTCCGCGACGTTGACTCCCTCTTGGGGACCCTCATCTGGGGTACAGGCAGACACAGGGTCGCCCTGAAAACCCTTCAACTCCCCACGACGCAGGGGGGGCTCGGGGCTCCGTCCTTCGAGGCATATTTCCTCGCGGCACAGCTCCAATGGCTGTCCTACTGGACGGCGGACCGTTACCCTCAGGAGACTGTTACCTCTACCGGCAGAATCGCGACCCCGGAACTCACCCGTCTTCTCCTCCCGGGCACAAAGCCTCGGCGCACATACCCCCTCCAAGTAGCGATAGCGCGCCGGTGCATGATGCGGATCCACCGGTTATCCCCCAGCAGGCCCCCGTACTCCCCGCTGCTACCATTGATAGGCAGCCCCAGGCAAGATTCCTACTTCACGGCTCCACTGTTCGCCGAATGGTCCCAATGTGGCATCACGGATCTGGAATCACTCTTCGAGGAGGGTCAGTTGAAACCGCTCGACCGCTTGGTCGCAGAATACGGGCTCCCCCCGGGCCAATTCCTCAGATATATGCAACTGCTCGATGGATACCGGTCCCATTTCAATCTCCAAACTGGCGAGCCAGACACGCATTCCAGTAATACATGCTATCCTCCATATGGGGGTGGGTCGCCACCTGGTCACCTGGCTCTATAAATCCATCCGGGAACTCTCACATGCTCCCCTGACGACCCTGCGCGCTACATGGGAGGAGGACATAGGCCGCGCTCTACACGACTCAGAATGGACTAAAGCACTTGAAGCCCCAAAACGCGTCTCTAGGAACGCCCGCTTCAAAAACATCAAATACTATATACTACACAGAGCATACCTTACCCCAGCGCGATTGCAGAAGTTCTACCCCTCCACACCATTCCTGTGCCCCAGGTGCTGTTCCCCTGCCGCGGATTTCCGTCATATGTTTTGGGACTGTCCCGACCTTCAACCCTTTTGGCGGGTGGTACACGACACACTGTCGGAACTCACAGGCCTCACTACACTGGCCACCTGGGAGTCCAGCGCACTAGGCATCCTCCACATCTCTAAACAGGAACCGGTGCATAGGCGCTTCGTGTCCCTAGCGCTCCTGTTGGCGAACAGATGCATAACCATGCGCTGGCGGTCCCCGGAGGGCCCCCCCACAGCACAATGGAAAGGGGCGGTTGGTAAATGGGCGGCAGCGGAGGAAGATGCTCTGAGGGAAGAGGAAGCCAGGGGCGCGCGTAAAATTCCCATCTCCATGGAATGGGCCATGCTCCTCCACAGCTTCCGGCAGCTCACGCAAGCAGGAGACCCACCTGTCCCTTCCCCCCCCCCCACCCGAGAAGGCCGGTAACCTCTACCGGGTGTGAGCCACCTTTGGGTCGAGTCCCGATTACCCCCTGTATCCTGAACAAACCCTTATATGTCCTGCCACCCATCTGGTACCTCGCCTAAGTGGAATGCAACAACCCCCCTGCCAATTCCCCCTCCCCACTTTGGGACGCAGACTGCATTCCCCCCCCCCCCCTCCCGACACCCGCCGTCCATATCCCCCTGTTAAGACCCTGCTAGCGCCTACATGCTTCCCTCCCACAGTTTGGTTTCCCTCCCTGTTCACTGGTATATATGACCAAGTACAGATCCTGCGCTATTATGACGAGACCTTGCCTGCCCGTCATTCTTCATCGCCCCTAGGGCGACGCTGTTCCACCGTCTCCAGCCGGCAGGCGTCTTTGCACGATTATAATGTACTAAGTAACTGAAGACATGTATATATGTACCAGTCATATAAAACAAGAAAACGTTGCACGCATGGCTGCTCGTGGCTGAATGTTGAGGCCACGTCGGCGGATTGGTTACGCTGTACTGATATACTTTGTTGCAACAATAAAAACAAATTTAATAAAAAATATGAAAAACAAATACATAAATAATAATTAAAGGACAGTGTTACTTCTGCACTTCCCCTTCCAGGATGGTTGTATGTCAGAATATTGATTACAGAAATATTATAGGTTAGTTTATTATACTTAAATCCACACAGACACACCTGTGTGAAGTATAGTAGACACACATATGTGTGTGCTGTGTCTCTCTATGTGTGTCTGTGTGTGTGTGTGAAATTAAACATAGTATACTTACCTACATATACTTACCTTGTCGACCTACATATACTTACCTTGTCGATAATTTGATTGTCAATATTTTTGCTACAATATTTTGGTAGCATGATATTAGAAGCTTGATATTGCGATACTGTACCATCCAAAACCCTCTTTTTAAGTTATATATAACATTAACAAGGTCAATATTGTCAACCTCTGTATATCTCAGCTCTACAGTATGGGATAACTACTTATCTTGAGGATATGTTGGTAATCAAAATTGTGGGATGATATAAGTACAGATCAATAATACAGCATTGTTAATTTTGTAGAACACAATCAGGTTCCTGCAGGGCTTTAAGTAGGATGAAAAAAGTGTGTGTGGGGGGTCTCGAATAGGGGCGTGGCTAAGAAGTATTACTAGGAGTCCTTTCCAAGAGCTTTGGCCTATATAATTTAGGGTATGGCTTAAAACATGCAAACTTAAGTCCTGAACTTCCCTTAGCTACCACCGACCATTGATTTTGTATCTCGCTGTAAGCTTTCTATTACTGCATCCAGTCAGATAACACAGTAACGAAGATGCACCTAAAGCAAGCTACACCTACTGGCTTTGCCAATGCATGTCACCAGTATCAGCTAAATGAGTAATAACAATATTTTGTTGTGAATAATTTGAATTGAAAATGTTTAAATTCAGAAAATATGAGAGCCTGTTAATTAAGCATTTTTATGGTTTGCAGAAGGTGTAGTAGTTACGGAGGGTCTCAATCACTTTTCGCCAGGCACCACTTTCCTTTTTAGTCTCTCGGATGAGCCTTTTTCGAATGTTTTTTTCTGCCCACATCTTTCTCAAAACCTCCATCTCTTACACCTGATTTCTTACCTCTTCAGTGCACTTTTTCACTTTCTTAACTTCAGGTACTCCCTTGAGTTTCCTTTATTTCCCAATCCCCCTACACACAACACACCCACTCAGCTGTAAGCACTACAATTTCTTTTACGTTCACCAGTCAATATTTCACCAGCTGTGTACCTCCTTCACACACTTTTGCATAGAATCACTATTACATTTGGCACACATGACCATTGCTCTGTGTGATCTGCAGAGAGGCCAAGAATTGGATGAGCATGTATTCTGAACACTTTTATGACGCATTGATGGACACGATGAGAAACTTGCACTGCCTTTATCCTTAGCCTAAGAGCTCTCAATCATGCCTCATCATAAGCATCCACCCACAACCTGAATTCACACAGACACCTAGAGGTGACTCGGTGCACAGTATGCACTATACACACAAAAATACAGAAAGCAACATGCTGGAAAAAGAAAACACTCAGGGAATGCAGGATTCAGTAAAACAAGTGAAATGTAAACATGGGCTGCATGGCTGATATGGATTCCCATAAGAGTTTTTAAAATCATTGTTCAAAAATTGTGGTATTGACTATAAAGTTAAGGGCATGGATATAGTGCCCGATAGGGACCCATTTCAATGTCAGTTTTTAATTACTGCCAGGTCTGAGACCCGGAGGAACCCGCCACACTTAACGCCCTGAGTCAGGACCTCGTTGCTGCCATTGGGGTTAATAGAAAGAACTGGAAAGCACCAAGGGTTGCCTCTTCCATCATCAGCTGACGGTGGTAGGCTGAAGTCTCAACAACAAAGCAACTGCACAGACTCTGACGATGAATCACCCACGGGCAATGGTGAAGACAGAGCGGTCATGTGGTGGAGAGCATGCCGCCACCTCGTGCCTCCTCCACCTCGGTCCTTTCAAGGCTCTGATGTCAAAATATGAATAGAGAGCCCCGCAGGCCTCGTGTGCTCTTCATTACAAAACAGCAACAACAAAACACATGAAAAAGCTGTTTTGATCACTGAGGGCCGGAGGGATTTCTGTCAGTGAAGTGCTGCATTTTCTTCCTTCAGAGCCAATCAGGCCCGAGATTCGAAAACACCTCTTTCATCAGAGCTATTTTTCGACCCCAGAATAAAAATCTGCATTTCCCCTTAAATCTGGGCAGGCCAAAATACAAGGCTGCGTGGAGGACAGGCTCAAGGTGTGGGATTCGTGAGGCTGCTACGGGGACAGGAACCGCCAATCTCTGCTCAAATTCTGTGGTTCTGGCAATGAAGGGCGACTGTACCTCTCGAGGGTAGACTGCAGAACTTGTTTAATTATTTAGAGTTGTTTTTTTAGATAGGGTGAACCTCGCCCTGGGGGGCTTCGGAGCGCTGTGCATTCACGAGTGCAACCACCAGTTCCTTTCACGTGGACTGTAAAATCTATGCACAGAGTTGCCCTTCAGTTCCAATCATTCGCTGACTCTGCAGATGTTCCTTTCAGACTGCACCAATGGCATCGTTTCCAAAATGACCCGAAAATGACGCCAGATGTACAAACATGTATAAAAGGACCAAGCAGGATTGATACTCGAAGCAAATCATTTGTTCAAATACATTTGTCTTGTTCTCGGAAAAATTCAGAGATTACTCTGCATGGAAAATTCAACAATCACCAACATCAACACTGCAAGAAGGCACACATAGAATTGTGTTCATAGTAGTCAAGCGTAGACCTAGACATAAATGAAGGATGAAAAATCCAAATATAGTAGATTGATCTGCCTTCTATTAATCACCAAACAAATGTATGTTCATTTAGACACCCCTCTCTTTAATATTGTTTAAACTATCTAGTAACCCTTTGATGTATTGGGGTTATACTTATTATATAGGTGTTATTATGTATGTTGCTTTAAGTAACTTGTTTACTTATGATCATCAAACTAATGTATGTTAATTTAGACACCCCACTCTTTGATATTTTTAAAACGAATTAGTTACCCTTTGATGTATTGCGGTTATACTTATTATATAGGTGTTATTATGTATGTTGCTTTAAGTAACTTGTTTACTTATGATCCTATGATCTTATGTCATAGGAGATAAGATGGCTATCTCCAGCGCTTAGAGACCTGCCAGTGATTAGCGCTATATAAAAATCAATTACAATTACAATTAGAACATTGGAATGTTGGGAGCTCCATTGCAGACAATGGAGTGCTCCCTGCTTCTACGGGCCGGAAAAAGGCCCTCAGAGCAACATTCCAATGTTCTACAAAGGCTTCTCGAAGCTCGAGGGGATTCATATCCCCTCGAGCTTCAAGAACCCTTTGTTTAATTTGTTAGAAAATTCTGCTCTCTAGTGGCAGAATGTTCTAATAGCCTTATAGCCCTTCGTAGCAGGGCTATACCAGCAATTAAAGTCCAGCTGTCTCGTCTCGGGCCTTTTAACGATTCAGCGGGCCTTTAATAGCCGTTATTGCCCGCTACAGCGGGCTATAAGGCTATATTACAATGTATTCTGTCGCCCTGGTTTCCTCTGTTGTCCATTGGACATTCCAACAGCGGCGGCTCCTCCACTAAGATGGAGGAGCTTCGCCCCACTGCTCTCCGAGCAGTGCAAAGGTAAAATAAAATGATAATAAAAGACGTTTTTAGGTCTCGCCTGTCGATGCGCATGCGCATCGAGCAAGCGAGAGTATTGCGAGTTATCCACTCTTTATCCACACTGCAAGGAATCGTGGCGATTCCTTGCAGTGCCCGTGACTTTTAAGGTCAATGCGCATGCGCATTGAGCTTATGTGCATGCGCATTGACCTTAAAAGCGCGTGCGCGTGCACGTCCGTCTTTGTTTACCCGCTCCGCCCCCTCCCCGCCGTGTCGCATTTCTCCTCCCCCCTCCCCTCTCTTCCTTCCGTCTGCGCCGTCTAACTTCCCCCGGTTCGAGTCCACCGCTCGCCTTTAGACTTTCCAGCCTCTTTCTGTACCTTCTAAACTCCGTCTGTACTTTCAGCCTCCTCTGTACCTCCCAGCACCCCCCTAAACTTCCATGTCCACTTCCCCCTTTCAGTCATCCCGGACCATGTCCCGGCCTCCCTCCCGTTCTCTGACTCTGTGTCGCTGACTTGGGCTGTTTCAGAAGTGTCCTTTCTTCAGGGTCACTGATATATGTTGTTGTCATACATTTCCTGGCCTCAAAAATGACGGACAGATTTTGTTTTCTCACATTTATTATTGAAGCGAGGTGGGTAGTAGGTATGTCGATGACCGATCGTGTTTTCATGAGTCCACGATCGTCAGTGTCACCGCTTGTTACCCCTCTACACAGATTAAGAACTCCTTGAAGCAAAGAGGGAACACATCCAATGCTCTGAAGTTTGACGTCTTTAGAGGTCTCTTTCCATTGTCTTTGCCGCACATCCGGCATTCGGTAACATACTCTCCACCTGCAGACTGCATATCTTGCAGCCTGAAACCTCTGTCGCATTTCTCCTCCCCCCTCCCCTCTCTTCCTTCCGTCTGCGCCGTCTAACTTCCCCCGGTTCGAGTCCACCGCTCGCCTTTAGACTTTCCAGCCTCTTTCTGTACCTTCTAAACTCCGTCTGTACTTTCAGCCTCCTCTGTACCTCCCAGCACCCCCCTAAACTTCCATGTCCACTTCCCCCTTTCAGTCATCCCGGACCATGTCCCGGCCTCCCTCCCGTTCTCTGACTCTGTGTCGCTGACTTGGGCTGTTTCAGAAGTGTCCTTTCTTCAGGGTCACTGATATATGTTGTTGTCATACATTTCCTGGCCTCAAAAATGACGGACAGATTTTGTTTTCTCACATTTATTATTGAAGCGAGGTGGGTAGTAGGTATGTCGATGACCGATCGTGTTTTCATGAGTCCACGATCGTCAGTGTCACCGCTTGTTACCCCTCTACACAGATTAAGAACTCCTTGAAGCAAAGAGGGAACACATCCAATGCTCTGAAGTTTGACGTCTTTAGAGGTCTCTTTCCATTGTCTTTGCCGCACATCCGGCATTCGGTAACATACTCTCCACCTGCAGACTGCATATCTTGCAGCCTGAAACCTCTGTGTAATAAATGTGCTGCATGCTGCATATCGTACAGCTTGCTATCTATGTGTGAAATAAGTGTGTTGCAGACTGCATATCTGGCAGACTGCAATCTCTGTGTGTAATACATCTGTCTCAAACAGCATATCCCATAGTCTGCAATCTCTGTGTGTAATAAATGTGTATAGCAGACTGCATATCTGGCAGACTGCAATCTCTGTGTGTAATACATCTGTATCAAACAGCATATCCCTCACCCTCACTCACCCTCAACCCCTCACCCTCACTCACCCTCAACCCCTCACCCTCAATCCCTCACCCACACTCACCCACACTCACCCTCACTCACACTCACCCACCCTCACTCACCCTCACCCTCACTCACCCTCACCCTCACTCACCCTCACTCACCCTCACCCTCACTCACCCTCAACCCCTCACCCTCACTCACCCTCAACCCCTCACCCACCCTCAACCCCTCACCCTCACTCACCCTCAACCCCTCACCCTCAACCCCTCACTCACCCTCACCCTCAACCCCTCAGCCTCACCCTCACTCACCCTCACCCTCAACCCATCAGCCTCACTCACCCTCACTCACCCTCAACCTCATGCTAAATATTTACAAAAAAACCCATAAACAATTCTAAAAGCACTAACTCTAATGCTGCGAGACCTATTGCATTTCTAATGCTTGTTATCTTTTGATTTTTAGTATGAAAATTGCAGCCAGGTTAGGGTGGGGTGAGGCAAGGCTGGGCTGGACTCGTGTGATGTGACCTGGGGGGGGTGGGGGGGGGAGAAGTGGTTGGTGCACCTTAAGTGCGCATGGCGGTTTGGCCAGCCGTCTTGGGCCGGCCAAACCGTCATGCGGACTTAGCATGTTCTCCACCGGGCTGTATTGCACAGCCTGGGTGGAGAATATGCACAGGCTCAAACTCCCTGTCACAGCGCTCAGACCAATCACAATGCTGCTGTCATGCTGGTGACAGCAGCGTTGTGAGTGGCTAGTGTAGCCTGGGTGCTGCCGGTAGCCAGGAGAACAGCGAGGACGGAGGAGAGGTGGTGGCTGGTGACCAGCAATGAGCAGTTATGTTGTCTGTTTTTTTTTTTCTAACCCTACCCCCGCCCCCACAACCGTTTCCTGCCAGCCGCCACTGCATTCCAACCTGTATTATCTGACTGGACAGCATTGTTTCCAGTGGCTCCTGCCTGCTCTTCATGGTCTCTTCATTTGGACTATTCTTGAAGGCTAATACAACCAATTCAAGCCTTACTGCACCTCTGTGTATCTGTTATCACCAAAAAATACACATAATAATTCTGGGGCCGATTCTCAGAACTAATCTTTTGGTATTCCCAGAATGCATTTAGTAGTAGTAAAGTTAGGATTCCTAACTTTACTACTCCTACTAAACTGAGACAAAATCCTAACTTTATGACTTACAGTATTCACAAAGGCATTTAGTTGTAGTAAAGTTAGGATTCCTAACTTTACTCCTAAACTGAGACAAAATCCTAACTTTACGACTTTTGGTATTCTCAAAAGGGATTTAGTAGTAGTAAAGTTAGGAATCCTAACTGTCCTACTACTAAATGCATTCTGTGAATACCAAAAGTAGTATCTTTAGTATTTTGTCTCAGATTAGTTCTGAGAATGAGCCCGTTGTCTTTCAATCAAGTATATGATTCTAAAATGGCTCTGAAAAAAAGTGCATAAAAAATGTGTAATAAAATATACTTAATGACTATGCAAGATGAATATTTAGAATAACTCCCTTCTGATAAGCCCAACAATTCAGTATCACCAATTCCAACACAAAAAAAATGGCGCCCATAGATAAGTCTGCCTTTGAGACGTACGTAAACCTACAAACCAACAAAGGAGGCAGAATCCATACACATATGTAGGACACCTATTTAGACATAAAATATGGAGTCTGACTTGACCAGCACTGGTACACATTCAAGGGCCGCAGTGACCGGACAAATGGCAATTTGCCTATACTAAGTATGCTTTAGTTACGCGCCCTCTTTTGACTTTTTCATATTCTTCGTTCCAGCTAGAGCGAATCGGGACTTCAATTGCTTACCCAAATTTGTTGGGTATTTTATATTTCTATTGCCTTTATCAATAAAGCACAGACATTTACTGAGAGGTTTGAAACTCAAGAGCACATTCATGGCTCCTATTAGCCACAAGAGCCTGGACACCTTCGAGAATCTAGTCAAGCATAACTTGTCCACCTTCAACTTTCAGAAAAAATCAAAACGCTGCAACTTAACTGTGAAGGAAATAGATGTTTTAAGAAATCTAGCCAACAACACCACAATTACTTGTCAGAACGCTGATAAAGGCGGGGCACTTGTCATTATGGACACCAGTTTTTACAAACAACAGGTATGTGCCCATGTCATGGACACCAACACCTATGCTGCACTTGAATTTAACCCTACAGACCATTTTTTTGAAACTCCCAAGCTTATACTTCAAAGAGCGGTAGACAATGGCATGATAACTGACAAAGTCAGAAGGTATCGTACTCAAAACAACCCAAAATCACCATCATTATATATGTTACCCAAGGTATTTATTTATTTATTTTATTTTGTATTATTTATAAGGTACATAAAAATCTACAGCAACCTCCTTATAGACCAATTGTGTCCACCAGAGGGAGCATGCATGAGTCTGTGGGGAAATATCTAAACAAATATTTGCAGCCATTTGTGGTCAAAACCAGAACTTACATCAGGGATACCACTGACTTCATCTCCAGAATCAACCAGATTGCAATCAAGTCCAATGAAGGTCTCTGGTTATGCACAGTAGATATTAAATCCCTATATACATGTATCCCCAATGATCTAGGTACAGAAGTCATCGAGAGCGTACTGCTCAAGTCCAATTTGGATCTAGATTTCAGATGTTCCTAATGGAATTACTCAATTTTTCATTGTATCAAAGTTACTTTAAGTGGGAAGATCAGTGGTTCCTGCAATTGTCAGGAACTTCTATAGGCAATTGCACAGCCCCATCGTATGCAAAAATTTTTATGCATCGATTTGAGGAAGATAACATTTTGAGTTCTATGGTTTGGAAGGAAAATGCTACCATATTCATGTGGTACATAGATTAAATTTTTATCATTTGGAAAGGATCTCATGCCATGTTATTATCAGCACTCAACTCTCTCAACAAAATGAACGAGAGGATACAATTTACCTTTGATGTTCATCAAGACACTATGACATTCCTGGATGTGCAAATACACACAGCTGCTGGTAAATTAGAAACTAAAATGTTTCACAAGCAGACTGACAAAAACAACAGGCTACATTACAATAACTTCCATCAGAAATCCTTAAGAACAATTTACCATATTCACAATTGCTGCGTGTCAAGCGTATTGTTTCTGATCCTGAAATATGCGTTCAGCAAATTGACACCATGTTGACAAGGTTCACCAAATGGAGTTACCCTTCAAATATACTGGGGACAAGCCAAATCTCGGTGTGCCAACAACTAAAGAATGGATTTGTTTAAGACAACAGATAAACCAGCATAAAACCGGATGGTAGTTGTTTCCAAATACTCGACTATGAGTCACCTCTTTAACCACATCGCTGCTGTGGTTATTTTTCCCCTGTGCTGGAAATTGCCATTTTGCTGGTGTCATGACGAGCTCAGCTCGTCATCAGCACAGCTCAACTGTGCCTCATGACGAGCTGAGCTCGTCATGAGCATGGAAGGGGTTAAGAACACCATCAACAGACATTGGTCCGTGTTAGTTTGGAGCCAGATTTTAAAGTGTTGTTTGTCAACAAGCCTATTTTCGCATACAGGAGAGGGAAGAACCTCAAGGAACTACTTACTCAACCCATGGTGAAAACTAGCTTGACGGTCTTTAAGGGTACCTTACCATGTTACAATTGCAGTAATTGTAACAATGTGATCAAAGGTTCATGGATGACGCACCCCATGAAAGGGACCAGAATCAATCTCATGGTGACTGCTACTTACAATACATCCAATGTGATCAAACCTTCGGAAATGCCCTTGTGGCTTAGTCTACGTGGGAAAGACCGAAGTAAAGACACAGGCCGGAAATTAAAGACACAGATGCATGAGCACAAGAGTAGCATCCATACGAAGAACACTAAATCAGTGGTGGCTACCCACTTCATGGAACACCAACATCATATCAGCCAACTTAAGTTCTGGTCTTGGAAATCATTGAAAAAATGTGAGGGAACAGACAATAACAATCGACTGTTCCAGAGGGAAAATCCTTGGATCAAAACTCTTAACTCACTAAAGCCCAATGGACTCAATTACAGAATGGAATTCTTATGCTACTTATGACCTTTGGTGCTGCTCTATATCTGATGCTGTTCTTCTGGCTATTCTTATCAGTCTTTCATTAACTCTCCTTTTCCAGGTTAATTTGCACCGCACTAATTTCGTTTGTCTTAATTTTGTGATCTTTTGTTTGTCTTTGGTTTTCTTTATTATGTTGGTCACTCTCAGGCGAACCTGGGTTCAACTTACTCCTATCCCATTATGTTTTACTTTCCAATCTGAAACTCGGAAAAACGCCGCGACGGGTGTACAGAGCATTCCGCTCCGATCTACCTCCTTTTTTTGAGCACTCGCTGAGTCCGACGTTCATCATGCAGGACTCACAGGCTCCAGTTCTTAAGTCAACATAAATAAGACCTGATACAGTAAAGCGCACAGGCCATTCCAATATCCAATTTGGTTACTGCAACCCATAATTGATTCTACTTCACTTGCGACCCCTGACGAAGGGGCTCGCGCCCCGAAATGCATTGGGTGTAGATAAAATGTATTGATATTGAAATGTATGGTATATGCTCAAAGATAGCAGTATATATGTTGATAAAAAACTTGTTTTGCAAATAAATGAAACATGAATATGTATGTAATGTTGATCTAAGTTGACTTTTCGTGAAAATTCAAAATAAATGTACTAGCGTTTAAATTTAAACTGAGTAGTGCGTCCTGGTGTCCTGGTTCTCAACCAGGCCAAATATACTTACTTTCCAATCTGACATACGTTCTGGTCTACTTGCTTATTAATTATCTTTTACTCTTCTCCAGTTATCATTTTACTAACGTGAAAGTACATATGGACCTTTTAAATGTATCACTTTTATAGTTACATATGATAACATCTTATGGCATGTTCTGACATATTAACAATGGCCTATCTTTGCACCTGTTTTGTAGTCAAGTATAGGCTACATTGTCCACATAGACCTGGTGTTCAGTTTGTGTGTTAGTTTCCTGCTGTTCTGCTCGGTGTACCAGTTCATATCAGCGGCCGTCTTTACGGACCGCGATACAGCCTATGGATTCGTATTTAGCCTGTTCTCGACATGCACTTGGGCATTGGTTGACTTGCCAACATAAGATTATACACAGAGTTCTCAGCTGGCTGGCCGGTTGTATACTTTACAACAACCCTCACTACACATCGCGAGTGTAACCACTCAAAGATGGGGACCCGTTCTGATTTTTGACCGGCTAGCAGTCTTCGTTTAATGGTCCACCAGCTGTATTCGGAGCTTCTGGCCCGATCCAAGCATTGAGGCATACTGCGGCATGTTTCGCCACATTGCACCATGAGTATTGGTTTGCTTCACTGTTTGTTTTGATATTACACTGGTCCTTTTTGACCATGAACACTGTACTACGAGTATACTGAGCACGACATTGTAAATTTATTTCAGTAGGTCTGAACAGCGAGAGTACACGTATTCTTGTTGTGAGTATTCGGTATTTGTTCATTCAGTTACGTGATTAAGTATAGCACGTTCACTTTTGTACATCATGGCATGTCGCGCTAAGGCGCTCGGTTAATCTTTTATCAACGGAATAGTTTACACATATGGGGTCTCTTATCATTATCACTTTCACCAGGTCCATCACTATGTGTTGGTTTTATACTCACTTTATACTGCAGCGTGTATTCACCTTTTGGGTATTTGCATGGCATTTCATACCAGTGCCCAGAGCGTTTTAACTTTCATGCGCTCCATATGTATTTTAAAACTTAAGAATGAAGCTCACAGCCGTAGAGCACCCTCACTAGTGTACAGTCACCACCGGTAGCATTGCAATATTAGATGACACGTTTAGTTTTCGTTTTGTTATTTTATTTTCCATTTAATCTTCGTTATTTCTACCATGACACTTGTTGTGTAGGCACCTCACTCACAGGTCACCAGAACTGTTTTGAATAATACCAACACACCCGTTGGTTGGTTTCCTCATTGTATCATTGTTCATCATTTGTTGTAGATTTGGTCCCCTGACAAAGGGCATCTGTCTGCCCGAAATGCATTGGGATGGATCCCATTATACTTTGAATGACCTTAAATAAAATAAGACATCGGTGGATGTTTGTTTCATATGAATGGAATATCAAAAGACGTGAGTAAATGTGATATTGCTTCATCCAAAGGAAGATTCAACTAAACTGGAGTCTGACTAGCTGTTTAAATACCCGCTTCACGGGTCTTTTCTGCTGTGCTTAGGGGGACGCCTCATAATCAGGAGACGCAACTTATTGTTTATGAGAAACAACTATTGGCCTTAAGTTTAAGCTTTTGTCCAGAAAGCAATTTTCAACTTCCTGCAAACACGTGTAGATGTCTATAAGTTCATCCCAAAACTAAAACTCAAAAAATACTACACCATTAAAAATCAAGGCCAAAATAGAACATCTGTACTAAAGCATGCACAACGAGAGGAAGGGGTATTGACGGTGAGGGAGATCCCACTTCTGAAAACTCTCCACGCTTTACGACAGAATGCCCCAGAGTCTGAGGTGACTGATACACAAGAGATCATAGAACATGAAGACATTAATGTTTGTTCTCCGGTCAACAGTCCATTCAAAGCATCCTCGACTTTTGTCCCAATCATGCCAAGGGATGCCATAGACGATCTTAAATCTTTACACAAAAAGACGTGCAAAAATAAAACAAAGATCAAAGATAAGGACAAAAAATACTTCCAACTTATGAGTGAACTTAAGAACAACAATTCAGTGGTCATCAATAGAGCCGATAAAGGAGGCAATATTGTTCTCTGGGATAAAAAAATCTACAGAACAGAGGCTTTTAGACATAAAAACGATGTGGAATGTTATGAGCTGACTAATAGAACAAATGCATGCAAAATCAATGGAGATTATAAAAATTAACTTGGAAGGTGGCAAAGAGAAGGACTTATCTCAAAAGATGAATATAAGATCCTATTTAAAGATCATCCAACTCTACCCACGTTCTATTTAATACCTAAAGTGCACAAGGGCGTAAATCCTTTGCAAGGAAGACCAATCATGTCAGCCATAAACAGCACATTCGAAAATACCTCCAGATATGTAGATTATTTTTTACAGGAATTCGTGACCAAATTGCCATCATATCTACAGGATTTTCGAGACTTTCTTTCTAAGTTAAATAACATACAATGGTGTGAGGATTTTATGTTTTTAACTTTGGATATTGCTTCCTTATACATATGCATTAAGCATACAGATGGTCTTCATGCATTTGATTACTATTTGAAACGTAGAAACATCGAACTGTACCACCATAACAAGATGTTACTTAGTATGATACATTGGTGTCTACATAACAACTTATTTATGTTTTATGGCAAAGTGTATAGGCAAAAACAGGGAGTGGCTATGGGGGCATGATTCTCCCCCAGCTATGCATGTTTACATGTAGGCTGGTGGGAGGAGCATGTCCTCATGGGGAAACACCGGGCATTGTTTGAAAAACATGTAATGCAAATGTGGAGATACATCGACGATGTTTTTATTATTTGGAAGGGATCTGAGGAAGAGGCAAAAAGATTTGCAGACAGCATCAATGCCAATGAACTTAACCTCAGTTTCACCTCCCACATTGACCATCTGTCTATTCGTTTTTTGGATATTCAAGTATACATACAGGAAGGGAAAATAGAAACTAGTCTTTACCAGAAACCTACGGCTGGCAACACATTGGTGCATGCCAGTAGTTTCCACCCGCACCACACAATTGTCAGTCTCCCCTATGGCGAGTTCCTACGAATTCGTAGAGCCTGTAGTACAGAAACTGCTTTGAAGCAAGCACAGGAATTAACTAAATGTAGATTGATGGAATGAGATTATAATGAGAAGAAGCTTGATCTAGCCATTCAAAAAGCTAACAAAAAAGATAGAACAATTCTCATTCAACCTAAACAAACATCTATAGAAAGTTCAGATTGTCTTATTCAGATGTCAGTGGCAACAGGTCAGACATCCAAAACAGAAAATTCCTGTAGATTCATATCTACGTACAGCAGACAATCTCAGATTGTAAAAAAGATCATCTATACACAATGGCCCATAGTGCTCACTGATACTGTTCTTAATGGAGTTTTAACTTCAAAACCCAATTTTACTTACCACAAGGCCCATTTAATGAGAAGTGAATTAGTCAAAACCAGCCCTGAGCTTTTTCTCAAAGAAAATTGGCTTTCTGCTAAAGAAGGCTTCTTTAAGTGTAGCACTTGCAGGACATGCAAATTTGGAGTCAACACTAAAACTTATACCAATGCTTTTTCTGAAACCCCTATAAAGATCAAGGGTCACTACACGTGTAAAACAGAATATGCAGAGTATGTGTTGAAATGCATATGTGGACTCCTATATGTAGGCAGCACGAAACTACAAGTTCACACTAGAATCCTGCAGCACTTAAGAGCGACGGTTAACTCTGACCCTTCCTACCCAGTGGCTAGACACGTTAAATTGGAACACAACAACAATTTGAACGTGTTACAATACTTTGTGATTGACAGTATACAAGCCAGTTAGAGAGGTGGAAATCGTGAAAAGTTACTACGCCAACTAGAACCGAAATATATTTTAGAGCTCAACATAAAACCCCCCAAAGGGCTCAATAATTGTGAAGACTTAAATCACTATCTCTAAATTTCTCTTGCATTAAATTTTGCTAACATCTTGTATTTTATGAAATGGACCTTGCTTGTATAATTATTTATTCAATATGATTATATATTTATGTATTTAAGTATATTTATTGCAATTTTAATATTTTTATAAAGGTTTTTAGCTCTTTGTCGTGGTGTTCGATTGATGCGTATTTTATCAAGAATCTATATTTTTATAGATTTTTTGGTTTTTACTATTGATTGATGCCATTGCATGGATTTATTGACCACATGAATCGATTAACCTCTGAGGTTGGGTTTGCTCACAGTTGAAATTCATTTTGATATATTTTTCTTGTCATTTGATCTGAATTATGAACTGAAGCCCGATAAATAGTATTTGTACAGTAATGGAAATATATATTATACTGACCAAGACAGCTACCTCTGCCCTTAACCCTGCCCCTTAGTAATATTTTCATTACTAAGTTAAAATAAACTCCCGGCTGGGAGTTTATTCTTTGCACTTTATTTATGCACTACAGCACATGCACTTTTGTCTGTCATCAATTTGGATTTTACATATATACATATATTTAATTGGTTTTTATATTAATTAACGGGAAATAAGAAGTCCTAAAAGCGGGCATATTATCATAAATGCTACGGCCAATCAGTGACAATACCTAGACGGTTTTGTTATTGAGAATAGAAAAGAGATATGGACTCAGTGATTAGCCTTTTTTGTATTTGAACAGGTATTATTTATCTTGGTCGTATAATAACTAAAAGCATTGTTAATATTGAAATGGAAATAGTTCTTCATTATTTTTTGTCGCACATGGCATTTTGTAATAGATGTATTATGCAGTTACGACAAAGTCTACTTTCCCGTAGAAACAAACGAACCAATACAAAGTCTGTTTTCCATATCTATGGTAAACTCAGATGACAGCTCATGATTGGGGGATGATGATTTTAAATGTTAATGGGGAAGTTTGCACAATGAACCAGTGATCAAGTCGACTGGGATCGCCGAAACGTGTTTGGTGTTTTCGGGCACAGCAATGCACTTTTGAAAATTTAAAAAATAAAGAATACCTACAACTGAAGTTATTACAAGAGTCCGCTTCTCCGGTTTTGTTGCTGAATGGCATCGTGGAGTTTGGTGGTTGAGTAGAATGCCCTTGTTCACGTGTAGCCCTTTTCATACGCCATTGCATTTTTATGTCTATAGTGACCACCCCCTTCACCATCACAAATCACTTGGTCATAGTCATAGAAAGCAGCCTTCAATTTTACTGCAATTTTTTAAAGAAAACTCCAAGTGCATTCATAAATACATTTTTAAATGAAGCATGCTTGAAACACATAGATATATCATAAATATGTGCAAAATAAAGCTAGTTTTCTTAAAAAAAAACACAATGAGGAATATATCTTTCTTCAAAAATTTAAACATATAACTGAATAAATCCACTGAATGCATTATATGGTAGTCATATATGATCCTAAAAATTATCTCACAGGGGATAAATCCAGTGTCTGGCCATGTGATAAACTGTACATGTGCAGAATATTATCATAAATTCATAAATTAGTCCTTGTGCAAAATGGGTGCAGAAATGTGCAAAAAAAGCTATTATAAAGTGCAATATAAAGTATGTATAAATAGAACAATAGTAGTACAACAACAATGCAAACATCTAAAAGCTATTATATTGATAACAGTACAAAATTTCCAGCAAGGGAAAAATACTATTAAAAAGACATATAAAATAAGCATTTGTTTGCATATAAAAAGTTTTTTCCATTATACTAAAATCAGATCTTTAAAGAGAGGGAAAAATTCACAGAAATACTGCGAAGGCCTATATACAAAACAATACATCCCACTTCATCATAATCATATAAAGTTATGCATGTCTTCTGTATTATTCAATCCATTTGGCCATTACTATCGAACTCTAAAATGATTTTGTTTTTTTTTTGCCTCAATTGACGTTCTCTATTTCCTCTATTTCTACATTTAGGGACGGCATTGATGATATAGTAGGAGAGGCAATTGATGTCATTACCATAAGTTTGTTTAAAATGTCGTGCCACAGGATATGCCGGGTCACTGTGGAGAATGGCCCTTATATGTTGCAAAATTCTGACGTGCACCTGCAACTTCGTACTACCAATGTAGTTAAGGCCACAGGTGCACGTCAGAACATACACAGCATATTCGGTAGTTGCCTTGGATAGGAATGGATGTTTCACTAAACAGGATTGAATAATGTGTCTTGAGGAAATCTCCGGTATCTTTTACATAACTCAGCAGATCTTTTACCAAGTTTTGCAAAAAGAAGTCTATTTATTGGCCCACCTTTTCTCCTAAGCTGTTGATGGCCAAAATGATAGTCCTACCTGGGACTGGGAAAACATTCTTATGTATTTTGGGAATTAGGTATAACACAGGTAATACCGGGAATTCTTTATACATAAACTTGTATTCTTCATTGATATAAGGCCTTGTCTATTCCACTGTGCCAAATGTTTTTGGAGTATTGTTTTAGCTTTCTCATATTCTCTAGCATTAGATTTTATATAACAGCTTTCTTCAATAAGATGTCTCTGTGCTTCTAAGACATAATCCTTCTTTGGCCACAATACCAAATTGCCCCCATTATCAGATTTTTTGATAACCACATCATAGTTTTCACTGACTTTTTTCTCCAAATTGTTGTACGCATGTTTTTTGAAAAACACATTTCTCTGCTTTCTGTTCTTATTCACAGTATAGTTTAATTTTTTCAAATCATTGGTGATCATGTCGTGAAATATATCAATACTGTCCTTAGGCATGATAGGTACAAAACAAGATTTAGACTTAAAGGGACTGATCCCAGCTCCTTTTTTTGTGTATGATTTATTTTCCTTAATCTTTCTTGAGTGACCATATCAGTGTCCACTTGTGATGTTTGCAAATCGGTTTTTTAAATGCTAATTCCTCACTATAACGTGGCTGAAACCTATGTCTGTTTCAGTGGGAAAAAAAAAATATATATATGACTAAAACTGTGACTGCTTCAAATGAAACTCCTCTGCAAATAAGAAATCTGGGAGGTTTAAAAAAACCTCTTATCTTTGACTCATGAGGAGAGCTCTCAGGGAATACCAACAGTCAGTCAAATCACTCCAGCCAGCAAACCTACACCGAGCCCTTTCCAGACAAAATCTACGTTCTTGCCATTAATGCCTAAGGACGCAGTTGATGTTTTCGGCGACAGAGTGGTCGCTGAACTCAAAAATCGTAATCGGGGTATTTTGGGAAGAAAGAGACAAATTGAATACAACACGACACAGTACAAGTCATTGATAAAAATAATTCAGGGCGATTCATCAGTCATAGTGAAAAACGCAGACAAAGGTGGAAATACAGTGCTGTGGGCAAAGGAGGACTATCTAATTGAAGCCAACAAACAATTGGGGGATCCTTCTGGTTATCTGAAAACCACCAAGTTTGCCATGTTGAAAAGTAATGAGCAAACACGTAAATCGATTTATCAATGGCAAAGGCAAGGCCTTCTTACTAAGGAGGAGGCCAAATTTCTGAGTGTTGATCATCCAATTATGCCTGTGTTCTATTTACTACCCAAAATTCATAAACTCTTCACCCCCATCCCTGGACGCCCTATTATTTCTGCTCAGGGAAGCATGAACGAAAATTTGTCTAAATGTGTTGACTTTTTTCTCCAGCCCCATATGATTTCACTTCCATCCTATCTAAAAGACACTACGAACTTTTTAGTTAAAATCACAAATGTTACTTGGTGTTCTGATTACTGCTTTTTGGTTATGGATATTGAATCATTGTATACTAACATTCATCACTGTCAGGGTTTAGAGGCGATCAAACACTTTCTTGATTCCTGCGATGCAATTTTGAGGGACCATAGTTTAATGTTACTGGAGATGATTAAAATCTGTTTGACGAGTAACCATTTCCAGTTCCAAACTGATATCTTCCACCAACAGCGAGGCGAGGCTATGGGTTCGTGCTTCTCCCCCAGCTATTCATGCTTGCATGTTGGCTGGTGGGAGGAGCACTTCCTCCATAGGTATCATCGCCAGTGGTTACCATATTTAGTGCATTACTGGCGTTTTATCGACGATATTTGTATAATTTGGAAGGGTCCACAAGAGAAAGCCCAGGCTTTTGTAAATTAAATTAACATTAACAACAGAAACTTAAAATTTACTGCCTCAGTATCATCGGACTCGGCCGAGTTCCTTGACGTACATCTCTATATTGATAAGGGCATACTTCAAACCAAACTGCATAGGAAAACAACAGCCGGGAATTCGATTCTCCATGCCCACAGTGCGCATCCATTTCACACCATTAACAGTATACCCTTTGGTGAATTTATCAGAATCAAACGTATTAGTAGCGATGTCACCACAACCAATCAGTGCCTGGCTTAGTCAGTCAAAAGATTCCTACAACGTGGTTACAAATTAAACCTTTTGAACTGCGCTCTTTCAAAGGCAAAATTACGCCAAGAGAGGATCTATTGAGACCCAAAGTGAAAGAAATTATGGACTCTAACAGCATTGGTCCAGTTCGACTCATTACGACTTTTTGTTCGCAAGAACAAAAAATCAGACGTTTGATCAATAATGAGTGGCCAATTGTTCTCAAGGATTTAATCTTGGGCCCAATTCTACCTAAGCTGCCAGCTATAACCTTCAGGAGGGCTCCCTCCATGAAGGATGTACTGGACAGAGCTATGCCTGAACTGACTCCTAAAGGTACATGGCTTTCTAAAACGGGCTTTTTTAAGTGCCCGTCTTGTCGGGCGTGCACCTTCGCCAAGAATGGCACACATTACAAATCAGCATTCAGTGACAAGTTGATCCCTATTAAAGAATATCTGACCTTTCGGAGTGGATTTGTTATATATAAACTGATGTGCACTTGTAACCTCGAGTACATCGGGAGTACGAAATTGCCTGCGAATCAGCGCATTTTACAACATCTGCGAGCAATAGAAAATTCGGATAGCAATTATCCAGTGGCTCGCCACTTCAAGGCCGTACATGATAACAAATTAAAAGACCTTCAGTATACTCTGTTAAGTTCGGTCTCCAACCCCGGACGGGGCGGTGACCGCGAAAAACTCCTTAGACAAAGGGAATCATATTTTATCTTGTTGCTTGACACCAAGGCCCCTAACGGATTGAACACCATTGATGAATTGCATCACTTTTTGTGATTATTATTATTTTTTCTTTGTGCTAAAATACAGCTTAAGCATGACAGTCTAGAATTGTTAAAATAAGATAGATGAAATCGTTTTGCAAGTTCTCTTTGGGGACTTTTGAGATACACTGATAATGTATATATTAATATTGAGCCTCATCTGAATTCGTTGTCCATTAGTTTTTATATGTAATGCACTATTTTTGAACATATTAGGCACCAGCACTTAAGAGGTTTTGTTATATAGCCATGTGCAGTCTTTAGAATGATTCCATATATTATACATGATTTGTTTTCAAGAGGTCGGCTATCATGTTTTACCATACCAGCACTTTTGAAGGTTGTAATATACTGTCTCAGTTCTTTTTAACTTATAAGCCTGAATAATTGAGCAGTTGTACTTTATTCACGTAAAAATGTTTCTTATGATGAACTGCCTTTTGGTTTCTACAACCCAAATTTGTTTGCTGACGCTTTTGATTGCCAGGCACTTGCCATCATTTGTTACCATTCTATAATGGTTGAAGGATAGAATGTATAATGAAGCACTATGCTGTTATTTTCAGTAGACATTGACATTCTATGTAAATTAGATTGCCATTCATATTCGTTATGCCTTGGCTATAATTCACGTCAATGCACTTTTTTGCCTATCGTCCCTATTTCTTTGGGGGATAGTGCTTTTAATGAGGATAAATTAACTCACCTGTTTGTCTTGCGTCATGTGATCAAGCTCCGTCCGCGGAGCGAAACGCGTCAGGGAGAGCACTTGCTCCATGATTTGCACAATAAATGTTTCCACTGCTACAACTTTCAACGTTGTGATGGCGTTTTATTGAAAACAAGATTCGTTGTGAGGGACAGAGGTCGGCACCTTTCCAAATCCGCAGTCATAGCGGACAGGTCTATATATATATACATATATATATATATATATATATATATATATATATATATATATATATATATATATATATATATATATATATATATATATATATATATATATATATACATACATATATATGTATATATATATATATATATATATATATATATATATATATATATATATATATATATACATATATATGTATATATGTATATATATATATATATATATATATATATATATATATATATATATATATATATATATATATACTAGCAGCCTGCCCCAGGGGCAGTACACCCGCTCCGACCCCCTCCCGCACCGACTCCCTCCCGCCCCCACTCCTCCCGCCTGTCCCTCTGTGCACACCCGCCTCCCGCCGCCCGCCTCCCGCCTCCCGCCTCCCACCTCGACTTGATTTCAATGACCATAATGACCATTTACTTTACCTGAGCTGCCGCTCCTTCCCACGATCTGCTCCTCTTCGCCATGACGCGCCCACGCTCCTCACTTCTCCGCAGCTCCATGTCTCTCCACCTCGTCATCACGCACGTCGCGGCCAGAGCAGCGTCGCGGCCGGCGCTACTTCCAGGGCACTACTTTTTTTTAAAAGTTATAGTTTTTAAATGTACGTTTATTTTTTATTTTTTATAGCCTATGTCCATCTGCACACCTTGACAATTTCTACAATGTATCGGGTGTGTGGATTGGCGCTGTGGTTCCCGAGTTTACCTGGCTCAAAGGTGCGTGTACTCTCTTTATAATAGTAGTATAGATATAGATAGATAGATATAGATGGATAGATATATATATTATATAAATAAAAAATGTAAATGTTTGTTTGTTCAAAATCGTAAATCTCCGAAAGATCTTCACCGATTGCTTTGAATTTTGACACAACGTTGGATTCGAATATGCATGTGTTTTTATATACACAACATTGGATTCGAATAAACAAATCACCTCACCGGCTGCAAACATTGCATCTTTTTCAAGAAAATCAGGAAATCTTTCTTCAAGGAGGCAGGTATAGCTATTTTGCTTGCACTAATAATGTCCCTGTTGGATTATGCCAATTCCATATATTTAGGACTCCCTGCCAGCCAAATTCATAGGTTACAGCTCATTCAAAATCAAGCAACCAGGCTGGTTTTTCAGCAACCGAGACATTGCCACACCAAACCATTAATGAAGCAGCTTCATTGGCTTCCTGTTATACAGCGGTCTATGTTTAAGACCGGTTGTATGATTTGTAATAATCTTCACGAATCAGGTCCTAAGTTCATATCCACCAAGATCTCAAGATACTTGCCTACACGGAATCTTAGAACAGCGACAATGAACATGTTGACTATTCCAAGATTTAAACGAAAGAGAATGGGTGGCTCGTGCTTCTCGGTATTAGGCCCCACATTGTGGAATTCCCTTCCAATTGAAATCAGACTAACCTCAGTATATCCCAGCTTTAGAAAAAAACTTAAGACATGGTTATTCACCCAAGCTTACTGTCAGAGCCTGAAACATAGCTCTCCTCTCCTTTTAGCACCACGAGTGCCATAAACATAAACATCTTGGCCCACTCCAGACTAGGGGATTCACAGCCGAGGTTAAGATGTCTCAGGGCAAGCGCCCTGAGACCTAACAGTGACATGCTGCGCTATAGAAGACTCTCTGACTTTGACTTTAAGCTTCAGCAGACCGGGGTTCTGCTGTACTGAAGTAGACGCGTCCGTCCCCATTCGGATTCCAAAACAAATCCCGGTCTCCAAGTCAACAAACCCAAGCTTTATAATCTCAAAACACACTAGAAGGTTCCGAGAAGCGTTCCCTCTGCACCAAGGAAACGTACTGGAATTGCCCACATTCCATGCAAGCATTCCAAAGGCAAATGAGTTCTCACGTTCCTTCTGCATTCTCACATGTTCCAGCCTTTATCTTAATGAAGTTTATGTAAGTCTCTGGCAGTGCAGTCAACAATCTCCAAAAACAGAGCAACCTTGAACGTGAATAACCTAAAAAACTTGAATAATCTGGGGGCTGCCTGTGTGCGCAAAAAGCTCAAGCAAGAAAGAGTCAGATTTGAAGATGACATGTGGGCATGTCAAAGCCAAAAGTAAGAACTTCATAATACTTCCCAATGTACAACACAATGCACATTTGTGCACCACTGCCTATAGCATCACACACTTCAACTCCCAATGT
Source organism: Lissotriton vulgaris (assembly GCF_964263255.1). NCBI lineage: Eukaryota > Metazoa > Chordata > Amphibia > Caudata > Salamandridae > Lissotriton > Lissotriton vulgaris. Next base: position 951,415,215 of record NC_141687.1, on the reverse strand, counting down.
TCAACATAATGCACATTTGAGCACCACTGCTCATAGCACTGCACTTCGAGACCAACACTACACTCCACACCTCTATCTCATGCCTTTAAATGCACCTCCCACAAGTGCTGTTCCTGGCAAGGCTGTTCTACTCTGTGACAGCTCCCACTGTGCTAAAACTACAAAGAGATACAAAATAAATCTTCAAGGAAACAAGGCACATGTAGGGAATAGTCACGTACATTCAGGCTATGGTAAAATAAAACACCAAAAGTCAATTAAAACAATGGTAGTGAAAGGTCAGCACGTGGTTTCAAAACATAGGAGTGCTTCAAGCAGCCACCCCCAGAAACTGGCTTTGCCAGTACTAGGTGCCTGGCAAAGTGAGAACTGGCAAATAACAAGTATTGGCAAAGCGAGACTAACTGACCGACAATATATGTTATTAGGTATTGCTTAGAGGACTTCAAGTTTGTAACCAGTTGAGAAAAGGAACAGCCAGACTATACATCTGAAGATCTTAGTAACATACCCAGGGGTTGGGCTATGTCAGGAAAGAATGATATTTTACAACCAGCTGAGAAAATGCTAAGAAGGGGTTGGCGATAGGAGGAGAACCAAAGCATAAGGTTGACAGCTGTACCTGAGGCATCCCAGCATAGCCAGTAAGGTCACGGAAACAGTCCTGGGTGGCATCAAATATCGTCAGGTTATGCAATGTGTGCTACAACCGATGCCTTTAAGGTGGCCTTGTGAGTTCAATGCTCATTGCTGACATCTAATGTGATGTGCAGGTTATGAATCTGAACTTCAACAGCAAGGTGAGAGGATCTGGAATAAAGGTCAGAGCTGCAGATTTTGAAATAGGGGCACCAGGTTTGAGTCTCGGCTTTGGCTCAACAACTTGTGAAACTGGGCAAATTATTTAATCACCTGATGCCTATAAAAATTCATGTGACCTAATGTAATGTAACTGGTGCTCATGTAAAACGCTCCAATATTTTTGGGTAAAGTTTGCGCTTGTCAGGGGACACGGCAGCTTCGTTCGCGCAGGCATCCGCTGAGGATTGGGAAACACTACATTTCCCAGCAGCCTCGGCACGACGCCTGACGTCAGATGCCACGTCAGTCACCGCGTGACAAGTGATGCGGATGCAATGAAATAGTGAGGCAGCGGGGAGAGACGCTGCCGATTATTCCGCTGATTCCTGGATCTTTGCTGGCCGTTACCTTGTTCCTCTGGGTTGGGTAATGGTGCCGTTGGCACCGCTTGCTCCATTTCTTCCTTGCTGAAGTCCTGGTTATATCCTTGAAGCCTTTCTCTTCCGCTTTGGATCTCTGCGATTGGAGTGTACTGTAGTTTCCTTTTTCCCTACGTTGGAAGAGCTCTTTCCTTACCCTGCCAGAGCTCTTGTGAGGGAATAGGACTTTGCTCACCTTTTGTTTCCTAAGTTACTTTGATAAGGATTACAGTAATTTGCTCACCTGATTTCCTAATACTTTGAGGAGGATTACTTGGGGGCATTGTTGTATATTTCCCTACGTGGCGAACTCTTCCCTGAATCTTCATACAGAGTTCATGTGAGGGAAATACTTGCAAATACATTACGAATTAGGGATTGCCCTACCACCAGCTATCTAGTGAGGTGCTTCCTCTTGTAAGAGTGACGTAACTCTTCATGTTCTGAGTTTGTACCTGTTTCTACTGGATATCCTTGGTGCACTTGTATTGTTTGACTCAGTGTTCATCGCTGTACTATTGGCCTCTCCTAGTGACGATTACAGCTACTCACACATTTTGCTTTTGCTATTTTCTTTTGTCCTCCACAGGGGTGTCATTGACAAAGAGTCATATTGAGCTGCTGTGTTTACCTCGCAATCTCAGGTATAAACCTTGGGCATGAGATATGTATATATATGTCATATGGAAGGATAGGTTTTGCTCAAATTAACTTTTGTGTTTTCCAGCATACTAAATGATTAGAGGTTACCAGCTCAGCACCCGTTAGCCAGCCATCGTTATTTTTCTTAATAGGTTAGTGGAAGTATGGGTACCAAGGGACAATGAGAAAGAGAGTGAAAAGGTGAAAGGTTCCGTTAGTAATTATTTCGCTTCTTTATGTCTTACTACAGGTCTCCCTCCCTGCTGCCCCCATCCTTAGTCTGTGTACTATTATTATCCAGACTTGGGGCTGTTGAGAGGTGGACCACTAAGAGCATTGGTTCGATCCTGAGGATACGTTCAGGCCTGGGACAGCGCTATATAAAACTGCAAAAAAAGGTCAAGTAAACCAACTGTCTTAATGTCAAAAAGCTGCCTTTATTAAAATGGATAATAACCAGTGGCTATTATGTCCATGAAATCCCGTGTTTGCTCCACTCACTACTCCTTCCCTTTCCAGTAGATCAAAACGGAAGAAGCAGGATTCAATCTGCATTTGGCAAAAGACATGAGGCTGGTGTCTTTGCACCCGTTTTTAAAAATTAAGGGAGAGTTATCGAGGAATTTGCTACTTTTTAGCCATATGCCTACACTTGCTTAGTAATCCCTAATTTCCTGTAGGTGAACCCCTAAGCAGAAGGAACTTTTCAAAACAAGAAATATTTTATTGGATCCACCTCAAGGGTGAGTTGCTGAACTCTTAGGAATCCTGAGTACATTATTAAACACTTTTGTGCGACACTTGTTTCACTAATATTACTTACCTTTTGATTCATAGACACTTTGGCCCTGTTTTCTGACAAAAACTCCATTCATGATGGAAGGAGTATCATTTGATAAATCATAACTTGGTGAGTTGTCTCATGGTCGCACCCTAAACATAGAAGTATACGTAATTCAGCCATTTTTAATTTTTCTTGACACACCTCATTTATTGTAGATTTTTTCATTTAGGCTGCCTCCATGTATTTCATTTTGTCCTGAGGAAGACCCTATGTTGACGCTTTATCAGTCCAAGTCCTGAGTCACAGTGACGCTAGAATAGATGACAAAGCCTCAAAGAGGGCCATTGTTGAACTCTATTTACTAAATAAGGAAGGAGATTATAATTTTCTTGAACATGTTTTATTAATGTTTTTGTAAATTTGTCTTTTGTATTTTGTCAGTTCGTAAATGGTTTCAAGATAATTTTGCACTGTATGTCACTTCAGTCACTGATATGTGTCATGTTCTGTGGATTTAATTTGTGTATGACAGCCTTATTCAACAAATGAAATACATACATGAACACATTGATTGTGTTTCTTTTGGTGTGTCTAGACTTATATATGTATATGTCGTTTAATGAATTATCCTTGGTTCTAAGCAATTCCTTTATCCAACAGAGTGCACTGTAGTCTATATCATTTATACCAAGGTTCTGAGGGACACAGGGTTACCCCATTAGCTTGAATCATTATCAGGGTGAGGCAGCAGGCCCTCTTAAGGTTTGTCCTTGCTCACTGGTGCGGGGAGTTCCAGCACTACTGTACTAGAAATTTACAAGCACAAACCATTCAACCAGGCTAGGGAGCAGGCCTGATTCTAGAGGGTGGGCTTGGCCCACCCAAACATCACCCTTGGCCCTCCCAGTCATGGTATGAAGCCAATTGCAAAATGCATGGTAAATCCCTCTTTTTCTGAGCCATTGAGCCTAACACTGTGGTGTTCCTGAGCTGCTGTTGGCTCTGCTGGATCGTGTATGGCATCCTATCTCAGCCACACTTGAGTTCTTCACAGGTCTTTAAAAGACCATTTATATGTCTTTGTGAACTGGATAACAAGGCTTTGTTTTTCCCCACTGGTTCCAGTACCCTTTGGGTCCCCACTATGCAAAATCGTTAAATTTGTATTTTTACTTTTACTGCCACAGAGGGAGAATGCATATCACGAGTATGGTTGCCATCATTCCAACACAAAAATATCAGCCATTTGTTGTTTAAAGAGTCTGCAAAGGCCTGGCGGTGGAACTAAATAGGACTGTAAATAAAATTGTATGTATTCATTTGTAACATGACTTTTCTATCTTTGTTTCCTTTAATTATTAGTCATGGATCATTAAGTCAGCCCCAGAACTCATTTAAAAGTACTTTCTATTTATATGTGCTGTTTGAAGTATGGACAGATAAGGGCTAAAAATACCAGCATTAGGTGCTTTTTGTACTGGCTAGGACAACAAAATACCAGTGGGCTGGTAGAAATCCAGTCAGCTGGCTACCCTAATCAAAAGATTTCATTTTTTTGCAGGATCAGCATATTATATACTTCCTCCATCCTCCATTTCTGATTGATGCAATAATAGCAATAGTTTAACTTATATCTGAAACCCTACTCGCCAACCATCAACAACATGCTGAGTTACTCCAAGTGTCTGAGCATACATCCTACATTCCGTCAACTCACTCTGCATTCTCACTGCTCACGCTCACCTTACACTCACAATGATCATACTGCCAACATGTACTCATGCCCTGACCCCTTACTTACACTGTTCATCCTCCTCTTACCCTGTGCGCCCACAAGCACCCTAGTCAACCTGCACTCACAACGACCACACTGTACTCACACCACTCGTCGTGAACTCAATCCGTTCTCCCTTCACTTACTCTGCGGTCACATGAGCACACCGCTCACCCTGCACTCACAGCGATCACCCTGCACTCACAGCGATCACACTGCACTCACACCACTCACCATGCACTCACACTACTCAACCTGCACTCATGTGACACTTCATTCACTTGTCATTCCAACTGCTCACCGTGCAATCTCAATCAGACAAGCACATCACTCACCATGCATTAATTCCTCCCACTCTGCACTTTCAGCTGCACCCAAACTAATATAGTCATATCACTCACCCTGTAGTCACCCTGCTCCACCTACTTGCACACTGGCACACTGCTCACCATGCACTCAATAAGCACTGCCACAGTTAACCCTTCACTCTCATGGTCACACCACTCACCCTGCACTCACACCACACAAACAAGTAGATCACTCACCCTGGAGTCACACCACTTATCCTGTACTCCCTCCTTTCACCCTGTATTCACCCGGACACACCTCTCAGCTGCGCTCATACACTCACTCTGCTCCCCCTGCCTGCACACAGGCACAGTAGTCTGCCGGAACTCATAGGGACACACCACGCACCCTGCACTAACTCTTTTCACCATGCACTCATTAGTCACTCTCACAGCTCACCCTTCGCTCTTGCAGCTCACCCTGCAGTCACACACAGACATTCCACTCACCCTGCATTTACAAAGCTCACACCCCCCTACACTTATTCCTCTTACTCTGCACTCACTACTCTCACCTGACACACACATGGGCCCTCCTCTCGTATTGAATTCATGCAGCTCACTCGACACTCACATCTGCACAGTTTTCAACCTACACTTGCACCACTCATGCTGCACTTTCTCACACTTTTCACCATCACCCAGCAGAAGACAAGAGATGCCAAGGTGCAGCAGTTGCAGTGGCACCATGGTGCAGAGGAGGCTACTCAAACCTGACTGTTGCTGTTTTTCACAGTTCAAAAAGGGGACCCATTTTGTTTCTTGCACTAGGGACCATGGCACACTGGCTACCCCACTGACAGCAGCCAGAGATGAAGGCTCTTGGGGGGGAGTCTTTTTACGTTTGCATTTCAAGTTTATTATAGCCGAATACTGTAACTTCTTCCTCGTATTGGAAGTCTCATGACATGAGAACGCAGTGCACCTTTCTTATGACCGCAGTGGGATCGGCAAATTGGTGTGGTGGGATCGCCTGGACCCTGATGGAGCCAGATCATTACCAATGGCTTACCTAAAATGATGGGGCCCCCTTGAAGAATGTGATAAGGGGCCCTTGAGCTGCTCACACATATTCATTGGCCTTGGGATGACTGGGGGCCCTCTGTAGGGTTGATGGAACACCCTGTAACGAAAGGCTGCAGAGGCCTGGTTGCACCTCTGAGCTCTCTATTCTAAGCAATGACCAGTGTAGAAATATGCAGAATTAAAGTGCTCTGGGACACAGCTTTCAAATGTACATTACAAAAGAAACATTGGAGTTTAGCAATGAAAAGTTTAACAGACAAGTTTGTATCAGCTTTTTTTAGACTTTGATTGGTGGAAATGCACAGATCATTTAATGCATGATCAGTGGTTACCATTGTGCGTAATTGTGTATTGAGGGTGGTTGCTCAATTCTGTAGGAATGAGCCAAGCTCCTGCTTGGGGGCATAGGACACTTATTCCTCTCACTGCAGGGAAATTTTTACTGTTGTAAAGGAGTTTATAACTCCTACGGCAAATGCATCGCATCATGAGTTTTCTGAGCCGTGGGTGACCTCGCTAGCTAGCTTTTTCACCACTAAAATCAAGCGAATTCAGGACTCTTTTTCCTCCTTCGGCCCGAGTGTTGTCACCACTCCTGGGGACCAGCTGACTTTGACAGCTGGAACTGGACCCTCTCTCTCGGAGTTTCCATCTCTCTCTGTCTCTGCCTCACAGGATCTCCTAACTAAGCTTAAGTCAGGCTCACCCTCTGACCCTTGCCCCGCAAAATTTCTGGCTAGGGTTGCAGAGGTTTTAAACCCTCTGATTAACCCCATCCTTAATCTATCACTGACTAGTGGTGTGGTTCCCGCGGTTTGGAAACAGGCAATGGTGGTTCCTCTCCTTATAAAATCGGGCCTTGACCCCGAGCTCCACGCCACCTATAGGCCGATCTTCCTCCTGCCTGCTCTCGCAAAGATAGTGAAGAAGCATGTGCACACTGTGCTTTCTACTTTCCTTGAAACCCATGGCCTGCTGCACTCCACCCAGTCTGGCTTTCGGTCTAACCTAAGCACCGAGACGGCACTTCTGGAGGTCTATGAGGCCATTAAAGAAGTGCTGGATGCAGGAGGAAGGGCCATGTTGGTAATGTTAGACCTGCCGGCAGCTTTCGACACCGTCCCCCATGAGGGTCTCCTCAGCAGGCTACGGTGTTGAGTTGGTTTCGTTCTTATCTAGCCAGTCGCAGGCAGGTGGTCTGGGCCCCCCCTTACTCAGCCGAAGTACCGCCTCTGGAGGTCAGAGTTCCTCAGGGCTCGGTGCTGAGCCCGACTCTTTTTAATATCTTTCTGACCCCTTTGGGGGTGCTGGTGGAGTCTTTTGGGGCCCAAATTGTCACTTATGCCGATGACACCCAGCTCCTTTTCACTTGTGGGAAGGGGGCTGAGTTTGACGGAGAGAGCATCCGTGGGTGTCTTGGGGCTGTTTTCGAATGGTTTGCAAACCAGATAAATCCGAGGTGCTTTTTTTCGGGTGTCAGACTGACCCGAGCTGGCAGGATTGGTGGCCGGTGAACATGTTCCCTCCCGCTTCTTCCTCTCTGGCCGCTAAGAACTTGGGGGTCAAAATTGATAACAACTTGTCGCTTAAATCCCAGATCCTTGGATTGTCCGGCACTTGTTTTGGCCTCCTCAAAATGCTGCGAAAATTTCTTCCCCTGCTCCCGCTTGAGCATAGGAAAACCACGGTCCAGGCTCTGGTGTGTTCAAGGCTGGACTATTCGAATGTCCTATATCTGGGGCTTCCCGAATATCTACTCCAAAGACTCCAGGTGGTCCAAAACTCGGCGACACGGGCGATTTTTGGCCTACCGCGCCGAGCGAGAGCCTCAGATCTTCTACACTCCCTACACTGGCTGCCTATTCGGAAGCGGATTGTTTTTAAAGAACTTACGCTGGCGCATAAGGCACTCCATGCTGTGGGAGCAAAATATCTTCAAAAACGTCTTGTGTTCTACAAGCCAACTAGATCCCTAAGATCGGAATCCCTCGGCCTTGCCGTTGTTCCTGCTGTCAAGAAAGCAAGGGCAGGGGGGCGTTCTTTAAACGCCTGGCGCCCCAGCTATGGAATACTCTTCCTTTGTCACTCCGATGTACTTCGAACCTGCTGACCTTTAGAAAGGGTCTGAAGACGTGGCTCTATGCTCAGTAATTTGCTTGATCTCTCTCCCCTTTTTTTGCCTGCCTTCTTGTAGTCGGTTGTGGGTTTGAAAGCGCCGGGACACTCCTCGGAGTAGCCGAGCGCTATATAAGACACCCATAACATTAACATTAACATTAACATTTGATCTCCTGCATTAGGCGGCAACCAACTCTCATGATGGGGGTGAATACCTTAAAGTTAAAGTAGGCTGACCTGCGAGCCAGTTGCAGGCCTGGTGCTTGTGTTGATGAGGAGTTGTTGGCTCTACTCCACAGCCAGCATCACTGCAAGTGGTTTGTGTAGTTGCACTAATAGACTAAATGAGAGATTAACACAAAGTGAGCTACCATGAATCTGATACTTGTGTGCTACACCACCCGCAATCAGTTACCATGCTGTCTGGGATGAAAGCTGGCATCTTGTTCAGGGGTCTCATCTTGGAATTATGATTAAACGGCATCCTGACCCAAATGGGATAAGGGCTCTTTGGCAGTAGACTGCTGTTTATCTTTGTTCACTCACTTCTTCTGGACCCTCAGCATTTGATCTTGAGGATTTTCTTCTGCCCATCTTCACTTTTTGAGTCTCTGCTTTGCCACCAGTTTTTGCAGACTTCTGTTATTTAAATCTACTCTTGTTCATCTCCCTTGCTTCTCTTACTCAGTTGTCTGGGATGGTGTAACTGCGGTTTTTACAGTTCCATGTGGTATGGTGACCCCAAACTCCTGTGCAAAGAACATGAGGATTGCAGCCTGGAGAGTTGGTGATTTCAATTCCAATTTCAGAAGTTCGGTCTAGGCTTCATTCCATTTAGGAAGTTTTCTTGAGGTACTAGAAGCGTTCGCCTGTGTGTAGGATGACAACCTGCCGCCATGTAAATATGGACATTGTTTCCAGGTGTACACATCCCTGTACCACTACCCACCACTAAATCCTAAAATGAACCTTAGTTCAATTTACCACAACTCTACCCTCTTTATGCTCTGTATGTACACAGAGCCTACTGTTTGTAAGTGGTGCATGTTTGGAAGTAGATATGATGTAATCTTGGGCTCGTAGGCCGTAGCGGCTACTATCAAACAACGGTGGTGGGCAAGCCCAGGGCAGAGGATGACAATAGCAATACATACCAGTCTCTGTGCTCTTCTGATGATAGTGCACAGACTCCCTTATGACCAATCCAGACGCTGCTCTCATGCTGATAATACTATTACCCAGCATTAGTGAAGTGCCAGGACTGCCCTCAGTGGGCTGTTTTTGCGGTCCCACTGGGACTGGGAGCCGGTGCCTGCTGTCCCCCCTCCCCTCCGGGCAATGCAGCGGATTGGGGAGATCTCAGTGTGCATGTTGATTTGGCTGTCTTAAAACGGCTGGCCAAACTGACATGCGCACTTGCAGCAGTGGTCACCATTCCCACTTCAGTGTTGTTGTCATGATTGCCCTGCCCCTTAGACTCAGCTCCTGAAGAAAAATAAAATGATGATAAAATAGTTTTATAATAATTTTATTTTTTGTGTTTGCAGCTGGTGACGGGGGCAACCAGGAGCGGCCCTTGCTGAGAAGGGTGATTGTGCCTGGTGGGGGGGACAGAACAGATGACGATGAGAGAAAATTAATTATTTAATTTGCCCTTGTCGTCCTCTGTTGAGTACTCACCCCCCTGCACCCCGCCCCACCACTCTTACCTGCACTGCTCCTGTGGGCGACACTCCTACACCAGAACGGAGGAGCCGGACGCTGCTTGTAGGCTGCCTCCAGAGGGACCAACTTTTGGGCCCGTCGTGGCCCACCCGAAGGCACTCCTGTTGCATCCAGATGAAAATTCCTGGAGTCTGGCCTGCCAGGGAGTGGTTGCACCAGTGACTCTTCTGCAAATGAGAAGGCAAGATTGAACCAAGCAGCCCAGGCACAACCATTTGGATTCCTAAAGGAGTTACTAAATACAGGGCAGCTAAGCAGATGAATTGCAAAAGGTGGTTTTTAGTGGTGTGTATCTACAGCCGAGCCGTGGTTTGCATGTGTACCACTGAAGACCTGCAGCTGAGAAGGCCTTTCTTTTGCCAATTAGTTTATTTGCCGTCATTCATGCCCTTTGCTGTTTGATAAGTCGCGGTTTGGCAGCGCTATTAACAAATAAAAAAGCCCTCCAACCTTCCGTTGTACTTAACTTTGTACTTTTTTTTCAAGAAAGACATTTTGACACTTTATATACTGATCGTGTCAGATAAAATGAACATGTGATTCTTGTACTAAATGAACATAGTGTAGTGGTGTAGCTCATGAAATAGTTGAACATAAAGCATTTTCATATGGTGGTAAAATGAAGCGAGAAGGAAATGTCCGTCCAATGGATGAACAACAGAATGTGTGACCAGAACACCTGTGTTCGAATCCCGGCTACTCAAACTGCGTGACCCTGTGCAATTCCCTTTGTTTCAATATGCTTAAATCTGAATGAGTGTCAAATCTGAGATACATTGAAATAAATCAGTTTAGGATGTGGGATACATAAAAAAAACTGACGAGTGCATTGTTTAATACACAATAATGTTCTCAATATAGAGTACGCGTGACTAACATCTTTTGGTTGTCTCATGGCCATGATGTCAGGACATTCATTGATGGTGGGGGAAAGTTCTTGTTTAAAAGCCTCTACTTTTAATAGATGTTAACACCGTAATATATAGCCTAACACACTAAGTGAAATAAAGGGTTCAAGAAGTAATCTATTTTTTCAGTTTGCCTTTTCTGTGGCTTACATGCCACATATCGCATGCCACTTAGAGGCAACCCAGACCCCTGGCTCGGTATGACAAAGATATTAATTTGAATTAGTTGGCTTGCCCCTTTATCAAAAAGCGACCCCCAAGCAGTCTCGAGACGCTCAGAGCAAGCCAGAGATGATGTCTATACTTGGTACTTTCAAGAAAAAGACAACTTGAACATTGCAGCCTTGGCTCGGTATACTCAGAACTGGTGCACATTAAACTTCCAGTGGTTCGGTTAGCCACAGCAGGGCCACAATGTATGGATATTGACTCACCAAAATGGCAGGGGTAGTGCTCGTGTCATCACTCGCAGTTTGACCCTCGATGACATCACAGGTATGACGTATGAGCCCTTCCCCATCCTTCGACCCTCAGTAGTTTCTTATTTGCTTCAAAATTACTTGGGGCAGGTCAAAGAGTGAAACTATGTAAAGTAAACTGGGATCTTCCAAACCTTCCACTTTCTGTCTCCGCTGACCCCCTTCCTGAATCAAGCGCAAGGAAGGAAGAGGCAGTTCCAGGGGCACCTAAGTTCAAGTCGGGGTAGCAACTGCTACATCTATGACATGCCCCTATTATAGAGGGCTCTTACGTGGAAGTCTTGAGACTGTTAATGCCAACCTATCAATACCAGTAAGTCATCAATTAAACACCCCAGGGGCATCCATGCACACAAATAACTGGTAGTACAATTGCGGAAATCAGTGGTACTTCTTTTTACAGTCAGGTTTAAGTCTCCCCCACTTCTCCTGTGCTTCCCTTTACCTGTTCTGTATATCTCTTTCTTTGAGGCATTACACCTCCTGCCCCATGCGTTAATGCTACAAACAAGAACTCCTCCCCGCCCAACTTGCTTTAAAAGGTACCCTCCCTTGTGCCAGTGTTGGAGGTGAGCCAAGTTACATAGTAAAATAATAGTGACCGATGCATAATAGGGAATGCTGATGCCAAAATGGCGGCCACAATGCTTCATCATCACCACCCCACGTCATCAGGTCCCTCCTTCTTCCAATGGACCAGGGCAGAGAAGGCTGATCCCTCCCCTCTGACTGGGGCCTGGTGTTTTTCCTTCCCTGCTTGAGGCACTTTATATTCAGATTTTAGGAGTGATGTGGTGTCTCTTACTAATTTCGCCCTACCATGTCCTAGAATCGGCACAGCATACAAGCTGCATACTGCTCTCTATAGGTGGTATAACACTTTCTTACAAAACTTCAAGTATATTGTTCAGGACATTTAGGAATAAAAATTCCAACTCTTGTGTTGTTGCTTTTCACCCCCTGTAATTTAACTGATATGGGTGGTGATCTTTTAAATAAAAGTATGCCATTAGCCTCATTTAGTTTTATAGGGAGTTTGTGCTCATTATCAATCAGCCTATTATCACGCTCCCTCTCAAGTTTCCAAATTGGATTATTTAAATAAAGAAGCATTTGTCAATGCCAAAAGTCTGGCTTTCAATTAATGTTGTATGGTAATGTGAAGCATTGCAAGAAGATAGCATGGGAATGGATGCAAATTAGTGTGAAAGCGAAGAACTGTAGAATAATATTAATGTAGGTTAAATGATCAGGTGACAGTTGCACTGGCAAGCAAGACCTAACAATCCTCGAAGAGTAATGCCTTCCCTCCTTCCATCTGTGCTGCTGCCAGAGAAAAAACCCATAAATAATCTAATTATCTAAGCCACTTTACTGTCATGTGAGAGCCTCTGAAAGTTCAAGCTCAGACATCTGGATAAATAAACAAAATTATCACAACTGTGTGGAGGGCAAGAACTTTTTATGAAAGCGTACATCTTCTGCCCAATCAAAACATGTACTCCTGCCTCCTAGCATGTGATGAGAGTCGAACCCCTCTCTCCTGGTGATTCTCACATAATTGTCTGGCGACAGCTGTGCTTTCTAGCAAGACCATAAAAAGTGCAATGGTTGATCTTGCTGGTGAACAGTCCGGTGATCTCATTTCCTTTGAAGCAAAAAGGGACCAAACCACGTGTGATGTCCATAAGCTCTCTGTATAATTTCTATGTAAATGTTACTGCATGGTTCTCCCAGTCAGTTGGAAACAACAAACCTCCAGATAAGAGGAGGGTGGGTGGCCCTGTGTTCATTGTCACTAAAAGCAACATTCCCTGCCTCAAAATACAGCTTGGCAATGCTGAGGGAAGACCTGCCAAACTCTGTACTTCATGCCAAATGGAGGGCCCTAGGCCTCTTTAAGATGCGAGGTTGTTTTTTGTACCCGAGTACTGTTATGTAGATTAAAGATGATGTGCTTGCGAGTAACTTATGTCTTATTGAGGGCTTACTGTGGTGGCTAAACAAGGAGGCAGGATTCTCCTTCCGAAGTTGGGGAGAGGGAGAAGAGAAACACTTGGGGTAAAAGGGGACACTTGCTTTATTCGCACTTAAAGGTGTTTCAAATCACCCCACCAAAGTGTTTATTATGAACTTGCAAATAACCAGTGCAGTGTGACATATCTTATTGATTGTATACATTGTGGCCGGGCAGTAATCCAGTGACAATTCAGTGCTCGACAACTCAATAAAAAGATTTAAGCCAAAATACAACTTGGTATGATTTGACAACCAGAGGGCACATGTTAGCATTACAACACCAGAAAACAAGCATTGGCATAGCCAATAGGTTTCGCCTTTGGGACCTTATACGTATTTAGCCATGCAACAGTTGATGTTGTTGCACCAAATATATTGTGCTGGATAACTAAACACTTATAAGGTCCTATAGGCCAGACCTATTGGCTATGCCAATGCTTGTTTTAATTATTTCTCCGAAAGCTTCCACTATCCCTAGCACCAACTGGTTTTGGGGATACATTATCCAGGCTTTTTCTGACTGTACAGTCTGGCTAAATGTAGTTTACATTTATTTTTTTTCCAGCAATTGCTAAATCCGAGTTAGACCTGGAGCAAGCATCAGCCATAACCGCCAAAGACCAGCGCTGCTTAAATGTTTGGAGGCATCTAACAAATTCCACAGTTTGAAAGTGCTAACCTGAAATCTTGTCTCACTATATCTACATTTTTTCAAGAGTGGAGAAACTGTGAAGAGACTGATTGGCTGCCCAAACTAAGCTATTTTGACCCAGAACGAACCAGGACCCCCAATCCAAGATGGCCTCCATGTCTCGGTCCTGTGCAGTGGTGCCATCTAGTGGTGATCGCCAGTACAGTTGTAGTTTTGCTCCGGCAATGCTCAGCAGGAACTGCTCTGCTCTCACTGCCCAGGGCCCTTCTCCTGGATGCTGTGCATCGGTTGGCAAGTTCAGCAGACTGAACTAGCTGGAGCAGCCTCCCTTTTCACACCCTCGATCATGGCTACACTGGCACAGCTTGCCTTTCTGATGGTGCTTCCCTCGCTCCTGGTGGCTAAGGGCCTCCTGGAGCCTTACGATCTGCTCTACGACAGCTGGGTGGAGGCATACTACCGGGGGGACTGGACTTCAGTCATCCTGTACGTGGAGAGGGCGCTGCGGCCCTGCGCACCCACCGGGCATGGTGTTGTGGGCACTATGGGGGGCTGATAGAGCCTGGCCCCCCAGAAGACCCCCTCCCCCTGAAGGACCTGCGCTTTTTCCTCTCCGTGATGCACCGGGCCGATGACTGAAGAGTTGCGAGCAGCGGCTTCTCAGGGACCCCTCTAGCCTCTACCAGATCGCAGAGGAGCTGGAGCTCGAGTTCACCAACAGGAGCCCTTACAACTACCTACACGTGGCCTACTTCAAGGTGAGAGGGAACCAGCCTTAATGATTTCAAGTGGGTAGGGGTTCACAGTGCATCCCTGGAACAACATAATCTCTCTGTGAAATTGAATGAAGTACTTTTATATGCATGTAAATTTGGTGCATTCTGGGAGTTGTAGTTCAAGCGGACCACATTTGGAGTGGGGAACCGTGTTTACCTTTGCTGAACAATCTATGGGCAGACATGCAGAACTAATCTTGGAGTTTGGGACAACAGCAGCAATAGTGTGGCAATTACAAACATATGGTGTCCAAAGCTCGCTCTTGCAAGGGAATCGCCAGACGTGCATGCTTTGCAATTGAAGGCAATGGATTGCGTGCACGTTTTAGCCTGAAAAAGGCAATTGATGGCTACAGGTCTCTTTCCTATGCAGCGCATGTGCGCTGCATAGGCAAGACCTAAAAACAAATTAATGGTCCGCAGAATCACCAGCCCCAGGTTAGCAACCAAAGTTCAGACACAAGTACAGGTTTGGCTTTTTGTCAGAAAGCCGCTTGCAGCCTGCTTAGTGGCCAGAGAGGGGTCACTCCAGTTCCTGTGGCTAGAGGGAAGGGCTACAGTCTGCCTACTGACCAGCAGGATATTTCCTGTGGCTGTGATAGAGGGAAAGGGTAAATAGATGTATTGTTCCACAGGAAAGAGAAAGCCTTCCGCAAGGACAGTGACTGTCCTACCCAGCTTCTGGGAGACATCTCCATGGATAGAGATCTTGCAAAGGCCACGGGATGGTTCACAGGATATGACGAGTGCACTGAGAAACATGACTGACAGTCAGATTTCATTAAGCTGGCCTTGAGACTCGTAAGCTGCATTTCTGGATAACTTTGAGTTTCCTGGGCATTTTGTTTTTGTTGAACTTTTTTTAGTGGGCGCAGACGTTGGGACAGGAAGGGGTGAATACGGTATTTTTACCGCAATAAGTCAGATTCCAAAGAGAACAGAGTCATGGTTCTTTCAAAAACAACAAAATATGGTCATAGATTCTCTCCAGGTGGACGACGTTCGGCATGCAAGGAGAGGTCGATCGTCTCAGGAACCCACAACAGCCCTTTGTTGAGTGGATAATGGAAACAATATGGCGCCTGTACAACCATGCCAGAGAGCCTTTAAAAAGTCTGCTGTGTCTGCTCCATTGGAAATTAAGGAAATGGGTAGCCGCAGCTTTGGAAATATATAGACATTGTTTGTTGCAGACACAAAGTATTGAATATATGTATATTTAATTAGGCGGTGGTAGAACAAATTTGATAGTGGGGGTGCAGCCATCATTGTTATCTCACTGAAATCACATCAAAGTATTGCGTGAAAGACAAGTATGGCAAATGAGCCATGTCTATTCAGGAGGAGAATGGTAGGCTTCTAATATGCATTCCCTGGTGCTTTTTGAAGCACATTGTCTTAAACATGGGAGTAGCATGGAGGGGTTGGGTACTGCCTTGTACAAAGATAACATTGTCGATTTAAATGCACTCTTGCAATGGCCATAACATTTGCATCAGGCGTGCAGTTATACTGCAAAACATATATTGCGTACAAGACAATAACGTGTGGAAATTTGGTTCTTATGCATATTTGTCACACAAGTACATTGTCTTGGTCTGTTCTAATATCCTGAAACTCTTCATTTCCATCACACTTCAGAATTTAAAAAAAAGCCTCATTTGCAACTGGAAATATCTTCAGTAGTTACTTTCTCTGTGCACACTGCTAATATTTTGCAAGTTAAATTGCAAAGATTTCAATTGTTTAAAAAAATAACATTTGATATAATTCTGCCTGCTCTTCTCACACTCTCTGTACACGGCAGGGTTGTCACTTTGCAGTAATAGAAGGGGAAATTAAGCATCAATATGCAGGTTAAGAAAACAGATTAAACAGCAGTTTGTCAGGACACATGGCCTGACATTTGACCTGTCTTTGAAGCACATCAAATGTTACAAGACACAAACAAATCAAATGCCTCTTAATTGATCATTCTCGTTGTTTTGAACTCCTTCAAAGTTGTTCTAGGGGTGCTACAGCACCTCCTGCTGCCCTAGTCCTAATGCAATGATTTAATTTAAAAGTCTTAATAACTTAATGTATTTAATAACATTTCCTATTTTGTGATATTTAAGTTCCTGCCTCCATTGTTTTCCATGGGAGTCTGTTACTGTACCTGTGAGTGGCAGTGTGTGATCTTTGACTTACTCCAAGGCTGAGCTGGAGGACATTTACAACTGTTTTGTGGCCTCTTCCATTGAAATGATGTTAGAAGTGTATTTTGTGAATAGCAATGGTCTTACTCTTTTGTGAGTTGGTGTGTATATTAGCACGTTCCTCGCTAAACCCCACCTTGGCTCTCCTTAAACCCCTCCTATGTTATAGTAAGTAGTCCTCATTTTTTGTCCTCTTCCCTGGCTCCCTCACACATTTACGACTAAGGGGCCGATTACGATCTCGTTAGGAACCTCGTCCAATTGAATCGGTTTTGTAATCGTTTCCGAATGATTTTGGTTATGCGAGTCCGACCGACCGATTACGATGCTTACCAACATCGTTCGGTCGGATTCCCATTGACTTCAATGGGACCCTTTGTTCCGAAAGAGAACACAGGCTCCTTTGAAAAAAGGGGTTGTTGGGGAAAATCATGCACCCTGTGACAGGCACCCCATGGTTCCTGTCACACTGTGCACGGTTTAACAGGGGGGTCCCATGGGTACCCCCACAGGCCCCAACCGGAGACCTCAGAGTGAAGTGGGGCCTGCTACAGGCCCCCGAACTCAGATTCCGACAGCTGTTTTGAGTTGGACAAACCGAATCGGAACGCCTGTCCGAATCTGTCATCGTAATTGCTCGTTCGGAAACCGTGTCCATAGAGCCGTTGGAATCGTCTCTGAATGACTTGGTCTATCCAAATGGTGTTCGGAACCGATTCGGACAGCTCGAAGTGTTTCCTTGCAATGTAATCAGTTGTCCGGAAAGTTCCGAATCAGATTCGTCGAATCTGAATCTTGTTCGGACCCTTTCCAGACGGCATCATAATCGACCCCTAAGTAGTAAACTTATATGTGTGGAGATCTCCCCATAGAAAAGGTGGGAGAGGTGGCAATTTCCAACCATAATTTTGTGAATTGCATTTTGTAGTAAGTAGTACCACTGTAGGACTCCAAATGCAGTTTCTGAATTAGGTCCTTTACTTGTGTGTATTTAGGTCTGAGTGTTGGTTTGTAAAGATCTCTTATGTGTATAAATCCCTTTCTGTTTTTAGTTTAACTCTGAAATATCTGGGTATATCTCCCTGAAGCAGTCCAACATCTCCACATGCTTTGAAAACATCCACTATTAGATAAAAGGATTTTTCCGTGCAAGAATAGATCAAAGATACGAACTACTGTTTCTGAGGAACATACCGCAAAACCCTCACACCCTCACAATCATCCTGCCTCACACCAACACTTACAAAACATACTTATGCGTGGCTAGAGCACAACATGTCCGTCGCCATACATCGGGCAAACCGAATCGGAACGGCTGTCCGAAAACAAAGTGCTTTGCTAAAATCTGCCCTGCACTTTGTCAGAACAGATTAATGAAAACCTTGTACATTTATCATCTCAAAGGGACCCACAGGGATCATCACTGGCACCTCTGCTATTCAGCAACACTTGCTGATGCCAGCAAGGGTCACATCACCACCTGGTATATGTATAACCATGACACTGATCTCCATCAGCGGCTAGGCTGCGCCCCAATATCACAACCTAACTCACTGAGAAGCCCCAAAGAACCAAAAAGTGTGTATCAAATTTTTCATAGCCAAAGAGCCTACTTGTCGGCGTCCACTTGAGCTCAGCATTTCCTGCTAAATCATCCATTGTGAGTGGGCCTATATTGCCGACTGGGCATGTAGCTACCACCAGTTTCAGAGAAATGGCAAGATCTCCAGAAACTCTTAAGATCCTATTCATTCCACCTAGACTCCTTGGCTGCTGAAATGTATGCATGAAACTCTAGGGTAACATGAGGAATTATTAGGGGAATTGCGTGGGGTATTCCTGTTTGCCCTGACAATTTCAAATTTCTGAGGGGAGCTTTGTGGTACTCTTGGTCATGAACGCTAAACCCTGCGCCCACTCCCCAGAAGTTAAAGATGTCTCCGTCGTTCCAGACTGATAATGAAACTCTAATAGAAGGACCAAGGCTCCCTTCCCAAACTGAGTTCAAAAGTTTAAAGGCTTCCAGCTATATTTATATTTTCCTCAAATAACAGAAAGACATGAGAGTACACAATGAGAGTCCACAACTCTTCTGAAAGGTCTAGCACAGTTACCCTCAACTGGACTTCAAATTCAAATGAAACTTCAACACCTTCCGAAAATAACGTAAACACCCTACTCTTGCTTTTAACTTTTGCCTTTACATTGATTCTGCCCTTCCCCTTGCTTCTTTATCGCCTCTCATCACCCTTAGTTTTCCGACCTCTCTCTCCATCTCCTCCACCTTTTCTTTAAGCCACTGTGTTAATGTACCCTTAACACTTACAAACCGCCAATGGTCTTCGTTAAATACAATTAAACACCATAGGGTTCGTTGAGGCAGATAAGATTTCTTTTATATCCCATTTGAGTATGGTGTGCAACCAATGGTTAAAGTGCATAAAAAAAGTATAGGAACTGGACTGCTGCACACAACGGGGGCGGAGTGAGTGAGTGTGGGGGTGTGGTCAAAGGTGTGGTTAAACAAACAAAATATTCTGTAAATTTTTTCGGGCTTTCACTTTCAGGTTACTACATATAAAATAACACAGTTTAAGTGAAAATTCAATCCAAATTTGTTATTCACTGGGCAGTGCACTATCCTACAATATAAAACATCTGTTAGTTGCACTGCACCAGAGAACCACAGAACTGAATCGCCTCGGTGCAGTGGAGAATAGTGACTTGTGTATGTTTAGTGCTACAAGGTTCCAGCATGTAACAGAAAGATCTGTGAACATGAAAGTCGTTATTTTAAACTTACATTGCACACAGTATAAGAAAGGCTGCTGCAAAATGTGCAAAAAGGTTAAAAATAAAAAATAAATAGTGCATTATAATACACATTTTAATAATAACAATTAAAGCCAATACTGGCCTCCAAGCACCTTTTACATTTGCAGATTGATCATGTCAACATTTACATTTCTTTCAGGAAAGCAAGTACCCTAGCAAGAAGTCTTGTTTAGCTGTCTGCCCCTCCCTCGGTTTCACATCACAGGAGTCTCTGAGTTACACTTCAGCTAAAGCATTTCAACCATCGGAATTAATTGTCCCAGTTAAGTTGTCTTTCCACAAAAAGTAGGGAAATTGTTTTTCTAAAATTAAAAAAAGTATGGGCATGTTGTGCCCCTCAAATCACCCCCACATCGACCACCGTATGAAACATAGTAGTCTAGCCCCAGGTCACAGAAGCAGGGCTCTAACAGCTAGCAAGGCGGACACCCGAGAAAGCAAAATTGTCAAATGCTCCCCCACAGGGGCGCAACTAGGTCTTAATTTCGGGGCGGGGGGGCCTAACATGGCAGGGGCGTGGCTAATGTTAATCAATGGGGCGGGGCTAAAATGGCAGATAATCAGGATCGATTAATGCTCAGGTCAAGCGGAGAAAACATGCAACCCTAAAATTACCCCCTCGGACCCCAAAACCCATTACCACCCTGAACCCTGAAATCATCCCCCTAGACCACAAACCCCATATCTGCGCTGATCCCTAAAATTACATCCTTACCCCCAAAACCCATACCCACCATGAACCCTAAAATTACCTCTGGCACCCCAAAACCCATACCCACACTGATCCCTAAAATTACACCCTTGCCCCCTCAAATCCATTACCACCCTGAACCCCAAAATTACCCCCCTCACACCCTAAAACCCATACCCGCACTGAGCCCTAAAATGAACCCCATGACACCCCAAAACCCATTACCACCCTAAACACTAAAATTACCCCCTGGCACCCCAAAACCCATACACACCCTGAACCCTAAAATTGCCCCCCCTGACACTCGAAAACCCACACACACCCTGAACCCTAAAATTCCCCCTCACATCCTAAAACGATACCCACCCTGAACCCTAAAATTAACTCCATAGCACCCCAAAACCCTTAACCACCCTAAACCCTAAAATTACCCCCTGGCACCCCAAAACCCATACCAACCCTGAACCCTAAAATTGCCCCTGACACCCGAAAACCACATCCACCCTAAACGCTAAAATTACCCCGTGGCACCCCAAATCCCATACCCACCCTGAACCCTAAAATTACCCCTGGAACCCCAAATCCCATGCCCTCCCTGAACCCTAAAGTTACACCTGGCACCCCAAAACCCATTACCACTCTGACCCCCAAAATTTCCCACGGTACCCTAAAATTACACCCTTACCCCACAAAACCCATACCCACCCTGAAGCCTAAAATTACCCCTGGCACCCCAAAACCCACACCCACCCTGAACCCCTAAATTACCCTCCTGGCCCCCATACCCACCCTGAACCCTAAAATTGCCCCCTGGCACACCAAAACCCATTACTACCCTGAACCCTAAAATTACCCCTGGCACCCTAAAACCCATACCCACTCAGAACCCTAAAATAACCCCCTGGCACCCCAATCCGTAACCCACCCTGAACCCTAAAATTACTCCCTGGCACCCTAAAACCCACACTCACCCTGAACCCTAAAGTTACCCACTAGCACCCCAAAAAATGAACACTATAAACTTACACTACATTTGCATATTCGGAGGGGACTCTCCTCTTTAGAGAAAGATCCATGGCCCTGTTCACCATTTATCTGGGGCCATATGTATCAACCCCAAAATTGTGATTCCTTAAATGCTATGGCAAAATAAGGAATCGCAAATCTTTGAGATTCCTTATTTTGCGAATTTTTGATACATGTCAAAACATGCAAAAAGACCGTTTGTGATTCGCAAAGGCCGAAATTCTACGACTTTCGGCCTTTGTGATTCGCAAAAGGCTTGATACATATGGCCCCTGGTGCGCTGCGCTGTGGATGTGAATTCCATACAAGTGCACGGACAGCAGAGGGAAAGGGATGTCAAGTGCAGGTGATGCTTTTCCTTTGTAAATTAATTCCTGCTGGCGTCATAGCCCAGGGTTTGATGTCTGTGCACTTGCATGGAATACACATCCATACAAGTGCACAGACAGCAAACCCTGGGCTATGACACCAGCAGAAATTCCTTTACAAAGGAAAAGCATCACCTGCACTGGCCGTCCCTTTCCCCCTGCTGTGTGCATCTTCCCACTCCCACTCCATGCTGAACACATCAAGTGCTTAGGTGAAATACCTGCCTTCAGGCAAGGATATCACCTCGGCACCAGTAAAGGAAAACAAGAGGTGGGGGCTAGGGGTTCACTGACACTGTGTAGAGGCTGGCTGGCTCGGGCTGCATCAATAACAAGCATTTGCAATGCAATAGGTCTCGCATTAGGAAAGTTTGAGCTATTGGTATTGTAAATGACAAATATTTTATATATGTGTTGGTTTTGAAAATTGCGAAATTAATAGCTTTGTCATTTACAATGCCAATAGTTTTAACTTTCGCAAATGTGACACCGATAGCATTTGTAATTTAATATGTGTTGAACTGACCCTAGGCAGCAGTCATGGCGTAGATTGACTGCTAATAATACCACAGCTGGAAAGTGACACCTAGGCACGAGGCAGAGGCCACGGCACGGATTATTGACTGATAATATTAGCATAGGAGTCACCAGGCCCATGCCATGAGGGCGGTTCGCTGGCAAGATGAGAGACCGCTGCATTTGATAACTAACTACTGATAACATGGACTCTTGTTTTAATGGTGGCCTCGTGTCAAAAGCAGCGGCCACCACGTGGACAATTGTCTGTTATCAAAGCTGTCAACTGGCTCCGTATCATGAGACTGGTTTCAGCCCGTCGTGGATTATCAGCCAATAGCAAAGGGCATGCTGGGACTTGTAGGTCCAAATTTACAACGGATAATGTAAATGACTAGTCTAATCAACATGCACAGCGCTCTTCTGGAAAAAAAAACACAACCATCGAGGCAGACAGAAAGACACCTAAAAAGTGGTATGCTCCGTGAAACACGTAAAAGCTGCACTGCCATTTAGTGTTATCTTTACTTAAGCCATTTGGGGGAATTTAACAACGTTTAAAGTGTAAGGAGTTGACTAGACCGGCAGTGATCAGACCCTTCGACCTTGCAGTGAGAGGTTTCTACAGTGCGTGCGTGAAGTTAACCTATTGAACCACCAAGCTAACATGAGTCTGTTGTGGTTTGCGGGCCTCATGAGATCTACTTTATGAGGCATTGTTAACTACAGAGGGTGGTGAACACACCGCCCGTGGCCTCGGTGCCACAACAAAATGTGTAACTTGCTCCACAAAACTGCTTTCCTTTGTGTGGCGAATTTGAGCTCAGTGAAATAAAGCACCAATGACCACAGATTGAACGTGTAGGCGCTGTGCTGTGTCCCATACCTCGACAGTTTACGTCTAACCTAACAGCAAATCTTAGAACAATGGTTGTTTTCATGTATTCCTACAGCTCTGTATAACTTCAAGGTGCTGTTGCTCCTCTGTGAAATGGATCCAAAATAAAAGACCAGCCTGCTCTGCCTTGCTTCACTGCCAGCTCCCCTGTCTCCCCCGCAGCACCGCCAGGCAGCCCTCGGTGTGAGCAACGGGGGGCCGCAGCCCAGACATGAATAAAAGTCCCCACCCAACACCTCTCCTTCAATGTGAGAGCAAGAGTGAGGAGAGGGGGTGAGGGAAATCGCACATACCCGCTGAGGTATGGGTCTGCAGCAAACCCCCAGAGATCTTCTGATGTATAATCACTTTGCTTCTGTAGAAGGGGAGGGGATTAGGCTACCTTGTCTCGTATAATGATAGCTCCTTTTATGATTTATGCACTACTATTATGCTGACCATATTTGTGTTAGGCATTTTCTTACTTGTTGTGGCACATATACTGCATACTAGAGCACAACATTTAAAATAAACATTTTACACTTTTTCCTTGTCTCTGTCAGTGCTTATTGTGGACAAGTACAAGTGTGAGAGCAAAAGGGTGTGTCCTGCCACCGCGATTTTTGAGAGGGTTGGGAGTGTTGTGTTCTGGGGTGTCTAATCACTAGTTCCACTGTAAGTGAGTAGGAGGGGCAAGTAAGACACTATAGCTAGTTGGTGCAGGGCTAATGGGTACTCATGTGATAGGATGACTCAGTCCCTGCCTGCTAAGTTCCTAAGATCCCAAGCATACTTCTGTGACTTCGCAGAATCCCTACAACAACATTAATGTCAACAATATTTTTATCCTCTAAATTTTTGTACTTAGTATTATAAGTATAGGATGACCATATTGTTGACTACGATATTTTAGTCACAATATTTTGGAAGGGGATAGATTGTAAAACATTTTTATGTTCGTTTCTGGAACAGGGCATACCCCCTAGCCCCTCATTGCTCTCTTCCTTGCTGCTAAAGGCTCAATGCTAGGTGCAAAAAGCAGCAAGGTGAGAGCCGTCCAGGCATGAACCTTCTTCCAAGGGAGCTAACCGGCAATAATAATTCCTATTAACATTTATTCGAGAGATTGGGCATGTATAACCTGCCACCAGCATCTTAGTGAAGGTGTAGCCACAGCCAAATGTTTGCTGAGTTTTTACAAGGAAGGGCCGGTACAACCAGATGAGGATCTTCTCTGCGGCACGCAAGGCTTGGAAACTATACTGATATTATTATAAATTTGCCTGCCCAGTATGAAGTTTGACTGATTAGTGTGGTAAGTTATTTGAGTTGCATCTTCAGCCCAGTAGTTAACATGTTTCTTTAAGGTTTAGCGCCTAGATTCAGACACTCTTTAGACTTGTATGAGGTCCACTGTGTAGCATTCTCCGTCTGTTTTAAAATAAGAGAGATGTGGGCTTCCAACATTGAAAAAGTGAGTGTCCCATTTTTCCTAGAATTGAACAGAATAGCTAGGTAAGTTATTAGCACTTTGGAGAATGGTTTATAAAAGTTGGCTGTATAGCCATCTGCGCCTGGTGCCTTACGGAGTGGAAGTGATTTATTGGTCTCCAATACTTCGTCCTCCAAGACAGGGCTTCTTGCCGGGCCTTGTAAGTACATAGCTTTGTAGAATTCTCAAAAAGTCTTCTGGTATATCTTTCTTGGTTTCTACTATCTTCCCTTAGTGATATGTCCCCAATATAGTTGATTTCTTATTCGTGCCTGAGCTACCTGGCCAGATGTGTGCCTACCTTGTTGTCCTTATCATATGTGTATTTTTTGAGTCTAAGGAGGGTGAGTTCCACCTTGTTAGTAGCCATTGCATTCAGTTTACCTCTTAGAGCCATAACCTTATGCTGGAGTGTTCTTGTTGGGTTGTCTTTGTGTTCCTTCTTAGTCTGGGCAGGGTACTCCTCCAGCAGTGTGTGTGTGGCTTGTCTCATGATAGATTTAAAGGTGTCCCATATACATGCTAGGCTGGCTTTTCAAGAGATAGAATGTAATAAGGTGTTCCTTCTAGTTATGATGTCAATACCAGGTCTCTTTGTACTGCATGATTGAAAACCCTACAGCTATCTGGATATGTTACAGATCCCAGGTTAAAGAGAACTCTGTAGGGGCATGCTCTGAGATTATGAGAGGGTGTATCCTGGTGTCAAGTATTGTGGGCTCAAGGACCATGCTAACCAGAGTGTAATCTATTCTAGAGTAAGACCTGTGGGTGTGTGAGCGAAAAGTGTATTCTACATGGTATGTGTGTGGGTCTCTAAGGTCAATAGCTCACATTGTGTTTTTGTAATTTCTTCAAGAACGCGCGAGTGTGTGGTGGCATTTCCTGACGTATCTTGGAGTAAATCCTACAAGCTAAAATCGCCAGTGACCAGGAGAAAACCTGCTGCAAAGTCACGTAACCTATATCTGCCTTCTTTGTCAGTCTATTTTGGAAGTTGGTTTCAGGTCTAATGATCTATGGAGAAATAGAACTACTCCATTGTACTTCATCCTGGCTACGGAGCCGAACAAAAGAGGAGTACGATCTTTGTCTGATGCAGGGCTTGTCTTGATTTCTGAAGTGTGTTTCTTTAAGGGCAATAATGCCGCAGCAACCTTCCCACAGCTAACAATGAGAGATCCACTCATATCAAATGCAAGGCTAAATCTTTTGTTAATGGTGCAAATTTAAAACCTTCGTAAACCTGCATCTCACTAAGGTAGTAATCTAGACTTTTTGTTGAAAAAGACCAGCCATTTCCGTTTCTCTGAAACAATGCATTCCGGGACTAGTAGTCTTATTTGATAGATAAAGTACCTGGTGCTATCTTCATGACCCCTGACTGCTGGGGTAGCAAGGGCAGTGTCAGGGCATAGAAGGGGTAGTGGCTGCAGCCCTGCTCTTGTCCACAAGTCTCGGCCATGTGGTAAGCAGCCCCCGCTGACAGCTAGACATCATCGCCCACCAATAACCTGCCTCGTTCTAACCTTTACAATCAATTGGAGAAGCAAGCGGTGTGCAGAACTTAAGTGATCACACCAACACAACATGATGACACAACGCTTGCAACTGATTACATTGGCATCGGCAGTGAAGCCGCCATGACTAAAATGGGACACTCTGACGTTAGCTTATGCTCAGGGAGGCTTTGTGGCACTGGACCTAAAACTCTACTATCTCTGCGAGCAGGCGCACTTTGCTCATTACTGGCAACAAGCTCCAAAGTACCTCCCACACGTCGCAGTTGAGAGGGATGCCGCATATCCGTTACCTCTTGCGGCCAGGATCTCTAAGGAGTGTAAGGATGTTGCAAAAGAAGAGATAAACAGTGCACTGCATCACACAAGCCTGGAAAGCACAGAGGGAAAAAACAGAAGCGCTTGTGCATCACCCAGTTATATAGGTGTGAAGAGAAGCGGGCTCACTGGATGCTCTAGGTGTGGTGGGGTTGCGCACACGGGAGGGTGCCAACCGTGAAGGAAAATGTATAAGCCCTGATGATCTACATTGCAAGGGCGACATGCCACCGATGCTTACTATCTTATACTGAAGGCTCGGAGCCGCACTCTGCTATCCGCTGTTCCCGGCAGAGCGGGCCACGCTACGAGCACTTCCGTTGCTCCTCATGACGGACACACAAAAGCATGATGCGTCACAAATGGAAGCCGACCGGAGTCGGATGACTCCTAAAGACAAGCGCTACATAAATAACAAGGTTTACAATCCCGGGAGGAAGTCAGGCAGGCCGGGGGCGGGACGTCAAGACACACCGGAAGCCCGGCCGGGCTTCCGTGAGGTGAGAGCCTCGCACGCACAGAAGGATGAGACCGCCGCCGCCTGCAACGAGCCCTCGCCTGGAGACAAGTACCGGTGAGTGGGGGCCTTTGCTGAGCTGCGAGGGCGGGGGGCATGTGTGTATGCGTGGGGCTCTGTATGTGTGTGAGCGTGCGTGTGTGTATGTGTCTTGGAGTCTGTGTGTATGCGTGTGTGTGTTTAAAAGAGCCCGATGACTGCGGCATGGAGGGGAGGGGGCCAGGGGGGAGGGGGGAGGAGTGTGTGTGAGCGAGCGAGTGTCTGTCTGTGTGTATGCGCACGCATGTGTGTATGTGTGGGGATGTGCACGGCGCGGGAATTGCTGCGAATGTGGACGCCAACCTGCGCGTTCGCGCACCCAAATCTGCTCGTGACAGTTTCTTGTCCTCCATTCCCCCTTGTCCGATAGCTATACGTCTCCGACCCTGGACGCATCCTTCGGATGCGAATTCCAGGGCGAGACCTAAAAATGACATTCTCAGCTCCGATGCGCAGTCATTTCAGTGCGTGTCAAATTAGCCCGGGCAGAAGAAGACGATGGGGGGGGAGGGGGGGCTGAAGCCCGGTGAGCCCAATGGGTGTTGCGCGCCTACCCCCCCATATCGGGGGAGCCGCACATGTGGAAGCTTTCAGTATGGCGGCATTGGGGGTCATTGCTGCTGCTCCTCAATAAGGCGGTCGGCGATTAGTTGACTGTGGGCCATGACCCCTAAGGCACTTAGAGTGCTACCAGGGCACCCGACTAGCGAGCGCATTGGGCCCCGCCCATAAAAGTGGCCTAAAGAGGATTTTTTCTTTTCTTGTTGTTTTTTTTGCCTCCTCTTCAGTTTCAGCGTGCTCCGCTCCGCACTCTGCACTGCGACAACAGCAGCACAGTCATCTCCAGCTCAGGGGATGTACAGGTTAGAGCTTTGCCCACCTGACCAGAGTACCTGTGTACTCGGTGGCGGCTCCGGCTGGGGACCGCTGTTGCTGCAGGTGAGGGGGTGCATTTGCAGGGCGTAATTGTTTATTTGGGAGCATTTTTTAATTTTCAAACAGTGTTTTTTTGTAGTCCCTGTTAGCTGTGGGACCTGGTTAGTGCCACCCTTTGGGGGGCAGCACTCTTGGCATTTTTGTTGGTACAGCACTGTGGGAATTTTTTCATGACCATATTGGCATAGTTTTTACTCAGACCACAGGGCTGGGTGATTCGGGCCAAGTTACAGCGCAAGATACTGTCACAGTGGTAATGGGAGTGACCAACGGCCAGTGGTGGCATTGTACAGAACGGCAACATGTGTGCAGCTGTCGGGGTTACACCCGCTGTGGGACCTGCCCAGTTAGATCTGGTGGATAATTTACTGAGTGTGTTGCTGTGGCTCTCTAGAGAGGGGATGTTGATGACCCCCCTGATGTGGGAGATTCCTCGTGGGTACTAGTGATGATGATGACCTGGAAAGGGCCAGGTGCTTGGTGGCTCACCTGTATGGTGCTGGGGGGGTGCAGGGTTCCAAGGGACTGCTGCAGCTGAAGGGGCCGCCACCGGGGTCGGTGGGGTATCTCTGGTTACTGCGGCAGCCTCCACGGGTACTCGGACGGGGTGCTCTGGACCGCCACTGCGATGGGACTTGAAGCAGGGCCTCTCAGCTGGCTGGTCAGGTGCCTATGGAGTCAGTCTCCACATCTGGGGACAGTGCGCCTGGGAATTCTACAGCAACAGTGATGACTCCCTCTACTCAGGGAACAGCAGAATCAGGTACAGGGGGCTCCTTTACTGTCCATGGATTTAGGTAAGGTACAGACATGAGCGTGAGCAGTTAGGCAGGCATGTTTCAATGGAGGTAAAGGAAAAAAGCTGAAAGGGCTGTATGTGGATATATTTGAGTTACTGGTGGATAAATCTGACAGGGAAGAAGCAAAGCCTTTGCAAAGAACGTTCACACTCTAGGGGCTGTGGCCATTGGCCCCAAAAAAAGAAAGTTGAGGAGACATTGGGAAACTGGGTTAGAGGCTTCTCGATTTACCAAGCCATTTTGGCAAAGTGTTTAACCGCATGCGCGCTAGCGGAATTCCGCTCGCATGCTGGGTTTTTAAAAAACACACTTTACATGACGAGCTGGGCTCGTCATCAGCATGCGAGGAGGCTACGCCATGACGAGCCCAGCTCGTCATCAGCGTCGAAGGGGTTAAATAATTTGGACACCCAACTCGTGTGCTATCAAAATAGGATCATGTGTGCTTATGACGAGTATAGTGGGGTGGCCTGGAAGGAAACTGATAAGGAGTCCAGGAGGATTAAGTCTACTAACCTAACCTTAGCATGGGATCAGATAGAGGTCATCACAGGACTCCTTCACATGAAACATGCCCACGCGGATGCTACCGCCGGTCAGCCCTTTTGTGTAGGGCCAGGGTCCACTAGCAGCCCGGCTGGGGGGACAGGAAAGGGTGACTGTTTGGGTTTTAACAGGCGAACTTGTACCAGGCCAGCTGGGACATGTACGTTTAAGCACTGTTGCTCATTCTGTTTGGCCTCCAATCCAGAATTTAAGTTTTTTTAGAAGTCCAAAGTAAAGGGTGCCAAGAAGCAGGATTGATTACGTCATTTTGGCTAAAGCTCCCTCGCCGGTTAACTTGACAGCAATGCTAACATGGCTCAATAAATACAATAATCCTTTGGCAGCTCAGACATTGTATGAAGGTTTCAAGGAAGGTTTTAGGATCCCAGCAGAGGGTTACCTGGGCTGTCCCTGTAGTAGGAATCAACAGTCACTCAGAGCCAATCCGGAAGTGGCCAGACAAAAATCTGGAAGGAGTTGAGTCTTGGTAGGGTGCCAGGTCCATTTAATGAGATTCTGTTGGATGGTTTCTTGAGCTCCCCTCTAGGAGTAGCTCCTAAAAAATAGTTTAAATTGCTTCATAACCTGTCAGCACCCAGTAGACAGTCAGTAAATGAGACAATAGATGGGGCGCTATGCTCGGTTAAGGACAATTCCCTTGCTCAGGCAATTTAGATGCTGCAAAGTCTGACATTGAATCTGCTTTCTGTTTACACCCGGTGCATCCACAGGATGTTCACTTGCTAGGTTTCCAATTTGAGGGGGCCTTCTACTTTGATAGGTGTAGGCCCCTGGGCTGATCGGTCTCTTGCTCATACTTTGAGAAGTTCAGTATGGTCCTTGAATGGGTTTTCAGGCGAAGGTTAGGCCATCAATGGGTATTGGGTTACCGCAACAATTTTCTCTTTCTGGGGCCACCTGGGATGGGGCAATGCGCTGAGTCCCTGCAAACTTTTCATGAATTGATGAGTGAGTTTGGGATCCCACTAGTGCAAGGCAAGACACTGGGGCCCACCATGATTGTGTTCCTGGGAATAGAGCTGGATTCAGTGGCAGAGTTCTCCTTCCTGTGGAGAAGGTTAACGCATTTTATCAAGCTTTGCAAGCATTACTGGGGACTAAGAAGGTCACATTGCATCAGGTGTTGGTCATGGTTGGGCAGCTGAATTCTGCCTTGCGGATCATTCCCATTGGACTCCCATTTTTACAGTCCATCGTCCAAGCCATGCCTGGCCTAAAAGTTAAATATCATCATAGCAAACTGTTTAGCAAGGTAAGGCAGGATATGAGAATTTGGGAGTCATTTTTGCAGGAATTTTATGGGTTGGGGGTGCGGCCTTTTCAACCCAGAACCAGTGAGCTAGGTCTTTTCACCAAAGAATGAGACAGTGAGGATTTAGCTCTATTTTAGGATCACCATGGTAGCTGTTTCCAATTTTGGCGGCACTGTCTATTTGGCCATAGCAGTTCCACAATCCGTCAGTCATGTTCTGGTCTAATAATATGACAGTGGTAGAGTGCATTAATCAGCAGTAGGCAAAATGCAAGATGATCCTAAGACTGTTGAAGGAAATTGTTCCGCTGTGTTTGAAGCTTATTGTGCTGTTCAAAGCCAAGATTGTACCAGGTGTTTTATACAATGCTGCTGACACATTATCTTATTTGAGGATGCAGGCTTTCAGGTTCCATCACCCAGGAGCAGCGGACTCATTTACGCCCGTCCTGGACCATCTGTGGTGTCTTTGTGCCCAAGTTTAAAAGATCTTGAGGCAGCCAGCTTAGCTCTCAGGACAAGGCGTGATTATGAAGGGACTATTGCGACTTCTTGGGGCATGCAGGGGCTGTGATTTGGTTTACCTCCATTTCAGTCATGGCATTGCTGTGGGCACTGCGGGGTGAGGCGCAGTTGGTGACTTGCACTAGGCGCACAGAGCAGTAATATAATTATTTGCAAAAATGCTGGGGCACAGTGATGGGACCAAGTGTTTCTCGGTTCAAAGGGCCTTGAGGGAGGGCATCGCTTAGAGGGGCAAATCCAGATTGATACGGGCATGTTAGCAGCAATTCTGGGGTCCCTGGAAGACATCTGTGGTTCACCGGATGAGGTCTATCTATTTAGGGCGGCATTTACTATTGCCTTTTATGGAGCCTTCAAGGTGAGCGAGTTGGTAGCCATGAACAAGAAAGATACGGGTGGGGGGTTACAACTGGCAGATGCTCAGTGGCTGGATGGGGCTGGAGCTCTGGCACTTAATATCCCCAGCTCCAAGACAGACCAGGTCAGTAGAGGCAACCACATCTTGCTGCATAGGGCCACAGGTAACGAATGCTGCCCAGTTGAGAACCTAGCGGCATTCTTAGCTCACTGAGTTTGGAGTGTGGTGGTGCCCGTTACTTGTCCATGCTGATGGAACTCCTCTGACCAGGTACCAGTTCTGCAGAATCCTTCACAGAGCCCTATGAGCAGCTGGCTACGAGCCATCAGCGTTTGGGTCTCACTCCTTTAGGATTGGGACTTCCACTGAGACGGCTGCAATGGGGATCTCTGTATCGAGTACGTATGGTTGCATATGTTGTGAGGACTGGATCAGATCCCTGATTTCTCTCTTTCCTTTTTTCATGCTTATGCAGATTGCGAGTACAAAAAGTCAGGTGAGCAACTGGAATTCTCGGCGGTCCCTGTCCCCAAAGAGGTGACTTGGAGGGATTACAGACGTGTTGATTGTAGGACACTGATACGTTTCGCGCATGCAGAAGGACTATTTTGCAGGGGATTTTCTGCCCAGGGCACAAGAAGCTGGTTACTGCCTGTTCTTTTATGATCGAGGGGTCTTACAGCTGGCCCACCTGAGGTCTTCTCTAGACATGTTAACCAAGGGATGCATACCCCCTGGTGTCATCATACTACATCTGGGTGGTAACAATTTGGTGCATGTTGGCCACCGACGGCTGTTGGAGCTATTGATCACTGAGATTGGTTGGCTGGCTGAACAATTACCTTAGGTGGGGTTAACATGATATAACACCATCCCAAGATTGCAGGGGAGGGATAGCAAATCAGTCAGGGCTTTGAATAATTCGGGGAAACAGATAAACAATAAAGTTAGTAAAATGTTCAGATCACCTAAGCTGGCATACATACTCCGTTGTTTCATAAACGGTGAGCGTTATTTCCTGCAGGACGCAGTGCACCTCGCAAGGATTGGTAATGAAATGTTTCATTTCATGAGAAGTGCTACTGTGCACACCTTCGTTTGACTAGTTTCGATGTTTAATCCTTGATCATCAACTGAGCGTCCAACCCGTTTTCACGTGATCCGCCCTGGTTCACGCATAAGCTTAATAGTGAAATGAATGGACCGTATTTGCAGTCCTTAACGAGCGCACAGCATTTACTTTCCATTAATGCATCTTTTCTTTTTTTGCACATTAATCAAAGTTCAGTAAAGTTTTTTTGTGAAATATTCTTTTATTTCCAGAGTTCAATCACACGTGAGACATAATTAGTTGAATTGCTTCTAATGCCGGAGATATGCTCATCCGAGCCTTTTTCTGGGCACGTATCAACAAAAAACATCCTCAGAAGTGAATCAGTTGTTACCCAATGCATTTCAAGCCTTAAGCGGCTCTTCTTCAGGGGTTTCACTACAAATAAAGAACATGCTTAGTTTCTTTCCGATGTGTACTGTTTTCTCCCGTTTTCAGAGAGGTTGATGCCGGTATGTAAAAAAACGGGAGAAAACAGTACACATCGGAAAGAAACTATAAGGTATGTCATTAGGAGGGAGTCATCTGGCAGTGAGAATATGGAGGTTTAAGAAGGGTATATGGATAGACACGAGGTGTGTTTGAGCAATGCAGAGAAGGGAAATGTTGGGAATTGGAAAGGGTTTTCAGGTGCTTGAGGTGACTGGTTACTATGCTGTTTTCAGAGGGACTATGAAGGATTAGAGGGAAAACGCTAACTATGGGCTATATGCAAGATAAGGCGGAGGTCTCAAGTTGTTAAATTTCGAGTGACTAATCCTGTACAAAGTAGGTACTTGGGCTTAAAATTAAAACTGACTGCATGTTCTTTATTTGTAGTGAAACCCCTGAAGAAGGCTTGAAATGCATTGGGTAACAACTGATTCACTTCTGAGGATGTTTTTTGTTGATACGTGCCCAGAAAAAGGCTCGGATGAGCATATCTCCGGCATTAGAAGCAATTCAACTAATTATGTCTCACGTGTGATTGAACTCTGGAAATAAAAGAATATTTCACAAAAAAACTTTACTGAACTTTGATTAATGTGCAAAAAAAGAAAAGATGCATTAATGGAAAGTAAATGCTGTGCGCTCGTTAAGGACTGCAAATACGGTCCATTCATTTCACTAATGAAATGTTTCATGACAATGTATTGGCCTGGCGTCTGCATCGCCCTCAATAGAGGTGCCTGATTGGGGAGGCAAGATAGTAGGGGAATTATGCTGGCGTGTGGTACGTGAGGTCATGATTGGGGGGACAATTCGGCATACCTTTCCTTACATAGGCATGACAGCAGTGTCAAGGGGCCCTCCGAGGGGTGTTGTCAGGAAATCGAATGGACGATCCAAGGAGGGGGGAGTGAAGAACCGGGTTTTAGAACCCAGCGGCACCAGGGGCACGCCCAAAGTCTTCGGGTTCACCTGTCTTAGAATACAGAGACACGGGATACTTCTCGGTGGCGTCAGAGATCGAGTTTATTGGCTGCAGCCAGAAACAGAAGTCCACGAAGTACAACACAAGTATATACATAGGAGACTGCTCAAATTCGTAAGGCGAGTGATCCTCTTTTATGCCAAAAATCACATTCTGGACAAACATCCACTATTTACAATTTGTCCAATCATAGGTATCATTACAAAAGGTATCTCATGACGACAAACCCACTTTTCAGTTGTCCGGTCCAGAATTAATTATACAGGAAAGCCCAGCATTCCTTCTTGCACAAGCCGGACAAACCCATAATAAATGGACTACAACCCAAATCATAAAGAGGTCATAAAGGAAGAAACAGAAACAGATAAGGAGCAGGATAAGGGGTTTGTGTGTGTGTAATAAACTTTACAATGTCCTGTGCTCTGATCCTCAATCTTGATCAGCTACCAGGCAAGGAACTGGCTTAGCAAGGTCAGCTTCAGGCAACGAGGTCAGTTCACTCGGGTCATCCAGAAGTCAGCTAACGTGTACGTGAACTAAAGACTCGTTCGGCCGCAGTCATCGGCCTATGTGAGGGCAACCACAAAATGGCTGCCATGCACAAAATGGAACCCACGGTTCGGAACGAAATCCCCAAATACATAGTGAATCCATCGGTCTAATATGACGAAATCCCTCGTACTTGCCGCACTCAGTAGTTACGGTTCGCTACTATCAAATTCGTAACGAAACCATGACATTTATAAAACGGGTTCAGAATTCACGGAACCTCAGACCCTCCTTTTGCCCTTACATAGGCAATAACCTAAACTCACGTCAATCTGAATCTAGGTCTATATCAATCTTCATCAGACCATCAAGATGTTGCTGGAGCATCATCCTATTACTCAGTAATTCTCTCGAGACAGGTTTCCTTACACACATAGTAGCACAAAGACTACATATGGCAGGACCACACTGTATACAGAGACAACACGAAAAAAGAATCGCTAAAGCCATCCCGATGATCATCAGAATCTTCCATCCCCAAGTGGACAACAGTCCCCAAAACCATCCAGTCAACGACCAATCTCCTTCATCCACATGTACAGACTCGGAGATCTTATGTAACTTAGAAATGGCTTGGTATACTGTAGGAGCATTGTCTGGTATGAAAACGGAGCAGCTCGATTGGATCAGTTTACATATTTCACCTCGATCTGCAAGTATGATATCTAAAATCATACGATTCTGTAATGTCATAAGACGATCCGCTTGAAGCTCAGCAGTCAAATTACTAAGGGCACCAGCAGTTTCCTTTATGGTGGACTCAACGACTCTCGTCAATTGCCGTATGTTTCTACTACTTGCCATAGATCCCCAAAACGGCAGGAAACCCTTGAGAAAGTCTCCCAATTCTTGTCCCGCTGTATCTTCCTGATCGAAGACACCTCTAACAACTCTCGTTCTGTGGTAATCTGTAGCAGCAGTATACGTAGGGAGTAACAAATATGCAACATAACAGGTTCCCAAAAAATCAGGGGGCAACCATGTATATGCTCTATCGTAGCAGACAATATACGTGCCCTTAGCTGCTAAAAACGGTGGGGAAGTCTGGGGCGTAAAAACATATGTCCGAGTACAAACACTCTTCCCCAATTGAGCTCTCAGATTCTTGCCATTACCTTGCAGAAAAAAATAACCACAATGGGGTACGATCCAAATCGGAGGTGACTTTTTCCGTCACTGCTTTTCACTCAGACTAACACTATATCCAGTCACGTTCCATCCGATATAAGCTAATGTTTCATCTTTAGGAATAGTCTCATATGTATCAATATCTCTAATCATATCCGTTATTCCCTTCACTAAGGCACTATTACTCGAGTTATCTTTCATGGAACGCAGGGGATAGACTTTGTGGGCATAAATAAACATCGTCTGATACGCCCATACAGACCCATTATAACTGAATGGCAGAACCAAATAGGGAATACCTCTATCCGTAGTATGTGGCATAAGACCACACACCCAACAACTAGTGGTGTTCACTACCAACTGGTGTTGATGCAGAAGCTGTACAAAGGAATTATTAATAAACTCTGTCCTCCTAATCAGTTCATGTTCAGGTAAAGTATGAAAAGAATGCAAAGAAATAGTAGTAGGAAAAGACATAGGTTGGGAGGTGGGTGCAGATGTCAATTGGGTAGCAAAAACAATCCAGCCCACCAAAGACAACGTCATACTAAGAAACACCAAAAGACACGTTATTAAGAAACATTTGCTACGCATTAATTTACATAATTTCGTCTTAAAGTTAATTTCTGCAACAACTCTCTCAAGCTCCAAAAACTCCATCCTCTAACCGTGCTGTTCGCGGCAGTTGGTTTTCTTCGCTCAGGTGTGCTTCTGTAAGTCCAGGGAACGCCCTAGAACAAACCAGAACCGTCAACCTTGCGTCTACACGGTTTGCCACTCCGAGTCTTGATACCGCGACCCTACAGCTGAACCCGGATGGTGGTTCGAAAAAG
This sequence comes from Lissotriton vulgaris, assembly GCF_964263255.1. Classification (NCBI taxonomy): domain Eukaryota; kingdom Metazoa; phylum Chordata; class Amphibia; order Caudata; family Salamandridae; genus Lissotriton; species Lissotriton vulgaris. The sequence goes on along the minus strand of NC_141687.1, from coordinate 951,378,875 downwards.
AAAAATAGAACAAAACAGCTTCTTGGATGAGAGAGTGCAGTTTTCAAAAACAAAAAGGAATTATTTCTTTATTTGTCCATTGTTTCTTGGTCGCAAATTATAGCGGCCTTTACCAGGCACAGTCTGATCTCGAAACAACAATTCAGGCTCAGTGGTGTCCAATCTCAAAGACGGAGCCACAGCTGCTTGCAAAATATCATCGTCCTCGCGCTCAGACCTTGTCCATATCAAATGTGCGTCGCTAAACGGCACGAATTTCGGCACTCTTTCTGTATCCGAATCACCAACACCTTCACGGACCCACTGGTCGTACGGCAGAGGTAAAGGAACCCGCTTACAATGTACGCCGTGGATCCAATTCTTTTTGCCGTGGACTCTCACTGATGTTCGTGTTGACAAAAGTACTTGGTGTGGTCCAGTCCAGCGGGGCTGATCATTCTTGGTCCGCTGAAAGTTACGTACTAGAACCCAGTGTCCAGGATTAATAGTGTGACCTGGATCTTCAGATGCTTGTGGAAGGTTATCATGAACCTGTTGATGTAAGACATGCAATTTAGCCGTCAGGTCATACAAATAATCAATCAACACAGGATATTCAATCTCGCTAAACTTTGTCGGCCTCGACACTCCCCACACGTTTGCTGAGCGACCAAATACTATCTCATATGGGCTAAGCCCTATTCGAGAATGTACTGTAGTTCTAGTTGACAAAAGTGCATCGGGCCATTGGAGACCAGAACTCGCCTGAATCTTGGCTAGCTTAAGCTTCAGGGGGCCATTATAGCACTCGACTAAACCAGCTGATTGGGGGTGATTCGCAGCATGGAATTTCTGCTTTATGCCCAAACCCTCACACACTCTCTTCATGACCAGGCCCACAAATTCACTTCCGTTATCACTCCACACCATCCTTGGCAAACTGAACCTAGGGAAAAATTCCTTGAGTAAGACTTTAGCTGTGGATAAGGCAGTATTATCTCTTAGGGGGCAAGCTTCTACCCATCTTGAAAAGGCACAAACAACCACAAGGACATATTTCAAATTGTTACATCTCTCCATGTGGATAAAATCCAATTGCAATACCTCGAACGGATACGTCAAAGGCGTAAAATGACCAGCTGGAGTTGGAGTTCCCTTGCCAGGATTATACATCAGACAAACCATGCAATTCTTGACCAGATTCTCCGCACACTTAGGAATTCCACCATTCTCCCAAACTGGAGCCAACAACTTACAAGTTCCTTTTGCTCTAATGTGAGCCATTCCATGTGCCATCATAACCACTGGAAGCACATATGCATCAGGCAACAACCATCGCTGGTGTTCTGACAACTCAATCTAACAACCAGTCGAATCCAACGTTCCTGTACTCTCTCTCCACACACTCAACTCTTTCTCAGTAGCTTCAGCCTGAATCGATTTCACACTCTCTATTGTGCCTTCACACATTCCTCTATCCGGAACCCATCTCGCTGGACCTGCAACATACATTCGACTCGTCACATCTTTCGCCGTTTCTTTCGCTACCTCATCTGCAAAGGCATTACCACGACCATCGTCATCTGTAACCTTCTTATGTGCACTGCATTTCACGATCGCAACTTGCGTCTGCAATGTAAGTGACTCAAGTAGTTCATTCACCAACAGTCCATGCTGAATCTTCGTACCATGGGAAGTAAGGAATCGACGTTCCTTCCACAAACGCCCAAAACTATGGGCAACACCAAACGCATATTGACTATCGGTATACACAGTCACTCTCTTTCCTTTTGACAACACACACACTCTCGTCAGTGCAGTCAACTCTGCTGCTTGAGCTGAATTCTGTGGAACACGTGAAGCTTCAACAATCGTATGCAAAGTCACAACCGCATATGCTGCAGTCGTATCGCCAATCGGAAGCTTGAAGCATGAACCATCTACCCATAAGGTACCATCAGAATTCGAAAGAGGAGAATCTTTCAGATCAATCCTACCCTTCGTTTCTTCCTCTGTCCTAAGAAAGCAATCATGCTGTTCCTGAACATCTGTCTCTACAGTAATCGGCAACAACGTAGCTGGATTCAACGTGTTGCATCGCTTTATATGCACATGACTCGCCAAAAGCGTCAACTCGTAACCTGACAATCGCGCACTAGTCAAATGCTGTGTCTTAGTTCTGTTTAATAAAGTATCCACTGCATGTGGAACCATTCACAATCAACGTATTATCCATCACCAAACCAACAGACTGTCGAATAGAAAGAGACGCTGCCGCTGTAGCTCTCAAGCAACTCGGCAACGCTCTCGCTACCGGATCCAAAGTCGACGAGAAATACGCACATGGACGCTGCTTGTCACCAAACTGTTGCGTCAAAACTGACAATGCACAACCCTCTCTCTCCTGAACATAGAGTGTAAAAGGCTTACTATAGTCGGGAGTATCCACCACTGGAGCAGAAAAACTCTTCTGACATTCGTCAGACCAAATAAGAGGATTCGGAGTAGCCTTAAGAGTAAGTGCCAACAGAGGTTTCGCAAGTAACAAAAAGTTTGGAATCCATTGTCTACAGTACGAGGTGATACCCAAGAAAGCACGCACTTCTCTTTGTGTGGTTGGCACAGTCATTTGCGCAATCGCTTGAATTCGTTCTGGGGTCAACCTTCTTCCCTCCTTCGATAAGAGATGACCTAAGTAGGTCACTTCTTGTCGACAATACTGCAACTTCGAAGGTCACACTTTATGGTGAAGGTCAGACAAATGTCGCAACAAAGAAAGAGTAGCTTCTTTACAAATTTCTTCATCATCAGCAGCAACTAACAGATCGTCCACATACTGAAAAAGAGCAGCACCAGCAGGCAAGACAATCGTATCAAGCTGTGTTTTCAAAGCCTGACTATAGATGGATGGACTTTCACAATAACCTTGAGGAGCGCGTTTAAACCGGAAGCTTCGGCCTCCTAAAGAGAAGCCAAAAATATCTCTATTCTCCTCGGTAATTGGGATACTGAAGAAAGCATTCTTCAGATCGATAATCGAAAACCAGGCAGCTGAAGCAGGGATCATAGTCAATAAAGCAGTAATGTTCGGAACAACAGGAAACTGCGGTACAACAATCTTATTAACCTCTCAAAGGCCGATCACAAACCTATACACAGGCGGCTGAGAAGAGTCAGTACGCTTCAGGACAGGCAAAACTGGACTGTTACACACATTACCTCTCGTTTCTTCAATCACACCTTTCTCAATCAGATCATAGATGATCGCTAAAAGCGCTCTTTCACCATCACTAGAAATCCTATATTGGGGAATACGTGGCAATCTAACATTCGCTTTAAGCGTCACAACATAAGGTGGAATCTCCAAAAGACCCACGTCATTAGGACCAGTAGCCCAAAGAGTATCAGGGAGAGAGCGCAATTCCAATGGAAGCCGATCTTTAGACAAATACATCGGAGAGATCACTCTCTTACCTAATATAAGCTGTACTCCTGAAGGAGAACAATGCAACGTCGCATGCAATCTTTTCAACAAATCCAAACCCAACAAATTCTCACCACAACCTGTCATCAAAATGAGGGGTGCGTCCAATTCACAAGGCCCAACAGAAAGAGACAAGGGACAATAAACTGGATTACGAACTGGGGCGCCAGAAAATCCTACCGAAACATTTGTCAAGCCAGACAAAGGTGCGCCAGGGAGTTTAGAGTGCATGATAGAACTCTTCGCCGCACCAGTATCCAACAGAAAAGGCTCAGACACACCTGATGTAATCACTTCAACATAAGGTCCACTCTGATCTACTGGAACTGACACTACTCCCTCTCTTTGTCTATGGTTCTCCTAGCAATCATTACTGTCAGCATTCTCACTCTCAACATAGTAATCATCAGCATAGTATTGAGTCGACCGACCAGACACGACATTCTGCTGATCAAAACAATTCATAGAATTCTGTGGGGGAAAGGAACGTCCATTCTGGGGGAACACACCACGTCCTCTACCTCTAGTTACTTGTTGAACACCTCGACCTCTCACACCAGACACACCATTCGCACGCTGTAGCAAAATCGGACAACTATTCTTGAAGTGGCCTTCTTCCTTACAATACGCAAACTGATTAGGACCTACTGGAACACGCTGCTGAAAAGACTCGGACTTCTGTGATATTTCTCTGAAACTGCTGAGGTTGCTGAAACTCACGCTGATTAAAGCGAGGCGGATACGCCTGTTGCAAAAGAACCTTCTTCTTTAATTCTTTAGTCTTTTTCTCTGCTTTATCCTTCTCATCTTTATCTCTATTCTCATAATATTGTGCAGTAGCCAATATCTGGGCTTACAAAGAAACAGCCCATGAGCTCTCAGAGTCTTTCAACTTATTACACAACTCGGGAAGCAGATTATGAACAAACTTATCCACAAACAACCTTTGGCCACCTTCCGTACTCATATCTTGACCACTGTGATCGATAAACGTCTCTTCAAACCTAGTGAAGAAATCAGACACACTTTCGTCTTTCTTCTGCTTACATGCTGCTAACTTATCCCAATTCACTTGCATAGCAGGCATCAAAGTCATTATAAAAGTAATAATCCTACCAGGAAGTTCCGCAACTAAAGGCTCAGGTTTAGCTCCTCCACCTTGACGTCCATCTGCAGCAACAATATTCGCCCATGTATCACCTAACTCCACTGCATGATTCTCATGACGAATCTTCGCCCACAAAGGTTGAGGAACTACACTACCCAACAACATATCTATGTTAGCTAAATTCATGATGCATGCGTCAACTGTCTGGGACAACTCCTTGTAATACCCTGCAGGATTCTTACGGGGGTCAGGTAGAGTCTGCTTAAGAGCCAAAACTTCAGCTCTCTTCCACGGAACATGTACCCAGACACGCTGAAAATGAGCTGGTACAGCCTGAATACCCTGATTAACATTAGCCACAACTTCCTCTTTCCATACCGGAGGAACTTCTCTCATGGGGTACTGCTTCACTTTTCTCCTGACAGAAGGATCAGGTTCAAACAACGGCTGAGAAGGAAAATCGCTCCTAAACGCAAGTACCGTCGCAACTGCTTTCTCAACATCGGGACCCACTATCGTCCCTTTAACAAAATCGGACTGAACATTCAATACCTTCGACGGAATAGGACCCATCTCAGTATCGTCCCACTCTTCACGAAGAAAAGTACACACAACATCAAAAACATACCTTTGCTTCAGCGGTTCCCACTGTAGAAAAACATCCATAACCGCTTGTAGATCATACCTGGAAGCATTCAAAACCCATCTACGAGCAAGGAGATCTAACACTGCTTGCTCCTCGAAACTCGGGAGCTGACTACACGTTTGTGTCTTCACCGAAACGGGGGTCATATTAAGTGACCCAAAAAGAGGAGACAAAATGCTAGTGACAGTTTCAACCATTCGCTGTCGAGTAGAAGGAGAAGAAGTCGACACAGGAACATGAGACAAAGTATTCTGAGAAAACGAAGACATAGGGTCAGTAGGAAAAGAAGTTAAAGGCAAAGGAGTAGAAAGCAAAGGTGTCTGAGGCAAAGGAGTGAAAGGCAAAGCCGGCAGCCCTAGAGAAGGCTGCGCCGGAGGTGGGAGAACCAACTGTGGAAGAAACGGTGGCTGAACAACAGCAAGAGGCACAACAACTGGAGGTTGCACAACTGGAGGTTGCGGAGGTGCCGTAGCACTCTGCATATAAGGAGGTGGTGAACTCAACAAATGCGACATTAAAGGATCCTTTTCAGAATCCCTCGGCACATTCGAGACAGGAGGTGGCAAAGCCAGATAACACTTATCAATGGCCATGCAACGCTGTCTATCTGACACCTCAATCTCACGGTCTTCTTCATCTTCTTTAAACTGCCTAGCAGCTTGCATTATCGACATATTCCTATCTTTCCTATCGCTTTTAGCTTGCTTAATTTCTCTCTGTTTGGCTTCCTTATGCCAGAGGCGGAAAGAGTCAAACGTCGCCGGCCGGGCTTTCTTCTTAAATAGCTTAACTTCCAAATTATCTAAGATATCTGATTCGAAACTACCATGATGTGGCCATTTTAAGACACCATCTTTCATAGTATAGCGGACCCATACTTCATTATACGTAATGGGGCCCATGCCATGTTTAGAATAGAGCTCATAAGTTGTAGTTCCCTCCGGAGGTATCGGACACGAGTCCTCCAATCGGGAATCCCTGTTGCAACTACAACAAAACACATTCCTAATTTTGCTAAGAGCAGGCATCTTCGCTCACTAATATAGCTTCAAACTTCAAGGGATTATCAAAAATGATAGTCTCGTAAATGTACGAGTCCCTCGGCTTTGGTAATTGCAAGTACCAAATCAAAGACCCAAAGAAACCCAAAACAAAGGACTGGGAGCGACCCACTTATACTTAACTAAGGTATCAGTCACGTCACCAGAAGACCTGTCTATCGTCTCGCCATACAAATCGTCACAAAGGGTCCAAGACAGGGCGACAGTCAGGGCAGCAGTCCTTCGTAGCCGGGGTCGATGAAGTGGGGGCCCTCCTCCAGAATTTCCTCACGAAGCTCCTCACGATCTTCAGGCTTGGACCGGTACCGCTGAAGTCACCCCACGTTGGGCGCCAACTGAAGATCCGGGTTTTAGAGCCCAACGGCGCCAGGGGCACGCCCAAAGTCTTCGGGTTCACCTGTCTTAGAATACAGAGACACAGGATACTTCTCGGTGGCGTCAGAGATCGAGTTTATTGGCTGTAGCCAGAAACAGAAGTCCACGAAGTACAACACAAGTATATTCGTAGGAGACTGCTCAAATTCTTAAAGAGAGTCATCCTCTTTTATGCCAAAAATCACATTCTGGACAAACATCCACTATTTACAAATTGTCCAATCATAGGTATCATTACAAAAGGTATCGCATGACGACAAACCCACTTTTCAGTTGTCCGGCCCACCATTAATTATACAGGAAAGCCCAACATTCCTTCTTGCACAAGTCGGACAAACCCATAATAAAAGGACCACAACCCATATCATAAAGAGGCCATAAAGGAAGAAACAGAAACAGATAAGGAGCAGGATAAGGGGTGTGTGTGTGTGTAATAAACTTTACAATGTCCTCTGCTCTGATCCTCAATCTTGATCAGCTACCGGGCAAGGAACTGGCTTAGCAAGGTCAGCTTCAGGCAACGAGGTCAGTTCACTCGGGTCATCCAGAAGTCAGCTAACGTGTACAAGTACTAAAGACTCGTTCGGCCGCAGTCATCGGCCTATGTGAGGGCAACCGCAAAATGGCTGCCATGCACAAAATGGAACCCGCGGTTCAGAATGAAATCCCCAAATACATAGTGAATCCATCGGTATAATATGACGAAATCACTCGTACTTGCCGCACTCACTAGTTACGGTTTGCTACTATCAAATTCGTAACGAAACCATGACATTTATAAAACAGGTTCAGAATTCACGGAACCTCGGGGGGGGGGGGGGGGGGGGTGGAGTTGCGAGCGATCGCTGGCATCTGGCCAACCACCCCCACATGCGCAAGCTAGCACTGACCCTTGGTGGGTGTGAATTGATGGGTCGAGGGGGTGCCTCAGATAGGTATCCTGGTGGTCAGACGGTCCCCCTACACAGGTGTACCCCTAAGAGGGGATGCGGGTGGGTGGGGTCCTCCACAGAACTAATTGACGGCAAGGATGGGCCGGGACCAGGAGACACCACGGGGACCACTTATGATCTCACTCAAGGGGAAATTGTGGTACGCAGGAACATGTCTAGACAGTCGTAGGAAACCTGATGTATAGCGTCTCCAATACGGTTGGGCATCAGCATATGTAAATAAAGCTGTAAATATTAAGGGTTACTGCAAATGAATAATTGGAATAGTGGTTTTTTTCTGCGATAATGTTCTGTATGTTTAATAAAATACGCCCTGGGGTTTCCTGCCCCTAATCCAAAAAGATTGTGCATCTTCCTTGTAACTCTGGGGATGGAGGGAGGGGCTGGATTTGTGGTTAGGGGAGGGAGGCCTTGGCCATACCGGGAAATATGGCTTCAGGATGGGAGCTCAGAAAACAATTAAAAACACCTCCTCGCATAGGTATTCAACACAAATTGGGTACAACCCTTGCGAACACGCTAAACAACTGCCTGCACCTCTCACAGCGAGGAGGTGAGCACTGCACAAACAACTACACCCAGGAATAGAGTGCTGAACAGTCCACTGCGCCTGGGATCGAGTGCTGTATGGCACACTACACCCCCGGGTAAGTGGCTGTGCAAATTACCACCGCCGCGGTTCTGGTGCTGGTGTGCAACTGTTGCACCCCAGAATATGGTGCTGAGCAAACCACTGCAGTCCAGGACTGTGGTACTGGGTAAACCCCTGCACCCCCAGACCCCTGTGCTGTGCAAATAGTGCACCCGAGGGCAGTGTGATATAGACACTACTGCACCCATAGATACAGCACTGTACAAAACACTGCGCTCGGGGAAAGGCCATTGTACAGACCACTACCTCCCAGGCACGTTTGCTAGGCAAACCACTGCACTCCTGAACAAAGCGCTAAATATACCACTGTACCAAGAGATAAAGCGACGTACAGACAACAGTACCAATGATAAGGCCCAGTGCAAACCACTGCAGCCGGGGAAAGGGGTGCACCGTGAGATAGGGCGCTGTACAGACAACAGTACCACGGATAAGGCACAGTGCAAACCACTGCAGCCGGGGATAGACTGTTGTGCAAGCCACTACAACCAGGGACAGGGGTGTGCAAAGCACTGCACCGTGAGATAGGGCGCTGTACAGACAATAGTACCACGGACAAGGCACAGTGCAAACCACTGCAGCCGGGGATAGACTGCTGTGCAAGCCACTACAACCAGGGAAAGGGTGCACCGTGAGATAGGGCGCTGTACAGACAACAGTACCACAGATAAGGCACAGTGCAAACCACTGCAGCCGGGGATAGACTGCTGTGCAAGCCACTACAACCAGGGAAAGGGTGCACCGTGAGATAGGGCGCTGTACAGACAACAGTACCACGGACAAGGCACAGTGCAAACCACTGCAGCCGGGGATAGACTGCTGTGCAAGCCACTACAACCAGGGACAGGGGTGTGCAAGGCACTGCACCGTGAGATAGGGCGCTGTACAGACAATAGTACCACGGACAAGGCACAGTGCAAACCACTGCAGCCGGGGATAGACTGTTGTGCAAGCCACTACAACCAGGGAAAGGGTGCACCGTGAGATAGGGCGCTGTACAGATAACAGTACCACGGACAAGGCACAGTGCAAACCACTGCAGCCGGGGATAGACTGCTGTGAAAGCCACTACAACCAGGGACAGGGGTGTGCAAAGCACTGCACCGTGAGATAGGGCGCTGTACAGACAATAGTACCACGGACAAGGCACAGTGCAAACCACTGCAGCCGGGAATAGACTGCTGTGCAAGCCACTACAACCAGGGACAGGGGTGTGCAAAGCACTGCACCGTGAGATAGGGCGCTGTACAGACAATAGTACCACGGACAAGGCACAGTGCAAACCACTGCAGCCGGGGATAGACTGCTCTGCAAGCCACTACAACCAGGGAAAGGGTGCACCGTGAGATAGGGCTCTGTACAGACAACAGCACCACAGATAAGGCACAGTGCAAACCACTGCAGCCGGTGATAGACTGCTGTTCAAGCCACTACAACCAGGGAAAGGGTGCACCGTGAGATAGGGCGCTGTACAGACAACAGTACCACGGATAAGGCACAGTGCAAGCCACTACAACCAGCGAAAGGGTGCACCGTGAGATAGGGCGCTGTGCAAACAACAGTACCACTGACAAGGCACAGTGCAAACCACTGCAGCCGGGGATAGACTGCTGTGCAAGCCACTACAACCAGGGACAGGGGTGTGCAAAGCACTGCACCGTGAGATAGGGTGCTGTACAGACAACAGTACCACGGATAAGGCACAGTGCAAACCACTGCAGCCGGGGATAGACTGCTGTGCAAGCCACTACAACCAGCGACAGGGGTGTGCAAAGCACTGCACCGTGAGATAGGGTGCTGTACAGACAATAGTACCACGGACAAGGCACAGTGCAAACCACTGCAGCCGGGGATAGACTGCTGTGCAAGCCACTACAACCAGGGAAAGGGTGCACTGTGAGATAGGGCGCTGTACAGATAACAGTACCACGGACAAGGCACAGTGCAAACCACTGCAGCCGGGGATAGACTGCTGTGCAAGCCACTACAACCAGGGACAGGGGTGTGCAAGGCACTGCACCGTGAGATAGGGCGCTGTACAGACAACAGTACCACGGACAAGGCACAGTGCAAACCACTGCAGCCGGGGATAGACTGCTGTGAAAGCCACTACAACCAGCGACAGGGGTGTGCAAAGCACTGCACCGTGAGATAGGGCGCTGTGCAAATCACTGATTCTAGGGGTAGAGCACTGTGTAACCCACTGCACTTAAGAGAAACACTAATTAGCGACTCGCTGGGCACTGTGGCAGGGCATCTCATATGATACAAGTTAGGTGAACAAGAGTTCTGATGAGTGAAAACACACTGGGCAGACTCTTGTTACAGGATTAAACAGATTGAGCCGTGAGTGCTGGCACAGAGTAATCCAGTAACCCGACAAGCACAGAGAGGGGACATTCCTTGCATTCACAGGGCGATTACAGAAAACATAGAGTGCATTCCGTAACTGGCCGGTCATGGTGATTTTGCCCAAAAGTTTGTATTCGATCGTTCAAATACATTTAACTTTCAGTAGGGTAGCATGACATTAAAATTGTGTAAAACCATTAAAGCGGAATACAAAAGTGAACAACGTAAAATTGTGGAATCAGGGAAAATGTGCCTCCATCTTGACAACAGCTGCTCTTCGAGACCACTCACTGAAGCTACAGTCAAACATAATTAAACCATGGTTTGAAGACTCAGTACAAAAAGTGAGCAAACCTTTCGAATACACTTGACTGACAGCTGCCATAACATAAGCAGGGTCTCCCCTTCCCCTGTCACGTTAAAGGTCAGCCACTATAAACTCTGCTCCACCCATTTTGCCACTTCCAGCAAACAGTTCAGAGTGCTGAGCTCTGAAAATGGAGTATTTTTGCATTATAGGTTCTCCTGCAGCTCATCCACATTCTGGCAAAGCATCATGCCCCAGAACAAAATCTATCAGCAGCGTCCCATACTCACTGCACGACAAGGATGACTGCACAGACTGATACAGAACATTATGCGGGGATTAACTAAGATTTTATACTGTTTTGTGACACAAATGTGACACAAATTGGATCAAAATCCTTTTTCCCTATTTACTTTCCAGCGCTAAACTTGTTTGGGAGCATACCATGGGTGAAGCATTTTCTCATGCAACCACCCAAGATTTCTCACGCTAAGCCCGATTTACTAAAGAAATTAAACAGGGTGGTTCAGCGTGAGAAAATTGTGCCCTTTTAAAGTAGGTGCAAGGAAAGAGAAATGCTTTGATTCCTCCATCTATCTTTTCAGACTTTACATGTGTGCTTCACTGTACAGCACACATACAAAGCGGGAAACGGCTTTAAGTTAGTCTAAGCATAGTATTTTGTACAGGAAGGGTTTGCCAACCTATTCTAGACTCACTGAGGCACCCTTGCACCATGGCACAAAGGTGTATGTGTGGCGCAGGGCAGCTGATTTCAGCGCAGGTGCAAGGGAGAGGGGAAGAGACTGCCTTATCTTAGTAAATTGGGTTCTCTCCTCCTCTCTCCTTTTCACACAGTGCAGTATTTGCAACTGCTGCAGTGCGCTTCATGAAAAAATTGTAAATCTCCACCAATAAGTGTTTTGATCCTTTTATGGCATACAGCTATTCATGTGTGTTTAGTACATATTAAATTGATAAATTGTAAATTGATACTTGTATAGCGCACTACTCACCCGCAAGTGTCTCAAGGCGCTTGTATGAATACCGCTGTGGAACCCATCCTGGCTTTCCCTGTGAGGCGTCCACTCCTGGGCACCCCCAAGGTGGAGGCCAGGCATCCTTAGCGTTGTGGAGATTAAGCAAGCTATTGCCCAGAGTTGCAGAGCGGGACTCCATGATTGGAATAGACACCGAGGCGAGAATTATCAGGTCCGTGGAATTTTGAGCCCAAGACCCGCCGAGGCGGGGAATTGAACCCTGGTCCCGGACTTGAGCTCTGCATCAGGTTCTGCCGTTCTAATCATTGAGCGACACTTCTCCACCATATTACAAACCCACAGCCACACATCACAGCACGAAAGAGGGCCTTGAATCTTAAAGTGGTCACTTACAACCACCATCTAGGTTCCCAGGTGCTACAGCTTCACCTTGTGATCAAGTGTGTCAGCAGGCCACTGGCCTTGTGATTGGTTTGGGAATAGACAGGATAGATCACAAGGGTTTCAAAGTGTGGAACTTGGAACGTGTATTTGTCCGGGATTAATATGAAAGAATTTGTGAAAGAGGTAAGGGTGGGAAAGTGGATGGAGAACAGTTTGTTGTGAAAAAATGGCTATGGTTAATATAGCCAGGTATCGCCGAGGTCTAGCCCTTCCCATGGAGTGACCTGGACCCCCATCCAGCCTCCCTTACTGCGTCAGACAGCACAAACATCACTTTGAACTTTTGGGTTAGGAGTTAGGGGTCATAAACCCCTGGCCATATTTATTATGATAATAAACCACAAAACAATTTAAGATGCATTCAAATCATTTCACAAAATTATACACAGAAACACCATAAAACATAAACATGATTATGTACAGTTTTGATTGGTGGCTAACCATAACATATACTCTAGTACATAGCCATTCCTAACGACACCTAACATTGTCCCTGCGTATCCAGCGTTGAGCCTTTGAGTGAGATCATGACTGGTCACCCTGTGAGGACCCCTCCCCTAAGAGGAGAGGCCCCACTCCCTGGGAATACCTCCCCAGAGTAACTTTTGCAGGAGGCCGGTCTGTCCACCAGGTTATCCACCTCAGGCACCCCCATACACCCTCATTATCCCTCCAAGGGCCTGTGCTAGCTTCGTGCCAACGTGCCTGTGCGGGGATTGGCCGTAAAAGCGTGTTGGCAGCGAATACGCCCACACCCCTGCCGCCTCTAGCTGACTTGTTGCAAGCACCACCTGGAGGGCCCAGTGAGACCGCTGTCCCACCTATCCCAAGTAAAAAGATGCCTTCTATGGACCCAAAGTGCCCCACCAATCATGACTTCACCCACCACAGGCCAGCATAGTTCACCTACTGTCTGGCCTCCCAACCCCCAAGATTTCTTGTCCAGATGGCCGATGTATCAACCTTGTGAGGACGTTCCAAGAAATATATTATCCAGTTGAGGGGTGGACCCCATCCTGGACATTTATCAAACCAGCTTATCAACCTACTTATTGAAACCACTTAACAGAGCTATACGGGGCCCTGACCGACCCACCTCCTCTCCTTGTAACTTTTGGATGATGTGGGACCAAATGATGACTGACTGTGTGAGTTTCAAATAGTTGCCACCAAGATGCACTACCACAACCCCAGGGGTGCACACCCCTTGAGTAGCCATGATTCAAGCTTATCTAAAAATTGGCCCATTCCTCATGCTTCCGTCAACTCTGTCACTTTGGCGTACACCTGAGTTACACAGGGATCCGGCACCAGACTTGGCACTTCGCACTATCCACAAGAGACCGCTCCACCACTCCGTTGCCCCTTTTAAGTGCAGGACCCGGGGCAGATTAGATCGGCAGGGACCCGGAAGTGTTAAAACCACTCCTGGGTCACTGCCTGCCTGGGGCCCAATTGCAGGGGCCGATATTGCTTGGTTGCACCGCGTCACACGCCGCCACACCCAGCATGAGGGGCTGGCCTCGGCGTGTCCGCTAAAGGCTCTGCACCCCCGATTTGGGAGTGCCTTGCCCCAGGAGGTAGAAATATGCTTGTGAAGGTGAACATTGAGCGGAAACAGCTTAGGGTGAAACTAATAACAATGGAGTTGTATTGGAAACACCTAAGTAGCTTTCAAGGGGCCTCCTGCACTGAATACTATGCTTTCTTCTTCTGAAGTCCTATAAAGTTGTAGTGGGCACTTTGATACATTCCGAGTATGGTGGGTTGGTGTATATATGTGATGGAATTCCAGAATGGATGGGATATTACAAGGAACTGGAGCTGGGGAAGTGGGTTGACAGAGTTGATGGTGGATGGGATGGAGGGTTGCGTAAATGTTTCTCAATGAAAGGTCCTAGTGGGGTTGTACTCTAAGGCGGAGGGCCTGTTTCACAACAGACCCCAACAAGTATATTACCTGAAAGGATAACAGGGGGTAGGAAGTGTTTAGCCAATGAATGATCAAAGAACACTTCAGGTTTGAACACCCCTGCACTCCAACAGGCACAGGGCTTTCTCACCGTTTAGTTCCATGCAGGCGGTGATCGGCTGGGCGCAGCGCGCAGTTATTACCTCCAAACAGTATTTAGCATACATTATTTGATTATAAATTAGCCGGTTAGCTGCCTGGTTTTCAGCTGGCAGGTCAGGTTCTCAGAGTTTGGGTACCTATTAGCTCCATAATAGCCTCTCGTTTTTTTCCTGTAAACTGATGGAGGGCGCTCTGACCGGCCCGAGCCTGTTTCAGACACGCTGCCCTTCTGGGGCTGGGGTCAAGGTGAGCAGGGGTCGGTGGTCCTTTTCTTAGGTCGCTGTGGTTTGTCGCCAGGAGTCAGTGAGGGCGTGAGTCCTGCTGCGGCGCACTCTCGGCTGTGGTATCCATGCCCACAGCGCTGCTCTTCCCAGGCGCTGCATCGCCACGCACAGTGTCTGGAGCTTTTGAAAGGAATCCCCGAGGCCTATTTGGAACAAAGGTCGGATCGCTCATGGAAATACATAAATCCCCAGTTCAAACTAGTGGCACTGGGTGTTTAATTTCTAGCCTTCGATAACAGACACTTTTAGATAAGTGGTACTATACACTCAAATGTGAGATGATGTGCAATAAGTCTAAAGTTGACACAAAACTAAAATGCACGAGAGAGATCACGGGAAAAGATACAGAAAAGTCAGTGTCATCCCGCATTTGTGTGTAGAATTTCCAAATCACAATTAAACATTGATATTTGTTAATCATTTTCTCTTTGTTGTGTCATTTGTGACTTTCGACGCACTCCGTGCCACCTGAAGACTCTTCACTCTAGGCCATGTGAGTGGCTGTGATGAAACTGGAGAACAATTAATAGGCCTAAAGGGAACTTTTATGCATATAAATGTAATTTATGTACTGCAACCCTAACCTCCAAGCAAGTCAGCGCTGAAAAATGCAAGTGAGGGTTAGAATGGGTAGCGTAGAAGAGAGAGGGGGCTACTGCGTCACAGCTGATGACTTGCAATGAAGAGAGGAAGACTGCTGAGGTGAGACTTACAGGGATGGGAACACAGTGAGGGGAGCGGCAGAGCTGCTGGTGGGAGACATGTCAATAATATATGAGACAAGAGGGGAAGTACAAGACAGCAGGTGTGGAGTGAGACGCGTAGGATCGATCGAACTACATACGTATAGAATAGAGCGAAACACATCTGTTGAGACTGGTGATAGTTCAACAACAGGAGGTTCCAGGCAGTGTGGGGCGGCCCTGGTTGGCTCGGAAAGTTTACTGCTAGCACCAGGGCAGGCCAGTGTAGGGTAAAAGTTAGGTGCTAGAGGGGTGAACCAAGGCCCTTCTTGGACCAAACGGATAAGACAGCGATAACCTCTCGGAATAAGCTCATTATTACGGAAACACAATAAGGTCTTTCATAGCTCACCGACTGAGTGTGAACTGTGAAGCATGACCCTTGTGTATTCAAGATGTTTGATGACCTGCAAGACCACTACACTAAGTATGTACCATCAATGAAATAACCTACGACAATGAATGAATATTGTAATACCCTTATACATGCACAGACACTGACAATGTTCATGAAACTAATACTGCTTCTTTTAATAGTCATATATCATTCATGATCCCTTCCACCAGCATCATGAACTGTTTGGAAATTACATGAAGCAGGAATCCAAGAGAAGGCCCCTGACTGGACCACATCCTTCCTCTCCGGCAGAACCCAGAGCGTCCGCCTTCCACCCTTCCGATCCGAAGCCATCAACATCATCTGCGGTGTCCCCCAGGGCTCATCCCTCAGTCAAACGCTGTTCAACATCTACATGGCCCCCCTCGCACATGTGGCCCGCCATCTCGACCTCATCATCATCTCCTACGCCGATGACACCCAGCTCATCCTCTCCCTCACCAAGGACCCACACACCGCCAAAACCAACCTCCACGAGGGAATGAAGGCCGTCGCCGACTGGATGAGGAGCAGCCGTCTGAAGCTGAACTCTGACAAGACGGAGGTCCTCATCCTCGGACCCACCACCTCAGCCTGGGACAACTCCTAGTGGCCGACCACACTAGGAACAGCACCGACACCCACCGACCATGCACGCAACCTAGGATTCATACTCAACTCCACCCTCCCCATGTCTAAGCAGGTCAACGCCGTCTCCTCCTCCTGCTACAACACCCTCCGCATGCTCCGCAGGATCTACAAGTGGATCCCTACCGAAACAAGAAGACCAGTGACACAGGCCCTCGTCAGCAGCAGACTGGACTACTGCAACGCACTCTACGCAGGAATCCCAGCCAAACACCTATGACGACTACAGCGCATCCAAAGCGCCTCCGCCCGACTGATCGTCAACGTCGCCCGCTGCAGCCACATCACCCCCCACCTGAGAGACCTACACTGGCTCCCCGTCGACAAGAGGATCACCTTCAAGCTCCTCACCCACGCACACAAAGCACTCCACAACGCCGGACCAGCCTACCTGAACAGCAGACTCGGCTTACACCCCCACCTGCTAGCTCCGCTCCGCCAGCCTCGCCCTCGCCGCTTTCCCCCGCATCCAACGAATGACCTCCGGCGGCAGATCCTTCTCCTACCTCGCTGCCAACACCTGGAACACCCTCCCTACCCACCTACGGCTGACCCAAGACCTACTCGCCTTCAGAATACTCCTCAAAACCTGGCTCTTCAAGCAGTAGCGGCACCCCCCTTGCCCTCAGCGCCTTGAGACCCTCATGGGTAAGTAGCGCGCTTTACAAGTACTCTGATTGATTGATTGATTGATTGATTGATTGATTGATTGTGGCAAATAGCATGACAAACGAATTCCCTTTGCATGACGGAGTTGTTAATATTGTGAATATTCTTTCATTCAAATTGTATGACACACTGTAAATTCCATGTATTTAACAAATGGCACAACAAAAAACTCAATAGGTTTTTACAATTGGGATTACAACTATGTGATAAACAGCAAGACAATCTGTAATTCCTTATGCATGCCAAAGCTACAGTTATTTAGGTACTCAGAGAGTACCGTGTTGCCTGTATGCAAAGTGCTTCAGGGCCTCAATGGGGGTTATAAGTGCTTTAGTAATACTCCTACCACACCATAGCTACAGAGAGCAGGAGAAAGTGTGAAACACATATGACAACTGATAGGATGAATGAAAAACAGATAGATGTTTACATAGGTGACAGAGATACATACAGACATACATGTGTTATTTACAGTGCTTAAAAATGGCAGAGGTGTGCTACAAAGCCACAGATATAGAAAAAGATTATAACTATTACTTTAGCTAATTTTCTCAGTTGTCAGGGTGCCATTCCTTCTTGAAGGAGGGGAGGTTGCACCGGTGATATTCAGAAGTGAGGTAAAGGACTTCTTGAAGAGACTTGTCTTCAGGTTTTTCTTGGAGGCTGCCAGATTTACTTGTCTCATAAGAGCTGGGTTCAAGGAGCTACTGACACTTCTTTCTACAACTGAGTTGGGGGTGGGGACGGCGATCTTGCTCACCACAATCAACTAAGTCCAGGAAGCACTTATCATCATGACTCAGCATGCTCACAGAAAACATAGGGTGATCAGCAAAGTTAAACGTTGCTTAGAAGACATACATGTGGCTGCAACAGGTGCAAATTCCACTCGTATGTGAGCATGAGCACAAAAGCACTATCATTTTAAAAAAAACATGCATAGAATCGTTTTAACTCACCAAAATGTTCACTTTGAATGTGTAGAAGAAACGTGCTTCCCTTTCGATTTCATTTGTCATCAATTAAACTCATTTATAAGCTTGAGGGTTCATTTATGAGAATAAAATACATGTGATTTACAATAGATGAAAGTACTTTTTTTTAAAACTACTTTTTATTAAGCAGTAGTCAGCTTTAACATACATGGTCATATGCTTACAATGGGTTGCGCACAGTATCATTTGAGTATACATTTTATTAATCAAAACCCACTCAGATAGTAATAGTCAGAATCAGCCAATCCCGGAGCCCATCCCGCCGAGCTGATCAATACCCACCCCAATCCCCCTGTAATCTACCCATTGTTGCCAAACTTTTTTCCATTTCCTGGGACATCCCCATCCCTCATAAATAGTTTTTTCCGCCGCACAACACCAGTCCATATCCCGTTTCCACTGAGAGACCCTAGGCGGCTGGGTCGCCCCCATGCGCCAGCAACATTTCTTTTAGCAAACATAGCTGCCAACTGCAGCCAGATTTTTGGGTATTTGGGCCATGTCAGCTCTCTAGACACACACAGTACATGCCATCTGGCATCTAAAGGGATTTCCTGTTCCAAAACTTCTGACATGATGCAGACCACCTTTTTCCAATATATCTGTATGGCTGGGCACTCCCACAGGATATGGAAGAATGTTCCTTTCTGGGTACACCCCCTCTGGCACTTCTCAATAGTAATACCCCTCAATCTAAACATAAGTGTGCTGCTGCAGTAGGACCTGTGTAATATCCGCAATTGGACAAGTCAGAATTGTGCCCTGATTACCACCTCCTTGGGATTTTGCACGGCCCTCCCCAGTCATTGTCCTCTAATAGGCCTACATCCGATTCCCACGCCTCCCGAATCTTAAATAATAGATCTGGTGAATTGTTTATAATTTTTTTGTATGTGTAGGACAATACCTTCTCCGGAATTGGACCCAGCAGTAGTCTGTCCTCTAGTGGACTATATTCTGGGACCTGATCCCCATCTTTAAGATGACGGCTTAAAGCATGTTTCAATTGCAGGTATTGATAGTGCTCCGTGGGCGCTAACTGAATTTCAGTCTGTAGTTCTGCAAACGTCAACATTGCCTGTCTCTCCCATATATCCCCCAAATGTACAATATCTATTGGCTTCCATTTCGAGAAGCCCTACAGTTGGCCCGCCTCTCGGAGCTCGTCGCTGGTCCAAAGGGGAGTCTGTTCAGTCAGGCGTCCCACCATGCCAGGAATCAAATGGCTTTGTTCCATGCCCTCAATACTAGTTGAGTGTGTGGTGCTAGTCCCGTCTGGTTTCCCTTTCTGTAGAGTACGCCTATATAATCTTCTGCCCCCATTGCCTAGTGAGCCACTATATATGCTGGATCATTCTTGTAAGCAAAAACCCAGTCATTGATGACCATGAGCTGCGATGCCCAATAGTACTTCTGGAGGTCGGGGATGGCCAGTCCGCCCTCATACACCCCTTTCTGTAGTTTAGCAAGCGCTATTCGTTCCCCAACAACGTTTTTAACTCACTGTCTATGTCCCTAAATAATTTCTCCGACACTGGACAGGGGGTATTTTGTAGGACATAAAGTATCCAGGGTAGAGACATCATCTTGAGGAGCACTGCTCGTCCCATAAGGGGGATCCGCAGTTTCCTCCAGTGCGTTACGTCACTCTTCAAACATTCCAATTGTAGCTTTAGATTTCCTGCTATGAACGTCACATTGTTTTTTTTTATCTGAATGCCCAAGTATTTAAAACTAGTCTCAATCTGAAGTTTGGAATCAGCACCCAGGTCTGGCGGAGGGCTTTCCGTAAGCATGTATAAATGGAACTTATCCCAATTGATCCGATACCCAGAGTATCCCTGGAACAACCCAAAAATCTGGAGCAGCCGGTTAATTGTATACCACGGCCTTGTTGCATACAAGAGTTCGTCATCCGTGTACAATTATATCCTTTCCTCCCAACGATCGCCCCCCGTATGCCTGATATGATGGGATCCCCTCTGACCCATGCCGCCAAAGGCTTGAGCGTGAACAGAATTGGCAAAAGCAGTCACTCCTGCCTAGTGTCCTCCCACAAGGTGAAGGAGCGAGACACTGTGCCGTTAACACGGACCCTTTCTATAGGTTGGGTATATAACACCTTAATCCAGGAGAGGAACCGTGGTCCAATGCCGAATCTCCTCAGGATCTCAAACAGATAGTTCCATTCTATACTGTCAAACGCCATCAGGGCCGCCTTCACACCCGGATTGGTCCTGACCAGATGCATGACCCCATACAGTCGACGTAGGTTAAGTCTGGTACTTCGGCGAGGAATAAATCCCGACTAGCCTGGATGGATCAGGGTCCGAATGGGCACTAAAAGTCTGTTAACAAAGACTTTAGGCAGAATTTTAATTTCTAGGTTGAGCAACAATATCGGTCGAAACGAGCCGCACTGGTCCGCCGGCTTACCGACTTTGGGGATCACCACTATTGTCACGGTTCGCTGATCAAGTGGCAGCAAACAACTATCTTAAGCATGGGCGCAAAATCCATTCCGCTCGCGGATTTTGGGGATTTTCGGCAAATTCGCAATCCGCGAATTCCCGCGAATTTGCCGAAAATTCGCAAATCCGCGAGTGGAACGGATCCGGGGGGCAAAAGTTCAAGCTTCAAGCTTGTAACTATTTTAGAATGGCGCCGGCAAGCTGCCAGCGCCATTCTAAAATAGTTATTAAGTTAGCTTCAACAGGAAGCGCTAATAGATAAAATGAAGCAGGTGCTCGAGTTTAACTGAATTTGAGCTTCAACTCGAGCACCTGCTTTATTTTATCTATTAGTGCTTCCTGATGAAGCTAACTTAGTAACTATTTTAGAATGGCGCTGGCAGCTTGCTGGCGCCATTCTAAAATAAAACAGGAGTGGGGCAGAGGGCAGAATGGCACAATAACAAGTGGGGCAGAGGGCAGAAGGGCACAACAACGAGTGGGGCAGAGGGCAGAATGGCACAATAACGTGTGGGGCAGAGGGCAGAATGGCACAACAACGAGTGGGGCAGAGGGCAGAAGGGCACAACAACGAGTGGGGCAGAGGGCAGAAGGGTACAACAACGAGTGGGGCAGAGGGCAGAATGGCACAACAACGAGTGGGGCAGAGGGCAGAAGGGCACAAAAATGAGTGGGGCAGAGGGCAGAAAGGGCACAACAACGAGTGAGGCAGAATGGCACAAAAAGCGAGTGGGGCAGAGGGCAGAATGGCACAATAACAAGTGGGGCAGAGGGCAGAAGGGCACAACAACGAGTGGGGCAGAGGGCAGAATGGCACAATAACGAGTGGGGCAGAGGGCAGAATGGCACAACAACGAGTGGGGCAGAGGGCAGAAGGGCACAACAACGAGTGGGGCAGAGGGCAGAAGGGTACAACAACGAGTGGGGCAGAGGGCAGAATGGCACAACAACGAGTGGGGCAGAGGGCAGAAGGGCACAAAAATGAGTGGGGCAGAGGGCAGAAAGGGCACAACAACGAGTGAGGCAGAATGGCACAAAAAGCGAGTGGGGCAAGGGGCGGAAGGGCACAACAACAAGTGGGGCAGAGGGCAGAATGGCACAAAAACGAGTGGGGCAGAGGGCAGAAAGGGCACAACAACGAGTGGGGCAGAGGGCAGAAGGGAACAAAAATGAGTGGGGCAGAGGGCAGAAGGGCACAAAAACGAGTGGGGCAGAGAGCAGAAGAGCACAAAAACGAGTGGGACAGAGGGCAGAAACGAGTGGGGCAGAGAGCAGAAGAGCACAAGAACGAGTGGGGCAGAGGGCAAAAGGGCACATACACGAGATGGGCAGAGGGCAGAAACGCACAAAAACAAGTGGTACAGAGGGCAGAAGGGCACAAAAAACGAGAGGGTGGCAGTGATGAACCAGAGGGCGCATCGCGGTTTCGCACACAAAAAAACCAGCAAACACGCAAAGTGCCCCACGAACACGCAAATCGCCCCGCGAACACGGAAAAATAAAAAAATTCGCACAAATTTTCAAATTTTGCGGATTGTGAATTCGCAAATCCGCAAATTCACGGATCGCGAATTCGCAAATTTCGCCCATACTTAAACTATCTCTCGCCTCATTGAACATGGCTAGGAGATACAGGGCCACTGTGCTTGTGGTACATTTGAAGAGTTCCACAGGTAAACCATTGGGCCCCGGTGCCTTACCCACCTGCAGATCCTGTATTGCCCGCACTATTTCTTACTCCGTGAGGTCCTTCTCAATAGAATCTCTATCATCACCCAACAGCACTGGGAGACGCATTTCCACCGGGAGTTCACAACAGTCTTGGGCCGACCTAGTTGGGTTCGAGTCAGAGCTGTTCATAGTAGTCGGCAAAAGTAGCAGCCATAGCCTCTCTCTCCGACTGCTTATTACTGTCTCTGTCCTCTATTTCCGCCACCCAGTTCCTCTTGCGATCACGTTTTTCCAGCCATGCTAACATTTCATTCGCTTTATCCCCCAAGTCATATATTCTCTTCTGAGTTGTCAGAGCTGCCGACTTGGCTGCGTTTGTTGCTATGTCCTGTAATTCACGTTTGCGAATATCTAGTTGGTGTGCTATTTCACTATCTCTCCTCCCACCCTCCAGGTAACGTGTCTCCAATTCAAGTACTGCCGTCTCTACTCT
Organism: Lissotriton vulgaris; assembly: GCF_964263255.1. Lineage (NCBI taxonomy): Eukaryota > Metazoa > Chordata > Amphibia > Caudata > Salamandridae > Lissotriton > Lissotriton vulgaris. The sequence continues at coordinate 951,356,089 of NC_141687.1, read as the reverse complement.
GTCCCATCGTAATTTCTTTTCCTTATTGTTCGCCCCACACATGCCTGACATATCCTCTCATTACCGCTTTAAACGCCTCCCAGATGGTACTTGCTTCTTCTATGGACCCTTCATTCTCCTGAAAGTAGAGTTCCGCTCTTTCCTTAACCTTTTGGGCATTTTCTTTATTCTCGAAAAACCAGGCGTTCAATCTAGGTGGCAGTACCGATGGACGGGACAGACCTCTCATCGTTATTTCCACTGGGGAATGGCCTGATATACCCGGGGTCCTATTCTTGCATTAATGAACCACCCCTCGCCACCTCTGTGCGTTAATATGGAATCTAATCTTGAGTACCTGGCGTGAGCTGCAGAGTAGAATGTGTATTGTCGGACTCCCGGGTTGTGCACCCTCCAAAGATCCGTCAGCCCAAACGCCTTAGTGAATGTCTGAAGTGGTTCCACCGCCTGGTCTCTCTGTTATTGTGTCCCTGTCATGCCCGGGGTCCATAGCAGCATTCATGTCACCCCCCCAGAACCAACACACCCGGTGGAAGGTCCAACAGCATGGCTCCCATTGCAGTGAACGCCTCAGTATGTGCAATTGGCTGGATGTAAGAGGAAACCAGGTTAAGAGCACACCCCTCTCAACTCCCATTCCACTGCCACAAATCTACCTAGAGAGTCATGCATCAACTTGTCCACAACTTGCAGAATTCCCGTTTTTACCACGATTCCCACTCCGTGGGAGCCAGTGGTATAGCCTGCAAGCGCAATCAATCTATAACGATATCTATCTAGTGCTTGATACCTCTGCCCCTTGAGGTGTGTTTCCTGCAGCAATACAATACTTGGGAAGTGCCGATGCAGATATTAGAGCACAATGCTATGCTTGATACTATTCCCCAATCCATTTACATTCCAGGATATAATACTTAGGTTGGTGGTTCCACGGAGGGCCCCCCTTTGCCCACTAGGAGGTGCATGAGTTGCCCCTTGACTAGTTACCCCTTCCTGTGAGGCCATCCCTTAATTGACTGGCCGAACCTGAAGCCTTCGAGTTGCTGAATCCCAAGAGCATATACATACACCACAAAATGGCTGACTTTACAACAAAGAACTTCGAACGTAATAAACCATCTCACCCCCTTCCCCACCCCCTCCCAGATGAAAGAACTTTTAAATGCACTTGTCATACTTCTGGGTGCAATGTTTCGTTTATTTTTGTGTATCGCTCTCTGAGTCGTGAAATTGCTTCAGGAGCACTGCAAAACAGCAAAGGATCACAAACCTTTGAGAGCCAAGTGGTCTGCAGTGTGTGGTGTACTGTGCACTGTATATCACATGCAGGACCCACACACTGCAGACCCAACTGGGGATACACTACACACCCTAAGATCATTCCCAGAGCAAATGTGTGTTCAATATTACAATCTTTTCAGATGAAGGCGCATCAGGGCCAATGTAAACCAGCTTCTGCTTTCTTGCACCTTGGTTGCCTGCACACACATCCTTCCTTGGTGGTTGTATGACGGAACACTGCAGACATTTACCCTGCATACCTTTACAAGGCAGTCAGTACCCTGAATGCGACGTTACCACGTGTTACTTTAGCAAGCACATTGTTATGACCACTACCTTCAGGGGGCGCTGAACGTTGGAATAGTATAAATTACTATTCCAACTCCAGTCTACGCAACAGTAGCGAAGGTGTTGGACTTAAAAATCCAACATCTGTCCAACAACGAACCCCCTACAATGAGTGCGTGCTAAAGTAATGCATGGTAACGCCGCATGCGGGGTACCAACCTTGTTGTAAAGGGTGGTCGTTGTAAAGACAGTGGGGTAAATTATATGTCACTTCCTGGGCTGTCTGCATCATCCCATTTACTATGCACATCTCTCCCTTGATTATGTGCACCATCATGTTTACCTGCAATGAGTACTCTACTTTTGTCTCCTATAAATACACCTTTACCTAGGCTGTTGCTTATCTGCACAACTGCCACGTTCCTGCATACACAGATCTCTATTAGTTGCATCTCCATCCTTGTATACTGACTCACAGCTCTCCCTTGGTGACCAGTGACCATAGCTCTCCATTAGTTGACGGCACCTACGCATTTACCTATATCCTTGGATGGCTTTCATATCTCCTGTTTACTAACTTAAAGCTGTTACACCATTGTCTGCACCATCTCCCATTAGTAAGAATGTAAAATAACATTTCTGGATCACCCATGCCAAGTTTTCTTGCAGAAATCCCCAGTTTGCCACTTCACCCATTTCAACCATGCATACTTCGATAGCAGCAACTGCTCTGCCTCCTAGTAAATCAGAAACATTAAGAATGTAAACATATTATTCTATCAGACATGATCTGACTTTTGATACCCGTGGGATCCTGGGCAAGCTACATCAACCTCAACTCACCTTTACTTCCAAAAGTGAGAAAACAGGCTCAATAGGGGTAGTGGATGCTAAACAAAACTGGGCCAACTATGTAACTTAGCTATGTGCTGGTATCTCTCACAAGTCATCATTGTTGACAGGTAAGTTTTGAAGGGCTGACCAAAAACTAGCATGGGTAGTATATAGTATTGTCAAGTTGTATATAACCCTCCTGGGCCTCTCCAATACTACAACACTCTGCGGTCAGACAGCCAACAGTATTTCATACAGGCTACATAATAATTCCCTTATGCTGCTTGACACTCTTACACTCACAGAAAACAAAGCTGTTACAAGTCATGCCCATCACCCAACAGTGTCTCAGTCTACTGCAATAAACCAGGCATCCCCAGCTAAATAGGCATGGAATAACTAAAGTGATGTGCCACATACTGCTGGACACAGACTGCAGCTCCAAACAATCCACATGCAATGACCGCTTAATGACAGCTGACAAAGACATTCGGATATGGGATGCTAATTACCGAGTCCATTCCAGCAGTTCTCTCCACCATTGCTCCTTCGACTAATGCCTGCTCAGGACCATTTACCTTTAACAAAAAACACAGAATGGACTACCCTGTACAGTTACTAGCTAAGTCGACTATGAGTATAAAAATACTATAAACGGACATGGAGAGCCGCTCAAAGCTGCCAGCATACTGCAAAGCATAAACCGTGCACCATTCTCTCTCACTTCTTCATCCATCAAACTGCTATGCGCTGAGTCCCATAACACGATCACCCCACAGGGCTCTATTTTGAGCCCGACCCTTTTTAGCATCTTCATGACCCCTTTGGCGGCGTTGGCGGAGTCGTTTGGGGCCCAGATCGTATCCTACGCAGACGACACCCAGCTCCTCTTCTCGTGTAAGAGAGGAGGAGACTTTGATGGGGAGAGTATCCGGGATTGCCTTCGGGCTGTTTTTCAATGGTTCCAACTGAACAGCCTCAAGTGCAATTCCGATAAGTCCGAGGTACTCTTTTTTGGGTGCGATACGGAGCCAGACTGGCAGGCTTGGTGGCCCATCAATATGTTCCCTCCGTCTTGTTCATCCCAAGCTGCTAAGAACTTGGGGGTCAAGATGGACAAGGGGCTAACGTTGAAATCACAGATCCTTGGAGTGTCGGGCACCTGCTTCGGCCTCCTCAGGATGCTGCGGAGGTTTCTTCCCCTTTTGTCTGAGGAGCACAGGAAGCTGACTGTGCAGGCCCTGATCGGCTCAGGTTAGATTATTCGAACGTTCTTTACCGGGGCCTGCCAGAGTATCTGCTACAGCGGCTCCAAGTTGTGCAGAATGCTGCCGCGAGAGCTATTTTTGGTTTGAATAGACGTGCCAGTGCAGCGGGCTTGCTGCAGACTTTGCATTGGCTTCCAATCCGCAAACGGATCGCCTTTAAGGCTTTGACTTTGGCCTATAAGGCCCTCCATGCGGTGGGAGCAAAGTACCTCCAAAAGAGACTTGCCTTTTACCATCCGGCTCGTTCTCTGAGGTCGGAAGCCCTGTTTTTGGCGGTTGTCCCGAGAGTGAAGAGAGCTCGCCTGGGAGGTCACTCCTTTGGACTACTGGCACCACAGTTGTGGAACTCTCTGCCGCTCACACTCCGGGGAGCCACCAGCCTACTTGCTTTTAGAAAAGTCTCAAAACCTGGTTGTTTACTCAGTAGGCCGCTTTGTTGTGTGCCCTCTCTGCCTTCTGTCTTCTTCTTCTTTTAACTTGTTATGTTATTGTGCTGTAGCCCTCCTTACTCAAAGTGCCGGGGCACTCTTTTTGAGTAGCCGCGCGCTATATAAAAGTAAATATAACATAACATAACATAACATAACACCTCGGTGCTCATCATGCACAACTTGAAATCCCTTCCCACATAGGACCAAAACAAAGACAACACCCTCCAGACACACACCCTAAATAGTTGTAGCATGCCACTCATATAGGCAAGTGCTTCAGCCCCCCACATAAGGGTACTACGCGCTACATAAATGGTGCAATATAATACAACCTGGAATGACATAATGACAATTTGCTCTTTCTCAGAACACATAGAAAGAGCAAAAAATCTGGAGAAATTAATTTCTGCTAGATTCCCATTTGTTTTTGGAGCTGCCGCCGCCTTGTAGATCTGGGGCAGCGTCAAAAAGCAATGGGTGTCGCAGTGGTACGTCCACTGCAGCATTCATTGCACTCCCCTTTGCCGCAGTGGACTACGGTGCAAGGTTGCATTAAGCCGCATTAAGTGGCTTTAGCGCCACCTTGTAAATATGGGAAATGGCGCTAAGCCACCGGGGCGTCAAAAAAGTGACGGTCTAGTGGCGAATGGGGCTTCTAAATATGCCTCTCTGTGTCCTTTTTTAGGTCTCGCCTGCGTTGCAGAGCATGCACTGCTTTGTCTTTGCGAGATCTATAGTTGTTGATTTTTTGCCCGGCTTCTTTGGAAGCAGGGTTGGTATCCGCCCTGTGTTCCTTAGGCCGCGCCCACACATCATCTGTTGCTCGCGAAACAAGACCGGAGTTGTGCACGCGCCTGGACGGGAAACAGCTTTCTGAGAATGGGCCTCGGCCACCCGTCGTCTGTTGCTCATGCGTTGTGTCCTTGAAAACGCCCTTCGTCACATCTTGAAAAGGTGCCTTTGTTTTCTCTGATCTGCGCCTGAGAAACACCTGCACCGCGACCCCCACCGGTGCACCTGACCGAGTGAGGACACCCCCCTGAAGCCATGTGTGCTCTGGGTGCTGGGACCTGGCCCAGCCGGTTCCCGTTCAGAGGCATCAGTGCCTCAAGGCTGCGGAGCTCTGAGCCAGCCAGATCCAGGCAAAAGGTAAGTAGGGGAGGGGACTTCATTTGTGTTTCTCTCTTAGCACCACGAGGGCCCCTTTAAGAGGAGCTGCTCTGATCTCCTATCAGCGGGTCTTGCACGTGGAGTGGGCGCTATGAGTATCACCAGTAGTTGTTGTTTAAAAGCAGCACTGTGTGCTTGTGCGAGGTCCCTGCTACTGCTCATACTATATATACAAAAAACATGCTCTCGGTACCCAGAGCACTCCATTTATCCCTTTAAGTAATTGCCCATTTCATAAAGAGCTTTGTTTGCCCATATCGTTGGGAGCTGATTAGCTCTTCACAATCCACCGCTATGTGGCATCCTGGATATTTGGGCAACTATTAAAATCGGGAGCATTTGCTCAGAGGTGAATTGTTGTCTTTCCCCTTTTTTCCACTGTTGTATATACTTCACACAGGGCTTTAAACAACACATTACTTTCATCAATCCAATCGTTCATACAACATACATACAGTTGTACATGTAACACACATACTTACACTAATTCATTCATGTAAACATGGGCACTGTCCTATCAGTACTTGCCTTATGTCACACATAATGAATAGAATGGTCATTATGTATTTATAGGAAGTGCTCACAGCATGTGTTGAGGCAAAGACTCTTGAAGGCTGGTTGTGTACTCCTGTTGTTTGTATGTGGGCCTGCTTACGTTATACCTGTTAATAAAGATCATCTATTTGGCTTCTTTTGATTACCGCAGCCACCTGAGTAGCACCCTGGAGCCTCTCTTAGCTTTCAGTTATTAAGCGCAAATATTACGGGGTGGGAGGGGCACCGAACATTCAGGCTTAAAGCCCGGCTCAGCTTGAGGTCCTGGTGGAAGCTCAAGCCTGCAAGAGCCTTCTTTCTGCCTTCACCCTCCCTCTACCTATGGTGTGGCATTACGGCCAGTGTATACCAACTTTGGTATCTGGAGAACCAGGCTTGAGTCTCAGCGTTGGCTCACCACCCTGTGATTCTGGGCAAATCACTTAATTTCCTTGTAAAAATGAATGTGACCTTGTGTAATGTAACATGTGCTCATGTAAGAGTGAAAAGAATTTTATTGTTCGATTACTAAAAATCATTACAATATACTAGCAATATAAAAAGATTATAAAAAAAGAAGATACATTAAGTTCCCTATTTGTTACTATGACCCAGTCAAGCATAAAACCTTTTAAACAGTGTCATTTCTAGATATACAGTTTGAGTGCTGGGGCAGCTGCGCGCTTTATAAAAAATTACGTTATTTTAAACGGGAGGTGTGTCTGCGGCTCCCGTGCTTCTGAGCCGACTGTTTTCTTTTTGGAGCTCTATTTTTGCAGACAATGCGGCATGAATTAGGTCTATGAATTTCCCCAGCCGTGCCACTGTTTGAGTTGATATTGAAGAGAAACATAAGTTTGAGACTTCACTGCATTGTGTGAGGCCCTGGGCTCTGCAGATTGGGGTAACCAATCGGTGCCTTTCAATAGCTAACTTTGGGCAACAGCACAACAAGTGGAGCCAGGATTCCTGATGGTAATTACAAAGTCTACATGCAACTAACTTATCCGGACGAGCCCAGCTTTGGTTAAAATCCACGATGGGCAATGTGAGAAGCCTCATGTAAGTGATCTTTTTTCAGGTTTGGACAGATAAAGCTTGCTCAAGATAAGGCTGTGGTTTCCCTCTATATACGAGGCGTCCAGTGAGGAAAAATATAGTTGGTGATGTAAGCTTTCCAGGTCTCTTGCGTGTGATATATGCTTGACCTGTCTGTTTACAGCTCTTTTCCATGCAGCTATAGGAATCTTTCAGTTGTCCAGGTTTTGCACCTCTATTTCTAATGATTTTGTGGCCACTGACAATTGCGCATTCCATGGGGATCCACTCTCTTCAAAGATTGTTTTAATTTGCGCTTTCAGGGCTGTTGCTGGAGCTCGCAGGGTGCTAATACAGTACTTCATAGTGTCGCCAAGACAGGAAATGTCTGGGCGAGATAGACCCAGCTCCAGCCGTACTCTAGCTCTCCTGACCTGTCTTGAGATACACAATACTTTCTTGTATACGGAAATTTGATGGCTCATGAGAAAGTTAGTGAGAGCGCCAGGAAAGATTAAGTGCCCGTAGTTGACTGAGGGCACTACTTTTGCTTTTAGGACTTTCAGAATAGGTTCCATTGATGGACTGTGGAGTCTGTGGTTAAGACTTCTCAAGCTGCTGATTATTCCGGCCCCTTTGTTTCTTAGATATTTCAAGTGAGCTGATGCTATTGCCCCTTCCGTTAGCCTGATGCCCAGGTAGTTATAGCTTTTACAAGATCTGATTTGAATGTCTCCTAGGCGCCATTGAGCTGTCTTCTTTCTATGGTATTTCCCAAAAAGGAGGACCTTGGTCTTCTCCTGCTTTACCAGAAGATTATTCTTTTGGTTGAATCTGTGTATCGCTTCTAAGGCTTTCTGTAAACCAGACCTAGTGTGGTCCAGGATTACAAGGTCGTCCGCTTATTGGAGGATTTGTAGACGGTGAATTGTTGTCTTTCCCCTTTCCCACTGTTGTATATACTTCACACAGGGCTTTAACCCGTTAAGCGCGCCGCAAACATTCCGCCCCAGTGCGGACGTTCGATTGCGCTAACGGGATTCGGACGTCCAACGGTCATGCACAGCACTAGCGAGGTAGTGCACGCGACGACCGTTGGGCGTTCGAAGCACTGAACGGGTTAAACAACACATTATATTCATCAATCCAATCATTCGTGCAACATACATACAGTTTTACATGTAACACACATAATTACACTAATTCATTCATGTAAATATGGGCACTGTCCTATCAGTACTTGCCTTATGTCACACATAATGAATAGAATGGTCATTATGTATTTATAGGAAGTATTAGAATGCTCACAGCATTTGTTGAGGCAAAGACTCTTGAAGGCTGGTTGTGTACTCCTGTTGTTTGTATGTGGGCCTGCTTACGGTATACCTGTTAATAAAGATCATCTATTTGGCTTCTTTTGATTACCGCAGTCACCTGAGCAGCACCCTGGAGCCTCTATTAGCTTTCAGTTATTAAGTGCAAATATTACGGGTGGGAGGGGCACCGAACATTCAGTATTAAAGCCTGGCTCGGCTTGAGGTCCTGGTGGAAGCTCAAGCCTGTAAGAGCCTTCTTTCTGCCTTCACCCTCCCTCTACCCATGGTGTGGAGTTACAGCCAGTGTATGCCAACTTTTGTATCTGGAGAACCAGGCTTGAGTCTCAGAGTTGGCTCACCACCCTGTGATTCTGGGCAAATCACTTAATTTCCTTGTAGAAATGAATGTGACCTTGTGTAATGTAACATGTGCTCATGTAAAGTACTTCAATACCATCGGGACGAGTGCGCACTATACAAAAATGGCAAAAAATGCACAGAGGCAAAACAGGGTCATAACTTAACAAGCATTGGCATAGCCAATAGATCTCGCCTTCTGGACAATATAAGTGTGTACCCATGCAGCACTTTATACTGAGTACTGTGATGCCTGGGATTGAAAAGCTAAACTTCATTGGCTAAATTACATTCTTAAAGTACATTTTTTGTGCAGATTTGGGTGGGAAATAAGCAGCTGTAGGTTTCTACAAGAGCACTGAAAAATAGCTGTTTTGCATTTATTGTGTATATAAAAGAAGGAGAAGGAAGTTTAAAAAAAATTCAGAAGTGCAGTTATTTCAGAAAAATTTTACTGAGATGTGTGGATGTGACCTTGGCTAGACAGCTGAATGAGCTGAGCACTTGCTCTTGATATCTACAGTAACTTTTGTCTAGGTCATGAGTTCCTGCGCAGGTAATGCAACATCAGCATTTCATCTTTTCAGGTTGATAATTGAAAGTGCATATGACACCCCTGCTATTGTTTGCAGCGCACTCCCGGCCAGAAAACCAATGGACCTAATCTGAAATAAAGAACATACCTGCTACCCAAGTGGCTCCAAAACAAAAGTATAAAAGGCCTCAACCTAGCATTTAATTTATTAGCTAATTGTTAGGTGAGAAATCAGAAAAAAAATATGACATGGCACACTGCACTACAAGTGCAATGTACTGTTGATTAAAAGGTTGCATGTAACAGTTACATGAAAAACACAAATCATTACTGTTTTCTGCTTTGTGCCCAATAAAACACGGTTGACAAACGTTCTGTCTCACACTCACTCCATGCACTTACCATCAAAACAATAAAAACTAGAATGTAGTAGTAATGAAGACTTGAACTAGTAATAACCATGTAGCTTAGTGTTATAAAAAATGACCATGCAAGAGCAAAGCTGGTGCTTTGTAATTAGCAAGATATTTAATAAAATAAAAAAATCACTGAAGAGCAGCTAGGGCCATTTTTAGGTGGAGTCTAGCAGCAGCACGCATGTGCTGCTCCCTCTACTAAACTGCAGTAGTAGAGTGTGGGAGAGAAGCCGCACCCACACTCCGCCCATATTTTTCATTGACTTGTGTCATCGTCTTTCCTAAATGCTGCCTTCGGATTCGTTAATAGGCTTGTTAGTCCCTCCTTAGTACAGCCTTGTCTTCATTTGTACCCTCCCATGGCGACTGGCCCTTCAGTTGTTACACTGGACCTGTTATTTAGTCTGTAAGCACTATTTACTTTGAGTTTCTCTTACTGCAGGCCAGACAAGCACTGTTTCAGCTGAAACTGCTTGTGTCTTTTTTTTAAGCAGCATGGCCGCCCCCGTAACACAGGTGCCTGCTTTCAATCACTTTAACCTGGCATTATCTTGTGTGTGTTTCAACACCCCCGCAAGTAAAATGGATTTAGAATTGATTAACAAATTAAGTCATATGAATTCCAGATAGCACATACTCCTGCGCTAATGGGCTGAGGCTGACAACAGCACATTTTTGTTATATGTCATTTGTCCTAAAGCCACCTGACGGATCGTTTTCAAAAGCCTGTTTTATTAACAACACTACCACTACCGCCACCAATACCACCACCAATACTACCACCAATAGCAATACCACCATTACCACCATTACCACCAATACCACCGCCACCAATACCCTCACCAGCACCACCAATACCACCACCTCTCGCTCACTAGTATTAGCGGGGGCACTGTACGAGGCCGGAGCTGCAGCCAAGACCCTCCATCCTGCCATAAAGCACAGCCCACCCTGCACCAGGAGGTGAAAACAAGGCCCTACTACAGCTGGAGTGTTTTATATTCAGCCAAAGATAACAATGACATTAGGCAATGCCACACTGCACACTCAAATCACGTAGAGGGCAGGAAATAGTCCCCCTCCCCGCTCTTCCTCCTGAGCCCCAACACTGTAATCAGTGTTTATAGCTCAGATCATATGTAACTCTCACTTCACACTTTTTTTTAAACCTTTTTATTAGTTGCGTTCAGTACATACTCATGACAATGACAGCATCTGCAATCCAGTAAAGCAAGAATCGTGGTACATTCATTAGAAAGGCATCAATTCCACAAAGGATACAAGAATACAAATATATGTTCCCATGCACAGTAGCGGAGAGTTTAGTACCCCAGGATCCTCCCCCCTCACCACATGTAGGGGGCGTGCTGAAAAGGAAACCATCCCCCCCATATATCCAGATGTGATGGGAGGCAGGTATGGGCGGTATCACCAGAACACACCAAACCCAGTCTGTCTCCGCACCTTCCAGTCAGCTAGCCGTGTCATCCTGTGTAGCAGTGTATCAGATGTGCCCTAAGTGTATACGTCGGCTCTGAGGATTCGAGCTAATGACATGTGTAGGGACAATCGGGGTGCAATATAGTATGGAACAGTCTCACTCCCCAGATGTCACCTGTGTCGCCGTGTAAGCATACCCCCAGTGTGTACGACCACCATCCCCAACCCAAGAGGTGGCAGAGTAAGAAAGGTTCCACCCCTAATCAGTGTCTCGCGCCTTCCAGTAATTCCCAGTGCCCTTAACACATATAATTTCCTTCCCTGACATCCGTTCGTTTGTCGTCGTGTTTCCGACAGTCGTGTCCCCCCGTCCCCATGCCAGGCAATGTATAGTACCTTCCTCCCTAGAAAACGTGAAACGTTGGATGCAATGTAGAGCCTCTGCACGCTCATGGGCTCGGGTTCGGTTCGTCATCTCCAGAGGAGTCGCTATGTGTCGCCTGAGCTAACCAGTACACCTGTAGGGGGGACCAAAAATCACTGGGCGCACACCGGGCGGGCAATAGTTCCGCATAAACGCCGTGTTGGTCTTGGCAGTATGTGAGGTCGTCCAGCCACTCCTTAAATTTCGGCGCCCTCCCTCTCCCCCATCTACAAGCTATCCTCCGCTTTGCAAGGAGTAGCGCAATGTCGACAAATTTGCGATCTGACCTGGGCACGTGTTTGGTATATCCCAGCAGCATCACTAATGGCTCCATGGGTAGAGGGCCGGCAATCATTACCTGGAGCGCTGCATGCACTTGCGTCCAGTACAATTGTATGGCTCCACACTCCCAGGCCAGATGGAGGAAGTCTGCGCCATCCTCCCGACATCTAGCACATCTAGCGTCCTCCGAGAGGTGAAACCGCAGTTTCCTGACCGGGGTATAATAGTATCGGTGCACAAACTTATAGTGAATGATTTTCAACCGACAGCTGGAGGATACTCTAGCCGTGACTGAGCAGCAATAATTCCACTGCTCGTCTGTAAGAGCAGTATGTAGTTCAGAATCCCAGTTAGCCCGAGCTCTCGGCAGGACCATCGGATGCTGTGTACGCATAGCGGTATACATCTTAGACACCAAGTGCTTGCCATCCGACACGAGCATTACATGCAATGGCAATACCGTCCCCGGTTCCTCCGGGAATTTAGGGAGGATGTCTCGCATACCTTGCCGGAGTCTAATGTAGTAAAACACCTCCATGGGCGTCGGGGCGTAGATTGGAATATCTGTTCTTTGGTACGGAACAGTCCCTCATGGAATAGGTCACCCCATGTGTTAAGGTGTACGCGAGCGCACATGGACCGAAATCCATTTTCCGTTAAGAGCGAAAGCTTCGGGTGGTATGCTAGGGGCATTGCCGGGGAGGACAGCATGGGAGCAGTCAGAAGTTTAGTCACTCTGCGCCAAGCATCGATAGTACAGGTAACTGTGGTGGCGGGCGTTTCAACATCCCCCACCTGTCCCATCAGCATGCCCCTAAGCGGGAGCGGGTGCACGATCCAGTCCTCGGCCGCTATCTGCGGCATGAAGGGAGCGGGATGGACCCAGTGATAAGAATGCTGAGCCTGAGCACTAAGGTAGTACAGTTCCATGTTAGGAAGATCAAATCCGCCACTGTCATATGGTTGTGTCAAGACCCTCCAACTAAGGCGTGGTTGCTTACCACCCCAGAAAAGGCGGAGCAGTTCAGATCGAAGCCTTTTGAAAAAATAGGCCCCCGGGTAGTATGGGATGTTTTGGAACAGGTATAAGAACCGTGGGAGGACTACCATCTTGATCAGGGAGGCTCTGCCTGCCATCGAGAGCGGCAGGGCCCGCCAGCGATTTACATTATCAGCCAATTGCGAGATAGCCACCCCATAATTTGACCGGATAACATCGTCCTTATTGAGCAATATTTCTATGCCCAAGTATCTTAAGTCAGAGCTGCACCACTCCAGGGGGTAATCCAACTGAAAGCGGGCAACTGATGCCGTGAGGGGGAAGAATTGTGACTTCTTCCAGTTGATGTGCACCCCGGATATGCCGCCGAACGCCACGAATTCCCTCAGGAGCGGGTTAAGGTGATCTTGCGGGTGACGCACATACAGAGTGACGTCATCCGCATAGAGAGAAATACTGATCTGACGCTGATGACAGTTGAAGGCACTATCTTTGTGTAGCTGACGGATTCGACAAGCCAACGGTTCAATTGCAAGGGCAAAAAGCAGGGGTGACAAAGGGCAGCCCTGCCTAGTCCCTCTCGTGATCGGCATCTGGGCCGAAAGCGTCCCATTGATAACGATCCTAGCAACTGGTGAGGTGTAGAGTAATTTTATCCAGGCTATGAACAGTCGGGGGAACCCCATCCGGCCCAGAATAGCCAGTAGGTAACCCCACTCCACCGAATCGAACGCCTTGGTGGCATCCAGAAACACAGCAGCGATCGGCAGGTCGGGCGAAATGGTGGGTAGTAGGGAGAACAGCGTTCGTAGATTATGGGAAGTAGCCCTCCCAGGGACAAAGCCAGATTGATCCGGCAGCACCAGTGTATTCATAAGGAGGGACATCCTAGTCGCTAAAACTTTCGCGAGGATCTTCGCGTCGCAATTTAGCAGCGATAGGGGCCGGTAGGCATCAGTGTCCTTTGGATCTTTTCCCGGCTTCAAGAGCGATGTGATCGCTACTTCCCTCATGGAGCCCGGCAGTATCCCGACCTCGAGCGAGTCTTCAAAGACTTCCTTCAATACCGGCGCCATGATGTCGATATAGCACTTATAAAACTCGGCCGGTAGCCCGTCCAGCCCCGCCGCCTTGCCATTGCTAAGAGACATGATTGCCTCCCTGATCTCGTCCAGTTCGAACGGGCATCCCAGAAACGCCCTGTCACTATCGCTTAGCCAGCAGAGTGCGATGTCGTCCAGGAAGTTACCGAACTCCACCTCACCCTCCTGCTGCGTGGAGTACAGCCGCTTATAGTGTTGTAGGAAGGCAGTTTGAATTCCATTGGTATCCTGATGTGTCCCGCCCTCCCCATCAGAAATTTCCAGTATATGGGTAGCGAATCGCTGGCGCCTCGTGAGCGCCGCGAGCACCTTTCCCGGGCGATCCCCCTCGCAATAGCGTCTAGCCGTCCAATACTTGCCCCGGAATTTCACCTCCCTGGCAGCCTCCTCCTCGTAAGCCGATAACTTAGTCCTGAATTTCCCGGACACGTCAGGGCAGGGATTTCCAACCTTCTCCGCCTCCAGCGCCTTAAGTTCCGCCTCAAGTTTAGTTAAAGTGCGCACTATGCCCCTCAGAATGCCGCAGCTTTTAGAGATCGTGATCCCCCTCACTGTCACCTTAAAGGCCTCCCAGATCGTTTCGACCTTGTCTACCGATCCCTTGTTCCTGGGGAAGAAGGCTTCAATCTCCTCGCCCAGTTCGTGCCGAAAGACAGGGTCCAGCAGGGCCGAAGGAAAGAGTCGCCATGGCGGCCTCACCCTGGCATATCCCGGCATCTCCAAGACTGATAGCACAGGACAATGGTCCGAGTAGGTGCGCGGCAAATGGGTCACCCGAACAACCCCACCAGCGAGGCCACGTGAGATAAAGCAGTAGTCGATCCGCGCCCATGAGCGTGTGTGAGCCGTGAAATGGGTACCTTCCCTAGCAGCTGGGTGGGCGTGTCTCCAGCAATCCACTAGGCCAGCCTCTGTTATTATGCCCTGGAGTGAGTCCCTGGCCTTCGTATTGTATTGTATACCACCATCCGATCTATCCGCCCCAGGAAATAACGCCAAATTGAAGTCTCCCCCCCATACGATGTGCATGGCTTCAATTTCCAACATATGACCCCACAGCGATAAAAAGAAACAAGGAGTATCCACATTAGGCGCGTAACAGTTCACAAACATTATTACATCAGTGCCCAACCTCCCCCAAAGGATGACGTATCTCCCTTCCCTATCCACCTTCACCCCCAGTTTTTGAAACGGAAGTTGCTTATTGATTAAAATAACAGTCCCTCTGGAGTACGTGGAATAGGAAGAAAACTCTCTCACACTCGCCCATCTGCTCGCAAACCTGGGGACACTATTTGGGCTAAGGTGGGTTTCTTGGAGCATCGCCACCTGCACACGGTGCCTATCTAAATATGCAATCACATTTCTACATTTTCGGGGGTTATTAAGGCCGCGGACATTCCAGGACATTATTGAGACAGTAGTCAAAGCATCATCACCCATGTGCGTCTCCGTTTCCCTGAAATAAGCCTCCTGTCAACGCACCAGCCTTCAGGTGAAATGTACCAAGTGCCAATCTGACCGCCGTCCAAACCATTCTCACCATACGACCTGTCTTGCTGTCATACCTCCAAACTCCAGTACCTGCACACATGCCATGAGCGCCAACCGCAACAACATCGCCACTTTCGGCAACACGCAACTCAACAACCGAGCCCCACCCCTCCCTCCATGCACACTCTCCCAACCCCTGCTCTCCCGCTCCCCCCTCCACCCACTGAAGCAACCCAAACTTGCCAGTACAAAATCCCCCCCCCCCCACCCCGAGCCCAACAATCAAGAACAGTAGAAAAACCATGTGGGGAATCCCCTCCTAGTGACACTAGAGGAATGCACCCGAACACCCCACCACTCTCCCCTCGACCCGCATGCGCCATACGGAGACGACAGAGAAGATGGGGTGGTGCCTGGCATGTATTATCCCTGTAGGCTAAAACCCAAGCGTCCAGTAAGCGCCCCACCTCGCCACCCTCCATACCAAAGAAGGGACCAAAAAGAGATCAGGAGGGCTGTCCAAGACGTAAACACTGCTCAGTCTAGGTCCTGTCCCGCCAACGGGCTACCCCGTTCAAGATCAACTCCAGCCCAGGGACAAAGGAATTAAATGCAGACAGCGCCCAACGGTAGTTCACAATGCCTAAAGATAGTCATCAATGGCTCTGCAGGCAGGGCCGGTGCTCCCCGACGGGAGCAGGCAACAGCAATCCAAGGCCAACCGCCGTGCCATCGTATGGAGACAATAAGCAAATGTACACGAGGGCAGTGCCCCGTCTCAGATCAGATCCAGCAGAGGGGCAAACATATACAAAAGCAATTGTCGCTAATAGGTAATCCACAATATGGCAAGTCTACCACCTATGTTCCTACAGGCAGGACCAGGGGAAATCGACGGCGGAAGGCATCGCAGATCCTAGGCCAGCCTCTGTTCCATCCCTTGGAGTCAGCGATCGAATGTTCACAAGGCCACAACTAAGACTCCTCGTGCTCGGCAGGGTTCACGTCTGCCTCATCCTCACCTTCATGTCGCCTGTCCCTTCTGGTAGTGCGTAGCTTCCGAACATAGTCCTCGGCCTGCTGGGGATTTGTAAAAAAATGTTGTTTGCCCTGGTGGGTCACCCTGAGCCGCGCCGGGTAAAGAAGCGCGTAGTCCACTTGCAGCTCCCTCAGCTTCTTCTTCACATCTAAGAATTTTCTCCGCTGGTCCTGCACCATGGGTGTAAAGTCCGGGTAAAGGGAGAACTGCACACCATCACAGGATAGGTTACGACTTGTGCGTGCTGCGCGAAGTGCCGTATCGCGGTCCCGGTAATTAAGCAACCGGGCGATGATGGGTCGCGGCTGCGCCCCCGGCTTGGGGACCGGGCCCAGGGAGCGATGCGCCCGCTCAACAATAAATTGGCTGGAGAAGGCCTCCTTACCCACTGCCGTGATGAGGATTCGCTCCACATAGTCCTCCATGCGCCCGGTGTTGGTGGATTCCGGAACCCCCGTGACGCGAATGTTGTTGCGCCTGCTCCTCGCCTCCAACTCCTCGTTCTTCGCCGCTATCACTCTCAGGATATTGTCCATTCTAGTTAGGCGCGTATCGTGGGCAGCGGCCGTGTCCTCTGAGGTAGAGATGCGCCTCTCCGCCTCCCCCAAGCGTTCCTCGTGGACCTCTAGTTTCTGCGCAACCCCATCCATCCTGGACGATAGGCGGTCAACCTTGTCAACAATCGTGGCGAAGCCCTGTCGCATCTCCTCCATTATCAGCTTCAGCTCCGGGGCTAAGGGAGTAGAGGGGGGCTCAGTGCCCGATGGTCCCGGGGCCCCACTGGACCCCGTCGTGCTGCGCAACGGCTTCTTGGCAGCAGCAGGCTCGAAAGAGAGCTTAGGCTGTTTGTTGTCGTTTTTACCCATTGCTCCCCGACTGTGATCCCCCACTGGGGTCTGCGAGTGGTGCTGATGCCTGTGCCCACTGCTCCTAGCCAAATCAGCGCGCCCTGAAGGCCCCCCGCGTGGCAAACGCGTACGAGGCAGTATCTCCTCCCTAAGGCCCGAAGAATCCCAGGTGAGCTCTCACCCCCAGAGCCCCCGCTCTGGTGATGCAGTAGTGTGCGAGGCAGATAGGCACTGCGCCAAGCGCCGCTATCCGGGGCACAGGAATTGTCGGCGGGAAATGGTGGTAGGCCGCCAAGCGTGGGGGGAGGTCAGCGCGCCAATTGCCGGAGACAGGGTACTTAGTCCGGGCAACTCCTATGCCCTCCGGAGATCCATAGGTGCCTTGCTGGCCCTCACTCCCAGGGTGCAGCAGGATACTGGGGCCGTTGCGGGGTTGCAAGGTGCAAGGCCGGGGAGACGTCCGCCCCTCCGGCAGATCCAGGCCGGCGCCGCGATGCTCTCACAGTATTTCAGCGGTCCACCGGGGGCAACGCGCAGCACCCCCGCGCACTGCAGTGGCTCCACAGGGGGCAAGACTCACCTCCGCCACCACTCTACGGCCTCCAGCGGTGCCCTCCGCCAGCGATGCAGGCCCTTCAGCTCCGAGGCCCAGCCGCCTCGTGGAGAGCCGCGGCCTCACGTGGTCCGATGTCCGGGCACCTTAGCAGTTCTCCGTAGCGGCGCTCACCGGCCGGTGCACACATCCGCGTAACTCAGGCATCTGGGGTCGGATTTCCCCCAGAGTCGGACCGGAGCTGCAGCTCGGGTAGGTTCACCAGTGTAGCGAGTCCTGGGCATCCGCCCGCAGGATAACAGGATATTTTAAGGATCTTTCTGGCCAGGCAGCCAGAGCCTCACTGAGGTGCGGCCATTAGCTAGTGCGCCCTCTAGCGCTACCAACTCTCACTTCACACTTTGTGTCTGTGTAGTATACAACACTTCTTTACTGCACTATTTATCACTACTTTGAAGACGTCACAGGCCTGGTCTCTTCCTCTGACATTTACAATCTAACCAGCAGTCGAGAATGCCCTTTATTTCAATGAAATAAGTTTCGCATTTGAGAGAGTTTAAGCTATTAGTATTGTAAAGGGCAATGCCTTTTAATTATGTTTTAAAACCCCAAACTTAAATAAAACAATGCCAATAGCTCAAACTAGCGTGAATGCGAGACCTATTGCATTGCAAATGCTTGTTATTTCACACTATGCGCCAATAACTTATTTTCCCTGGTTGATTTCGCGACAGCCCCCACTCTCCAGTCATCAGAGTGTTTCCCTGGATTACAATCTGTTTGGGGTCTGTTTCCTTCTTTAAAGTGTCAACCAAGGAATGGGCGAAACAAAGCCGACGTAGGAGCGAAGTCGAGGTGCTAAGCTGCGCTCCTTGGCGCAGGGGGCACGGCAGCTGGCAGCGCCCTAATCTGCGCCCTTCAGAGAAGCGCCGAGACGCCCTCAGCCGGTGTCACGGCACCCAGGCCTCAGCTTAATCCCGCCATTCACACGTTAAACTGTTCTTTGGTCATTACAATGTCAATATAACTTTTCATGGACTCGAGGCCTTTCAGCGGAGACACACACACACTTAACCACTTAACCCCGCCGACAAAGAGCGGAGAATTGGCCGTTTACACGCCGCTCGTGCGAAAAATGCGCGGCTGAATAGGGCGCTGGGCGCGCGGGCGGTGCGAATTACCATGCTCCAGAGGCCCTGAATGGGCTCCGCCGTCGACGCATGTGCCAGGGGGCCCGGGCTATACAGGGGCATCGCCCAAGCAGCTGCGCCAATGAAACAATGATTTATTCATCCCCTCTTAGAAAGCGGGGGGCGTCCGAGAGAGGCTAGGCCTCAACCCCGGATAATGACTGTCAACCGCGACGCCCCCGACCCGGGACCGGCGACATTAATATCATCTGACAGGGGGCGCCAATAAAGATCGCCTGATTAGCGGCAACAGGTGCACGGTGGGTGTCTGCCAGCCTTTGGATACGGGGCTGTTTATTTGAGGCGTGCCGGCGAATTTATACAGCCGATCACAGACGCCCCCTTTCTGTAACCACTCCTCCGTCTATTGTCTGTGTGACCATTCTATGGGGAGCGGTGTGGCGCAGCGGCCAGAGCGGCTGACTCCGGAGCATGGGGTGGCTCAGTTCAGCACCCTGTGACTCTGGGCAATAGTTCACTTCTCTCCTGGATGGCCCCCGGCGCCTTGGGCCACAGGGGGGATTAGCTAGCGCTGTACAAAATACCGGATATTCTGTGGCACATGTCCTATGTTACCATTCCTCCGTCTTTTATCTATGTATGCATTCCACTGCCTGTGATCAGTGTGACCATTCTTCCGCATATGGTGTATGTAACTGTTCCACAATGTATATTTCCATTCTGCTGACAGTGATCTGTGTGACCATTCCTCCATCTCTGATCTATGTCACAGATCCACTGTGGACTATTGAAGCATTATGCCACCTGTTATCTATATAACGATTCTGCTGCCTGTGGTATATGATCTATGCATCTATTATGCTGCAAATAATCGATGTACCCATTCCTTCGTCTGTGATCTATGGAAACATTATGCCGCCTGTAGTCTATGTAAAGAATCTGCCTCCAGGGATCTATGTAAGCATTCAGCTACAACATATGTCACTATCCCTCTGCCTAAGATTTCATGTTTCCATTCTTTCACCACTGGTGTACCTACCAGTGCCTCCCCTATGGTCTTTGTAACCATGTCTCCACCCTTAGTCTATGTTATCACTCCACTGGCTCTTGATCTGTGGACCCATCCTAACTAAGATCTGATGTAATCTTCCCTCTGCCGTTGTATTATGCAACCATCCCCAGCCTGTTATCTATACAACACTTCATCTACAACTGATCTTTGCAACCATCCATTGGCAATGCTCAATGTTGCCATTTGCCACCTTTTTTGTGAACATGTGTTTGTTCAATTTTCAAGTCAATACAAAAAAAAACAACAGTGCAGCATATTATGGTCAAGCAATAACATACTATAGGCATGGTAGATACTGAAGGAGGGAGCTCCAGAGGAGGTCGGAGAGCCGGGAAACTACTTGCCACCTTTGATCTAATGAGCCTTATTGCTGCTTATAATCTGTACAACCATCGTGTTCATTCCTCTGCCTACTATGCATGCAGTTGTTCTGCTGTCAGTATCTTTGTATTCTCTCACCTGCCTATTATCTGACTTCTAAACACATTTTTTTTAAACTGTCTTCCTTCCCTGGGGGTTGCACCTCATTCACCAGTTTGAGCCCTAGTGACTGCTAATAAACCGGAGGGCGCCCTTTGCCACTTGTGGTGGGCCCCAAAGATTTCTTGATTACTAGGGGCTCTTGGGAAGCTGCCTCTTGCGCTGGACTTGCCCCTCACCACCTCTGTAAAAAAAGTATCAACTTTTCAAAAGCCTCTTTATTCTGTCCAACCCTCATGTAACACCCTTATCTCCTCCCTTAGAGCGCTTCTGACCTCAGCAATTCCCCCATTTCTACATACACACACCTCTTCCTTTCCACCTTCATCAAAGTGGCAAAATCTTCTACCCAACTCTCCTTGTTAATTATTTCTGGCTTCCCATGGTCTTCCCACACTGAACCTCTCTTTCATTTCTCTTTTCATCATACCCTCTTTTCATTATGGACTCTCAACACAACCCTGTCATGTTTCTTCTTCATATTTTGGTGTCTCAAGAGAATTTTCTTGCCACTCTCTCCTCTCCTCCCTCTCAAAACCTCCCATGCTTTTCTAACCACTTTCACTTCACCTTAGCCCCCTCACCGCTGCCTCAGTTGCCTGCTCCTCAGTGCTTGCCAAATGGACAACTTCCATGGTCTGTTTCAAGCCCGTATCTTCTGTATTTCACAGCAATGTGGCTACGAGAAGACACAGTTCCCTCCTTCACAATGTCATCTCTACAGACTCCTGAAGCGGCATTAGAAATGCCACCGAAAGGACTGATGGTGGAGTAGCAGAAATCTTCAAGAACTCTATACCTACCACAAGGATCCAAGATTTCACCACGTGAGAAGGCATCTCACTTCACAACTACTGCTCACCTACCCTGAACTACTCATGCGCATTCCTGCTCACGTACAGGACTGAACAAAACAACTCAGCATTCGTAGGTGGCTTCCTCAATGCTATCACCATTACTAATAACTTCTGCACCCTGGGAGGTTTGAACATCTGATTTTGCCAACCAAACATAGATCTAATCTACTCCTTCCTGTTAAACCTGCAGGCCCTTGATACCTTCAGTTTTATGTCCAGTGCTCCATACAGCTGGACATAATTTTCTCCCTATCAGGAGTCATCACAGTGACAGGAAATCAGCTCATCAGCTCATCAGCTCATCAGCTCACATTAACATGTGCCTACCCACCAGTACCATTAATGTTATAAGAAAGACTGAAAATACACTGTACAGGTAATAGACAAGCTGGGCCTCATTATAACTCTTGAATGCCACCTGGTCACCCTTCCTCATCAACCTTTATTACAGAAGTTAAACAGTTCTACCAGTGGCGGCCACCACCTGTCTAACATAGTAGAGCAGCCGCACAGGGGGGATAATAAAAAAGACTTACCTGCCGCTCCCTTACCGCTGACGCTGCTGGCGGTCTCACTGCTCCCCTTGTCGGGCCAGAAGGGGATGTGCCCTCAAGGCACAGGCTCCCCACCCAATCCAGACGCTGCTCTCACGCTATGAGAGCAGCGTCAGGATTGGTCTGACAAGCCTTGTTTGCTGCTCAGATAGTGCATTGGAGGCTGTGGCATTTCTCCAAACTGGCTGTGCAACACAGCCGGGTTGGAGAAGCATAAGTGCGCATGTCTGGCTGGCCTCCGACGCTGGTCAAACCACCATGCACACTTATAAGTGCAAACTACTCCTACTCCCTGCCATGCACAGCCCGCCCAATTCTCATTGCACAGCTCAGACAGCATAAATAAAATGATGATAACATTGTGTTATTGTCATTTTATTTATCATCGGTTGGCGCTGGGCTGTGGGGCTGGGCTCCTCTGCCATTACGGAGGAGCCACCCCTAGGTTTACAGCCAGCCCTCTGAATGTTTCAACAAATTGATATCAGCAAACACCTCCTCACTCCTGCATGCAGTCCAGAGACCCCTTGGCTCAAACCAGATGTAAAATGTATTAAAGTAGGATCTGCTTCTATGGTTACCCCCGTTGTTTGCCTGGTGCTAAGCTGGGATTCTGCTAATCAAGACCCCAGTCTATTCGCTTTCCCCCCTAGATTGTTATGTTCAGTACTTAGGTACGTCCAAGATTAGATTATGGGGTACCCTTATAAGTCCCTAGTATATGGTACTAAGGTACCCAGGGCATAGGTACCCCAGAGGTCCACCATGGGCTGAAGCATGTATTATGCCACCCAAGGGAGACCATTCAAAATGGAACTACAGCCTGCCATTGCAGCCCGTGTAAGCTGGTGCTAGCACCACTTACTAAAGATATAGGTTTCCTATATCTAGGGTCATTGCACTTAAAACCTATAAGTCACCCCTATAGAAGGCCTTTGTAATCCTGAAGGCAGGGTGCTTGGTCCTAAGTGAGAGGGTGCCCCTGCATGAGCAGGACACCCCTACCGCCTATGGAGTCCATTCTCCCGGGTTGTCAGTGAAGCAGCCATATACCATATAGAGGGGCACCGCATAATTACACGATGACCATCTCAAAACTGGCTACAACGAATCCTATCATGTTTGGTATCAAACTTGTTGGAATGTTGGAATCACATCCCCACAAACGGTATGGGAGATATGATTCCAAGCACTGGAAGAGCCTTCCGTTAGGCTCTCCATGCCCCCGGTACCAGTCTTTCAGACCCCGACAGCACAAAATGGTTGCTGTCGACCAGAGACACAATTCTGCCCTCCTGCTGCTGAGCCAAGCTCGAGCAGGGAAAGGTAGAACAATAGGCATCCTGTCACAGGGAGGTGTGACCACCTCCCAGACAGGATTTAGTGTATTGGGGCAGGATGGGTGCGCTTGCCAGCACCACTCAGTCTGCATGAGGGGCACATTAGGTGTCCCCATGCATTGTCCAGTTCAAACCAGTCCTGAGAGCCATTAGCTCCCGCTCTGGCGCGAAAGTGTTCAGAGGACATGGGAGTAACCTCCCCACTGTCCAGACCCTCTCCTGGGAGGGTCCCCTCAATCGTCCCAACCCTTTTCCTAGAGTACTTAAGGGCTTACCTGGGTGTAGGTCCCTAGATTTATAGTGGGATAAAAGGTTTAGATAAGACACCACTTCTTCTTCTACCGTCTGGGCACTCTGGACTTCGCTGGAGTTCGTTTGGGTTGACTTTGTCTTCCGTCCAGTCTGCTGCATCGTCTGTGCCTGTGCACCATACAGGAACCTTCCAAGGCCTGTGGGCATCAAAGACACCTGAAGAAATCTCCCTTGGAGTGGAGGAGTCACTCCCCTGCATTCGCAGCCACCGCAACTAAGTCAACTAGTCTGCTGATACTGAGCGCCTCCGAACTGAAAGGTGCCGCAACACAGGTGGTGGTTTTCCACAGCTCCCGAGGCCTGCCCTGCCCAATCACAAAGTTTGAGGTCAGTATCCCTTGTGGTGGCTTGTTGGCTCCCTTCCAAGAAGATCTTTGGGCTCCAAGTAGCCCCACCCTCGATCATCTCCAGTGACTAAAATCTTGGGCCACACCGTATCATGTGCATCGTGGCCTGCATCTTTTGGTGAGCTGCTTGAGGTCCTCTAGAGACTCAAGTGGGTCCATTTGAGGGTTACCTTTGCTTCTCGTGGGCTCCCCTGATTGCTTAGGGCCTGCCCTGACCCCCCTGCTTGTGGTGAGTCCCCTGGACCTTGCTGGTCTCGACTGTGCTCCTTCTTCAGCTCCTGTGTTGGTTGCATTTGCCAAGGCTTGTGTGTGTTCCCACCAGACACCGCCCCCTCAGCACTCTACATCCTTCGTGGGACATATCAAAAGGGGGTGGGGTCGCACACCACTCACTCACCAGCGGGATCGCCCCTAAGGACTATGGTCAGTGTTGTTTAGTATTCCGCGATGTATCCTTCTTCGCCATCCCTGGACACGTGTTTCGGGGTATTTACCCCTCATCAGCAGGGAATAGGCCATCTTCTTATCTTCTGGGGTTGCCGGTGGCTGCCAAATATTACCAGGTCTAGTACCACACAGGCGCGCAGGTGCGGGGTCCCAGGCTCGTCAGCCCGACAGCTCGAGGGAGCTTTAAACATATCAAAAGGGGGTGGGGTCGCACACCACTCACTCACCAGCGGGATCGCCCCTAAGGACTATGGTCAGTGTTGTTTAGTATTCCGCGATGTATCCTTCTTCGCCATCCCTGGACACGTGTTTCGGGGTATTTACCCCTCATCAGCAGGGAATAGGTCATCTTCTTATCTTCTGGGGTTGCCGGTGGCTGCCAAATATTACCAGGTCTAGTACCACACAGGCGCGCAGGTGCGGGGTCCCAGGCTCGTCAGCCCGACAGCTCGAGGGAGCTTTAAACATATCAAAAGGGGGTGGGGTCGCACACCACTCACTCACCAGCGGGATCGCCCCTAAGGACTATGGTCAGTGTTGTTTAGTATTCCGCGATGTATCCTTCTTCGCCATCCCTGGACACGTGTTTCGGGGTATTTACCCCTCATCAGCAGGGAATAGGCCATCTTCTTATCTTCTGGGGTTGCCGGTGGCTGCCAAATATTACCAGGTCTAGTACCACACAGGCGCGCAGGTGCGGGGTCCCAGGCTCGTCAGCCCGACAGCTCGAGGGAGCTTTAAACATATCAAAAGGGGGTGGGGTCGCACACCACTCACTCACCAGCGGGATCGCCCCTAAGGACTATGGTCAGTGTTGTTTAGTATTCCGCGATGTATCCTTCTTCGCCATCCCTGGACACGTGTTTCGGGGTATTTACCCCTCATCAGCAGGGAATAGGCCATCTTCTTATCTTCTGGGGTTGCCGGTGGCTGCCAAATATTACCAGGTCTAGTACCACACAGGCGCGCAGGTGCGGGGTCCCAGGCTCGTCAGCCCGACAGCTCGAGGGAGCTTTAAACATATCAAAAGGGGGTGGGGTCGCACACCACTCACTCACCAGCGGGATCGCCCCTAAGGACTATGGTCAGTGTTGTTTAGTATTCCGCGATGTATCCTTCTTCGCCATCCCTGGACACGTGTTTCGGGGTATTTACCCCTCATCAGCAGGGAATAGGCCATCTTCTTATCTTCTGGGGTTGCCGGTGGCTGCCAAATATTACCAGGTCTAGTACCACACAGGCGCGCAGGAATACAAAACTACACTGACCATAGTCCTTAGGGGCGATCCCGCTGGTGAGTGAGTGGTGTGCGACCCCACCCCCTTTTGAAATGTTTAAGCTCCCTCGAGCTGTGGGCTGACGAGCCTGGGACCCCGCACCCGCGCGCCTGTGTGGTACTAGACCTGGCAATATTTGGCAGCCACCGGCAACCCCAGAAGATAAGAAGATGGCCTATTCCCTGCTGATGAGGGGTAAATACCCCGAAACACGTGTCCAGGGATGGCGAAGAAAGATACATCGCGGAATACAAAACTACACTGACCATAGTCCTTAGGGGCGATCCCGCTGGTGAGTGAGTGGTGTGCGACCCCACCCCCTTTTGAAATGTTTAAGCTCCCTCGAGCTGTGGGCTGACGAGCCTGGGACCCCGCACCCGCGCGCCTGTGTGGTACTAGACCTGGCAATATTTGGCAGCCACCGGCAACCCCAGAAGATAAGAAGATGGCCTATTCCCTGCTGATGAGGGGTAAATACCCCGAAACACGTGTCCAGGGATGGCGAAGAAAGATACATCGCGGAATACAAAACTACACTGACCATAGTCCTTAGGGGCGATCCCGCTGGTGAGTGAGTGGTGTGCGACCCCACCCCCTTTTGAAATGTTTAAGCTCCCTCGAGCTGTGGGCTGACGAGCCTGGGACCCCGCACCCGCGCGCCTGTGTGGTACTAGACCTGGCAATATTTGGCAGCCACCGGCAACCCCAGAAGATAAGAAGATGGCCTATTCCCTGCTGATGAGGGGTAAATACCCCGAAACACGTGTCCAGGGATGGCGAAGAAAGATACATCGCGGAATACAAAACTACACTGACCATAGTCCTTAGGGGCGATCCCGCTGGTGAGTGAGTGGTGTGCGACCCCACCCCCTTTTGAAATGTTTAAGCTCCCTCGAGCTGTGGGCTGACGAGCCTGGGACCCCGCACCCGCGCGCCTGTGTGGTACTAGACCTGGCAATATTTGGCAGCCACCGGCAACCCCAGAAGATAAGAAGATGGCCTATTCCCTGCTGATGAGGGGTAAATACCCCGAAACACGTGTCCAGGGATGGCGAAGAAAGATACATCGCGGAATACAAAACTACACTGACCATAGTCCTTAGGGGCGATCCCGCTGGTGAGTGAGTGGTGTGCGACCCCACCCCCTTTTGAAATCCTTCGTGGGACAGCTCGTGCATGGCTCCTCCTAGTCTTCCTCAACATAGCCTGGTCCTCACAGCTGCAGAGTCAATGTCATTGTCAAATCTCCTGCAACACTCAACATCAGAGGGAATTTGTCTTCCAAGTCTCCAGGTCACTCCTGAGTGACATAGACTCTGTCCCCTCGGCTTGCAGGTATCTCTCAACTAGAATCGACCTTTAGGTTCCACCGGACACTTTTTCCATCTTCAGCAGCCGAACTTTCCTGAAGTCCTTTATTGGGTTCGATGGCGGTTTCTGACACCATTTCACATGTATGCACCCGGCTTCCCTGGTGTAGATAAGGTGGGTACTAGGGTATCCACGTGTCGGGTGGCTTTCCAACCTTCTGTCTTCCATGGGGTTTGTTCAGGGTCCACTGGGAAGGATCCTTAATCTTTAAAAATCCAACTGCAACTTACACGTAGACTTGTACCGAGCACGCAGTCTTGTTTCCACACTGCACACACTCTCTGTGGGTTTTCTAGTCACTCACCTTGGGTGGTTCCTTGGTTCCCCAGCACTTCTACATCCTCTCGACATTGTCTTGACCCGAGTCGTGGTTCTTATACCACTTTCTTAGTATATGGTTTGGTTTCCCCCCTGGGGTCCACTGTGTATTCCGTGCTAGTTACTGTGTTTCTTTGCAAAGTATTGTGTACATTGTGCATATCTACGAGTAGGAGACATTTGTGTGTTTTATCGAGTATTATATAATAAATACATATTTTTATAAATACCTTGTATTGTTCTTTTTCACTCAACCTATACTATAAGGTTGCATTCTGGTAAAACAAGCTGCTTTACACTCCATCTGGACTAAGCCTGAAAGCTGCTCTCCACATCTTCCACTTAGAGAGCTTTCTAAGGTTGTCTAAGATCTCTTAAATAACCACAAGGGTTGTCTGGACTGGTGCAGGGTGTCCACTTACATAAGTGTACATCATATACCAGGCCAGCCTCTAACATTAAGGCACTAGAGTCAGAAAACACAACCCTTGTAAATCAATGGAAACAATAACCCATGAAAACACTTCTAATGACATATAAGGAGGTCATAAAAAAAGAAAAAAGATCCTTCTACTCCATCCGTTCTCTGAAGCAAAATGAGCAATAAAGGAACACCACAAGATCCTCTAAGAATTCCATAACTCAGAATGCATCACTATCAAGACCCCCTCTGTAGGAAAGTGCCCCTTTTTGATATGGTCACCCCCACTTTTTGCCTGGTATCTGATGTGATTTTGACTGGAAATGTACTGAATTTCTGCTAACCAGGTTCCCAGTACCAGATCTCTTTCCTAAAACTGTGCAATTGTCCCCCCAAAAGCAATACCTTTAGCACTCTCTTCAAGTCCCTTGTAAATGGTCCCCCTAGGGCCCGAGGTACTAAAGATGGTCCCTAAGGGCTACAGCACGAATTGTGCCCCCCTAAGAGACCCTTCACCAAACACATGTAAGACTGCTATTGCCGACTACGTGTTTTGGTGCAGAAAAAAGTGCAAACACAACTTGACACACATCCCTGTGGGCCATGTCCCCTAATACTGCGTGTAGTATTTTTAAGTCACCTCTACAGCCGGCCTTCCAGTCCTAAGGCAGGGTGCAGTAGATTACATGTTTGGGCATGCCTGCACAAACAGGTATGTCCCTGTGCTGGTCAGTTCCATTGCTGCCAGTGCAAGTGATCAGGGAAGCCATTTTAAGTACATGTGCTGTGTACTGGTCAATAATTAGTTTTACATGTACATGATGGCTTCACTTAAAATAGGCATGGGCGGTATCAAACAATTCATATTAATAAACACACACGGATTCCAGGGTTGAATGTACCCAGAAGGCACCTCAGAAGTGACCACCCTGAAAACCTACCAGCCTCTGGTGTGTTGACCAACTGGTTTCTGCCAGCCCGCTACCAGAGATGAGTTTCTGACTGCCAAGTGTGAGGGCCTTTGCTCTCAGGAAGTCAAAAACAATCTGCTGATTAGCGTTCCAAGGCAAGGGAGCTTCAAAGAAGCCACCGTCTTTGAAATGTGAATCTGGCTGCCCTCACAGGAGAGGAAGCCAACCCCCTTTGTTCAGAGCCCTTTGGCACCTGGACAGGTAAGAAAATTAGCGTGCCCATCTCCAGGCTAGTACCACCTCTAAAGTGGGCTAACTGGGGTGTATTCACACATAACACCCTGGAATTCTCCAAGGGAGGGAACTAGAGGTTACGGGGTGTTCAGGGTGAGCTGGCCTCCAAACCTAACATGCACACACAAAA
Organism: Lissotriton vulgaris; assembly: GCF_964263255.1. Classification (NCBI taxonomy): domain Eukaryota; kingdom Metazoa; phylum Chordata; class Amphibia; order Caudata; family Salamandridae; genus Lissotriton; species Lissotriton vulgaris. The sequence goes on along the minus strand of NC_141687.1, from coordinate 951,327,156 downwards.
AGAAGCTACCCTGAATGATTTGCTGCTGAAAATGTGACCAAATCTTTACAAAGCACTGAGCACTAAGTCAGTGGAGAACTAGGCATCTCAAAAAATTTAAAGGACTGTCCTACACACCACCAGGTGTCATACTTCATCATTGGCAGTCCTCGCTCTCTAAAAACCGTGTTTGATAGAGAGCGGGCCTACACCTGGAGACAGGGAGACACTTCTAGAAATCTAAGTGGGGTTCCTTGAGTGAGTCATTTTAATACCCAAACAAGAACCCAAATACATTTATTCACTGGGTGCTACTTGGTATTAAAAACTGAAGTGAGGGGATTTGGGGAGCTAGTACCCCATCACCACTATTATCGTCAACATGTTTCTGCCACTGGCCCAAAAGGGTTCATGGCATTCATTAGGACAAAAAAAATAGGGCTCCTATCTTACCAAATACGGTCAGATGTTACCACTGTGTTAGGGTGACCTGTGTCAACTAAACGGTATTTCTTAAACCCCAAAATAGGGTCCTAATTGTCCCATGGGCTAACTGAAGTGGACACGACTTTTTAGAGTTGGCCATCTTAGTGATGGCAAACTTAGGAACTCTGGGACAGGGTCATGCCCACTTCCCACGGAAAGTGGTCATATAGAGGGCATAGTGACCACCATTGTCATAATAAAAGCCCCTGCAGACCCTGCGATGTGGGGAGGCCCTCCGGCACTGGCAGGCCCCTAGCCAGAGAGCTTCGGACAGGGCCTGGAGCGTGTGGGACCCCCTGCATGTAGTTTGCAGGGAGGCCCTCTCAAGTTTTGCTACGCCACTGGCGACTCCAAGGGTACTACTAACCTACACTCCCCTAAAACCCTTAAATTCAGTATTTAGGGGAGCCCGTGGCAGCAGAAAATCAGATCCTGCCAACCTGAAAGAAGAAAGCGGACGTGAAGTTTCGCAAAGAGCAACAACATAACATCCAGCAACTGACTTGGCACCAACCTTGCCGGCCTCCCTGCTGACTTCGACAATTGCGCCAAAAGATGACTTGTCCAGCAGCTGCTGCGTTTATAAAGCCTGGGATACCTGCCAGCACTTTACTCATGAACCAAGAACTCCAGTCGAGCAGCGGAGCTGCTTCCCTGCATCCTGCAGGCACCCAAATACAATTGAGTGGACTCCAAGACTGCTAAAAGTCTGCGTAAGGATGCCACTCTACCCGTCGCTCCAAGCCAGAGTTGAAGTGGAACAATGGTACCAGCATGGTCCCCCAGCCCTCCAGAGACAGAGTCCACTGTGGTTTCGCCCATCTTGGATTTCCTGACATCACCTGCAGCCTTTGTTCTCAGGCCCCCTCTACCGCGACTGCTTCAGGTAAGGAAAACCCAACGCCTAAAGACACCTATGCATTCCTTGCCCCTGGCCCGTAGATAAGAGGATCAAAGGTGCCTTTACATCTGAACATTGTGAGGCCTGAGCCCCCTATTAGTTCAGCACGACTGGCCACCCAGTCCAAGCCTGCAGCCTCCTTGTGTGAAGACTGATAACCCATAGACTAACATGGGGCACCCAATGCAGTTTTGCAACCCTGCACCTAGCCACCTCAGTGCCACTGGTGGTGTTCTGTTGGTGCTTCCTTGGACATTGCCCCCCACTCACCTTTAGTCCAAGAGATAGGAAGAATCTGTACTGTATCTGAATGTCATACTTGTTCTTTCTCAGTTAGGACAACATTGCAGCTTCTGAAAATGCACTAATTGTTAACTTTTTTAGCTAAAATCATTTCTATTAAAAAATACACTTACCTGATTGCATTGATTCTGGTGCCTAAATATATACAAAGATATGTGTTCTTTTTTATAAATTGTTGTGGATCTCCTTATTGAGTTGTGTGATTCATTTATTGACTATTGTGTGTATTTGCAGATGTCTAACACTCCTCTCGTATAAGCCTAAAGCTGCTCGACCACACTACCCCTTAGAAAAGCAACTTGGGATTTCTAGAGCAAACCCCTGTTCCACTCATAAGGGAACCCCTGGACTCTTTGCACGATATATCTCATTTTGATACATCAAATAAAGATAAATAAAATAAAATAATAATAGCTTCCTACGCCCTCCCTCCCAAGCCATCAGTGCAGCTCTTGCATATTCCCTTCTCACAAAAGCTAAAACCAAAGGAAACTCTTCTCAGGTAGGAGAAACACAAAATATCACCCTTTGAAGGGCAACCCTTCGTGCTCTCTTCAAGCAACTCTTGCAGATCCAGTTCTGCTGAAGCCAGCATTCCATCCAGACTCTTACCCACCTCAGGCTTTCAAGGAAATCCTACTCCCTTTAACTGATACTGTCCTGGCCAGAACCATTGTCAACTGCTCCATACCTTAAGGTATCTTTTACAAAGAACAAAGACACCAAGACCTCCTTCATAAAGATGATCATGAAGAAACAAAACCTCGATCTAGGAGACATGGTCAGTTAGCGTCCTATTTCCAACATGTCATTCCCTAGCAAATTCACTGAAAGAGTAGACTTTGTCCAGCTTTCCAACTTCAAGGGGGAAAAAAGCTATTCCCAGATCACTAATCTGCTTCCTGACCTGGTAGAAGATCCAAATCCACCCTGATCGCCATCTGGGATTATTTGAAGTCCACATCAATTGACTTGATGCCTTATGATAGTTAGACTAGTCAGATGACTTCAGTACAATTCCCCACCACACACTATTACTGAGACTAGAAGATCTTCGCATTCAAGTAATCATCCTAGACTGGTTGTCCCCCTTATATCTCTGACATAAAAATCACGAGCTCCTCGCCATTTAACCCAGCCCTGGCATACTGCAGGTTTCCATCATCTCTCCACTTGTATTCAATGCATACCTCAGCACGCTTATTGGCCCATATCACATCATTCAATCTAATGGTTTGCTGCTATGCAAATGACAGCCAGATAATTCTCAAGCTTGAACACCAAGCCATTATAAACTCCCTTAACCTATACCATTGTCTCAGAAGAGTTGGCCAATGGATGCTGATTAACAACTTGAAAATCAGCTAATTAAAAAACAAGATCCCCATCAGAAAAACACGGAGAATTCCCTCCCCATGACCATCTGGGCCCAGGAGCTTGGACCTCCTCTGACAACATCAACTGAAGTGAGAAACCTGGCAGTGTTCATAGATTTTACGTTATCCCAAGTGGTACAAATGAATTCAGTTACCAGATGCATTTCTTTATCCAGAACAACATTTTTCCACATTCAGGCTTCCCTCAGAGAGTGCATGCTACCATCTCCTTCGTGCTGTCATGCCTCAACTGTTCTTTTTGCATTTGTTGCCCTAAGTAGAAAGGGTATGCCCAGACATGGGTCCCGTGCTCACCATGCCACTAGAGTCGAGCTAGCCTGGCTGATGAGGGGTGATACACTTAAGCCGGTCCCAGGGTGCTTGTTTTCAGTCCAGGAAAGACCTGGCCTGACAGTTGGGCTGGACTGTTCCCATGGGGAGCAGTGTCAAGAGTGATTTGCTTGTGGCTAGGTCTAAACTGGAATGGCATGGTGTGCAAAAAAAACAATGGATTTAGGCCCAGATCCCTGTACTGGGGGGGTGAATGTTTGACATTGTTTCAGCATTCTGTTCCTTTATTGTTCCTTTTGCAATCAACTATTCTATTGGCCTTTTCCATGGAGCACCACTCCACATATTGTTGCATCGATGGAGAATTAAGAATGAACACCAGGCAACTACTAATTACAGAAAAGGGGCGGTATTTAAAGAGAAGGTGAGCGCTCATGTAAAATTTACACTCAGTTATTCTAATTACGAACAGTTATCACCCACAAAATACGGCCGTGCTTACAGAAAGGGAGAGTAAACACCCAATCCCTCCAAAGGCTCAACACAAAATTGAAAATACTATTCACAGTTTTCTGTTGCACAGGCTAAAACATATTCAATTAGAGTACATTCAATTAAACATGTAAAGACACATAAAATATATATTGTTGTCTTTTGTCTTTAATCCTTTTATTCTTGTTCTTTTTCTTCCAATCCCTTGTGCCAACGCGTTTCGTCGTATGCGGGTATAACCCTTACGACTTCCTCAGGGCTTCGGTAACTTTGGCTGAATATAGCCCCGACTATGCCGTTCAGCAAAAAATTAAATAGTCTTTCCTTCTAATTTTGTAATTTGTGGCTATTGTAACCACTACTAATTCGATTGTGTATCTCAGTGCAGTACGTATTCGAATCCTTCCAAATTTAAGCAGGGCTCCCCAAGACGGAGCATTTTTTCTTAATCCAATTAGGTACCCCCTCAGAGTACGAGGGACCTAGTCGTGGTCTTCTCCAAACGAAACTCTCTATCCAGTGCGACTATTGAATTTTTTGCTGAACGGCAAAGTAAGGGCTATATTCAGCCAAAGATATAGAAGCCCTGAGGAAGTCGTAAGGGTTATACCCGCATACGACGAAGCGCGTTGGCACAAGGGAGTGGAAGAAAAAGAACAAGAATAAAAGGATTAAAGACAAAAGACAACAATATATATTTTATGTGTCTTTACATGTTTAATTGAATGTACTCTAATTGAATATATTCTAGCATGTGCAACAGAAAACTGTCACCAGGCAACTACTACTCCAGCACCGCACACACAACCATATTTAGCCCTACCTGCTATACTGCTTACCTCTGGCTAGATATCTCCAAAGGCACTATGCCTTGCCCACAGAGCCAGCCATCGCACTGGGTCATCCATCCTCCAACTGAAACATTAGTGGTATACTCGAGAGAGGGTACTGTTCAAGACTGGCCAATGGCTGATGGTCCCATCCTAATAGGAAAAGTGTGCTGGTGGTATTCCCCTTTGCTATTTAGTCTGCCAAACTCTTGACCTCACTTCCAGAAAAGGTAAGGAACAACCAGAATCATCTTGAATTCAGAAAGGTGGGAAGGACCTAGCTTTTTTCCAGCAGATTACTCTTACCTGAAACTTTGTCGCACCATTGCCAGGCGCTGATTCGCTTTACAAAGGAAGAATCAAGCACCCACACAGAGATGATATGTACAAACATAAACATTGGTGTCTTTCACTGCGCTTTGCTTCACTCTATGCTTGGGGTAGCTATTACTAAGCTGTTTAGGACTAATATTGGAGCAAATCTTGGGTCACATCTGATTTGCTACTTACACAAGTTCAAATTTGACTGTAAGAAACGCCACATATGTAGTTTGTATTCCTTTAGTGCACTTTTTGCTCTCTGGTCCTGACATACACAGCTAGTTACAATTAGCGGTGAGCAGAACTCACAGAGTTTCACTCCATGGAATTCCGTGGAGTTTCATAAAAACTTTACGTGATTTCGCAGAGCACCGCCAACAGGCAGAAAATATGCATGTCACACTGCAACTTAGTGTTAGTAGCGCGAGCAGCGCTAAAAGGTTTCACAAATGGCACCATGCGGGCGCAAGAGAGTGCGGCAATTTGAGTTAATTTTGCTGCCACTCAGGTAGAAAATCTACTCAAGCAGCAGCAAATCTGCTCAAGAAAAAGCCATCTTACCCCAACTGCTTACGACTGCCCATGTTAATTGCACTAAGGGCCGTCAAATCTCTCTCGCCAACTCACATTTTTGGAGCTTCGCAGGAAACAAATTCCACCATACAGCGATTGGCAGGATTTGGCCAGAGCTCCGTGTTACAAGAGTAATGTGGAGTCGCAAAATTCCGCGGGTGGAATGAAACATTCCTCCCACCCCTAGTTTCAATGTTTTTCTCTCAATTAATCCTAATTCTCAGATGATGTATATGTAATGTAACTGACCATTCACCACCTAGTGTTACAGTCAGGTTATGCTTTGTGCATGTTTTGTTTTATCATGGAATGGTTCTTGCTGCACTGTTTACGGAACAAGAGAATAAGAATTTGAGTGCTTATACTCACCTGACCCCAGGGTTAATAGTTAAATTGTTGAGGTAGCCGACAGCTCCATGCTACCAGGGTTAGAGAGCTACAACCCACAGTGTCCCTTTTACAAACCACCGTAATCTGGTAGATTAGTCTCCATCGATTCATAGATGGGAATCTCGACTACACCTACAAGAACACATCTTTCAGTTTCCAATTCGATCAGTGCTTAATTTGAGTCTGTGGTTTCCGGTGCCTAAGCATTTAATTGCCAGAACCTACACTTATGACAGCTGCCACATGGTGGCGTTGTTTGTGTAATTTAAAGATGCGCAGAAAAACAGTTGTTTGTTAATTCAATGTACATTACAGACAACTAATACCTGCCACCCAAGCCATTCTTAAAGCTTTGGTGACCTCAAACAATGTGAATTGTCATATACTTCAGAGTGATGGTTAGTAGTTGTGTAAGCACAGTGGCAATGTATGGTACACTGCAGTGGTCTCCTGTAGAGGGCCCCACACTTATTTTGTTTACAAAGTAAGCACTGAATTCAATTCATAATTTAGCAAGAATCTACTAGCCCCTGGGAAGCAGTGGCCTAGGAACCAGCCTGGGGGTGGGAAACCAACCCTACCATTATTCCCACTCAAAAGCCTCTTTTGGGACAGTTATCCAAAACCGGCAATTCCTCTCTTCTGATTCCGCCGGGTTTATGGGGCTGAGGTATTTGCAGGACGCTTTAAATCGGCGGCGCTGATGTGCCCGCTCAGGTTAAAAATTCTGGAAAGACATCAACGACAAGTTAAAGTGAGGGCAGCTGCTTTCCAGCCAAGTTGGGTCCAACACGTGCATTTATTTCCCTGACAGCCATGACGCAAATACCAGGAGACCGCCAGGGCAGCTGCTGATGGGGTAACGGGTTCAGGCGGAAACTGATTTCCCAGTGAAAAGAAGTGTATTGTCCCGAATGTCATTGTTGGGGGCGGTGTCTGTCACGATGATGTTTTTTTTGCCTTTGTTTGCCACTTTCAGCCACCACATCAAACATGTCTCTGTGGCATCACGGGCTGAGAAGGAAGAGCCAGGCCTTGTGAGAAGTTTCTGTCAGAGCGCCAAAGGATCCGCCCTCAACCGCACGCGCACCGCTCAATTTTTACGGTGTCCCGATCAGCTGGCCGCAGATGCCAACCAACCGAATGGGAAGGCTGGGCCACGTACAATGGAAATTCATGGTTAAATCACAGCGCTCCTCCCCTCCAAGCCGGAGACAGAGTTGTTTTAATTCAGTCACAAGTTCCGTTTACACGCAGCCTTGTCTCCCATTGGTTCAGCTGCCACCTGCGTCCAGCGAATCGACGCAGAGTGAGATGTGCAGAAAAATGATCCCAGGTGTTAGGAAGGGCAGCTTCGAATTAGTATTTGCAAAACAGACGAAATTCAAGTACTGATGAAAATAAAAAAAGTCGACCAAAATGCATTCAGGCTAAGACACACATTATAGGAAATATATCGGGTCCAATTTATTACAAACAAAATCATTACGGAATTGAGAAGTACTATTGGTTGTAGCATTGGCTAAAACAAATTACCAAGAAGAATGCCATTGTACTAAACAGACCAGTAATCTTAACGATTATTTGCATGACAAAAAAATGTTGTTAAATGCCCTAGACAGCCCTCGAGTACCCATTTGGACAACACTTCTGGACATAGTGCAGGTAGGACCCCCAATGCCTGGCCAAACCCAAGTTCGCTTCTCTCCCTGCAGCGCCCATGCTTTATATTACACAGAAAATAGTTTTTCACAAATTGAAATTGAACCGTTGCCTGCAGGCAATTTTTTTACTTCATAACTTGAGAAATGTAATCACCCAAATCAGATTTGAGAACATGGACGAGATATATAGCACGGGGCTTTTTGTCATTTGTATGTGTTTAAAAGGCTTCAGAATTAGGGCTGGAGAAACAAATATTCTGATTGTGGCCAAATACTTGCTCACCTGTTTTATATTTAGGTAAATACTAAAATATGCTTTACTCTATAGCATGTAAATTACTGTACTTGTAGCCTTAGAAACTGAATTTATTAGTGGTTGTAACTGTACTAGGTAAAAACACGATACTGCCTTTCACAAACTGTTACTTGTCCACTACTCAAGCATTAAAAAAGGGTTAACGCCCACTGCAGAGGGCAATACGAGCTGATAATTGCCTGCCCCGCAGTTATGGACCTGAGCCAAAGACCAAGGCCCATAAAGAGGGGAAAGGGCAGCTAACCTCACCCACCACAAGCAAACTGTCCGTGTCTTCTCCATGTCCCTGCTTCACACTCTCACTGAGCGTAGAATGCAAGCAACTAACAGTAGTTACTGCAAGCAATCTAACCATTGTAAAAGGATGAGACAGTCACTCTGAGCATCCCAAGGAAAGTGCTAATGTCTGCACTTTCAGCCCATCCCAGGCCGGGCATGGAACAATTTCATAATAGAGGAAATGTTCACCGCTTCCACCTGCCCAAAGAGACAGATTTGGTAGATGGATGTCTTACCACTACAGTAACGCCCACCAGAGAGAGACCACTCAGCTAGAGAACATCTCTCAGCCCCCAGGCCTAAGAGAAAGCATGTGCAAGTGTGGGTTAAGGACACTGCCCCTGGTTGGAACAGATCATCCATCAAGGACAGTAAACAAGAGTGGCTCAGGCTGACTTCAAAGAGAGGAGAGAGCCAGGTCTTCCTTACCAATATTAGATTCTGTCATAAGCATCATGTTGTTTGTGATGATTTGCTGAAAAACATCGATTTGCAGTGGAAACGCATATCGCGCAAGAAATCACTGTCCACACTTCTTCAAGGAGCAAGAAAGGCCACTTTAATTTAAGACAGGTGCATAATACATTTCTTGAACACATTCATTATTTATATATTTCATGACATTTCAATCTACACAGTATGCCTAAACTCCCTACCTAACAGAACCCGAAACTAACTCTTGACTAATACCCCCAGGATCACCCAACGAGCTACCCTTCAGGATGGCCAACCCGCTCCAGGCTGCCCACCCCACTAGCAAAAACCGCCTCCTACACGAACAGAGACACCTGTCTTAACAGTGGCAAAGCCAGAAGACCAAAGCAGCGCCTAGAGCACCGCAAGTAAAGCCTAACTAAAGGAATACAGGGAGGGTGGGTGGGGCAAAAAGGAAACCTCCCTTCCCCTGCCTCACTACGCACTTCCCAATCCGCAGCCTGCCTTCCCTTTATGCCCTCCCCTAATCACCCCCACCTGCTCCCAGATCCCTCGCGCGAACGCACCCAGGGAAAGACCAGCTCGCGCCTGGCTCTCCCTGGGTCCCCCCTCGCGCAAGAAATCACTGTCCACACTTCTTCAAGGAGCAAGAAAGGCCACTTTAATTTAAGACAGGTGCATAATACATTTCTTGAACACATTCATTATTTATTTATTTCATGGCATTTCAATCTACACAGTATGCCTAAACTCCCTACCTAACAGAACCCGAAACTAACTCTTGACTAATACCCCCAGGATTACCCAACGAGCTACCCTTCAGGATGGCCAACCCGCTCCAGGCTGCCCACCCCACTAGCAAAAACCGCCACCCAGGAAAACCTTTAGCGTTTTCCTGCCTCACCCAAAGGAGGAAGGGAAGGAGCACACCATAACTGCACCTGAAGAACTTTAGCAATCAAATCGCTGAGCTCCAGAAGGTAAAAAGAAATGCCTAAGGTAGACAGATGGACACCGTCCTCACAGAATAAATGAGTCTCTGAAACTTTCAAATGATGATGAGCCAAACTGTATATACATAAATGGTTACAAAAGAGTCGCATTGTTCTATTCACTTTGAGTCTTGCCTTCTCCACAGCGGAATAGCTCCTCGCCCCATTCCATTGTAATCGAGGAACAAACTCAGTCCATATCACCATGGTGCTCACCCATGTGGTCTTGATGACTTCGAGATCTTGTTTCATTAACTTTAACAGAGTCAAACCTGAGAGAGAAACTAAGTCGTTTTCCCCAAGATGCAGCACCAGTAAATCCGGAGGGCCCCCCCAACCCTTTGAAACCAGAGAAGCCAAGGCGGGAAAGAGACCGCCCCAGCGCATGCCCCCTGTGCCATGCCAGGAGACTTCGTGCGTCAGACTGCTTAAACCAAGAGATCTCCCACAAAGCTGGCGTGCAGCGGCCACAGCGGCCCGTTTAACAAAAGAGTGCCCCAGGATCCACACCCTCCTTTTGCGTCCAGCGACTGAGGGCCAAGGACCTAGGAGAAAAATAAATGTTAGGCAAAGCAAAGGAGGACTACTTTCTCACATACTTCTCACAACATCTAGAGCGCCAGCGCCCAATGCGACGAATCTGAGACCAATCCCACCCCAACCTGGCGGCCTCTGTCGCCGCCCCAATCCTGAAGGAATGAGTGCCGAACTGAGAAGGATCCCTCCCCAGGCCCAACAAAACCTTGCGGAGGACAGCTAACAACTGAGAAACAAGGATGGGGCTGCCATCAGCATGACAAAAAATTGCCCCCGGAGCAAAATGAGGAGAAGACACAAAAACCTCCCATTCCCCCACAGGGCAGCAAGCAGATACACCACTCCTACCCAGAAACACCCACTTACCCCTCCCCATCTGATCAGTTTTGGACATCCTCAGCCACAAACGCACCCTATCATGCTCCACCACCGCCTCGCTACTGGTCATACCCACTCTACCCCTCAAACCCAGCAGTTCAGAGGACAGGAATGCACCAAAGAATAACCACACAAAACACAAACGAAATTTGTGGCACTCAAAAGCATCATAGCAGCACACCTCCAACTGCGATAAAAGCAACTGAAGCAAATCAAAGGTCACCGGCTGCCGTAGCTTCTGACCACCGGCTTGGAGCCTACCCAACCCTTTTAGAACTTTACGAACCAACACCCCCCCAACAGGATCCCTCCCCCACCAAAGCTGACCATAAAAAGACACCCCGGCTAACTTGCCCGAAATGGTCGTGTGAGAGAGGCCTCTGTCCGCTAAATGCAAAACAAACTGCAATAAGAATTGTTCATCAGATAACCCAGCCCTGACCGTACCCCCCATCTCCTCACCAAACTGCAAAAACTCATGCCAGGCCTTCAAATAACTCCGCCGTGTAGAGACAGCCACTGAATGTTCAACCAACTGGTGTACCCTCAATCCCCCAAGTCCCATACGTACTGTGGGATCGCCGTCGGTTCCAGGTCCGCCCCGGGAGCCAATTTGCGGAATTCGGACCACTGAAAGCGAGATAAAGAATCAGCGATACAATTAGTGGCTCCAGGAACATGCCTAGCCTTAAAGACAATATTCAGTTGTAGACACCGCAACATGAAGGCGCGCAAGAGCCTCAAGACACGCAAATCGCGGGCCCTCTGTCTATTAACCAGGTCCACTACTGCCATATTGTCCACATGGAACAATACGGAGCGATTCTGAAATTCCTTTCCCCAGATAAACAGAGCAACCAACAACGGGAAGAGTTCCAAAAACGCAATGCTGCGACCCTGTTCCTTCCAATGCTTTGGCCAGCCGGCCGCGCACCAACGACCTTCCCAAAAAATGCCGAAGCCGTGAGCTCCAGATGCATCCGTGAAAAGCTGCACCTGCCACACAATGTCCTCATCCGCAAAAAACAAGGACACGCCATTGAAATCTTGCAGGAAACGCAACCAGATAGTCAAATCAGCACGGACAGCAGTTGTAATGCGCACCCGATGATGAGGAAGGCTGGCGCCGGACATCGAGAGGCCCAGACGTCGACAAAACGTCCTTCCCGCCCGTACAACCCGACAAGCAAAATTGAGGTACCCCAAAATCTTCTGGACTTTACGCAGTTCTAATTTGCGTTCACCCAACACCCATCTGAGGAAATCAGACATCTCCCGCACTTTAGCAGCAGGCAAGTGCGCCATCATAGTCGTAGTATCAATTTCAATCCCTAGGAAAGTCAGGGATGTACAAGGACCTTCGGTTTTATCCGGCGCCAAAGGGACGCCCAAATCCGTAGTCATAGCCTGAAAAATTGCCAAAGCCGACTGACACTGCCCAGACTGACCCTCACCAATGAAAAGAAAGTCATCAAGGTAATGGCAGACCAGAACGTGGCCGCTGACAAAAGTGAAGCGCCACTGCAGAAATGTACTGAAGGTCTCAAAGAGGGAACATGACATCGAGCAGCCCATGGGTAACACTTTATCGACATAAAAACAGCCACCAAAATGCATGCCCAAGAGACCAAAATCCCAAGGATGAATGGGCAGGAGCCGGAAAGCCGACTGAATGTCACTCTTTGCCAGCAAAGCCACAACGCCTGCCGTGCGAACGAGCCGCAAGGCGTCATCCACGGAAGCATATGTCACGGTTGAGTCAGCTGGGTCAATGAAATCGTTGATGGATGCACCCTCAGGCCAAGACAGATGATGTATAAGGCGAAATTCCCCAACTGCCTTTTTTGGTACCACACCCAGCGGAGAGACGATCAAATCAGGGAGGGGACAACTCAGAAAAGGAACAGCAATCCGACCCGCTGCAAGCTCAGCATCCATCTTCTTCTGCACAACCTGAGGGCACTCCTTCGCAGACTTCAGATTGTCAGACCACCGGCCCACCCGGGGACCCTGGTACCCAATCCGGAACCCAACTCTGAAGCCTCAGGACAAAGTCTTAGCAGCCTCAACATCAGGGTAGTCCTCCAACCACAAATCCAGAACGTCCTGCTTAATAGGAGTAGGAGCCCTTATGTACAAATTGCGGAGGTTGTCCCCTGCCCCCTGAACCCCTCCCCTGGTCTCCAAAACGCTGTCCGGGAAAACACTGCGTGAGAGCATGCCGCCCCCCGCACTGTGCACACTCATGTTTATATCTGCATGCTGGCCGGTTACACGAACCCCTGTTAAAATGCCAGCACGCTCCAGAGGAGGAGGACTGCCCTCTGCCCCAACCCCCCGCCACAGGGAGAGCGGGGCGAAACTGAAAGGGCCGATAATGCACCGGCTGCCCGCTAGCCGTGTGGGTCATAGCAGGCGGTTGAGCAGACGCCATCCACTGTAGCCACAACTCCGCATCGACCTCACCCCAGGACCGCTCTGGGAAAACACTCATACGAGCCCGGAACTCCTCGTCGTACGACAACCATGCAAAGCCCCCAAAATAACTATGTGCCTTACGGATGACGTCAGCATATTTGAACATGTCCACTGCCTTACTCGGATGGCGCTGGCTATACACGCTGGCATAAATTAAAAAGGCCGAAGTCCAGTTCTCAATAGACCTCGGAACTCGAGGCCTCCGAGCCAACTCCAACTCCTCCTCTTTCGACCCCTCCTTAGCTTGTACATCTCTATGGAGAAGCCGAAAAACATCCACAAATTCACCACTCCAGATGCGAGTTTTGGTTTTTTCAGACAAGTGAGACCCCAAAGGCATCCCCACTCCAGAATAAGGCAACTTCTTCGGCAGGATACTATCCTCCGTAACTGGCTTGGGAGCAGGCACCCCATCCCCAACCTTAGAAACTTCCCCTGTAATTTGCACATCAGAAACATTCAGACTCACCGGCCGCTCAAGCCGCGGTGCCAGAGCGACTCGCTCACTAACAACCCCATCACCCGTACCGATTGATCTGGTACGCTTAGCCGGGAGACTCTCCCCTGGTTGCCACACAGCCCACCAACCATCCTTACCTCTTGGCAAGTGTGCCGAATTCTGCTGAAAATCAACATGAGCCCCTCGAGAAGGTCTACTCCTTGCTGTCTCACGTACCGCTGCGTGGCCCGCACATGACTCCTGCAAAATACGAGAAACAGGGAGTTGCCCCGTCCCACCCCTTTGGGCCCATGCTGCCAAAAGCCCAACCTCCTTGTCACGTACTTCCCCTTCTTCCAAATCATCATCTTGTACATTCATATGTAAAACATCCCCAGAAAATGAAACTTCTGCACTGCCACTTGGCAGCGCCCCATCACCAATTCCCCCATCATAAAACTGCCAGTCAATGTCATGAAAGCTCCGCGCGCGCAACGCTGCAGAAGAGAGATCCGCTCCAGATGAATCTCCCGTGATCCCACTACTGGAAACAGCCGTAGGGACAGTTCCCAAGCCCGCAGAACCAGCCAAAGGCCGCCCAGCTGGAGACGCAACCTGAAAACTGCGGCCGCTCAAGCCAGATTGTGAAGAACCTGCAAGAATGCCGCCCCCCCAGGGAGCCAAGGGAAACAGCCCCCAATGAACTAGTCACCGACGCAAACCCAGGGGCACCACCTAACCCGGAGGCCAAACTACCTTGTGGAACACCAGGCATCTCGCGAGAAGCCGGGTACAAAACCTGGCTGGGGGCAGTGGACGCCCCCCAAAGGTCCGAATCCATCCCACCAGACACCTGAGACTGCTGCGGGGCAGGGCGGGGGCCAGCCAGACCGGGAGTCGTGGACCCAGGGGACAGGGGGGTTGAAGGGAAAAGCACATCATCTAACTGTACAGCACCGGAGGCCAAAGGAGCCCCCAGGGGGGGGGCACTGCCAGGCAACGCAGCAAGGGGCGCCCCGACATCAGAGCAACCTAAAGCCCCACCACCAGACAAAAGGAGTTGAGCCAGCCCCAGCCCAGCAGGCGCAGGGGACAGCAAATAACATTGCCCATTTACCCATAAGCAGGGTGAGGCCCCATCAAGCAACCCAGAACCCGGGATGGGGGGGCCCCCGGACACCTTGGCAGAAGCATTGGCCCGAGGGAGGCTCCTAGGTTCGAGACTCCTCCCCCGACAAGTGCCAGGCCCCACCGGAGGCTTCTTAGCTTTCCCCGGGGGGCCCCGCCCAAGCGCTGTGTTTGCCGGCCCACGGAGCGCCCCCGCCTCCCCCGGGCGCCCCACGCAAGCCAGCACACTGTATCGGTAAAAGACATACCTGCTGGTGGGCGCCCGGGTCAGCCGGCGGGGGCTCCAACACTGCGGGAACCAGGGCCGGCATGGGCTGCGCCGCCGGCATGGCAGCGTCTCCGTCTTCGTCCTCCTCCGGGCCGGGTGACTGACAAGCAGTCACCGCCCGCGACACGCCCATAGAAGCCTTGCGTGGGGGGGGGGGGGGGGGGGGCAACCCTACCCACGCCTCCGCCGGCACTCCAGGCCGCAGCAGGTCTTCGCGTCCTGCCACACACAGCGTCTGGACAGCCCGTCGTACCTCCGCCGCCTCCTCCATGTCCCCACTTAAGGTACAACGCGACGCCAGCAAAAAGGAAACCTCCCTTCCCCTGCCTCACTACGCACTTCCCAATCCGCAGCCTGCCTTCCCTTTATGCCCTCCCCTAATCACCCCCACCTGCTCCCAGATCCCTAGCGCGAACGCACCCAGGGAAAGACCAGCTCGCGCCTGGCTCTCCCTGGGTCCCCCCATGACCCTGGAAAATCCCATTTAACCCTGAATGCATCCTGAATAGAGCCTCCCAGGAGGAATTCCCAACAGCACAAAAAGGCAAAAAGGGGCATTAGTGGAAAGGAGTTCCAACAAAGGCGTCCTCCATAAAGACAGAGTGGTGCTCCCGTTCATGGATGGTTGATGTTATCCTGACTACAGCATCCGTCCTGACATTGTCTTTCTCAGCTAGATGAGCATCTGCGATATTGACTATGTAATCTTGAGCCCCAAATTACTGCATATTTGCTTTGTTGAACACGGAGTATACCATCTTTGCTCCCTTTCTTCAAGTAGTGTATCACCACCATGATGTCTATAAACTCTTGATCAATCAATCAATCAATCAATCAATCAATCAATCAATCAATCAATCAATCAATCCATCAATCAGCATTTGTATAGCGCAGCACTGTCACCTCGAGGTATCTGGGTGCCATGACTTAGTCAAAAAGCAAGATCTTGAGTTTCTTTCGGAGGTCTGCCAGGGGGGTGCTGTTCTGAGGTGGGGGGACAGGTCGTTCCAGGTCTTGGTGACGAAGTAGGAGAAAGAGCGGCCCCCACAATGGCTGTGACAGATATGGGCCATGTGAGGGCAAGAAAGGAGAAGCACAGCTGTCTTGCAGGCAGATGGAAGCAGAGTCAATGGTTGATGTAAAATGGTCCTTGATCATGTAGAGCTTTGTAGGCATGCACAAGGATCTTGAATTGGCATCTCTTCTGGATAGGGAGCCAGTTGAGTTTTCTGAGGTGGGGGTGATGTGAGGAAGTCCAGGATGAGTCTGCAGCAGTGTTTTGTATGGTCTGAAATCTTCTGAGGAGCTGAGAGGAAATTCAGGCATAGAGAGTGTTGCCATAGTTGAGGCGGCTAGTGAAAAGGGCCTATGTGATGGTCTTTCTGGTGTTGATTGGTATCCATCTGAAGATTCTGAGGCGCATGAGGAGGGTGTGCAAGCAGCAGTAGGTGACTGTACTGACTTGCCATTTCATGGTCAGTTGGGTGTCGAGGATTATGCCAAGGTTGCATGTGTGGTCTGTTGGTGTGGGTGTTGGTTCAAGCTCAGCTGGCCACCAGCTGTGGTCCCATACGGAGGTGTTCTTCCCAAAGATCAGTGCTTTCATTTTGTCGGCAGAGTTTAAGGCAGTTGTCTCTCATCCATTTAGCTACGTTGGTCACAGTGTTGCAGAAGTTGGTTTGGGCGTTGAAGGGCACCTCATTGAGTTGGAGGATTAGTTGAGTGTCATCTGTTTAGGAGATTACATTGAGTCAATGGAATCTGTCAATATCAATGAGAGGGGTCATGTTGATGTTGAGCAGGATGGGGCTGAGGGATAATTCTTGGGGTACACCAAATATGATGTCTGTTGGTGCAGAGGTGAAAGGAGGCAGTTGGGTGCTCTGTGTATATCCTGTAAGAAAAGAGGCGATCCACTTGAGGGTGTTTTGCTGTATGCTGATGTTGTGGAGTCTGTCAGTGAGAGTGGTGGGAAAAAGGTGTTGAACGCAGCAGAGAGGTTGAGGAGGATCCGGTCTACAGTTTCTCAGCGTCAAGGAGACCTCTGATGTTGTCTGTGGCAGCAATAAGCACAGTCTCACTTTTGTGGTTGACACAGAATTTAAATTGTGAGGCATCGAGTTGGTGATTTTGTTCCAGGTGTTCAGTGAGTTTTTGGTTGATGGCTTTCTTGAGTACTTTGGCTGGGTAGTGGAGCAGGGAGATTGGTTGATAATTTTTAAGATCACTGAGGTCAGCCGAGGGTTTCTTTAGGAGGGGTCTGACCTCTGCATGTTTACATCTGTCCAGGAAGGTTGCTGTGGAGATGGAGGTGTTGAGGATGCTGGTGAGTTCCGTGCTGATTGGGTTGGTGCCAAGGTTGAAGAGATGTGGGGGCAGGTGTTGGTGCGTGCCCCGGAGTGGATGGACGACATGAAGGCGTTGGTGGTCTGTGTGGTGAGTGGAGGCCATGTGATGATCGTTCGGTTGGTGTTCATTGGTTGGTTGAGGTTGTTGAGGCTGAGAGTGGTGGGTTTGGGATCGAAGTTATCATAGATAGTGGCAATCTTGCTGTGGAAGTTGTCTGAGAGGGTGTTGCAAAGTTTTTGGAAGGGGTGGATGGGTTCTCTGTGGCTGTCAGGTTGGAGAATTCCTTGACTATTTAGAAGAGTTCCTTCATGTGGTTGGCCAGGGTAATGATGAAGGCATTGATGGTTGCTCTCTTGGCTTTGTTGATTTGCTGGGGATAGTTGCTGAAAGCTGCTTTGTGAGCAGCTCTTTTGGAGGCGTTCTTAGTGATAAGCCATTGCTTCTCGAGTTGGTAGCAGTTGCGATTGTTGGTCCTGAGCTCTGGGCTGAATCAGTTGGCTTGGTTTGGGGTTATGTCGGATTTTGATAGTTTCAGCGGGGCGACTCCGTCGGCACATTTAGTGATCCAGGTGGAGAAATTCTTGATGGCCTGCTCAAGTTCTCCTCAAACTTCGCGTTGGGTGGAGCTGAGGGCCTGTGTCCACTGAGTCCCCGTTACCTTGCCGCAGCTACGGTGGGAGGAGCTGAGCTACTTGGTGACGTTATGCTGGGTGTTGTAGATGGTGAAGTGTACAATGGCATGGTCGGTCCAGGTGAGTTCTGTGACATGGCTGAATTTGATTCTATCGCTGGAGGAAAACATTTAGTTGATTGTGTGTCAGGCCTTGTGCGTGGGCTCGGAACCAGTTGGATGAGGCCACAGTTGTGCGAGTATGAGAGGAAGCGGTGTGGGTTCCAGTGCATGATGGTGGTTCTATGCAGCAGCAGAAGCAGCAGGTGAAGGGTCCTTTGGTTGATTGCGGAGAAGACGTTAAGAAGCTGTTGTTGCGGTTTCCAGGGTCCAGGGTCTGGGGCTCCTTGGTGGTGTAGCAGTGAATAGTGGGTGGACCAGGGATCCTAGCACTGGGCACAGTCCAGGCACAGACGGGAGCAGACTAGCTTGCCTTGGTGCACTGGCAGCTAGGTTGTGCTGCGGCCTTAATTAAGTAGATCCTGGGGGAAGGGCAGGGCGCTGGGTGGTGGGAGGAGGAAAACGTCGGGAAGAGGGTGAGACAGTCAGAAAAGGCAAAAATAGAGGGTATGATGGAACAGAAAAAGCCAAAAATAAAGGCAGAAACTGGCAAAATAAAAGCCAAAAAAGGCAGAATTAGAGGCAGAAACGAGCAGAAAAGGCAAAAGCAGAGGCAGCAAAGAGCAGAAAAAGGCAAAACAGTGGCAGAAACTGGCAGAAAAGGCAAATATTGAGGCAGTAACGAGCAGAAAAAGGCAAAAGCCAAAACGGGCAGAAAAAGGCAACAGCAGAGGCAGAACAAGTGAAGAAAGGCAAAAATAGAGGCAAGAATGAGCAGAAAATGAAGCAGAGAAAGCACCAACAGAAGGCAGCAGAGGATTGAAGTCTGCGGGCAAGCTGGACAGGAGACTGTCATGGGGCAGCTGGCACAAGGACCTGCATATAGTTCTGCATATCAGTGAGAAAGGCAACAAGAGGTGACAGAGAGGATCTCAACTCCAGAACATTGAAATAAATCCTTAAATCACTCATGAGTTAGAGCCCATTCAGGAAAACGATGATCATGTGACTGCTCCAACCTAACCAGGAGGCCTCATTAACAAGTCCTTTGAGGCCTTTCCAGCCAAATCAAACTCCAAAATGGAGATTTATGAGGATTCTCACAGCGTAGATTCTTGATTATTGTCTGTGAGAGACTGACAGAGTTGCAAAGGTCCTCAAAGAACTGCTTTAAATGAGCATTAAGAATCCACAATCTCATGCGTAATCTAGCCAGAGGCACCAGGACAGTGTGAGACACCACCAGGTCCAACAAGCACAAGAAAGTCACTGTCAGTGGGACTGCTCAGGCTACAAAAGACACGCTGCATCATGAAAGTTGTCCACAATATCCTGCAAAAGTAAAGCCCCTTCCTCCCTTTCCAGATTCTGACTTTATACCTGACTGGCTGCAAAGTGCAGTTGCTGAGCCTGGAACACCAAAGAGTTTCTAAATTACTTGAAGAACTGAGCCTGTGGAACCAGTCACATGTGCTCCAAAGGTGGAAAGCCATGGAGAGTCCAATTAGATCAGCTTGTTACCTAAAAGCGGCAATATAAACGTGCCTTACTAGCATTGATAAGAGCCAGCACTGCCTCTGGTGCAGTAATGGCATCAAACCTGAAGTAAGGCCAAAGAAAAGCCTCGAACTCAAAGTGTTATGCGCTATCCTATACACTACAGGATCAACGACAATAGCATTGAGCAGACACATGAAAATATGTGTCCTGGAGTGCCAGGGCCCCTATTCAATCTCCCGCTTTCAATTCTAAGGCCAATTAGACTATCTTCAACCTCTACTTTTTAGGTCTCGCCCTGCGATCGCAGGCCAAAGGCCTGCTGTCGCAGAGCGAGACTATTGTTATCATTCCGCTTTTCACGGACTCAAGGGGAGAGGACAACAGACTGTCACGCGCACGCAGCAGCAGCCTGCCGGGATCAGGTCGCGCGCGTCAACACGCGCTCCGATTCCGGCAGGCTTTTCACAACACATGCCCAACAGACATACAGCCCAACCCCCCGCCGCGCATACACACACACATACAGAACCCCCCCCCCCCCCTCGAGCATACACGCACGCGCACACAGAACCCCCGGCGCTTACACACACATCTCCTACCTCATCTCAGCGTGTCTTCTCGCTCCCTTGCCCCCGCTCCTCTGGTGCGCGCGCCGGCTCCTCTGTGGTGCAGGTCCGTGCTTGTTAACATGAAAGCGCCTGTCTAACAGGAGCAACAGTCTCCTCCAACTTGCTATGGTGGGCTGGGGCTCTTGATCTGGCTTCCAATCCACCCGGCATGCTGGGAGCTGCTGGCGCGCATGGGACGCCGGGAGCTGTAGTCCCGACGGCCGCACGCAGTGACCTCACAGGAAGTGAAGCGCTGGGCAGGAAGCCGGGGGAGGGCATCTGAGAACCTGCTTGCTGCTTCTCAGTAGGAGCCGGGCAGGGGCCGCCTCGGGGCAGACAGCGGTCCAGCAGCACAGAGTGAGTGAGCCGGGCTCCCTGGCTGGCAGGGCGCGAGGTATGGAGGACCAGGGGTGGGCTGGGCCTCTGCTGCCTCTCCCGCCTAGGACTGCCCCCTTCTCCCAGGCTCAGGAATCCTTTGTGAAACCGAGGGATGGTCTGTTTGTGTTTACGAGGGCTAGTGTGACATCCACACCGTTATATGCACTGCACCCCTCCTGGCTAAGTCCGCAGTGGCATAGTGCCCCTGCCTTCTTGATTAATTCAGAGGTGTGATGAATGACAGCATCTGTCAGTGGCACATCCTGCCCTCCCTCCTTTAGCCAGCAGCGCATCCCTGGTGATGGCTGAGTACTGCATGACATGGGGCATATCATTAGCAACATTTAGAGTGGGGCTGTGGTCCTGCCTGCACCTCAGCCACTAGAAGGAAGGTGCAGCTCTTATTATCTTGAAATGTTGGTGGACTCCCAGAGGTGTGTGTTGCCTTCAAACATGTGTATTAACTAGCAATCAGCATGTAAAGTTTTAAAGCACTGAAGGCAAATGTATTCGTTGAAGTAAAGATAAAAACGTGCATGCATTTGTGAAAATGTGAATTGGGTTTGTTGAGAGGTCTCGATTTTGGGTCCATTCTCATAGTTCGAAGCATACTGTAGAAGGGAGAGGTGATCCCTAGTGACTGAAAGAATTAACTGTGTAGTTGCCAAAGTGTCAAATGTCATTTGACCTCTTCAGCAAGCTCAGGCGTGTCAGCCAATGGGACTATGCGTGTAGAAAAATATTACACCGATGTGTTTTCTGTGAAATCAAAGTCTCAAAGGCAAAGTGTGGTTGGCTTTAGTGAGGGGACTGCTTGTGTTGTCTGTTGAAGCGTTTGACTTTTGTGGTAAATGAGTAGCCTGAGGCTGATGCTTGGCACTCCCTTGGTGTGCCCTCCTTGCATGCACCCCGTCCTTCTCCACACAAACGTCACGGTGGGGCAAATCCAGGAGATAGTAAGAAATGTTTTTTTTTATTAGGGATTGCCTTGTTTTGAGAGGTTGCCCCAAAATGTTACAGTAATGGTCCGAGAAGTAAAAAAGAAGTCAGCAAACTGATAACATGAAATAATTAAACATGAATTATATAATATGAATGGAAGCTGTTTACTTGATGCACAGTAGAAACACAGTTGTCACTTATAACTTAAAGAGGCAGTGGATCTCATTCCATGTGCATCAGATAGAAGGAATGCTTAGCGTGTTGAGTTTTGAACTAGTGAAAAGTGATTTCTCACAGATATTTCGCCATTACACTGTGCCCTCACACACTGCCCCCTCACACACTGCCCCTCACACACTGCCCCCTCACACACTGCCCCCTCACACACTGCCCCGTCACACACTGCCCCCTCACACACTGCCCCCTCACACACTGCCCCCTCACACACTGCCCCCTCACACACTGCCCCGTCACACACTGCCCCGTCACACACTGCCCCGTCACGCACTGCCCCCTCACGCACTGCCCCCTCACGCACTGCCCCCTCACGCACTGCCCCCTCACGCACTGCCCCTCACACAGACCACTCACACATTGCTCACTCACAGTAAAGTAGTCCACACATACTGCACCCTCACACACACTGCCCCCTCACACATTGCGCACTCACACTACTTTTGGCCACACACACTGCACCCTCACACCCCGCACCCTCGCACACCTCGCACCCTCACACACTCTCATTACACTGCCCCCTCACACACTGCCCCCTCACACACTGCCCCCTCACACACTGCCCCCTCACGCACTGCCCACTCACACAGACCACTCACACACAGCCCCCCTACACACTGCCCCCTCACACACTGGCCCCTCACACACTGGCCCCTCACACACTGGCCCCTCACACACTGCCCCCTCACACACTGACCCCTCACACATTACTCATTCACACTACTTTAGGGCACACACACTGCACAATCACACCCCTCACACACTGCCCCCTCACACACTGCCCCCTCACACATTGCTCACTCACACTACTTTAGGGCACACACACAGCACAATCACACCCCGCACCCTCACACACTGCACCCTCATACACTGCCCCCTCACACATTAGCCCCCACTCATCACCACAACAACATCACTCAGCGCCACCACAGCATCAATCTGTGCAACCATTCAACAACAACTGGTTCAAATATGTTCTCTCAATATTTCAAGCTTTATTACAAATGTCACAATTGTTTTTAATATTTCACTTCTATTCTTGGATTTTCATCACAATAAAATACACTGAACATAATCTTCACAAAAGTTATTTACAAAAGTTTAAGCTATTGCCATTATAAATTACAATAACTTTAATTTAAGTATTAATTATTTAAAAAAATAAAAACCATTGTTATTTGTAATATCAATACATCTAACTCACGTAAATACAACACATATTGCATTACAAATGCTATAGGTTGTCACATTTGCGAAAGGTATAACTATTGGCATTGTAAATGACAAAGCTATTCATTTCGCTATTTTCAAAACCAACACATAATTAAAAAAAATTGTCAGTTACAATACCAATAGCTCAAACTTTCCTAATGCGAGACCTATTGCATTGCAAATGCTTGTTGAGAAATGTGTTTGGAAAACTCAAGTCCAAGTAAAACCCCCACTCCCTTTCTCGGGGTTATGGAAGTATCTTGAAGTTACACCCATTTGGTCTCTCGGCAGGGCCCTTTCCATCGCCCCTTCAATAGAAACATCTGCACATTTCCCCAGTGTGGGAGGGAAAGGAAAGGACACGTCTGGGGGTGTGGGAGCTTTCTGTAGACAGGGAAGCAGTGCCCAAGTGCTACAGACTGCTGGTCCCACCCGCCTGAGGTGCCCTAACTCCAGGTCCTCACAAACTCTCAACCCAGTTGCTCACAGGGCAGGAGCACACAATTGACATAAATCCTTTAAAGTGAACTTGCTATTGAGGGTGCAGCAGGCACATTGTTTGCCTGTTTCACTCGCCCATTTTCCTCGTCTGAACAAAACTCCTTCTAAGATTTGTGTGCTGGGGAGCTGATGCATGCGGGTCACTCTCCGTGGACTGCCGCCTATAAAGAAATGGCCTCAGAGGCAAGAGCCAATGATCTGCTTGAAGCACTTGAGTGACTGGTCTGGGGGGTACAGCACGCATTCAAGGCTTGTCACAAACATGGCCTGTGAAGTGGTGGTGAGCAATTCGAATCCCAGCAAGGACAACTCGGCCTTCCATCTTCTGCAAATTGATATCCATTTAATTGAATAATAGTAATAATAAAATGGACTAGTCATAGTGCTGAGAAAATGTGGGAGGACAAGTCATTATTATAACTTTTATTATTACTACTACCGGAAGCAGTAACATACTGATCTGTCTACCGGAAGCAGTAACATACTGATCTGTCTAGCCGGCTGTTCTTCCCAACTTTACCACATCCCTCCAGCTTCACGCATCATTCTTAAATCCTTCATCAGGAACTCGGCCAAAGTCCATTTCCTTCTCTTCCGATACGACGAATAAAAAAAAATATATAGGATTCCATGAAAGGGCTGTGAGAATAAGGCGTGGTCACCGAGAGCTTGCCAAACAAACCGAGGGTTCTCCTCGTGGCATGCGAGGCCCCGACGGCCCCCGGCGCCGGCAGCACATGACTGGAAGTGAGCGCCCGCCCGCGCGCGCGTGTGACTGCAGCGCGCGTCAGCCGGCGCAGCCATCAAACCCTTCACAGTGGAAACATGCGTAGTTACAGTTGACCGGTTTGATTGTTTTGCTTCAAAACTAACAAATGTTTTCTTTATTCCGAGTACTGTTTTACCTCAGAAAAGCGATGTTTAGTGTACAAATACATGAAACGTCAAATCCCAGGGGCGACACCACAACTGGCAAGTACAAGCCTGGATCGTCAAAAAATAAATAAAAAAAACCTTACCAACCAATGAATCTGCGATTGAACTTTAGTCCCACGTCGATAGCACCCAAGCAATCCTGCAGCGCTATCATGTGGTATTGGTCTGTCATCGGACCACAACGGTATTGTTCCAATCCTAGAGCTTTTCACTCTTCTCATGACGTCACTATGGCGTCCAAGGGCTTCCTTAGGCCTTGCTGAAGGTGCCACTCATAATTATGTCACCAGCGCAACAATGAATTGTAAACACAGCACTCTGCAAACTCGAAGGCGACCCATCAGACATGGGCAGGCCTATAGGACGATTTATTTATTTATTTATTTTAAAAGTTTTATATAGCGCTGGCTAGACCCAGAGTTATCAGAGCGCTTTACATGATTAGGATAGTATAAGGCAAACATGGTATAAAACCATATAAGAGGTAAGGAAACAACAATGTGAGAATATACAAAGTAAGAACATATGGCACCTATGTCAAGAGGATTGGTCTGAGTAGTCAGAGTGTGGGCCACTTTTGGTTTTGGGTCTTTAGTGGGCCTATTTTAGGGTCTGATGGGCCAGTTGCAAATATTGCCTGGAGCAACCACAAATGCATGCTATGCTATGCTATGGGATTTATAGAGCGCATGGCGACTCAGAAGCAGCCCTACGCTAAGAGAGAGTGGAAGCACAGTGCACCTAAGATTAAACGTCTGTAATCATAAAAAGATCACAGTGGATAGAGCCAGGTTTTAATGGCTTTGCGAAAAATGCGGCTCATTGTCCAGATACCTAATAGCCAAAGGAAGAGAGTTCCAAAGCTTAGCAACATTAAATTGAAAGGAGTGTTCTTCCTTTCTGGCTCTTTTAACTCCATGAACACTGACCAAATATTGATTAGACGAGCGAAGGGCCCTATTCGGGACATAGTGAGTGACAAGCTGTTGAAGAATGGGCGGGCTTTTTCCATGAAGAATTCTCTGGGTAATACACAAGGACTTGAATTCAACCCTATGAGCTATAGGAAGCCAGTGCATTGCCATCAGCCCCATTTGAGCTGATTGAGACCTGGGGATACCCAGGGAATGCTATCTTCCATACTTTGGGAACACCTGTACAGCATGTCTTTACAAGTTTAAACCTGCCCCGATTTGCAGAATGTGGGCTACTTTTTTAGCTGTCTGATTCGCAATGGGCACTACTTTTGGTACCTAGGCCTATTTACTGTACCAGTCGACCAACGGCAGTGCTGGCACTCCTATAAAACAAGGCAAGTCACCATTGTTAAGTGTGATCCCAGGGGCCTCAGAAGTTGTATTATAATTCCAATGGTCCATCTGAGTTCTACGTTTTTCACTTTCATACTGTGTTTCTGGCTGCAGAAAACCCCTGAAATCGGCATGTTAAAGTCTGGGGAAAATTAGGAATCCCAGGGATTAGGACTTGGAATTACTAACGCTCCAGTGATTCGACATTTCTTAGCGGGCCCTCAGAATCCAACTCATTAAGGGCTGATTTTCCCAATCTGCCTTACCCCCTCCGAATTACCAGTATGCAATATATTATTAAATCCTGGAATGTGGAATATCCAGCCCATTTTCCAGCCACTTGTAATGAGGGCCTTGGTCCAGACAAGTAACAAGAGAATGTCAGGGACGGCCATTTTCCCTAGTAGATTGGGGGTGCCCCAGTGGCAAAATGCTATTTGTTTGTCTGGGGCTGGGAATAGCCTTGCACCTTTCCTGTCAGTGGGTCCGTCTTGTTATAGATCAGCAAAGCATATTGCCCTCATTGCTGGACTCTCTAAGCACAGAGACCCACAGCTGTTCTCTTCAAGTCACTGTCTGCCACTGACAGCCTCTCCCGCTGTTCAGTCCCTCACTACCCTTCAAGATAGGTTCAAACCCTTGGCTGTCACCAGACTGACACTCTTCAGCACCAGCCCCACCCACAAACACATACCTGTCGCTGAGACCTGCCTGATAGGCACAACTTAAATTAATTCAGATATACTACCCACTTGATGCAGCATACTCTTCACGAATTAGCACTCTTTTCAACAAATACTAGCCTGTTCTGGTTGAAACACACACTTGCTCACTTTTCAGATTGCTTAATTTGGCCATTATCTCTGCTAAAGTGATGCACACTCCCACCTAGTCCCAGCTCCTGCTGTCCTCGCTCTCCCACTGCCCGCCCACCCATGGCAGTGCACTTGGCATCAGCACTGCCACAGTTACGGTTCTTGCATTGCATCCCCTGCGGGTTCAGCGGCTATGGAATCCATTATGAGTCACTTTGTGTATGTTGGCCTGTGTGTGCACGGATGCATCTAGGTTTGTTACTTCACGTGAATGTACAATGTGTGATTTGCTCAAACTTGTTGGCTTTGCCATTGCTTGTTTCAAGTTTGCAGCCCTCAAAGGAAATGACGTGATCTCTCCATCCATGCAATGCTGATCAGCAGTGAGACTGTTCTGAATGACACCTGTCAGACTTCAGGAAGCATTACATGCTGCAGAGTGGCAGTAGGTTGTCTACGTGGCCACCATATGGTGTCTGACGTGGTTGGGTGCGCTTCACAGAGACCAGGTCCATGGGCTCAAAATAGGACAGGCACTATATTTTTGGACACCTTTTATTCCTTATTCTCTGCACACCCCTACGCGTAGATCTTGATACAGGTGTGTCCATTTTGATGCTGGGACACCAGAGGGCCAAAATGCCCAATTCCGACAAGCATAATCACATCGAAAACACAGACATTCAAGCGTTCTCCCCAAAATAGGCAACAAAAGCCCAGATTCAGAAATGCCAGGACATTTCAAGCCTGCCGTGAGCATGAGGAACGTTTCAGTGGGTTGGTCCTTAGGTGACAGGGAGTTGGGGGTGCAGGGCAGGCTTGTGGTGGTCCAGATGGAGCACTGTGTCCCACCCTCTTTCTGCTGGGCTGGTCGGGGGGCAAGGGCTGATGCTGCAGCCAAAGCTTCCTGCAATTTTACCAGCTGGTAAAATTGGGTCCAGCGTCCAGGTGTGGGATCGAGGAACACTCGTTTTCAGGGACAGCAGAATCCCACCCCGGGATAGCGCTTTATCTAACTTGTAATTAGGCCCTTCTTATCATGAGGGGAGCAAGGAAGGAGGTTGTGTGCATTACTGCATTATGACACCTTTGCATAGCTGAAGACATGTGCAGGATCCAGCCTGACAAATATAACAGACATTGACTCATGGGTCCTTTGAGAGTTGAGATCCAACATTCAATATAATACGTTGAGTTACGGAGGCCATCTCTAGGGTAATGACTATAGTTCTCACCACTCCACTCTCTTACAGAGACTTTACGAATCAGTGATTCATGGAATGTCCTTAAATGGATTACATCACACCTTTCAGACAAGATGCTCACTAGATCGCTACCTTTCCTTAGCTCTAGTCTAAAACTCTCAGATCAGCAGTAGGAGCACCCGCAGGGTCTATGATTGCTCCCCTCCTGGGCAACATCTGCTTTAGGCCACTACCCAACTTTATATCAGCTGCTAAAATGATGCTAATAACAGGCAGATCATTTTAAAGTTTGAAAACTCATCTGATTTTGACTGCTATGACATGGAAAAGTGATTACAGCCAGCTGATGGCCTGGTGGTTCTCAAACACCTAAAGCGAAACACTTCAAAAATTGAGATTCTCAAATACACCAGATGGAAAAATCTTTGTTCTTCATTAGTTTGGTCTCAGGAACTGGGATGCCCACCAGCGTACTCCAATCAAGAAAGGAATTTCGGCGTGACCATGGTCTCCAATCTGTTGCTTATCACACAAGTACATAAAGTAGCTAAGCAATGCCTCTACATGATGAGAGTGCTTATGTGGACTTTCTCATAACTTGGGTTTTCGGAGAAAATCCAAGCCATTATCACACTTTTACTGACCCACCTTGACTACGTCAATGAAATGTATCTTGGAATACACCTACTAATACTTCAGAAACGACAGGAATTTAAAAACGCAGGCACCAACCCTCTGCTCAACCTTCCAGGTAGATCCCACATCACTACAACTCTCATTTCCCCACATTGGCTCCAAGTGGCGAGATGAAAGCAATGTGCATAGCTCACTGAGCAATCCACATGACTGGACCACTCCTCCTTCAAAAATGACTCCATATACATCATAATGTTACACCTCTGTGCTCAAGACATGCACCCTTTTTGTCTGTACTTCCTTTAAAAAACTGACACTCACATGTCCACCACTCAAATTAACACATATTTCCTTATTCTAACCCCCACTAATCCTCTTTGGGTTCCAGAGCAGCGTGCTACTTGCCAAAAAGCACTTTGACGCCTTGTCATGGTTCTTACACTCATGATCTCCCAAATAACACCTTCTAGAATCTTCCCTCTTGCATCCCTCCATTGTCCTATTCAATCCAACTAACAGATTCACACATCCATTGCTCAAATTAGCACATATTTCCTCATACTAACCCACCACAAATCCTTTTTTAGGGTTCCAGAGTAACGTGCTTCTTGCCGAAAAGCACTTCGACACCTCGTCGGGGGTAGTAAGCGCTATATAAATACAATTTCAATTACAACCTCCTTCTACCTCGAAGCAGTCAAACGTGGGACCCAATGCTGGCTTTAATAAAAAGATTTGACAGCCATCTCAACCACAGAAAAGCTTGGAGAACCTGGCTCTTCCCAACATTATAGACACGGACTAGACCCAGAATTTAAATTATGTCAGTAAAGTAGTAAGTACACATGTGCAGCTGCATCTCTCCTCACACTCTCTGCATCACTAAATGCTTAAGTTCTGCGGCGCATGCTGCAGCACATTTGGAGTATGTTTCGGAACCTTATGCATTCCAACCTATGTCTGGCATGTTGGACAACATATATTCTACCGCCTTTCGATCATTTGTCCCAAACAGGGAGACCAGGTATCAATCAGAGCATTCACCAGGAGTATGAAGCGCTGTATAAATGTGACAACAAAGTACAATGCAACCCCCCACCAGGAGTATTGAAACTACCTTAGAAGTCACATTTGACATATTTTGCCTTTACTGGTGGTCACTTCGGGTATAATGTTTCCTGTTCCGGAGGCTCCATCTGCAGCCGTGTGTTCACTCGAGGGTACCACATATCGAGCGTTGTGTCAAGTTCCAGAACAGTATTGTTAAATATTTTACAGTTCTGGTGGCCTCATCTGCCCAGTTCCTAGGGCTTTGTGTTCCATTCTGGATGTCCCGGATCCTGCAGGGACATAAAACAGGCTCAGGCACCATACTAAAAGTGACTCCTAATAGAGAATCAGACAGCTAAAAAGTGCACCACATTTGCAAATCAGGGCAGTTTTGAACTTGTGAAGAAACACGGTATAAATGTTTGTGATATCAGTGAAATCAACAGTAAAAACCGACCCACCAGACTATAAGACAGGGCAGGCCCACAAAGAGCCGAAAAGCACCATCCACACACTGTCCTGTCAGACCATCCCTTCTGGCAGTGCCAGTGCCAGATAGCCCAGTATGACAGTCCGACCATGGATGCTAGGTAAGTGACATTAGTTCCAGTTCTGAATGGTGTGACAACTTACCTGCCCCATCTGAAGGGATTGCACTCGTCTAAGGTGTCCTGTCAGAAACATGTCCGACTGCTAGAGCGCTCTACGCTCCGCGTGGGCAGAAGTGAGTTCATGCTTCTGCTTGTGCTCTTGAAACTGTTTTTAAAATATTTGGCCCCTAGAATCAGCTATGAAATGGATAAAGATTATTGCATTCAATTGAAGCATTATAAAGCTTTCGCAGAAAATATGGAATTTAAAACTTATGCTCCCTATTTATGATTTCAACTAGAGCACAATGAGGGCACTGTATCCTGATTTTACGTTTGGGTATGCTCCCATTAGCAACATACTTAGCCAGTTGGGACGGTACAAATAACTCTAATGGCATATGTGAATTGTGCAAAGGTGGTCGACAAGATTTGCTTCACGTTTTATTAATCTGTCCTAATGCGAGTATGGTAGAGGCTCGACGACGATATATAACTCCAATTCAACTAAAGTATAATGCTATTTTAGCTCATGATTTAATTATGTTGTGTAACTCTCCAGTCAATGAATTTGTATGCCATAACTTGTTTAAGTTTTTGAAAAGTTTCTTGAAGCTGTTCTAAAGGTGAAGCGCACAATCTTAACATTTGTATTTTTTTATTTTATTGAATGTTGTATAAGTAGACGATAAAACATTATTAATTTTCCATTCTATTGTGTGTCTTAAAAGTTTTACTGTTTTAATTATTTTAACTCAATAATAATAATTTTATATCTGTATTTGATGATCTCAGTTGAGGTCTGAACCAAAAAATTACTCTGGCGGACTATCCCTTACCGTGGTCATTCATAACGGTGATAGGTCCTCCAGGGGGCAGTCATGAAACCTACAGGGGGCTTAAGCAGCTTTGACGGGAAGGGAAGTGAGGCAACGGAACCAGGAGCAGTAGGAGTGGCCATCACACAAACCATCGTGGTTGCCTATTGGAAATCTCAAGCCGCTCCGCGTTCTAAGTGCGAAACAGGCAGAACCATAATTAGGGTAAAGGAAAGGTGGGGGGCACAGGGAGTGGAAAAAGGAATACTTGGATAAGGACATAAATGAAGAAATTAAAGTACAGTGGCGTACACTATAGGCACAGAAAGAGCACCGGCCATCAGAAGGACTCACTGGACATGGGTTCTCCGCTGCCTAATAGAACCAGAATCATAAATTCATAACAGGTGAAGAACTAAGGAGCCACCTTCCATGATGAAGCAACTATATAGGTATACATTTCAGAAATAGCATATGGGTTATTGAAGATTTGAAGTGTGGGTTTCCATAAGAAAAGGTGTTTGATGGTTCTTCATTGTGAGATGGTAGTGTGCGGAGATACAGCAGCCAGTGGGAAGGTGGGGGTATGAATGTGAAACCAACTAGGGCTTGACAACTGCTAAGTGCTGAGGGGTTAACAGAATGAACACAAACAGCTGGAATGGCCATCAAGAGCCTTTCTGAGACAATGAGATAGAAAATAGGTTTTGAGGGATGGGGGCAGCCGATGGGAGGGAGTTCTCCCCCTTGCCCCCCCCGGGGTAATTAGGAGAATGGTTCAGCCCAGGCTACAGATAGGCTATATTTGGGCTTCCCCACTCTTGGGTTATAGCCCAATATATATAGGCAGCCATTTGGTGGCTGTCGACCTCGCCCTCTATTGAGAGTTTTTCTCCTGCTGCTGTTGCGGGTGATAAGTGTCTCCTGTTCCAACACTGCTGGCAGTCTTCTTGTTGTGAAGCATAAGTTTGCCCAAAAGAGAACCAGCGTGCTATGCTTACAAACAGTTGCACTGCCGAGCAATCTTTTTTCTGATGCCTGGATAAATTATGAGGCTTGTCACTTCATGTTCTAGGGCTTATTTTAGAGCCACAGTGCATTAATTTCGACCATGTGGCAGACCGCCATGTCGAAACAAAAAAAAGGTGTCACTACAGCTGAGCGGATTGTCTGAGCGAGGGCTCCAACCGCAACTCACTGGCCCAACCTTAATAAACAAGTCACATCTAAGTCCACTCCATACAAGAAAAAGAGACCTTGGTACTATTTCAAAGTGGTAGCATTGGATATAGGAAGATGTATGTATGTATCAATAACTGAAATAAAAATAATTGATTCATAAAAGTAGTGGCCATATTCTTGAAAAACATGTATATTTTACTTTAACCATCACATGTAATTTTAATTCCATAGTACAGGGGCTTCATGACAGGTATTTTTAGTTTTAGTGCATATCACAATAAAATATTATTTTTATTTGTGCAAAGATAAGGTACTATTGGCCTTGAATTAGAGATAGACTAAACAGATTAGAATTCAAAATAAGACAGAATGGCAAGAAACATTTTTTTCCAGTGCAAAGTATTGGCCCACAAGCCCTTGCAATGGAATGCATTTATTTTTAGAAGAATGTGCATATGTGACCAGGAAATAAATGCAGTCACTCACGGTGCAGTGTCCTTCACGGATTCTCAGCCGACCTTTCCAACTGACACCAGTTTGTTCACATGAGCACCTCCAGATCCCTAAAGACCCCTATCGCATGTGGAGCCCCCCAGGGTTCTATACTATCTCCTGTCATCTTCAACTTTTACTTGGAGGACTGTGTGCTGCTGTACTCACTGATAACAGCACCAAGATTCACCAGTATGCCAGCACACACTCTTTTTATGGAGTGAATTGTATGGAGGAAATTATGCTACCAACATTTTTCGCAGAGTGATATTACCACCCTTCTTAAAACCGGGCCCTTGTCTAGGGTGATGGGGATGGAGATATCGTTAGATGCCAGGTGGTTGCTGTTGATGATTAAAGGGGAGGGGGACTAGCCTAGATATAAGGGCCTCTGGCTGGCTCTTTCGCCAGGGGTGGCAAAATAAAATATTGCGAGACGATGGGGAGCATTCCTCCCCCCCCCCATCAGTGGCAGAGTGGGAATCTGACTTAGATTGGTGCCAACAAGCGGAGGAAGTAATATATAAAAGCAGGGGATGCCTGAAGAAGTGGGAAAAGATATGGGGCCCGATGTAGGTAATTTTATTTTACCACTTCTTAAATACCGAATGATACCGAATCGGTATTTAAGAAGTGGTAAAATAGAGGGGGGGGGGATGTAGGTAATACTGAATCGGTAAATAGCGAATCGTTAAGATTCAGTATTTACCGATTCTGTAAATACCGATTCGGTAATGCCCATTGATTCCTATGGGCATTGAAGCCCATAGGAATCAATGTGCATTACCGAATCGGTA
Source organism: Lissotriton vulgaris (assembly GCF_964263255.1). Lineage (NCBI taxonomy): Eukaryota > Metazoa > Chordata > Amphibia > Caudata > Salamandridae > Lissotriton > Lissotriton vulgaris. Next base: position 951,294,015 of record NC_141687.1, on the reverse strand, counting down.
TTTACAGAATCGGTAAATACCGATTCCAGCAAGGGTGCAGGGGGTGTCACTTTGACACCCTATAGCACCCCAAATACAGGCATGTGTGCCATGTGGCACACAGACATGCCCTAAGGGTATGTCTGTCTGTCACATGGCATAGGTGTGCATGCACACATGTGCATGCACACCCGGATTCGGTATTTTACCACCCAATTGGATTGGGTGGTAAAATACTGAATCTGAAAGGCCTGTAGCACTGGAAACAGTGCTACCTACATCAGGAATTTTCCGAATCGGTAAATTACCGATTCGGTATGTTACTGAATCGGTAAATTTACCTAATCGGTAAATGTACCGATTCTGTAAAATATAGCCCCCTACATCTCAATCACCAAATACCGGTCGGTAACAGCGGAATTCGGCCGTTACCGACCGGTATTTGGTGACCTACATCAGGCCCATGGTCTCCATGGCAAAAATATAGAGAACTATGAATCTCCTGGCATGAAACTGGTTGAGCTTCCAGGGTACAATGTAGGCGGGATGCAGTTCATTTCCTACAAAAGTTAGGGCAGCTGAAGAGACTTCCTGGCTGCGTAAGTGTTATGGTACTCTCGTTACTCCGCTATGCAATAATGCTATTGTCAACCTTAACCCAATCTGTATGTGCATTCACGATTTATCCAATGATGTCATGAGTGGTTTAATAAAAAGAATATAAAAAAAACAAGCCCTTGGGCCACCCCAGCAGTCTAAGATGAAGTGACAGGCAGAACAAAACCGATTTCCCATTTTTTGATGGGGTTCAAGCAGACATTTCTATTTTCAGTGCCAGGGCACATGATTGTTGCATCACAGGTCGCACTGTGTGCAAGGAGGATAAGAGTGACCTCACTCTATTCAAAAGAAAAGCTTGTGTGTTCCTAGAGAGATGACAGCATGTCCAGGGGCATACAGAGAGCATTCAGCTCCACATGGTCACGGGAGTTTAAGTATTCCTGATGTAAAAAGTTCATAAAGGACTCATCTGCACGTTACCCTCCGGTCCAAATTCATTATAATCACCAGAAAGATGAACGGAAAAAGTTTACCCAAAATACTTGCAGGTTTCTGTGGCAAACTGGATCCAGAAGAGTAATAAGAAATGGACATTTGTTGTTTAACTTTTTGAGCTTGAGAGGCATGGCTAATACCAACTGGAGCCGAGGCTGAAGGCAGAGCGTGGTTCTTACAGTGCCTGTCAGTGGGTCATAAAGATGTTTGGAATACATGCTCATCCATTCCTTGGCCTCTCTGCAGATCACACAAATCAAGTTCCCCACTGAGTTATCCTGATGTAAGCCAGTGTGTTGAAGAGTGAGGATCCTCTGGACAGAGGACCTGACCCCTGGAGCCACTGTGACAGCAGACAGTTTGAACGCACCCCTGGTAGCTTTTTCTGGGGATGTGTGGTTTGTGCAGAGTTGCTCTTGGTAATCTTCTGCAACCTTGGCCGAGGTGGGGCATAGTCATCACTAGAAGACATAGGGGACCATGCCTTATGTCACTCTCTCTCAGTTCTGGACTTGAGGAGTACACCTGTTCCTGTCCCAAGAGCAGTGCTTAACATGAGCTGGTGGTTTAAGGTGCTCGGCACCGGCACTTAATTATCAACACCGGCACTTATGACACTCTGCCACAAGATGGCACTGTCTGGCTAATTTAGAGATGGCCACAACTACCGTTAATTATGAATTCATTCTATGTTAAAAATTACTATTACTTGCCGCCCAAGCCATTCTTATAGCTTTGGGGGACTGTAATAGTCTGAATTGTCAAACTGTAGAAGTGTGATGGTTAGTAATTGTGTTGTTTCTATCATTGGCAGCATGACAGAGGCAATGTGTGGTGCAAGCTGCAGTGGCCTCTCGAGGAGAACTCTGGCACTTATTTTGATACAAAAAGAGCACTGCCCAAGAGCCTAATCAAGGGTGCAAATGCAGAAGAGACCCTTATGCCATTATGCTATTATGAAGAATAATATTAAGGATTTTTGTCCCTCTAAGTTTCCGTATGGCGGTATAACTTTACCACACCTCATCAGGGCTGGACTGGGAGCGCAAACCGGCCCTGGCAATTGAGTCTGACTGGCTTTGGGGGGAAGGGTGTGGGCCGGGGGTGGGAGGGGAGTTGCGCGTGGAAAACACTGCAGCTGCTTTTGTTACCGGGGGTAGATCTTGCAGCAACTATGCTGCAAAACCGCTCGCTAGCAACAACGCCCCCCCAGGGGTCCAAAACCGGCCCCCACACTGGCGGCCCACTGGGGAAATGCCAGGTGCCCACTACGGATAGTCCAGCCCTGCACCTCATCAAAGTATAAATTTCAACTAACAAATCATACCTATTCTCCCAAAACATGTAGATCTTGACTGGGATTCTTCTTGCCTACCCATCCTTGCTTTACCCAAAGCATAACATCTTGCAAAATGCAGTCTCCTAACAAATCCTACTTCCACATTCCCATGCTGATAACATGCTCTTCTGCATCCCACAAGCCAGCTATGTAGAATTCATCCCACTCATGTATTTTTTTCTTTCACAGGCATGGTATGTGACCTAGGGCCAGATGTGCGACCATTTGATTTTGCGCCTCGCAATTTGCGAAAAAATCAACTGTACAATAGTGTATTTAACACTGTTTACGATTCCCAATAGGGCCGCAAATTGTGAGGCTCATTAAGATTAATGAGCCTCTCACAATTTGCAAGCCTATTGGGAACGACAGGCCCTCCCAGGAATGGTGGCCTGCTGTGCTCAGCAGACCACAAGGTCTGGGACTGTTTTTAAATAAAGCAGTTTAAAAAAAAAAAATGAAGCCCGTTTTCGTTAAAGGTAAAACGGGATGCACTTAAAAAAAAAAAATGAAACTCATGCATTTGTAAACGTGAAAGGGTTCTTTGGGGACACCTTCCCATTTGAGCATGCATTACCACCTACTTGAAGTAGGTGGTAATTGTGAGTGTTTTGCGACCGCAAATGCGGTAGCAAAAACATTAGTACATGGGTTTGAGACTCGCTATTTGGAAAGAAATGCCCCTTCCAAATAGCGAGTCTCTAAACACTTTTTTGCAAGTCACAATTAATTTGCGACTCGCAAAATTGTGTTGGTACATGGCCATGACAATTTTAGCATGCACAAATGGGTCGCTAATCCTGTTTGCGCATGCTAAAATTGTTCGTACATCTGGCCCCTAAAGATCTGCTACTGTGTTTTGAACTACCGGAATATATTGCACAATGTCCCAACCATGGAGATACATTTTGTAAACTCCCTGTGAAAAGAACCTTTTAGAAGGGTTTATGGTCGGATGTTAACACAATGGACATTCGTCACACAAATTCATGGAAATGTTCCAAGTCCCATACACACGCCCATGTCTCTCTTCCAAACATGGAATACCTCTCTTTCGTGAGGGTCAATAAACGAGAGCCAAAAGATGTAACGATTTCTTTGCCATTGGTTTCATTTTGTGTAAATAATGCATTCAAGCGCTTATTACCAGCACCTGTCATAACATAAGTTTCACATTCTGGATTAAAACAATGTTAGAAGGGAGCATTACCAAGACTTTCCTTCGGTGCATCAAATGCTTCTTGAGACTCTAAAGAGCATTTACATTTAGCTTTATGTTTTTTTTAACAATTTTTGATGGCAAATGTCTCTTCTGCACAGTGTATACACATTTCTAATAAAACTTTTTCTTTGCCAAGAAAAGCTCGGACATCATCCATTCCTTTATGGGTTCTTCAGCACTTTCTTGGGTTTAGTGCCTTCTTTTCTGACTTCGTGACTAAAGTATGTGATCTGTTTTCATGTGATCCTGCCTGCACCTACTGAATTCTACTGTGAAACCTTTGCTTTAAAAAATTCTTAGAACTTGTCTTAATTTCTCATCATGTTCGGATCTATTTTTCCCATCAGAAGAATGTCATCTTGGAAGAAAACAATGTTGTTTCTTCAGTGAAAAGAGAGCATTCATAAACCTTTGAAACATCGTTGTCGCAGATGGCAGGCCAAACAGAACTGTGACGAACTGAACACAACCTACTGGTGTGATAAACACACTCAACGTTTTACTCTCTAGATGTCATTGGATTTGATGTTACTCTGCTGTTAATCTATGGTGGAAAAGCAATGTTTTCCTTTAGTAAGTGATAGCAATTACCTAATCTTAGGAAGTGGACATTTGTATACAAGAATGTTCTTGTTTAGTTCTCTCAAGTCCACACACAGTATTACTCTCTCATTGGCAGGATGTTCCACAACTAACGGAGAAACAGATTCTACAAAGTATACAGGTTCTATAATGCCTGATACTTGTAACTTTTTTAACGCCTTTGTTACTTTGTCTGTGATTGAGAACGGAATGTTTCTAACCTTATGCATACTGGGTTTAGCATCAGATTTTAACATATTTTATATAAAAAATCTTTCAGCATAGCAATGCCTCTGGGAAAACATTAAACACCTCTCCAAAACCCTACACCCTGTTATATCTCCTTCGGTCACACTAAGTACTGGTTCAGGACTGTTTGGATCAAGCATGATTACCAAATCACTTTTGTCCATTCAACCTAAAACCAATCAGCTACTTGCAGTTTACACTCTGTTTTCCTATCCCTGAACTCAAAAAAGAGATTCCTGAATCCTAGCATTTCTATTTTGGTTCCTGTAAAACATTTTGCCTTGATATCAGGTTTTACAAGTGCCTACCCAACTTTTCTATAAATAAATCAGCCCAAGGGCGTTGCCAAGGCGGCCATCATGGCGGTGGCTTAAAGTGCGAGTTCCGTCATGAACCAACTTGGTCCTGTCTGCATACTGCTCACCGGCTGCCACATTCTGCGGGAGGATGCCCTGGTGACTCCCAAGGCCCCAAGTGGCTGCTGGGCGTGTGCGGTGCCTCATTTTTCATGGAGCTGGAGGTTGGGCCACCGCACGGCCCAGGAGCCTTCCCTTGGGCGTATAGCTTGTTGTTACTCTGTGGTTTCGACCTGCAGTGTCCTGAAGAAGTACAGACGAATGCTGCTTCCCAGACTTTTACTGTGCTCTATACCCCCCCCCCCCCACAGCAGAGCACAGCGATGCTCCTGCAGACCTCCAATAAATACACCGGGTGGGCCCGCTGCCCGGCACGGTGCAGCACGCTCCCAAACAAGGCCCCTCACAATCCCTCCCCCCTGCACAGCCTTGATCTCCTAACTTGGCCTGAGGTGGCCTTCCTGGGAGGTCAGGCTGGATCAGGCTCCTAGCTCCTGTGGGACTGCGGGATCGGCGCTGCGCTTGGGGGCAGTGAAGGGTGATGTGACTGGGGCCCCCTGGCATGCTGGGGCCACACAATTGCCACAGGAGACATCCACACTGCACAGATCGGTGCAGTGGCCTAGGCCTGGAATCCCCCCCAAAGTCGCAGACTAGAGGCCCAATGAAGACCAGCAGGGCTGACCCTTGCAGAACATGGAGGAGACCTGGCGCCCCGAAAGCTGGTGAAACCCTGATGCATGTGTAGGTGGGGCACAGAGTTAACAAGTCTTCCCATCACGTGCTCAGCAAGCGACACCTGGGAAACTTGGCGGGCCCTGACAGTGTGACCCCAGACTGCAGCTGCGGGGGTCCTTTGGTGAATTGGAGGCCACCCCTTCACCCTTGTTGCACAGACAGGTGCAGTTGCCCCCACTGCACGGACCCCCCGGAGGGGCAGCCTAGTGGTGGTCTGCCCAAGTGGGGTGTGACGGAGCCGGAGGGCTGCAGAACCTGGGCCGCTCAGGGTAGAAAGACACTGGGGCACCGGTTTGTCTCTGATCTGGCAGACCCAGGCCCGACAGACGAGGCACCCTAACTCCTGGTTCCACGCCCATCTGCCCCACCTGCCCCATTTGAGTTTAACACCTGTGTCCTTGGGATCCGGGGAGGCAGCAGGGGTCCTTTTGGTGGATGGCTGGCGGCCCACCGCTGAGACCCAGTGACAACTGACGTGGTCGATTTTCTGCCTGACTCAGTGCATGACCCTTGGAAGGGGTGTGTCCCCTCGCCCACCCGCCCACGACACGCACAAGAGGTGATGATACGTTGCCACCCAGGCGTGGAGAGGTTCCGGATAGCGCCTGAAATATCCTGCTACGCTGGTCCCTCTCCCCGGGACCCTTAGTACTGCGCCCTCCAGATTCTGTCTCCAGGGAAGCCCTTGGCTGTATCATACGAGATCCCTGCTGTGCTCTACCATGCGGAAAAACTAGGCCTCAAGTGCTGCATCAACACATATACCAATAGACTATTACACTACCCGCTCCAGCGGAGCTGCTTCCACCTACCGGGTCTCCCGGATGCTGACAAACCTGGGGCCCCAACCAATGACCTTTCGGTCATTTGCAGGTAATCCAGACTTCCCAAGCAGCAGTGGAAGCCAGAGTCAATGAGGTGAAAATGGACATAGCGATACTTGGTCATTACCTCCTCAATGCCATTGTCAGGATCACGGAGACGGAGTCACGGATCTCCAGAATCGAAGACGCAATCTCAACCCTTAAGTTCCAGGTCTCTACACTCCTGGCCTGCACATCGGAGCTCCATGTATATGCAGAAGATGCGGAAAACCGATCACGACGCAACAATGTCCGCATCATTGGGGTCAGTGGGGGGAGCAGCCCGCAGTAAAGGGCAGACCTCATAGAAACATGGCTCAAATCCTGGATGCCTGAGGGGCGCCTATCCCCCTGGTTTGCATTCAAAAGGGCACATTGCTCTCCGGCCCCAAAGATCCCCCTCCCGGTGCCTTCCCACAACTATCATAGTCCGCATCCTCAACTTCTGAAGCAATGGGCCCTCCTAATTCCACAGAGACAGAGTTGGTCCTACACCTAGCACCCTTCAACCAGAATGAAAATTGGTTTCTCTGTGGCAGCTGGTGTTGACACATCCTGTCTACACATAGGTTCACTCCATATCTCCTTGAAGACTCAATAATGTGGTACTCACTGCTAACTCCACTGTTTTGGTTTCTTTGGGCGATAGATGCTTCTAGGGTAAAAGTGAGGGGAGGGGTGGGAGTTGAGGGGTGAGTTTTGCTCCATAAGTTCTTGTTGATTGTTTACAATTTTTCCTTCTCTCTAGGTACCAGCAATCCTAATAGCATCCCATGTGACTGTGACCCTAAAACCATGTCCAATCTCAGTGTCTCCCAGATACCCACTTTCTAGTTATGTCGCCCCCCCCCCAGGGACCGCCAACAGATACACAGTCGGCCGTGCAAATACACTTGATCCCACCCAATGACCTTCCAGGTATTATCATGGAACCGTAACGGTCTGTTCGACCAGATCAAACGTTCTGCGCTCTTTGCATTTGCACATCGTCACTTGCCGGAGGTCCTTCTCATACAGGAAACTCACCTTCAAGGCGAATGCTGTGCTTTCCTAGTCTGTAAAGGCTTCGACAGGGTTTTCCATGCGGGATATTCATGACGCCAAGAGGGGTCACCATCCTCATGCGACTTTCCTTTTCCCTTGTAATCTTGCGAGTCACTCACGACCACAGGGGTGATTTATAGCACTAGAGGGCACCCTGGAGGGGCAGGTGATCATGCTGCTGTCCATCTATGTGCCACCAACCACTCTGTTGCTCTGCCTTAGAGACCTCTCAACACTTCTTGCCTGCCTGCCACAGGGACTCACTGTGTTGGATGGAGACTTCAACACAGTCCCCACACCTGCCTTGGACAGCACCGGCCTCACTGCCTCCAGGGACCCGGGGACTAAGCTTCTTGTGGACTGGACTTCATCCTGGGGCCTCTGCGAGGAGTGGTGGTCCTGGCACCCTACACTCTGCCAATTCACACATACTTCAGCCGCCCACCACATTCACTTCCGCATTGACCTGATTCTCTTACCGGCTCTGAAATGCCGGGTGCTGAACTCACATTGAAATATTACCCAGAGGGTATCAGCGTGTGGTACCTCCAGGACAGAGCCTTAGCCCAAGCACTGATAAATGGGCTTCAATCCTACTTTCTCAACAATTCCGGAACAGTGACCCGAGTGAGCACACTCTGGTTTGCCAGCAAAGCCACACTGCGCGTGTTTGCGAAACACTTAATCAGGGCACGGGAACGTGAGCACCTCTCCCTCATCACCCAACTAGAAACCTGGGCCCTAAGCCTGGAGCAGTGCCTCCTCTCTGATCCACGGGAAGAGATCACCCGCCAATTACGTCTTGCTGGGAGGACATAGACTTATACTCCATCGAAGCGACCAAACTCATCTGGCCCACAACCTTTATGGCTGGGGCGACAAAAACAGAAAAATGCGTCACTGGCTGGCCTCACACCAGCAAGTTATTAGAATAGTCCCAGAGATCATGGATGAGACAGGCTGTATGAGGCGATCCCTGCCAAGCATTGCCCAGGCTTTCGCCCTCTACTAAGAGAAACTATACTCCATACTGGCCGATAGGAACCCGATAGCAAGTAGTGTTATTCTGGACTCAGCCATTTTCCCAATTCTCTCCAGGGTGGACTCTCAACTGCTTGATGGCCCCATAATGGTGGAGGAGATTGGGGACACCCTTTCAGGTCTGAGCTCTGGGAAAAGCCCCGACCTTGATGGGTAACTTGGAGCACCTGGTGGAAAACTGAGACTTACTTCTCCTTCACCTTACAGCACTGTTTGAGAAGGCATGTCACTTTGGCTCCTTCCCGGGGGATCTACACTCTGCCACCATAGTAGTAATTTCCAAGACGCAACCACTGTCCACAACTTATGGTCACTACAGCCCCATTTCACTACTCAATTGTGAAATTAACATTTTTGCTGCGATATTGGCCAACCGATTAGGAGTTCTACTGACTCGTCCATCCAGACCAGTGCGGCTTTATGTCACAGAGAAGCACAAAGCACTGCCTTCAACCACTCCACGTGTGCCTTGGCCAACGGCACTCCTTACCACAATATCTAGCCTTACTCCTCATTGATTTAGAGAAGGCATTCGACACGATGGATTGGGATTACCTTCAAAAGGTGCTGACTTCCGCATGCCTTGGTCCACACTTTCGGGGCATGGTCAGTGTCCTCTACTCTCACCCCTCAGCTTGTGTGCAAGTGAACAGGGTCCTATTGGACTCCTTCACTGTAAGGCGAAGCACAAGGCAGGGTTTCCACGTCCCCTTTCCTCTTCGCCCTTGTAATGAAATCTCTAGCCCAGCTTATTTGAAGAGACCCGCAATACAAGGGGTGGCTGTGGGGCATCAACCATGAAGATTGCATCCCCCTCTACGTGGACGACGTTCTTCTGTACTTGGCGGACCTAGCAGGGAGTGGCCCTCGATGCCTCCAGCTACTTGAGGCTTTTGAGCAGGCCTCGCCTGAAAATGAACCCCTCCAAATCTGTGCTGGTCCTCCTGGCTCCCTCGAGGGACTGCTTTGACTAGCAGTCATCCATTCCCCTCCGCAGATTGAGCTTCAAGTACCTGGGGGTGTCAGTGACGTTGCACCCAGAACTCACCTGGGCCCTTAACCTGCAACTGCTGCTTAAAAAGGTAAAGGCTGCCCAAACGAAATGGCAAAGCCTCCCCCTTAAATGTAAGGGGCAGTATAGCGCTGTACAAAATGATGTTGCTGCCCCATTTCCTGTACATATTTCAAAACCTGCCTTCCAGGTTTCAAGATCCTGGTTCTGAAGACTGGAAGGGGATGCACAGACCTTTGTATGGCAAAGATAGCGGGCCGACTGGTGCCCACCGATTGCCCATGAGGACCCTTTGATGGTGGTCTGGGCATGTCCAACTTGTACCTCTATCACCTCACATTTCACCTCCTCCTTGTCCATGACTGATTCAATGGGGTGGCCAGATCCTGCCTATAAACTGGAACTTTCCCTCTTGGGTTTCCCTGCCCTGCAGGCATCGCTATTTGTCTCCCCGGTCCCCTCTCATATGCCCATGGTCACACGGGCAGTGTTCTGATCTTGTTGAGCCACCCTGCATCACGTACACTGGGACAGTAAACTTACACAACAAACCCCTCTATGGCACAGCACCTGGCTGAAGGAGGTGGCAGCACTCACTGTCTTTAAAGCACGGGATATCATCGGGATCTCTCAACTAGGAGATGTGTGGTCAGGAACACACATACGTTCCTTCGCAAACCTACAAGAGTCAAATGCCCTCTCCCACATGCAATTCGATAATAATCTCCAGGTCAGACATGCGCTTCATGGCCATATACACGAAACAGAGCTCCTCCCAAAGTTTAGTCCACAAGAGGCCAAAATCCTAATGGGTAACCTGGGTCAAGGGGGAGTTTCCCAAATCTACAGAACCCTCATAATAAACACCTCTAGCTCGTTTAGCCACCTCAAGACCCAATGGGAGGGTTGGGTAGGTCCGTTAGAAGAAAAAGACTGGCGTGATGCCTGATGGCTCCCCAGGAGCTTACTATCTCCTCCAAACTGTGATTGATATAAACATATTACCTCCGCGCAGCATATCTCCCCCCCCTCACGCCTACATAGAGCAGGCCTCCACCCTGACTCCACTTGCCCACGGTGCACAATTACACCGGCAGACTTCTTCCACATGGTATGGTCCTGTGTGAAAATACAAACATACTGGACCACAGTGCAAGAGGTCAGAGTCTCAGAGGGTACGGGAGCACCAGGGCCAAAAAGGCCTTTCTGGGTACAGCCCTTTTCGTTGCAAATCGTCATATTGCGGCAAAATGGCTGAATCCCTCCCCTCCCCACCCCAGTGGCACCGTGGAGTAGATTGGTGTGCCCAACAGTAGACTGTGGTTTTTGAGGCAAGGGGATGTCCTGGGAAATATGGTTGTGTGTGTGGGAAGTAGCTGAGCTTTTGTCTCTCTATTTCAAATTACCACACCTGGGAGACCAATCGTCATTTGTGTGCATGTGCTCTCTCTGCCTTTCATGGCTGCAACATGTAACTGTGATATTATATGGTACACCTGTGCCTTGTTTCCTGATGGCTGTTAAAAAACTATAAAAAATTGTTTATAAAAAAAAACTTCCCACGCGTCTTTATTAACTATCTGCTACGATGTGCAATTTCACCCCACCTAGTATCTTTTTACGAACTGATTTTTTTTGCTTGTTACACCTTACACCTGTAGGACTTATTCTCCTACACTTAAGACACATTCTGTATCTCTATTTTCTTCTGAGTCACTATTGTGATAGTTTTTGCATTTTACTGTGAGTTTCTTTTTTTTCTTACATATGTCTTACAAATGACAGAGAACTCCACAGGCTGAACATCTTGGAATATATGCTGGACAAGCTAGGTGCTCAGTCACATTATGTGGCTCCATTCCTTTGCCTCTTCCATAGTCTTCTTCATTTTTCACCTTTTTGGGTCTATAGTTTGCGCCACTCACACTCTTTCAGGTCCATTGTGATCATCCTTACCTATTGTTATGTAGCCCACACTTCACAATCCTGTGCATCTGCCTTAACTGCTCTAGCACACTGTCTTGGTAATTCTGCTTTTTGAACTAATGTTATCACCTCATTTAAAGGTGTTTCTCCATTGACCAACAGTTTATCCTGAATATTTGGATTATTTGCATGCATGACAATCTACAATGTATTAGATCATCATATAATTACCCTAAACGACAAATTATAGCCAACTTTTTTAAAGCACCCACACACTCTTCTACATTTTCGGGTTTTCCTTGCTTTCTTTGAAAACATGAATATCTATCCACTGCCACACATACTGTTGGAGCTAAAAACGTGTTGACGTCGTCCAGAGCATGTTTAAAAAAATCTCATTTATCAGGTTTCATTATTTTCCTTTCCATCTGCTATTAGATTTGTAATCCTACCGGACACAAACGGTGCAATGAGACTTTTCTTACTCCCTGGTGTCATTTCTTCGTCGTCAAAAGTAGATATATAGCTACAAAAATACTATCTCCACACTTCTCATCTCATGCTAGGTTCATCATGAACAGGCTTGAAACCTTGTGGGGGTGTTACATTTAACGTATTCATGGCATTCAGATCCAAAGTCAAGTAAACTCAATAAAGTACTGAGTCTTGTTATGTGATATTATGCTATTATTTCTTCACAACCGTGAACATGAGTAATTAAAACCTCAACTTGTACCTTTGTTGTTCTATGTATAGTTTAAACTCGTAACAACAGGAGAGGAAGGGAACAGAGTTGGCCCTCCTATCCCCCTCAAGGTAATTCAAAGACAACAACAGGGGAGCGTCAGAAGATTTTGAGAAAAGAGCAAGCATGTAACACCACTCACAGTCTCACTTGACTATGACGGAAACCTCTTAAGATTATTCGGAAGGCCCTCACTCACCAACCTGTTTGGTGACATGCTTCATCATTGGGCCCCACCAGGAGTGGCCAAATGCCACCCTTGTGTGCTGCGACGCCAGGTTACTGCGGAGCTGTTTTTTTTTGTGAAGTGCGGTTGTTGGACTGATTTAAAAATGTGCCAATTGTGTTAAACAATTTTTTTTATGGTTTTGCCAATTGGACATGAGTAAATACAGTGGTGTAGGATAAAGGACCAAAATTAAAAGTCCAGATTTATCCTGTGTTGTTGGTCAACATGTTTCAGCCTCAATGATAGTTGTATATCGGGCATTCGTCAGGACCAGTGAAGTGAGAAAATTGTGATAGTAAACCCCAGTGGTATGGGCACGCTAAGGCCCACCGTAGCCTGGGGTACAAGTGTTAAAAGAAAAATTATCTAAAAACACTGTCTCTAGATTCTGATTAGTTGGAGTGGAACCGAGTTTATTAAAACGTGCTAATTATTCAAGCAACATGGGTCTCAGGAGGGGGGGTGTAAGCAATATGGCACACCGCCCTCAATGCTCGGCACCCATTTGGTACCTAGATGAACCCTCGAATGCCTGGACCCAACCAGGTTGGTGAGTGAGTGCCTTCCGAATAACCTTAAGAGGTTTCCCTCATAGTCAAGTGAGACTGTGAGTGGTGTTACATGCTTGCTCTTTTTCTATGTATAGTTTACCCAGAATAAGAGATTAAGGGCCAGCTGTATCAAGAAAGCATTTTGCAATTCTGAAATAGCGAATTTTACCGATTTTCTATTTTGGAATCGCAAAATGCAATGTATGTAGGAATCGCAAAATATTTAGCAATTCCTTAACATTCCATAATAGCCATTCGCAAATTGTGATTCACTATTAGGGAATGCATTCCCATGGGAATACATTCGCAATTTGCGATTACCAAATTAGTAACCCCAATTTGCAAATGCAAATTCAAGGGTGCTAGGGAGCCTAAGGCCCTTGATGCACACCCAAAAAAGGTAAGTGTGCACATGTGGCGCATCGGCCTGTTTGCGAACGCAAAAAGCCTTGATACATTTGGCCCAAAACGTATACTTGTGAGAGCGTTTTAGATTGTATTAATCTGCCCCACTGTGCTAACATTGGTGAAATGAGGCCCTAAAACCCAATTTCGCTTATGGGTTTGCCTCCAATAAGGCTCCTCACTCTTAACGCTTTAGTGCACATGCGCTACAACGCATGCCATTACAACGCAGTCATTACAACGACCGCATTGTTACATCGCACACCATTACAATGCAAGTCAAAACAACAACTTGCTGTAGAGGGGCAGAACTGCGCCTCTTTTGCTGCCTGCCTTGCTTCTTGTAAGCAACAACTATAAGTACAAAGTGCGTTTTTACACATCGCTTGCAGGTTTTCAAAACATATAAATAAAAGGCATTGTCATTTACAATGCAAATAGCTCAAACTCTCGCAAATGTGAGAGCTGTTGCAATGCAAATGCTTGTTCATATGTGTTATCAATTGCATGACTTCTTTGTAAAAAGTAAAAAGTCATTCGTTTTTGTGTATATTTGTTTTTACCTGTAAAGTACAGTGGTGCAGTAAACCGTGCGTTCTTTTTAAATTAAAATGCCCCTTTTGTGCAGCAAACGGGAGTTGACGACCAAGGCCACTTCGCGGCGCTGACCTGTCAGTGGAAAGGACGGTTATTTAATTTAGTCTCTGTCTATATACCACCGGCACTTCACACGCAAGCCCATTCCGATCTTACTGCATTCCTATTGGCACTACCGGTGGCAACACTCGTGATAGGGGGCGACTTTAACAACATAATTGACGGCAAACTGGATAGATTCCCTGGTAGACCGGAGACACAGGGTGGGCGACGTCTTCTTGGTCTCATAGATGCCCTGGGACTGACGGACAGCTGGAAATTCAGGCACCCGAATGAAACTCGGTTCACTTTCTACTCGGCAGTCCATAGCTGTCTCACACGCATTGATTATATCCTGGCATCGGCAAACGCCCTGCAAGGTATAGAGGAGGTCACTATCCGCCCCAGGGGCATATCGGACCACTCCCCGATACTGTTTAAATATACCCACCACCAGGCCTGTAGAAGACGCATGTTCCCGGTGCATGCTGGCTTCCTCCAGATGGCACCGGTTACTAAGGCCCTCATACGTACTACTAAGCAATTTTTCAAAGAAAACCAGGGCTCGGTGGACTCGCCTAGTATGCTCTGGGAGGCGTATAGGGTGGTCCTCCGGGGTCAGACGATGGCTTCCATCCTAGGTTACAAACGGGAACAGATGGCGGAGTTGGACAGCCTCGAAGCTGAACTAGACATGGCTATCGAAGAGCAGGAGGCCCACCCTTCTCAGGGAGCTGCTCGTAAGGTCCGTTTAAAACAAACAGAAGTTGTGACCCGCCATAGAGAAATAGCGCAACTCAAAATACAGGCCACTAGGCACAGGGTGTACGAACTGGGAGACAAGGCAGGGAAAATGCTAGCCTGGCTAGATAAGAAGGAAAGAGCGAATAAAGTCATTGCACAGCTGATATCCCCTGCGGGCTCCCTAGTCTCTGACCCTGACGGTATAGTTAAACCTTCTGGCCGACCACTATGAACAAATATATGCTCCCCGGGCAACCTATACAGTCACAGAGGCATATGATTATATCAAGGATTTATCGATACCCAAGCTCTCCCCGGAGGCAGCACTCCTGTTGGAGGCGGACATTACCACTGATGAGGTCCAGGCGGCCACTTACGCACTGGCGTCCGGCAAGGCGATGGGGCCAAATGGGTTTCCGGTTGAACTACATAAGAGAACGGTGCAAACGACAGCCCCCTTCTTCCTAAATATGTTATCCCATAGCCAAGAAAAAGGGGAGCTTCCGCGGGATCAGCGGCTGGCCACAATTGTCGCGATCCACAAGCCTGGTAGATCTACAACAGACTGTGCCTCCTATCGTCCAATTTCGCTCATCAACGCGGAACCTAAAATACTGGCCAAACTGCTTGCTCTGCGCCTTACTCCTCATCTAACGTCACTAGTTCATCCGGACCAGTCAGGCTTCATGCCACATCGGAGCACAGCCCTTAACCTCCGGCGGCTTCATGCATTTCTCAGAATCCCAATGATTTTTGTTGAGGACTTCAAATATATTCTAGAAAGCACTATGTACCAGTGGCAGCTCCTCCACTAAGTCGGAAAAGCGTCGCCCCACTGCCATAAAGCAGCAAGTGTTTTATTTTTTTTAAACCCGACCCTCGATCCCCCCTTAACTCTTACGCACTCCACTGCTGCGGCTGCTACGGACAGATCACACGGCCCACAACACACTGAACCAGGGATGGTGACTGCATTAGCTGAAGTTGTGAGTAGAGTAGGCTATCAAGATATAAGGACCTCCATCCAATCGGAATATTCTTGCTTTTCAGTTGCACATAATACTTACAGTAGACTAGACAGTCCCGGCTCCTGGAGGGAGTGCTGCGGGGCGGTGGGGCGGGCTGGGGGAGGGGCAGGGTTAGGGGTAGTAAACTCCGACATACGCGACTGAGACTAGATCACATACTGACATCATAGGAGCTCTGACAGAGAGTTCAAGCAGCCCAAAATCAAGCAAAATTCCTTTCAGATCATTCCCATGTTGATTACACTTGAGGGAGTGTCTGTGCACAGCTGCGTCCCCACTTAGGTGTTGAACATTGACTCTAACATGTATACTGGGAGTTATATCAACTGAAATCAGCACCTATTTAGAGTAAAATTAGTGGGTGACAGGCAACAGATCCAACAAATGGGAGACCAAGACTGTAGTTCTTTGGGGCACATGCTTAATTAAAAAAATTGCAGCACTAACTGCCAGTTGGAGAAGACTCTTACAGCTCAGGAAGGCAACGTGATCCAGTTATGCAGGAGGGAGGTGAAGAGAACCAATAGCTAGATTAGAGGTGATTGACGTAAAAAGGGAATTAGGGAAACCCTGGGGTGCCTTGGGCAAATGTATGTGCAGGTAGGGGCTTCATAGGGCGAGAGTGATAAATCAGGAAGACTTCACGCATTGGGAATAAAATCGAGAGACACCTAGATCCCCTATCCCAGAGCTGATTTGGCCAGATATTACTATGATCTTACCACAAGGCCGTGGCCCAATACATAGCTCAACACTGATTCAGAGGCACATATTGAAGCCTTCCCTTGAAAGACGCCCTTGCCTAGACTAACTGAAGAGTTGCAGAAGGAATTGGAGGCTGAACAGCAGAAAGAAGAACTGGTCAGAGAACTTCAGGAAGCGACAGTTGGCAAAACCCCCGGAAGCAGCATTCTTCTGGATAACTTGTACCACAAATGTAACAAGCTGCTCTCACAAAAACTCTTTGCATTATAACTGGAGGCTTGTACTACAGGGGTGCTCCTGAATACAGTGAGGAAAGCCATTATCATTATAATGCTTTATCCAGGTAGGAACACATAAGACTCTGTGACTTACGACCCTTATCAATGATCAACATGGATACTGAAACAATAAGTACAGTCATGGCCAATAGACTAATTGAAGTTATAGGGATCCCCATCCATTAGGATCAATGTGGATTTATCCCCAGCTGAAGACCCTCTGATATCTTAGAAGCCGGGGCGACTGATGTTCAGGGGCAAAAGAGGCGTTGCCCTGCCACCCTTGAGGAAGAGGCAAGAACAGGGAAAATAACAGAGCAACAGAAAAGATATTATCGCTCTGAGGTGATGTGCTTAATTTCCTGTGTAATCTCTAGTGAACTTTGCAGATGTTGTACTGCAAGTGCCAGTCGGATGAGGGTTTATTCGACCTGAAGGCACATGCTACAGCGGTGACATCACTTGAGAGGGAGTGCTGAATTAGAATGCCATGGTTCCGGTTGCTTTTTTTTTAACACAAACTTTATTGAGTTTTTTCACATGTACATTCAAACAGTTTGCACCTGTGCCGATACATGAATAAACCATTGCAGTTCACCTTTGCGAGCATTTCAGTTTACGTCTTGGCATACAATTGCCAGTCCTCCATAACAGTGCCTACAGTTACATAGCACAATCCTTCCCCTTTACATGTTCACACTTTCTGTGTGAACCACATTCGATCATTTTAAGCGAGCAGTGCATGTTCCTATTAACCTCAATTCAACCACCCTGGATCCCACCTACCTATTGGGAATACATTTGGTATCCGCTCAAACATACAGAGTAGTAAACTATTGTATTTGTGATATGAAAAACCAAAGCAGGCAGCACAATACAGTATACCATATCTCATTCTAGCTAATCACATTAATGATATCTACCTCCCCAACACCATTGGCCCTGCGTCTTATGAGGTCCGCCCAGTAGTATGCTGCGACAGCATAAGTGTCCAGTGACGATACCAATGGCACTTCAGTTATCGAATCATCCGCCAGAGAAACAAAACTTGTTGCACACTTAAGTAAAAGTTCAAGCAATAAACAGATGTCTCAATGGACATAAAGTTCATGTGTCATAGGCGAAGGATTAGACCACCAGTGTTTCGGATCTTCTTTTATTGATCCTAGAAAGCCAGCCGACACGTGTTTCGTCGCAAGAAAACACACTTTTCCGCGACTCCTCAGGGCTGTAGGTCAAAGGTTTATAATCACAGGTCGGAGTGCTGGTGATATTTCCGACCTTGCTCCGCTCGAGACTGGGTTTACAGTATCAGTCGGATTACGACTTGTAGTTTCAATAATGGTCTTTTCCAACTGGTATGTGGAGATTCTTTAGTCAGTAGTACCGCTGAGTATTACGAATCCTCAGGGATAGAGAACTCGGGAGAAGGTCAGGGGCCTTTGGCTACTGACCTTAGTGTGACTACACCCTTAGTGTGCTCACCCCATGTGGGGGAGTGGGAACAATCCCTAATCCTGATTGGAGAGTGCCTGCCTTCTGCAAGATGGCAGGCAATGAAGAGTGGGCTTCACCTCACCTCCCTCACCTGAGGGGTGGGGCTGGCAGAGGTGGGCATACCTTCTGGGCTGTGCTAATTTTTCCCACCTGTCTTCTCACCAAAAGGGAGGGGAGACTAGAACGGGGCCTGCTCCTGATAGCAGGAGAGGCGGGGGTTGTGTTACAAAAGCGGCAAAGCCTTTGAAGCTACCCTGCCATAGATGGCTGTTCCTGGCCTGGGGGAGGTGTGACCACCTCCGCCCAGGAAAGGCTTTGTTTCTGGGCTTAGGGAGCGAAGGCTCCCACCCAGGGGTTCAGAAACATGTCTTGTGGTGGCTGGCTAGTGTGTACCAGTTAGGGTACCCAACAGAGGCTGGTCGCTTTTCAGGGGGCATCTCTAAGAGGCCCTCTGAGTGCATATTTCATTAAATCCAACACTGACATCAGTGTGGATTTAATGTGCTGAGAGGTTTGATACCAAACTTCCCAGTTTTCAGTAAAGCCATTGTGGTGCTGTGGTGTTCGTAATGACAAACTTCCAGCACCATATACTCTTAATGGCATTACTGCACATACAATGTCTAAGAATTGGTCTAGACACTGTAGGGGTACAGGGCTTATGCACCTGTAATCTCACCACTGGTATAGTGCACCCAGCTAGAGGGGTGGCTGACCTATGCCAGGGCAGTGAGTTGTAGGCATGGCACACGGGGATGTGTGCCATGTCGACTCTTCACTTTTCTTTTGTTCTTTTTATTCGGAGGGAAGGAAGAGGTTTATTATACCACTGTTGAAAAATAGGGGTTTCATACAAGTAAAACCTGCCTTAATATATCTACAGCTGATGGAATCCTCTGCTGTTATGTTCGGTGTAGCAAATTTCATTGTAACATCTATCCGTAACAAAAAAGCTAGACATCTAGAGGATACAAATTGTGAGTAAAAGTAAGTCTCAATGACGGAAGAGATTTTAATGATTTAATTGAATAGACAACTGATTAGCAACCCCTGTCTATTAAATGCTTATCTATAGATAGCGTGTATATTTGGTAAGATACTCTGGAAATTTTTGCACTTGATGAACTCTGTGTGTTGTGTTTATAAATTGTATGATATGTAAATATTACTATTTATTTTGTAATTGTGATTTTAAAAATGTAATTGAATAGCATACTTTTATGATTTTAAATAATCGAATAAAGTGGTTTTGAATTGACTCTTCACTTTGTTCAGCACCAAAACACACAGCCTGTAATGGCAGTGTGTGTAAAGGTAAAGGGACTCTAGGGATGGCACAATAAGTGCTGCAGCCCTTAGAGGCCTTCCCTGGCCACAGTGCCCTTGGTACTCATTGTACCTTTTACAAGGGACTTACATGTGGCCAGAGACGCGCCAATTGGGTGTACAAAGTAACAGTTTTGGGAAAGAGCACAGGCACTGGGAACCTGATTGGCACATTAAGTCAATGTGCATCAGAAATCGGACAAAAGTGGGGGGCTTACTGCAACAGAAACCGACCTTCCTACAAAGAGGAACTGAGTTTCAAGACTGGTAGTGTAGTCTGTGTGATTCCCAGATATTTGCACTGTGAATGCGATGGATCCACACCGTTCACCCAGTTCAGGAAAGACCTCAAGACCTGGCACTTCAACTGAACCTCCAGAAAGAAGATTGATCAGCAGCCTCCCCACCCCCAACTCCACCTTCAGCCGCAGCTCCAGCAAGGGCAGCGCTAGGCCCCGTGAATGAGTGGAGCGTTACCAGGCGACCGGGGCGCTGGCCGTGTCATCGGCCACGCCCCTCAAGAAGACGTGCTCCCATTGGCTCCCGCGCCCGTGAGGAGCCGCAACGCCATTAGCTCTCGAGCCCTGTGCTCGTCGGAGGCCCGGAGTCTGCTCAGGACTTCCCTGAAAGGGCTCCGCTGCAACTGGGAGCCCCCAGACCAGCTTCCCTGCCTCCAGGAGCCTTGCGGACATCAGGGGATCTGGCCGCTCCCTCCAGGTGAGAGAGCATCCCGAGGAGAGGAAGCGCTACACACGAAGGAACCACTGCAAGCAACGGGGCTGCTGGGGAGCACATCTAAAGCGGAGTAGCAGCCCCGTGATTACCCAAGGGATAAGAAAGGATTAGGCCAAGCGGCGGGGGCCGTGGTAACCCCCCCTGCTGGCCAGAGCTGACTTTGTGGGCCTAGTTTGCCATCCTCAAGAGGGCCCAACACAGAATATGGCGGAGATGGCCCCAGGGGCTCCTGGGGCCCCAAGCACCTCCTCCCCCTGAAGCACATAGATGGCGGCAATAGGCTTATGGCCAGAATAGGTTGTGCAGTTCCCCAGAACTGGTACTGAGTGTGTCATCTGAAGGGGGCTGGGGCCTATGATGACTGACAGCCGCAGAAGTTAAGTTGTAAGGATTTAGGCAATACATGCATAGGAAATGTTACTGATCTTGAATACGTGCATACATGCATACAAAGTTTTGCCTTTAATGAATGTGTCCCTAAGAAATGTTTTCTAAGTTGACCACCAATATAAGAAATGTTACCTTTTAGTGCCCAGATGTAGTAGGAGTGTCACATGTGGAGACCTGATGTCATAGGAACTGGTTACCCTGTGTAAAGTGAGAACCTTGCGTTACCTACTTTAACCAGAAGTAGATAAAGATACTTGTTTTTACCAATGAACCTGGAGTGGTGTCTCTTTATTGCATTTGCTTTATTGGGTCAGTGTGAGTGTGTGCTGCACAACTACTTAACACATAGCCCCTGGAGTGCCTTCCGGCCTCGCGCCAAGCTGCCGCGTCGGAGTCGGTGGTCCCTGGGACCTTCCGGGTCTAACAGAACCTCATTATGATGCCAGTCAGATGATCGTCTGACCAGCGTTGTAGCGGAAATGGTACCGCCTGACAAGGAGTCGGCGGTCCCCCTACCATTATTTGGATGAGACCGCCTTCACGGCTGTCAGAAAGTGTATTTTTCCTATTTTGGCTTGTACTACGGGACACCAGGAAAAATGCACTTTTCAAACTTTATGCACCATGTGGCAGGCACCACGCAGTGCCTACCAAACGATGCATGGATGTTTAGGGGGCGCCACAGATGCACCACAAAGCCCATAGCGGAGGGCCACACAGGACAGGGGCTCTGCTAGTGTTGCCAAAATCCCCTTTCTGCCAGTCTTTTCATGGGGGAAGAACCAACATGAAAAGGCTGTCAGAACGGTGTATCATTATCCTGACACCATTGACCGAGCAGGCACCGTCTCCATTTTATGGATTACGATCTGGGCCTGAGCCTATCGGTGGTGGAGCGGATTCCCTCCGCAGGCTCTAGTCGGACTGCCTGTATCCTAATATGGCACTCAGACAGATGCCTCAAATGTCAGGTGAACCGCCACTAATGAGCTGTCGGATGCCCTTTCGCAAGACATCATAATGAGTCCCAATGTGACTAAGCAGGACCTGCCTTGTTGTCTGTTCCTGATGACTGCTTAGGAAGGCTGATGACACCTAAGTGCCGAGATATCACACTTCAATGTGTCATTGTTTTGGATACTCATGCTTGGAGCTAGCACTATTTTTACTGCGGTGAAAGCCAGCACCTACCACAAACGCTGCGTCTAAGCTACAACCACAAAATGACATTTGAAAGAGAACCACCCCAAATGAATTCTGAAACTTCAATAGTGTACCTGAAGAGGGGGCGTGGCCAACTGCCAAGCATGGCGGCAGCTTGAAGAGGGAGCTCCCCAAGGCATAACGGCCTGCAGAGACATCCGTTTATCAATCCGTCTCATCGCCCGCCCGAAGTGGCGGTATCGGCTCGGGGACCCGAGCGGCGCTTTCTGATCCGGTCCCGACGGAGATCGGGTCCCGGGAACTGCTCCGTCTTGCATTGACGTGCTGTGGCCTGTGACTGCCTGGCCGCACCAGACTTGCGTACCTGGTGGACCCCGGCGGAAGTTCATCCTGTCCGGCTTGAGCGAGGTGGTGTCAGCCTGCCCCCTTCAGGACACAGAAACGAGGTTTGCTCCGACGCTCCACACTGCTGGCGTAAGCCCCCGGGGGGGCAAGAAGGGCTGCCGCACCAGTACTGCATGCATAGAACAGTGGAATTCAGTGCAGACACCAGCGCAGACGGAGGTGCCCCTGGGATTCGGTCGGCGCCATATTGGGGACAGTAGTCTGTCCAGCACACCACTCGCAACGCAAGGTGGGGCCGATCGCGCCAGGGGCCCTGTCATCCTCCCGCAGAGACATTGATATCCAAGTCCCCACTCAAGGCTAACAGAGGGGCGGGACTGGGCCCCTAGATCCTGGAGCTGTGATCTGCATTAAGGGGAGAACACCCAGGGAGACCGTCCTGAAGGCGCTGGGCACACTGGAGGAAAGCTACGCAGTGGACGTCCCGGCGGGAGGCGCTTCGGCTCATCGGTCAGTGACATCCTAGCGCTGCTAACGTGGGGTACCCTCCTGCTGCACAGGGGGGCCTGACCACCATTAAGCAGGGTGTGCCTTACCAGGAGATCGGTGAGGGGACCTTGGAGCACCGAGTCAAGGCACAGTGAAATAAGCACAGGGGGCCGGGGTGGCTGCGCGGACGGCCGCTCAAGTGAACACCAGTGAGGAGTCATAAGCTGGGAGGAGTGGAGGGGAGGCTAGCGTGGTTACACCGGGACTGACGCACTGACCATCGCGGCGGCTAGGGGGGCTGTGCTCCGCCATCGACTGCAGCACGCCTGGACCCTGTGGGGAACGGAACAGGATCTTAGATCCAGTGAGGCACTCACCCGACTGCACTCCCCCTGACGAACAAAGGAACCACGCAGCTCATTGACGTGTGGTACTGTGGATACCGCTAGAAGCCAGCTACGCGTCCACGAGTACAGCGCCATGACAGGCAAGGGAACTAGGAGTGCGTCGACACAGGCGAAACTCGACAAATTTGCGTATAGCCAGCACGGGCACACTTAGGCTGGTGGGCGAAACTCCACAGGTGCAGCCCCGGATACAGAAGGGTCTAAAAAGGTGACTTTGGAGGACATTATGAAAACCCTCTCTGAGGTACAAACAACAGTGGGCTCCATTTCCTCCGAAGTTACTCTGCTGCGGGCGGACTTTAAGAAAATGTCGGAAAGGGTGTCGCAGGTAGAGGTGGTTACAAAATCGCTCATTGAGGACACTTCAGACCTGCAAATAGCGATGGAGCGAATGGAAAAAGTCACTAAGCAACTACAGGAGAAGCTTGACGATCAGGAAGGGCGCTCCCGGAGAAACAACGTGCGCATCCTTGGCCTGCCGGAATCGGAAGGAAAAGGGGCAATGGATTTGTACGTCGAGGATCTCATTAAAACTAAGCTGCAACCTAAAGGCCTGTCCCACTTCTTCTCCATTGAGAGGGCACACCGGGTGCCTGGCGGGACGCCCAAGCCGGGAGCCACACCGCGGCCTGTGCTGGCTAGACTGTTTAACTTTAGGGACAGGGACGCAATCCTGCAAGCGGCGAGCGTCTCACCGCCTGTCAAAATTCAGAACTCTACTTTGGCCTTCTTCCCGGACTACACGGCGGAGGTGGCCAGGCGCAGGAAGTCATTCACTGAGGTCAAAAAGACGCTTCGTGACAGAGGCCTACCGTACTCGATGCTGTTCCCCGCCAAATTGCGGATTGTCGCCGAAGGGAAAACATGGTTTTTTGATACGCCGGAGGTGGCACAGGAATGGTTGGACGGATGGAGACAGGTGGGCCAACTCCAGCGCCCACACAGGGATCGCCAGAACCATCGCAACGGCAGGCCAGCGGAGCGGCCGTCCAGTAGTCCCTTGAACGAGGAGGGCGCCGCAGGACTGGAATCTGATCTTGAACGGGATCCACTTGATTCAGGACAGCCGGTCCGGGTTTGATTAAATATGCTGCCTGAGGGACAACACACTTGCAGCATTTGGGACTCCGAAGCTGATGGAGCTGAGTAGGGCGGACATTGGCCGGTGCCTGTAGGGGACTCACCAACCCCACGAGCAAGTAAGATAGTTGGGGATGGGATTAAGCACTCTGCCAAGTTGGGGATGAGGGCGGGAGTCAGTCCGTGGAGCAGGGGAGCAGGGAGGGGGTGGGGAGGGGAAGTTGCAATGTTAACGTTCTTGTTCTTAGTCATCACTAATTTCATATGGAACACGGTCCTAACGCAGGCCATACATTTCGGGTACCCTAGCACACGACACTGCGTCTGCGTTACACCCCACTGCCACTCATCAGTCACACTGGTCACGCACCCTAATGGCCCAACAGGGATACGTTGTACCCGCTGAGGGCGCCCGTGCAATGGCTGTAGTGCCCCCCCTGAGACTGCTCACATGGAACGTTAGAGGCCTGGGGGACAAAATTAAAAGAGGTTTGGTCTTGCAGTCCATTAAACGCCATGGGCCTGATTTAGTGATGCTTCAGGAAACACACCTGGCAGGGGGTACGTGCAAAGCGCTTGACAGACGTGGGTATGCCATGGCAGTACACGCAGAATTCACTACGGGCTCCAGGGGCACTGGGATACTCCTTAAAAAGAACTCGTCCTTTATGGTGGAGAGCCGCAGGACGGACGATCAGGGTCGTTTTGCGGCGCTACATGGCCAGTGGGAGGGAAGATCACTCAGTGTGGTATCCGTGTATATCCCCCCGGCACTCCACTCTACGGCATTGCCGGCACTTGGGCAATATCTCCTTGACCTCCCGGAGGGTGATATGATCATTGGGGGAGATTTCAATGCAATAACGGACCCCTCACTGGACACCTTTCCCGTACGAGACCGCCCGAGAGGGACTGCCACACTTCCTGGTTTTATGACCGCAATGGGCCTCACGGATGTGTGGCGTCAGTTAAACCCCACAGCGGCTCAGTACACGCATTACTCCGCTACACATGACAGCCTCTCACGTATAGACTACTTTTTATTTTTAGGGGTGGGACTGGGATTGATAGACAAACTAGAAATTCTGCCCAGAGGCATATCTGATCATTCCCCAGTGTCCCTCCGCCTTACTACCAAAGAGAGGAAGCGCGCTCGAATATATCCGATATACCCCAACTATTTAACGATCCCTGGAATCAGAAAGAAACTCAAATTAGCCACAACACACTATTTTAAAGAAAATGAAGGGACAGGCTCCTCGCCCTCGGTGCTTTGGGAGGCATACAAGACAGTCCTGCGCGGCGCGGCTATAGCGGCGATCACAGGGCATAAACGGGATTCCAGACGTGAACTCGCAGAATTAGAACTGGCACTTCAAAACGCACACAGCGCCCACATGTCAGACACCACCCCAGAAACAACACATTTGCTGCAGCTCCGACAGCAGCAACACCAGGCTCACCTCACAATGACTATTAGGGGGCATCTGGCAAACACCGCACATAGAATATATGACGTGGGTGACAAAGCAGGGAGGATGTTGGCTTGGTTAGACAAGCGGGGCGGCAGTAACAGAGGGATACAAAGACTCTACGCGCATGATGGCCAACTACAGACACACCCTGAACAAATAGTACGCACCCTAGCACGCCACTATCAGGAGATATACACCCCGGTACGGACAGTCACGGCACAGGAGGCGACGGCCTCACTCGAACACATTGCTATCCCCGTGCTTCCGCAAGAAGCACAGCAGGAACTAGACACTGACCTGACGGAGGACGAAATCCAGTTGGCTATACAGGCGTTGCAGTCCGGCAAGGCACTAGGGCCCAATGGGCTACCCATAGAATGGTCCAAGGCAACGGCTTCTGTATTGAGTAAGCCCCTGCTAAATATGTATGCTGAGAGTGTGGAGCGGGCGGAGCTCCCGCTTGACCAGCGCACGGCCACGATCGTAGCTATTCCTAAACCAAGTAAGCCGCTGACTGTATGTACATCATACCGACCCATTTCCTTGCTTAACGTTGAAGCAAAAATCCTAGCGAAGATCCTGGCCAGTCGTTTGACTCAGCACCTACACACCTTGATACACCCCGATCAGTCGGGATTCATGCCACACAGGAGCACGGCACTGAATCTACGGAGGGTCCATGGAGTGCTGGCGCGTGCTCATCTCCTTTCGGAACAAGCAGTGATTCTATCCGTGGACGCCAAAATGGCTTTTGACCTGGTAGAATGGGAATACCTGTTTGCAGTCCTTGGTCGTATGGGCTTTGGACCGAAATATCTTGCATGGGTGAGGTTGCTATACACGTCACCGGTGGCACAGGTGGTTGCAAATGGTCACATTTCACCAACGTTCCCATTGGGGCGCGGGACTAGACAAGGGTGCCCGCTATCGCCCCTACTCTTTGCACTGGTGCTAGAGCCACTGGCCATCCTGCTCAGAGCAACGCCACTGTTCCGGGGCATCACTTGGGAGGAAGGGTGGGGGATAAAGTCTCCCTATATGCAGATGATATGCTGATTTACATGGTTAACCCTAACGAAGGGATCCCCGCCCTGTTGAATCTTTGCGATGAGCATGGAAAATCGTCAGGATACACCCTAAATTGGTCCAAGTCGATAGTGTACGTGCTTAGCGGCCCGGAACCATTACTGCAAGACGAATGCCCCCTGACGTTGGCGACCACCTCCTTTAAATACCTGGGTATTTTCATCACTAATAATGCCGCGGACTTCGATGCCAAAAATCTGATGCCACCTCTGGTCCGCCTCCGTGCGGATGTTAAATACTGGACGACCTTGCCACTGACCCTCCTTGGGCGGGCGGCATTGTATAAAATGATGGCTCTCCCCAGATTTCTCTATGTGCTGGAAAACACCCCTTATATGGTGGCACCACGTTACTTCAAACAAGTCGCTGCACTGGTCTCCAACTTACTGTGGAGCAACGGTCCAGCTCGTATAGCGCATGCAAATTAGTGAAAAGCTGGTATGAAGGGGGGATCGCGCTGCCCAATCTTCAATTGTACTATTGGGCGTCCCAACTTAAGATAATTAATCATTGGATCCACGTCCCACAAAGTGACCCCACATACAAGGCAGACTGGTCGCAGTTGGGAGCGGACGGTATGCTCTCCGTGTTGTATAATTTATCGCAAGTTAAAAATCTGCTCGGTCCGACACATCATACGGCGGCCTTGTGGCATGCAGCACAATCTCGACTGGGTTGGAAGGGGAGAATTACCAGGATGACGCCATTGTGGGACACGAAATCACTGGGAAACTTACGGACATGTAAGGGGTTCGCACAGTGGGACCACATAGGAATTTCCACGGTAGGGGACCTTTGGGACAAAGACACGGTAATTGCATTTCCGCAGCTCCAGCAACAATATGGTCTGGGCCCCACTGAAACATTTAGATATGTACAGATACGACACGCACTACTACAAGCAGTCCCGCCTGACACCACACTCCCAGAGTCATCGTCATTAGAGGATAGACTACTGACGGATTTTATGGAACAGAGGGCAACCTCTCTCACATACAAAAAACTGGTTAACAACCTGACACACCCTACACGGAAACTTAGAGAGAAGTGGGTTGAGGAAATAGGAGAAGTGGAAGAATCAGAATGGAACGAGGCACTTGCATCACCAAGGGAAGTAGGCATCTCGGCTAGGTTCAGGTTAGTGCAACTCAAGATATTACATCGCACTTACTACACCAGAACACTTCTTTACAGAATACAGAGGGCGCCGCACCCCTTCTGCCTCAGAGGTTGCGGGGAGGAGGGAACTCTGTTCCGCACACTATGGGACTGTCCACAGATCCAAGAATTTTGGAAGCAAATTATGCGCACGGTCTCCCAGGCCATTAAACTCTCAATCCTGCCTGAGCCCCGTAAGTGCCTATTGAACATTTGGGACCCTAATGACCTGGACAGATATGGTCTGCTATGGGTCACGTTGGCCGTGACAGTGGCCAAACGAGACATTGCACAAAAGTGGGGTGCCCCGGAATTACCTACGGCGGCTGGTTGGATCAGAAATATGGACCTACTGATGGTAAAGGAAAGGGCGGTCTACGTGCTACGAGCCTGCCCCCGTAAATGGAATAAGGTCTGGACACCCTGGAACAAATACAGGGGAGAACCATGTGAACCCTTACCGGAAGACAACGAATTGGACTCAGAGGAGGAGGAGGATTAGTGAGGGCGGGCATAAGTGGTGAGCTCTTGTTCATGATGAGGTGGCGCATGAATGTAATACTATCTTTACTGCCGTTCTGTTCATGTGCTATGGGTAATGACTGGATTTTTGCAGGTAATACCTACTGATAAGTGATGACACTAGTTGGGTTTTATTGTTTTTTTAGTTAAATTTTGCTAGGAATAGATAACTGTGCTGAAGGTGGACAGAACACAAAGTGAACAATGGGTTTGTTATAATGTGAGCTACAATCTGTACGAAATGGTCACTGACAACACCCATCCATGTCCATGTTAAGACAACACTTGTCCCGTGCCTGAATGTGATTTGATTTTTGCCGTATCACTTGACAATAACCAATGGAAATGTGATAATGACCTTTGAATGTGATATTGTGAATATATTTTCTGCCTTCATGTTAATAAAGATTTTTTTTTAAAAAATAGTGTACCTGAAAAAGGGAGAAAGAGGAGAGGAGGCAGCAATGTATGGAGAATAAGGAGTTTATTCTTATCTCAATTGCATTCCCAGATACGCCTCTTCACAGCTGACTTTCGCTCAAACAGGAGCTGTTCACAACATTCACAGCATTCTAAATGAACTCCCTTGAGTGGTCTATAGAACAAACCATGTGGGTAAAGAAGGAGGGTGAAATTACAGGCGGAGAGAACCAACACTAAACATAACATATCCCTATAGCTATATATCTATAGATAGCCAGTTGAAGACTGCGGCAAAATCCGTGGGTATGTTTGGCCGGCGCACATGCACTTTGCACTTTGAAAGAAAAAGAAAAGTTGGAAAAACTTGCCATTTGGAATCCTCAAGACTGCCATCTTTCTGTCACCCATATCAGATTGGATGGGTTCTTGGAGGAGTGGCAGTATCTGTAAACGAATGCTTGCTGTGTGTGAGTTTGTGCATGCATGCGTGCATGCCAAATACCTACAATTATCATAGAATATTACAACACATCTTCTTATTATACCAATAACAAAGGAAGAGGTGAAATAAATATATAAAATATATATAAATCTTAAATATCTAGGGAAGGAAAGGGAAAAGGGTAAAGCAAAGGCATTATATCAGATAGATAAAATATAGAACATTGTAGAATATATTACAGCATTTGCATGTGCTTAGAAACACCAGTAAGTCAGTATAACAAAAGCATACAGTAGATGAGCATTACTTCATTATATATTCACGTTGCCATGCAGAAGGAGGTACTTTTCTATTAATTAATTTTCTCGGGTCTCCTGATACGTTAACATTGGACTGAGCATCTCCCTGAAGCTCACCTTGGTTGGTGCAAGTGTATAGTCTGTCTATACTCCACACACGCCCATCTTCCATTATCACAACATTTTTCTGTCTTATATAATTTGTAAAATTCGTTTAAATTGTTGCTTGGTTTCACCAGGACCCATTGCCCTTCTTTCCATCTTTGTTGCTTAGTACACCACTTCTTATCATACCTTTCCTTGTACTTCATTTAGTTGTTTAGAATTCTGTGTTTCATTTCATCTTTATTCAGGGGTCAGTTTAGATCCTAGTTTATGACCCCGGATAAGGTAAACGGTGAAACTCCTGTTACACTATTTGGGATGATGTGCCCCAATATGCCTTTCATAGATTGGATAATGGGCTTGGAGGAATCCATGTCCAATTGCAAAGAATCCTTTAACCTTCTATTGGTACGCTCCACTAGACCATTAGCTCTAGGACAATAAAGAGGTGTTATAATGTGTTTGATAGCCAAATTTGATATGAATTCCTTCATTTCTTCACACAGAAACTGAACTCCATTATCTGTAATAATAGTACTACGAATGTCCTCATTAACATATACATCAGAAAAAAGCATGTGAGGGTTTTTGTATTGATGGAATCTACAAACTTTACAGTAATCCATTTAGAAAAATAGTCAAGTAAGTCAATAGTACATTTCTCATAATCCTGACACGTGTACAGGACCTATAATGTCAAGTCCTAATTTGTTCCAATGATTAGTTGGTATAGCGACAAGTTGTAATGGTGCTTTTCTATTGTATTTAGTTTTGTCACTGAGACTGCAATATGTGACAATCTTTAACTCAGTTTTCTGTTAAGGAATCCATATAGGGAAACCAATAATCATCTCTTATTTACGTTTGGTGAGATTTCTCCTGAAATTACATTCATGTGCTATTTCGCATATGCGTTCTCTCATTCTCTCTGGAGAGACAGTCTTTCCTGATCTTAACATGTTTTCACCATCTAAGGATAATTCATCCCTTTTGTTCCAATAAGGCTGTAATTCTTAGGGTAGTTCACTACATTTCCTTGGTCACCCCTTAATGATAATTGCCTTGACTGATTTTAATGTCTTGCCCTCCGATATATGACTTTCCCACTTAGATTTAAAAATGACAGGGATATTAAAATTGCATGTCTGAAAGTTCTAGTTCAGGATCTTCTTCAGTTTTGTCAAGGGGTAGGTGGGATAATAAATCTGCTGCTGAATTTTGTTTGCAGCAGAAACATACTCAATGCTAAAATTAAAACCTTGCAGGTTCAATATCCCTTAGCTTATTCTAGGTGTAGTTTTTTTTTTTACTGATTCTAGGTGTTTTTTTATTATCTTTTTTTAGAAAAGACAGGAATCAGTGGCTGTGGTCTGTCCTTAGCTCAAAAGGCAATCCCCATAAGTAACACTTTAAATGGTCAGTGGCCCTAAAACATGCTAAGTCTTCCTTTTTGGAGGCAGAATAATTAATTTCTGCCTCTTTGAGAGTTCTAGAAGCAAAACCGACGATCTTTTCTTTGCCTTCCATCATCTGAGAAAGAGTGGCCCCTAAGCCTAAGTATGGTGTTTAGTTTTCTAACGAAATTTTCAGTGCATGGGGCTAAGGTAATGGCTTACTTGATCTTATTAAATGTGATGGTATGTTCCGGTATCCACTCAAAGGTTGTACCTTTTTAAAGTAGCACCCTGATAGGTTGGACTAAATGAGAAAAGTTTTTTTTATAAATTTGGTCATGTACTCTGCCAGACCTAAAAACGATTTAACCTCATCTTTTTTAGTAGGGATCGAGACATTCATAACTGTTTCAATCAAATCCAGTTTTGGTTTGATGCCTTCGCTAGATAGGGTGTGACCCACAAATTCTACAGAAGCAAATCCTATTGTGCATTTACTCTTCTTGATGGTAAGACCAGCATCCTTATTTTTTTCTAAAACCCTTCTCAGACTGTGATTGTGTTTTTCTTCACTAGATCTATAAACCCGAATATCATCCTAAAAACAAATCATCTTATCTACCCTAGATCATTTTGCATGATTCTCTGGAATGCCGCAGCTGCAGAGGCTAGCCCGGACAGCATTCGAAAGAAATTATATGTCCTGAAAGGTGTGGTAAAGGCTTTGAATATTTATGGATCTGAATTGAGTGCTGCCTGGTGGCATGCTGAGGAAAGATCTACAACTGTGAAGTACTTTGCATCATGTATCATACTCAGCATCTAATTGATTTTAGTTAAAGGATTGCCTGTCTATCGATATCTTACCATTTAAACTACTTAGATAAACACAAAAGATAAATGTTCTTCCCTTCCTTTATTAAGGTTATTACAATAGGAGCCAACCATTCTGAGCCCTACCCAGCCTTTATAACCCCTTGTTCCTCCAGCCTCTTTAATTCTTCCCTTAAAGGTTCTCTCATCAAGAGGAGAATAGATCTGGTTTTATGTACAACGGGAATCGCATCCGATTTTAATTTAATTTTGTGTAGGTATCTTTTAATATTTCCAATTTTTCAGTGAACATCTCTGTATAATCTTCACATATATCTCTTCCTAGAAGTGATCAATCTACCAGTAGAACTTGCTCTTCAACGTTGAGATCGAATGTTATGCCCAGATCTCCTTGGTGTTTCCAACCTAGCACATTACATCCTTTCTTGGTGACATAACGTGTTCATATTGTGTCTGCCCTTAAATGATATTCATATTCTCACCATTCCTTCTAGTGGAATGGAGTCTCAATTATATCCCCCTGGATGCACGTCGGGACTCTATAGTATGTAATTCTTTTATTTGAAACACTCATGAAATGTTTGACTATTGATCAATGTACATGCTAAGCATGAATCTGCAAAAACCTTGATTTTCTTTCCATCAAATAGTATGTCACAAGAAGAATATTTCACTTATTCGTAATCTTCTTGATGGTGAACCTGAAATATTATTTTATCATTTTCTTTTAAATCATAACCTCAAGTATTAAATTCATGTATGTTTTCCCCTATAGCTGTTACTTTGCACATTTTAGCATAGTACCCAGTTTTATTACATTTTCTTCACCTAACACTTTTAGCAGGATATTTTGGGTAGTTAAGATGGTTTGCATTTCCACATCTGTAACATTTACCTTTATCACTTTTAGATTTGTGCTTTACATGTC
The DNA here is from genome assembly GCF_964263255.1 of Lissotriton vulgaris. Lineage (NCBI taxonomy): Eukaryota > Metazoa > Chordata > Amphibia > Caudata > Salamandridae > Lissotriton > Lissotriton vulgaris. The sequence continues at coordinate 951,261,188 of NC_141687.1, read as the reverse complement.
TTACATCATGAATTTTGCAAACATTATCATTATCAGTGAGAACACTTATCTCTTTATAGTCCTTGTAACCCTCTTTGGTTAACTTAATTTATTTGACACAAATAGCTGTGTGCTCTATACTCTTGGCTAGGTTCATTGCTTCCTCCCTAAGATCAGGGTTTTCTGTTAAAAGTTACTTCGGAACCTTGTGATCATTTGTGCAACAGACCAATTGGTCTTTAATCACAAAATCAGTAAGAGGACCAAAGTCACATGCTGACAACCCTCTTAAAGAAGCAATTTCTGAGGTTATTTTCTCATTCTTACCTTGTGCCTTATTAAAAAATGTGTGTCTCTCAAGAACCACATTTATTTGTTCTTTAAAACGAGCCTCCAATTTTCTTAAAGTATGTTTGAATATATCTTCTTCACCATCTTCATTGTCATCTCTATTGTCATTACTGTTTTGGTCTGATATGTCTTGTGTCTTCATAACATTTCCTCCCTTGTAACTCTAAGTTATGTAATAAAATATGTTGTTTTCTTATTGAGGAGAACTTTTTTCTCCAGCAGCAATGCGATATGAGTGGAAATGTGTTATACATATGTCCAGATATGGAATATCTGGCTCACAAACGTCATTTCGAAATGGTGGTGGCTGACTCATGCTTGCTGCAGCCGTTTTTGCTTAACCTCTAATATGGTTAGGCAGACACTGAAAAGGTAGAAAAAGCAATTAATACACTCTGAAAAATTGGAAAGCAACTCCTAAAATATTATCAGTATCAATATTGCTCATTAGTTACACAGTAAAACAACTGAACCTCTAATAAATCAGTCAACATAAACCTCGCCTTTAAGAAGAAGCCGGGTGGGGTCAATTTTCTAGCACTGTAGAATGGATGGATGGGCATAGATATTGTTCTTCACGTCCTGTACAGATGCGCCACAGAGCCAGGCACAGAAAAGCAGGCTCCACAATGAACGCCCACTCAGCTCCTCAAACCACCAAAGAAAGCTGGACTCTTCGCCTCACACTCACGTCGATGCATGAAATTGCTGAAGTTGATACATTAAATTGCCAAAGGAACAGGCATTCTGCCAAAGAAGCAAACGCTCTAAGGAGTTCTCGCCCTGCACTGAGGTAAGATGTTAGCATGAAGCTCTCACTTGGTTCTGCTGGTTTGAGGTCTGTCACTCAGATGTACTGACAAGCTGCTGGCGGCTCGGTATTGCCTCGTGCTGTTAGCGGTTCAGGTTCATTCTGCACAACCGCCAGGTGAATGCCTGTCACGCAGATTACAGAAGAGCCGGAAGCCTGCTGCACAGATCACAGAAGTCGCTGAGATCACGGCTAAGGGTTGCGTCATACTGTAAGTGCTCAAGAAGGCTGTATAGCACTTCTATGGGGCACTTGCTGGGTGAAAGCTTGTCACGCAGGGCAGCCTAATAGCAGAGTGGGCAACAATACGGCTCAGAGTCAAACTGGCTTTCATGCACCAATTCGGGAAAGCCGGAAGGTTTACAGCTCAGAGAGAAATTCCAAAGCCGAAAATTCAGAGGCTTGAGGCTTTAAGAAAAGATACAGAGAGAACAATAAGGAGAAGGCACACGACATCGCTGCATGATTCACAAAAGCAGGACAGCGATAAGTAAAGACCTCACTGGTGAATGCAGCAGTAGTTAACATTAACTGTCAGCTGATGATATCCTGCCTCATTCAGAGCAAAACTGCCACTTCCGCCTACCACGCAAAGCTATGGTATGGAAGCAGGCAGGCAGGCAGGCAACAGAGTTAGGTTTAATCCCACATCAGCGCAGCATGCAAGAGCAAGTCCTGGGAGGTACAATCCAATAGTGACCTATCTGCTAAGTGAAGATAACTTCCACAGCTGTCAAGACACACAGCTAGGCAAGATCTTCTAAGGATGCCAAGGGGGTGAGGATGCCAGCAGTAGCCTGCACAGCTATCCCATCTAGGGGCAATTGAAAAGGGGAGGAAGAGGGGAGGAGGTAGAGATGTATGGAGAATACGGAGTTTATTCTTATCTCTGTTGAGTTCCCAGATACCCCTCTTCACACTGACTCTCTCACTGACAGGAACTGCTCACAACATTCTAAATGAGCTCCCAAGAGAGTTCCATAGAACAACCCATTTGAGGGGAGCACGAAGTGGAAGATTACAGACGGAAAGAACCAACAGAAAACATAACACGCACACGTATATATATATATATATATATATATATATATATATATATATATATATATATATATATATATATATATATATATATATATCCCTAGAATTATCATACCTAGAATTATCATAGAAAATTATAACAGTATCCACATCCCCTGTCTGCAACATGAGTATAAAGGTGGAACTGTGAAATGATCGATGATCGAGCCATAGGTAACAAGAATGGATATAAATAAACATCTCTGTTTATTCAGTGTCTAATTTCCTACATTATTTGTAATAACGTCAATGAATTAAATATCTGTCCCAGTTTATTGTGTTCTGTGTCTTTGATGTCTACATGTCTTTCTCTTATTTACTGGGAATATTCATACAAATTCCAATGACATCCAGTTCAATTATTTTTAGTTCTACTCTTTCACTCATTGGCTCTGTCAACGGAAAGCTTCCTCTGACTGACTGATGGAGGAAAGGCTGTTAGAGTAAAGAGAATTTACACAGTCTGCCCTCTTTAGAGTAAAACTTGACTGGAAAGCACAGGAGAAAAAAATAATGACAGCCACACCCTGGACGAAAAACTCTTGTGTGTGTGAAGGTCATTTTTTTTTTTTTTAAACAAACTCCAGTTTTTGGGAGATTATTTTTGAAAAGTTTGTCTTGTCTAATGGCACCAGCTCCTCTGCCATCCCGACAGAGTTACCTTCATCTTCCAAACTCTAAATCAAGCCTATAGTTTTTCTTCCTTCTGTCATGAGTTTGGAATGAAGCCTCACAATTATACCACTTTGGTGACATTATGAGGGCTTCATGCAATTGTTTCTATTTTGATAACATCACCCTAAATGTCAGATGGCACCATATCACTGGGATACAACATTTCTAGTTCTGGCCTTTGCCTGTACAAATTAATTGTTTTTGGGTGTTTTATTCCAATTTGTTTACTTTAACTGACCCAGATTTAATAATTACAGAATGCACAGATTTTCTACAGAGATTTTGTACAGAGATGTTGTACATAAGTGAGGTCTTCAGATAACATGGAGTCTTTTTGGTAATCCCATGGGTTTGTCAGTAAGAGCGAGTAAACAGCTTCACCTAGATTTGCAAAAGTTCTAATCATCTTTATCATGAGCCACCTCTGCAGGTAAACTGAGCATTTGTGGAGCATGAGATAGCTCCATAAAGGGCCTTCCAGGACACTGTGTCAAGGCCCATGGTGTGATGGAGTGGCATTCTGTGCCAAATCTCAAAATAACCTGGAAACATTCAAATATTTTGACCTATAGACCCATGAATAAGTCCTTGCATCTAAGCCAGTTTTAGCATTCCGGGCTTCATGTCACAAAACTGCATCGTCTGTGACCACTAAAGTGCTTATCATTATGTAAAAAACCTCTCTTACGAGTTGGGGAAAAAAAATTGTAAAAAGATGGTTGTTGAGTTGCATATTAGAAGGGTCATGTAATGAGTTCTCCCCCACCCCTATTTCCAGTAAGGAAAGACATGTATACCGCAGTCGCCACTGACGAACTGCTCCCCCCCCCCTAAATTGGGGTGGTAACTAATTTGCAAACTGGAGTGGGGTCCTCTTAAGACCACCTGTCCCTTTGAAAATCATGTTGGCAGCCCTAGGGGGAAAACTGCCTTCTCTCCCTGAAGTTTTCAAAAATTGGACTCCTTTAAGGAACACACAACACTTTTTTTCTTTTTTTTTTAAGTTTTCTGTTTTGAAATGCAATTGTAGGGATAGTGGTGTGCTGCCCCTTGCAGGCCAGTCACTATACCTGCGATTACAGACAATTTTATATGGTAACAAATTTTCATCTGCCTAATGAACATTATTTATGAAGGCTGTTCTGCAAGTCCCTGCAATTCAGTATGTTATGAACCGACCAAATAGTACATAGGTGGTTTGCAAAATACTAATTAATTTTCGAAAAGTCTGTGCACACTTTGCGTCCACTTTTTGAAAAAAATAATAACATTTCAGGACCCTAACTGGCATAAGGAGATTGATGCAAATTGCATTCACTTTTTGTTTGCAGTTCCCCCTGGTGGTGATTCTTGTAGTCTGCATAAGGCCCAATAATACAACATTTAAGCAGCAGCCGGGTAAATAGTGTTTTCTTTTTCATGGATGGGTGCTGGCAATGCTGTGGATACTGCCTGCTATAATGAGCTTTATTTTTACTTTGCAAAGCCAACGGCCAAACAATACATTATTTTTGCTATTTAACCAACAGTCAGGTAAATAATCACGTTTATTTGCTGATTGTATGACAGCTTGTCAAATTGTACATAATTTCTACTTTTTTGCTAGCAGCTGGGTAATGAGTGAAGTTTCTTTGCTGTTTGCTTGACCACTGACCAGTGAGTACCAAATGTCTGTTAGTGAGCCACAGACCAGTTTAATAATAAGTTCCATTGCTATTTGCATGGCAGTCGAGATAATAGTACATAACCTCTGCTGTATAACCAGCTGCTGGATGGATAGTGTAGTTTCCTTTTTTTTGCACGATTGCTGGCCAAACAGTGCAGAATCTCTTGTAAAGAATTTCTACTATTTACCTAGTGGACAAATAAATAGGAGAGATAATTCACTATTTACCTGAGAGAGAGAGTTAGAGTGATTTGTGTGCGTGAGAGTGAGAGAGTGTTTGTGTGTGTGTGAGTGAGTGAGAGAGAGAGAGAGAGAGAGAGAGAGAGAGTCTGTGTGGTTTTAATTGTATATTAACTCCTCCTAGGGATGTTCTACTGTGAGCCACAACATTTCTAATTTGATGATTCAATTAGGCTAATTACAGTGTCAACATGTTTTTGTCCGAAGAAAAGCAAGCCGTATAGAATAATAGCGAGGGTGATAATGTGTTTTCTATATAGCGCTTGCTGCCGCAATTCTGCCATTTCACAGAGTAATTCAAAGATACAAGAGCTGCAGGCTGCAGAAATCCAGCGACATGAGCTGAAATGGATTTTTAAGTCTCCCACCTGAGAGAGTGAGAATACGACAGAGACTAATATCCTGCTTCCCCCTTGCCCCAAAAAATCAATAACCCGGCCCAGTGCTAACTGTGCGAAGTGGCTGAACACTACAGCCAGCACTACTGCTATAATTGCCCTGTCAGTGGGAAAAAAGAGGACCGTGGCCCCGGCCGGCTTCTGGGGGACACTGCGGTCCTTGGGGGCCTGGGGGATGATTGGCAGGCCAGTTAATGTGCATGGGGGGTGCGATGATTGACGGCTGTTCTAGCCAATGCCCTGGGCCTCCTCTTCACAGATCGCTGAGGTGAAATGTTCAACCAGAAGGAGAGAGCTTGTCGCCACGGGGGCGATGCGAGACCTTTCACCCCTCTTCTGCGAAATGCCCCCACTGCTGAAACACAGAGAGCTACCGAAACGGGGAAAAAACAATTGTGTTCCAGAGGAAACTGGAAACCGTGAAAATGGCCTGGCAAGCCAGGTGCGCGCATTCTAACACAGCATCTACCTGGAGTGTTTCTGATTCTGGGCAGTCCACCAAGTTGCAACAGGAGAAGAACGCTACCGAGTACCGAAGGGTCCACCAAAACAGCAGACAGTCCGCCCACGTTGAAGAAAACAAACCATCAAAATGACCTATGGTGAGTGACGCACATTCTTGCAAAGCTTTCCCAACCCTGAGGGTTTCGGGTTTGTGGAGACTGAAACGGCCATCAAAATGGAAGAATAAAAACCCATCATGTTGACAAACGCATAAACATGCCAGGCTACTACAGCCAGAACTACTGCTACAAGAGGAACAGCTGCCATGCCTAGAAGAAAAACTATTACAATTGACCGTGACTAGAGTGAAGGCTTCCAAACAGGGCCGGTCCTAGAACTTTTGGGGCCCCGGGCGAAAGGGAAGATGTGAGGCCCCTCATATTGGCATGTAACATCACAAAAAGTGACCACAGAAAGTGACATTGCGGGACTATTGATCTTATTTGGCATCACTGAACAGACCTAACGTGGATATCAGTAACAATGACAAAAAGATAAATATACAAATGAAATAAGTCCATATATTTCCAAACTGTATTAAATGGATTACATTTGTCACATTGGATGGAAAAGCTAGTTCCAGGTCTTAGAAAGATGGATGTTTTTTCACTCAATGTTAACTGATCGTTTCCAGATGAGTGCTTGATAGAAATTCCAGTTCTGTCTCATAAAGGGGGGAGATCCTGTTGAGGTAATGAGGGGCGGGATCATTCAAAATATAAAATTACACAAAAGCAAACCTCGCACATTTCTAAAGTCTCCCTTACCATTTTGTGTCATTATGCTGCCACCTTAGGATGACATTAATACTAAGTAATTTCTTTTAACGTACATTTTCTCACTAGTGTACCACACGCACATGCTAAGAGTCGTAGGACAATCTTTTTTGTGTGTTGGCTCTTTACTTGCCAGAATTATGTTGAGTGCAAAAACACAACACATATAATACAAAATTACAAGACACCATTGCGAACAAATTAAGATTGTACATAAATAAAAAAAGACCTAGAACAACCGAGACCACTACTAAATCATACATTGACTTGAAGGTATGCTGCAGATTTAAGTTTTTTTTTTTAAATCAACGTTTTTGATTTGGTGTTAGAAATGCAAGTGGCCGGCTTTAGCACTGGTGGAGCCCTATGCAACAATGTTTGTAAGTGCCCCTAATTACTTCCTCTGCCACGGATTCCCTCACTACCACCCTTTAACAGTGCCCCTAGAGTCTCCATAACCACATTCTCACTGAGATGCATTTAATTTGATTTACAGCGCTACTGATACCAGTGTAGGGTGTCAGAGAAATGTATATCACACACATTATACAGAGACAATCTCTCATAAATGTCTAAATCACTGTATAGGAAATGTTACATAAGATAAAGGACTACAAGGTGTAGGTGTCATCAGACAATCATGTTACTAGGCATTATAGTTTATTAGTGATTGGTCTGGATAAACACAAACTCTGAATTTAGAACGTAATACCATGGTTGGAGGTTCTCTTTAATAGCCAGAATTGAATTCTATCCCAATTAACCCTTTTTGCAACATTAAGATAACCAAAGACTGGGGAAAAACATAATCCTCCAATTTATACCTTGAAGTTTGTATGCAGCTCTTAGATGACAGTTAATAGCTCACTGTTCAATGTTAGGATTTTGACTTATTAACTGACTTATTTACAATATGTGCACTTTGTGATCTGCATGGTACATGATCATTGCGGCAGGCACATTAATCCTCTGCTCTAACTTTCCATGAGTCAAAACTTCCACTAGACTAAACTTCTGATCTCTCTCAAGGAGGAACATTAATCACTGGAGTTATCATGACATTTTTATTGTTGCCGAAAATTGCTGGAGGCCAGGAAGGAGGCAGCAAGTGCTTTTAAAAACATAATCTACTTGCAAAGATGACGCCCCCACCTGAAGTGAGCGCTCAGTGCGATGTCACCGGTCCCACCGCCCTAGAGCCTCCCTGCTCAAGGGTCCTGTGACCTCAATGACTGGGTCACTGACCATCTAGGGCATGGGAACTCACAAACTTTCTCTGGGGGGGGGGCAAATTTACAGTGTGGTTTTTGGCCGAGGGCCGCACCGGTGGGGGCGGGGTCAGAGGGGGAAAGCAAAAAAAAATTGTGACCATGAGGTTTCACACAGGTCCCTGCAGTAGATGCCCTTGTCCACTGAGCCACCAGAGCAGCATACCCACATCTCTTTCTCTCTCTCCCGCTGTCTCCCTTCCTCTGTCTCCCTCCCTCTATCTCCCTCCCTCCCTGTCTCTCTCCCTCCTTGTCTCTCTCCCTCTGTCTTTCTCCCTCCTTATCTCTCTCCTTCCCTCTGTCTCTCTCCCTCTGTCTCTCTCCCTCTGTCTCTCTCCGTCTGTCTCCCTCCCTCTGTCACCCTGCCTCTGTCACCCTGCCTCTGCCCCATCTCATAAAAACAAAAATAGCGCTTCACTGGCAAACTCTTTAAAGTGGCGGGTTTGAATAAAATCAATGTTGCCTCTTTTTTCGATCCACACTGTCTTGCTTTAGTTATTTTTCAATTTTAACCTTTTATTTCTGTCCGTCCCGAGGGAGCACATTTAAAGTGAAAAATGTCAGAAAAAGACAACCTTTCCAGCAAGCATGGTTTTTTTGGTGGGGGGACAAAGAAAGGAAAGAGGGAGTAATGGCTACAGGGCACAAGGAGGGGGCCCCCACACCTGGATCTTGCTCTAGTGCCTAGAGGCCCAGGGAAAGGGGGCCCCCTCCCCTGGGCCTCCAAGCAGTAAAGAAGCATTTCGTAAAACACTACCGTGACAGTTCTACATACATTTTAAATGCACATTCCCATAAAAAAAAAATAGGGGATACAAAAGTAAACACGAGCCAGTTGATCTGGCTGCTCCCTCCTCCCCTCACCCACCTCTCCTTACCTGTGTCTGGCTAGATCTGCTAACAAAGGGGGCCTTCTGTCACCTAGCAACAAAATGCAGAAAGGCAATGGCCTGTACTTAGCAGAGGTGTTGCCTTCCCCTGACACTGTGAGCACGCATAATTGCTCGCCCAGTTGCGGTGCAGTCCCTACTTTGTTTGTCCCTTCCCCCCCCACCCCTGTGCACCCAGGAATGCCATCACACCCTGACAGCAAGGTCAAGACACCTCGCATTTGTAATTTGATTGCGTGGGGCAGGGGGCCCTGGAGGTTAACTGTGAAAGCGTGCCCTTTCACAGTGAATCAGGGGGCCCCCCTGAGCGCGAGGCCCTGGGCAGCTGCCCACACTGCCCATGCCTAGCGCCGGCCCTGCTTCCAAAGCAGGAGCAGAGACCTACTGCGTCACAGAAAACTCAAATCAAAATGGCCTCTCACCAGTTGCACATATTTAAAGCCCTTCGTCACGTCTGTCAATGAGCACAACACCCTAGAACATCTTAAGGAGGATATACCTATTTTCCCATTCATTTCAATTAGTACAGTGCCATACTGATGGTACAAAGCGCTATAGAGAGATTCATAAGATTGAATACAAGATTTACCCACAAGAAGACATCGGCTCCCAAAATGTAACAAGGACTCTAATATTTTTCTGAAAGGAATTTACGGCCATTTAACTGCAAATGCCTCTTTGGCAATAAACGTGAACATTTTTGACTTTCAAATGTTTCTGTAAGTCTAATGAAAGAACACAAACACCTGCATTTGTTACATTTACACAAAATGTATTTCCAAAGCATTGTTACCAGAGATGTGCCTTACACACAGTTATACTGGGTGAAAATATTCTACCAGCAAGTGGCACAATTGCCTACATCATCTTAGCAACAAATAATTTATGATTAAAAAAAGAGCCGTGCTTTTTCGATTCTAGCTGACATTTGCATTATTTTTGGGCAAATAGAAGGTATTGGCCTTATTCGCCCATCAATAGAAATGATCCAGATATTGTCAAGAAGCAGCAGTAGTAGGTCATGAAAAAATATGAATACAAAATGGCAAAGGACAGAAATATGGTAAAAACTGGATTAAATGAGAATAACGTTTACGACCATAGAGGCTTTCGGGTAAAAACAGACATAACATGGTGGATGGGATTAGGGCCGCCTTTAGCGTGGTGGCGCTTGGTGCAGCAATCATTTTTAGCCCTCCCCCACCCCCCATGACTTCCTCATCAGATTCCCTCACTTCTGACCATTAAAAGGGCCCTTCACCTCTCCATAGCCCCTCTTGCATATTTTTCATTTGTTTTAAAGTGCTGGTAAAGAGGTTGGCTTCACTAATCCACTCCCCTATCCATTGACATACCTGTTCTTCGCAGCAGTCGAATTAACCCTCTACGGTACTTTATGAGGAGGCAAAACTGCCACTAGACAAAACTCAGATCTCTCTCTCTATCAGGAACATTAATCATAAGAGCTATCTTGACATTTGTATTGCTGCCTGAAATATGGACACTTGTAAGTTATTGCTAAACATAACATTCCCCCTGATGTCAGTGTCCACCTCCAGGTCAGCGCCCAGTGCAGCCGCAACGGTCACACTGCACTAAAGCCGACCCTGGATGGGATTAACTTGCCGTCAGGAAAGAGGCGTGTCTTGTGGCTAAGTTGTTGGCAGTCTGTACCAGAACCAAGGGGCTCTCACCCAGGCATCCACATTAACCCATTTGTTTAATCCTGGGAAATCACTTGCCCAGTGCTTCAATTCTCCTATCTGCAAAAATGTGGCAAAATAAGCAGTGGCAAAGTCTAAACGGTCTGGTTTTCACTAAACCGCTAAGAAAGCCTGCTGCATAATACAATAAAAAAACTTTCTATATACAGTGCATCTATGATATCAATGTAATGTGTAACGTGTGATGATTAGGAGGTACTTATAGATGCAAAATAGTCTCTCTTGCATTGCAATGTTACACTAAACAGTTAATAGCATGAGGTGAGAGAGTACCTACTACTCAGGGTGGAGTCACAGTCCATTTGTGGAAAATTAATACAGTTTGGTGAACATTATCTACGCCATCTTGCCTTTTTCCGATGCCACACTTTTCGTCATGCACATCCGCCATATTTTAGCCGTTATGAATCACCCTCACGAAAGACCCCCACGCACCGGTCATTCCCACTCTCACATGCCTTGCGCATAAGCAGCAGCCATTTTGAGCACCATGGCCTCCCTGCCCCTCGCTGATAGCCAGCGCGTCTCTCTCTCTCTCTCCTAACCTCGCAAGCATCCCCCGCACGCTGACAACCCCCGCTCTCTCATGCCTTGGGTCATAAACCCCTCTTCAGCGCAGCTCCGCCACAGAATCCCATCCTGTTCCCAGCGCGACACCTCCCTTCATTCCTTTCATGGTCTCAGATCCTTTTGATGCAAACCCCCTTTCCCTGTGTCCCCGTTTGTCTTCCTTGTTCCCAGGCCGCCACCTGGCCCTGCGGATACTGTTTATTACCCCGTACAGTAGGAAGCTTCCCCTCCCCATCAAAAGACCCTCGAGCCGATCAAAGCCCCCACCCTATGAGATCCGATCAACCCCACGCATTCCGTGAATCGGCGGAATGCCCTGCTGCGCGACAATCATCACCTGTTGTGACCGGGGTGGGGAATTCAACTGTAAATGTATGTGGGAACGGGCCTGAAGGGGAGATTCCGAGGATGTTCTTTCGAATATCAAAGTGTTGCGAGAATGTGTTACGTACAATAAAGGTCATAAACCCTAGTATAAGAGGCCAGGCCTCAGAGATGTGGTTAGAGCACCTCGTGACGATACTTGCTGTCTGAATTGATGTGTTCTCCTCCGGAGAGAATAAAATCCTCGTTTCCTGCCTTCCAGTCTCCAGCGCCTGCTTCTTCATTGATTAATATTGGTGGGTCATAGAGGCGACACCGCCGGGCAACATAAAGGGGTCTTTGGTTACTGGTTGTCTTTGAACCCCTTTTAACAATTGGCGTCCCAAGCGTGGGGCCCATCAGCGACTCGTGGATCCAGTGGGAGAGGTCCTGACGACAGAGTGAACGACTGCAACGATCGGAAGGTACCCTGTCCGATAGACCCTCGTCTGACAGCCGATCATCCGAACTTCACTGGTTCCGAACAGACCTCTCTCGAGTGATCTGCGGTCCTGACTGGGAACCATCAGGAGTGCCACGAGGAGTACGAAGAGAAGAGGACGATCGGGCACTGGAAACTGTCCATGCGTTCCGGGTAAGGTCGTGTAAACACGACGAATTGCGAAAGTGATTGATAATTGATGAGAAAATACTAGTATTACTTTTTGTTAATTTATTTGGAGATTCACTGTCTGCAAACGGAGAAACAACAGGCTCTCCCTTTATAAACAGTGAAGGATAGGTACGCATCCGTCGGACCTATCTTTCTCCCCCACTGAACAATTGCCCCTCCCCCATTGATTAACTGTTATAGATTGTTTTCTGGAGATTCTCTGTCTGCAAACAGGGAAGAATAGGTCCCCTCTTTGCAGATAGTGAAAGGGTAGGTGACGCGGACCTTTGCGAGCCTACTTATTCTCCCCATTGACCATATTGATTTTTTATTTTTGACCTAACATTGATTGCTCAAGATTGGTTCATGAGGTATTCACTGCCTGCAAACAACGTAGAATAGAAATATTCTGTCTAGTCTTTGCACACAGTGATAAGATAGGTAGTGCTGACTATTATCCCCATTGTGATCCGTCATGCCTGTCTTCTCCCCACTGGTTAGTAGCCTGTTTAGCCCGGACCGCTTATTAGAGATGAACCATCCGGCTCCGCTGGAAGGCACCCCTAATAAGGACATGTTCATGAAGCATGGATTGATCGCTATAGCCTATAGCGAGCTGTGGCATAAATATACGAAAAGGAATCGAGAAAGTCAGTGGCCACTGATAGGATCCTTCGACCTTGACAAAATAGAAACGGTAGAAATAACCCTTCGTAGGAATGAAACAACACCTATTATGCTCGATAGTCTCGGTATGTGGCGCAAAGAAGCCACACGACGAAAGGAAAGCGATGAAGTCAGAAAGGGTGAAGAGACACGACGGACAACCCTCCAAACGTCTAGTAGGCAAAGGGAAGGGCCAGCGATGGCACAGTTCCGAGGAGTAGACATGAAAAGGGAACGGTGTAAAGGGATGTGCCGACAGGACAACCCCGGGACACAACGACCCGAAAGTAATCCCCCGAAACTATGCACAGGACGAACAGATTTAAAACAAAACCAATGTGCTTTCTGTAGATGTCTCGGGCACTGGAAAGCCCAATGCCCGACTCTACAGAGCATAGGTAAGAACGGAGGGTCGACAGAAAGAACAGGCCGACAGAAAGGGAAGAGGCGCGAGATAAAAACCAATCAGACTAGTGCAGACAGAACAGATAGAACCACCCCGTTTGATTATGCTCGATGGCACAGATTTCGTCAGACCAATTTTAACGACATGTTAGAGTTCTGGGACTGATTGCTCTCTGTTGCTCCCCCACTCTGAAAAACAAACACAATTACAGGCCAGTGTAAACAACCCCCGTTAGAGAAAGGACTCAAGGAAGCCAAGCATCTGTTATATAACTTAGGATTTAATTACGGTAAAGATAACACACAACCAACGGTAAATAGAATAACTAGTAGAACACTCTCTAAAAGCAAACTGTACTAATAGGAGAAATGCAAAACATATTACGCTCACTCCGGAAGTCCTCGAAATGTAACAGTTCGACGGTCCCACCCACCTGAAACACATAGCACGTGTGGGGCGGGGCCTGCCAACAGCCATAGACCAAAAGAGATCGCCGGCGAGAAGGTACAGGAGGCTCCTAAAAGCAGGCAATGAAATGGTCTTCCCATACTACCCTTCCAGGGATGGCGTCCCCCGGGCCACGAGTAGGGAGGGGGCGGATGCAAATGACCCCCTCCCTCGTATCTCCTGGTCCGGCCATCACGAATTCCTCCATCGAACTGATGCAGGGTGGGCAGGGAGGGAGAGGCGACGCGGACGAGCCTCTCCCGCCTCCGCAGGTAGGAGGCTTCCCTGCCCTGGCCCGGCGCCGATGTCCTCCAGCCGGGCGACGGCCATATACCTGCGCAGCACAGAACTTACAATGTCCGACGCACATATATTTTCGCAGCACAGGACATACAATGTCCGACGGGCATACTTGAGCAACACCGGACGTACAATGGTCCCCCAAGAGTCGGAATCAGGGGTGTAGGGTGGTCATCATGTGCACCCCTGATTCAAAGGGACGGCGTGGGATGCGCCGGGAGAGGGAGGCGGCACGGACGAGCCTCCCTCACCTCCCCAGATGAAGGCTCCACTGCTGCACCCTGGCGCCCCGAACCAAAATGTCCTGCTCCAACAGCATGATGTTCTGTCTTTGTCGCCACAAGAAGTTTCTTCCACTCCTGAAAGATACGACGGAGGGCGGCTGCCGCAGGCTCTCAAAAATGGCGTCTGGGCCCTCGGAAGGCGGGTCTAGGCCGCTGGAGTAACTTTGTCCGAAATTTCAACTCGGGCACTTGCCCACCTGGGCGCAAGCCCCCACCATCGACAAACATCCCCTCGACTTTGAAGATTCTAGCAAAGTCCCAAGAGCCCTCGGCCCCTTCAGGCTTCCGGTGGGGAACAGCTGCATTGATCACTAATGAAATAACCACGGCACAGCAACAAGATGGCGGTGCTCTCGTGTCTGCATCAGCTTCCGTCTGAACCACCCAGGAACATTATGGGCTAACGAACTCGAGTAAGTTCCGGCTGAACATCAACATGACCCGGTAAGAAAGACTCTACCTCCCTCCCTCTCTTGATTGACGGTCCACACCACCAGCCCCTCTGTTAGCACAAGTTTTTTTTGAACTGCCGAAAGGGACCCTGGTCCAACCGCCAATCGTCGGAGACATTTTTGCCCCTGAGGCTACTTCCGGACTAAACCGGCCTCGCCCAAAATGGCGCCGGTATCAATAGGAACTAACGGATGCCTCGTGGTGTTCCTTAGCTAATGAAACTAGATGTACTAAGATTTATATACGAACCTTTGCGCACTTGATGAAAAAGGGAGGAGGGTTCGCTTGACGAACATTTGAAAGGGGTCCCGTAAAAATGTTGATTTCAATGAACGATTTATTTTTGATATTTATTGTAACTGGTACATAACGTCGCTTATGATGCACACCCACGGTATACATCTAGGAAATGTGATTACAATGAGCTTGACTGTGTTTCCATTTATGAACTGAAATGCCCCTGATCCCTCATCGCGCAATGAAACGTTTTTAGTTACTTGCAAATAATTAATTAGGCCTTTCTAACATGTTCTTGTGCCGCGAAATAACCCCCCTACTGTATGTGCTTCCATCGTCGACATGTCCGGCCAAAATATGATTGCACTCTCACATTTTACGTACTGAACGATTATGCAAATAAAGGTTTTCCAAACTATGAATAGGCATCACATACTTTTGTAAATGTGGGAATTGGTGGGAGGGCTTTTTCTGTGCGCAACCGTTCTGCTCTTTTTTTAAGGTTATCTGAAAAATGGTTGTTCGGCCCTGGATTGATGATCGAATCAGAGGTATGATACGCTGCCTCCAAAATATGCGACTAAGCTCAGGAACTAACGTATGAAGAAGGACCTCGACTTCTGAGAATGGGTAAAGTAAAGCGGTGTGATTGATAGAATGTTATAAAGGTATGGTGGTCGAAGGTACTAAGGGACAGGGTTGACCGAAGAACTGATATGCCTTAGAACATCACAGCTTTGGGAATGATTTAAGGATCCCGATGGCCAGATACATCTACAAAACCAGGTACCTCGCGCTAGGCACCTCAGATTCCTCTTTTTAGCATTTCCCTACACACGATCCATAATGCCACCCTCGAACCCCCCCATGAACCACCTATCACACTGCCCGCCCTCTTGACTTCAGAAACCAAGACCCTAGGGATTATATCCCGAGGAGATAAGTACGAGTATGTGGTAAGTAAAGGACTTTCGTGCCCGTACATTTGATGTGCTCGAATGTTGTTCCCCCTCCCTTTTCCTCCTTTTTCCCTCTGCAGGTTACATTGGAGTCCCGATTAGGGTATCGTAAAGGATCTGGAGCCACGTCACGCCCGATGCATGAATACGGACTAACGCTGCAAGACGACACAACAAGACGCCCTACTCAATGCGCGACCTTTTTGTACCTGACCTAATGCTCTTCCGTCCCAAAACTGCATGCATTCTACGTCCTAACACAGACCCGAAACGTCTAACGTTGGGTAACGCACTGAATAGCCCAAACAATACACGGTCATTCTCCATGTCACACGTGTACAATTTGGCCTATTGTTACTCTCTCTCTCTCTCTCTCTCTCTCTCTCTCTCTCTCTCTCTCTCTCTCTCTCTTTCACCCCTCCACACTTTCCCTCTTCCTAGCGACTGGCACCTAATTGGCGAACCTGGTGCACCTCCTGATTGGCCCCAAATACCACAAGTATTCGCACAAATTCGTCCTAAATAAAATTGTATCGATACCACGTTACTACCTCTCCTTTTCTGCTAAATATGGATGAAAATTAAATTGGCCAAAAGGAAAGGGACAGGTAAGACGACTAAGGTTCCCTAAATTTGACCCACAGTCAGGGAACTATTTGTCAGTGGCTTCTATGATAAAAAAAAAAAAAAAAATGTCTGTGGTAATGCGACCTTCCCCATTCCAAATTGTCTCCATACCCCAAGCAGTAAGAAATGATCGAGACACCCCCGTCTTCCCAAAATGCCCCCAGTTTGGTATCAGCTGCCCTGAACGAGAATCTGAAAAACGCCCCTTGCTCCAATTCGCTGTGTTCCTAGTTGTTTTCCATAAGATCCCACCCACCCCAAGGATAAGTTTAATAATTATCGCAAGCCCCCCCCCCGAGTTTTTGTAGTAGCCAGGTTGCGAGAATCTATATAGAAAGTTAGAAAGATGTGTGCAAAGTTAAAATTAGATCGAAAACTGAAAGAACTTGTTGCAGTAAACCTTGTTGAAAATAGGATGTTTAGCTAAAAGATAGGACGCATTGATGTAATGGAGAGTCGTTTAGCCTATGTTCATCCCTCAGAAGGATGCCTATCAGACTATGGTGAATAGCACGTTGCACTTTTCCGTAAGATACAAAGCCCTGAAGACCGGCCTAGCCTTGCAAGACTCGTACTAGGGAAATGGGTCTCTACCAGAAGAACTGACATCTACTGTAATAGACGAATGCAATGAATGGGTACCAGACCTCGTACCACGACAAATGAATGTGATAACCAACAAAACGCCAAAGAATTAGCCACAAAGGGAAGTTGTAGGAAATCCAGCAAACCCATCATCAATTGTTTATACGTTGGCTGCAAATCTCAATGTAGCGGATGTTTACCCCAGTTGCTTGGTGTTGGGAGAGAAATAGGTTTATGTAATTGCCTTCTTCTGCAAAATCTCTAAAGACTGTCTTTTCGAACTCATTTAAGGGTACCACTGTCGGAGGAGAAAGAGACTGGATGTGGGAGCACGCGGCCTGACTGCGGATCGTGGAACCTCAGCGACGGAGGCCAAGGCGAGACCACAGCAGTAAGGAGTCGCAGGATGAGGCACTGTTTCAGACAAAGCTAAGGAAAGGGCTGACCTGAAGCCCCTGCTCTATGATCGACGTGTGCCAAAAAGTCCCCGCTCTCTGAACCTGGTTATGGACCCGCCTGTCTCAAATTCTCCGTCCCCCTGATCTGTTCCCGACTTGGCCTTGCTCCATCCCCTCCTCCTCCGACCTACCATAAGGACTGTTCACACACACACCTTTCCACCTGAACTTCCAAGTTCCTCCAAATCCTACTGAGCTATCCAGAGAAGGGTATTCCCTGCGTCAAAAGGGAGGGAGCTCCGACTAAGTAGACCACGAACTATGTTAATCTCAGAACGGTGACCTAGAACTCCACCAAGGGTCGCCCCTAAAGAGAAGATGAACGAAGTATGTGGTTCTACCCGCTGCTGAACGCCTCGATGATGATGGAAGCAACAGGAAATACCCACCACAGAGACTCAAGAAACAAACAGACCCCACAACTCAAAGACAATTGCACTTTTCATCACAATCCTTTTTCTGCCTCCTAATAACTATGCTCTGGGTTACGGAAGAAAATGCACCTGCTCCAAAACCGTAACGCATTTCTCCTATGAGGTCTGGCGAAACAAAACAAAATGTACCCCTGCCCGCAGACCTCCAACGACTCAATCCACACGAACATTCCTGTTGACAGAACGAACTGTAATCCAGGTGCTTAACAGTGCCAACAGAAGACGACAAGGACACTGAGAACTCTGATTTTTATTTTTATTATATCTCATTTCTCTCCCAACCACCATTGGACTGACTATGCTCCCGCCGAGTACAAAAAGGACTTACTTATATGATAACTTACCAGTTCCTATTCCAAATGACTATAAGTATCTATGATCTGTACCCAACGCCCTCGCTACATAATTCTAGTCTGATATTGCAGTACTATGACTTTTTCTGCAACCAACTTAACGATGAACCCACCTACTAGATGATGAGATTTTTCAATGTGATGTTTATAATGTGATGTTTATGTACAGTTCTTTTGCCTAAGTCCCCTCTCCCTTACTTATGACCGCTGCAATAGGTATAGATAGGAAATAGGCCAGCAAGATGTCTTGGAAATGTTAAAGGGAGGACTGTGGAAAATTAATACAGTTTGGTGAACATTATCTACGCCATCTTGCCTTTTTCCGATGCCACACTTTTCGTCATGCACATCCGCCATATTTTAGCCGTTATGAATCACCCTCACGAAAGACCCCCACGCACCGGTCATTCCCACTCTCACATGCCTTGCGCATAAGCAGCAGCCATTTTGAGCACCATGGCCTCCCTGCCCCTCGCTGATAGCCAGCGCGTCTCTCTCTCTCTCTCCTAACCTCGCAAGCATCCCCCGCACGCTGACAACCCCCGCTCTCTCATGCCTTGGGTCATAAACCCCTCTTCAGCGCAGCTCCGCCACAGAATCCCATCCTGTTCCCAGCGCGACACCTCCCTTCATTCCTTTCATGGTCTCAGATCCTTTTGATGCAAACCCCCTTTCCCTGTGTCCCCGTTTGTCTTCCTTGTTCCCAGGCCGCCACCTGGCCCTGCGGATACTGTTTATTACCCCGTACAGTAGGAAGCTTCCCCTCCCCATCAAAAGACCCTCGAGCCGATCAAAGCCCCCACCCTATGAGATCCGATCAACCCCACGCATTCCGTGAATCGGCGGAATGCCCTGCTGCGCGACAATCATCACCTGTTGTGACCGGGGTGGGGAATTCAACTGTAAATGTATGTGGGAACGGGCCTGAAGGGGAGATTCCGAGGATGTTCTTTCGAATATCAAAGTGTTGCGAGAATGTGTTACGTACAATAAAGGTCATAAACCCTAGTATAAGAGGCCAGGCCTCAGAGATGTGGTTAGAGCACCTCGTGACGATACTTGCTGTCTGAATTGATGTGTTCTCCTCCGGAGAGAATAAAATCCTCGTTTCCTGCCTTCCAGTCTCCAGCGCCTGCTTCTTCATTGATTAATATTGGTGGGTCATAGAGGCGACACCGCCGGGCAACATAAAGGGGTCTTTGGTTACTGGTTGTCTTTGAACCCCTTTTAACACATTGAGTAACAATAGGTCTAGACACATCTTCACTCCCAAGCTAGACCTAATCAATTGAAAGACCGGCCTATCTGTCTAGTCTTCAAAATTGACTTGTGTTACTTCATTTAGTCAAAAACAACAATGGCAATACCAAGCCAAGTATTCATAAGTCTGTTGTTTCGACAGAATCTGACTGAACTCGGAACTGGCATGCCTTTTTCAAAATCTTACAATACACTTCCGATATCGGCAAGGATGTTTAGCATCACCTGCCTGAATATAACACTTTGACATGCTTAATGTTTGGGAAACTGGGCTGCCACTAAGGCAACTGTCCCCCAAATGCAGATAGATATTGTGAGCTACATACAAAATCTCGCCTAAATAGAGAATAAATTAGATTTCAAAACTAGAGGTATGTGACCATAGTAAAGATTGTGGGCCTTTTATACCATTGCAGAAAATTGGGATCCAACTTGAATCCACAATACGGGCTAGCGTACCTACAAATAATGAACAGCAAATGTAGTGTTCACACTGATTCACCACACTTCTACATTTTAATAGGACTAGCAAACCCATGTGGCAGATCTGTGTAACCCGCATCAGCCTCAGCCTGGCCACGCCAACCGCAATGAGAACATAATCCAGTCTCTGTAAATAACTAAAACAATATACAATACTCATAAGGCTCCAAATCTGATCATCAAAGAACTTGAATGGAGCCAATAAACCCAGGGGGAAGGCTCCGCACATCTGCATCTGCCTGCTCAAGCCAAACACACGAGAACGTCATCCAAACCCACACAGTAGGCACCACATCAGGTATTTCGGGCGTGATATCAATCAAGGTCCCAAAAAAAATTTGCTTTATTTATTGTTCATTGTTTTTGTTTAATGGTGGTGCAGCTCAATGGTCTCCTCAAAGCACTATCCAAAAACAAAAGAGATAAGAAAAGGACCACCAACCCTGGACCAACTCCCCGCTACTCAGCACATGAACTTCTCTCCCTCAGCCGCGCCTCCCATCCCCCTACTGCGCCAGCACCTCTCATGCGCAGATGTTTGGAGCTTTCTTCTGCGCCACCTGCCATTTCTCCTGCACCTCCACCAACACCTTCTCCATCAACATACACCACGAGGCCCACCCAGGGAACCACTGACCACAAAGAACATCACTCACTCAAACGTCTGCTGCTCAACTCCCGCGTACTAGTAATGCACTTCATTGACTTCCTGGATAACCTCTCCCCTGATGTGCTCTTCCTCATGGAAACCAGGCACAGCCCCGCTACTGTCCCAGGCATAGCCATTGCCACACCCTTTGGCTACGAAATAACCAAGAATGATATAGTCAACAAACCTGTAGGTCACATAGCCATCATTCACTGCAAAAACACCAACTGCACCTCCACCTATGCCGAATACAACTGACTGAAACATCCGACATTCAAGATGAACATTCCTAGCACCTCCACCATAGGTGGTGCACACCCTTACTGACTGCCTGGACCAAGAACAAACTTCTGCCCAGCCCTCTCTCAACTCTTTGCCCCCTGGACGTTAGAATAAAATGCTATCATCCTGCTTAGCGACCTAAACTTTCACCTAGAGGACCTCAGGATCCTGCATTTGGGCTTGATTCAGCAAATCGACTGTCCCACTCACACGGCAGAGACCTCCTCGATCCCATCTCCACCAACGTTCCCAACATCGCATTGGACACCCCAACTCTTCTGACCTGGACATACCCATACCTCATTTTGTGTGAATATAGTACTCAGGCAAATCTATAATGAACACTAGCACATGAACAATGGCATTTGCCAAGGGAAACAATAAAAAGTAATCAAAACAAGTTTTTGCACATTTGATACATTTTAATTAATTAATAAAAAATTATTCAATTATAACAATTTGATACATTCATATACATGCATGATAAAATGTTTCAGCATTGTAACATATGTATAAGTTCAAATGTTTATCAAATACATATTACAATTCAGTTAAAAGATGGTTTCCTGTCTACGCGTTTCGACACAGGTGTGTCTTCCTCAGGACTGTACCATCGTATTTCTGTAAAAACATATTAAAAATATTTACAAATCTATGTATTACAGTGCAAAAAACCGTTTCTGCTTCAAATTATTTTATATATACAAGGCTAGTGTTTCTTGGTTCACAAATTTGATAATACCGCTACGCACTGATACACGAGTTTGTCAAAGAAAATAAAAAGAACATCATTTATACATATATACATATATACATATATCTATATACAAATCCTCAGACACCTATATACATGATTACAACATACCACTGAACACTTAATGTTACTCACTATAGTTTTTTGTCTTAATGCCCTCCCATTGAGGAGTATCTTGCTTTTAAAACAATGCCTACCAAACAAAACGAAAACTTCTGATAGAGGGTGAAAAGAACCATATTAGTGGGAGAGACAGGAAAAACAAGAAATATTGTAAAGAATATTGAGTTCCTCCGCTAGACATGGTATGTCTCACATTAACTAATTCATATGGGTTATTTCGAGTATTGCGAAAAACCACATCAGGTAGTTCGCAAAAGGCTCGCCGTTTTAATTCAGTAACTGCTTACCTAGATGGGCTAGAAATGACAGCTAACGTCATATATGGATGTATGGGGTCAGCAGATTATAGTTCCTGAAAAACGGATAAGGAATATTAAACTCTGTGCAAAAGGGTTCAAAAATTCTCACAGTCAACATAAGAAAACATAGAAGAAAATAGTTGAAATTATGTTGACTGTGAGAATTTTTGAACCCTTTTGCACAGAGTTTAATATTCCTTATCCGTTTTCCAGGAACTATAATCTGCTGACCCCATACATCAATATATGACGTTAGCTGTCATTTCTAGCCCATCTAGGTAAGCAGTTACTGAATTAAAACGGCGAGCCTTTTGCGAACTACCTGATGTGGTTTTTCGCAATACTCGAAATAACCCATATGAATTAGTTAATGTGAGACATACCATGTCTAGCGAAGGAACTCAATATTCTTTACAATATTTCTTGTTTTTCCTGTCTCTCCCACTAATATGGTTCTTTTCACCCTCTATCAGAAGTTTTCGTTTTGTTTGGTAGGCATTGTTTTAAAAGCAAGATACTCCTCAATGGGAGGGCATTAAGACAAAAACTATAGTGAGTAACATTAAGTGTTCAGTGATATGTTGTAATCATGTATATAGGTGTCTGAGGATTTGTATATAGATATATGTATATATGTATATATGTATAAATGATGTTCTTTTTATTTTCTTTGACAAACTCGTGTATCAGTACGTAGCGATATTATCAAATTTGTGAACCAAGAAACACTAGCCTTGTATATATAAAATAATTTGAAGCAGAAACGGTTTTTTGCACTGTAATACATAGATTTGTAAATATTTTTAATATGTTTTTACAGAAATACGATGGTACAGTCCTGAGGAAGACACACCTGTGTCGAAACGCGTAGACAGGAAACCATCTTTTAACTGAATTGTAATATGTATTTGATAAACATTTGAACTTATACATATGTTACAATGCTGAAACATTTTATCATGCATGCATATGAATGTATCAAATTTTTATAATTGAATAATTTTTTATTAATTAATTAAAATGTATCAAATGTGCAAAAACTTGTTTTGATTACTTTTTATTGTTTCCCTTGGCAAATGCAATTGTTCATGTGCTAGTGTTCATTATAGATTTGCCTGAGTACTATATTCACACAAAATGTTTTGCCCTGACTCAGGAAATTAATCCATATCAGGGGGTCCTTGTGTGCTTCACAAAACATACCCATACCTCATACAATTCAACATCCAACTGTCCGAAACAAAAACACATGTTCTGATTTCATTTTTTAAAGTGGCTGCATGCCTGTATATCTTTTCCATTCCCCTTGGTGTCATGAATATAATGTATGTCTCTCCATTACTATCTGTCTGAGTGCCAACATGTAGTTTCAACATTTTCACAGACATTTCATACTTTTCAGCTGGATGTCCATCATCATGGCATATTGGATTTTCATTCAAACTCTCAAATATGTTTCTCCCTTCTTTACGTAAGTTGTGGAGTATAATTCCTTGGTTTCTAGCATGGGAGATATTTTCACATCTAATACCAATGAGATAAAAATCAAATAGTTTTTTGCACCTCTTCCAGGTTAAATGTAGCTCACCTGCTTCTGATAGGAAGGCACGAGGCTGTGACTTGATGGCTGCTGCTGCCAACCTTGCTAGGAAGAAAATAACTAACTGACACAACAATCTAAAATAACTAACTAAAACAAAAAGGTAATATAATTTACTAAGAAATAAGCAAACATAAATTACCATTGACCCTTACAAATGTAAACGTAGCAATTAACTCCTTAAAGTTTACCATGTTCCTCAGAGGCTTTGTATATTTCTCTTATTAAAAAAAAATAAAAAAAGGATGTGACTCAATATGCTTGGAACTTGTCTTATATAATTATAAATATATTTAAATAATCAACTTGTTATAAATGTTTGCAATCTCACCGTACCTCTGTTATATCATGGGTACTTGCAAATATTTTCCCAAAGGCCAAAGGGTTTGGTCTGTGATGTGGCGTGAGCCGCACTGATTAGAGCCGGGTATGTGGGGGGAGCAGTCAGGGATACGGTGGGTGTAGCAGAAGCAAAGGGTGTTGATGTAATCACTGAATAGCACAATGTGAATCCAGAAAACCTTGGATCAGTCCCGGCTTCCCCACTTGACCAAATTGGGTGAACCTAGACAATTGTTTTATTTCCTTTTCCCTCCATTTTCTTCATTATTTTATATCATAGGACCTCAAAATATATGACTTCAAGATGTGCACTGTTCTAAATCCTGTCCTGTGTTTGGTTTAAAAAGCTATAATGTTCTTTATAGCTAATAGGAAACCAAGCTACGCACATGAGAACTGATTTGCATCTTAGGGCCATATGTATCAACATTCCGTTTTGCGATTCCTAAATAGCGATTTTTAAGGAATCGCTATTTAGAAATCTCAAAATGGTATGTATGTAGAAATCAGCTTCTTGTTAGCGATTTCTTAAAATTCCTTAATTGCGATTGGCAAATTGCTAATCGCAATTAAGGAATAATTTCCCATTCATTTCTATGGGCCAGGAGACCCATAGGAATGAAGGGGAAATGTGAGATTAGCAATTAGCTAATCGCAAATTGAGAATATTTTCAAGGGTGCAGGGGTGTCCAAAGGACACCCTGCTGCACCCCTGAAAATGACATGTGTGCACATATGGCGCACATACATGCCCTAAGGGTATGTATGATCGCCACATGGCACCTTTTGTTTGAAAAAAAAATGCTCATTTAAAGGAATTCGCAACTTACCAACTTGAAGTTGGTGGTAATTTGCGATTCCTTAGGGACAATTAGCAATATTTTTTTGCATCATGCATTGCATTTAAGGAATCGCAAATATTGCAATTCCTTAAATGCAATCGCAAAAAAGGAATCGTAAATTGTGCAATTCCTTATTTTGACCCACATTTGCTTAATACATACCATATTGAGGATTCGCATTCGCAAAGGCCGAAATTCTGCGAATGCAAATTTCAATGATATATATGGCCCTTAGTTCACTATTAGCATTGTTGTCAGGGTGGGGAGAAGCCTGAACGTTTCTAAATTCCTGTTTGAAAAGTATCACTTGAAAAGAAATCTCAATGCACTGATATAATCTGATGTACTAAGTGAAACTGTTTTGCATGTTAAAAAAGATACTTTTTGAATTTTGAAGAGAGTTTATCATATTTTTACACTTTTCCTGCTGTAAGATGTATTTTAAAACAAAGGTATTCTGAAAGTTAAGCACAGTAGGGCACCCTAGTTACTTCCTTTCTTTAACCTGTAAAAAAATTAGGCTCGCGCACACCAGTGGACTGCTCACGAGACTACACACCACTCAAAAGTACAAAAGTCTGTTACTGCTGCAATGTCTTTACTGACAGAATAAAAAAATGGAAATCTGACTTCCCTTTGTACCTTCCTTGATATTAGTACTGGCAGTCTGGCAGGTTGTCCGGTCTGCTTCTTGTGCCTGTGCCTCCCCCCTTCCCCCACTGTCGGTTTTCTGGCTTCTCATTGCTTCCAGATCCTAACCACTGAGGTTGGCCATAGGTGCTGACGGATGTTCCTGCCCCAGTGCTGGTCGCTCTTTGCCACGTGGTATGTCCTGCATTCAAGGAAGTCTAGCAAAACAGGTACGTTTCCTTTCTTCAGTTTATTCCTGGGTGATAGGATCAATCACCAAGTGACCACATCTAGTCAGCTCCACCAGCTACAGCGTTCTCCCAACAGCAACCTCCACCTTCGAGTCTAGAATAGAGCCCATGGTAGGCCTGCATCCCCCACCCATGCAACTAAGCTAGGCCACAACACACGTCACAATATGGTCTCTCTCAGATGGTCCTATGTGAACGTGAGAAGGCGTAGATGTGTGGAGCAGAGTGTATAATGGAGAATAAAAGGATTAAAACCATCTCTTGGTGGAACTAAAGGGATCTTTATTCTTGTCCCCAAGGAATAGACTCAAAACTAAGAGGGAGGCAATTCAACCCAATAGTTGGTATCTGTTCAACATGTTTTCTGCTACTCTGTATCCATAAAGAGGGCGTTGAAGCACTCGTGCCAACTTAAGTGCTAAAAAGAAAAAGAAAAGAAGTAGGAAGTACAACCTGTGTTTCCCGGAATTGGAAGATGTGCACCGTTGTCCAAAACCAACAAAATGGCAGAGGACATTGGTAATGAGTGTACAGTAGAAAATTGGTGATCTACATTCTGTTAGACCAGATGACCTGTGATGGATGCATGATGTGCGTAAACAAAAGTGAGCACTGCAAAACACCAGTGACCTGTTATGTCCTGCCATGGGCTGATGCACATCATTCCCATGTTGTGTGGGGCGTCTGCTTCAACTCAAACTTTCAGGTCAGGGGAAAAGTACAGGGCTTTGGCCACAAGACATAGTATAAAGCAAATTGTTCACGAATGTGTTATGAATACATTAAGTATACTTTATTCTATATAACTCCCTGCCCAACACGAGGTGCTAATATAATTCATTAAGCTGTAGGGGGGAACTGCGTGCTTAGAATGAAGGGCTTTCTAGCCAAATAGTGTGTTGGAACTTGCAATCTGAAATGTCAAGCACCCCCATCATGACAATAGCTCTTTCCTGAATGGGTGTAGTCTGTAGCGTCTCACATTGCAAAAAGATGTTTCATTTCCTTAAACACTCAGTAGTCATCGAAAGCCCCATAGTATTGAAGTACCAGTGGTGTTGTGAGGTCAAAAAAGGCCCATATGCTCTGGGTGTCCAGCGGCAGCCCCCCATTAGGGCGGTGGAGAGTCTCCTCCCGACTGCTTCTCCGCCCGTGCAACAAAAGTGAAAAATAAAACAGTAATACAAAGAATTACCGTTTTATTTTCCACTGCTCCCAGCGGGGCATTGCTGCTGACTGGAGCAGGGGACTGGTGCTCGCTCCACCAGTTTACACTGCGCAAGTCACTTCAGTCAGCTGTCTTGCGACTGTCAGCTTGACCTGTGCAGTGTAAACCTCTCCAACTAGCTGTTCAGACAGCTGAGTGGAGAGCAGGGCCAGTAGGAGCGTTGAGGCCGCCCGCTCCAGCCAATCCTGCCGCTGCTCTCATGTTGCTCATCTGCAGCATGAGAGCAGCATCGAGATTTGCAGAAGGGGGTTGCCTGAGGCTCCATAAGGTGCCATCGCGTAAAGAAAGAAGAAATAAGAAAAAGACGGAGGAGAGCAGAACACAGGTAAGTACTTAAAAAAATAGAAGCTTTTTGGTCCCCACTTAGGGGGTCATTACGATCGCGGACGGACTTGAGTCCGTCCGCGACCCAGAGCATGAGGGAACGTCTGCATGGGCTGCGGCGTTCCCTCTGTGCAGATTAGGATGTGACCGCCACCCTGGCGGTCACATCCTCTATTTTAACATTGCCGCGGGTGGAGCTTCAAGCTGCACCCGCAGCAATGTTAAAAAAGCATGCACAGCATTTGCGTGCACAAAGCGGCAGGCACCGCGCGGTGCCTGCTGCATTGTGCACGCAAATGAAGGGGGGTACAATAGGTACTCCCCATGTGCACCCCCC
The DNA here is from genome assembly GCF_964263255.1 of Lissotriton vulgaris. Lineage (NCBI taxonomy): Eukaryota > Metazoa > Chordata > Amphibia > Caudata > Salamandridae > Lissotriton > Lissotriton vulgaris. The sequence goes on along the minus strand of NC_141687.1, from coordinate 951,233,667 downwards.
ACCCCCACTACACCTAGGGGGCCCGCAACGGGCCCCCGCAGTGCAGTTACACATGCTTTTCCACGGCGGAAAAGCCGCCGCGGAAAAGCATGTTCAAAAGCACATCCTAATCTGGTTGACGGTGTCTGAGAGACACCGTCACCATTTTAGTGCTTTTCCGCCGCGGTTGTAAGCCAGCCGCGGCGGAAAAGCTGCGGACCTAAACCATGACCCACCAGCCATTCTAATGTGGCAGTGGGTCCTGGTGGGTCCGCAGAGGATTTTCCGCATCCTCCAGGCCGGCGGTGGCTTCCGCCGGCCCAGAGGATGCGGAAAATCCTCCATCGTAATGACCCCCTTAGTTTGGCTCTAGGTCCCTTCATATCCCTCCAGTGTTGAGGGTCACCGTCCACCACTGTTTTGAACTATGTCTAAACAGCAGTTGCGATACTAATAAAAACAATGAAATAACAAAATCCCAGCCAAAGGTGCTGGAGAGCATGGTGCAATTCATATGCATGCATGCCTGCTCCTCAGTGGTCACCATTTTCTAAGACCTAAAAAACAAAACCCTCCATCCACTTTTCAGAGAAAATCATAACCATCTAAAACAATTGCACCCAAACCAGATTCTGCATACTTCAACTCCCTTGACTCACCTACCAGCCCCACCAGGCACCCAGCTATCCTGCTGGGCAGACGTTTCCACCACGGAAACATCCAACACTATGCAATCCAACAAATTTGGAGCTCCCTTGATTCCCTGTGTTTAATACATCTTCGTTAAAGGACTGGACATCATTTGCATGGCACTCACCTCAATACTCAGTCTCTAGGTCTCAACCAACACCTTCCTAGACACCTGCAAAAATGCCACCATACTACTCCTCCTCAAGAAACCATCTTTCTGACCCGACTACGTCTACCTACAGGTCCAACTCTGTTTCCCCTTACCCAACCAAGGTCCTAGAAAAATAGTCAACACTCACCTCGTTCTCTACCTTGAGACCAACCTCATTCTCTACCCCTCGCAGTTGGGATTCAGAGCCAATCATAGCACAGATATGGCCCTCAAGGCAGCCGTGGATGACATACGCGTCATTACCGACAAGAGAGGCACAGGAACCCTCCTCTTCTTGGCAGCCTTTAACACCAACTCCCAACCTATCCTCATCTAGAGACTCAAAGAGGCTGAAATCAGGGGGCCCACTATTGAATGAATCTGCTCCTTCATCACCAGATGCTCTCACGGTCAGGCTCGTCGCCTTCCAGTCAGACACCACTAAACTGAGCTGTGGAATTCCGCAGGGCTCCATCTTGAGCCCCAACTCTTCAGTGACGACATGACTCTTTTTGCCCAATCGTATTGTCATACAGCCTCAGCATCGTCTCCTATGCAGAATACACGCAAGTCATACTCTTTGTCTCAGAAGACGCACTGATCACACAATAAAACTTCCTAATCTGAATTTCTGACATAGCAGACTGTATAAAAGAAGAAGATGCCTCAAGCTTAACTGCGATACACCTGAAGTGGTACTGTTCGGCAAGCATACCTCTCTATGGACCGGAACCCAGCCTGGTGGCCCGATACCCTAAGGCCCACACCCATCTCAATCAAAGCTGCCTGTAACTTCTGTACTTTAATCGACAGTTGTAATAAATTAGATCATTATATGGGTTGGGTCACTATCCATCTCAATGAATAATCTCGGCTCTTTTCATAGTGAACTTTCAAAGTCATTAAGTTAACTTGAGCTCATCACCTTGATTATTCTCTCTCTATCTCGGTACGGGAGAGAAGCAATTGATCAAGCTGCAGGCTATCCAGAACGCGGCCGCCAGGGTTCTCCTGAGCCTGCCAAAGCGTCACCCCACCTCCCGGGCCATTCGAGAGCTGCACTGGCTGCCAATTAAGCGCAGAGTCCAATTTAAGGCCCTCTGCTTGGCCCACAAAGCCGTTCACAGAAAAGGATCAGATGATCTGGCCAAACTCCTCCCGCGCTATGTGCCCAACCGAACTCTAAGATCGGCCAATCAAGACCTGATCTGCGTGCCTAGAATCCGGAAAGTGCGTTGAGGTGGAAAATCATTTTCTAATCAGGCCTCCAAACTCTGGAACTCATTGCCTGTCGAACTTCGCCCACAAGCCTCCAAACTGAGATTCAGAAAATCCCTGAAAACCTGGCTGTTCTCCCTGCCCTGATCTGTCTCACATCACCTTCTATTCTACAGCGCCAAGACGCCGCGGCATTCGAGCGCTTAATAAAAACTTCAGTCAGTCAGTCAATAAACTGGGATCTAACCACAAATTGAGGCTGACCGCGGTGGAGTGTGGGTCGAATACACCAACCAGGTTCATTCTGGTCAAAGGTTGTATCCTCTGATTTAGGGCCCTTTGGTGGTATTGATACTTCGAATTTTAGACACTTGCAGAACTTAGGTTTAATCATGGCAGGGACGACTCCATCTGTACTGTTATTAAACCCCTCTGATGGTTCTGTGAAGTAAGGGCCATCGGAGGCAGACCTCTAATTCCACATACCTAACTAAAATAGGCGGAATTAGAGGTCATTTTCCACTGTTCGTCACCGCCAGGAAAACCCTGGCAGTAGGGGTAGTGAAAACTGCTAAATGCCCCCCTCATTATGGGAGAGGACTGCCATGCGAGGGGAGCATTTTCTTTTTATGTTCTAAAAGAAATTCTGCGTCAGGATTTTCTTTTTGAAAAGAAAAAAGAAAACAGTTTGGTGCAGTGCTCCATCATGTTGACAGAGTCCTCCTGCACTAAACTTTCAACAGCATTGACAGGAACTGCTGTGAAAACTGTTCCTGCCAATGCATTTGAAATGATCACCAGCTTGGTGGTCTTTTAAAAATGTGGCAGGTGGAGTAGTCTCAGCCTGGTGGACGTTAGGTCCTCCACCAGGCCAACAGAGATTACTCCGCACGCCAAAGTATCAATTGAGCCCTTAGTCTTGTAAGTCTCAATCCACCACTGGAGTCCAATCCTACCCACTTTGGCATTTTTGAGATGGCAAAACATTAAACTTGGGCTCTGAGTGCTAGGGTTGTGTGTGGCAGGTGTACCATGATAATCCTAGTGTCCTCCCACATCTAACACCAAGGGGTCTATTATGATCCGCCCGCCATCGCCCGTGAAATGGGACCGCCAGCTATGTGTGAAGTGGTCCCGCACGTGCTTTTAGGATGTGCCCGCCACACTGGCCGGTGCATTCCGCATTTTTTACATTGAGGCGGGCGGTGCTGTCAGCACCACCCGCTGCAATAAAACAAGCATTTACAATGCAATGGTTTTGCCTTTGTTAAAGTTAGAGCGATTGGCATTGCTCTTGACATTATTTTTATTTATGTTTTTTTTTAACATAAATAAATGGCATTGTCATTTACAATGCCACTAGCTTTATCTCTTGCAAATGACACACACCAACACCCACAGAGAGCCCCCCCAACACACACAAACCCCCCCCACACACACACCCACACAGAGCCCCCCCACACACAGCCACACAAAGCCCCCCACACACACCCACACAGAGCCCCCCCACACACACAACCACACAGAGCCCCCCACACACTGCGAGCCCCACCCCACACACTGTGGGCTCGCTGCGAGCCCCCCCGCAGGCAACAGAGGCACGAAAACAGGGTCACAAGCAAGCAACAGGGTCACAAGCAAGCAACAGGGTCCCAAGCAAGCAACAGGGTCACAAGCAGGCAACAGAGGCACGAAAACAGGGTCCCAAGCAGGCAACAGAGGCACGAAAACAGGGTCCCAAGCAGGCAACAGTGGCACGAAAAGAGGGTCCCAAGCAGGCAACAGAGGCACGAAAACAGGGTCACAAGCAAGCAACAGGGTCACAAGCAAGCAACAGGGTCCCAAGCAAGCAACAGGGGCACGTAAAGAGGGCCACAAGCAGGCAACAGAGGCACGTAAACAGGGCCACAAGCAGGCAACAGAGGCACGTAAACAGGGTCACAAGCAGGCAACAGAGGCACGAAAACAGGGTCACAAGCAGGCAACAGAGGCACAAAAACAGCGTCACAAGCAGGCAACAGAGGCACAAAAACAGCGTCACAAGCAGGCAACAGAGGCACGAAAACAGGGTCACAAGCAGGCAACAGAGGCACGAAAACAGGGTCACAAGCAGGCAACAGAGGCACGAAAACAGGGTCACAGGCAAGCAACAGGGTCACAAGCAAGCAACAGGGTCACAAGCAAGCAACAGGGTCCGAGAAAGTAGTTTGCATCCCTTAACTTCTAAACCAATTTGCTGATCCAAAAAGAGAGGTGCTATGTAAACCATTTAACTAGCCTTAAAATAACTATACAGAGCAAGATTGTGGTTATCAGGTTTATCTTGAAGTTGCCTATACAAGTTGTATTTCCATGGATACCCAAGTCAGCTAAAAGTAGCACTAGGCAAGAAGTGAGACTCATCAAGTCAATGGGTAGGAACAAAGCTGGTTTAATATTTTCAGACCTGTGATGTGACCCTTCAGTCTTTTCAACGGGTCAAACAGCCAGTAATAGTTTTCTTGGGAACATGGCCCTTATTAGTGGGCGTAAGATGCGATAAAGAGTATTAGAGGGTTTCCACTGATGCTGCTGCATCGCTGTCTGCTTCTAGTATTACACCAGTGTAAAAATATGTAATCTTTTTTTTGTTTAATTAATTTGTCACCCGATAAGGAAAGGGCTCTATTTTAACTTTGATGGACGCCACAAAGTAGTCATGGAAGGGGCGAAGGTGGTACATGGAGGGCACCATCATGCAGGGCATTTATTTCCCCCCTACAGGTCTGAAGAAACATTTGAATAATCAAGGCCTATACTATAGCATGGTTCTTACAACTGGTGGAGATGGAGCAGAGCTTCATTCGCTGCACATTTGCGCTTCATATAATGCACTCTTTATGCCACCCCGCCCGCGCCAGGACTGACCTTTTGTTGCTGATGGGCGACAAGGAGTATGGAGACACTTCGTTTCCGTCATCTGGGCTGGAGCGCTTTGAACTGAGGGAATACTGCAAGGAAGGAAAACGCAAGGTGAGAGCGGCTCGTGGGGCTGTGATCAGCAAGGAGCAACTCACATTTTATGGGATGGCTTATAGAAAACCGCAACGAGCAACAAAAAATTCCTCGTGTTTACGAATGAGAAATGGTAGTACAAGCCAGCAACCAACAAGCTTATAGGTGTAAGAATCCAGCTTATACATATACACGTTGTGTGTATTGAAATAGAGCATGTGATTGGAGTGAGGATACTGACTATTGTTTGTAAATGTATTAAAACTCGGCATACTCTCGGAAGGAGTCAAGCTATCCATGAGTCTAAACACTGAGCTGGTTGCACACAGACCCCTGCAGCAGGCACAGCAACCCACGGGGATACAAACAAATATGGTAGAACACACTAAGTGCTGCACAGAGAGCATGTGTGGGCTCCTGTTGCACCTCCACATGTAGCTGGTATTCACGCCGCTGAGACCAGGCCCGCCCACAGCACACCGCCCAGGCCTGGCTGTGACCTTCACAGAGGTCATCACCTCGTCCCAGCGGGTGTGTGAGGGGGGACAGCAGGGGGCGCTGTGGCTTACCGTGAAGAGGCTCCTCTTCTCGGGCGTGGAGGGCTGCAGCCGCCGGTCCTCGGTCTGCGGGTCCTGCACCTTCTCGATGCCCGCCCCCAGCAGCTCGTTCTTCAGCAGGGCAGAGTATGCCAGCCCATCTGCTCGGAAACAACAGGAGAGAGTCTGAGCATCTGCCTGGCCGAGGGCAGGAGGGGGAGGGGACAGGCTTCTTGCCCCCACTTGTCTACAGGTCACATCCATCACGCCCCACAAAGCCCCGCACAGATGGTGGGAACAAAACACATGCGAGGGGTGGGGGAGGGCACCTACCTTTGCCGTTGTCCGAGGTGGCATCCTTCGCTTAAATGGGAAGTGAACGCGATCACAGCGGGGAAAAGTTGAAATATGAGCACTTTGTAGGCACGAGCACTTCATTGTTCTACCAACAGAGCAGTTCTCACCTGCAGCCCTCATACCTCTCCCCCCCCCCCCTGCACACGTGCTTATACACAGGGTATGCTTGGCAGTGCACACAGCCCAAGAGACAGCAATAACTTCGAAGGGGCACAAGCAGCGCGGCGCTGTCACAAGATCACACAGGCGCGCACAGGGGACGCGGGGACCGGAGGCGCCGTCTCTTACCTGCAGGGCGTCCGAGCATGCCGGCTTCTCCTCCGCCTTCAGGAAGACCTGCTGGCCCCGTCTGAAAAATTGAAGGACTGCGATGAGGATGTGGTTGAGAATGAGTACCATCGCTGCCGCTGCTGCCTGGTGCCCTCCCGTCTGCTCCCCGCACTCCCTGCGCCGTGACAGGCAGGCAGCAGCAGGCACTCACTCACACAGGCACGCACACACACGCACACAGGCACACGGCGCTCCGCTCGCAGGTTTGTCTACATGTATAAACACACATTAATCTCTGCCCCACGAGGGCTCCGGAGCAGGCCCTCCCCGGCCCCTCCCTTGCACTCCTCCACAGCCCCCCCGCCCCCCTCCCCGGGCTGCTGCTGCTGCCTGCGCCGCCTCGCCATCCTCCACCACACCTGCTCCGCCGGAGCCGGGGCAGGCAGCAGGCGAGCAGGCAGAGCGCTGCGCGTGTGCCACAGCAGGCAGGGCTGCGGCAGGCAGGCACAGGCAGCTTCCCGGGTCTTAGTGCCGCGAGCAGGCGCAGAGCAGGCAGCGCCCCGACCTCGCTTATTTATTGATGTGCTTATATATAGCGGGGGCCTCAGGGCGCCTGGCAGGAGTACAGGTGCCAAACTATTATAGCAGGCACATGGCCGGAGGCTTAAGGGCGCTTTACAGGAGTACAGGCACCAAACTATGATAGCAGGCACATGGCACAGAGGCATCCGAGCGAGGGGGGGTGGAGGGGCAACCCCCTGCAATTCACCGGTCCCTTCATCTGGGGGCGTAGGTTGATGTTGCCCTACAAGCCAACCCCCCGGTGCATGCAGCACTGCCTCTGCTAGCACTCAACCCCCTTCTCGTCGGCTTCACCCTCGCAGCACTCGGAGCCTGTTGTGGTCAGTCGGCTTTCCCGAGTTATCTTCCGCTCGAGGTCGGGTACTGTTTGAGTCGACTCCTCTGTGCCCCTCGACCCCGGCAGCACGACTCGCCCCCTGATGTACGCATCTGTGTTGTAAGTGTTCAGTGTACACGCGGCACCTTGCACATCTGCCGTTTCCTGTCAGAAACCTTCTTGTACCTTGAGTAAAGCAACTTGCTGACTGGACAAATGTTGTATACGATTATTGCCTTCCCAAAAGCGACTCACGTCCGTTGAATTCAAAGTGAAAGTATGACGTGAATGAACGCCTCCTCTCTGATGGGAATCAATTACTATTTGAATTACAGGAGACACCAATAAGGCATAGAATATCCGCCCTCCTTCGTCAGCCTAGACAACCACCTGCAGATTGAATTAGAAATACCAATTTCGCCCGCCTATACTCCCAGTCACTACATCGCACTGTTTAGTTCTTGATCTATCCTTTAACCACGTTTGCTCTATCACGTCTAAATAGCTGGTAGACGGAGACCTGGAAGAGGCTAACCTGGCATTATACACCATCAAAAGCGAGGGGCCAGGTGGTATTTCTTTTCACTAAGCAGACACTGGGTCTAATTTTCCTCTCTACCGAGGCGACTTCACCCACTTTTCTCGAACAGACTCTGCATTCAGCTGACTGAAGAAATGCGCCTATTAAGAGTACAGCTTAGCACGGGTATTAAGGCCAGCAACAGCCAAGTCGTGTTAGGTAAGCTGCGGTGAGGAAGAAACACATCCAAAACACTACACATGGAGTAAACAACCTCCCTCTGTCCGGGATGATACCCCATTCACAAAGCTCATTGGGCATGGAACACAAGTTGCGCCCCCGCGGCCGTCGCCATTTTAACGGAGGGGGGCGCCTCGCACACTTCCAAGCAGTAAGATGGCGGCGGCCGCTTGTGGCGTCGTTTGTTTTTCCGGCGGCTGGTGCGCGGTGCTCCTGCCGCTCGTTACCTGTATGCGTTCCGCGATGCCCTGTTCTGTACTCGGCGGGCCTGTGCAGCGCAGTCCCTGGCTCTCACAGGAACAGCAAGACTCAGTGTTGCGAAACCGGTTGCAGCTCTCGTTTCAGGAAAGTGGGTGCGGCCCCTGGCGCGGATAGCTGTAAATGGATGCGTGAGGCGGGCCACGAGGAAAAGTGTGAGCAGTCCGTGCTCGTAATCATTCCAATTACCTGCCGCTCCCGCTGGCAGCCTCCGCCCGGAGCCGGCCGGCTCTCGGGCGCTGCTACTTTTAACACCGCCGCCCGCCGGAGCCGCTAATTGCCGCCTTCCCGTTCGAGTGCCGGCAATGCCGGACCAGACACGGGGGCGTTCCCGGCGTCCCGTGACGTCGGCAAAAGCCAAAGAATGTCGGGAACGCCCCCGTGTCTGGTCCGGCATTGACGGACAGGCCCCTCGTCCAATGGCAAGGCTCCGTTTACGGAGCCAGCCAATCAACGACGAGGGCCGAACCAAAGCACCCTACAGTTCTCAACAGGATTTCGCCTGCGCGAAAAGCTGCGCAGAAAGCGCAGCTTTCGCTAGGCAAAACCTAAAAAGGCACCTATGCATTTGCATGCACAACGTGGCAGGCACCAAGCATAGACTGCCACGTCGTCCATTCAAATGCAGAGGGGTACCATAGGTACCCCCCATATGCCCCCCCACCCCACCAACATCCTGGGGGCCCCCAACTGAGGAATCCACATGCTTTTCCTTGGTGGTAAAGGCTGCTTCCCGCTAACATTGTAATATGGATGGTGGTGTCTAGCAGACACACCACCATATTCAACCCTTTTCCCGTCTGCCGCAGTACCCCCCGCCATCATAATATAGCGGGGGGGAAATGGGAGGTGGGCGGGGGATGATCTCGGGCGGATCGCCAATGCCATGCCGGCAGTGGCTATCCGCCCGACATCATAATAGACCCCTACGTTTGGGGAAGCCAAGATACCCACAAAAAACCCAGAGATAGAGGTCTGGCAGGGCTAAGCAGATTCCTTCAGCATCCAGGCATGAATCTACAGGTTTGTCTTGGCATCCTGGTCGTTTCTTTTTCCAATGTCCTTGTCAAGGTTCCCTCATTCTCCAAGCGTTCTCTGGCTCTACAAGTGCCTTCTGGTTTCCTAACACTCTGCACTGTTTAAGACCTAAAACCTTGAGTTGGTATTGCACACTTAATTATGTTAAAACACAGGGTGTCAATTTAATATCCTGCAGTTAAACTTTGGTGCACACCAGCAGCGGCTCCTCGGCTAAGGCGGAGGAGCATTGCCCCACTGCTTTTCAGCAATGCAAAAAAGGAAAAATAAAATGATAACACAATTTCATTATCATCGTATTTTTAATTGCGAGGCAGGCTAGGGCGGGGCGGGCTGAACTGTCAGAGCAGGGGGAGGAGGAAATATGTGCAGTTAAGTGCGCCTGACAATTTGGCTGGCCTTCTTGGGCCGGCTAAACAATTAGGCACAATTAGCATGTTCTCCGCCTGGCTGAATTGCACAGCCTAGGTGGAGAACATTTAAGGGCTCCCACTCCCAGTCTGAGGGCTGAACCAAGCCGCTTGGACCAATCATGATGCAGCTGTCATGCTGGTGACAGCAGTATCGTGATCTGGTTCGGGGAGCCTGTGTGCTTCCTGCTTCCAGGGGGAAAGACAACGTAAGAGAGATTGCGACCATGCAGAGATAAGTATTATATATATTTTTAAACCCTCCTGCTCACCACCCCTGTGCCATACCAGCCGCCACTGGTGCACACCCATGATGATGCATGGACCACTGGTTTTGTCCTCACCTCAAATCTGAGCATTTGTGGTAAGAATAACTTACAAATAAACTGTTGCGTGTACTGTTTTTGCACTATACTTAGTGTTTTCAATAGACTACATGTGCCAGAATATGTAGCGCTATAGCAATGTGGTGGCCATCTTGCGCAGGGGATTATTATAAAAGGAGCCACATCTAAATAACGGTGCACTTTATTTGGGAATTTTCAAAGAATCAACACCCTCATGGATGAGCTCCTGCTCCTTGATTTGTGTCAGGAGTGAAAACAAGTTAAGCAATTAAACAGAGGGAGTGGCCTGGTCCCATAGTTCCTTGTTTTTAGGTCTCGCCTCTCAATGCGCATGCGCATTGTGCGGAGCGAGACTATAGGGGTTTAAACAGGCTTTAACTAACTGGCGATTTGATGCTCTGCCCGTGCGCTTTTAGGTCAATGCGCAAGCGCATTGACATAAAATGCGCGTGCACAGCATCAAATCGTCATCCATCTGTTGCCCAGCTTGGTGCCGCTCCACCCCCTGCGGCATCAAAGGCTTTCCCGGCCGGCCGTGCTTTCAGTTTCACGGCCGGCCGGCCGTGTCTCCTTTTCGTTTAACTTGTTTCTTGGTTTTTTTCTGCCCCTGTTGTGCCGTCCGCCCGCCCTCCCTCACTGGTAATCTCCCCATCTCCTGCCCACAACTAATGGATAACCAAAATGTATAAAATTGCCTCATGAGAAATTCGTAAGGTCCTAGACGGACTGAAAGTTTGCTGCAGACTTGGTAAAACCCAGGAGTTTTGATGAAAGAATGACATCGGAGTGAATGTATCTATTATACGGCCTCTGCTCACTCCCCCTCTTTTCCCCTCCCAGCCCCCACCTATGTCATCCTGTCACCCCTTCCCATGCGTCTGCTGCCTCCATGCCCCTCACTTCATTTGAATCCTGGACACGGCAGACACACAGAGATGAAGTTATGTTCCAGTTACTCAGTCTGTTTCTGCTTATTCAGTTTCTTGCCTTCCGTTCTGTCATTGCGCCGTCCGTCCGCCCTCCGTCACTGGTAATCTCCCCATCTCCTGCCCACAACGAATGGATAACCAAAATGTATAAAACCGTCTCATGAGAAATTCGTAAGGACCTAGACAAACTGAAAGTTTGCTGCAGACTTGGTAAAACCCAGGAGTTTTGATGAAAGAATGACATCGAAGTGAATGTATCTATTATACGGCCTCTGCTCTCTCCCCCTCTTTTCCCCTCCCAGCCCCCACCTATGTCATCCTGTCACCCCTTCCCGTGCGTCTGCTGCCTCCATGCCCCTCACTTCATTTGAATCCTGGACACGGCAGACACACAGAGATGAGGTTACGTTCCAGTTACTCAGTCTGTTTCTGCTTATTCAGTTTCTTGCCTTCCGTTGTGTCATTGCGCACACTGCCCACACTTTTCGGGATTCTTCCCGGTACCTTGCGTTCTTAATGTTCGGTGTGTGATCTAAATACAAACCCAAGGTTGGCTCAGGTGACACGCATGGGGCCATTTGATGAATATTTTATTTCACAGAACTCCCTCAATGAGCTGCTTCCGACATCCATCATTCGACATCCACCCATGCATCGTTTCACCCAAGCATTCACCCACCCATTTACACTTTCATCCATCTACGTGTGTTGCCGGAACATAGACCATGGAGGAACTATTCCCCTCCCCCCCATAGCCCCTGTGCATGGTATCTGCTTCAGGGTCAAACGTTCAAAACAATACCTTTATTACATGTATTTGCTCTTTTCATAGCTGCAGGACTTGGTTCGGATGCGGTTTTATTAACGGAATGTTTTTCTCAACTCATGTCACTCTCCCACTGTGGATAAAGTGCAGAGAGTCGGCCTGGGAACCTGCACAGCTCGTTAAAGGAAGGGTTTCACTTCGGTGTGACATTCCCATAGTTCAGCAAACTTAACGTGACATCTAGAGAGGTGCAGCGTTGCCAGCTCTGCAAAGCGCCTCTTATTATAAATTGTATCTGAAATTATCCAGTTTCTATAAATCCACCCATTCACACTTTCATCCATCTCCGTGTGCTGCCACTCCTACCCATCCACCCTCGCATGCAGGCACGCCCATCCAACCATATATTCATCAAAGTATACACCTATCAACTATAAACGTATCCTTGCATCCATTCACCCACCCATTCACATTTGCATCCATCCATTTGTGCATCCATCCACCATCACCCCCAAATCCACCCCCACATGCACCACCACATCCACCACCACATCCACCACCACATCCACCATCACATCCACCATCACATCCACCACCACATCCACCGCCACATCCACAGCCACATCCACCACCAAATCCACCACACCCACCACCACCACATCCACCACCACCACTGCATCCACCACATCCAGCGCATCCACCACCACCACATCCACCGCATCCACCACCACATCCACCACCACATCCACCATCACCGCCACATCCACCACCACATCCACCAACACCACCACATCCACCACCACCACATCCACCATCATCTCCAAATCCACCTCCACATGCACCACCACATCCACTACCACATCCACCACCACATCCACCATCACATCCACCATCACATCCACCACCACATCCACCGCCACATCCACATCCACCGCCACATCAGCCACATTCACAGCCACATCCACCACCACAACCACCACACCCACCACCACCACATCCACCAAACCCACCACCACTACATCCACCACCCCATCCACCACCACCACCACCCCATCCACCACCACCACTGCATCCACCACCACCACCGCATCCACCATCACCACATCCACTGCATCCACCACCACCACATCCACCGCATCCACCACCACATCCACCACCACATCCACCATCACCACCACATCCACCACCACATCCAGCACCACATCCACCATCACCTCCACATCCACCATAACATCCACCGCCACATCCATCACCACATCCACCACATCCACCACCACCACATCCACCACCACCGCTTCCACCACCACCACATCCACCACCACCACCACATCCACCCCCACATGCACCACCACATCCACCACCACATCCACCACCACATCCACCATCACATCCACCATCACATCCACCACCACATCCACCGCCACATCCACAGCCACATCCACCACCAAATCCACCACACCCACCACCACCACATCCACCACCACCACTGCATCCACCACATCCAGCGCATCCACCACCACCACATCCACCGCATCCACCACCACATCCACCACCACATCCACCATCACCGCCACATCCACCACCACATCCACCAACACCACCACATCCACCACCACCACATCCACCATCATCTCCAAATCCACCTCCACATGCACCACCACATCCACTACCACATCCACCACCACATCCACCATCACATCCACCATCACATCCACCACCACATCCACCGCCACATCCACATCCACCGCCACATCAGCCACATTCACAGCCACATCCACCACCACAACCACCACACCCACCACCACCACATCCACCAAACCCACCACCACTACATCCACCACCCCATCCACCACCACCACCACCCCATCCACCACCACCACTGCATCCACCACCACCACCGCATCCACCATCACCACATCCACTGCATCCACCACCACCACATCCACCGCATCCACCACCACATCCACCACCACATCCACCATCACCACCACATCCACCACCACATCCAGCACCACATCCACCATCACCTCCACATCCACCATAACATCCACCGCCACATCCACCACCACATCCACCACATCCACCACCACCACATCCACCACCACCGCTTCCACCACCACCACATCCACCACCACCACCACATCCACCACCACATCCACCACCACACCCACCACCACCACATCCACCACCACATCCACCACACCCACCACCACCACATCCACCACACCCACCACCACTACATCCACCACCCCATCCACCACCACCACCACCCCATCCACCACCACCACTGCATTCACCACCACCACAACATCCACCATCACCACATCCACCTCATCCACCACCACCACATCCACTGCATCCACCACCACATCCACCATCACCACCACATCCACCACCACATCCACCACCACATCCCCATCACCTACACATCCACCATGACATCGACCGCCACATCCACCACCACATCCACCACATCCACCACCACCAAATCCACCACATCCACCACCACCGCATCCACCACCACCACCACATCCACCACCACATCCACCACCACATCCACCACACCCACCACATCCACCACCACGTCCACAACATCCACCACATCCACCACCACATCCACCACCACATCCACCACACCCACCACCACCACATCCACCACCACGTCCACAACATCCACCACATCCACCACCACATCCACCACCACATCCAACACATCCACCACCGCTTCCACCACCACCGCATCCACCACCACCACATCCACCACCACCACCGCATCCACCACCACCACATCCACCACCACATCCACCACCTCAGCCACCACCGCATCCACCACCACCACATCCACCACACCCACCATCACTTCCACCACCACATCCACCACCACATCCACCACATCCACCACCACATCCACCACCACTTTCACCACATCCACCACCACCACATCCACCACACCCACCACCACTACATCCACCACCCCATCCACCACCACCACCACCCCATCCACCACCACCACTGCATTCACCACCACCACCGCATCCACCATCACCACATCCACCTCATCCACCACCACCACATCCACCGCATCCACCACCACATCCACCATCACCACCACATCCACCACCACATCCCCCATCACCTCCACATCCACCATGACATCGACCGCCACATCCACCATCACATCCACCACATCCACCACCACCACCACATCCACCACATCCACCACCACCGCATCCACCACCACCACCACATCCACCACATCCACCACCACATCCACCACCACATCCACCACACCCACCACCACCACATCCACCACCACGTCCACAACATCCACCACATCCACCACCACATCCACCACCACATCCAACACATCCACCACCGCTTCCACCACCACCGCATCCACCACCACCACATCCACCACCACCACCGCATCCACCACCACCACATCCACCACCACATCCACCACCTCAGCCACCACCGCATCCACCACCACCACATCCACCACACCCACCATCACTTCCACCACCACATCCACCACCACATCCACCACATCCACCACCACATCCACCACCACTTTCACCACATCCACCACCACCACATCCACCACCTACACCACATCCACCACCACATCCACCACCTCCACAACCACCACATCCACCACTACCACCAACACATCCACCCCCACATCCACCACCATCACCACCACATCCACCATCACCACCACATCCACCACCACATCCACCACCACATCCACCACCACCATATCCCCCAGATCCACCACCACCACATCTATATGTGTGTGTGTGTGTGTGTTTGTGTGTGGCTCTGTGTGTGTGTAGGTGCAAATGCAATGTTCTTGGATTTTCGTCACAATAAAATAAACTTAACATAATCTTCACAAAAGTTATTTACAAACGTTTAAGCTATTGTCATTATAAATTACAATAACTTTTATTTAAGTATTAATTATTTACAAAATTAAAAGCCATTGTTATTTGTAATATCAATACATCTAAGTCACGTAAATACAACACACATTGCATTACAAATGCTATAGGTGTCACATTTGCGAAAGTTAAAACTATTGACATTGTAACTGACAAAGCTATTAATTTTGCTATTTTCAAAACCAACACATAAATAAAAAAAGTTTCATTTACAATACCAATCGCTCAAACTTTCCTAATGTGAGACCTATTGCCTTTCCAATGCTTGTTTTCCTTGAAATAAGGAAGGTTTCAGGTGTTTCCCAGAGAAACTTCGAGAAGTTAATTTGCAGCACAATGAAAGACTGAGCTGGTTCTGGAATATTCTGAATTTAGCTGTTGGTGACTTTTTGGTATTAAATAACTTTTATTAACTCATGCTGCAGGGAGCATACCGTTTATGTATCCTGGTAACTTAAGGAAATATGGCCTGATTTAAAGTTCAGCTGATGGGATACTCTTTCACAAACATGACGAATATTCGATTCACTGTTTTACAAGTGCATTATATTCAATGGCACTTGTAATACGGCAGAGGTGCTATCCATAATGTCTTTGATGGACTATCCCTTCCGTCAAACTCTAAATCAAGCCTATAGTCATTCGTATAACAGGAATTTAGTTTTTGGTCTGCATGTAAGAATTAACATAATCTATGGAAAGTTCCTGATTATTGGTAGAAAAAAACAATAATTGAAAGAGACTTAAATGTGTATTTAGAAGCTGTCCCAGAAATGATTGGAGTTGTCGTATGTGATAGTCTTCTCTAATGTATTTTCTATTGTTAGGTGATATTTACTATAGAAAAAGGAGAGAGGTGTTTATTTTTAATAAGGTGTTTAATTAGGTGTTTTCTACTCACAGCTGAAAAAAAACAGGTTTTTACCAGCTACAATAAAGCTACAAAGGTAGGACTGAAGCCATGTTTACACTGCCACTGTAGCACGGTGGCACAATAGGTGCTGCAATCCACTAGTGGCGTTTAACTTCCAGGCCCTGGGCACACTTTGTTCTATATCCTATGAACTTATAGGCAAGTTAAATATCCAATTGCCAATTACTACAATGCCACTTCAACCATGTCAAAATGGGGAGCACAGGCTATTTTCTGCTAGATAGCCTGTGTAAGGTGCACAGAATTCTAAAGCCAGCAAAATTATAAGATGCAGCAAAATGTGACAAATCTGTGGTGACCATGCAAAAAAAGAAGATTTCCTACACAGGCCACCTCCCAAGAATGAGGGTAGGCAAATTAACCCCTTGATGGACTTTCCTACTCAGGTGATACAACATGGACAATTTGCCACTTCTTCATTGGCACTGTCTGTTCAATGCCCATCTGAACCGACCTGTACCCCTCTATCAACATCTTCCTGAGCCACTAACCCTGTTCATGGGGAAACCTTCTTCTCATCTTCCGACCCCACCTGTGAGGTGACTAACCCTAGTTTGCTCACAGATTCATCCCAGTATGTGGACAGTACCGCCATGGCCAACACGTTTATGTGGCCCATTCTGCCTCCTATGTCAGAGTTCTGTCCCCAGCTCTGTCCCCAACTCAGGGAAAGCTCTGCCCATAAATCAAATAACCAACTGAGGCCACTGAAAGGAGTTACGAACCAGGCCCCTGGTTATGTGGAGGCTCTAATCTAGGGTCTTGCATAATCAAGCCATGGAGCTGGCAAGGAGTCCCCAACTTGACTCTGAAGTATCTTTGGCATCTTAGGTTTCTTTAAGTCAGGAGCTACAACTTTGCATTCCAGACACACACCTCCTGCTCTAACTTCTACCATTTGAGCGGTGACATCCTGAGACTGACTCCTCTGCTCGAGCTCCATACCCCAAGACCGAACATGTGCCTGGCAGTCCAGGACTTACTGGGCAAACATGCAGTACGCCTAAAGAATGACACAGTCTGGTGGTGTAATGCTGGGAGCAGCCTGGAGCAGGTATCCTGTATGTTGTGATGAGACAGTATGGGTTACACGTTGAGGTAAGAAGTGACCTACTAGGATCAGTCGTGGGTGTTCGCCTCTCAGAGCAAGTAACCCCTGAACCTCTGGTCCTCAATCTGTGGATGGCATCCACCCCTTACCCCTTACTCTTAGTATTTGAACCTTTTATTTATGGACAGTACCCCTATGAATTTGTGCTAGATGTGCCTAGGGGGGCTGCCCGCCATCCTTTTTTCTTGCCAGTGGGAGCTCAGAGCCAAGGATGTAGTAAGTGGGTACATGGGCAAGTACCCCCTCCCATTCTAAGGATAGCATGGCCATAGGATGGACATACTCCTGCCCATGGGCCTGCATTACCCTACAAATCTGTCCTGGCAGATACACTTCTAGGCAAACTAGATACTGCCATGGTCTGGCTGGAAAAAGTATCCCGCAGAACAGAGACAGGGACCCTGTTCACTGTGACTTCCCAGAAGTGATGCCAACTGCTCACCGGCTAACTTTCTGGTTCTACCTCCCAACTAACCTCCCCCTAGGGCTACATTAGCCACCACTGTGGAGGGCCCACCGGCAGGGGGAGGTGGGGGGGGCTCTTCCTGGGATAGACAGAGTTCCCATTTTCGTGACCTGACTGGGAGATAGTCATACCACCGGGCGGATAAAAGGGTGCCTTGGGCTTCCCCCCCCCCCCCCCCCCCCATCAAAACCTAACCTACTGTCCTCTGAAGAGGTCTGGGAATTCTTCCCCTCTTTTGGAAACCTTTTCAGAATGCCTCTGTATTATACTTGGCTTCCCCTTCCCTGTGTGGACGGTATTCTGAACCATTCTTCTTGTGGGCACTCCAGAGGTCCTCTTCCTTCCCAACCTCTCTCAGCACAGTGAGCTTTGTGTTTATTAGCTGATGACACAACTATAATGTAAAACAATTACTTACTGCTCCTTCATAACAAAATTGTACAGCCCATCATAATCTTTACTTTGATGTCCTTCACCCAAACATCAAGTGCCTGGCTCGACAAGTCCACATAATCCCCCGATGGCTTGTGTGACTTCTTCTAGCTATCCAAGAACATCATAGGGCTACCTTCATGGGACATACTTCATTTGGTCATCTACCTCTAGGAACAACACGTTATCCCTCCCAGCAATGGGCATGTGCTTCATTAACTAACCCACCAGTCCTCCTCAGGGACGCTCTATGCATATCTAGGGCCAAATCATGTGCTACAAATCACTTATCTTTTTCACCCCATCACATATCTAGGTACCAAGAGTTAGTGGACATAGACTCTTTTACATCTCCTAGGCACTTAATGTTCGCTGTTCCCATCATCACTGGACTTAGAGGCCCCTTTGAACCTAAAAAAGCAAGCACAGGCACTTTACTGCTGGAGCAGGGGTAAAGTGCACAGAGTTCTAAAAACAAAAAAAAATGAATGGTCCGGAAAAAGACAGAAATTCCGGGGTGATAAAACAGAAAAGGCAGATTTCCTGTAACAGCCAAATTGTCATAGTCTACTAAGTCAACAGGGTAACAACAACAATGCTTCCACACCCTCAAGATGCTCAGAAAAATCTTCAAATGGCTCCCATTGGACACTCGCACAATAGTCACACAAGCACTCGTCACCAGCAGATCAGGCTACGGCAACGTCCTCTACATAGGCATAGCCGCCAAGCTCACTTGCAGATTTCAAGTAGTTCAAAGTTCGGCTGTCAGAGTCACACTCAACCTCCCTCCAGGAGCACATATATCCAAACTCCTAAGAGATCTCTGTAGTAAAGGCGCTGGAGGCAAAACATTTTTAAAGTGCTATGCCCAAAAAAATAAAATAAGGCTTACCTCCACTTCTTTACCCAGTGCTACTGACAAAGTCCTACCCACATTGTCCCAGTATTCTTTCAACATTGGGCAGGTGAAAAACCTGTGGATGTCATCCGCCTCATGGATGAGACATCTTGTACATCTGGCATCTCCTCCTCCCCTCATTTTGGATATCTTAAGCGGAGATCAATATATCCTGTGAAGGGAAAAAAGGTGGTTCTTCCTTAGTGCAGCCGATTTGATTAAAGGGTGTAGTTTATCTAAATATACATGCCATAAAGTTTGCAGCTCTTCATCTGGCAAGCCCTTCTCCCAGACCATACAAGGAGGATCCAGCTGCCTGTCAGCAGTAGCAAGAAGATGATTATACCAGATTTGGATCTTGGAGATCATCCTCCATTGCATTGTCTCCAGGAAATTGCCAGTGTTGGTTCTTACACCAGATGAGATTTGGTAGTATTTAAATCTGGAGAGCCTGGATTCATTAAGTTCTTCCAAGTATCCCAAGGCAAACAGCTATTTCCTTCAACTATGTCACCCCAACGCTGAACCCCCGCCCCTTTTAAGGGTTGAGATAAAGCATCATTCAGGCATTTAGGAGTGCCCGGAGAATCCCATACAGGGGCCCACTCGCTAGAGTAGGCTATATCTAACGTTATGCAGCAGTCAAACCATAATTTGGCAGCAGCGTATAAAACCTTCAGGCGGATTTAAAAAAAGAATTTAGGGGTGCCGAACTTGTACATAAAACCCTCAGCTGGACGCTCCTGCAGCATGGCCTTGAACATGCGACCAATCAAATTGTCATCTGGTCTAGATAGGTGCATCATGCTGTTCTTCAATTGGTATGCCCAGCAATACAATTGTAGGTCTGGTAGGCCCAGGCACCGTGTGCAAACTTTCGTCTAAGCTTTTTCCACAATAGTCAGATCCCCTTACCAGCCCAGATGAAAGTAGAAATCCTTCCCTGAATTTTATTTAGAAGGTTTTTATCAAAAGTTAGGGGGATATTATTAAAAAGATAACCAAACTTGGGCAAAGCCAGGAAACCTCCGGTGTCAGTGCGCTTTATAAAAACAGCATAAGATAAGATAAGAAAAACACACATTTTGACCAAGTTTGATCTACCATAGTGTGTGAGTGGAAGATTCTGCCATCTCTTCAAAAGAATATTATCCTCCTTAGAGACTCCAGCTATATTTGTTATGGGGAGTTCTTTTAGCTCTTGTGTGATGGTTATTCCTAGATACCTTAACTCCTTTGAGACCCTGAAACCCTGCACTTCTGAGTTCCAAGTCATAATCTCGATTTTATTACTGTTAATCTCATACCCTGACATTTTCCCAAAGAACTGCACTTCCCTGAATAAACTGGGTAGAGCTTGATTGACATTAGACGTAAAAAGTATCAAATCATCAGCATACAATGCTAGTTTCCTTAAAAACCCATTCGGGGGAGTTTTCTTTACTTAGCCTTAAACTTTGAGCGAAGGGCTCTATGTATAAATCAAAAAGAATAGGGGTCAACGGGCAGCCTTGTCTGTTGCCACGCCCTATTGACAAAGGAGCTGAGAGGTTACGGTTCACTAAGATTTGGGCTTGCGGGTCTCTGTAGATTTTTCCAAGAACATCTCTAAAGGTTCCATCAAACCCAAAAGCCTTCAATACTCTAGAGAGATAACACCAGTTAACGTGGTCGAAGGCTTTTGCAGCGTCCAACGTTATAATTGTTAGAGGAACTTTACCCACCATTGCCAGATCTATTGCCCCAATTAAGGAAATAACAAGATCCGTCATCAGATGCCCGGGGGAGGAAACCCTTCTGATCTTTTTGTATTATAGCCCCTGCGATTTTACTTAACCGGGCATTCAAAATTCTGGTGAAGGTTTTATAATCGCAGTTCAGCAAAGATAACGGGCGGTAGGATTGACATTGTGTAGGATCTTTTCCGGGTTTTAAAATCAGTGTGATGACTGCCTCTTTCCAAGAATCTGGCAGTGAAGAGGACCTTTTCAAAATATCATTAAATAGTCTTAACCATATGGGGATAACTTTATAAATTAGTATGGTATAGATCTCATTAGGAATCAAGTCTGGGCCTGTAGCTTTACCTTTCTTGTTTTTCTTAGGAGCTTCCACAATTTCACTCCCTGTTATATCTTGAGTGAATAGCGCTAAACTTTCAGTGCTCAACTTTGGAAGCTGTTTTCGAGCAAGCCATTGATCTAGGGAAAGCTTATCTACCTCTAAACCCTCCTTGAACAAGTCCTGAAAGAATTTACAGAACTTCAACTCTATCTCACCCTTATTGTCAGAAAACTGATCAGAAGGTTCGCCCCTACTTTCTGTTCTAATCCTTCTGATGAAGTTTTGAGACCTGTCCTTTCTGCTCTTTATTGCTAGGAGTTTACCACAGTCCTCACCCTGACCAAACGCTCTCATTCTACTTGCTTCCCATTTCTGTAAGATTATACCTTCCAATGGCCAGCCTGTATTCACGCTGCAAGTCCTCAACTTTGCCCACCAGTTTTTCTTTTTTCTCCCTCTGAGCTTGATCGAACTTTAGACTTGTTTCAGCCTTTATCAGCCGTTCCTCCAATGAGGCTATCTTTTCTTTCTCAAGTCTGACCCAGCCTGCCATCACCCCATCAACAACGCTCTCAGCCAGGCTTGAAGGAATCCCAAACCAAATGTATGAGAGCAGACTCTAGATTTTGGTTAAAAAAGGCAGCCGAATCTAGTTTAATCTTATCCATACCATCAGTTTGTGAGAGCAGTCTTCTATTCAATGTCCACCTCCTAACTGAGGGACTAGAGGGGGTTCCATGATTAGTTTTAATGCCACATGATCCAATATATGAATAGGCAAGTATTCAATTTTCTTGACCTTATCCACTTCTGAAAGATCCATAAATACATAATCGATCCTAGAGAAGTGGCCATTCTTTTTGCTAAAAAGGAAGGAATAGTCCCTTGTGTCTCCCTTTTTCTTCCGCCATACATCTCATAGATTTAAATTATCTAACCTAGCATATTTATTTTTTTTGGCATTGCACAGCCCTCAGAGGGGGAGGCGGTTTCACGGGTGAACAGTGTAAACTTGTGTTCTATTTAATTCTCTAAGCAAGACAAGAAATATGCAAAAGATGGCGGCAGGCAGACCCTCCATCTTGGAGGGACTGGTGGAACTCAGTCAGATTTTTTAAATACTTGGATCAAAAGGTTAATTCCCATAATAATAGAAACAAGCTTGGGCTATTCTGGAAATCACTAGACTCAGATTAATTGGTATGGCTGGTAAGAACTGTCCAATGAATACACCTCTTGGTCAGCTTATGATGTGCAGCATGGGCCGGGCCCCTTAGAACATCAGCTGAGATCAGACCCCAAGATATTTGCAATTGGGTTGCTAGTAACGAGAGGATGCTTATATAATATTATGGAGGTTATAAGAGGACGCAAATTAATTTTTAAAAAAACATCTTTAAAGTAAGATTTATTCTTCAGGCTACATGGTTGTGGAGCACGCAAGAAGGGTTGCTTCTACCAGCCACAGCTTCACCAAAAACTGTGCAGTTTTAAAACATAACATTCTTTTCACAGTCTAGTAACATAAGAACAATTCTACTAGATCGTTCACCCTAAAAATTCTACCACACCTTAATACTTAAAGAAGCATGCACATAACATCTAAATGCATTTTGATACAAGATGCCAATACTGCAATCTCCATTGGCTCCCGATTCAGAAACATGCCCCCTTCAAACTCCTCTTCCTCACCTTCATAGCACTCCACAACTTAGGCCCCACACACCTCAGCAACTGCAACCACATCCCCACCCCTAAAATGCACCTCAAATCGGCTGGATGACTCATCACCCACGTACCTCACATCTGGTGCAGGAAATCCAGAGGCCACGCCTTCGCCCATATCACCCCAAGACTTGGAATAAGCCCCTCTCACCATCCGAGCTGCATCTCCCCATCACGAAACCAAAACGAAATTGTAAGTTTGACTTTCCAACTAGGCTCTTCTCGGACAGCGCAGCTCTCTGGATACCCTCCCAGGTGCTTGGCTCACCGTGCACATCTTGATAACATAACATAACAATTAGTAGGCTACTGAGCTAACAGGTGGAAAATGATGAGAGTAGGGGGGTCACTGAATCCAGGACTGTCAGCTCGGTCGCAGCCCAGAAGCCTCTCCGAGCAGCTGCGTCTTCAGAGCGTCCAGAATCGTAGGGAATTATCATTAAGTACAAAAAAAGTGAGTACCACAAGGTACGGCCATGACCATGAAGTGTGTGTCTCAAATACGTTTGTATCTTCACTGAGTAAAGAAAGAGTCTGATTCCGCTGGTTGAACATAGTCAGTCTTTATTAAACATAAGCCTTGTCAAAGCCAATAGGTTTGACTTTAATGTGCGAGCAGCTTCAAGCACAGCCCTGCAGACATGCTGTTTACGGGTGTGAATGCATAAAAGCACACCTCTTGGTTCGGCATGCTCGTTTAGAAGAGAAGTGGAAAAGCTGTGAAAGGAACACAGACCAGAATAAATGAGGGAAACCGTTGTGCAATCTGAGTTAGTTTTAAATGATATGCATGTACTATTGTGTAAAGGGTGTACTGAAACATATTTAGAAAGATTGCTGACTGTGTAAAAGCTTAGGTGAGATCACGAAGTGAATGAAAGGATAGGTATGCTGCTATTAGTCAGTTAAAATAATCCCTTCTGTATTGCAATGTAAGCACTTTCTGGAAGGCGGAGTGAGACACCCAATAGCCTGTTGTTGTAGGAAGTGACAGATGTATACTTCTCTGAGCCCTATTATATGTACATTTTTAGAAGAGCACTGGCAGACCTCTGTCAGACAGCTGAACTGCCAGGACAGACCTAACAAGGGAATAAAGCTACTGTTGTTAAATACGCTGCACATCTGTGAGTATCCTTTACATACCATCATCATGATCATCATGATAAAGCTTTATTCGATCTTAAGCAAAACAAAGATCATAAAAGCACAATACACCCGTAATAAAAACATAAAATGAATCAAATAGTACAGTAGTTTAAAAACCATAAAATTCCAAGTACATCTCAATATTACTACAAATGGCTAAAAACCCTTTACATACAACGGAACGGAATAAGAAAGGGAGCTTTGCCTACAGCCATTGGGCCCACACAGCTCCCCAGGATCGTGCGCATGCGCCTGGCCTCAACATGACTAATCAGCTAAAAGAAGTGACGCAAGTCCAGGAAACCTCCACAATGCTATACCAAGGTGGCAATTTAAAAAGGAGAGCAGGCAGTAGGATCGTCCTATGGCTTCGATATCCATCTCTCATGCTTCTATCTACAAGTCTAAGTATCAAAACATAGAATTACTTTTAATCTGAATCGAAACAAATAATAATCCCAAAAAAAGTAATTCAATTCATTTACAAAGTTATAGAAAGCACACGTGCACATCATCATTTTACATACAGAATATTTTGCACAGTCAAGACAGTACAACTGATTGATTATCAGGAGTAGCTTAAAATACCCGGAAATGTAATGTTTCAGCGCTGCAGTGAGCGAAAGCACCTGATATTCCAGGATCCCAGGTCTCCGAAGACAGAACAGAACTAATGCCTACAAGGCAAGTTTTCACACTTGGGAGCTGATGATTGAGACTTTGGCAGAGAGGATACACCTGTCAATGGGGTCATTGTTTTTATTTTGTTTTTAAATCCTGCTTTGTGATTTGCTTTTTGAAAATAAGAAAAGTTGAAAGTTGGATGTATGGCAGAGCCATCCGTCAAACTTCCAATGCATTTACAGGAGCCACTGTGATAGTGGTTCCTGTAAATGCAAGCAGTGTGCGCTGAGCTGGCAGACATCTCTAAATTTGACAGGCGGAGTACCCTCACAATGGCGGGAGTAAAGTACTCCTCCATGGCAACGGTACTAAATCCATCCACAAAACTCAAATCAGGCCCTTAATACTCTGGGGCAGATTTACAAGCCCCGTACACCACTTTTGCACCGCCGTTGTTTCACTTCTGTGACGCAGCCACGGCGTAAAGCCAGCGCCATGCTGCGGGGTATTTACAACGTGGGGCATCTAGGGAGATGCGTCACGTTGTAAAGCCCTGCGCCACATGAAACCTGCGCCAGGGTTCATGTGGGCTCTCTGGCGCAGGGGGGGGGAGGGCGTTCCGGCACAGGAACGCCTCGGAAAAGTGGCTGAGTGAAATCTACAAGATTTCACTCAGTCACTTTTCTGACCCTGCTGCGTCTAAACCTTACCAGGGGTAAGGTGTGACGCACCATGTTCAAGATAGGCCGGGTTGGCACAGTGCTGGAGTTGCGTCTCGCCCGTGACACAACTCCAGCACAGTGCCAACATTACGACAGAAGATGCGACAGGCATCTGCATTTCCTTGCGACATGATGCACCGCATTGTAAATGCGGCACATCCGTGGTAGTGCAAGGATTGAGATGATTGTCGCAAGTTTCCTGGCGCATCCCTGCTGATTTGCTGGGATGCGCCAGGAAACGTAAATCTGCCCCTCTGTGTATACAGTGGTCTTCTTATCACAGAAAACTTAAACAACCAGTTTGTTTGATTAATCAAGGAACCCTTCAAGATGGTGGCCTGCCTAAGTCAATGAGCATTTATCACCATGAGGTATCGTAAATTTCCTTGTTGACCATAAAGAAAGGCTATATGACAGGCGCGATCTGTTCAATACCACCAGTCCCAGAGCCATCTCTTGGCATTGAGGCCCTCACACCGATTTCCTTAGCCGCTTTCACCGAGAGTTCTGCTAGGATAATCTGGAGGGTTTATTATTAAAATGCTTACATGTCCTGACATATTAAAGAGGCCTTTAGTGAAGATCTAGGTTATTGTTCATATTGGCCGTCTCCCACAGCATCTTTTAAGAAGAAGCTTATGCACCTTAAAAAGGTGTAGTGAATCCACTACTGAAGAAGCTAGGACTTGACGGTGACCATCTAGTTGATTATTGTCCAGTTTAGGAGCTTCCCTTATCAAACAGACACTGGCACATTTGGTAACTGTGAAGGAAAATGTTGGTGTAGTATGTCTCAAATGATACCCTCTTGTGCAGAAGATGTTGGTGGTGGTAATGTCTGAGATGAAGGCCCTTGTGCATAAGATGGTGGTGGTAATGTCTTAGATGAAGCCGTTGTGCATAAGATGTTGGTGGTGGTAATGTCTTAGATTAAGACTTTGTGCGGAAGATGTTTTTGGGGGTAATGTCTTAGATGAAGCCCTTGTGCATAAGATGTTGGTGGTGGTAATGTCTTAGATGAAGACTTTGTGCAGAAGATGTTTTTGGAGGTAATGTCTTAGATGACGCCCTTGTGCATAAGATGTTGGTGGTGGTAATGTCTTAGATGAAGACTTTGTGCAGAAGATGTTTTTGGGGGTAAGGTTTTAGAAGAAGCCCTTGTGCATAAGATGTTGGTGGTGGTAATGTCTTAGATTAAGACTTTGTGCGGAAGATGTTTTTGGGGGTAATGTCTTAGATGAAGCCCTTGTGCATAAGATGTTGGTGGTGGTAATGTCTTAGATGAAGACTTTGTGCAGAAGATGTTTTTGGGGGTAATGTCTTAGATGAAGCCCTTGTGCATAAGATGTTGCTGGTGGAAATGTCTTAGATGAAGACTTTGTGGAGAAGATGTTTTTAGGGGTAAGGTTTTAGAAGAAGCCCTTGTGCATAAGATGTTGGTGGTGGTAATGTCTTAGATTAAGACTTTGTGCGGAAGATGTTTTTGGGGGTAATGTCTTAGATGAAGCCCTTGTACATAAGATGTTGGTGGTGGAAATGACTTAGTTGAAGACTTTGT
Source organism: Lissotriton vulgaris (assembly GCF_964263255.1). Lineage (NCBI taxonomy): Eukaryota > Metazoa > Chordata > Amphibia > Caudata > Salamandridae > Lissotriton > Lissotriton vulgaris. The sequence continues at coordinate 951,206,436 of NC_141687.1, read as the reverse complement.
GCAGAAGATGTTTTGGGGGTAATGTCTTAGATGAAGCCCTTGTGCATAAGATGTTGGTGGTGGTAATGTCTCATTTGAAGATCTTGTATGAAAGATATTGAGCTAGTAATACGTCATATGGAGTACTGGTAAGGAAGATATTGGGGTGGTAATGTCTGATTTAGAGTTATATGAGTATAAGGTGCACATGCAATCCTGCAGTTTGAGTTATGGCATGGAAGATGTTGGAGTGGTAATGGGAACACTCAATCTCACATGGAGTCTCTCTGGAAATGAAATTCGGGTTGTAATGTGTTAGAAAGCATCCAGGCAAGAAAGATGTGGGCGGATACGGTAAATATTATGAAATCCAGATAGGAAAACTACAGGTGGGACACTATCCTAGTAGAAAACCCATCAGGAAAGATACTCACGGTTGGAGGTGGTAATTGTTGGAGATTTACCTGCTAAGGCCCGTTGAGCAAAATGTTGGCAGGTGGCACTGTGCCAACTGGAGGCCCAATAAAGCGAGGTATTGCAGTCCTAGTATGGAGAAAAGCAAGGGAGGCAACTTAAAGTTAGAGTGATTGTAGGAGAGCTACAGGAGCGTATTACAGTTCCACTTGGACACCTGCTTGGGAAGTAACTAGAGGGACCTATGTCACAAGCTCACAATAACAAGCTCTGGGATAACAGTGCAAAACATCACAGCAATTGATTGTGGCTCCGGGAAAATGATGCTGAGGATGCTCGCACAAGGAGACCACATTGTCCCTTCTGAGGCTGCTGGCGATCGGTGCTAGTAGACATTCCATGTCCAAAAGATGTGCCACACACTGCACCAAAGAACTCTTAAATATGGCATCCAACGGGCACAAGTTACATACACCGCCTGATTTAGAAATGTTGAAAGGAAAGCACATTGGAAGACACTAAGGGGCTAATTTTGCAATCTTTCACACTGTGCAACGCAGCAAGCCACCTTGCTACGCTGCGTGAAAGGGAAAGGGCAGGAATGCGCCATATATAACATTATACAGCGCATTCCTGTCCTTTCCCAGTGCTGGCGCACTTTTGGTTGCCTAGCTCCAACACAGGCCTCCTTGTGTTATGTTGCAAGGGTGCCTGCATTGCAGGCAGAACTTTTTTAGTGCAGGAAGGTGCAGGAAGGAGCACCTTCCTGCACAAAAACTATCCTGATAGGTATTTTTCTTTTTCTATGTGTCTCTGCAAAATGCAGCACACATAGAAAGAGGAACAAAACAAACGAGGAGTAATAACAGTGGCGGCCGCCAACTTTGGCGAGTGGAGAGGCAGGCAAATGGGTCCTGAGTGGGTGGTTTCATAAAATAAAAACAATTAAGTAAATACAATTTAAATCTACTTACCGTTGTTGCTGCTGAGTAATCCTCACTCCAGTCTTCTTCCCTCGTGATTCCAGTGCCCCAGCTAACTCTCTTAAACAATCCTGGCACTGCTCTTGTGCTGTTAACCAGCATCCGAGCAACACCAGGATTGGTGGGAGATGCCTCTATCAGCGCGCACAATAGCACTGGAGGCTTTTGCTTTCTCTAACCAAGATGCCTTAAGACAGCTGGGTTAGATATGTTTAAAGTGTGCATATGTGGCTGGCCGTCGCAAGACATCTGACAATGAGACATGTGCCCTTTAAACAAGTGCAATGGCTCCCACCCTCTTCTTTGCTGTTGCTGCCATACCGCAGGCCTGCCCCATCCAGACTCTCCGTTCTGGACGGGTGACGAAAAATAAAATGGTAATGAATTAACATTACCAATTTATTTTTCATCTATGGGAGCATTTCAGTGGGGGGACGCTCCTCCGGTATAATGGAGGAGCCAGCGGTGAGAAGTAAACTCCTCGGAGGCCCAGCATTTTGACGCATTCCCAGGTCTAGCATTAATGGTAAATCTGGGAATGATGCCAAATCCATGGGTGGAAGCGTGGGGACACCCACGTTCCACCCATGGAACGCCTCCCTGGAGCAGAGTAACGCAAGGCAGCGATTTGCGCTGCCTCGTGATGCTCTAGATTTATCAAGGCACTCAGGGCCCCACAAGGTGGCCTTGCGTGGCTTGATAAATCTCACTTAGGTTTTGCATCGCCCGTGGGCCCCCTTGCGTGGCACAAGGGCGACGCAAAACCTTGATAAATGCGCTGGGCCTCATTTATGAGAAGTGACGCATCGCTGCGTGAAAGCAGCGATGCGTCACTTCTCAGTGCGCACTCCTTGCGACATTCCTGATGCGTCATATTTAATGTATGACGCATCATGTCGTAAGGAGTTACAGATACGTCAGTATTTCTGACGTATCTGTAAGCGCAAAAGTGACGCATTTCTGGAGTGTGTCACAAAAGTGACGCAACTCCAGCAATGTGTCCTTTCACATGGGGAAAGCCCCATGTGAAAGGGCCTGCGTCAGTCTTACGCCTGCTGTGAGGCAGGCGCAAGATTTTGACGCAACAGCGTCCTAAAAGTGACGCAGTGAAATCTCATAGATTTCACTGCGTCACTTCTACGACCCTTCCTTGCGTCAATACGCCCCCCTTGCATACATTATACCTGGCGTAGGTATAATGTGGCGCAGGGGTTTACAAAGTGACGCATCTACCTAGATGCGTCACTTTGTAAATATGGCGCAACAAGGCGCATTTTTTACGCCACTGGTGCGTCACAAAAAGTGACGCACCGGCGGCGTAAAAGTGATGCAAGGGCTCATGAATGAGGCCCCGCTGTATTTAATTTCGCGCACCAAGATGGCTTGCAGCATTGAGCTGCGTGAAAATTAAATAAATGTGCCCCCGGTTTTGAAGGGCAGTCGTTCTGTCCAGGGGCGTAGCACAGGCCCACGCATCCCCCGCAGTGCGGGGGGGCCCTCAAGCTCAGTCGGGGCATTTATCTCGGAATATTGCCCCTTTTATTTGTCCCTAGACCGTAGCTTAACATCTCCTCCCATTGCCAGTCAGACAGAGCATAGCTCAGTAGAAGAGTCTGTGCAGCCTGCAAAGGAAACATTTGAACTATCGCAAGAAAGCCTTTAATGCACAGTTGTGCTAATAACAACGCCAATTATTTACAGGCCTACAACGTTTCAAGCATAAGGGGGGAAGTGGCAAACAAACAATAACTCAAAAGCCTCTCTTTTTCTGGAAAGCGCGCTTTCTCCACCTAGACAGATTTGTGTGCGCCGCGCACAGACGGAGTGAAAAACACAAGCGTGTATGCTAAACCTTCGAGTATTTCACTGGAACAATTAGTACTGAGATTTCTTTCAGCCAGAAATGCCTAAATTTAGCAAAGCAAGCATCTCTTCAGAGTCACACTGCGTGCAGCCTGGGGGCCTGACACCACACCTCTGTGCCAGGCATCGCGAGATATCGATAGGGCTCCACTGCCCCCTGGTGGACAGAGCCGGCAACACTGGCCTCTGTGATCTTTTAACCTTAGTTCCTATTATCTTGTCTTCTGCTACATGCCAAATAAGAAATACACAAAACTGTAGACCACATGTGTACCTAGTGCCGTCCACTGTCCGTCTGCGTTCCCAGTTTTGATAGGCACAACCTGGAGGTGGTGGAAGGGGGCGATAGTGGCCTTTATAGTGCCAACTCCTCCTATTCTGCAAACTCACGCCATCGCCTAGTCTATTAGCTACTCAACTACGATTTCCTTTAGCTCTACTCCAACCCCTTCTTTACTACGTATCCCCGTGTATCCCCTACTTCGAGTGTGGCATGCGCCCACCGTAAACTTTAAATATCTCAAAATGGACAACCCAGGCCATCAACCAGCCAAATGGATTTTATGTTCACAAGAAATACCATACGCTGTCAGCTTACTGATAACCACAAACTGCACGCGCCTTTCTCTCACACTTCATCATCCTTCACACTTCTAAGTGCTAAGCGCCATAGCACGGTAACGGCACCTCGGTGTCAATCGTGCACGGCATGGGAACACTTCCCACACAGGATCAAAACAAAGACAACACTTCCAACCATATACCCTGCACAGTATACCATGCTACCCTTGCACCCAGCGCTCCCACACAGGGACAGTAAACGCTACATAAATGTTGCAATACAATACATAGGCTCCTTAGCTTAATTAATAAATAGTTTGCGCATGTACTATTTACTTCTACAGCGCTACCACAGGTCTGAGGCTCTCTCTCAAGTAAATATTGTAGGCTTTCGACATTTTGGGCCTCATCTACAAGAAAATGATGGAGTGCAGAACCATAAGCCATTAGCAGCGCCTTGCAGCGTCATTTTCAACGCACATGGATGCGTCAATCAACAATACGATTCATCCCTGTGCTTTCCCCTGAGCAGGTACGCCATTTGCTGCCATGCGCCAGTGCAGGCAACCTTGCATCATTTTGCAAGGGTGCCTGCGCTGCAGCGATGATTGCTTTGATGCAGGAAGGGAGACCTTCCTGCACAAGAACAATAATTAATGCCATTTTGCTCTTTCTATGCATGCTGCATACTGCCGCAAGCATAGAAAGAGGAAAAACGAGGAGGAATAACATTATTTCTCCTCGTTGCTCCATTCCTACTCATCCTCTAGGGAATTGTATGATTCTGACGCTATTCCAGTTTTACGAAATGTTGTCCATCTAGGAATACGTCACGTTCCATGCATGTTGCTTGGGAACACCCACAGCAACACCCATGGAATGCCCCTTTCACACAGATTAATGAATGAAAGGGGCGCATATTTACAAGGCGATGAAAAGTCATGCATGGTGACTTTACGTGGCCTTGTAAGTATGGGTAAGTCCATTGCGCCACTGGAGCATCAAAAAAAGTGGTGCACCGGTGGTGCAATGGGCTTCTAAATAAGCCCTTTCATTTTCAAACCGCTATTACAACGGTTTCTGATTCCTTCTCCTCTGCATGATTACTTTAAAGTTTCCAGATATTTCCCCAAATGAGATGTGTAGCATCCAGTGCATAGATCAACTGTGATGTCTGCTTTTGAGATTCACTGGCAGTCTAATAATGCTGAATGATTTGTAGTAAAAGTTATTAAGAATGCTACATATAGGGAGGTAGGTGAGACAGACGCTTTCTAAAAAATCAATTGGTCATCTTTTAGCTGCTGCGTTTTAAAATTTGATAATTTTGCTCAGTTTGTGTTAATATCCCAGTAAAGAGCATGTATCTGGACCAGGAAATAAAAATCATGCATGCTTAACTGTCATTTATACTAGGTAGAAAGAATGATTCATATTTTGTCATGCATATGTTTTGTTTCCAATATTTATGAAAATGTATGTTTACATCACAGACACTGTTCTCAAAGCAGCAGTTAGATCACATATACAAGCATCAGAGCATCACCTCTTACAAGAGAACGTTCACGGTTTAGTATTCCAACAATGCTCTTACTCGAGGGAGACATGAAGGTAAAATATTTCAAATATACAAAATGATTCTGCTGTGCTGTTTGTTAACGGAATGAAGTGCTTTCAAAGGTTTTATAGTGTGACCACATGGATAGGTCAAACCTGAAGAAAAGCTTTAAGACAAAACTGGGATACACAAGATAAAATAAACACACCTCTTGTAAGAAGTGTATAAAAGTAGCTTTGTTTTCTGCTGAAGACAGCATTTTGAAAACATTTAGGCAAACCTTTACTCTGAGACCTATAAATAGGTCCCTTCCTGCACATAAACAATCTGAAATTGTGTTTTGTAACTTATATGTCTGCTGCATTGTGCAGCACACATAGAAGTTGCAACTCGTCATTTTTTAAAATTATTTTTTATGTGCAGGAAGGGTATACTTTCTGTATACTAACTGCTTCCCAGAGCCACAGTCAAAGTGGTAATGACAAATATGAAGTTGATTTCCCTGTATGGGGACAGCTGGAATAGACATGAGTTTACGCTCGGCCAGCTGCTGAGAGGGGAATGTACTCTGAAAGGCAAACAGGAGTGTATTCCTGCCCTGAGTGCCCAAATGTTTGTGAAACTGCTAATCTGACCTTTATTATGGCCTTGGGAGCTATGCTAACCTAGCGTAGGTGCCGAGGCCTATGCCAGTCGCTGAGAATATAAGGTTCAGGATCAATCCTTTGACATAGAGGGAAGCATCTAGCATGTCTTTATAATAGGAAATGAAATAATGTCCTTCCCAGGAGTACATCACATAAGATGTGGTGGCAGCATGCCGTGTTTTGTGACCCTATAGTCCAGACCAGGCCATTTTCTCTGTGTCAGAAAGGGCGCAGTCTACTGACAACTCTTGTTACAAAGTTATGTGAACTGTGTGTGTGTGTATGTGTGTAGATTCTTTGTAGTACATGTATGGCAACATAATAATGTTTTTTGTATAATTCTGGGTACCAAGGACAGTGGAATCAACTTAGGATGCCCCTGGTTTAGCATGGGGCAATATAGAAGGTGAAAATATCTTGCTCAGGCATGGAAGTTTTTTTGCCTCATTCCTGTGCAGGAGGGCAGAGACCCAGACCCTGCAGTGTGGAACAAGGATGCAGGTCTCCCTTTAGAAATTCAGTGAAGGCCTTGTTAGCATAAGGCTGCTCATAAGTTCTTCCTCAATACTACCATTTGGTAGATGTAAGGTGTGAGGTGTGGGGCTGCAGTTTCTGTAGTTATATATCATGAAGTTGAGGTCGGTGACGCGGCGATTCAAGATGGCCGCACGCTGAGGAGCTTCTCGCTGACGAGCACCGCTTGTCTTTGAAGGTGTCCTCCTTTGGCAGCGTTTCACACGGAAAACGCTGGATTATGCCGTCGAAAGTATCCATCCTCACAGGGGTATAATTGTAAACTCTTCAAAGCTACTTTTGGGCTCAATATTTGCCGAAATGTTCCCCGCTCAATAGCGGACGCCATTTTGTTGTTTTTTTCCGCTTCTCACTGCAGCGTTTTTCTTTCCTCATCGACATTAACCTCATGTTGCTCAGCTATTTCTTCGACATTTACCTATTGTTGCTCAGATGGAATTCTGGCCATATACTCACAGGAGTACTGTTTATGCTGCACTCATTCAGATACCTCTCATTCTTCTTACCTCAGGTTCAATCCCCAACATTGGGACTCGCTTCTTCAGCGCAGCAGTAACACATTTGGTCTGAATCAAAGCTTTTGCTCTTTTTTGCTAATTTTTGCTCATTTTCTGCGCAGGGCTCTGTACTTTGTCGTACCTCATCGACTCTTTATGCTTTTTTTTGCTAGTTTTTCATAATAGCCTTGTCAACTAATTGGTACTGCATACACTTTTTAGCCATCGTTCTGCAGGCTGTTGGTTTTTCTTTTATTTCCATTGCTTTCACTACAAGGTCTCTTTAGAATCTTCAATACTGCGTAAGATGGAGCCTGTGCACACCTCCAAGGCTCATGGCACTGCCTCTACTTCACGCAAGGAATCTGCAGCTAATGCTAAACGTCTTAAAAAAGACCCACCGTCTCCATCTAAGTCCCCTCTTCCTGTCACGCTGGAGGACATTATGGAAGAATTACGCCTCATACGTCCTTTCATGACTGACACTGCCTCTACCCTTCAGAGGCTGGATGACAAATGGTCCAGGCTGGACTTGAGATTAACTGATGTAGAGCAAAAGATCAGTGATGCTCAGGATGTTGTCTCCAAGGTGGCTAGCCTTACCAAGGAAGTGGAATTACTTAAAAAAAAACCTCTGAGATTTGTAAAATCGAAACCAACGCAATAATTTACGCATTTTTGGTATTCCGGAAGGTTCAGAGGGGTTTGATCTCACCCAATTTTTGAAAACCCAGGTCCCTCCCATCACAGGCTTCCCTAAACATCTGGACATCAATATCCAAAGGGCCCATCGTCTTGGTCCAAGGAACTCCAATTCTGCTTCAAAACCTAGAGGCATTATTGCTTATTACTTCCTTTATTCTGACCTCATGACTATTCTCCACTCTGCTAAACAGCATAAGCAGTTGCTTTGGTCTGGTCATAAGGTGTTCATCACTCCAGATGTCTCTAAACCCATGGCGGCGCGACGGAAGGAATTTCTAGATCTGCGACCTACTCTTCGATCAATAAATGCTCGTTATGGCCTCATCCATCCTTGTTTCTTCAAAGTGACTTACAAAGAAAGAACTTTCAGCTTCGAAGATACGGCGGACCTGCGAAAATTTATCCACACTCATAAAGAGGAATCCATGGAATTCAGCAAACCCTACATTTTTCTTTATTAATTTCTTTCTTTCTTTCTTTCTTTCTTTCTTTCTTTCTTTCTTTCTTTTCTTTCTTTCTTTCTTTCTTTCTTTCTTCTTTCTTTCTTTCTTTCTTTCTTTCTTTCTTTCTTTCTTTCTTTCTTTCTTTATTTTCTCCTCATGTTTGTTGGATTCATATTGTGTGGTATTTTATCCCCTGTTGTACTGTTGCCCTTATCTCCTTTTGTTTTTCTCTTGTCTTGCAGGTTCTCTCCCCTTAGTTTTTGTTGATCAATTCATATTTGTGCTGCTCCGATGTTTGTAATATGCCCTTCGTTCCGTTGCCCTTCCCTCCCATCTGTTTGGTAAGTCCCCTTCATTTGTCCTATTTGATTACTCGTGGTATTTGACCTCTCTGTTTTTCTGCATCTATTCTTGTTTTTTTTTATATAGTAATCATCATTTGTTCTTCTCTTCTGCTCGTGCGGTTTGTCTTGGTCTCGCTGCTCCCTCTCCCATCTCATTGTCCTTCATCCATCTGTCCCTCATGACTAGAGTCTTTTGGCTTTCCGTCAGCTTCTTTTTCTTACTCAATTTTTCGGGAGTTTTTTCCTCCCACTCCTTTCCTCCTCTCCCAATCCCTTCTCCTTGTCTCTTCCTTTTTTCTCCCTTACTCCTCCCATTTGATTCACTAATTTTCCTCTCCTTTTTATCCATCTCCCTCCACCTTTTTTTCCCTGGCAACACATTTTTTACTCTTTTCTCTTCTCTTTTGTTCTTCTATTGGCATCCTTCAATGCTGTCATTTTTTTTTTAAACCTTTATTTATCAAATGCACAATACACAGCGTCTGCCTACAACCCTATCGGGCCGGCCGCTATGACACACATTCGAAAAGTAGAGCACAGTATGTAGCAGGGGTGGCCACTTCGCAGTCCATTATGGTGCAGTGCATAACGTAACATACAAAAGGATATCAAAGGTTTAATTTTATAGTTTTGTCGTAGTGAAAAACAAAAAAGGGGAACAAACACATGGTAGATTAATGACAAGGCTCACAGGAGGGGGGGAAGTACGGGAATCAATAGAAAAGAATGGAAGCAAATCTACTATGGGAGGGGTTGATGAAGGGAATGTAGAGTAAATTAGTGAAAGGAACGCAATTTATGGGGAGGAGGGAATGGCCTCGGCATAGTCAAGCGGAGGGGTACAGATATCACCTCGGTAAGCATTCCATTGCGCCCAGATCCTGTTCCACTTCCTAGGGCGACCCCGTGCCTCATACACCGTTTTCTCCCGAAACATGCACCAGTCCATGTTTTCTTTCCAGGCACTGAGCCTAGGCGGTCTGTTGGAGCCCCAGAGCTGAGCTATATCTCTCTTGGCGACCATGTTGCCTAGAGTGGTCCAAAAGGTCTGAGCAGCCGTACAGTCCGTAGGCTCCCACACATTAAGCAAACAGCGTCGTGCCTCGGGAAGGAGGGGGTCTCCAGTAACACGTCCCATCACATCATGGACCCTGGACCAAAAGGCGGAGATAACCGGGCATTCCCATAACACATGCAGAAAGGTACCATCCATACCACAGCCGCGTCTACACAGTCCATCCATCGCAAGCCCCATCCGTACCAGACGCGTACCAGTCACATACACACAGTGGAGGATCTTTAACTGGACAAAACGAAGCCGAGCCGGAATAGCCACCTCCTTAGGGGAAGAAATAGCCATTTGCCAGTCCTCGTCATCTAGTTCAAGGCCATCCGCCACCCAGGAGGCACGAAGCCTTTCCAGCAGGTCAGCCCTGTTGTTAATAAGTTTCTTATATATTAAGGAAATCGTACTGTCAGGGACGTGGCCATCAAGAATGCGGTCTTCCAGCGGGGATGACTGGGGGACGTCAGTCCCGGGGGGAAAAGCGGAGAATAGGGCATGCCGCACCTGAAGATATCGGAAATATTCCCTATCATCTAGTTGGTATTCCACCTTCAGGGCCTCGAAGGATTTCACAGTACCTCTAGCCCAGAGATCCTCCACCTTGCTAATTCCAATCATATCCCATCTATCAAACCCTTTCGTCCGCCACAGGTTGCCCAATCGTTCAGAATCATACAACGGGGTCATGCGCGTCAATCTGCCGCCCCAACCTGTAGCCACAGTAGCATCCTTCCAGGCACGCACGGCACATTTCGTAGGACCAGTCAGGAGACGAAGTGGTGACTTCGAGTACAAAGCTCTATTAAAGTTGCCGCCTGGCAAAAGGAGTTTATCCAGGGCAAAAGCGGGAGCGGGTTCAGAAGAATATGTCACATGATTGATTGCACTTAAATGTGAGGCCCAGTAGTACCGTTTAATGTCGGGTAGAGCGATACCGCCGTCGTACCAGGGGAGTGTGAGTTTAGATAATGCAATACGGGCACGTCCATCCCAAATCAACTGCCTCTGTAGGTTTTCGATTTCACGGAAGTAGCGAGCGGGGACCGGGTCGAAAAAATTCTGCAAGGCATAAAGGAACCTGGGGAGCGACATCATTTTAAAAAGTGCCGCTTGTCCTAATGGGGACAAGGGCAGTTCACGCCACCGCCGCACGTCCTGCTTGAGGCGACGGAGGGGAGCGTAGAGGTTCCGATCGTATCGTATCGAGGAATCCATGGAGAAAAAGACCCCCAGATACTTGAAACCGTCTTCCGCCACCTGGATAGGAAACCTACGGGGCAGCGGAGGTACCACCCCCGCTATGACATAAACACATGACTTGGTCCAATTGATAACCAGCCCGGAGTTCTTACCAAAGGAAGTGAGAACGTCAAAGAGGACGTTCAAAGACTTCTGGGGAGAGGTGAAATAGAGAAGGATGTCATCGGCGTAAAGCGAGACGCAATCTTCCAGATCCGGCGCCCACCGGATCCCCTTAATCGAGGGCTCCCACGAAGCCACTCAGCAAGGGGCTCAAGCGCCAGTGCAAAAAGAAGTGGGGAAAGCGGGCACCCCTGACGGGTGCCACGTCCCAATGGAAATGGATCGGAGCTTCTGCCGTTCACTACGACTTGAGCCAACGGTCGCTCATACAGGAGCCTCACCCACGCAATGAAACTGGGGCCGAAGCCGAACTTGGAAAGGGCTGCCCACAAATATGGCCATTCTATGGTGTCAAAAGCCATCAAGGCGTCTAGGGAGGCCACCACTGCAGGCCCAGTAAGAGTTCCAGCTCTCTCGAGAACGCCTTGGAGTCTACGCAGATTGAGGGCTGTGTTTCGAGGGTGTATAAAACCGGATTGATCCGGATGGATCAAGTCACAGATAACAGACAACAACTGATTAGCCAGGACCTTGGCAAGAATTTTGGGCTCAGCATTTAGTAATGAGATGGGGCAATAGGAGGTGCAGCGGTCCCGAGGCTTGCCATCTTTAAGAATGACCACTATAGTAGCCAGGCGCTGTTCAGATGGAAGGACTCCTGCCTCAAATGCATCCAAAAACATGGTCCGCAAGTGGGCGGCCATTTTGTCCGGTCGAAGTTTATAGAGCTCGATAGGCAAGCCATAGGGCCCCATCGCTATACCCGACCGCAGGGATCTAATGGCAAGAGCGATCTCGTCTACCGTAAAAGGGGCTTCAAGGGCTAATCTGTCCTCCTCTGAGACGCAGGGAAGAGCAATATCACGCAGCAGTAAACGAGAGTCAGCCTCATCCCGGTCACTAACCGGGCTGTAAACCTTCCGAAAATGGTCCACGAAACAGTCAACAATCTCACCGGGGTCAAATACACCCTCACCAGTCTCGCGGGTAATGACGGGTACAACACGATTCATTCTTTCAGCCTTATCCAGCCATGCAAGGAGCTTGCTAGCCTTGTCACCCACATCATACAAACGGCCTAGCTGATTCACACGCATCACCTTAGCAGCATCGGTCACACAAGCTCTATAGTCCGCCTGCTTCAGTTCCAAGGAGTGTAGGAGCGCAGGCGTATCATCCCCACCCAACTCACTTTCAAGTGCGGTTATTTCAGTTTCAGGGGAAAGTACCGCCTCCCTCCTGACTTTCCTTTCAGCAGCAATAAGAGACAGGGCGGAACCCCGTATAACAGTCTTGAAGGCCTCCCAAAGAACCGTAGGGGAAGCTACTGAACCTACATTCTCATCGAAGTAGCAATCAATCGCCTTAACCAAATCTGAGCGGAGCCGAGGGTTTCGAAAGTGCCAGGGCGGGACAGGGGGAACCCTTCTTCCAAAAATATCTCCCACGGAAACTTCAAGCAGTAAGGGAGAATTATCTGAAATACCCCTGGGGAGATGTCGAACTTCCCGCACCAAGGATAAGTTAGAAGCCAGCATAAAAAAGTAGTCTATCCTTGAGAGGCTACCATGGGCACCAGAGTGGAAAGTGTATTGAGTTTGTGAGGGGTGTAACGATCGCCAAACATCCACCAGGCCAAAAGTTTCCGTCATGTCAGCTAGCCACATCTGGGACAATGGCAGAACTCTAGGGGGCAGCCGATCACATTCGCCCGACATCACCGAGTTAAAGTCCCCACCCATGATCAGCAATCCATCAGGGAGCCCCAGGAGAGTCTTGCCGAGGTCAGCATAGGTGGTAGCCTGCAGCCCCGGGGGAACATAGACAGCAACTATTGCAATTAGCTTCCCCTCCCATCTGCTGCATAGCGACCCCGATCATCAAGGGTGACATCATCAATTTCAAGGGCCAAGGAGGATTTCACCATTATACCCACCCCTCGGGAGCCGGACGTAAAACCAGCATGTGCGACAAGTCTGTAACCTCGGCGGTCAAGAGCTTTACAAGCATTACCAATCAAATGGGTTTCTTGGAGTAAAACAACATCAGGGGCATGACGTCTTATAAATTGCAATACAATACCACGTTTAATCCTATCTCCCAAGCCATTGACGTTCCAAGAAAGAACCTTCACATCAACACCCCCCATCCCAAAACGAGTGTCCCAACCCGACCCCCTCCCGGAACCTCAAATCAAGGATGTACGCAAGCAGTAGAACAACATGTGTAAAGAGAAACAAAAAACACGCAACACAACCAAGTCCCCACCACCCACCCCCCAACCTTGAACCCGTTACAACGCCCCCCACCCTGCACCCCTGCTGACTAAAGAGCCACCCCAAACTGCAGTGTGCCTGTCGCCCCATCTGATCTACGCAAAGAAACCCCTGAGGAGGAAGGGAGAAACTGCCCCAACCCGCCCCACCCCGGACATAAATAAAAAGCACATGTTAAAGTTACTCTGTGAAGATTACGATCCAGAACCGGACCTCGGGGGCCCAAATTCAGTCCTGCGCCGTTGCGCCTCCATCCGCGCCTCTGGGGCCTCCGCTCTCGGCGTCGTCCTTTGGCAGTGAGTCCAACCAGTCACTGGCACTGTCCGGCTGATCAAAGAAGTAAGCACGGTCCCTGTATTCAATCCGCAGGCGAGCGGTAAACAACATCGCATATTTTAGTCCCAAATCCCTCAAGCGACGTTTCACTCCAAGGAATCCAGAACGTTGCCGTTGCACTTGAGGAGTGAATTCAGGATAGATCGAGACAGAGTTGTTGTCGAACTTCAACGGGTCGTGCCTGCGAGCGGCCTGAAGAATGGCGTCCCTGTCTCGAAAGTGAAACAGTCTAGCGATGATAGGCCTCGGGGGTGCCCCCGGCTTGACTTGCCCACCTGGGAAGCGATAGGCTCGCTCGACCGCAAAGAACTTACTAAGGCCTGCGGGAGCGAGTTTAGCAACAATCAGCTCTTCGACCAGTAAATCGGTCGAGGCAGCGCCACTGTCCTCGGGCACCCCGACTAGGCGGATGTTGTTTCGCCGGGCCCTATTATCGTATTCTTCCATGCGTTTGGTTAGCAGGTCTTGCGATGAACGCAGATTGCCAATCTCCGACTGCGCTTCCGCCATGTCTGTTACCAGGCTGGATGCCTTCAGGTCCAGTGCCTTGACCCTCTCATTCGTTTTGGCTAGGTCTGCTCGAATAAGGGTAACATCAACCGCCACCGTGTCTATCTTGGACACGATGGCCTCATATTGCTGGCCCATATCAGCCTTGATCCCCGCAATGGCAGCCAGTAGGTCTTGAAGGGACACTTCCGAAGATGTCGCCATGTCCGTCTTTGGGTCCACCGAGCCGTGGCTGGCAGCACTGGGGGAACCTCTCGGCTGCGTATAGCGATCGATCACGTTGGACTGGACCGATCCACCACGAGTGGTGGCCTTCCTGCGCTTCTCCACCTCGGGTTTCGTCGCCATATTGAATTCAGCACCTCACTGGGACCTCCCGGGTGCGATAGAATGGCAGAGGTCCTCGAACCCCGAAAGCCTCGTTTTTGCAAGAAAAAGTCACAGACCACTGAGCCGGCGCTGCAAAGGAAGCGTGCTGCCAGTGAAAGCACCAAACCAGGATTATAGAGCAAGTCTCAGGCAGTCAATACAAGGGTGGACCAGAAACCGAAAGTGAAAGTGGCACATCATCGGCGAAGCAAATGCCAGGCAGCCGTTGTTGTTGCATTACTGCTCGGCCATCCGAGACAGCAGAGTCCCCGGTCCCGTCCGGGACTAGGCCAGAAAGCTTGAGATGACGTAAAAATGGTCCCCGAAGTCCGATCCCGGCCCAAAAAAGTTCAGCAGCATCAGGAAGAGTAACACTTCAAAAGCCCATCAAAATGACCAGGATAGCAGAAGGATAAATCAATAAGGGCGGCGCGGGTCTCGGGAGCCCTCTGCTCACGCGACCATCTTGGATGCCCGCGTAGCTCCTCAATGCTGTCATTTTTTGCTTCTTTTTAGTCTATCTGTATTCATATCTGTGGTGGCTCTCTTTCTTCTCCACTTATGTCTTTAAAATAGTATGTTTTTCTCTCTTCTTCACTACCTACCTTCATTTCTTCTTCCTATCCCTTAACTTCCTCTTTCTTAATTGTTCTATGCTTTTTCTTTTACTCTTTCATCTTTTTCTAATATGACTGGTCTTCGTATAATTTCATGGAATGTTAAGGGTCTTCGAAACCCTATTAAAAGACAACGTATTTTATCTCATCTTGCTTGTTTAAAATGTCAAATTGCTTTATTGCAAGAAACGCACCTTTCTTCACAATATTTTTCCTCAATGCGTAAGCAATGGGTTGGAGATGTTTACTGTTCTCCAGCCGTTAACAATAAAAATGGTGTTATAATTTTATTTCATAAATCGTTATCCGTTCAAATACAAAATTAAATTCATGATTCTAATGGAAGATGGGTGTTTTTAGAGAGTATTGTAAACAATGTTAATCTTTCCCTTTGCAATGTTTATGGTCCTAATGGTGTTGATTTGTCCTCTTGGAATGAGTTTTCTTCTCTCCTTTCTTCCAATTTGGGTGATGATTTGATTGTTGGGGGAGACTGCAACCAATTAATGGACCCGTTTTTGGATCGTAAATCTCATGTACGTTACTTATGTTCCCAATAAAATGCAAAAATCATTTCATAAATCCATTTCTTCTAGAGGCCTAATTGACTCCTGGAGATTATCCTATCCTGATTCCTTAGAATTTTCTTTTTTTTCTCCTATGCATGCTTCACACTCCCGAATTGATTACATTTTTCTTTCTCACCATGCTTTTCAATTTATGACTAACTCTGAAATAGGCTCTATTCTCATTTCAGATCACGCACCTGTCATTTTAGATATGGATTATCCCTCCCCCATTCCTACTTCTCGCCGCTGGCGTTTTAATAACTCACTATTGCTAGATCCACAATTCACTGATCACTTCACACATTTCATGGATGAATTTTTTCATAACAATTTAGACACTGCACTGCTTCTGATGATCATGTCCGCATCACTGCTGGATGCTGTTTTAGCCTCATCAGAACACTGAAGAAATTCTTTGACTTCCTCCCCATCTCAGCCAGAAAATCAGTCGCGGTTGCTCTAATCCTCTCCCGACTTGATTATTGCAACGGACTAATGGCAGGAGTGAAGAAGTCCGCCCTCAGGAAACTGCAAAGCGTTCAACACGCGGCGGCCAGACTCGTTCTTAAACTCCCAAGAAGGTCCTCAGTCTCAGCAGCCCTTAACACCCTCCACTGGCTACCTCTTCACAAAAGAATTTTGTTTAAACTTCTGCTCACTGCATTCAAAGCCACTAGGAAAACAGGCCCCCTGTATTTCACTAAGCGCTTTATGCATTACATCCCACGCACTGCCTGAGATCCTCAGGAACCAACCTTGTCGTTATCCCAAGATTTAAGTTAAAAACGCGAGGGGGGAAAATCTTCTCTTTCCTAGCAGCAAGAGCTTGGAACAACCTCCCCGTTAATCTCAGGCTAGCTGATACTGAGAGCCACTTCAGGAAACTCTTGAAAACCTGGGTATTTCAGCAATCCGACTCCTCGGTTTTCACAGCCATCTGATTCATTCATCACTACGTTTCCTTTTTCTGCACGCTCAGCGCCAAGATGCTCCTTCCGGAGCGATAGCCGCGCTTTACAAAATCCTATAAATATCAAAATATCAAAATTTCCACTTTACTTGGGATGCTTTCAAGGCTGCAGCTCGGGGTTGTGTTAATGATTTTGTTTCCCGTAAAAAGAAGAAAGCCCTTTCTCAAGCATCTCATTTTCTCAAACAAATTAAAGATCTCGAACACCTTTATTTCACTACTAATTCACCCGACTCACTTTCCTCCCTTATTAAAGCTAAGATGCAGTATAACAAGCATTCTTGGGAGTCTGCTTCTAACCAGCTTCTTAAATTAAATTCTAAAATGTATGGTGGACGCAATAAGGCCGGTAAATCGCTTGCGAATTATCTCAAAATTAAGAAGGAAAAGTCTAAGATTGTGGCTATAAGGGATTCTCAGAGTTCTCTTCAAACTTCGGATGCTAAGATTCTTGATTGCTTTGTTAATTATTATTCCTCCCTTTACACGTCTAATCCTTCTCCTCAGCAAATAAACTCCTTCTTTCATTCTATCCCTCAACCCGCTGACTCCCCAGTTGACCTTTCTTCCCTCGATGTTCCCATTTCACAAAAAGAAATTCTCAACGCACTTTCCCTTCTTCCCAAAGATAAAACTCCAGGTCCGATGGATTTTTTCTACACTTTAAATCGGTTTTAGTGCCGCACTTATTTAATTTAATTAATCATTTCCTTGCTACTAGTGAGTCTAGGGGTTCCTTCACACAAGCCATGCTCTGTCTCCTTCCCAAAAAAGACAAAGATCCTTCCCTTTGTAAAAATTATAGGCCAATTTCCCTTATAAATACTGACTGCAAAATGTATGCAAAAATCTTGGCTATTCGTCTCAATACAGTTATTCCTGATCTGGTGAACATCTATCAATCAGGCTTTGTTAAAGATAGGTCAATAACTGATAACTAGAGAACCCTTTTAAATATCATCCACTTAGCTGCTAAGTTGGTTTCCCCTATTGCTGCCATCACTCTGGATGCTAAGAAAGCTTTTGATCGTGTAAACTTGGATTTTATGTTTGGTGCGCTCTGTTGGCATGGTTTCAGGCCCACCATTCTTAGGTACATTCAATTACTTTATTCTGACCCTAAAACCTCCATTTGGATTAATGGTACCCAATCTGATTACTTCTCCCTCCATAGAGGTACCAGACAAGGTTGCCCTCTCTCCCCTCTCCTCTTCATTCTTGCGTTGGAACCATTTTTGGAAAAAATAAGACGGTCCCCCTCCTATTCAGGTTTTACTTACAAAGATATGGATATTAAATTTACTGCTTATGCGGATGATATTTTACTTTACATTTCTAATCCTATTTCCTCTCTTCCTGCCCTTTTCTCCTTACTTAACGATTATTCTTCGGTCTCTGGCTATAAGCTAAATATTGATAAGTCGGAGCTCCTTCCCCTTCATAAGTTTTGCCTTCCTTACATGTTCGAGGGTTCAGGATTCGAATATAATCCTAATTTTGTCAAGTGTTTGGATATCTTTTATGCCAATACCATTAGAGAGACCATAAAAATTAACCATTCCGACATCCTTAAGAAAATCTCATCTCTCATAGAACGTTGGTCTCCCCTTTTTCTTTCATGGTGGGGTCGATTATCAACTTTTAAAATGATGCTGCTTCCTATTGTTAATTTTTATCTCTTCATGCTCCCTATCTCTCTTCCCCATTACTTTCTTAAATCTATTAATAGCCTTCTTGTGAAATTCTTTTGGAATAATCGCAAAGCTAGGGTCTCACTTTTCCGTCTTCAACAGCCTAAAAGCCTTGGCGGCATTAATTTTCCTAATATTTCACGTTTTCATTCTGCATTTGCTCTTAAGCAAATTGGGCCTTTTCTTACAGACTCTCTCCCCTCTCCTCCTATGGCCTGGAGCTCCTTGGAAATGGCTCAACTTGCTCCCTTCTCTTACCTCACAGCAACCCGCTTATCTCAACCTCCTTCAAGATTTATGTTCCCTATCTTTAAACACTCTTAAGCCCTTACTCTTTTACTTTTTCGTTCTTTCTCTCCTCCATTTCACCTCCACTTGAGTACTCAGCTTTGGAACAACAAATTCTTCAAGATTAATAACAAAGCATTTTTTGGAAGGAATGGATTGATAAAGGTATTATTACATATGACCAACTGCTCATTGGTAATTCCTTAAGAACCTTTATGTGATTCCTTTGGTTTATCTACTAAGCACTCTTCTCAATTTCATTCACTCACTCATACCCTATCTACTATCATTTTACAGGACATTCACTCTTCCTCTGCTACTTCCCCCCTTTCTACCCCGCCAGATTTTACTACCCCCTGTAGGGCCTCAGCTATTTACAAATTACTATCACCTTCTTCTAATGATAGGCTCAAGTCCAAACCGGAACTGTTGTGGGAATTGGATTTAGGCCAAACTTTCTCTCCACAAATCTGGGAATCTCTTTGGTCTAAAATACACACCGTCTCTCGCTCAGCTAGCACTACACAGACTTTTTATTTTTTCTATAATAGGCTTTATTATACCCCCTCTGGTTTATGTAAATTTGGCCTTTTGGACTCTAAAACGTGCTGGTCATGTTCTTGTGATAACAGTGATTTGTTGCATATGTTTTTTCTTTGTCCTAGGGTTAAAACATTGTGGTCTCATATTTGGTCTACACTTAACAATATTTTATCCACTGATGTTCCTTTCGATATTGTACACATTTTTCTGGGTGGGTTGGCTCCCATATGGAATGTCCCTTGTCATACTCGTAAATTTATTGACCTTTTTATAGCAATTTAGTTTTAAATTATTACTACAAATTGGAAAGATACAACGAAAATTGCCTATATTGCTTGGTGGAATTTATTATGCCATCATCACAGACTTGATCGTGCCCATGCTACATCTGTGCCTTTATTAATCAAAAGAGATTTACTATGGTCCCCCTTAACTGAATATCTCTCTAGACATACTCCCTGTTAATTTGACTCTTTTATCTTTTCCCTAATGGTTATTTGTCATATATAGCTTTGGTGTTAATGTATTATTTGCTGCCTTTTCCCTCCCCTCTCCCTCCTCTCCTTTTCCCTCTGTGAAAAATTTACAAAAGCATTGTTTATTGGTAGAATGTTTTCCTCTTTTTGGGGTATGTTTTGCTCCTGCTCTCCATTATTTGGTATTTTGTATTCTTTCTGGTTTTATTCGCATTTGTAATGATGTTTTACATTGTTTAATTTCATTCAATAAAGCTTTCTAAACTAAAAAAAATATATATATCATGAGGTTTCTTTTTCTGATTACTGCTTCAGGAAGGTGATGGCAGCCAGGTACAAAAAAATCACACTTCATTATGCTATATTTTGGATACTCCTGCTTGGAGCTAGCTTCATTAATACCCACTGTGAGAACCATCGCTGTGCACGTAGCTATGTCTAAAGACCAGCCTGGAAGCTATATCTGAAAGAGAACTGCCCCAAACCGGTTCTGAAACCTGAGACAAAGGATCCACATCCCCTGCCTGGAAAACATGTATAATACAAGATTCAAATCATCTCCATTTGCTCTAGTTCCAAGCCCTTCATAACCAAGCAAAGGGCTGCACCCTAGAGTACTAGGAGGACTGTTGTGAGACCAGTGCTGGTGCTTGCATGATACCCAATCTCCAAGGGGTGATGGAACATCACCTGGAATCTGCAACCTACCATAGAAGCTGAGGGTCTTTCCAGATGCTTAGGAGTCTTCATAAGAGAAATTTGTCCAGGAGGAGAAGCCTTACATTTTCCTGAGGTGTGGGACACCCAGTAGTAGCTGACTGCTTAGGGGTGAACTCCAGTGGCGGCTTCTCTGCTATGGCAGAGGAGCATTGCCCCACTGCTTTTAAGCAGTGCGAAGACGGAGCTTAACATGATAATACCTTTAAGTTATTATCATTTTATGCTTCCTGCTGCTTTGAGGGCAGTGGGGGTGGGCGGGGCTGCTCGGCGCTCGGAGCAGGGCAGGGTTGGAGTGGTTTGCCCACTCATAAGTGCGCAATGACTGTTTGGCCGTCCAAACCAGTCATGCGTACTATCCCCGTTCTCCATGCAGACTGCATTATGCCTGCATGGAGAACAAGCCCAGGCTCCCATTCCCTGGTTGAGCGTCCAACAAGGACGCTCATAACCAATCTCAATGCTGCATTGCAGCGTTGTGATTGGTCAGGGGAGCCTGGGTGCCTACCAATCACAATGCTGCATTGTAGCGTTGTGACTGGTCAGTGGGGCCTGGGTGTGATTCCGTTCGAGACGGAAAAGAGCAGGAGCGGAGACTTGGGCTCCAGGGATGCAACCATTGAAGGCGAGTGCCCACCTACATTGTCCTTCAGAGCTGCAACTGCCAAAGATGAGCAGATAACTGCACTCTAGGCCCAAAGGGCCAAAACTGCCAAAGACAAATGCATGTCTGTGTTGCCCCAAGGCTGTGAGTGTTGACAAGCCCGCCAAGCGTGCTGCTTAGTGCCCATGATCCTGAAGGGGGGTAGACCATCATCCATAGTCTTCTGCCCCAACGACAAAGCTCAAGAGTGTGAAAATACTGGTTGCACCACTCTGTGACTGTGTCTGACTCTCACGTAAGAGACAAAGGGGAAGCAGGCACCATAGACAGTCCTGCATTTCATTTGAGTCTAGAAGGGGAATCCAACTCCATAACTAAACCACACATGGAATATCTAATATTTAGTAACCCTCTGTGCTTCAAGTGTTTTTATTTTTTATTTTAAAAGACTAGCAATGGACCTGACAGCATTTTATTGTGTATGTTGGTTGCATTCTGAGCTCCTGCCGCGCATGCTACCTCTACAAGAAGCCAATGAATATATGCCTTACTACCCTGGGAGCAAAGTACAGGAAGGGCTGTACTTGGCCCATTTTGCAGAGCCATAGTAAGACAGACCCCCAGGAGACCAGCAGCCAAAAACCTCAACCATCGTAGATAGACCCCCGGCAGGCCATGGGGCCTCCTGAATGGGATATGACACCAACAATCTCCAGTTCACTAAGGAATGTACCTGCAAAAATGCACTGGTCCTTGAATGACCAGAGGTTCAAACAATTCTCATCTGTGATTGGTAGTTCCTCGCGTCACTCTAAGTATTGTCCTCTTGAGGTCAATACTTTGAACCACTTGTGAACATGAAAAGATTTATAGAGTGTGAAACAGGATGTGCTCTCTTCATGTCCCAACTGATCCAGCTACACCCTGGTGATCCACTGAGGGCCAAGAAAATCAGGACTGAATGCAGGATAATCTCTGACTATATGGAGAATTTCTATTTCGATTCACACTATGAACATTTAATGTACTTGGTTCATGAACATCTAGCATGAGCCAGCTCTCCTGTACCTCTGTTGAACACCCCTGAGCTAGAGAAAGTCATCCACATTCACCACTGTAGATGACCTGCCTGCCCACTGACTTCCAATCACGGTGAAAGATACTAAGAAAGAGAGCCAAAGCCAGCCCACAAATGGCATACGTGTTAAATTGACCCTGACTAGTGGACAGACGAGCCACAACGGCACAATTACTAACTACACAATAACACAACAGCAACAAGTGCAGATGAGCCAAATGCTTAACACAGCAATTCTGGGTTTACACACTCACTGCACTGCCAACCCCCTTCATCTACTTTGTCAGTGGTGCATCCTGTTTGCCAGAGCTCAAGGCATCTAGACGCACATGCATCAACCTATTTAGTAAGTGCAAACGGTGCGAATCGCAAAATTCGGCCGTTTGCGATTCCTAAATAGGTTTCTGGGATGCATCAAGCATTTTTGGTGAAATCGCTATTTTTAGCGAATTCCAAAAATGTGAGTGCTTTAAAGGAATCGCAAATTTCCAATTCCTTAAAAGCAATGCATGATTAATTTTAAAATTGCAAATTCGCAAATAGGGGGTGCAAATTACCACGAGGTTGAACCTCGTGGTAATTTGCGAAAATGTGTTAAAATGCTCTAATTTGCATTTCAAAACACTGTCATGTTACAGACACACATGTCCTTAGGACATGTGTGTTTGAAACATACACTTCAAAATACATTTCAGGGGTGCAGAGGGGGGTCCTTTGGACCCCCCCCTGCACCCATGGAATACATCAACATTTTGCGAATTCTAATTTGCGATTTCGCAATTCCCATTGATTCCTATGGGCCTTTTGGCCCATAGGAATCAATGGGAATTGCGAAATCGCAAATTGGAATACGCATAATATTTGCGATTCGGTAAAAATTGCGATTTTTACCGAATCGCAAATTTTATGCACTTTCAATCATGCATCCCGATTTGCGGTTCCTTATTTGCAATTCGGTAAAAATCGCAAATTAGGAAGCGCAAAACCGGACTTTGATGCATGTGGCTGCTAGTTTACATTATTGAGACAGTCGTGTGGCCTTGGTCACCTTCTAGTGTTCCGGCTGTGCACGCTTGCCATCTTCATTGACCCCGGTGTCATTCTTGGTTTCCACACCCTCACAGTGCGTATCAACATTTCTAAGGAAGGGTTTGCTTCCTTGCTGCCGCTCATAGACCCCTGCATTCCAGGGAATATCATATCATCACAGGTTTACTGGTGCAACTGCACACATTTGAAAGACTTCTACGGCTTCCATATATCTCCTAACACCGATGACACTGGATCCCAAAATTCTCACTATGGCCATCAGGAATTGAGACGAAGGCCCATGCCACCTCCCAGTATCCTCTATCCACCATCTAACAGAGAAACTCGAGGACGGGCATCAAACAAAACCAACCAAGCTCATCAGAAATTCAGAAATAGCCATTTCATACTAGCTTGTATTTTCATCTGAATGCAAAGATAATGTCACAGGAAAAGCCGCCCGGATCATTGAAGAAACAAACAATAAGGGTACCAGACTTTAACAGACTCCAAAGAACTATAACCTCATGACTGTGAAGAGCTCCTAAAGACTTGCAATATAAAGGCGTTCAGCACCAAGGACAGATCCCAGGCCACCTGAAACGGTGCAACTGGACAATACTGAATTGTAGTATTTATATAGCACTCCATACCCTTATTTAGGGTGTTTTTGGATGGGTTGCATGCTACACACTGGGGAAGTGCACGGTTGGCTGAGTGTTGTGTTTACTAAGATTCTACATCAGAAACATATTGGTGTTGTGTGAGCAAAGAGGCGCTGTTACCTTGTGCTGGGGCTCAGCACTTAGCGTTGTGATGGAGTATTAGGTGTGAGAGACAGGTGCTCAAAATAGAATTATAGTTAAGACTAAAACATATAGGTAACTACACAGAACTGACCGAGCCAGAGAGACAAGGGTATTCTGTGTACACAACAGAGGGGAACCACCGAAGGCCCAGTAATCAACAAGGCAACATACAAAATGCAGAGATGTTGAAAAAAGAGTAAAATGATGCCAAAAAGAGCAATGATGTGGGGAGGAGCCAAGATGGCGACCGGAGCGGACGTGTAGGCTCCCGGCTCCGCCAGTTCTTGCGCCCCGTTGACCTATCCTGCCTGCTATCCTGTTTATTTTACCGGCTGCTCTGACGGGGGCGACGCGCTGATCTCGCCCATGTTTTTCCGGACCCTCGGCTCGACTGGACGGCTGAGATACCCCGGTGCTGGTCCCGACGCCATTGCCTCAGCGCTCCTCGCTGCTTGATGCTGGACCTCGGCGGAGTGGGGGCGAACAACTCATCAGCGAAACGTTTCTATCCTGGCGGGAGCTGCTCTCCCTGAAACGTGGCTTTCAGCATTCCGGGTGCTGTGGAGTGCGGACCATCGTGTTTGCTCAGCGGCTGCCGGTGAAGATTGCGTGGCACTCCGGCTCTGTTGTCCTGTGCTGGACGGGCGCGTCTTGCCCCTATTACGGGACTCGCCCGCACCTTGCTACCTGCACATTCGCCTAAACTGTCTGGTGAAGCAGTCGTGGGCTCTTCACTGTCGCCGCTCCTTACTGGTTAGTAGCGGTGGGGGACGAAGCGGAACCCTTGCTGTCCCGAGGTGTGGAGAAGACTGTCCGCCATTGCCCCTTGCCTCTGACGCCATGGCCGCGCCGGTGGCTGAATTGCCAGCACCTTCGGATACTGGGGGCGAGGGGGGCACACCGACGACCCTGTCCTACCGTGATGTCCTGTCTGCCCTATACGACCTAAGGGCGACGCTACGGCGCGACTCCCAGGAGCTATGGGATAAGCTTGACGACATCGCCTTGGACGTGGCGCAGATTCGGAGGGACTGCTCTTTGCAGCACCTGAACGCTCCCCTGACGGCTCCTGCAGAGGGTATTGTGTTGCGGAATGTTTCGAATGAGACTGTGTTCTGCCCTGCCATGCTCGGACCCTACGGAGAATCGCTTACTGGCCCTGCCGGGGATACACTGTTTCCACACTCGGCTACTGTTCCAACACGGTCGCCACTCACATCGGAGGCGGGACTGCTGGCTACATTACTCCTGGCCCCCTTGCAGACTCGTGCATTTACACCTTTGCCTTTTCCCCTGCAGTGTTTGTTTCGGAGTAATTTTGGAGCTCCCTGTATTGTGACCAAAGAGTTATTGGGTAGGCTGTGTCATTCATTTTGTGGTTGTGGGTCTCCCCCCTCCTCACTGCCTCCATCTTGTTCCTTTGTTGCTGCGGGGACCGATACTCGTAGGGGGTTGGGGACTGTCGGGCATCCGAAATCGGGCCAGGGCTAGCCTGCTTGCTTGTTGCATTGTTCTCCTGTCTGTTGGGGGTCGGGCTCGCAATACCGGGTGGGGGTGTTTGTGCACCGCACGCAGTGTGTAAATCGACTTTTCCGGCTGGTTGGGAGCTCTTGAATGGCGCTATGGCGCCTCCTCGTATTACTATATTCTCGTCCACGTTACAGTCGGAGCCTCAACTGGCCATCCTGAAACCTAGTGGGCCATTGGCCCTGTTACTTTTTCTGGGGTGTCTGACTTTTGAATACTGGGACGGGGGGTTGCTTGTGACGGGTGGCGTCCATTTTCACTCTTTGTCTTTGCTCTGACCGAGGCGGCCATCTTAGCTGTAGCTCTGGCTGGGGTGGGGTTTTGGGTGAGTACCGGGGTGTACTGGTCACTTGCGACTTAGATAGTATCTGGAGGGTCCGGGTCTCCACTTGTGTTGGCCTGCTTAATGTGCTTTGGTAACGCGGCACCTTCTTGGCGTGCATCGCCGCCACAGCTCCTCGCATTCATTCACTCCTCGCTCATCCTGATACCTTTGCCAGTGTGTTGGGGTTGCTCATATCCTGGGTTATTGCCCCTATCTTAATAATCGCACATTGTGTGGGGGCTGTGTTTCTGACGGGGGGCTGGGAATGTTTGGTATGGCTCCTCCTCCCGCTTCATTTGTAGTTTTTGAGAGTCGCAGATTAGAATGGCCTAATCTCACTCTCTATATTTCGAAGTAATTTTATTATTTTTCTTCTTTTCTCCTTTCTTCTCTTCTTTTCCTTGAACTGCATTTCGGGTTCTTTATGGGGCGACAGGCACATTGTCGGGGGGGGTAGGCCGTAGCCTCCGCATTGGTGTAGGGTGGGGGGGTAGATTTTATTTTCTTTTAATTTCTATGGGCCTTTTTCCTACTTTTCTGCGCTTTCTCACACTGTTTTCCTTTCTGGGTCTGTGATAGGGATGGTTGGGAGTGGGCGGCGCTGGGAGTGGCACGAGCGTGGTTCCTGTTGTTTGCTTTGTTCTTCTACTGTATTGCCACCCTGCAGGGGTGTTTCATGTAATTGCTGCAATATTTCCTGCTGCCTACTCATGTGAAACTAATGTACGGACTCGGATCTCCTTTGTACCTATCCTTCATTGATTTCTAGACTTTAAAAAATTTTTTAAATTAACCTCCATTGCTCCTTAGGCGTGATAGCCAGTACTCTCCAGTGTAACTGATGACTAATTACTGATTGATATTGCCGAACTATTGCGTCTTCGTATTGCTTGCACCTGTGCACAACCAGTTTTCGTGGCCGGCCTCAGGGTTGTGGGCCCGTACTTGTATTTTTGTGGATGCACCAATAAAGGTTTTCAAAAATAAAAAAAAAAAAAAAAAAAAAAGAGCAATGATGTGGTCAAATAAACAGCAGCAATTCGTTTTTAAAGGTAGGGATACAGCATAATGCTATACAAATACACCTCATGAACAACGAAAGAAGTGAAGAGGAATCCCATTTGGCAATCTGAGCTGAAACCTCAGAAGGCCCAGATTTCGTCTTCTCCTGCTAGGCTCAAAATGCGAACATTGTGAGCAGGAATTTGCACTTCAATCCCTTCTCATGCTCCTAAAGGCTACCAAAGGCAGACTCACACACCGATTGGCTGGTTCAAACCATAGCCAGATGGGCGTCCTGCACATGCAAGGGTGTGAGACAAAGTCCTCGGGATGATGCTTCTTTGACAGCACAAGAACATCTCTTCTGCCCCTACTTACCCTCATGTCTTCTCCACCCATTCGAGCCCTATACCGTTGCTTCCATGATTTCAGCTAGGACAGCACCAGAGGGGTGGACAAAGGAGCTGATTTAGATACACATATTTTACATCATACAAGTTGTATGCAAAGTGAGGTTGATTTACTATGCACACAATGCGAGGCATACGTTGTGGGCATAGTAAAGTTGCACAGGTTCTTAACAATTAACTTGATTTAAATATGCACCCAGTGCGAGGCACAAGTTGTTAAAGAAATGGGCTAATTTAAATATGCACCCATACCCATAGTATATATGCAGATGCTCAGAGTGTAATATACTATTTATTACAATTGTTGAGTGTGGGGAGGGGCCAGGACTCAGGGGAGCTCAAGCCAGCAGTAAGTCATGATGTCCCTCCCTCCCTCCCTAAACAATGGTAATAAATAGCATATTATACTCTTCAAACCTGCATATATGTATTTTTTGCCATGATACCTTTTAGTATAATCTAGTTTTAACAAAAGTTATTTAACTAAAACCAGGGAACAAGGGGTTACATTTGTTCAGTATGGTAAAATCCCATTGAACAGACCTTTTGACTGTTAGGAGAGTTATCTCCCAGTGTAAAATATTTGTGATATGCATTCTGTGAGGCACAGAAAAGTGTTTTTTTATGTTAATAGTGTTGTGCTGCTGTAATAAACTTGAATTTTTCTTTTGCATTGAAGTATTAAACGCTTGACTGTGCGTTTATTTGCACAGTTGTTCTAAATAATGTAATATTGAGCCAAATTTAGGTTCACTGCTGTGGCATGACTATATATACATATAGTATATATGCAGCTGGGGGCATGGCCGAGCCCACCAAGATGGTGGACGTGAGCCCCTGAAGCTCTACCGCCTTGCCCACACATCCATCATCGTCCGGCCCAGGAACCCCACTCAATGACCTCTGGGAGATGCCTGCAACAGCCTGTGGTCCCTGCTGCTAGTCAATGCCTCTGCACCTGTCCCATGGGAGCATCATATGAATGTTGCAGACATCATCGTGGATGGCGGGACAGGCCCGAGACTAGACCACGCAGTCTGCGGTGGGACGAGGGCAGAGAAGAAGGTGAGGACCATCGGCTGACTGGAAAGCCCATGTCCTGCTGGGATGTACCTCGGCCCACTTTGTGGTGCAGGGCCCTTGGACCATGGACTGCAGCATAGAAGGCCCCAGGGCCAGAAGCCACCCGGTGGCGAACAGGTGAGCCATGGTGGTGGCGTCCTCCCCCTCAAGAGCTGAGTCAACCACCCCTACTCTTCGGACTTCTTTTACAGACAAGTTGAAGTTAGTGCTTGCTGCCATAGAGTACTCATGTGTTACAATTCAGACACGTTTCAATGCCCTAGCCTCAGATATCAGCTCCCTGCATGCTCACCGACAAGGTAACAGACGGGGAAAAACAGCTGGCAACCCTGCATCCGATCATTATGGATACATAACAAATCGTCCGTGAGGTGCAGGACTATATCTGCCACCTGGAGAACAGAGCTGACAACCTCAAAGGTAGATCCCGTAGAAGCAATGTGTGCATCATAGATATCCCAGAGGGGGTTGAGGGCTGTGACCCCATCCAGTACCTCGAGACCTGGCTCAGATCCTTCACCCCGGACTCTGAGCTCCCTACATTTTTCACACTAGAGAGGGCACTTCGAGTGCCTACTCACCACCCTTTCCCAGGATTCCCCAAAGGTCATTTAAAAGACCGAGACACAATCTTTAGTGGGCATGCTACGTGGGGCCACTTAAGGTGGAAGATAAAGTGGGCATGCTTTTACCCAATTATACCAAGGCAGTTCAGCACAAAGATCGTCCTTCTTGGGAGTTCAGCACTGACTGTTGTGATGTCTTGATGTCATTTCTGGAATCAAGAACACTGATGTGTTCGGGATTCCAGTGAGGACAGTTAAGACCCAGGCTCACAGATGAGATGTATCTTTGTATTTCTCATGAATAAAATTATTAACTTATTTGATGCGTGCGAAGTATCTTCATCACCACACTTGCGACGATCGGAAAAAGGTCTTCGTGGAGCCTGGACTCCTGCTGAGTGCAGATCATGTTGCTGTCGAATGAAGAAGAACAAGTAGATGTTGGGAGATGTTCCGATAATTGGATGATGTTGTCCTGTGACATCCTGTGAAAATGGCGTTCTTGGGAAACACTCAGTGAGAGTTTTAGTTATTTTTGAAGTTTTCTCAGGAAAACGGAACATCCGTACAATGCGCATGTCTGTCAGCAAAAGCGCATGACATCACAACGTTGACGCTTTGAGTGGCCATACTTTGGGATGTAAAAGCTAAACGTGGTGGCCATTTTAAACCACGTACGCTTTGGGAAAACAACGTGCAACGTGGCGGCCATTTTATTGTACATTTCAAGTGTCAAGTTCATTGCTGTGGGAAGTTTATTATTAAACATACATCGCATGAACTGGATGACATTAAGGGGCAGATGTATTAAGATTCCATTTTGCGATTCCTAAATAGCGATTTTTAAGGAATCGCTATTTAGAATTCGCAAAATGGAATGTATGAACAAAATCGCTATTTTTTTGCGATTCCTTAATCTTCCTTATTTGCGAATTCGCATTTTGCGAATACGCAAATAAGGAATAAATTCCCTTGCATTCCGATGGGCCAGGAGGCCCATAGGAATGATTGTAAAGTAATTCTCAAATTGCGAATTCGCAATTTGCTAATCACAATTTGAGAATTATTTCAAGGGTGCAGGGGTGTCTCAAAGACACCCTGCTGCACCCCTGAAATGTACATGTGTGTGCATATGGCGCACATACATGCCCTATTGGCATGTGTGTGGATCACATGCCACCATCAAAAATGCTAAATTGTGCATTTATTAAAGAGTTTGCAAATTACCATCAACTACAACTTGCTGGTAATTTGCGAATTCTTAAACATAAATCGCAATTCAAAAATGCTTCATACATAGCATTTAAGGAATCACAAAATTGCGATTCCTTAAATGCTATGGCAAAATAAGGAATCGCACATTTTTGCTATTTCTTATTTTGCAAATTTTTGATGCATGCCAAAACATGCAAAAAGGCTTGATACATCTGCCCCTTAATTTCCTATGGTGTCAAGTTTAATGTGATGGGAATAAAATAGCAAGAAACTCATTGTGTAAACTGGATGACATTTGTTCATTTCCTACAACAATTTAAATGAAATTGTGCACTATGCAAAGTCAAATATATTGAATTGTGCACATAAAAGATGCAGTAGTGAAAGCTGTCTATTATTCATCACAGCTCAACGAAAATAAGGAATTATTATCATAATTGTTTTTGCTTAAGAAACTGAAAGATCTTCCACAATATTTCCAATTAACAGATACCAACAATCTATCTTTTGTTCTGTAAATGTTCTGTTTTTGAACAGCAAAAAGAGTCGAAGAACACTTTGTATATATATTGTGGTTTATTGATAATATTTATATTTCCTAATGGAGAATTTCACTGCTCCTGCACCTTTCCTAGCATCACCATGGGAACCTATTTTGGAGTGGAAACGTTGGAAAGAAGGTTTTCAAGCCTATATTGAAGCCATTGGTGGAGATGATTATACAGATAAACGTAAATTACCGATTTGAAAACATTGCCTTGGTGCAGAAAGGAGCCACATTTTAAGTCATTTACCACCTAGTGATAATCGAGTAACATCATCTGAAGATGACACTGATGTATCTGAGGAAGCTATCAAACAAATGGACAAGTGTTATATAAAAAAAGTCAATCAAGTAGTATCTCGTCATAAATTTCTCAGTAGAGGACAGTTGGTTAATGAATCTATAGATTCATTTGTGAATGATTTGAGAATTTTAGCGTCAAAATGCAATTATTCAACTTTTCACGATCAAATGATACTAGAACAAATGGTGCACAAGGTTGCTGATGTCAAGCTTCAGGAAAAATTGTTAGCTGAGGAGGATCTAACTTTAAACAAAGCTTTAAACATTGCTCTTCATTTTGAAGATATGAAAATTGGCCTAAAAGACCTCGCTGAGCAAAAAATATCCGAAATTAATGCTGTTAAAAAGTCTAACTCTGAAGAAACAGCTTCCAACAAAGTGAAATATAAAAGTCAACACCTTCAAGAAAAAAAAGAATATATCTGTTTTAAATGTGGTATTCCAGGTCATTTGGCCAACGACAAGAAATGTCCAGCCTTGGGTCAAGTATGTCGGTATTCTAAATTAAAAGGACATTATACAAGGATGTGCAGAAACAAGAACAAATTCAAAAATAGAAGTTTTGATCGTAGAGGTCAAAGTGACGAAAATGTAAAAGAAGTTAGAAGTGATATTGATGATGAGGAATTTCTTTTAGCTGTCTATGAGGTCAATAGTAATGTCAAAGATGCTCCATATTGTACAGTTATTATTGGAGGTAAAGACGTAAGAATCATGGCTGCCAGACACACACTTATTGGGGAAGAATGGATAAAAGAATTCTCCAACTTATATTTATGTCCTCCTGACATAAGGTTAGTTGGGTATGGTAGAAAACCCATCGATGTTTTTGGATTTTTCACAACCACTATACGTTTCAAAGGCAAAACTATTTCATCTAAAGTATATGTGGAAAAATATGGTTCTTGTCTTTTGAGATGGCCTCACAAAGAGATTTGATGATAACTCCAATCACCCAGATCAGGTACTTTCGTATTCAGATTTGATTTTAAATGTTGAATCTGATCTAGCAAACGGAATGGGAAAAGAGATTTCTTAGTGTATTTTCAACTTCAAAATTGGGCCTTCTAAAAAATGTGTACATAAAATCATTCTTCAACAAGATGCTGTACTCAAGGCTCATAAGGTTAGAAATGTCCCATTGCATCTAATTCAAGTTGTTAAAAGCGAACTTCAAAGACTGTGTGATCTTGATGTAATTGAAGAAATAGAATCTTCGGAGTGGTTATCTCCGGTTGTAGTCGCACACAAACCTAATGGTAAGGTTAGATTATGTGTGGATTTGAACAACAATATGTGGGTAGGCAGACATCCATTGCCAAATATTGGTGAGATGTTCACAAAATTAAAAGGAGTATCCATATTTTCCACCCTTGATTTATCTAATGCCTGCCACCAAGTTGCACTGCACAAAGATAGCAAACATATCACTTCATTTATTACTTCAGAAAGTGCCTTTAGATATAAAAGAATGCTCTTTGGTTTAATTTCGGCATAATCAGTTCTCCAAAGGGTAATCTACAATTTCTTTAAAAACATTGAAAATGTTCTATATTTTCAAGACGATATTTTGATTTTTGCATCCGATCCATCTGAACATACTGACATTCTAAACAAGATTTTATGCATTTTGTAAGTCAACTGGCTTACACTTACAAAAGAAAAATGTAAATTTAGTGTATCATCTGTTGATTATTTAGGCCATTCTATAGACAAACATGGCATTTCTCCAAAACAGAATTTGATTAGAGCCATTCAATTAGCTCCTGATCCAGAGAATAAAGACCAGCTCAGATCCTTTTTAGGACTTGCTAAATATTACGCAAAGTTTATCCCATTATTTTCAGACAAGACTGTAAACATGAGAAATTTAATGAAAAAAACACATCATTTTTATGGGATGACAATTGTATAAATGAATTCAAAGAATTAAAAAAGAGTATTGCATCTGCTCCTGCATTGGCAACATTTGGCACGGCATATAACGCAATTATTGTGTCTGATGCAAGTAATGTCGGCATTGGTGCGGTTTTAATCCAAAATCAAAAAGGTCATTTGGTCACCATTGGATTTGCATCTAGACCATTAAGGGATGCAGAATGTAAATACTCTACTTTGGAAAAATAAACGCTTCCATGTTGGTGGGGCATTGAATATTTTCGAAAATATGTACATGGTACTGTTTTAAAAGTTAGGTCATATCATCGACCTTTAGTTGATTTGTTTACAACAAAAGGATGCGGCAAAGCCACATCAAGAATTGCAAGGTGCCAATATAAGTTACAGGACTTTCATTTCAAAATAGAATATATACCTGGGGTAAGAAATATCTTGGCAGATTGTCTATCAAGATTACCTGTACCTGACAAAAAAGTTGTTGAGGAGGACAATGATTTGGAAAATGTTATTTCTATTTGTGAGGTGTCAAAGGGATGTATACAAGAGAAGGACTGGAAATTGTCATGTGAAAACGATATCACACTCAAAGAGGTCGTTGAATATGTAAAGTCATCATGGCCCAGAAAAGTAGATTTATCAGAAAATCTTCTACCTTTCTTTCAGATTGCCCATGAGTTGTCTTTAAAAGATGAGGTGTTGGTAAGAGTTTTACAGTTGGTTGTACCATGTGATTTATAACAATGCATTCTAGACATTGCTCATGAAGGTCATCCAGGTATGACAAGCATGAAAAGAAGGATTAGAAGCGAACTTTGGTGGCCAGCTATGGATAAAGCCATTGAACGTAAGGTCAGATATTGCATGGAATGTTGTTTAAGTGATAAATCTCAGAAAACTATTTCTTATGAACATTTTCCAATATCTAGACCTAGTCGTGCGTGGCAATGTGTTTCATTGGACATTGCGGGTCCCATGTGCTTTAATAAGAATTCTGTGTACACCATCATACTTATTGATCAAATGTTGCAATGGCCTGAAGTTAAAAAAAATCCAATATTACTTCAAAAGTGGTGATACAATTTTTAAATGAAGTCTTTGAAAAAGAAAGTTTTCCTGAGTCTATCATACTGATAATGGTGTACAATTTGTATCTACCGAGATGAAAGATTTTTTGGAGTGTCATGGCATAATTCATAAACGTGCTCCCGTCTATTATCCACAGAGTAACAGAATTGTGGAAAGATAGATTAGAGTATTTAAAGAAGGGTTACAATTAGCCATGCAAAATAGAAAAGATTGCTAACAAACGATTAGTGAAGTTCTGTGGTGTTATAGGAACACTCCCAGGAGCATGGATGATTTATCCCCTTTTGAGAAAATGAGAGGAAGGAAGAGTACATCTAATATGAGGTAAACCTGGATGAGAGATTTATTTGTTGACAATGATGACAAAAGTAACAAAAGGAAAGTATACCGTCAGGATATATCTATTCCTGTAAATCTCAATGATTGGGTACATATACAGAAATGTAGATTTGTCAAATCAGGAGAATCTCGGTTTTCTGGTCCTTTAAAAGTGATACATGTTGGTAGACAGGTAGTAGAATTATCTGATGGTAATGTGTGGAGTCTGTCCAAAGTTGTTAAGATTCCTCAGTGGTTGTGGCTAGTAGAAAAATGAGATTCTTCATCTATCTTTGGATTGTCCAAATCTGCCAATAGTACGACAAATTGGAGAAAGTTCACCACTTCACATTGTGAAATTCCACATAACCAACATGTACAAAGAAAATGTAAATGTCCCGTGTGGTACAAGGATTATTATGTTGACAAGTGATATCATCTGTAATATTCTAATATTTCAACTATCTTATGGACTTATGACTAAAGGCTTATTTATATTGTTATTACATTTGTTACTTCTGTTTTCTTTGTTTCAGCCTTATGGTGTATATAATAGTTGCTTATGTTCACAATTTAATTTTGTTTTAATAATATTAAATGTATTTTCACGTTAATTTATTTATTATTCAATTTCATTCTCTTTACTATTAACTTATTTCTTAAAATATTTACGAAGGGGATTGTGTGATGTCTTGATGTCATTTCTGGGATCAAGAACACCGAGGTGTGCGGGATTCCAGTGAGGACAGTTAAGACCCAGACTCATCGATGAGATGTATCTTTATTAACTTATATGCGAAGTATCTTCATCACCACAACTGTGCCAACACGGGACCTAGAACTCAATTCTATTTCTAGCTTGCTTGAAGGCCATTGCGAACAACACCACTCACTGTTTCACTGATCTGAAGTAAGTGCGGGACTGGGTGGAACAACATTATGGTCCTTCAGAAGTTGATTTCAACGGCCCACCTCAGTTTCAACCTAAGCCGAGGAGAAAGAAAAGCTAGAGGTCCCGCACATGGAGCACCCATCATCCTTCAAGAGCAACACCCCAAAATCTTGAGCAGATCTGGAGGACCGACGATATGCCCTGAGGGCGGCTGCTGATATTGCACCTAATACCAATACCACTGACGATGAGAAAGGACATCACCTCTTCACATCAGATGATGATACCCTCCTCTCTCATGATTTGCAGAGTAGCTCACCAAACCATTTGGTGATACCCCCCACCACCAGCTGTTCATACATGAGTCAGATGAACAGTTGTTTCTTGCTATGTTGTTGATAATGGTTCTTAATGTTTCCCATTCATGACAGTGTTCTTTTGCACTATTACTCCTGCTTTTCCACCCTACTCGTGGTCACCCACTCATTCAGTGTCAGCGACTAGCACCACTACATATCACCTGCATCCCTCTTCCTTTGGCCCTGGGGCAAGGACCTGTTTCGGTCCTCTTGGGGTGAGCCCATGGGGATTTGCAACATGAATAACATCACCCCACCTAGATTACTTACATTTTGACTTCCTAACCTCAACATACATATTCCCCCACCCCACGGAGGCCACCATGGTTTCCACAGGCTCCCATGCTTTATTCAATAGGGCAATCACTGCTTGGCATTCTACCGCTAAAGCTGCTCTACCTCACCCACACTCTTCAGGTAACAAACATGATAATGTTTGGACCTACTGTAGTTATAGTAGACCCCCCTTGTTTCACTCACCTAGTTACACATGGTTCCTTACCCTACCCCACCCCAGCACTGAATACATGGCTCTGTGGATTACCTTTTTTTTTTTAAAATGTTAATTTTATTTTTTTATTAGCAGCACTGGAAGCATATATAAATAAACGAAAAACAAGCAGATCGAGAGAGGAAACAAATAAAGAAATCTGATCATAAACAGAATTGACATTGAATCGTTAATAAATTCTAATGAAATCCAATCAAGTTAAATACAAGTGTCGTTACAGGCATACAGCATAAATCAAAGTTTATATACTGAGCATACATCAGATAGTGAATACCTTTCAACTAATAAAAGACCCCCAGATCTTATCGAATTTATCTAAGGACTTAGGGGCATATTATCAAGGGGGTTTATCTCCGCTTTTTTGGCTTTAAAAGCCAAGAAAGCGGAGATAAAATTATCTCCCTATTACCAAGCTGTCGCTAACACCAGTTAGTGACAGCTAATAGGAGATAGCGACCATCTTGGGCCCCGCTTTGCATGTCAGTGATATTTATCACTAATGACATGCAAAGTGGGCGTGCCAAGATGTTAGCTACTGGAAACAGTCCCTAACATCGCTATCTCCTATTACCAACTTTTGGAGATATTCGCGCTAAGCGTGAATATCTCCAAAAGCTAACACCTGCCCTGAGCAGTTCTTAGCCATGTTATCCAATGGGAGGTGGATAACATGGCTAAGAGCATTTGCTCGATAATGCATGAATATCGCTGACTTATCAGCGATATTCATGCATTGCGGCCGTTTTTTATCGCATTTGCGATAAACCTTGCTAATAGCAAGGTTTATCTGCGATAAAAATCGCCGATGTGCGGCGATAATTTTTGTCTCTAAACAAGTTAGAGACAAAAATTATCGCTAGTTGTTGGTAATATGCCCCTTAATGCCCCTGAGCCTGGCCAGAGCGAGTTCCATACCATGAATCTAGTTAAGCAGTGACCACCATTCCATGATATGTGGGGGATTGGGAGAAATCCAAGCACGAGCAATTATGAGTTTAGCGCACGATAGCTTGATTGTAATCAAAACCCTTTGTGGAGTATTCAAACGTTAACATCTAGCAAAACTAACGCTGGGTTTAAGGCAAATGTACACCCTAACTTAAGTTTCATAATGTTCTCAAAAGACGTCCAAAAGTCTGATATCTTAGGGCAGGTAAAAAGCATATGCACCAGGTCTGCCGCTACTAGCGCACACTTGGGGCATTTAGATCAATCACTGTATATACTGTTCGAAGCCCATTTGGATATTCTCTCAGGGGTGTGATAGAGCATACAGGTTGTTTTAAATTGCGGCAGTCTTAAACTTGAAGAAAGAACTGCTTTGTTAATGTTACGTAGAGATGTATTAATAACCACCGGAGTAATATTACTCCCCAGCATCCTACTCCATTTCTCCACTAAAGTGCTACAATCAGTATCTCTGTATGTGTTAAAACATTTATAGCAGCAACTTATGAATGACTTATTTTTCTGTGAGTAGAGGCTGTCCCATATATTAGAATAAGAAACATTCTGAAGTTTCATTTTTCGAACCAAAAAAATCATATATTTGCATATATTTGACTCTCATAGAGTCTAAAACATTATAAAGTGTTTTAAGAGTTTCAAAACTCAGGATCCCTTGAGCGCCATACAAATCCCCAAGTGTTTTTATTACATGCGCCAACAAAATATTGGTTGATCCGTCACTGAATATTCCCGGCAAGCCGGGATTTCCCCATAAAATCAATTTAGAATGGAAAAAGGTCACATTACAGAAAGCCTGTATGTTACGCAAGATTTTAACCAGATCTCTGGCAGTCTTAAATCGCACCCTTTTGAAATAGTTAGGGTCATTAATCTCCACAAAAACAGATTAGCATCAGTATTAAACATAAATATAAGAAAATAAGGTCGGTTATCTACACCATCCGAGTTAATTAAATGTCGAAGACGTCCTACAAATGTTGCCCAAAAGTATAACTTAAAGTCCGGGAAGTTCAACCCGCCTACGTCTATAACTCCTTTTAGGAGAGTCATAGATCTACGGGCTTCACGATACCATCAGATGAAGCTGCTGAAGATTCCGTCCAGATTTCTGAAAAAAGCATTACCCAGGGCCAAAGGAATAGAACAGAATAAATAAAGAAATTTAGGTAATATAATCATTTGGATCAGATTAATTCTACCTATAATATTTTGAGGGCGTTTGTGCCATTTTTTAAAAAAGAGTTATAGTAGTTTTAACTAAACCATCATAATTTATTTTAATTATATCCCTAGTTTTAGAAGAGATCTTGACCCCTAAATATGTTGCCGTCTGGCATAATCCAATAGTTGCCCTCCCTGGTTTGTGGTTTCCAATTATTTGGGTTTTGTTTATATTAAATTTGTATCCAGAAACGTCCCCAAATCTGCTATCTTCTGCCGTAATGCCCTGGATTGCTTTTGCGATATCGGTAGAATAAATGGTGATATCTTCGGCATAAGCTGTAAGTTTTAGTAAATGCGGGCCATACTCAAAG
The DNA here is from genome assembly GCF_964263255.1 of Lissotriton vulgaris. Classification (NCBI taxonomy): domain Eukaryota; kingdom Metazoa; phylum Chordata; class Amphibia; order Caudata; family Salamandridae; genus Lissotriton; species Lissotriton vulgaris. The sequence continues at coordinate 951,168,054 of NC_141687.1, read as the reverse complement.
ATATCAGATTGTAATTGTAATGCGTGAAGAAATGGTTCTAGTGATAAAGCAAACAAAAGAGGTGACAGGGGACACCCCTGGCAGGTTCCCCGAGTAATAGAAAAAGAAGCTGATGACAAGCCTGCATTGTTCATTTTGGCCATAGGATTATCATATAATGATTGAGTCCAGTTAAAAAATGTACCCCTAAAGCCAAACCCAGCCATAACTAGCCATAAGTACTCCCACCCCACTCGGTCAAAAGCCTTCTCTGCGTCAAGCATGATCATACCGAGTGGAGTGGGTTCCTTTTCCGCTATAACAAAGGCTGTTACAGCCATATTAATACGTGCTGTAGTGTCCCTACCCATAACAAACCCATGTTGGTGTGGGCTGACTATTTTAGGTATATAGGGTGCTAAACGGGTGGCCAACACCTTTCCAAATACTTTTGCATCCGCATTGACTAGCGAGATGGGGCGATAAGAACCGCAATCATCTGGTGGTTCCCCTTTTTTTTTTAAAAAGACCAATTTTACCCTATTCCAAGAACTCTGGGCTTTTCCACTATCCCCAATATAGTTATTGACTTGATGGAGGAGAGGTATGAGCTCCTTAGCACATAACTTATATATCTCTAGAGGAATCGTATCTTCGCCAGGCGCTTTCCCAGATGGCAAAGAAGAAATCACGTGTCCAATCTCAAGTTGACTAATATGAATGGATAGTTGTTCCAACTCGAGGGAGTTGGGTTTTTTGAGAAAGTGATCCAGATAGTTCTGAATTGATGCCACTGTCGGATAAGTTTCTGGAGTATATAATTTTTGATAGAATGATACGAAATGTTCTAGTATTTGCACGAGTTGGTCTAGCATCATTAGGACCCCTCAAGTTTTTAATCAGTTTTTAATCAGAGTATGAGCTCTCTCGTCAGCTATTTTGTAGGCTAATAACTTCCCAGCTTTATCACCACTTTCATATTGTGTCACCTGAAATTTGTGCAGTTTTATGCTGCTTTTTTCCCAGAGAGTAGTTTTAATGACCGACTTCAACTGCCCTAGATGTAGTTCCAATTCCGTTATGTTAGCAGCATGGCGGCGGAGAGCCTCCACCAATAGTAACTCGACTGACAGTATGTCATTAACTAGGACTTTATCTTTTTAACGGCGCTCAGAATTTTGATGGAAAAGAAATTGCTGGGTGAACCCCCGGATACTTGCCTTGCAAGAATCCCATACCATAAGGCATGTCGTAGAATTAAGGTTAAGCTTGATAAAGTCAACAATGTGCGACTTAAGTTGTGAAATAAAATGGGTGTTAGTGAAATAGGGGGTAGGGAAGGAGAAGATTCGAGGTGTTATATAAATCTGCTCAATGTCAAAAGATAGTAATATTGGATTATGGGGGGTCGTGGCCGACAGCCAGAGGGAATGGTCGCTTGCTAACGCGACTCCAGACCCTTGCCCGACGATCCGCCACATTGCTCCGTTTCCTGATCGGGGATTCCGTTTCCACCTAGGGACCCCCGACACAAAGCGACTCTGCTCGTTTTGGCTAAGTGCTGGCCTCGCCTGGGCTCTCTGGGGGCTGTGGTGCCCGGATTTGTGAGACCCCCGGGAGATCTGCAAAAAAATGGCAGCCGCGTCGGAATCCCGACCGGCTCTCTGACCGTCCCCGGCCTGAGCGGCTTGCCCTGAGACGTGGCGGGACCAACTCAGCCTTCCTGTGGCATTCCGGACCTGCCTCCTGGTCCGCGACGGCAGTGTGAGCACCTTTACGCAGCCCCTGAGGACGCCCCTGGCCGGTGGATGGAGACGCAACGGAGGTCCCCTTCCGCGCCGGGGTGCCGACTACGCGATGCCCTGGTTTCGAGGCCTGCAAACCGCGGGGTCCCGCTCCGCCGCATCTTTCTTCAGCTGGACCTGCTTCGCCGCTTCACTGCTTGCCGGCCACCCCTCACCCTGCTAAGAGAGGGTGCTCCCCCAATGACAGATGCGACGTTCGCTCCAGGCCCGAGGGGGGTAGTACATTGCAGCGGATCTGGCCTCATCAATCCGGCTGCCCTGAGCGCTTGTCGCACTACCTGCAGCAACTTCTGCCCCCCCCACCAACTAGTGACTTCTTAGCGGCGCCTTTCATGAGCCGCGGGGGAGTGCCTCGGGGACCCTTGTGTGTTCCGCATCTGCCAGGCCTGCTCCAGGTACATCTAGTGGGAGCATACCCGGCCTTGTACATACCGCCGGGTGCCGAGACCGGGCGCCGCAGCCCCAGAGGTGCCCCGCACTGTGGAAAAAGGGTACGGCGATGACCTTTTTCAAGATTTGCCCGGCGCTAACCGCCTTTGTACCATTCAAATTACCAAGCAATGAGGCAGGCGCCGGAGACCCGAAGGCAGGAAACAGAAGTTTTATTCCGACGGAGCAGAACACATCAGATCAGACAACAAGGTATCGTCTCGAGGTGCTCTAACAGCCTCTCTGAGGCCTGGCCTCTTATACACTGGTTTATGGCATGTGACCGTTCTTTATTACAATCAAGACATTGTGAAGTAAGGAAAAAGACATCCCCGTAATCCTCGTGTCAATCCCACCCCCACATACCTCCACAATAGAGGTCCTCAACCTGCTGATAAGAGGAGGGGGTCATCACGCAGCTGGGTGTTCCGCCGATTTTTAGGATGTGTGCGCCTGATCATATCCCAGGGGGTGGGGAGGCCCTGATCAATAGTGGGTCTTTTGAAGAGGAGTGACTTCATACAATAAGGAGCAGTAAATGGTATCTCCCGGCTTAGGCGATGGCCTCGGACCTGTGTGGACAGTCGGACTCGGGGGAAGGGGTCATCAAAGGAGTGGTATTCATGCCGCGGGGACAATCAAGTGTGGAGGGATGGTTTATCAACAGAGGGGTATTCATGGAAGGAGAGGAGGTGCTGGTCAGGCGCGGGTGTGACTCCCAAGGACAGGGTCATGCAGGAGGAGAAGGGTTATGCTTATGTGAGGGAGGGAGGGGGAGCCAGGGTGCGCGGAGGATGCTTGCAGGATCAGAGGAGCGCGCTGGCGGTCAATCGTGGACAGGGAGACCATGATACCTAAAATGGCGGTCGTGCACGTTGTACGTGGGTGACAAGCTGGCGCAGATGATGTTTAGCTCGTAAACTAAAATTCCACAGTCCTCCCTTTTAACATGTCTCGCCAACTTGTCAGTTCGGATTTATCCCCATAAGGCCACGTATTTCTACTTCGTAGAGGGGACTCATGTGCTCAGTTCGGAAGTCCAAAGTCTTTGGGCACATACAGATAGAAACGAAGCTGCACAAGGAGGGCAGACATTGAATACTTAAACAACACCCACATAATATCACAACAGGTATCAGCTCGAAGGAAAACAACCTCCAACCCCAGTTCTTCAAAGTGTCCCAAAACCAGCTCCCAAGCGCCCATCCTTCTTGTTCTTGGTGAACCTCCGAGGAAAGTCTGTGGAGGTGCTCAATTGCTTTGTAGACTGAAGGCGAGGTATCTGGCACGTAGGTGCAGCAGCTAGATCCGATGATGCGGCATGCTCCTCCTCGATCGGCTAGAACAACATCTAGAACAAGGCAGTTTTGAAGGGCCACTAGGCGGACCGCCTGGAGTTCCGCCGTGTTGTTAGCGAGGATGCCAGCCGTGATGTTGACCGTTGTTTCTACTTCCTGGGTCAGGTGTCGGATAGCGCGGCTGTTTGCCATTGGGCCCCACAGAGGAACAAGTCCCTTTGCGGCATCCAGGAATTGTGCTCCAGTGGAGTCGGCTTGTTCAATGTCATTTGCGCGCCTCTGCCGGTGATGGTTAGCAGGGGCGACATACGTGGGAGGGAGAACGAAGGCGATGTAGCAGGCGCCCTTCCAGCCTTTCGGGAGCCAGGTGTAAGCTTTTGTGCCACAAACAAAGTACATATTTGGAGAAGCAACAAAGGAAGGGGGGTCAACTGAGTCCAATGTTCTGGTGACTCGGCAGGAACTGTGACCCACCAGCTGTGTTCCCTGGCCTTCGAGACACACGAGACCTGTGACATTGATAACAGACAGAGCCACAGTCAGAGTGGCGGTAGTTTGTTTTCGCAGATGAGAGAAGGTGGATCTAGCTGGATTGTGGAGCACCTGTACCTCGACACGTTCTTTGGCTGGAATGTCTTTAAGGAAGGTGGCGCCTGTGAGCGCCGGACACAAGGGAGCAGAGGTCTTTCCAGTTTTGTTCAGCCAGAACCCAGAGTAGAAGTGCGACACTGTCTGGCTGGAAGTGGCGTTGTCCTTGTGGCTCTCTTGCATGAGGATCAACCAGGCGAGGCAGGAGCCGTGAACTGAGAAAGGAGAAGGGATGAAGGGGATGGAGTGTCCAGTGGCATGCGGGAGCAACCCGCAGATCCAGCAGTTCGTAGCATTTGCAGCAAGGTTGTGTTGGTGCAACAGTTGCACGAAGGAATTGTTCTAAAATTCCCTGCGCCTTTCTCGGAGCTGAGGCGACAGGGAGATTAGGTGATGCTCTTTCATGGGGGTCGGTTGTGCAGTGGCCAGCAATGCCTCATGAGCCGGTGTGCTTTCCTCCAGAATCCAGAAGGAGGTCATGAGGAGGAGGCAGAAGAGGAAGACAATAAAGAGGGCGATTGTCTTTGATTTGTGCAAATTGTCAGTCTTTGGGTTTCTATAGTGGGTATTTCCTGTTGCTTTCATCATCTTCTTATCTGGCGCTTCCATCATCTTCTTATCTGGCGCTTCCATCATCTTCAAGGGGCTCGGTAGCGAGCAGAACCACAGACTTCGTTAAGCTTCTCTCCCGGTAACCCTTGGTTGTGTTTAGGTCACCGTTCTGAGATTCAACTTAGTCCGTGGCCTACTTAGCCGAAGCTCCCTCCTTTCGACGCAGGAAATACCCTTCTCTGGATGGCACAGTGGGATCAGAGAATTTTGCAAGTTCGAGTGCCTCAGTATCGGGATAACAGTTCAATGTCGGTCGGTCTTTGTTCAGGAGCTCTTCTTGGGTGTTAACGTTTTCTGTCGTGGCCAGGGTCGCGGAGACCTTCCGACAGTGGTGTGCGTGCAGCCAGTGCCTCTTCCCCTCCACTCGAAGCGCCGTCCGTGTGGTGATCAGCACTTGCCAGGGGCCCGTCCACCGGGGTTCCAGACTCTTGGTCCGTTGGAAGTTTCGTATTAGAACGAAATCTCCCGGTTGGATGTCGTGGCCGGGGCCCCTGGAAGCATCGGGGATGGCCTGCTGCACCTGTTGATGAATGACAGACAACGTTTTAGTTAACTTGCACAAATAATCAGACAGTAGGACGTCCGGGACGTCATGAATGGAGGTTGGTTTGGGAGCAGTCCAGAGGTTCATCGGTCGCCCGAATACAACCTCGTAGGGGGTCAAATGGTGTTTGGTGGGAGTAGAGCGCATTGATAGCAAGGCCAAAGGGAGAGCGTCTGGCCATTTAAGTCCGGTGGTTGCCACTATTTTTGACAATTTCAACTTCAGTGTGGCATTATGGCGTTCCACCAGGCCGGCGGATTGGGGGTGGAAGACTGCGTGAAATCTCTGTTTCACCCCCAATCCCTTTAGGATTAGTTGGATAACCTCAGCTATGAAGTGGGGGCCATTGTCGCTCCATAAAATTCGACAAAGGCCATAGCGAGGAAAGAATTCTTTCAGTAGTACTTTGGCAGTAGTCATGGCAGTGTTGTCACGGGTTGGATAGGCCTCTACCCATTTGCTGAAGGCACATACGATGACTAGTACATACTTCAAGCTTTGGCATCTCTCTAGTTGGATGTAGTCCATCTGAAGGACCTCAAAGGGGTGATTGGGGGTCCCAAACCCTCCCCGGGGTACCACAGTTCCTTTCCCGGGGTTGTGCTGCAGACAGATAAGGCACTGCTGGACTAGGCATCTGGCTGAGTCGGGGATTTTGTCGTTGTGCCAGACTTTGGAAATGAGTTCGATCATGGGTGCAGATCCTATGTGTGCGGGGGAATGAGCCATTGTCAGTATGGGGATTAGGTATGAGTCAGGTAGCAACCATTTGTTTGCATCTTTTGTTCGCCAGCAGCCCTCATCATCCTTCAAACCCACCCCGGCCCACTTAGTCAGTTCGTGAGGGGTGCTGGCCGACTGGATGTCTCTGATCATTTCCCTTGCGTCAGTCCATTTCTCTGCTTGTGACCTGGTCACATACATGCGTGTCACCGTCCTATTCTCAGCTGTGGTTCGTGCCGTGATGTCGGCTAGTGCATTCCCTTGTCCGACTAAGTCTGTCACCTTCTTGTGTGCCTGGCATTTGATCACTGCTAGTCGTTTGGGGAGGAGAACCGCTTCAATCAGGGCAGAAACCAGATCTCCGTGAAGGATAGGGGTGCCGTGGGACGTCAGGAATCCCCTCTCCCTCCACAGGAGCCCAAAATGGTGAACCACCCCGAAGGCATACTGGCTGTCTGTATATACGTTCGCGGTGGTCCCTGTGGCTATGATGCATGCTCGTGTGAGGGCTATCAGCTCTGCTGCCTGGGCAGATCGTTGTGTGATGCAGGCGGTCTCAACTACTGTTCGGGCTGTCGTTACTGCATAGGCAGCTGAAGTGGTGCCATCTGGGAGTTTGATGCATGAGCCGTCTACCCATAGCTCTCCATCGGGGTCAGTGAAAGCAGTGTCTCGGAGGTCAACTCTACTCCTAGTTTGTTCGTCCGTGAGGGTCACACAGTCGTGTATGGGAGGAACGTCGGGGTCATTTTCAGGCAGGGGCAACAATGTGGCAGGATTCAAAGTCGTGCATCTCTTTAGTGTGATGTGGGGTGCAAGTAGCGTCAGTTCGTACCCTGTCAGTCGTGCGCTAGTCAAATGTTGAGTCTTGGTTTGGTTCAGAAGGGTGTCGACAGCATGGGGTACTAACACGGTGAGAGAGTTTGAAAGTACGATTCCTTCGCTCTGGCGGATAGAGACGGCAGCGACAGCTACCGCTCGAAGGCAGGCAGGCAAAGCTCTGGCTACAGGATCAAGAGTGGCGGAGAAGTAGGCACAAGGGCGCTGCTTTGGACCTATAGACTGAGTCAGGACAGACAATGCACATCCCTCCCTTTCGTGGGTGAAGAGGGAGAAGGGTTTGGAGTAAACCGGGGTTCCTAGGACGGGTGCTGAACAGAGGGCATCCCGTAATTCCTTAAAGGATGCTTGACACTCAGGGGTCCAAGGGAGCGGGAAGGGGGCATCTTTAGTCAACAAGGCAAGTAGGGGTTTTACAATGAGGCTGAAATTAGGTAACCACTGTCTGCAAAAAGAGGTAAGGCCAACCAAAGAGCGGACTGGCTTTTGTGTTTTCGGGACGGGGGTGTCTAGGATGGTTTGGATTCGGTCGGGTGTGAGTTTCCTCCCGTCTTTGGACAGGAGATGGCCTAGGTATGTCACTTGTGGCTGGCAGAACTGCAATTTCTTTTTGGAAACTTTATGGCCATTTTCTGCGAGAAAGTGTAGGAGTCGAACAGTGGCTGTGATCGCAAGTGGGGTGGTGTCGGCCGCCAAAAGGATATCATCGACATATTGGATCAACACCACTCCATCCGGTAGCTGGACGGCGTCCAGCTGTCTTTTGAGGGCCTGGCTGTAAATACTGGGACTTTCAGTGTACCCCTGGGGAGCTCTACAAAATCGGTACGAGCGGGATTTTAAGGTGAAGCCGAAGAGATAACGGCTGTCTGGATGGATGGGGATAGAGAAAAACGCATTCTTGAGGTCGATAACAGTGAAGGTGGTGGCAGTGGACGGGATGAGGGTCAGAATGGTGGTGATATCTGAGACTACGGGGTATTGGGGTACAACCACTTTGTTAATCTCTCGCAGGTCGATGATGAAGCGGTACGCTTTCTCATCTCCTTCGCCTTGCTTCTTAACAATAGGTAGGATTGGGCTGTTGCAGACATTGCTAACCACTTCTTCAACCACTCCTGCATCTACCAGAGATTGAATGATCGCTACCAGTGCCTTCTCGCCCTCGGGCGATATCCGATACTGCGGGAGTTTCGGGAGCATAGCGTCCTGTCTTACAGTTATATGAATGGGGTCAATCATCATTCGTCCCACATCAGAGTCATTTTTGGCCCATAGGTACGGAGGCAGGGTATCGAGCAAGGACAGGTCGTACAGGATGACTCGGATTCCATCTGGGGAACACCTAATGGTAGCTCGAAAATGTTTCAGTAAGTCAATGCCCATAATGGCGTCAGGAGAGTTGGAGGAGAGCAGAAACGTTGTGTCAGTGGTATTGCTTTCTAGGTCAAAGGTGATAGGCACGGACAGGGGGTTAGTGGAGGGCGTCCCATCGAAACCTATCGATGTAATGTGTGAGCCAGACAAGGGTGCCCTTGGAATCAGTCGTTTCGATAACACACTACGTGTCGCCCCAGTGTCTACCAAAAATGGAGACTCTGTACCCAGGACCTTAGCAGTGACGTAAGGACCTTGCTGGTCAACACAGAGCTCGACTGGATCCCTCCCTTGCCCCTGGCAGTCCTATGCAAAATCAGGGGCATTCTCACTGTCGGATAGTTGATACTGGTTCTGTCGGGGGCGGTCAAATGTGTTCGATCTCCCTGATCTGTCATTGTTGGTGTCGTTTGTGTGCCCTCGTCCTTGCCCCCTATTTCTCGGTTCACCCGCTACATCCTTGGGGTCCCTATTTCTGTTCATCTCTAGCAGAACCGGACACTGGGATTTCCAATGGCCGAATCCTTTGCAGAAGGCACATTGGTCATTGCTAATGTCGCTACGTCCAGTGTGGGGTGTTGGGGTGTGATCTTTAGGAGGTGGATTTCTGGGGATGGTCGATTGGTAGTTCCCCCTTTGGGGTTCCCGTCCGACCGCTATACCTTGTATCTGGGCTATCATCACCCTTTCTTTCAAATCTTTCTTCTTTTTCTCAGACGCCCTGTCATTCTCATTTTTCTGGTGCTCGTAATACTGAGCCATCTGAAGGATAGCTGCGGGTTTGGAGGCCCCCCCAACTACTCTCACTCGTCTGCAGTTTTTGGGAGACCTCTTGTGATAGGCCCTTCACATAGTTTTGTACAAACAGGTGTTGTCCGGTTGCGGTGGTCATGTCTTGGCCACTGTAGTCGGAGAACACTGTCTCGAATCGGGAGAAGTATTCTGATACATCTTCCTGGGGTTTCTGACGACAGGCCGTGACTACCGACCAATCTACCTTTTTCTCTGGGATCAGTGTCTTTAATTTCTGAACTAATTTGTCTGGGAGTTCTAATATGTCCTTTACTGGTTTCCTTCCAGGCTCCCGCTGTCTATCTAGTTCACTGAGTTGGTTCCAGGTATGCCCAAACAGATCCGTGTGGTCAGCCTTCCGGATTTGCTTCCACACATCAGCTGGCAGGCATAACCCGAAAAACAAGTCAATGTCCGCTAAAGTCATTATCGTCGAACCCAAGGCTGTGGCCAATTCGGTATAGAATGCTGTTGGGTTCTTTCTTAAATCGGGCAGAGTTTGTCTAAAAGTTAGGTTATCTTGTCGGTCCCATGGTTGGTAAACCCAATTGTACACAACCCTCCCTTTTGCATCTGCGTGATTAATATCATCGTTTGTTCCCAGACCACGTGGCGGAATCCAGTAAGGGGCCGCTTCTCTTATGGGCATCATAGTATTGGCTACTTTTACTGAGGTCGTTTCAGGGACTGTAATCTTGTCTTCTGGTTTTTGTTCCGTGAGGTGGCGGAAGACCTCAAGCATCTGCATGAAGAGCTCCGTCGCCTCACATTCAGTCCCATCTCCAACATCAACCTTCCTATATAGCGTTGTCAGGTTAGCGGGGCCCTTGCTTTGATACCTATCCTCATATGCGTTCAGGGTGTGGTAGCTGAATCGCAAAATGAAATGCCGTCTGTGGCTGTCGGCATGCGAGTTATACATGTTCATTGTGTATTCTTCGCTCTCCCTTCGTTCTACTAGTGTCTTTGCTATTTTGTCAATCCCATCCCGCTCATCCTTGCTCAACCTATTTGGTCTGCCTGGTGGGTGCTTGCTAGCTTCGGGGTCATTTACTGGTGCTGCTAATGTGGCTGGTGCGGAGGCCGTGAGGGCTGGTGCACTAGCGCTAAGGTTGCTCTCGCTCGCACTCAGGGCTTGCAGGTGCTGTTGGCAGGGGGCATATGGAGGGGGCATGTAGATGATTGGGGGACCTAGCAGTAACTCATCGTTCGCCCGCTGTTTGGAGGGCAAGTCAGGGTAAAGCGCAGAGGGGGTCCTAACGGGACATTGACCTGTCGACCCTGATTCTTGGTTTTGTGTAGCTTTCTTTCTTTCTTTTATTTCTTCTTCTAGTTGTTTAGCGGCTAGGTGGGCTGCCTTTCGTAGTTCTTTCCCTATTTTTGCTTCTTCTCTTTTTCTTCGTTGTTCCGTTTCTTTGCGCCACATGCCGATACTATCGAGCATAGTGGGCGTAGTCTTATTTTTCTGGAGCGCTATTTCTAATGTTTTTATTTTATGATCATCAAAGGAACCTATCAGTGGCCACTGACTTTCAGGGTTCTTCTTCGTATATTTATGCCATAGCCTAGTATAGGCAATAGCGACTAGTCCATGCTTGGTGAACATGTCCTTATTAGGGGTGCCCTCCAGTGGAGCTGGATGGTTCATCTCTAATAAGCGGTCCGGGCTGAACAGGCTACCAATCAGTGGGGAGAAGATAGGCATGACGGGTTACAACGGGGACAAAGGTCTGCACTACCTATCTTATCACGGCGGGCAAAGACTAGACAGAATATTTCTATTCTCCGTTGTTTGCCGGCGGTGAATACCTCAAAAGAACCAATACCGAACAATCAGTGTTCGGTCAATCAAACAATCAGTGGGGAGAATAAGTGGGTACGATGTGTTAAAGGTTTGCGTTACCCACTCTTTCTCTACCTGCAAAGAGAGACCTTGTTCTTCCCTGTTTGCAGACAGAGAATCTCCAGACAACAATCCACGAACGGCAGTTCGGGAAACCAGTGGGGGAGGAAGATAGGCACGACGGATTACAATGGGGACAAAAGTCTGCGTTACCTATCCTTCACTGTTTGCAAAGAGAGAGCCTATTGTTTTCTCCGTTTGCAGACGGTGAATCTCCAGAGGGATCAAACAAAGCGTAATACTAGTATTATCCAAATCAAACAATCATTTCTTAATTTGTCGTGTTTACACGACCTTACCCGGACCACATGGACGGTTTCCTGTCTTCCGAATCCAGCGCCCGATCGTCCTCTATTCTTCGTGATGTTCGTGGCACTCCTGATGGTTCCCAGTCAGGACCGTAGATCACTCGAGAGAGGTCTGTTCGGAACTAGTGAAGGTCGGATGATCGGCTGTCAGACGAGGGTCTATCGGACACGAGCTCTCCCGATCGTTGCAGTCGTTCACTCTGTCGTCGGGACCTCTCCCACTGGATCCACGTGCCGCTGATGGGCCCCACGCTTTGGGACGCCAATTGTGGAAAAAGGGTACGGCGATGACCTTTTTCAAGATTTGCCCGGCGCTAACCGCCTTTGTACCATTCAAATTACCAAGCAATGAGGCAGGCGCTGGAGACCAGAAGGCAGGAAACAGAAGTTTTATTCCGACGGAGCAGAACACATCAGATCAGACAACAAGGTATCGTCTCGAGGTGCTCTAACAGCCTCTCTGAGGCCTGGCCTCTTATACACTGGTTTATGGCATGTGACCTTTCTTTATTACAATCAAGACATTGTGAAGTAAGGAAAAAGACATCCCCGTAATCCTCGTGTCAATCCCACCCCCACATACCTCCACAATAGAGGTCCTCAACCTGCTGATAAGAGGAGGGGGTCATCACGTAGCTGGGTGTTCCGCCGATTTTTAGGATGTGTGCGCCTGATCATATCCCAGGGGGTGGGGAGGCCCTGATCAATAGTGGGTCTTTTGAAGAGGAGTGACTTCATACAATAAGGAGCAGTAAATGGTATCTCCCGGCTTAGGCGATGGCCTCGGACCTGTGTGGACAGTCGGACTCGGGGGAAGGGGTCATCAAAGGAGTGGTATTCATGCCGCGGGGACAATCAAGTGTGGAGGGATGGTTTATCAACAGAGGGGTATTCATGGAAGGAGAGGAGGTGCTGGTCAGGCGCGGGTGTGACTCCCAAGGACAGGGTCATGCAGGAGGAGAAGGGTTATGCTTATGTGAGGGAGGGAGGGGGAGCCAGGGTGCGCGGAGGATGCTTGCAGGGTCAGAGGAGCGCGCTGGCGGTCGATCGTGGACAGGGAGACCATGATACCTAAAATGGCGGTCGTGCACGTTGTACGTGGGTGACAAGCTGGCGCAGATGATGTTTAGCTCGTAAACTAAAATTCCACAGCACGCCGAACTACACTCCATACAGGGCCTACCACAGCGCCTGACCTTCTCCAGTGATTGGGATAGGGCGTCTGGGGACTACACCCCCCCCACCTGTGTTGGGCCTGGATACTTCGCGCATAGCTGGAGCAGCAGTGGATGGCCCCAAGGACGCATTGAAATCCACCCCTGGCTGACCCCATCGCCGCGAAAACGGGTAGGCCTCCATATTACCGCCTGTTCTCAACTTGCCCAGCCTAACCCGGATCCTACCTACAGGAAGAGATGGCTTCCGGCAAGACGACACAACCCCCTACCCAGAGACAGATAAATAAGAACTCCTGGGGCGTCAGAGGTGACAATAGAGAGGTTGCCCCTACGGGAGACCTGAAGCTTGCTTCCCCCTCGCAGGGTACAAAGACACTCACATTGGAGGACGTAATGGAAGCCATTGCGGGTGTCCGCTCCTCGCTTGAGACCCGTATCGACTCCGTGAACATCGAGGTCACCCTCCTGCGTGCAGACTTGCGTAAGATGGACACTAAAGTCAAGGACGTGGAAGTCAAGACGGCGGCCTTAATTGACGACACTTCCACACTCCAGCAGCAAGTTGCCCAGCTTCAGAAACAGCAGAAGCAGATGAGCGAGCAGCTGGACGATTATGAAGGGAGGGCGAGACGGAACAACATCCGTATCCTAGGGGTTCTGGAAAAAATGGAGGAGCCCTCAGCTGACCTCTTTGTGGAGTCCCTGATTACGAAATACCTGAAACCGAAGCAACTCTCGAACTACTTCTCTATTGAAAGAGCGCATAGGGTCCCGGGGGGTAAACCAAGGCCAGGGGCTCCTCCCGCCCTATCATAGCAAGGGTCTTCAACTTCAGAGACCGGGATGCAATACTACAAACTGCCAGATCTGGACCTCCACTCCTGTTGGAAAATACCCGCATCACCATGTTCCCGGACTTCACTGTTAAGGTACAGGCGAGGCGTCGCAGCTTCTTGGAGGTTGAGAGGGCGTTGAGGGACAAGGGCGTTAAGTACTCCATGCTCTTTCCGGCAAAACTACACGTCGAAATGGATGGTAAAACATGGTTCTTCTTTTCGCCGGAGGAGGTGTGGGACTGGCTCGAGGGCCGAAGCGGGAGTGTAGGCTCTCCACGGAATCGTCCTCCAATACACGAGCCCTCACTAGAAGACCATCCACCGGAGAGTCAGGAACTCTTCACCGGACCTCTAGATGGAGTGGAATGACATTTCTAAGCTGCAGTAGACTTTGTTGGGACACGATGTGGCCTCTACCTGGTTGCAACCTTGAGATTGGAGCGGCCGTTTGAAGTACATTACTTCTTCCTTTTGAACTGGCCTCTGTTCCTGGCTCCTGTCTCCATCGGCCGCGGCCGGGCTGCACCAGCTGACTGATAAGTAAATTCTATGTTGTGTGAATAATGCATGAGTCTTCAGTTATGATTACACAAGTGTATTACATTTATAATGTTTTCAGTCGGGCAAGCGGCTCTAGCGGCTTTCCCGTACCCCAAATTGATAGGGAGGGCGACAGGCACTCTGCCGAGTTGGGGTGTGGATAGTTCTTAATTCGCGGGCAGGGAAGTAGGGTGGGGGGAAAGGGTGGGGGGTGGGAGAGGTTGGCAGGGGTTGTTTGTTGTTTTGTGGTTCATTTTTGTCCATAGCAGAGTTTCCAATGATCACTTAGCTTTGTTCACCTATCCTCGTGTCTCCAGCAGAGATGTCCTTAGTTTGGCCTCCTTGCCTGCCCAGGGTTCCGTGAGACGTGGCTGGCCCCCTGGCCTGCTACCTGGCCTCCGGGGACAACACGTCTTCCACCGCCCTACACTTCGAACTGTCCCGAGTACTGGCCGCCATGGGTGGTCCCCTCCTGGGCGGACCACCTACTTGACTCTACTAACTCTCAACTATGGCTCATCACATCTCTAGATCCCTTACCGTTCTCACGTGGAATGTCAATGGTCTAGGCCACAAGATAAAACAAAGTGTGGTCCTCCAATTCCTTAGACGCCACTCCACCGACATAGTCATGTTACAGGAGACCCACTTGGTCAGTAACACCTGTCAGGCTATACAGAAAGGGGGGTACAAGCTCCTAGTCCATGCTGGTTTTACTTCTGGTTCCCGGGGTACGGGAATCTTAGTTAGGAAATCCCTCGCTCTTACCTATTCACGCTGCTGGGCGGACCCCCTAGGCCGTTTTGCAATAGTAGAGGCCACCTGGGAGGGGCATCCCTTGAATATCATTTCCGCATACCTCCCGCCAACTTTAGTACGGGAATCCCTCAAGGAACTGGGCACCCAAATACTAGGTCACTCCCCAGGTACACTCATATTAGGGGGGACTTCAATGCCACAATGTGCGATGACCTGGACCGTAGACCCCGGAGAGGATCGCACCAACAGACCTCGGACCTGGCTGACTTCGCTCATGCTCTGGGGCTAACAAACATCTGGCGCCTACACTTCCCGGACACACCATACTTCCCGCACTACTCCAATGCTCACAATAGTATGTCCAGAATTGATTATTTCTTTTGCCCCATCGCAGACCTGGGGTGCTTTGTCCGTCTGAGGGGCCTTTCCCCGAGATATATCTGACCACTTGCCACTCATGGTTGACCTAACATACAATCGCCAGACAATGCGCGGACCTATTGTCATTCATCCCTGGCTATTGCAGATCCCCGATATTAGAGAGGCACTGCAGGAGCGAACTGAACTCTATTTTGAGGAAAACGTTGGTTCAGTAGACTCAGCAATTACGCTCTGGGAGGCCTATATAGCTGTTCTGAAGGGTGAACTTTTAGCACTTAAGTCTTCTCACTTGCGGAAGCACGCCAAGCAAATCACCGAGGCGGAATCAGCTCTTATCAACCTGGAAGCGTCCCAAAACGCTGCACCCTCAGACTCTACTGCCGCTCGCCTTTGTGCCCAGCAGCTAACATACAAGGCGCTGGTCCAAGAGAAAGCTCAGGCGCGGCTGCTCCATTTCCGTCACCGGGACTATGAATTTGGGGACGCTGCAGGCAAGATGCTCGCGTGGTTAGAATGCCGTGACCAAGGATCTCGTTGGGTTTCGTCCATAACTAGGCCGGATGGATCTGTGGTGACAGATCCACAAGACATAGCGGAGGCATTCGCAGACCACCTTGAATGGGTCTACACGGCAAGTAATGTTTACTCGTCCGTCGAGTCCAGTCTACTGTTGGAGGAAATGCGTCTCCTGACCATCTCAGACGACAACCGAACTGCCCTCAATGCTGACCTCTCCGCAGACGAGCTCACTGCGGCGCTCTTTGCGGTAAATTTCAGTAAGGCCATGGGCCCCGACGGAGTACCCGTTGAGTTCCTGAAAGGGATGGTCCATGGCATCGTTCCGCATCTCCTGAATATGTTTACGGAGAGCCTGGAGCGCGGAGTGCTCCCTTCGACCAAAGACTGGCATGCATCGTGGTCATTCTGAAACCAGACAAGCCTCCCACTGCATGCAGCTCCGATCGTCCGATTTCCTTGATCAGCGCTGGGGCCAAGGTCCTGGCTAAATTACTAGCGACACGTCTCCTCTTGGTGCTCCCTTCCTTGATACACGCCGACCAGTCCGGTTTTCTACCGGGCCGAAACACGGCATTAAATCTCCGTAGGTTGCAGAACGTACTGAGTCGTCGACCTACATTGTCTCAGGATGCGGCCATATTATCCCTAGGTGCAGCGATGGCATTCGACTCGATCGAATGGTCCTACCTGTTTGAGGTCCTCCGCCGTTTTGGCTTTAGGCCCGTCTTGATTGGGTGGGTGAGACTTTTATACACGGGCCTCTTGGGTCAAGTCAAGGTCAATAACTATACGTCCCGGAGATTCCCGCTGCACCGGGGCACCAGGCAGGGCTGCCCCCTCTCCCCTCTGTTGTTGGCCCTCACTTTTGGAGCCCTTGGCTCACTGGATCCGTACTGACGCCTCTATCAGAGGCCTGCGGTGGAGCGACGAGACAGTAGACAAGATCTCCTTATACGCCGACGACATCCTGATATATGTGTCGTCCCCACGGTCCTCCATCAATATCCTGTTCCACGTCCTCACGATATTTGGGAAATACTCGGGGTATGCCATAAACTGGTCCAAATCGGTGCTGTACATGTTGCATGGTCCGCCACCTCGCATGCCTAGGGGATTCACAATTACAGTAGCCACAGAAGGCTTTACATACCTGGTATCTTCATTACTCCCGATCACAAACTGTTTTATGACCGTAACTTACAAGGTCCACTCCGTAGACTCCGTAGTGACGGGGCTCACTGGCTATCACTCCCGCTCTCTCTCCCGGGCCGGGCGGCGCTGTTTAAGATGCGAGCGCTGCCACGCTTCTTATATGTCCTACACAACTGCCCCTTCCCCATCCCGGACTCCTACTTCAGGGCGGTAGACAGCAAGCTCAGAACGCTACTCTGTGACGGCGACGCTGCCCGAATTGCTCTCTCTAAACTGTTCCAGGGCTGGTATGATGGGGGAATCGCCCTCCCCAACCTCCGCCTTTACTATAGGGCTTCCCAGCTAGTAGTGATCAACCAATGGATACATGGATCACCTCTCAACCCGGCCTTCCTATTAGATAGAGATCAAACGGGACGTGAAGGCTACCTTGGGGCCCTATATTGCAAACCCACTAAATCTAGATACGTGGGTCCCATGTTACACACAGTGGACGTATGGCATAGAGCCAATAGAAGGCTGGGATGGGCGGACAAACTCACCAAGGTATCACCATTGTGGTCCGCGCAACGCCTCGGCTCCCTCTGCTTCTCCCAGGGATTCGATAAGTGGGACACGATCGGGATTTCTGAGGTCGGAGACCTTGTCCATAAAGTAAATTGGTGTCCTTTACGGACTTACGAACTAAATATGCCCTTGCACCCACCGAGTTTTTCAGGTACCTGCAAATTACACATGCTCTTCGAACCGCCTTCCCGGACATTGCCTCCATACCTGCCACCTCCCCGCTGGAGGACCGGCTGCTATAAGAACCCCTCCCTGAAAAGGCCATCTCCCTGACCTACCGTAAGCTCTGCAATAACCTCCCTGACCCCTTCCTGTCGCTGAGGACCAAGTGGGAGTCAGACGTGGGTCCCTTAGATGAAGAGGATTGGCGGTCTTCACTAATGTCTCCGAGGGGATCGGCCATATGCCATAGGTTTAGATTGATTTAACTGAAAGTGCTGCACAGAGCATACATGTCTGCCCTTACACTGGCCAGGATTGGCCGACGGGCTGATGCTTTGTGCCTACGAGGATGTGGCCTCCACGGGACCTTCTATCATATATTATGGGATTGCCCAGTGATACAACAGTTCTGGACGACAGCGATACGTAAAATGAGTAGTTCCCTGGAAAAAAACACTCCCCACATCACCTAGGGACCAAACGACCTAAACGCTCCAGAGTTACAGTGGGCGGCGCTGGGGTTTCTATTGATCAAGAGGGCCGTGGCGATGGGCTGGGGCTCCCCAGATAAACCTTTGGTAGAAGGGTGGGTGGCTGCAATGGACCAATGCATGATAGCGGAGAAGACAGTGTATAAAATAAGGGTCTGCCCTAAGATCTGGGACAGGAAGTGGGGCCACTGGAACTCATACCGTGGCGAACTGTGTGACTCCCCAACGGCGGAGCTGGCACTAACCCGTAGGACTCCGGGGTTGAGGGTCGGAGCTGGGCGGGATTAGACTCGCCTTTGTTGTGATCTGCATGGGCTTTTGTGAGGTGGGTGTCAATCCTAGAAGAATGTTTCTATACCAACAAGGGCCTTGGACGATGCGACTTGGTGGCCGGAACTGGACACTTGGGTTGGGTTGAATGCTAATTCGAGTTACTCTGCTGGACTTCACTATTTGGTTAACTGTTATTGTTTATAACAAAAACATGTGGTATAGTGACCCTATCTGTGTCTCATGCAGGTAGTAACTTGCTTCTCGCATGGTGTTGTATTATTAAGACGCCGTCCGACCTCAAGGTTGTGGACTAAATGGCTGTGTACTACTACTTATTCCGTCTAATGCTTCACCTTCTGCCTGCATGTAAGCAGTTGTGCTGTAACATCTATCTTTTGACATATCACAATAAAAAAAATTAAAAATATATTGGCTTATGATCAGAGTTAATTCTAGGGCAGAGTTCGATAATGCTAGTATTCACTACTCTATCAGATGTCCAAGCCATGTCGATACGAGAACAGAGCCTGTGAGGAGCCGAATAATATGTGAGCCGGGCGTTGTAGGGAAAGCACTGCGCCAAACATCTTTAATATTGTGTATACGCCCTAACTCTAGGATAGCGGCCCGTGTTCTCCGCATTCGTTGAAAAGTGTTACCCCTCGTAGGGTCAATCTGGTAGTCCATTATGCAATTAAAATCTCCCATAATGATTAATTCTCCTGCCCACTGTAGCAATTCCATATTCAATTGGCCAAAAATAAAAGCATCATCAAAATTTGATCCGTAAACTACACAGAATACAAATTTACTTTTTTCAATCAATAATTGAGCAATGGCCCACCTCCCATTCTTGTCGCTGGTGGTTTTACTAATTTCTATCTTGGAGCGTTTATCTTTAAGGATAGCGACCCCTCTTATTGATACATTAAATGTAGAACAGATTATCGCCTCATAACCCAGATGGCCCAAAATGTTCCTATCTTTATAGGCAACATGTGTTTCAGATAAAAATACAAAATTGGGTTTATACAGGGCTAACTCTTCCCGGACCAGACGTCTTTTCTTTTTACTGTTAAGGCCTGCAACGTTCCAAGCCATGCATTTTACTCGCGACATTTAAATACAAAAGTTTTTTAAATACATCCTGTTATTCTGTGAACCTAAGATAAATATCGAACTTCTCTCGAGCTGCTTTAACTTCTTATCTTCCTGTGCTGCTTTTTCCCAAAACAAAAGAACCCCCCAGCCTCCCACCCAATCACGCCCACCCCTCCTGCCCCTCCCTCCTCCAACGGGAGGGCGCCCCCCCAAGAAAAACTGCTGCCGCTGAAGTGGCAGCTACCCTAAGAAGCAGGTCGTGGCTTCACATAATCCCTGCCCAACCGAGAGAAAAAAGAGAATCTTCCATTCCAAATGATATCTCTCTCAATTACGAAAATGAAGCTAAGACATCCTCGGCTTCCCTTGCATCTGTAAAAAAATAAGTATGTCCTCCCTTTATAACTTTTAGCATGGCAGGTTCCTGTAAGTATGCTTGTCCACCTCGAGATTTAAATCGATCGATCAGTTTCCGTAATTGCCACCGTCTGTCCATAGTGGCCTTGCTAAGATCCAATCTAACAAAAAAGGACAAGTCGCCTACTGTGACTGGTGAATTAGGCCTTGCTTTTAAAGAAATGGCCTGCCTTAGCAAATAATTCTCAAAGTGGATTAAAAATGGGCATGGGAATTTGTTTTGTTTGTTTCTCTGAACTCATGGTAGCCTATGGACCCTCTGTAATTGAGAGTCCCAATCCCAATCTGAGAGATCCGTAAAAGCCTTCTGTAGTAACCCTACCATGAATGCCCTCGGGTCTCCCCCTTCAACTCCCTCCGGTATACCAAAAAGCCTGAGATTGGATCTCCTTTGGCGATTTTCTAAGTCTTCAACTTTTAGCTGCAATGATAAAAGCTGATCACCATGTTGACTGACCACAGTGCCCATTCCTGCTGCCCCCTCCTCTATCTTAACCATTCGTTGCTGTAGATCCCCAATTTCCTGTGACATCCCCCCATCTTTGCATTAATATCTTGTAGCAAGTTCTGCAGTTTAGTATTGTCCTCTCTCAGTTGTAAGAAATGTTCTTGCGCTTCCTTCCTATGGCTAGTCAAAGTCTGTAAAATAATGTCAAATGGGGAGTTTACATTTCCTGTCTCTTTTTCCATTTCTCTGCTAATATTGTCAGCGCCTTGCAGTGACTCATCGAATAGAAAGACAGGTGAGTTTAGTGACCTTATACTAATAGAAGAAGTAACAGGAGGAATAGCAGCAGCCACATCCTTAGGCACTGTAAAATTAGTAGGGGAGGTTTTCTCGATGGGTAGAGCCATTTGAGAGTTTGTATCTCCGAGGGCTTCTGGGACTGCTATTGAGACATTAGCAGGATAATTTGCCCCCGCAGACTCTTGCAGTACTGTGGTGTTCAAACCCGGTGCGAACAGATATGAAGTATCCTTTACATGTGAGATATCAACTATAGGCATAGCCAAGGAATGAGTGACCTCCTGTTCGGATGGACATACACCAGAAAGTCTCAATGTCATGCTCTTAACCAAGCCTTTGGCTCGGATCCACTTCCTGAGGGGATTTTCTCCGCGAGGAGCGATTTCTTCACAGATGGTACTGAGTTCGGAATAGGCAGACTGAATAGTCCCAATGCTTTCCCTTTTTTTTGCTCTTTCTTTTATTTTTAGATTTAGCCTTGTCTCTCCTACCAGATAAGTGTTTGGCATTATCTGATAGGGAGCCTGTTTCAGTCAAATCCTCATACTCCTCATACTCCTCTTTCGATGCCTCGCCCTCTGCGGCTCCGATCTCCTCAAGAGGAATTACGTTAGGGGGGTTAATTACATTTGTGCTCGCCGCCAGAGAGTCGTCTGCAGGCTCTGCAGCGAGAGAGGGAGATTCCATCGGGCAATCAAAGGGAGCAGTCACCAATCCATCTTCTCCTTCTCCCTCTACCTCCCCCACAATGATTGCCCCATCCAGAGTAGGGGGGGGGGGCATGACAGCAGCACCATTAGCCCCCTTCACGGAGCACATATTAGTGGAATTCTCAGCTGCTTCCCCCCCTTCTGAAGAGTCTCGGATGTCAATTTCAATAGCTTCTATATTGAATTTGTTCGTCAATCCGAGTGTCGGAATGACCAGCACTGGGGGTCGAAGTACCTGTTTGCCTGGTAGCGATGAATACATCAATGTGGGGACCTCCCCCCCCCCGCGGCGATGAGGTCAGCTTGTTTGCTGTGGTAACAGCTGCGGCTGCATTTGCTGTGGTAATAGCTTTAACAGTTTTAGGTGTTTGTGTCACTGTGCTTGGTTTAGCAGAGTTTAATGTTGAGACTTGGCTGTGACCCCTGTTACCCCTGCCTCCTCTAAGGGGCTCTGTGGATTCCCATTACCAACCCTAATTAAGCACTGGAAAAAGACCACGGTAAGGACAAACGTAGAAAGGGTTCCCCCCTTACGTTTACCCCTATATACCATATCCACCATGCAGTCCTTTTCTGGCACTCTTCGGTTAATCCTACTGAATGTGAGAGGCATGAACACTGCCTGAAAGAGGTATGAAGTATAATCCTACTTCAAACGGCATCACGCGTAAGTGGTTCTTCTACAGGAGACCCACACCACACAAACGGAAGTGGCATGCCTGTGCAAATGCTGGAGAGGACTCGTTTATGCCACTACTTATGCAGTGTATGCACGCCGTGCCCTAATTTGGATTAGGCCCGGAGTCCTATACCAAGTTCTAGATACCACCATCAACCCCGACGGCTGCTATGTACTCATGGAAGGACGCCAAGATGGATGCCCCTACTCATCGGCAGCATTTATGCCCCCAATACAGGGCAGACTGACTTCTGGGATATTCTCTCTTCCACACTTGCCCATAAAACTGAGTACTTCTGGGTCCTTGGCGGGGATTATAATTGTGCTCAAGATCTGCAGCTGAATAGGTCCTACTCCCCCTCCTCATAACCACACAGTGCGCCTGCATAACTGGGCCCAACAGTGGTCCCTCCTAGGTACCTGGCGAATTCATCACCCTACCCACAAACTATATTCATTACTCTCCATACCGCATGGACTCCATGTGAGGCTAGAGCGCTTCTTGTGCACAGTGACATTGACTCCCCTCCTACGTCTCTCAGACTATCATACTTGACACCAGAGCATCAATATTACATTAACACATCATTCTCATGCCCAAGATTTCACAACCTCAGAGCAACTTTCTTTCACATGTTCTGGAGGTGCCCAGCGCTACATTCCTACTGGAACACAATACACACTACACTGCGGGAAGTAGCAGGGCTCATAGACATTACCAGATGGGAAGTCTGCGCATTGGACCTATTCAAACGCTGCAAACAACACAATGTCAAGACAGGATTCACGTCTCTGGCTCTCGTATTAGCCAAGCATGGAATTGCTATGCACTGGAGAACCCCAGCGGGACCTTCATTAGCAGCCTAGATGGGAGCAGTGTCCGGAGACACGGGGCATGGGATGCCTAGGCCGCAGAGTGGGGCCTAACTATGACTCTGAAATAAACACGCAACACTGTCTGATAGTTAGGGCCAAAGACCACGAGCGGTCTTCCGGCCGTTTATTTATACCCAGGGGCTACTCTGCCCCTGAGGCGTATGCGTGCGTGTGTGCGTACGTGTGCGGGCCGGGTGGCTCCGTTACTACATCCCTCCAAACTTACAGATCAATAGTCCCGGCCATGATTTGCCTCTAATCAGTTCATAGTCCATGCATAGTCCTTTGGCTTTCGGCTGGGGGTTGGATTAGGTCGCAGGTGATATCTTTGGCTTTGGCGACCTTCCAAACCCTCCAATTCCGCTGGTTGCTCAGGACGATGTTGAACGTCGCTCGAGGTGTTTCCGTGACTGGATGTGCGTCCCGGCTCGAGTCTCGGTGGGGTCGGTCTTCTTTCCTCCGGTGGGGTTGTGGGTGACTCTTCCTGCACCGGCTCCAGGTCTCCGTCCTCAGCACCCTCGGATGCAGAGTCAGTTCTTCCGCTTTCACGGGAGACACGCTTGAACCACGACACGTTCCTGGTCACGGCTCGTGTGCCTCTGGATGCGGACACCATGGTGCCGTGTATGTTCACGATCTCCCACACTTCCAGCTCAAAGGCTGGGTCGTATTTTGAGTGTCGGTGTCTGTTTTTGAGGACCACTTTGTCACCAACTACCAATGACCTGGTTTGGGCCCTTCTGGCCTGACTGGCTTTGTCATTCGTGCGCTGTCGTCGTTCTTGGGTGGCATCCTGGTCCATCTCTGGAGGACACCAGGCAGGGGTAGCTGGCACGCAGTCTCTTGGTACTCTTTTGAACACCAGGTGCGCCGGAGCGCAGCGTGTGGTCGAGTGAGGCGTTTGTCGTATGCGCTGAGGAACTGTGACAGGCACTCCTCTGCGTCCTCATTTCTTTCCACTCCAATTTGCAGTGCGCGGTTTAGGGTCCTCATAAATCTCTCGACTTCCCCGTTTGCCTGGGGCCATTGCGGAGTGATCTTTCTGTGGCGAATGCCCCGTGCAGCTAGATATGCCTGGAAGTCTCGTCCCTGAAAAGGAGGGCCATTGTCAGATCTCAGTTCCTCTGGCAGGCCCACCATGGCGAACACTTTCTCTAGGGCTTTCTTCACGTGAGTGAACGCTGTGGAGGGTACGACCTCTACGATAGGAAAACGAGAGTAGGAGTCAATTAGGACGAGGGTGTGCCGCCCATCCGGGAAGGATCCGAAGTCCACACTGACTTTTGACCAAGGCTCTTGGCAGGGGTCCTCGGTGATCACAGGGTGGGGAGCCGGTTCTCGGCCTGTGATGGTGCACGAGTGGCAGCTGTCAACTTCCTTCTCCACTGCTGCGTCCATGCCGGGGAACCATACCTTGCTGCGCAGGCGTCCTTTGGTCTTTGACACGCCTTGGTGTCCCTGGTGTGCGAGGCGCACGACTTCCTCCTGTAGCCTTGCAGGTATCACGATCGCTGTCCCTCGAAGGATCACACCGTGGGGTCCGACACTCAGTTCACTCTGAGCCCTCCAAAGTTGTTGTCTTGCCAGCTGTTCCTGAGGCGTAAGGGCACTGGCCCCATCCAGGAAGTGCTTCCAGCTCCTGTTTGACAGTGTGGTTTTCACTTTGAGGAGACACTCGTCCTCATCTGTGGCCTTTCCGATGTCTTCCAGTGTCAGGGCTACTGGGCAGGCTTCTCGAGAGATCATTTGCACGTACTCCTCGACGTCTTCCACGTCGCCCGTTGTTAGAGCCGCATCAGCGGTGCCGGGGTGCCTTGAGAGGAAGTCCGCGGGATTATCGGCTCCAGGCCGGTATATGACTTCGAAACGGTATGTTTGAAGTTGGACGGCCCATCTCTCAATCCTGGGTGGGGCAAGCCTGGCTGTGCCAGCGAAGAGAGGCACAAGGGGTTTGTGGTCGGATACTACTTTGAACTCGTGTCCATATAGGTAAAGGTGAAAATGCTGGCAGGCCCATTTGATGGCCAGTGCTTCGCGTTCAATTTAGGCATACCGCATCTCCGTCGCAGTCAGTGCTCTGCTGGCATAGGCCGTTGGTACCCATTCGTGTGCTTCAGTCTCTTGCATGAGGACAGCCCCCAGGCCAACGGGGCTTGCGTCCACGACTACTTCCGTGCGCCGATGTGGTCTGAAGTAGGCCATGACCTTGTCGTCGATTAGAGCAGCTTTGATTGCTAGGAAGGCTTCGTCTTCCTTGGCGGTCCACGCCCACGGTTGGCCCGACTTGGTGAGGGTACGTAGTGGCTCGGAGAGGGATGCCAATCCAGGGATGAAGCGTCCACAGTAAGTGGCCATCCCCAGGAAACTCCTGACCTCAGTGGCGGATGTGGGTTTGGGAGCCGTGCGGATGGCCTCCGCTTTCTTCGGGTCGACCTGAAGTCCCTCCCTGGAAAAGATATAGCCGAAGAAATCCACGGATTCCTTGTAGAAGGAGCACTTTTCCTTATGGAGAGTGAGGCCGTGATCGGCGAGGCGTTGCAAGGTGGCTCGGAGGTGGACGTGGTGTTCCTCTAAGGTTTTGGAGAAGACAAGGATATCATCGCTCAGGTTTATGACTCCTGTTAGCCCTGAGAGCGTCTCCCTGATGGCGTTTTGGAAGACTTCGGCAGCTGACGACACCCCGAAGCTCAGCCTTTTGTATCTCCGGAGTCCGACATGGGTGGAGAATGTCGTGATGTTGCGACTGTCCGGGTGCAGCTCGAGCTGGTGATATCCGGCGTTGAGGTCCAGTTTGGAGAACCAGCGAGCGCTGTTGAGGTCTGCCACGATGTCGTCCATAGTTGGCGTCAGGTGCCTTTCCCTTTTTACTGCTATGTTCGGGAGACGCATGTCCACACACAGGCGTATAGCGCCTGGCTGTTTCGGTTTTGGGGCGACCACTAGCGGCGACACCCACGGTGTCGGGCCCGACACCTTTTCGATCACCCCTAGCTCCTCGAGTTTGCGCAGTTCCTCCTCCACTTGCGGCCGCAGGTGGAATGGTACTCGTCTGTGTCTGAGGGCAGTGGGTCTGACTGTTGGGTCCACATGTAGTTTGAACGTTTTTCCTTTTAGGCAGCCGAGTCCTCTAAACAGGGTCGGGAAGTCTCGCAGAATGGCTTCCGCGTGTAGTTCATGCACTTGTCGGCGAAGAATACTAGTTGCAAATCTTCAGCCGTGTGGCAGCTCAGAAGCGTGCCACGCCTGCCTCCGGTGACGTGGAACTTGGTCTTGACTTGCTGATTATTGCAAGAGGCAGTCACCTCGATCACTCCTCTCAGGGGAAGCGGGTCGTCGCTATCGTAGGTGTAGATTTTGGCGTTTGAGGGTGACAGTGGTGGGCGAGGTGACAGTAGTTCGTATTGTGTGCTGTCCATCACATTTACTGACGCCCCAGTGTCAATGAGTGCCTGCACGGGTGAGCCGGCGATGGAGATTTTGCACATCGGGGGTGGTCTTCTTCTGGAGCCTTCTCTCCCCACGAAGGAGACGAAGAATACGTCATCGTCATCGTCATCAATGCGGAACGCCGATCTAGAGGCATCGCTACATGGGCCCGGATCATCCAAAGAGAGTTGCCGCACCGCCTGTGCAGGGCTCTTCCCGCTCGAACTGGGGCGGCGGTTGCCGCTGCTTCGGCACACTTTAGCGAAGTGGTTCATTTTTCCGCAGTTGGAGCAGACTTTCCCTCTCGCAAAACATTTTCCTCCAGCGGGATGGTCCATACCGCAATTCCCACAAGAATTCCGGGAAGAAGCTTGTGCGGCCCCCCTCGGGGTTGGTGGCCGGCGCCTGATGGCGTCCACGTGTTCCTCCTTGATGTGAGGGATCTTCACGGGTGCGCCGGGTCGGTCGAGGGCAGCCTGCATCTCGTCCGCTCTGGCGTTAGAGAGTTCATGCGAGCGTGCCAGGACGAGGATTTCATCCAGGGAGATCCGCGGCTGCCTGAGGATGAGGCGTCTGAGCTGCACCGACCGGCACCCTTGTATCAGTTGTGCACGAATCTCTAGGCGCTGGTCCGGGAGTTTGCAGGCTATGGCCAGCTTCCGTAGTCGGGCATAGAAAGAGTCAATAGGCTCCGTCTCACCCTGCCTGGCCTGGCGCAGCTTAAACCACTCGTAATCGGGGTTTACCCTGGGGTCAAAGTACAGGTTCAGCGCTCGTACCGCGGCGTCGTAGTCCTGTTCGCCACCCCGATCAGGCAGCGTTTCGAAGAGTTCATACAGCTCATCACCGCCTTAACACATGAGCAAGGAGCGTTTGACTTTGCTATCGGTTTCACGGACGCCGACAAAGTAGTGCTCCAACCTTCCAATCCACAGGCGCCATCTTGCCGCAGCCGTGGGGGGGTCCGCGAGTTCGCTGAACGGGGGAAGCGGTGCCGCAAGGCCATGTCCCGGGGGGGTCGGCGCAGCGGCCGCTGCAGTGCCAGGAGCGGGGCCAGCACCAGGGGGCGGCACCGTGGCCGGAGGGCCAGTTGGAGCAGGGGCTTGGTTCTGAGCAGGAGTCGCGGCCGTGGCACCACCAGCAGCCTGTTGCACGCTCATTGTCGCTGAGGCGGGAGCACGTGGCAGATTATGCAGAGCGAGGCCAGGAGAGGCCTTGTTGAGCCGGCGCGGAGGGAAGCAGGTCCCACGTGGCAGAAGAGGGCGGCGCCGGGTATCCGGTCCATGAGAAGTGAGCAGGAGTAGGCCTCAGAAGAGCAGGACGGCCAGGGGCGTGAATCCAGTAGCTGAGGCAGCAGATGTGGCCGTAGACGTGCAGGGAGCGCAGCCGGGCTGAGGGCCGAACACACCCCCCGAGTGAAGAGAGACGTCCGCCCGATGCGTGAGTAAACGCAGGGCTCTTCACGCCGGTCGGCCGCCTGAAGCGCGAGCTGATCAGGGCTTACGCGAACCGGCGCGGTGTGCGCATGCGCGAGCATGAAGCTACCAGCGCGGCCGCTGAGGGCTGGGCGCGAGGGCCGAAGGTTGCCCCCCGAAGCGCCGGCGGCAGACAGAGGAGCGCACACCAGGGCAGCAGGAGGCCGCACGCCGTGCGGGAAGGTGGGCGCAGGCGTGAGTGCAGGCGGGCCGCTGGAGAGCGGGCAGGGTAGCGGGCCGTAGGCCGCGGCCTCGGAGAGGCGCGAGCTCACCTGTTGCACCACGGCCTGGTGCAGGTCACACGCGGCAGTGCCAACGCCGGGGCTCGTCTGAGCAGGGCCCGGGCGAACACGTGGGCACTGGAAGACCGGCACCGCTGCGTGGCGAGGCGCGGGTAACAGAGACCGCCTCGTCGCCAGTGTAGTGTCTGGAGACACGGGGCATGGGATGCCTAGGCCGCAGAGTGGGGCCTAACTATGACTCTGAAATAAACACGCAACACTGTCTGATAGTTAGGGCCAAAGACCACGAGCGGTCTTCCGGCCGTTTATTTATACCCAGGGGCTACTCCGCCCCTGAGGCGTATGCGTGCGTGTGTGCGTACGTGTGCGGGCGGCTCCGTTACTACACTTGACACAAAAGCATCAATATTACATTAACACATCATTCTCATGCCCAAGATTTCACAACCTCAGAGCAACTTTCTTTCACATATTCTGGAGGTGCCCAGCGCTACATTCCTACTGGAACACAATACACACTACACTGCGGGAAGTAGCAGGGCTCATAGACATTACCAGGTGGGAAGTCTGCGCATTGGACCTATTCAAACGCTGCAAACAACACAATGTCAAGACAGGATTCACGTCTCTGGCTCTCGTATTAGCCAAGCATGGAATTGCTATGCACTGGAGAACCCCAGCGGGACCTTCATTAGCAGCCTAGATGGGAGCAGTCTCTAAATGAAGAACTTAGGAGGAAGACGCCCTGTGATATGAGGAAGTCCGAGGCATATGTAAACGCCGTATCTCCATGCAATGTGTGACTCTCTACACACCTTTAAACATACCCTAGAGAGCACACTGGGTCCCCCCAGTCATCGCCGCATCCCCCACATACCCCTCCAAATGAGCCTATTCCAGAGTGGGGACAAGGTGACCCCCCAAGCAAGCCCAGCATTTAAGCAGCGAATGCTTGGCAAGCACGAATGTCCCCCCCGCCCCCCGAACCTCACTGACACCCACCCTTTTAGTGGCCTCTCACTCTGCAAACACTAACATGGACTCTTGGCAATGCTCATCCATACCCACTATCCTGCACTTCCTCATACACAGTGTAATCCTAGTTCAGTTTAATCCCTCCAGTTTAACTACTTTTATATCCCCTGAATAATTGATTTTCACATCTATGAGTACCCGAGATAGAGATAAGACACAGATGCAATATAAAAATTGAAAATACACCCACGCTAGGTAGCAGAATATTGCCGGAGTACCAATCAGAACATTAAACAGTACAAATGACAGCAGATAATGTGAAAATGCAGCCGACTACATGTATAAGCTCCTATGTATACCTTGGTTGATAATGATGTTATGCTTCACTCATATGCGATGAAAATCAAATAAAACCTGACCGTTCATCGACGGCTTACCTGAGAATGCAAGACATTCTCAAGTTTACCATCAACTGGATGTCGGCTAATTCATTAAAAATAAACCCGGATAAAACCGAAGCCCTAACCGTCACCACAGCCTCAAATCCATGGAGTGATCTGTTCTGGCCGGCCGAATTAGGGCCGTTTCCAGAACCTGCAGTGGCAGTAAAAAGCTTAGGCATCAAAATTGATGCCCGACTATCTGACACAGCAGGTGTCGGCCGTGGTGGGCACATGTGTCGGCCTGCTGCACCAGCTCCGGAAACCATCTTCCTTGTTGTCCTTCTCCACTCTGCGACTGGCGGTCTCCGCCTTGATCCTGACTACGGTAACTCCTTGTATTTTGGGCTACCAAAAAATCTTTTGGCAAGGCTCCAGGTTGTGAAGGACGATGCGGCTAGATTCATTTTTAAAAAACCTAGGCAGACCCGAGCCACGCTTCTGCTGCAGGACTTGCATGGGCTTCCAACTGCTCAGAAAATTAAATTCAAAAGCCTTTGTATAGCACATAAGGCCATATATGGCTCTGCTCCTAGCTACATCAAAGACTGCCTGGTCAATTACATGCCAAGCAGGGCCCTTCGGTCAGCTGGGGCTTGCAATTTAGTCTGCCCTAGGTTTAACCTTGCGTCTTTGGGCGGTAGAGCCTTTTCTAGTACCATTCCCCAGGCATGGAACCGCCTACCAGCTGAGCTTCGGAAGGAGGAAGAAGGTGGAGAAGTGTGGCTCACTGGTTAGAGCAGGCAGACCCTGAAGCAGAGGTCAGACCCGGGACCAGGGTTCAATTCCCGACGCGGCAGGGTCTTGAGCTCAAATGTCCACGGACTCGATAATTCTCGCTTCGGTGCCTGACCTAATCATGGGTTCACACTCTGCAACTCTGGGCATTAAGCTTGCTTAATCTCCACAACGGCCCCCCGCGGCGGGATGCCTGGCTTTCACCTTGGGGATGCCCGTTAGGGGCTATCTCACAGGGAAAAGCCAGGACGGGTTCCCAAGGCAAGCGCCGAGATGCCTCCGGGTAGTCGAGCGCTATATAAGAACATACAAAAAAAAAAAAAAAAAAAAGGAAACTAATCTCCTTCCTTATAGGAAGAATCTAAAGACTGTGCTTTTCTTGGAATCATGGGGGCCTCTATGAGTCGGTGGCTCCGTGCTTTGCTGATGGTGTATGTCCGCTGATAGCCCTTAGATACCCCTGGGTGATAACGCGCTCTACAAGTGTATAATAATATAACATAACATAACTGTAGGCCACTCTACTAGAAGCTTCTACTAGAAGCTATTCCTTTGCACGCCACTCCACGCCACTCCACTATATGTCACTCCTGTCTACGCCATTCAACTGTACACTGCTCCAACCTATGCCACTCCATTGTACGCCACTACAGTGTACGCCACTTGCTGCATGTCACTCCATTCTAACCTACTATACTGTATGCTATTTCACTGTATGGTACTCTACTGTGTGCTATTTCACTGTATGCTGTTCCAGTCTACACCACTCCACGCCTCTCCACTTTATGCTATTCCACTCCACGCTACTCCACACTATGCTATTCTACTGCATGCCACTACATTACACCTCACTTTACTGTACGCCACTCCACTCTACTCCATTACACTCTACAACACTCCACTGTACGCTATTCCACTCTACCCCTCTCCACTGAACGCCAATCCACTCTATGCCACTCCACTGTACGTCAATCCACTCTATGCCATTCCACTGTACCCTACTCCTCTCGACGTCACTCCACTCCACAGTATTCCACTGTACGCAACTATACTCTACGCCACTCGACTCTACTCAACTGTAAGCCACTCCACTCTACCCTACGCCACTCAACTGTACTCGACTGTATGCCACTCCACTCTACCCCACACCACTGTACACCAGTCCTCTGTATGCCTCTCTACCATACCCCACTCCACTCTACACCACTGCACTGTATGCAACTCCACTGTAAGCTACTCCATTGTATGCTATTTCAGTGTATGGTAGTGTACTGTACACTATTCCACTGCATTGAGTGCAGTGTAATTGTGTGGCGTGGCACTGAGTGGTAAGAGGATACATGTGTGAGTTGTAAGATACACATTAGTGGTGAGGCACATATATAGAACAATGTATACAAATGTGTTGCATCAAGTGTGGGGTAAAAAACATCTATGTGCGTTTTTTACACAGGCTAAACTACAAAAATGATTGGTTAAAGCTGCTGCAAGATTAGAGCATCAGCACTTTCCCATCACAAAATAAGCACGGATAGCGCAATTCTAAATATAAACTAATTTAAAAGACAAAATATTTAGCCATAATTATAAAAAAATATATTGTTCCATTTAAGTTCTCAATTATTTATTTATTCTGTGTATATATTTCTAAAATTATTCTTCCACAATTATGAGTTAGAGAGCAGATTAAGACTTTAAAAGCTGGTTTGCAAACTAAAACGCCCTAATGTAATAGTGCTGCCTATAGAAAACACCGGCTCTCCATTTGAGACAAATTAAGCACTAGTAGGCGACTTTACCCACATATTTATAGCCAGACAGAATACAATAAATAGCATAACTCCAGTTTCCTTCATATATATTCTGCGTGTGCAAAGAGATATTAAGTGCTCCGTCAACAATTAGAGGTTATACATTACCATTACACAATTAAACATGTTTTAAAAATGTGCACATATGCAAGTTTAACCTTTAAAGACTATCCCCTCCCCATTTGAACTGTTCGTGAGCTTTGTGTTAAGCAGGGTAAACAAAACACACACCGTGTAAAGCTATTGCCTCATTAAAGAGCCGGACCTTTGTATTCTGCAAATTAGGCACTATGAAAGCGGCGGTAGCCACGTGTTTGTAGGTACACATAATTTTTTGTTGTAAAGTAGCTCCACTGTAGGTGTACTTTTTTGGTCATGTGCATTTTCTCCTAAGCGCTGTTAGTCCCTAAAAGTATCACAACAAATAATATCTGGGGGTCAAAATAAGTGTTAACAGTGTGAACCACTAAACCATGTTTACACAGAACAGTAACAGCGAGAGATGATAGTTGGAAAAGTGGTCGAGTCAAGACTCAAGGGTACCAGGAGGGAAATATTGTTCCCATCAGAAGCCACACTGTTCCGCCCTTATTATCATCATGTGGGATCTCCTTACCCAGGAGACAAGACGACCGGTAAACATTACCGTGACCAGGATGTAGTATGAGGTATGAGAGCAGAACAGAAAAGTGAAATGGTGGCTAATGAAAAAGCAGTGTAAAGATTAGAAGTGAAAAAGTGAAAGATATTAAAATTAGGTGAATGGGTGGTAAAAATTTTTTTAATGATAACCCCCAAACCCTAAGGTTAAAAGGCAGGTGTGGGTGCAGGTTTTAAATAATAACCGCACTTGTTAGTGGTCGACATGTTTCAGCATATATAAGATGTTCTTAATGCATTCCTCAGGACCTGTGTATAATACACTACTGCTTTCAAAGAAATGAATCGTAAAATAAATCGTAAAAATGTCACCTGAAAGTCCAGGCGTGCTCAACCGTATACCTTATGTGTAGGCTGAGGAGCTTCACCCCACCTGGCTGCAGCGCAGGTAAAAGGAGCACCGCTCTAACCGTCGGCGTCTCCAGGCAGTCTTCAGTACTGCTCGGGGGGGCTAAAAGTATACTTCAGGCATGTTTAACTTGTTCAAACTAGCTGGGCACAGATGCATTTGCACTCATTGGAAAGGCTAAGTAAATCGCTATGTTTGTCGTTATAGCTTGGTAAATAGCAAGGGTGGGGTAAAACAGGTCTATGGTCGTCTTTTTAGACAGGCTAACCTACAAAAATATTTGGCCTGAAGATGCTGCATGTCGAAAGCCACAGCACATTTCCGTCTCAAAATAAACAGAGATCGCAATGCTACATATAAACTGGTGAGTTGTGGCGCTCAGCAGCAGCAGACAATTGCTGTCTGATAATAGCACCAGCACGTTTCCTTTCAAATTAAGCAGTAGAAAAACACTGCAATTAATACAGTTTACATTTTTAGCTTATATGCTCTTTGTTCTGCTACTTTAAAAAAACCAGGCTTAGAAAACAGGGATGCCAAAAATGTTGGCAGGGGGGCAGCCTGCATCCTGAATCTAGGCCGAATTAATGTTACTTCATTGTTTTGACTGAAATAAAAAAGCTCACTATAATCAACTCCTAGTCATCGCTGCAACAACATTCTGCCAGCTAAGCCAGCTGAGGAAGAAGGGATGCAACCACTGCAAATGTATAACAAGCTGGCTTTGAAGAAGGTCATGCAGCGCTGGTAGTGGAGCAGATGGTCCTGTTTATGACCTGCAGAGTGCTTGTGAAGTGGGCGCGGATGAAGTGACTGGGGGTGAGGGGGTGAGGGTGTGTGCAGCCTGGTGTGCTGAAGCCTGGCAGCAGAGGCGGCGTGCGCGAAAGAAGTGACCCCAAGGTAAATGCCCGGTGGAATGAAAGGCCTGTGCTCATACAAACCGGAATGGGTTTAAAGGCATTGCTGTCCTCAAAAGTGTAAACAAGGTTTCACCGTCAGAGAACGCCACAGTAATGCATTAACACAGAAAGTGTGGTCAGGGATGTTAACACCACAGAGCTTAAACGGCTTCATGACTTTCATCACTGGGGACTGCATCAAAAACATACTGTAGCATGGGCAAGAAGAGCATCACAGAAATAGGACTTGAATCTTCATTCAGCATCAGACACCTCTATTGCTTCATGACGGACACAAACCAGTTAGCGCTCTTTACGGAGTGAGCGAGCCAAAAGATATCTTCATAAGAATGTGCATTAAACAAGGAGAAAATATTAGCTATGGAGGAAAGCACCATAAGGGAGAATTAGAGGAGGAAGGAAAAGGGGGGGAATGAAAATTTTAAAGTGAGCAGGAAGAGGAAAGATAAGAGAAGAGTGCAGGAAGCAAGAAAACAAGAGACACCATCGAAGAACACGAAAAGGAACAGGGAGGGGGGAAAGAGGGCAGAAGTTAGGGAGCCAAGGAGGGACGGGGGGGCTGGGGAGGGAAGCCTGTGGGAGGGACGCCTGTGGGAGGCTGATGCCTTTGATGTGAGACCAGGGGGGAGTAGAGATGCGAGTTAAGTGAATAATTAGGGGAGGAGAACTGGCAGAGGCCGGCCCAGCGCACACTGGGGAAGCCTGTGGGAGGGAGGCTGATGCCTTTCATGTGGGGAAATGCGCGTGCTTTGGTCACGTGATTCACGTGAACTGTTAGAAATCCGCCTGGTTAGGTAATTTTCTGGTTTCCCCGCAATAGGTCTCTCTACGAGACCTACAAAGGAAGGGAATCCACTCACAGACCCACTCACAGACCAATGCAAACACTCTCACACCCACCTACAGACCCAGACACTCACACACCCACACACATGCCCACATAAGGACTCACACTGCCAATCACAGATTCACTCATACACTCACAGACCCACTCACAGACTCACACATACAATCACACACCCACTCAGAGATACACACAGAGACTCACACAGCCAATGATGCAGGCACTCACACACACACTCACAGCCCCACACAGATATTCACACATTCACTCACTGTCCCAAACAGATACTCAGATGCCCACTCAGAGAACTACTCAGACACACACACCCACTCACAGACCCACTCATACACTCTTACAGTCACTCAGAGAGCAACTCAGAGAGCCACACACCCACTCATACACCCACACAGGCACTCACACACCCACTCACAGATCCACACAGGCACTCACACACCCACTCACAGATCCACACAGGTACTCACACACTCACTCACAGACCCACACATAAACTTACACACCCACGCATAGACCCACACAAACACCCAGACACCCACTCACAAACCCATTCAGATATTCAGAAAACCCACTCACAACCCCACTCACACACCCACTCAGCAACCTACTCAGACACTTGCACACCCACTCACAGACCCACTCAGTCACACAACCATTCACAGACCCACTCAGACACTCACACACATACTCACAGACCCACTCAGATGTTCAAACACCCACTCACAGACCAACACAGGCACTCATATACCCATTCAGAAATCCACACACACAGTGATATATCCACTCACAGACCTGTGCAAGTGAATTCTAAATGTGCTGCTTTGTATTTAATGTGTGCTTTTGGTTTGTGGAATCGCGATGGATCCTCAGAGGGTAGTCAACATTTCAGAAGAAGGTTTTAAAAAGAAAATGAACCAGTGTTTTAGAAAAGGGATGGCTCTAAAAAGAGCCTTTGAGTTTAGGGTGTGTAGATGATAACTACACATAAATCATGATGCAGTCCTTCAAGTTATTGAGGAACAAGTTGTTGAGGAGCATGTTACTGCCTTTCTCTATGAAACGAATCCATAATTTCTATATACACACCATCCATATTAAAGAGTAAATTGTTGTGGTATAAGGAGCCCATGTTTTGGTTTCTGGGGAATACAGAAACAGTTTTATTGGCACGTTTCTTGGGTTAGGCTATATGTGGACACAATTCGTTTGACCCCTTCCACTTCTGCCTTTGGCAAATGTTGGAGAACACCAAGACAGTGTGTCAGAAAAGTGACATTAATATAACAAAGGTATCCTTTATTAGGATTTCCTGTCCAACCCCAGTAAATGTGCCTAGGCCATTGCCACACCAGTACACAATCATGGAGTCTGGATGTTGGCAATTCAAAATGCTTTCAACCAAAGGCCACACTTGATGCCACTTTAATCCTCTCCGGCTAAACCAAGTAATGTCTACATTAGGTAAACCCAGGTCCCTGTCAATGCCACTCTTTCTAAAATGCTCTCTGGCCCGAAACACAAAACGGTGGCCCACAATCCACATTCTAACAATTTTGGAGGCAAACTGGAGTAGCACACAGGAGAAACCTGTAACTGAATAAGATAAATTTGAAAACGAAAGGCAGATAAAATCGACGACAGCGCCTAAATTTTAAAATAAGATATCTGATGGGATTCTGTTAATTTGCAGGTAGCTAAAAGTAGGTAGTTATTTTAAGAAAAAAAGCAATTATTTCTGTTATAATCTCTGGAAAGAAACAGTTTGCTGTTTGAGATACGCTTTTAATTCTAAACAGTCAACCACGCCTGCTACAGTTCAATTAGAAGGTAGTATGGGGCTCAGAGAAAGGGTTATAAATGTTTGACCTAGTGCTATCAGTCAGTGTTCTCAACATGGTTACCATGAAAATGGAGCCAAAGGTTCTGGGTGGAAGGGAAGAAAATAGAGGAGATTGTAAATCAATGAAGCAAAGTGGATTGGAAATATTGATTATTAGGGAGTGCTTGGGTTGAAATGTAGTTGTTTTTTAAAAAGTTAAGTATACATACCATGCTTTAACAGCAGATTGTTAAGTAGGTTTATGGGCTCTCATGCGGAATCGCAAAACCACCATGATGTTACGTTAAGTGGTATAATAAAAGTAAAATATGAAAGGAAGGTTGTGATTTGCTTTCAACATCAGTATCACTGAAGGGCAAAGTGGGAAGGGTTACCATTAATGGTTCCTATGTAGTTAGAGTGGTATGCCGTTCCTGTACTATTGACTGCAGATTATCCAGTCGTGGCCCGTGCAGGTAAAAGCGGGGGCGACGTGGGGGGGATTTAACATACGACAACAAGGTCAGCCGCGGTCGGTACATTGGGGCTAAGGAGCCCTGCACCCCCACCTTTTGCCCCTCATGAACAGTGTTTGTCAGGCTGAACAAAGGTCAGTCCAAAAGACATTCTTCATTTTCAGGTCAGGCAGCCAGGAGACAGTCATGCACTAAATGTGCAGGCTCCTGGCTGCCTGATCTGAACTTTGCTGGGCTGAGGAAGTCACAGCTCCTGTGGACGCGACCTCCTCAGCTCAACAAAGGTCCCTGAGGCCCTCTCCTCAGTGATGAGGGGTAGCATCACTGATTGCCTTGCAGCTGGGTGCTTCAGTTTTAAGCCCTGAAGCGCCCAGGGTTGAGTGTCAATCAGTGACACTTCATTACAGAGTGATGTGGGGTCAGCAGTCTCACTGATTCCATCCCACTCTGTGATGACGCTGGGACTGCTGGCTTCCCTCATTTGCTGACCTTAGGTCAGCCAATGAGGCTTTTGTACCGAACTACAATGGATCATTTGCTACAATTTCATGTGACATGCTGTGGGAAGTTTTTCAGGAGTCCCAGGCAAACAGGGTTTACTGGGCTTAGAGTGTGATAATCAGACCCTTTGACCACTAGTGTTCTGGGGCTTATCCTTACATATAGCCCAAAACTGAGCACGAAGTAGAACTTGACCCTCTAACCAGTAAATTTAAGGCTTCCAAGGCTTGGTGTTAGAGATTCAGAACTCCATAACTCAACCAATACAAGTCAATAACTCAATGTCCAGCCACTGCTTAGCCTTTTGAAAAATAAGTATTTTCCTCAAATCACATGAAATGTACCACTGTCTGTACATAATATCACAGAATATAGAAAATTATCCTGGGCTTTAATAATAATCTTCAGTAATTACTGATGAGACAGCCTAGGCTGTTCATGTGGGGCAACAACGTATGATACTCCTTGTTCAACAGCTCACAATTAGTCTCTGTAATTCTTCCTTGCAGGGTTGTGACATGAGGCAAGTACTTGGGGAGGTTCGCCTTGTTGTGAGTCGGCACTTGCAATTACTACCACAAACCCCCCACCCCCCACCCCCCCCCTGCCCCCGTTAGCTTGGACTTCATACTACTGAGTTCTCCCAAGTTGCACAATACCTTTTGTTGACCGATAGATCACTGGGTAGTTTGGTTTTGAGGATCTTGTTACTTGTGGCCCAAACACAAAACCCACCACCTGAAAAAACTAGGTTCTTCCTCAAGCCTAAACACAAAACTCATCCTCTTCCCTCAGTTGTAAGAGTGAGTACTTAGATTCTGGTGCAGTTCCGTCTGTCAATGGAGTTCTCCTCTTCCACAATTATTTAAACTTAGCGGGAACTAAGAATGATGGTCTGGTTTCACCTATCACCCTACAGCTTTTTAGCACTTGGAACTCACACAGAGTTCTCTTCCAC
Organism: Lissotriton vulgaris; assembly: GCF_964263255.1. Taxonomy (NCBI): domain Eukaryota; kingdom Metazoa; phylum Chordata; class Amphibia; order Caudata; family Salamandridae; genus Lissotriton; species Lissotriton vulgaris. The sequence goes on along the minus strand of NC_141687.1, from coordinate 951,129,818 downwards.
TGCATCCTCCGTACAAGGTGTACACAGGTCTGCTCATAGTGTGGAGACATTTCAGGCACTCCTTTGCCTCACCCTTGCAGAGCCCTGCAGGGCCTTCTCTGATGCACCGGTGGTCATCTTCAACTCCTCCCCTCTCGGCTCCTTCGTGCCTCCTCTACTTTGTAGCAGCATCACCCTCATGCATGTGCATCCCTGATGCCCCTCCCGAGCAATCGGTCAGGTTTCTACGTCATAGCAGGGTTCAGGCAGGTCTTTCCCATCCTGAGGTAATTGAAATTTTTATGGTCAAATGTGTCCCCTAACGTGTACCCCAACGGCTCCATGTACAAGTTTTAAGTACATGTAATTTCCCTCCACAACCGAATCTGAAGACGCAAATACATTTGTGTCCAACGTTAACATGTCCTCTATCAGATCCACCATGAATGGATCGATAATTCAGTTCCTAAGTATGCCGTGCCACCGTCTTTACATGGTGCACTTTCACGTTTTTCCTGGCTCTGCCAAGCTAGGCCCTGATTCCTGCCTTCGAGCCACTTCTGTCTCTGCCTCTGAAAGCTGCAGCATGGAGATGCATCCCTGACCTCTGCCTTACTTCCTGCCAAGCGAAGCGGTGCCTGGCTCGGCCTGGCCTGCCTGCCAAAACAGTATTTTGCCTTCAAGTTATCAGCGTAGCCAGCTCAGCCTCCTCGAAAACACATTCCTGTCTAGTGATTTAGGTAAACATATCCCCGGCTGCAGAGCAAAGAGCAAGTCTTCCTGTCTCCGTGCAAGTAATTTACAGTTCCCGTTGTCATAGTAGGCCCATGGCCCCGCACGTAGACACGCAGACACCTATGCACGCACTAGCATTCAGTATAGCATAGCTTCTGCTCGAGAGACCTTTTACTCCAGATTAAACATCCTCCAAATACTAGATATCAGATATGTTATAGGAACAGGTTGATCTGACATGCCAGACTTCTGTCTCCTTTACTAGTGTTAAAGTTCTCCCCAGTTACACGTCTATGTCACGTCATGCTAGTTGCGCGCGCATCCGCACTTCCTGCTGACTTTGCAGAATTCTCTATGCATCCACCCACTTATGACACTTTTCTGTGACGTTTCTAGTACACGCCTCTGTGCACACCCTTGTTCACGCCTTTTTGCTACGCACATGTGTTCTTATCATATACATTTCACTTGTCACGCCTACTGTATTCACTGCCATTGTGTCATTTTACTATATATGTCATGTACTGTTAATAAATCGTTGACATCTTTCTGCCATCATTGCATACCCGACCCCTTGTATTGATGGAATTGATTTCCATGACTCGAGTCATCATTTTTGATTAAAGCCCTTATGACTCAGACACCACGGACTCTGCCTCTCATTTGATTGAGCTATTCTTTACTTATCTGAAATTATATGGCAAACTCGTATACGGTAAAATATTTACCACAATCCTCTCTTCAAACCCAGCCTCTCCCCCAGCAGTCTTGGTTGAAGTTGCGTAGTTTGCTCAACCCAAATCTGGCAAAGGGTGTTGGTGGTGAATACCCCAACTCTAGAATACAGAGTTTCTTAGTCACCACTGGCCTGGAGACCTTGGAATCTGGTAAAGAAATATTGGCTCACTGGCAGGAATTTTCTCTCCCATCTTAATACTGAAGCTGCAGATAGTCGCTGTGTATTCCAGCAATCAGCTCTGCAACCCATTCTGCGCAATTCTCAATATTAGCTTTTTTCTCTCAGACTGGTCTAGGCAAGTGCTTTGTTACAAGGTGCTAGCATGGATGTGGATTGAGCTGGGAGTCTCCTCTTACCTTGTGGGGATAGGCTGCCAAGTGAACAATGGGCCAGTAAATATCAAGGTAAACTCTCTAAACTATAAACCCACAAATCTGACCCACTAGAAAGAATCCCTAAAATGTACTGGAGGAACCCTGCAGTTCACATCTGCTTCCTGGTGTTTTCCAACCCTCCCTCGTATGTACCACTTGGATGTAGCAAAAGGAAGATGGAATCCCCTGTGGCTTTTACCACATGTGCACCACTCACATCTACTACAAAGAGAAAGATCTGTACAACATGGATGGGCGAAGGGCCTGGTTGCAGAGGACTGGCAAGCCAATTTCAAAAAGGTGGGAGGGGCCAGTAGGCAGCCCTCCCTTGCATGGACAAGTGAAAACTGACCTGACTTGACACTCCAGAATACACACTGCCACCACTGTGAGCCCTCTGCAGCCCTGCGAGCTGTCAGCAGTCTTTCTCTGTAAGGAGGATGCACACGGTGTGCTCCCTTCAGATCACAGACCCCCAGTCTGGGCCTCAATCCATGTCACCTAAATGCATTGACTGCTCACACATGGTTTGCCCAGAGGTGGAGGTCAAAAATCGATACCCAGGTATGAAGCACCTGAGGCAAGGGCTCGCTGTCTCCATAGCCATGCAGGGGACGTGTCTCCGTCCGACCACGAGCCTTTCTGTTTTATTCACGGGGCAGGAGGCCGATGTGTTCAGAGTGTAGGGACATGCTGCTTTAATGTTCCAGGGCTCCTAAAACATTCATCAATTCCACTCGAAGGGAAAACATACCGGAGCTGGACTCATTCTTCGCCCTTGACAGGCTGTATGAGAGAACATCATAAAATATTGAAAATCAATGGGTTGCCGTCAGGGAAACTCAGCAGGAAGTTTGTAGTGAATCCATCGCAGGGAAGCGGGACTTGGCAAAAGATGTTTTCTCCTCCATCATAAGACCTCTACTCTCTCTGTCTCTCTCTGACATCCCCCTGGCTAATGTGTTTTTGCAAATATCTTCGTGTGGAACAACTCCCTATTTTTTGACACCCGGAAGTAACGATTGGAGGCGAAGAATGGGCTTGGCATCACCGAGCTACCGCTAAGGAGGTCCCATGCGCTGCCAGAAATAAACAACAGGGCGGTGCTCTCTCTGTGTTTGATGCGATCTGGGAAACCTGATGCTTTCTCGATTGGTTGTGGGTTTCTGTACCGGCTTTTCAGATCGGGGACTTTAGGCATGGCCTTGCTTCAGGTTGGTGTGACTGGTGCCATGACATTGGGCGCTGACATCCAGGTGTGCCGTAGTTTGAAATAGTTTATGAGATGAAAAGCACTTACTGGACAGTTCTTTGTGTGCCAGCCATTTACAGTCAGTAATAAAAATTTTTTGATAACTGGTAATTAATGTATCCGCTTGAAAGATCTGGCTTTTTTCTAGTGTCAGTTTTGACTCATCGTAAAGTAGCACAAAGGGTTAAAGAGCCTGCTTTAGAACACAGAATTTGATTTTATGCAGATGGCTCAGGTGTTACTGTCAATGAGATCCTTGTGTTACTTCCAGTTCGTAAATTGCAATCATTCTAATATAGCACAGTGAGCTACAAACTGGCACCAGTGAGTTGCATACAAACTGCAATTGTATAGATCATCAGCCTGATTCATGAAGGAGAATTGCGCTCGCAAAGGGCCAGATTCTCAGAATCTGGCCCTTTGCGAGCGCATTTTTTGCATTTGGGATTCATCATCCAAAATGCAAAAATCGGTAATAGCGAATTCGCAAATTTGCAAGGAATTACATTTAAGGAATCTCTATTTGAGATTCCTTAAATGCAATTCATCATCCATTTTCAAATTGCGAAAATCGCAATTTCGGGCCGCTATTTACCGCAAGGTCAAACCTCGTGGTAAATAGCGAAAACTTAGAAAAATGCTTTTAAAAGCATTTTTCTAAGTTGCATGTTACACACACACATGTCTTTTGGACATGTGTGTGTGTACCATCTGTGTACTTTGACATTTATGGGGTGTTACAGGGTGTCCTTTGGACACCCCTGCACCCTTGAAATCGCAATCTCATTTGCTAAAGCTAATTGCTAATCACAAATAAGGAATGACTCCCCATGCATTCCTATGGGCCTCCAGGCCCATAGGAATGAATGGGGAGTTATTCCTTATTTGCGATTAGCAATTAGCTAATCGCAAATACGGAATCTGTAGGAATCACAACAAATATTGCTATTCCTACATGAATCCCGTTTTGCGAGTCTGGAATAGCGATTCCTTATGATTCGCTATTTCAGAATCGCAAAACTTCCCTATGATGAATCAGGCTGCTAGAACCTTATCAGCCTGATTCATCAAAGACCCGTTTTGCAAGTCTTTAATAGCGAATCATAAGGAATCGCTATTACAGACTCGCAAAACGGGATTCATGTAGGAATCGCAAAATAAAATGCGATTCCTACATATTCCTTATTTGCGATTAGCAAATTGCTAATCGCAAATAAGGAATAACTCCCCATTCATTCCTATGGGCCAAAAGGCCTATAGGAATGAATGGGGAGTATTCCTTATTTTCGATTAGCAATTAGCTAATCGCAAATAAGATAGCGATTTAAAGGGTGCCAGGGGTGTCCAAAGGACACCTTGTAACACCCCTTAAATGCAAATTTAAACAGGTGTTGCGCACATACATGTCCAAAGGACATGCGTGTGTGCAACATGCAACTTAGAAAAATGCTTTTAAAAGCATTTTTCTAAGTTTTCGCTATTTACCATGAGGTTTGACCTCGCGGTAAATAGCGGGTCGAAATTGCGAATTCGCAATTTAAAAATGGATGATGAATTGCATTTAAGGAATCTCAAATAGAGATTCCTTAAATGTAATTCCTCTCAAAATAGCGAAATCGCTATTACCGATTTTTGCATTTGGGATGATGAATCCCAAATACAAAAATCGCACTCGCAAAGGGCCAGATTCTCAGAATCTGGCCCTTTGCGAGTGCAATTCAGCTTGATGAATCAGGCTGATATGTTTTCCCCCTAGTCTTTCATTGATAAAAAGGGTTTGTTTGGGTGGAAACACATTTTTATTTGTAACACCAACCCCAGCCACTGTATGTCATTTTAATTCCTGAGTTTGTGCTTCTCCAAACCAAGCACTCTTAAAATACACTCCCTGACAATATAGATGACACGTGACTCCTACACCTTGTAGTCTTTATTGATTTATGCAATGTTCCCTATACATTGGTTTACACACTTGTATGATTCATGTCTCTGTATAAGATGTGTCTAACATAAAGTGCTCTGAACACATAGATTGGAATGAGCAGCGCTATAAGAGAAATTAAATATGTGAGCGAGAGGAGCTATGGAGATATGAGGGGCACCCTTGGAGGATGGTAGTGAGGCAGCCCATGAAGAAGGAGGAAACTGGGACGACAACAAAGATTGTCGCACCTGGCATCACCAGTGCCACAGGCGGCCCTGCCTTTAGGAACTGTGGTCAAGCGGTGTGAAGAGCCATTGCACCTTTACTGTCCCAGATGGCAGGCAGATCTACTGAAGTTCAACTATTTGCCTGCAATTTAGCCAATTCAGGTGTTTCTGCTAACGTTTATGTTTATCAGTATGCAGCCCTGCGGTTACCTTTCATTAGTGTCAAAGTCAATTCCTATGTTTCTTTAATAATAATAATTTTTCAAAAATTTATATTTTTGCAAGATGAAATTTTCAGTCTTAAGACGTTTGTAACTGGAGTTTTGGCATTTTCTCACTCTGCTGCTATTAGACGTAGTGCTGCGATTAAAATTAGAGCCATAAAATAAACCTGAGACCATCCGAGCTGAGAGTTTTTGTTTTATGTCAAATTTGGAACAATAGGTATTAAAAAAAACTCTCTTAATACAATCTTGGCCAACTTCCAGACCAACTATTCTGGTCCTTGTACACAGGTATTTGCTACATATATGGTACTACTGCCAATTGGATGATTCGTTTACCACACTCTTTATGTGTGGTGTTACCCCAGGGTCAGTTCTTTGAGCACATTGGCCCCAATTACGAGTGGATCAGATTTTGGTGCAGGAATACCATGTAGCCCGAAACAATGATTCCCACTGGTATTCCTGCACTTAAACCCCAGTGGAAGCTGGCATTACCCGAGGGTGGAGGTGGCAGGGCCACAACAAAAAAAAAATAATAAATAAATAAATAAAACATACTTTTTTTCTTGCAGCGCAATATCCTCCTCCCTTGGTTGTCTTCAAGGAAGCTCCAGATGCAGGAAAGTGCACTACCCAACCCTGGTGTTGCTCTCATTGCATGAAAGCAGTGCCAAGATTGGATAGAGCAGGCTCTCCCAGGACTCCCTTTTTAATTTAGAACATTTACCCTCGGTCGGTGGAATGTTCTAATAGCCTTATAGTCCTTCTGCCGTGGGATATCCTGGTTGTTAAAGGTCCTCTATTTCATTAAAGGCCCTATCCACACAGGTTCAGAGAGTTTAACAACTGGTACACCCCTCTGCAGCTGCCTGTAAAGCTATATTATTCTGTTCACATCTAGTGCAGGTATGTGCCTACTATGGGATAAAGACAGAAGACACCAAGAGCAAGTCTACAGAGTTTTGCACTTATGCAACCAAATAAATGACAAAACCATTTTGCACTAATTTAGTACTTGTCTAATGTAATAGAGCAAACAATTGTTGTCCCAGTCAATCTCCCACAAAGATTTTTTTTCAGCAGGGAAATAATTAGTAGATGGATTGGGGAACAATTGCTAAACACATGTAACACACCCTTTAGCTTACAAATCCTTTGCAGAGTATCAGAGATTTTAACAAAGATGGAAGAGCCCATCCTTTAAAAAAACAGAACTAACACGTTTTGCACTATTCTTCCACTAATATTATAAAAACAAAACAAACTGACTTTGTCCTAAACATAGTAAAATGTTTCACACCTTAAAATGGAAAAATATTTCCTGCTTATTATCTGAACAAGAAAAACGTATTTGAGAAATCAGTTTGTGCAATACTTAGATACTACAAATACCATTTGCAGCATTCTATGATACAAATGCAGCTAAAATTGTGTAAGTGGCTTTCCACTGTCTTTTTCATATGGAAGACACCCCCAGATTGCCAATACCCAAAACTCTCATCTGGCCAACACGTGATTCTGGACCAGACCTACCAGCCTTTTAATTCTCTATCAGTCAATCCATTCCTGCATGAAGAGTTCAAAGTAAACACACTCATGGCCAGATGTACGACCGTTATTTGGGGTAGCAAACGAGAAATCGGACCGCAAAATTGGTCTCCTCATGTACAAACCCTATTTTGCAGCTCGCTATTAGGAAGGGGCATGCCAAGGGTGTTGCTTCCTAATAGCAACTAGCACTTCAATGTACAATAGTTTTGCAACAGCAATTGTGATCGCAAAACACTTGAAGTTTACCACCTCCTTCAAGAAGGTGGAAAGCCACCCGCAAACGGGAAGGAGTCCCCAGATGACCTCTTCTCATTTGTGAATGGATGCAAAAATATTTTTTAAGAGCAGACAGTGGTCCCACGGACCACTGCCTACTCTTCAAAAAATGAAACAGAAACCCTTAATTTTTCTTTTTTTAAATGCATCTCATTTTCCTTTTAGGAAAACGGGCTGCATATAAAATAAAAACCTGCTTTATTTAAAAGCAGTCACAGACGTGGTGATCTGCTAACCCTCAGCAGGCCACCATCCCTAGGAGTACTAGCCATTCCTAATGGGGTCGCAAATTACACCTACCTCATGAATATTAATGAGGCATGAAATTTGCGACTCCATTGGGAATCGCAAACAGTGTCTGAGACACTATTGTAAATTACGTTTTGCGAGTCGTTAAACAACACAATTTGCGACTCCCAAATTGTAAGGGTCATACATTTGGCCCTCAGAGAGCAGTCCAGTGGCAGCTTGTAATTTGAGTAGGCAGGTGAGGCGGTTGGAATGCACATGCACACCCATACATTCTCACACTCGCCCATCTACATGTATACTCACTCACACCTTTTAATTCCAAGCACACACTCACGCCCACCATTCACAAGCAACTACACATGAACCCACCCATTCACAGCATGCAAGCACTAATACACATACATTCATACATACACACATACACACGCATGCACTAAACATTACAAAATAAGAAAAACTTATCGGGCCACAACTGTGATCTTAGGTTACGAGAGGGAAGCCTCTGAGGTTCATGTAGGGTGACCAACTGGCATGTGTGCAAATTCAGGACGGTGAGTGTAAAAATTCAGGACAAAGGGTCAAAATTCAGGACCAAAATTCCGGGCAAAAGGTAAATTTTACAGACACATCTTAAGAGGTCACACAATAATATATAAGTAAGTATATAGATAACCAACATAAACTGCTAGTCATTGTTGGATTAGAAATAAAATCAAACCGCCCTGAGCGAATGGAGCAAGTACTAAAATCTACAGAGCTCCTAAAATGGATGTACTGTCAACGTCAAACCTCAACAGATTATTAATTGCTGGACTGTGACCATCTCATAAGGAGACAGGCCTTTCTGTGTCTCCAAAGTAGTAAGGGAAATGAGTGCTACACACACACTGAAAAAACAGCCCCTGGCATTAGCAACAGGGAAGGTGCCAATCCCCTGGGGATTAATGTACTTTATTTATGTCCGGCTGTCAGTGAGCAACTTTAGCAAATTAAGGCCGCAGGTTCCCCACGGTACTCGGATTGGGGAAAGCTCCTCTGCTATAATCTACTGGCTCCAAGTGAGCCACTCGCCCCCAAGGCACTCACTTGCCTGCACATGATATGTATGTTAAAGGCAGATGGCCCATTGTCATTCTAAAAGTGATAATCAGCTACAAAAAGAATTACAATGGGCCTGTCCAAACCTGTGAAAGGTCGAGGTTGAAGGGGCGGCTGCATCCTGTGCAGTTCAACAGAGAAGTGTGAGCTGGCCCCGATTGCGAGAAGATTTAACTCCTGGGGCTCCTCGCAGGGGAACAGCACAGCTTGCTGAAATGCCCAGAAATACGGACCAAAGGAATCCGTAAAAGGAATGATAACGGACAACGGACATGATACCAAAATGATGGACAGGCCGTGAAATTTACGAATGGTTGGTCACCCTAGGTTCCTGGCGGGGTAAGATTATGAGCTTCTATCATTGGTCACAGAGTGGGATGGGGTCAGCGAGAGTTTCTGACCCCACCCTACTCTGTGACGAGGTGTCACTGATTGACTCTCAGCCCTGGGCAATTAAGGGTTTAAAACTGAAGCGTTCAGATCCGATTCTATCTGTGACGGTCCACTTGTCCAGAAAGGGAGGACCTTGAGGTTGTTTGCCGGGCTGAGGAGGTGAGACCCACAGAGCTGTGAGACCCTCACCCTGGCAAAGCTCATCTCAGTCAGCCAGACGCCTGTGCATTTAGCAGATGTATAGCGCTTGGCTGTCTGACCTGAACATAAAGAGTGTCTGTGCGACTGACTGTTGCTCAGCCTGCCAGACACTCTTCACGTCTGCAAGACGTTGGGGTGCAGGGCCAGCATCTGGAACAGTCCCAGATCAGCATTTCCTCATGATTTAAAAATCTTGGCTGCTGGTCCAGGAGATCAATGTATCCTATGCACATGCTTCAGCAGTGGAGAAGCAAGCCTAATTATAACATACAGCCTACTTTTCTCTTTTCTTGTTTGTTTTGCCTTTGCCTTTTGAGGGCCCAGCTGCTGTATGACAGAATATCGATACAAAACTACCCCCTGACATAAACATTGTGTCCTAAATATTATTTACAAAAATATCCCTGCATTGGGTGTTGACTTTCTATTATTCAACCCGAATGGGGCGATGGTTTTGTCAGAAATAATTTTGCCACAGTATTTTTGTCCAAGAAAATTTACACCAAGAAATTCTGATACCACACCATTAGGGCACACTGCTTGTTCTTGCTCCCTCTTTCCACATATGGCTTCATCATATCTTAAGGTACGGAGAACTGCTGTCGTGGGGGCATGTGCAGCCTCCCACTGCTGAAGGGCTCCACCCCACCCCTCGCCTGAAATGTACCCCAAAGGCGCCCACCCACTTCCGCAAGCTCAGCGCGTCACCCGAATCACTACATCGGCAAAATAATTGTCACACCGCGGCCATCTTGACGGCGTCGACCCCTGACGTATTTGTAAAGTGGCGCGCTCGAAAAGTGACAAGTGGCCGCGCGCTGAGCGATACTAGGCCCGCGGCGTGGCCAGCCCTTTGGGCAAGGTCCGTGTTAAATTTCAATTTTCCTCTTTGATTTCAGACCATCTATAAAGCGCGCGAGCCGGGCAGGTGAGGGCTCTTTTTTGACACCGTGTTAACTTCATCAAGACTGCGGTGCCGGGGCGAGAGATGGATGGTAAGTCCCCGAGCTCCTGTCACTGCCAGATTAATGTGAACGGCTAAATAGCCCTGCCATGGCTAGGAGGCTGAAAATTCCCTAGTCACCGGGCCGCGCAGCATCCTTCGTGGGAAAGGGAGCCGAGCTGCATCCCTTAACATTGGCCAGACAAGAGCATAGGCGGCACCCGGGGAAAACAGACAGGCATTTGTTAGTTAAATGGTTCATGTTAAATCATTTCTAGAACACCTTCAAGGGTTAGGCGTTTGGTTTCCGTGAGCCAGGTTGTTTCCACTACTGCCACCCTAGAGAGACTTTTCTGCATAGATTCCCCGTATCATCCAATGAGCAAGCAGAAGTACAGAAGCATTACTTAGGGGGGCGGGGTTATTCAATGACGCGCCCCAGACTCCATTTTATCTTCTAGATAGAACAATATCCATTTTAGAGTTGTTATTTTATGAAAGGCGAATTTACTATGATGAGTTGAAGTTCACTTAGATCGGAGATCTGGGTGACAGGTGCTCTCTAAGGGAGAGTCAATATGTATGTGGAGGCGATAACTGTCTCTGAGGAGGTCACCTCAACTCCATGTCACTGTCCTTGCTGCCAAAGACTATAACGAATACCTACCCCCACCCTCCGTACTACTGCATGCCTCAGTACGTTTCCAAAACAACACAAAACCCTTTCTATTTACGACTTTCTGATCTACACAGTTAGCTGGAGGAGACCTTATTATTGGGTAATCGCGTTTAATAAATAGAAACTCAATGCAATTCATCAGTGTTGTGACGCTGCCCTGTTGCTGGATGCCCCGTCATCACTGGCTGGTGGTAGTTCTTTCCTTCTTCACACCTTCAAGCATTGGAACAAGCTTCCATCATGATTATGATTCACCAACACCCATCTAGAATTTAGAAGGGCGATAAAACGTGAATTGTTTCCAAAATCAAGGTGCAACAACCATGACTTTAAGTGGAGTGAAAAAGTGTGTGTGTGTGTGTGTGGGGGTGGCGGGGGGGGAGGTCTCTAAAAGACGCATGGCCTAAGAGGGGCAACTAGGAAACCTTTCCAAGAGGCTTGGCTATTTATTGAAAGTTTTTTTTTTTAAGTTTTATATAGCGCGAACAAGATCTTTGCAGATATCAGAGCGCTTTACAAAGACAAGGGGTAAGAACAGGAGAGTGCATAACAGGCATTTGGGCATAGTGTAATTGTAGGTAATGAGTGAGTGGTAGGGTAGGTACATCAAATAAGAGGGAGTATAGACAATCAGGTAAGTCGATAATACAAGTAATACAAATAAGCAAAGAGATCAAACAAGTAGTACAGATCGGCGCAGAGTCTAAAAAAAAAGTCCAAAGTAATAGTTCAAGTGTATTTAGCCATGAGGATAGCTGTTACTTCTTTCTTAAAAAGAGGAGTGGAGGAGATGAGCCTGGTTTCAGGAGGGAGTGAGTTCCAGATCCTGGGCGCCATGTAAAACATGCTGGAAACATGTAAACTAAACTCCTCTGCTTTTCAGATGTCTGTTATTGCATCCAGACATATCACACACCCACTGTCGTTCTTCTCTTAACTCAACTGTCCTCTGCAGTTTTGCACCCTTATTCTCCCCCACATCTTTCTAAAATCATCCATCTGCATATCTCACACCTCCTCTCTTTCTTCTTCACCAACCTCTTCTGACTCACTCCTTCGTGTGCTTCCTAGCATTCTCTGCTCTTCCCTAGCCACGTTACTCACCCAACACACCTATAAGCAGTACATTTTCCTTTATTTTCACCCTGTCTGTATTGACAGTTGTGTACATCCTTCACACACTGTAGCACAGAATCACAATTACAATTGCCACACGTGACCATTGTTTTGTATGATCTGTAGAGAGGCCAAGGATTGGATGAGCCTAATACTTTTATGACCTACTGGCAGGCACTATGAGAAACTCACACAACCTTCAGCCCCACCATCAGAACTTTCAATCATAGCTGATTACAAAAACTCACCCACAAACTCAACTCACACACACAAACACCGATAGGAGACTCAGTTCACAGTACGCGCTATGCAAGAGTAATACTCTACATGAAGAACAACATTCTGGAAAAAGAAACACTTTAGGGAATGCAAGATGAAGTAAAACTTTGAAATGTAAACAGGAACTACATCGCTGACATGGATTTCCTTTATGGTTTTTATAGTCATTTCTCAGAAATTGATCAGTGTCTTTGCCTGTAAAGTTCAGGACATCAATATGGGGCCCTGTAGGGACCTGTTTCAATGCCAGTTTCAAATACTGCTGTGTCTAAGACTTGGAGGAACCTGCCCTACTTAAAGCCCTACAACAACCGCAGCTCGGACTCCAAGATACTAAGGACCAGATGTATGACCCTTTTTTGCGTCCGCAAAAGGGAGAACCTCCCGTTTGCGGCCGCAAAAAATGGATAATAGCATGTACAAATGCTAGTTTGCGAGTCACTGACTTGCAAACTAGCATTTGTGACTCTCGCTATTAGGATGGGGCGTCCCTTCCTAATAGCGAGTCAACATGCAATGTACTAGTGTTTTGCAAACACATTTGCGGCCGCAAAACACTCATAGTTTACCACCTAGTTCAAGTAGGTAGTAAACCACCTGCAAAGGGACCCCTTCCCCTTTTTGAGTATGTTTGAAAATATTTTTTAAGAGCAGGCAGTGGTCCCAAAGACTGGAAAGTTTCATTTTTCTTTTTTAAATGCATCCCGTTTTCCTTAAAGGAAAACAGGCTGCATTAAAAAAAACTGCTTTATTCAAAAGGCAGTCCCAGACATGGTGGTCTGCTGATCCCAGCAGGCCACCATCCCTGGGAGGGCGTGTCATTGCCAATAGGCCCGCACATTGCGAGAGGCTCATTAATATTGATGAGCCTCGCAATTTGCAACCCCATTGGGAATCGCAAACAGTGTTAAACACACTGTCGTACATCCAAAATAGCACCTCGTAAATTGCGAGTCATAAATGAGTCGCAATTTCGATGTGCTATTTTGCAGGTCGTACATCTGGCCCTAAGTCTGTTTACACAGCACTCAAAACTATCCCCCACACTCCTTTTGCTCAAGGCGGCAAACACTATTATATGCCGTGGCATAAAGTCTGCTCATATCTCCGGCCTCACACATGGCACTAGAACACACAACTTTTAATCGATACCTATACCAACACCATCATCCACCCAGGTTTATGTTCTTTCGTTTGCATATTACAGAACAGTACTGAGCAAACATTCATGTGTAACTGGCCTTGATTAAAAATTGAAAAACTAGCAAGCATATTCAAGTTAAGCAAAATTTGGCTTTCGACGTAGGGGACATTTGCCATAAGATTCTGCCCCCTTATCACGAAGGATAATACCAGAAGCAAATATTGAGCCACTTTTCAAGATAGGTTATATGACATTCCAAATGTTTTACAAGATCACTCTGCATATTTGTGCTTAAATCAGACTCGTGGAAAGCGAGTTAATTCTGAACTAGAAAGCCAAAGAACTGGTTTTCCACTGGGCCCCTCAAATTCTTTATCAATATTTTGAGGATAGCTGGAACCTCAGGGGCTCTCAATTCATCCTTCTCAAGCTGAGGATAAAGGTATTAACCCAATTAATATGTCATAGACAAACAAAAGGTACACTTGCCCTGTAACATGGTGACTGCTCTACGTTGGAGTTGCACAAAGTCCCATGATAGCTGGTGTTTTTTCTTGACCAAGACAAAGGAAATGCTCACTAAGGCAACACAAATATATCTGCAACCAAAGCAGTAACCCACTGCCCTATTTACATAAAATACAATCTGTGACCTGCATGTTATGTGCTGTGCTTAGCAGTAGGCACATTAAACCTCTACGTTTTATCGCCCAAACCTGAAACTAGACTGCACAGTGCACACAAATCACTCCAAGAAGTGCACTAACCACCAGAGTTAACTTACCACTATTATACTCTGGTACGTGCTAGGTAGATAAAGAGCTCTGCAGCAGGCACCCAGGGCAGGACAGGCTGTGGCGGGCATTGGCTATTTCGCTGGGAGGGTGGGGGCCGGTTTTGCAGCTGTGAGGGCAGTTTTTGTTACTGGGGGGCCGGGTTTGCAGTAGTGCTGACATATAGGCTCCCAGTAACAAAAGCAGCAGTGCTTCACACTTGCAACCACCACCCCGAGGGCTGGTCCGTCAAAATTGGCAGGGCTGCTTTGGGTTCCCAGTCTGGTCCTGCAGGCACTTTACTCCCAAAGAATCTTTCAAAAGCCAGTCTCTTCGTAAACAAGTCAATCAAAGGAAGAGGGTTTTCAGCAACTGTAGAATGTGAACATTATATTACCACACGTAAGACACAGAACTCCTAGAAAAAGTTTTGTATAAGTTAACTATTAGATTGACAGCAAGCATACAAGTGCAGGCACAAGCAGGGCTGGCTTGTGCTTCAATAGCCCCTGGACCTTAAAGTGCCTGTGCATCACGGTCAGCTGATCATCAAAGCCATAGAAGGGAAACACACTAAGCAGCTCAGCTAAAAACGCAGATAACGGGTATCACTATAACAAGTGGAATCACCCTGCCGTTCAACGTATTTAAATATCTCAATGAGCTACCTCCCAGTGGCTTAGCAAGGATTTAATGGGCCCTAAAACAAACAAGGAATTAGGCCCTGTACCTATTCATCACTGGAAGCTCTACCCCGCAGGAGACAATGGGACTGGTGAAGCGTCTCTACAGAAGTCATGAAAAACCACCATAGTAGCAGGTTTGCTGACTAAGCGCCTTATTAAATGTTGGCTTAAATGATACTCTGTCAAAATATGGCGGATGTCCGGTCTGCTGCACATGGTGTGTCACTTGTAATGCAGCAGAAGTGACACCTGACACTGTTCTGATGGAGTATCATGAAAAAAAAGGTCCCCTGTGAAAGACTAATAAAAGGCAGGGTGATCAGGGGAAAATGAGGACATAATAAATGTTATAAAAGTTACATTGTCTTTCATCTGCTGCTTCTTTACTTAATATATGTTTACGTGTCTCAGATGTGCAGACAACTGTACTTGTTTCTTGGCTCCCTTTGAACTCTTTTTGAGATTTACTAAGATGGCAAGGAATTCCGCCAACCTAAAATACATATGGGCAGGATACTCTGTATTTCCTCATTCTGATGGAGTATCATGTCTGCAGAACTCTAAATAGGGCCCAAATGGTAAGATGTACAGACCATTTTTGCAGTCCAAAATGACCTGATTCGCAGTACTTCAGTACTTAGGTTTAGGGTGTCCCTTCCAAATATCGAATCAGTACAATATTTATTACTGTGGAAGGGATCCAAACTACAGACCCCCTCCCCCTTTAGGACCACTGCCTACTCTTAAAAAATAAACTTTAACGTTTCATATTTTCTTTTTAAACACATCCTGTTTTTCTTTGTGGAAAACGGGCTGCATTAAAAAAAAAGATTGTTTCATTAAAAAGCAAAGGTTTACAAACTTCTTCTCCCCCATCCCCAGAAAACACAAAGACGAAATGAGATAAGCTGGGAAACGGAGCCCAATGCAACGGGCCTGACTTTTGATTGGGATATTATTCACACCACTGCCTTCTGGAACAAGGTCTCTCCTATACTGGCACAAACTAAATACATGATAATCAGCAGAACTTACTGGACACCAGAGAAGCTTTTTAAACTTCACCTAAAAGACAACCCTAAGTGTTGGAATTGTGACTCAGGAGTAGGAGACCTGGCCCATATGCTTTTTAATTGCCCCTCCTTGGGGAAATATTGGGAAAAAATCTTTGAATACATAGAACATGTTTTCGGTATCAAGCCCACAAGAGAATTTTCTTATGTCCTACTAGGAGTGCTTGACCCAAAATTGACAAATGCTACAGACCGACAGCTCCTTGATTTATTTCTTACTCTAGCATGCAAAGTGGTATTATGTAAGTGGAAGAACGCCTCCGAAGTGTCGTTCAAAATGTGGCAAGGATGGTTGTCTTGTCCTTTTTAAGAGGGGCTGATAACCCGGCCCTACACTCCTCCCCAGGGCGTGTTTCTCATAAGAAGCTATGGAAATCGCTTGATGCCTCCTCCTTTTCATTTGATCCGCCGTAGGTGTGTTAGTGCAGAATCTATATCACACTCCATGTCGGCAGTAATCAAATACCAATTTTAAGTCAATATCTCCACAGACAATCTGAACTGTGAGGCGTCTATAGAGGCTAGTGCCACAAGACCCTAGATAGATATATACACTGTATATGCAATTGTATATGTATTAACCGTGCAACGTTTGTTCATTTTGTATGATTTTGTTAGTATTCAGTATTAGGTATGTCTGTAATTTTGTTCAAATATGTATGCAACTCATTCCAACTTATTACATGATTCAATGTAATCACTTCCTTTTGCCTTATTATTGCATTTATTGGATTTTATTGTATTTTTATTATACTTTATTGTCTTGTCTTTCTTCTATTTCTTTATCCTAATAAAAACGATTTGAATAAAAAAAAAAAGCAAAGACATGGTGGCCGGATGTCAAAACGCATGCTGTCACTGCATCTATGTCTTCCGACATCATCGCTGCACTAATCAATGCACGATCCCTTGTCAAGCATCGGCAAGAAATACACGATCTTATTATCAACAACAACCTTGATTGTCTCTTTCTCACGGAGACATGGACGGATGGAGCATCAAATCCTGACATGGCAGTTGTGACACCCCCAGCCTATAACGCCTATCGCCTAGATAGAGTGGGGCAGCGTGGAGGAGGACTAGCCATCATCACCCGCGACCACATAACGGTCAGAATATCTCACATCCACTCCACCTCCTGCGAAGCCCTTCCTTTCGATCTTAAACTCACCCCATCGTTTCATTTTAAAGGAATCCTCCTATATCGACCACCAGGCTCTCGCACCAACTTTCTAGCAAATCTGGGTGCAATACTAGAAGCTCCAGCGCTGGAAGACTCATTTACATTATTGGGCGACTTGAACTTCCATCTTGAGAATGCAGCTGACAAAGATACCCATTCCTTGATATCAGACATGCACACCATGAGTCTTCGGCAACTGGTAACCACCCCCACCCATATAGCCGGTCACACGCTAGATGGCATTTTTACTAATATGCAAGGCGTTAATATAATAGATACCTTACCAATGCCATGGACCGACCACTTCGCCATTTTAATAAAAATATCAGTCACATTAAATAGACTCAGACCCCACTCTGTACCGAAACCACAAACCATTAAAGTTTGGAAGGACATCGATCACGCTGAGCTAATGAGCCTACTTGAAAAAACTCGTCCTGACTCAACATTTGATCCAAACTTGGCCACACGACAATTTCAGGAGTGGATAGGTACCGCCACCCACTCCTTAGCCCCAACTAAAAAATTCTCTAGAAATAGAGCAACGCCATCAGCCCCATGGTTTACAGAGGAGCTCCGTATTAAGAGGCAATTCTGTAGAAACAGGGAGAGACATTGGCGCAGATCCTACAGCGCTGAAAGCAAGACCAGCTATAAGGAAGCACTCGGACAATACAAAGCCCTTATAGTCGAGACAAAAAAATCCTATTTCACTGAACAAATCAATTCTGCTAAAAACTCAAGTAAAAAACTTTTGAGATAACTAAGGTTTTAGCGGGAAACGCACCGGACCTGAATCCTCCACAATCCCAAGTCTTTTGTGATTCTCTGGCTGATTTCTTTTTCACAAAGGTGAATGATATATATCAAGCATTCTCCACAAAAACAGTAATCAGCCCCCCCACATCTAACAACGGGACTAACAATATCGAACTTTCTCAGTTCTTAGACCTTGGAGAAACACAAATCAAGGAAATAACGGCCACAATTAAATCAGGCTCAGCATTAGATCCTTGCCCTCTAAAAGTCATTCGTCCGATCATGGACTATCTCTCCCCTGACATTGTATCAATCTGCAACACAATGTTCAGGACTGGGATATACCCAGACTCTCTTAAAAACACCTTGGTCAAACCCCTACTTAAGAAAGCTAATCTTTACAAGGACCAACCAAAAAACTACCGCCCCATAGCCAGTCTCCCCTTTTTAGCCAAGGTAGTGGAAAAGGCTATGAACTCACAACTCTCAGAGTTCATAGAAAAACATCAACTACTGGACAACACCCAATTTGGTTTCCGCAAGTTCCACGGAACCGAAACTGCCTTAATAAAAGCTACAGAGGACATAAGAGTGATCCGGGACCAGGGAGGTACAGCAATACTCGTACTGCTCGATCTGTCGGCGACCTTCGACACGGTCGACCACAAGATCCTGGTCGACCGTGCCGAAAACCTGGGCATCCGCCACATGGCTAGAAATCTGCTTTCCTCCTTCTTGGCCGGTAGATCACAGGTGGTCACACTGGGGCCCTTCCAATCGCACAAGCTGTCACTACCGTGTGGGGTTCCCCAAGGCTCATCCCTTAGTCCGACACTATTCAATATCTACGTGTCGGACCTGGCCTCTGTCATCAAGGCCTATGGGATGAGCCTTACCTCGTACGCGGATGACACCCAGCTTGTGTTGGCCATCAACGGGAATGGAGACAAGGTAGCTGAAAACTTCCAAGAGGGCATACGGGCGATCAGTGAGTGGATGGCCTCTAACTGCCTAAAGTTAAATGCTGAAAAAACGGAGGTCGTCATATTTGGACATCTCTCCCCCGGATGGTAAAACACTTGGTGGCCCTCTACGCACGGAACACCACCTACACCAGCCATCACCGTCAGAAATCTGGGGGTGATTTTTGACGATAAATTACATTTTATGGCCCACTCAAATAAAATAGCAGCAACAGCCCATCACAAACTTAGGCTGATCAAGAAAATCAAGCAGTTTTTACCAACCTCAGCAGGTAAGACGCTGGTAAGCGCCCTCGTGCTGTCATCTCTTGACTAATGTAACAGCTTATTCATCAACGCCCAAGCAAGAGTGACCAACAAAATGCAGACCATCCAGAATGCTGCAGCCCGCCTCTAGTCTGGAATCCCAAAGTTCTCACCAATCTCTGAGACTATAAGAGACCTGCATTGGCTCAAGATTCGAAACAGGATCAAGTTTAAAGCGCTGTGCATACTCTATAAAGCACTGCACAATTGTGGTCCACATTTCCTGAAATCCCATCTCAGATACCAGTCCTCCATAAGATCGCTCCGATCTAACAACCTTAAAATCCTTCAAATACCACGAACAAAAACAGTTAACTGGGGCGATAGACGCTTCCTTGTGGCAGCTCCCAGGTTATGGAACTCCCTGCCAGCTTCCATCAAAGACAGCCCATCCCTGATGCATTTCCGCAGAAAGATAAAGACCTGGCTGTTTGATCAAGAATAGTTACCGGCCTAACCTCGGGAATACATTCAAAGTTTCTAGCGCAGAGACGCCTACGGGCAATTGTACGCGCTGTATAAATCTAAAAAATAAATAAATAAATAAATGACCCCTGATCCCTGTGGTGGCTGCGATTCCTAATGGTTGCAAATTGAAACCTACTATGTAACATTCATGAGGTAAGTCGATTTGCAAACCACTAAGAATCACTGATTCGAAGATGTAAGCTTTCTTACATCAGGAAGTGTGATTTCCTAATTGCGATTCAGTAAGACTCGCACTTAGGAAATCGCAATTCTAGATTTTTGTACATCTGGCCCTAATTCACACAAAAAATGGCACACTTATCAACACATGCTCGCATTTTATTCACAAACAATATTTTGCTTTTTGGTACAAATTTAAATATAACAAAAAAAAAATCTTTATTTTTCAGAAAAGAAATGTGGTTAGCTAAATATAATATCATCACTTTTAGTCACACATACAATTTGTATACACATATCAACATGGAAGTTTCTGAAATTACAAAGATTTTTTAACAAAATACCAGATTTTCATTTTTTTAAAGTTTAATATGTTTATTAAAGGAAGTAAAAGTAAACATGAATTCCGGAGTACCAGTTTGTAAGCGTGATTTTATAAAACGAAGGCGGCAAGTAATTCAGCATGTTCTAACAGTGAATAAAAAGAAAATAATCCTTGACTTAAAACAAGAATGAACGAATTGTAATCCTAAAACGTATTGTTAAGAGATGTTGAAAGAAGAGTAAAGTAAGCAGAAGGAGAAGAGAGAGAAGGAAAGGGAAAAAGAGAACTATGCAACAATAAAAACTTTCTGAAACAGTGTATTAATATATTAATGATAAAAAGGTCATGAAGACAGCGTTGAGCGGAACAATATATTACGTACAAAGTACTGTAACTTGGTAGCTAATTAGGCTGTATCGCTTGCAAGTGAATACAAAATTGGGTAAATGGTTCCCACAGTTCATTGCGTTTGGCCAATAAAGAGGTATAGTGTAAATTATAACGATCTGGTCAATGGTTATGGCATACCAAGTTCCACCACTGTTGAAGAGAAATATTGTCTGGACATTTCCAATTGGAGGGAATAACCTGAAAACGAGACACAATTAATAGGTCTACTAATTTGCAAGTCATTTTATTATGAGACCATAGATTACTCAAACCACCCAGGAATTAAGCAACTATCAGATCTTCATTTTTAATAATGGACATTTTCCCCCAAATTGCCACCTGCATATAGCTTATTGTACTAAAGCATGATATGGGCAGATACTACCATTTTTCTATTAACCACCAACATTTGCGAAGGGTAAACCTCACATGCATGTGTTCAGGTTTTAAGTCGTAAAATCCTTTATTAACCTCAAAGTCCTACAGAAAGATATTCCTCCATCACAAATGCCCTGTAACCAAATTCCATGCTTCTTTGAAGAGAAGATCATGAACATTCAAAATAACTTTATTTCTGATACTGCCCTCTCAATGCATGCCATTTCTGAGCACAAAGAGGGAAAGGATATGATCAAAAGCACCCTCTGTTCATTTGAAGTAGTATCATTGGATCAATCGCGCAAAGCTATTATGACATGTAAATCGGGGTCACCTTTAGATGCTTGTCCCCCGTCAGACCTTCATCAGATCATTGATATAGTCAATCCTGTTATTAACCAGATTGTTAAATCCTCTTTAAGTTCAGGGATTGTACCAGAAGATTGGAAATTAGCCATAGTTAAGCCTTTGAAAATGAAGCCGAACATTGATACTCTGGTTCTTTCCAATTTAAGACCTATTTCACTTCTTCCTTTAATAGGAAAAATAACTGAAAAATGTGTCCAAAAAGAACTAACAAGATTTATAGAGGCCGCTAATATCCTCCATCCCCAATAATCGGGCTTTCGACCTAAACACTCAACTGAATCTGCTCTCCTAGAGATTACAGACTCTCTCAGAACCATTGCGGATAGGGGCAGGAAGGCTGTGCTGATTTTACTCGACCTATCGGCCGCATTTGATACTATATCGCACAGCATTCTCCTCTTCAGGCTTAAATCAAGTGGTGTCTCACACACTGCTCTTGAATGGCTAAAATCTTTTCTTTCTGGACGCAGGCAAGCTGTATCCCTTGGAACCTTCCTGTCAATGGAGCGTACAGGGCCGGCTCTAGGCTCATGGTGGCCCTGTGCAGGGAGCGTAGGTGGGGGCCCCGGAAGAGGGGGTCGGATGTAGTCACTCACCGTTTCGACACAAAGAGCACTATTATCACAGGACGGGTGGGGAGGGGGGTGGGTGGTGGAATAGGGAACCTGTAGTATTGTAAAACTATCGCAACACCAACATTTCCTGGATTACACTAGTTTATTCCACAGGGGCCTGAGATGGCACGTTTACTTCACAATCCCTTTCACCATCAGTTAAAGCGTCAATCATCACCGATTGCGACTTCCCGCGCCATCTGTAGTACCTTCGAGGTTACAGCCATTCCCTTAAAACGTCACACCTTTCCATCGTACAACTTAACCTCAGGCCTGAGAATTTCAGTCACTTTGTGAGCATCAAACACGGTCATTTAGTGAGCCTCAAACCATGTTCTCTCAATGCTGTGCCCCTCCCAAGGTGTATTCAGTCTGGCGGCCTGATATCTAGCCAGCATCTGCATTACAAATATGTGCAAGATTTCACCGCAGTGACAATGTCGTTCTGTAAAGATGGCATGTGCTGCGGGATGGCGACAATGTCCTCAGTCAAAGTAATTGTAAAGATGCAGTAAGTGTACTGTACACATGAGCGCCTTTCAGAACTGCCGGCAATACCTGGCAATCCGGAGACTCGGGAGTCGGACACGGGACACGTGTTCTTCTCTGATGATCGTCGGTGGCCGCGTAACATTCTCACAGTCACACTGCAGACACGAGGACGACGCACAGTCAGTGCACTGGCACCACCACTCACGCACTCTCCCTGGTGGGAGCGTGGCCCACCGTGACGCGCATGAATGCTGCCTCTAACAACACCAGAGACCCTGCACCCGGGTATACCTCCTACTCTGGGTGGGTGGGTCACCAAGTGCAGCGATGTACAGGAAAATGCACAATGCAAACCCCTGGCTCTCAGACACGATATTATGCTCCCCAGAGCAAGCACCAGTCTATTTGCAACTATCTTACATTTTGCTGGGTTACAGCATTTTTGCATTCTTCTATCTGTGCGCCCTTCATCTTCGTGCTTCGAAGCACTACAAAGAACACGTACGTACATCAATTAAATGCATATGTGCTTGGGCTAGCCACCCAGCAAAGACGCTCTCTGATTCACTCCCCCAGAATATAATATCTTACTTGCAGTGCCTAGAAACGGCAGAGATGCGGATATGAAGCCCTGCATGACCACACGTTATTATGCTTCCCTCCAAAAGTCAGGCCAAGCTATGTTAAATAGTACACTGTAGGGCCTTCTTGTCAGAATAAATGACTTCCTGAGCTGCGCACACATGAAATTCAGCATTCTGCAGTTCTTTCTAATTCACCCTAACAGCGTATATTGGTCTTTCATCATGTTCACCTAAAATTTTCGGAAAATAAGGAAAGCATAATATAGCTATTCACTTCCGCCTTCAGAGTACTCAGGCATTGGAAAGACGCCTGGCTACCTCGAGGGCTTGGGTCCAGTATTTTAAGAGCACCTATCACTTCAGCCATTTAAATCAAATTGAACATTTCAAACTGGGCAGGCTTTCATTGTAAGAGTGACTGTTCGAGGCCTGTGCTGCACCCACATTGAACAACAGTGCCTAATATTCAAAGAATGATCATTGAAATTAATCTATATGTTGTGTGTCTATACCTGCAAGTCAGTCCGCTGTCCACTCGCTGAGACTCTCAGTCTCACCGTTCCAAATAAATAGGGTCGGGGAACAGGGGAAGAGTTGAGTCTCGAGATGCCACCAGACTGGACAGAGGTGTTCTCTGTGAGATCGTCGGTGGCGCATTGGTTACTATAATATTGTTCTTTATTCTCACGATGAGATGACGACGCACGCACTCTCTGGCGCCGGGAGCGCGTGACCACCACCGTCGTGACGCGCTAAGCAGCAGGTGCAGTTGCGCACTGCGCACAGCGCGCGGGGGCTGTCCCAGGGCCGTCTGTCACGTCATTGGTAGTGCTAAGATTGACGGCCCTAGGACCCAAACTGCTGGCTGACTCTGGGCAAGTGAAACGAAACTAGTTTTATCAGTAAAACAACAACGGCGCTGCCAACCATTGCTAACCGGAGTGAGCCGGACTCGGAGCCGGAGGCCGCCAAATCCTGCCAGGGGGCCGCCAGTGCCACAAATGGATCCTCGTCGTGGTGGCCCCTGGGGTTTGGCGGCCCTGTGCAGGTGCACACTTTGCACATGCCTAGGGCCGGCCCTGGAGCGTAACATCACAACAGGGGTTCCACAGGGTTCTTCCCTAAGACCCTGGTTTTTTTTTTTTTTTGAAGACCTTTATTGACATTTGATAGTTATACACAGCCAGGAGCCTACAACCCTGAGGCCGGCTGCTAAGTAGGACGCAAAACATGACATTGAGTTATACAAATATTTCTTAGTGCAAGAACGATAGATCCGGCTTTACCATGCAGTAATTGAGGTCTCACAGTTTTTTCGATTTTGTAGAAGTGTAACAGTGAACGAAAAACGAACATTAGAACAGAAAACATGAGACCCTTACAAGCTTACTGGCTTACTAGTATAATGAGTGCGAAGCAAGGACTACCAGAAGCCCACTGGGCCGAAGGGTGCACCCGTCCCGGACAGCAATTTGAGTGCATGAGGCCACTACTCCGCAGCTACATCTAGTGTGAGCACATAGTCAGTGAAGTAGCACCAAAAGTCTTTAGGCCTGGTTTTTGCAGGTAGCTCTTCCTCATAGGTTTGTAGTTTGTCTCTACAGCTGGTAATATCATGCAACCACCCCGATATTTTGGGCACTTGCTTGCTGTGCCAGCACTGAGCGATCAGTCTTTTAGCCAGCAAGAGCGCTATGACACAAAATTTACGACGGGTAGCTGTAAGTTGTGGCACAATACCAAGCAGACAGGTGCGTATAGTGCAGTCCATCTCCACTTCAATCATAACGGACAATTTAGCTATCACTTCTTTCCAGAAATCATGGATCCTAGGACAGGACCATGCTAAATGTACAAACCCCGCGCCCTCCACTCTGCACCTTTTGCATCTGTCGTTATCTTGCTGGCCAAATTTGTACATACGTGCAGGCGTGTAGTATGCTTGATGCACAAACTTGTAATGGATGATTCTGAGATTGCCGTTAGGGGTAAGTATTTGCGTCAGTGCACAAGTCTGCTGCCATTCTTTTTCAGATAACGGTTCTACCAGCACTGTGTCCCACCTGGTTTTGGCTTTGTCAGTGGTATGTGTTATCTCCGCTTGTGCTGCGGCATACAGCCTAGACACCAGGTGTGTTAAGTCCTGGGTGGTGATGAGTAGTTGCAGCGCCTTCAGGCTATCAGGTTCGGAGGGAAATGTTGGATAGTGCACTTGCATTGCCCGCTTTAGTCTGTAATGTGTGAATGTAAACAGAGGTGTTTTGTTGTGGATATATGTTAAGTCTTCCGAGTTTACAAACTTGCCCCCTTGAAACAGGTCTCCCATGTGCACAAGGCCCACCTGCTGCAAGAGGGACATGCCTACCTTTTCACCCGTGACCGATAGCGCCGGATGATAATGCAAATGCATTGCAGGTGCATATAATGGGGACTTATGAGCCAGCTGGCTCAGTTTCCCCCAAGCTTTAACGGTGGTGTCAATGGTGTGGATATCTCGTGCATGTAGTGGCTGCCGTACATGCGAAATGATCGCTGTTAGCGGTATCGGTGATGCATCCCCCTCCTCTATAGCAGTATGCGTGAGGTATGGTATGTTGTGGTACCAGTATGCAGCATATTGTGCCTGAGCGCATAAGTAATATAGTAGAAAGTCAGGCACCCCGAAACCGCCCCTAATATATGGAAGCGTTAGTGTCTGGAGGTCCACCCGTGCTTGTTTGCCGGCCCATATAAGGTTTAATACCAGTGATTTTATACGGCAGAATACCTCTCCGGGCGGAGTGATCGGAATGTTATTAAAAAGATACAGCAGTTTAGGTAGTATGTTCATTTTCACTATCGCTATACGATCCGCTATGGATAGTGGCAGTTGTATCCACCGGTGTATCTTATTCTCCAATTTGGAAATGGCTGCTCCATAGTTGGACCTTATAACCACTTCAGGGTCTCGATGGTACAGTACTCCTAAATAACGTATTGGTTCTGACTGCCACTCTAATGGGTAGTCGGTGTCCTGAGGAGTTGTCGTGTCAGTTAGAGGAATAATGGAAGATGTGGACCAGTTTATGGCTAGACCTGAATGACCTCCAAATTTGATATATTCACGTAGAATTTGGTTTAAATGTGTGTTGGGATCACGGACATACAGCAGCATATCATCCGCATATAGAGAGATATGTAGTGGCCTAGACGGGAACTGCAATGCCGACGATTTGTAATTTTGGCGAATAATACAGGCCAGAGGTTCAAGCGCTAAGGCAAATAATAAAGGTGAAAGTGGACACCCCTGTCTAGTACCTCGCTGAATGTGAAATAGGTCTGACATGTAACCATTAATACGAACCCGGGCGCATGGATTGGTGTAGATTAGGGACACCCACTGGATGAACCGCTTTGGGAAGCCCATTCTCTGTAAAATAGCAATCAAGTAGTTCCACTCTATAGAATCAAAAGCCTTGGCGGCATCTAGCATCACTGCCACCGCCTTAGTAGATGGCTGGAGGTAGTGTGATAAGGCAAACAACGATCTGGTATTGTGAGAAGTGGAACGCGTAGGGATAAACCCCGCTTGGTCCGGTAGGACCAGGTTTGTCATCAGTGGCTTCAACCGTATTGCTAATAATTTTGCCAATATTTTGGAGTCTGTGTTTATAAGCGAGAGCGGTCTATAAGAGTCGCATATTTCTGAGTCTTTGGCCGGTTTAAGTAAAGCGATTATGACCGCTTCACTCAAAGTTGGGGGTAATTCTGCCTTGTCAAAAGCTGCGCCGTACATTTCCACCATATGGGGGGCAAGGATATCCGCATAACGTTTGTAAAATTCGTTGGTGTAACCATCAGGACCCGGTGCTTTCCCATTTGGGAGAGTTTCAATCACTTCAGTCACCTCCTCTACCGTGATGGGTGCCGCCAAGAATTCCCTCTGCCCATCCGATAGCCAGCCTATTGCCACGTTTTCCAGATATCGAAATATCTCATCTCTCTCTGCTACCGGACGAGATCTATATAAATCCTCGTACGTGCTTGCAAAGCATTGTAAGATTTCCATGGCGTGCGTGTGTGTCGTGCCCTCTTCGGATTTAACGCGTAGTATAGCTGTGTGTCCCCTACCTTCACAGATCTTGGCCGCCAGTACGCTGCCTGGTCTGCCCCCTTCCCCATAAGATCTGGCCACGTGTTTTTTATCCAGATATTTTATTTCATCTTCTATAAATGTCTGGTGTTCTGAATGCAAGGTACGGAGTTACCCCAGCAGCGTGATATCCTGAGTCGTCTCGTAGGCCGTTTCCAGCTCCCTCATACGTGTCTCGCAGCGTGTGATTTGCCTGCGTATGTCCTTTAAAATGCCTATTGTGGTAGTCATGCACACACCCTGTATTGTGGCCTTGAAGGCCTCCCACAGAAGACCTGGATCTTCCACTACCGGTTCGTTTATTTGAAAGTATTCTTTAATCGCTTTGTGTATGGTGTCTGCATAGATTAAATCAGTTAAAGGACGAGAGTTAAATCGCCAATGAAAAGGGGGCGGGGTATAATTTGGGATCGTTAGAGTTAACAATACAGGGCTATGATCTGACAAGGTCCTGGGTAGGACTTGCAGTGCTTGTGTCCATAGTGCGATGTTGTCCGTGCCAAGCCAATAGTCCAGTCGTGACCAGCTATGATGTAGTGCCGAAATGTGCGTGGCCCCTGGGACATCAGGGAATTTATGTCTCCAAATGTCAGTTAGGGACAAATCAGCAAGCATGTGTAGTAGTTTCGCCCTGGCTTGTTTGTGTGGTTCAGAAGAATGTGCGTAGCGATCTACCCCCTCCTCCACAGTCACATTCCAGTCCCCCCCACATATAATATGCGTGTTTGCGAGTGTTCGTAAATGTCCCCACAGTTCCTGAAAAAATTCAGGGGTGTCTAGGTTTGGGCCATATACATTCAGAAGCGTCAGTTTGTGGCCACGTAGGGTGCCAGACACCATCACATATCTACCCCCAGGGTCGCTAATGACTTGATGGACCGTGAAATTCATCCCCTTGCGAACTAGTGTTATCACCCCTCTGGAATACGAAGAGTAGGTAGCCATATATGAGGACTCCGACCAGCGGCCACCTATGTGTTTGTGTGTGTTCGACGCGATGTGTGTCTCCTGCAGCACAGCAACATCAATTTCCCATCTATTTAAGTAGGCGAATACCTGCCGTATTTTTTTGGGTTGCGTGAAACCTCGAACATTCCACGTGAGGAAGTTAACATGTGCTCTTCCAGTACCTCTAGTTACCCGGGCCATCTATTAGACCAATAGATCAACTGTGTTAACAGAACACAATCAGCTACAGTGCAAAACACTGCCATCACAGAGGTAATCAAGTGCACCCCACCAACCCACCCCTCCGCAATGTCCTTTAAGTAAACATGTAGTAGTAGCTTTGGTCTCGTAACATGAACATTACCCCAACCCCCCTACCCCCTCCCACTCCAGCAACCCAAAACTGCCGAAGCCGTTTTCCCTCTGTAAACATCCCCTATATACCAAAAACAACTGATGTGGGGATTACCCTTGTGGAGGTCCGTCTGGGGCACACCTCAACACCCAACTTAATGAGTGTGGATGACTCACATAACATATAATTCACATACGTGAGTTCTGCCCACCCACCTCAAACCTGTCCGCAGCACACAAGTGCCCTGATGTAACTTGCGAGCATTATCAGTGGAATATTCAAATCACCAAGCATTGTAATATGCATGAACCAATCATACAGTGCAGATTTGTAATATGTACAGTAATGTGTGAGTTGGCACCCACCGGTCGATCGGTGCCATCAGTCTACACCCAGTACCTTGCCTAGGATGTGAGCGATGAGGTGAACATACGGACTGGATCGTTATCATGAGAACAACTCTTTAAGAATGCCCTGAAAGAAAGGTCGACCTCAGCATGTGTGGTGTATTGTGGGCCCCACCGATGATCCTGCAGTGCGAGATATATACTATACAAACACAACAACTCAAGGCACGTAGAGTACAGCAGTCGGTCAGACCGGCCAATAGACAGTAATGTCTGATCTCCTGAAAACAAAGTTATGCTAAGGCAGTACTACAGGGCTTACATATAGTAAACAGTGTGTGTCGGTAATATACCCATCATTTTCTAGTTTTAAGGCACAACGTCTCCTGGAATGAGGGCACATGGGCATCGTAACATATGTAGTTACCCACCAAATCAGTTTCAAGTTCTGCCACTCTGAACTGTTTCATCTGGTACTAAGCAATATATAAAACTGGAGGATCAGTCGTTACCTGCAACAGTCATTTCTGGCCGTCGGACGTGATCCTCAACAACCTCCCTGATGCGACATAAGGCAGTCGCTGCACCATCTTGTCCCGGGATCAGTAGCTCATTTAAAAAGCACCCTGCATCTTACCACATAACCTGAGTGGAGCCATTCCAAACACCGACCATCTTCAGTCCGAATCCTGTTGCTGCTCCTCACGAGCTTTCGTTTTAGACTGTTGCATCACCTTTTTAACAAATTCCTGTGCAGCCTTCGGCGTGGATAAGATCACCGGCTTTCCCTCCCAAGATACTCGCAATCTGGCCGGGTACAGCATGGAGTAGTTGATGTTTAGGTCTCTAAGTTTGGATTTTGCTGATGCAAATTCTTTCCTCGCTTGTTGCACAGCTACAGTGTGGTCTGGATAAAATTCGAGCGTGTTACCTTGATAAGTAATTGTACCTTTCTCACGGGCCAGTCGCAGCATAGTGTCTCTATCCCGATAATTCAGAATCCTAGCCACTATCGGCCGCGGTGCAGCCCCCGGTGGTGGACGTGGGGCTAGGGATCTATGCGCCCGCTCTACGATGAAAACCGCAGATAGTGCTTCCTCGCTAAAGATATCCTTGCACAGCTGCTCTATGTAGATCTCCATGCGGCCTGTGTTGGTAGATTCCGGCAGTCCCGCGATGCGTACATTGTTGCGCCTGGAGCGCGCTTCCAACTCCTCCTCCTTTGCCTTTATCACCTCCAACACGCGCTCCATACCGGAGCATTTAGAGGTAGTGGCGCGGGACTCGTCCTTCACCGTCGATATCCTGTTTTCGGCTGTGTCCAAACGTTCTCCATGTTTGTCTAGTGTTCGCAGACATGCCATCCATTCTGCACGTTAAGTTATCCAGTTTGCCATTGATGTCTTGTAGGTTCGCCTGTATGGCCAGCAGTATTTTCTCCATGTTGGTAGTAGCCGCCAGTTCGGCCGGTGCTTCCCCATCAGCCATCTGCTCCGAGGACTTAGGCGCCTTTCTGCTTTCAAATGAAATCTTCTGCTGTTGTTTATCAGGCTTACCCATCGTCTCCTGGGGCGGGTGTCTTGCTTGTGGGGCTTGGAGCGACGATCTGGTCACTCTGTCCGATGTCGCCGTGTTGACGGAGTAGCAGCGCTTGGTCGGGACTCCCGTGTCTTACGTGTCTTAGCCCACCTCTCACGTGATGTAGGCAGTTAGTGATTATGGAGGGGACTGCGGTGCAGCAGTTCACGATGAAAGAGGCGGATAGTAGTAGTGCAACAGTTCTGACAAGCGCGCGCCGTTATGCGCAGCTCTGATTCCAGTTAAATAAGTGCCAAGTACATGCAACTACGCGTGTCAGGGGGCGCTGTATGGGCATCTGGACACCGGGGTGCATTTCGTCGGGTTCCACTCTGTACTGCTGATGTCGGCCTGCTACACTCCTCCAAACCCGGTGACCACAGCAAACTTGGGCTGATGTATTCAGGGCGTATGTGCAATTTCCTTCATGCCCTGTTGCCTGTGCCACCAGCCGCTGGTATCTTAATTACCCTAGTACAGGCGCCTGGCTACCACTTGTGCCCACAGTACAGCCGATTCATTTGGGGATCCAATGACCCGCCCACGATCTCCCGCGATGTAGACACCTCCAGCAGTCCGTGCCGTGCTCTCGTGATCCCAGCTGCCTGCTAATTATTGTAGGCGGAGGGGCATAGATTGCGCGAAAAGCAGTGATCACCCGCCTCAGCCCCCAGCACCTCGCGCCGGATCAGCGCGCCGACACCCGACACTGCAACGCCATGCAGACCCCAGTCCCCGTTGTCTGTACCCGCTGTCGTGGGAAACGGAGCACGGCTCACGCTACAGGCGTGCGCCACAGTCCCGCATATATAGACTCAAGAGTGCTATTTGCATCGGCGGACACAATCACTGACCTGCGCCGTCCAATTTGCCGATAGTTGCCGAATTCATCAGTGCGTCGCCATGTTGCACTCGCCGCACCTCAGTCCACCAGCGACCAGGCGACACAAGGGCAAGAGCGCCAGCCCCGCTAGTGCAGTCCGCCGTAACTGCTGTCCGCCGACTGCCGGTCCGCTGCTGGTTGTCGCGTGTAGTTCAGGCACCGGGTTTCTCATCAACAGTACAGGCTCCTGATCAGGTACTCTCCGTAGCCGGTCGCCATTTTGACCGCAGTGTCCGTCCGGTGAGCGCCGCTTCTCGCCCAAGATCTCCGCCACTCCATCTCTACATAACCCGCCGATCTCTCAGGTGGTGCCCAGCATATTCCCACACACTTTTGCGGTGTCTGCGGACGGTCCTGCGGGCTTTAGGCATTAAGAGCACACATTATGGTGGCCGTCCAGCGGAGCTGCGATATCATCCAGCCATTCCGCCGTGCGCCCCCTAGCGCCTCCAAGTCCCCTGTTATTTAATGTTTATATGACCCCACTTATCTCATTAATAGCTTCATTTGGGATCGAGGTTACTTCCTATGCTGACGACACCCAGATGATTTTATCCTTGGATCATAATTCTAAGGAGGCAGAACTAAATTTCAAAGAATGTTTTACCAAGGTCCTCCAGTGGATGAAAGATAACCACCTTAAGTGCAATACGGAAAAAAATGAAATATTACCCATAGGCAAAGAAGTCTTATTTTCACCAGAAGAATGGTGGCCAGAGGATACAACACCCCCGCTAGAAATGGTAATGACAGCAAGAAACTTAGGGGTACAGTTTGATTCCACCCTAAGCTTCATACCACATGCACTAAAGGTTGCAGGGACCTGTTTTAATCTTATAAAGTCACAAAAAAAATTATTCCACTTTCTCCCCCTTACAGCAAGAAAATCAGTAGCAGTGGCCTTAATATTAGCACGATTGGACTACTGTAATGGTCTCCTGGCAGGAGCCAACAAACAAGTATTAAAAAGACTTCAGGTTGTCCAACATGCGGCAGCACAATTGGTTTTAAAACTCCAGCGAAGATCTTCTGCCTCGGCTGCTCTGAAAACCTTGCATTGGCTTCCACTGCACAAGTGAATACTTTTCAAGATTCTCCTGATTACCTTTAGAGCCTCACTTAAACATGGCCCAGCTTACCTCTCAGCAAGATTCACCCCCATACCACAACCAGAACCCTTAGGTCTTCTACAGCCAACCTTCTTTAACCTCCCCGGTTTAGATGCAAAACCAGGGGAGGGAAAACTTTGACCACACTAGGTACCAGGGCCTGGAATTGTCTGTCTCCCCATTTGAGAAAACATAAATCGGAAACTCATTTTAGGAGAGAATTAAAAACTTGGATTTTCGGAGCCCCAGACGCAGTATGTCCATCTCTAATTTAAATATCTTGGGTACAACTGTTCACCTCCATATCAGCGCCGGGAGGCTCCTTCCGGAGTGGAAGATTTGCGCTTTATAAATAACACTTTTAATTTCATTTCATTTCAAGTTCAGCCTGACGTGCATCCCCATCAGGCCAAGGATGGCCACTGCATGTCAAGGATGGTTTCTGTATACCTGGGGCGATTACCACCTGCAAAGGATAGACTTCAAATGCCAGGAAGGGCCACCCTCATTCTTGGGAGGAGTTCACCGTGCTCCGGAGGGTTCCACTTTGTCTGAGAGACACCCTGTACCAAACTTTCTACTGGATGCCAACCTTGACTGCCGTAGATCAGTGCTACCCATCATAAACAAGATTAGTCACTATATCTCCTGGCGTTCTTAGACTATGGGCGCATGGATTTCATAAAGAGCTCTCCGTTTTTTTTATGTCCAAGCGTGGGAAGCTCTTGCAGTCTAGGTTTTTGCTTTGCATTCTGGGACCTGTTGTACTTTTTATGTTGTTATAAGGTATTACCTACAAGATTTCAGAGAAATAATCTGAACTTGGTAAGTGCTTTTTCCAGTTCTTGATCTTGTATTGCATTCTGGAGCTTGCATTTCCGTTTTTATCTTCATAAATGAGGTTCTTGAGTACCAGTAAGTAAAACTGTAACTAGAGGTGGCGGAGCTACTCCTACATCAAGGGGCAATTTGAGTACCCTAGAATGGCCTGTCCTAATACTCTGCTGAAAATCTCTCCCAGTCTCCCAGTCTCCCAGTTCTCACAGCTTGCACCGGAAACCAAGGCTTATAAATAAACATATTCCTGGCGGTGGCAGGATGGGTTCCTCATGCTTTGGGGTGCAGTGGAACAACTCCACAATAGGATTGAGACCAGCGGGGGTGCAATGGACACTTGACTCTTCCTCACTTGAAGACAGAGTAGGGAAGCACAAAGAACCATGTTGCACTAACACCACAAGTCTTCACTTTGACACAGAATCTGTATGGAGACCCTAGCGTGGAACAGCTCAGCGGATCTTGGAAGCACAGTGCTTCTGAGTCCTCAATATTGTCTGTTCACTGCCAGTCTGGCACTGCACACATCAGTTGCCAGCAAGTTACTTCACCTACAAAAACATTACATATCAAATAACATAACATCACAGCCTATTGGGGAAGTACGCGTGAGGTGGCCTCAGAGGGATCTTCTGTGAGTCTGTTCACTGGCACTTCAGCAGCCGCACCTTTGATAGTTGCCATTGCTGCTCGCTCGACCTGAGAAAACCAAAACCTGAGGCAAATATACCTGATTATTTCAGCAACCCAAAACTACGGACCATGAAAAGGACCAGCTGTTATACAATTGCTGGAAAGCGCTAAGCCTAAACGGGAGAACAACTAACCACTTCACGTTCTAAATCAGTGAGGCGTCCATGTAAATAAATAATGGCACTTTTAAAAGTACGCCACAACACTACGGCATTCGTAAGGCTTCTCCATAAAAATGTATTAAATGAATTAAAATTACGGACAAACGTTGACGGATAACGGGCCTTCGCCTGAAATAACAGACGGTCTGTGTAAATAACGGGCAAGTTCACCCTAATAGCAAAGCAGCACCACACTAGGAGATGTGTTGGTGACATTGATGTCAGCAGCAGGAAAGTGGTGGTGGATGAGGGCATCATCAGGCCCGGCTTACCTTTCCTATCATATTACAAGCTGCAGTGGCATGATTCTTTAGACAGAGCTTCCCAAGTGGCTCCTGAGCATGTTTCTATCACTGAGACATGTGTAAAGGTACAGTAGTCAAACCTTTGATTTGAGGGATGAAGCATCAGGTGTAATCAAGCACCCGCCCTTACATCTTCTCAATGAGGCAAAAACTGCCACTTTTCACCCCCAGCCATGATCCTGGTTTTAAAATTTTTACTTTATATATGTTCTTACTGCCTCTTCTGTAATTCTATGCTGATAAGGCTATGGAAGGCTGAGAGGTGGTCGCGAGTGACCCGGGTGGCCCTAATCGGGTCACTTCCTTTAACTAAGAGGTAAGTCATTTATGTGCACTCTTTGAGTGGTGTTCCTATCATACATGAAAAACATTATAATTTATTAAATCAAGCATAGGAGAAGGTTTTGTACAGCACACATCCTGAAGTCATGACAATTGCCTAGGATCACACATTTTTTGGTTAAGTGGAGAAGCCGGGATTAATCCTGAGTTTTTTGGTTACACATTGTTCAATTCAGACACTAGGTGTATATGCTTTGCTTCCTTTATATCCACCTTACCGCAAAGACCCTCTCCCCCTAACATGAACACCACCCTGCTGGCATCAGTGTGGCTCACGATCACATCATAGAACAAACTTTGTGGACACTCAGAAAATATTTGCGAGTACCCATGCTTTAACTCCTGATTGCATTTCAATTGCATTCGCTCCATGTCAGTATGCACATGTGTATTAGGATTAATATCAATGCACAATTCAGTTGAAACGGCAAAAGCTCCCTCAATATCTAGTAACACCCTCCTCAAAAGCAACTCCTTTCTTTTGTGATGCCTTAGTCTGTCGGGACCCATTTGTCCCACATACATCATAACAGCTTTTAACCAGAAACACATTAGCATGGGCAATATTCAAAGCAGATTCCCAAAAGTCTGGGGGGAATAGAGAAAGTTACCCGAAATGTAAATTGTTTTTTTTTCCCGGTGTGCTACAATATTGCCATTTATGTAGTGCAACCGTCTGCAACTGCCTTTAGTGGAACCGTCTGCAACTGCCTTTATTTGAATGTGCATAAGCTACATGTTGCCAGTTCACATAAATTACTGTTGCTGTGGCATAATATACACGTTCCATATATTAGATTCTTAAATATGTGACATTCACTTTGGTTAGAGACTTTACAGCTGTTTTTCAAACCCTACCATTGCTTATTATGTGCTTGCATAAAATTATGAAAATCTTTTCACTTTAAATTATTCCTCAAAAAGGATTTTTTTTCTTTTTACTCTACTTCCTCCTGTTTATAGCTTGTAAACACTGAATTGGCTGGTGCATTTCATATTACTTTTGCTACCACTTACTTCAGGTGCTCTGATAAACACCGTGCGCACTTCTGATACTTTCTAATTACCCAAAACATTGCACTATTTGAGGGCAGGACAAATTAACACTGCCCTTTTATATTACTTGCTCCGGGCCACTTTTTCACATCCTTTCAGAAAGTACGGTGCCTAGTTGCTATGTTATGTACACACCGAATACACGAGCATCATGTTTACGTCTACTGCCTTTTGCTATTCGTGTGCACATTATGCAAGTTAACATTATTGCCGCGTTTTCAAGGAATAAACATATGTTTGCAGTTATAGAGCGCACGTGCGCTTGTAGGCATCTCGGTGCTAGGAGGCCGAGGGCCATCCTAAACAACAAGAGTGCAGGTCAATAGTAGAACAAAAAATCTTTAAAGCTCTGACTAAACTAGACTATGGAACTCCCTACCTCCGAACCTACGCACCACCTCCTCGCTGGGTATCTTCAAATTCAAACCGAAAGCTCTTTTCTTAGAGAGACATCTCAGTTAAGGACAGCTTAGCCTACCTTTCCTGTGGGGCCTCGTCCCTATGGTTTATCCTCTGAGCACTGCCCTGAGTTTAATGCTCTACCTCCATGGCAATGAACATTTGTAAATATGTAGCATGACTACCAGGGCACAAGTCCTAAAAAAAGAAGTGGGGCAATGCTGTCACCGGAAGTGACGTCACGACAGGAAGTGACAACACGAAAGGTGGCTTGCGCCATCAGGCTCATTGCCTCCCCTCGCTCACCCCTTAGATGCGATTGCATCTGAGAAGTCAGCGCGTGAGCAGCGTGCTGTGAGCTCCGAGCTCCTCATCCCAGAGAGGCCAAAGAGTGAAGTCCAGCTGTTTGGCAGGGGGGACGGCATCCACCGGGTAAAATAAGTGGGGGGACGCCGTCCACCCGCGTGGTACCCCGACTCGAGCCCTGATGACTAGCTTTTCGGACTTTTGGGTAATTCTAAATCTTAAATAACGACTACTGTTTTACTGAAAAGACCTTCCACAATCATGTTATGTTAGACCTTAAGTAACGAACTTTGGGGCATATGTTTGTAACTATTTTGCGATCGCAAACACTGCAAATCACCAAAAAACTGTGTTTGCGATCATGAAATAGACCTACGTGATGTATGACAAATTTTCGCATCGCAAAATAAAAAAATAGCAATTTTTGCGATTTCATATTTTGCGAGGCCTGAAGTCTGTGAATTTCTCTGCAAATTCGCAGTCTGCGATACGCAGCCTGAGAAATTCACAAATAGAGAAATCGCAGCTTGAGAATTCGCAAAGCAATGTATGAAAAATTAGCAAATTCCCCAAAAATTGCAATTTTGCACATCACTTTTACCACCAAGTCAATGCAGGTGGTAACCAGGTGCAAGATTTATAAACATGCCCACAATGCAACAGGGACTTCCACAATAGCAGCGCTATATGTGATAGCCAGGAGGCTGCGAATTCCGGCAGCAGCACAAAGGAGGAGGCAACAGGAACGGATCTTCAGAGTGTGCGTCACTCTGTTTCAGCAGACTGAGGAGGAGATCCATGAGAAGTACAGGCTGGACTCAAAGACCATTTGAGACTGATAGAGGAGCTGAAACCCCATCTGGAACACCCAACATGCAGGACCCAAACCATTCCTACCCAGTGCAGGTCCTGTGCTCACTGCACCTACTGGCCTCAGGGAGTTTTCAAGGGGTTATAGCAGTGGCAGGTGGGGTCTCCCAGAGTTGCCTGTCGCGCTTCTTCTATGCATTCCTAGATGCAATGGTTAGGAGTCCTAACTTTACTACTCCGAAATTGAGAAAAATCCTAACTTACTTTCGGTATTCACAGAAGGCATGTAGGAGCCCTAAAGTTAGGAGTTCTAACTTCTGTGAATACCGAAATGATTAAGTGCCTTCTGTGAATGCCAAAATGAGTAAGTGCCTTCTGTGAATACCAAAATGGTAGTAAGTTTAGGATTTTGTCTT
Organism: Lissotriton vulgaris; assembly: GCF_964263255.1. Classification (NCBI taxonomy): domain Eukaryota; kingdom Metazoa; phylum Chordata; class Amphibia; order Caudata; family Salamandridae; genus Lissotriton; species Lissotriton vulgaris. Next base: position 951,092,189 of record NC_141687.1, on the reverse strand, counting down.
AAGTTAGTTCTGTGAATCAGGCCCACTGAGTGTCGCTGTATGTAGCACATGTTAGGTCCACAGTGCAGGTATGCATGCCAGTCTGGAGTCCTGTTGGAATGGGTTGCCTCACCCACGTATACAGTGGATGAGATACATTCATTTCTGGTATAACCTTTTATTTGATATCGATGTCTTTCTTGATCCAGAGCAGGCAGTCGCCATTCCCAAAAAAGAAATTAAGTTAACGTTTTTAAACTTTAAAAAGGCTGAGCGAGACAAAGTGCACGGTAAGCTAGCCACCGTGAAGTTTTATAAGGACCTGAATTTAACTCCGGGGCTTCAATCTTACCTTGTGAACGTGACTCGTCCATCTCACCAATTTGTATTAACCCGTGTCAGATTGGGTATCGTACACCACCTTGTTGCGTTCCCAAACCAGAAAGTCAGATTCAAGACTCCCTGCCCGTGTGACAATACTTCACGCCAGAGCTGTTGCCATTTTTTACTTTTCTGTAAATTTTACCATTTCCTTAGGGTAAAATACCTTAAGCCTATTTTTATAAAGTATAACACTCGATCCACAAAGACCGCATTGATATTACTATCCTCATTGGAGAATGTGGATATTTGCTTTTTTGTGGCTACCTATATCTTGAAATGTACAGCTGCCAGGAAAAGTATAGTGCTGTAACCCCCTTATACTTACCTGTCTGTACTGAAAGACCTGTATATGTCGTATATAAAATATTTTTAAGATTGTATTATGTTAGTTTTATGCTCTCCTTGAGACGTACAGCTGCCAGGAAATGTATAGTGCTGCTATTATTTTATACATACCTGTCTGTACATAAAAGTTTTATAATAGTTTTGTAAATGTGGAATGATCATTCATGTTTTATGTCCACAGCATGTATTGTATGGTCCTTCTTTATACTCCAAATTTATCCTTTCATGCCCAATTGAGCGGTCCGGATTTTGTTTTGTTTCAACGTACAGTTGCCAGGAAACTCCACTTGTTGTGATAAATATATCGATTTCCTGTCTGTACACATATGATCCTTTTGTATATACCTTCATATTGCTTATATTTTTAAACTATTAACTGTTGCCCACTAACTGTTGTACATGTTTCCTATTCCCCTTTTTTTGCACTACTAATGTGAATATTGTGAATCATTTTGTACATATAAGCTTTTGTATTTTAATGTTGCTTGTATGATTTGTATTATCAAATCGAATAAAAGCTTATGAATTGAATTGGGTTGCCTCACCCATTTGCATGACTCAGTGTTGCCAGTTCATCTTCCCCTGGGACGGACTGCTGCTGCCCGTTCTGGGTGCTGACTGCCCTCCCTTGAGTCCACAGGTGTTGCACCCTGTCTCCCACTGTGCCTTCTTGGATCAGGCACTGGTGGGGTGATGCTGCTCCTGCTGGACACCTCCTCACTCTCCCCTGAGCCCAGGAGTGCTGTGCCACCTGTGTTTGCATTCTGCAGTGGTGACCTGCACTAGGTCTTTCGCCACATCCTGGCAGCAGTGGGACATCTCCACTTGCATGCTGACGGTGCGACCTGGCAGTTGGCTAATGGCAGTGCACAGGCGGTTCACCGCCTTGGTGTAGCTGTTCAGACGGCTGTTGGCACGTTGGCTCACCCTGCGCCTGGCTGCCTAGTCTCTCTTTAATGTGGCACACAGTTCACGGATAGCACCTTCCATGTCCATGATGCCCTCCCCCATGTAATGTAGGCTTTTGTTGACTGTGAACAGCTGCCGATTGATGGAACGCATTGATTTTTGTTGCAGGCACTGTATCTGCAGCATGCTGCCCTCCAGTCCAGCAAACACTGTGGCCTCTTCATCTGTGGCAAATCAGGTACTCTCCCTTGGCCTGTGTGTCACAGCTCCTTGCTCTCTATGTTGGGGTGTGTGCTGTTCCGGCACCTGTGTCACACGCTGCCCTGACTCTGCCTGAGTATCATCCTCCCTTGTGGATTGTGTGTCATCCTCCAGTGGTGCCACAATGGTGCGCTTTCTCTGTGGGACAGGTGTGGTCTCTGTGGTATCGTCGGAGTCCCCCTGCCCTGCCTGCTCATCCGTATGTTCCACCTCCTTAGCTCCTGCGCTGTCGTGCTGTGTCCTAGGTTGTGCTGTGGATGGAAAGGGAAATTTTGATTTTGTAACATTGCCTGCATTTCTCACTCAATAACGTTTTCTCAATTTGTATTGGCTAACTGCTATCTATCGCTTTTTCCCTTTACAGGAATTCACATACTGCTTCAACATTGCTGTGTCTCATTGCCCCACTGTTATGTGTCTGACTACGTCTCCCATGATGCATTGCTAAGTGTGCTGGAAAAAGTGGACCGGAATGGCATGAGTAGTTTGTGTTTGGTGCATTCCTGACTGTGTGAATGGGATGGTGATGTGTGAGGCTGCATTTGGCATACATCTTACCTTGGCTGGTGGTTGCAGGGTTGGAGCTGTCCATGTCAGCCCCACCACTGACGCTCTCGGGCAGGAGGGTGGACTCCACCAACCCCTCATGGGGTGCTGAGTCGTTTGCAGTTGATGTTCCACCCCCGGTTTTCTTGGCCTCCGCCAGCCTGGCCGCCCCCTTCTCCTCTGACCGTTGGCACATGTCGTACCATCTCTTACTTAGCTCCTCGACCGTGCGCTGGGTCACACCGACAGCATTGACCTTCTCCTGTATATCCAGCCAGATCTTCCTCTTTCTGGACTCAGGTACTTGGAGTGCCTTTTTGCCAAATAGTAGTTCATGGCTGCACACCATCTCCTCAATCAGAATCTCCTGCTCCCCCTCGCTGAACTTGTGTTTTCTCTTTCTCACTGCCCCCTCCTTGTCCTTCTGTTTGTCCTGTGAATCCATAGTAGCTATTTGGAAATGCTGTGCTCACTTCTCTGCCTATCCTCACAGCCTCTGACTCGGCCTCAGTCAATCAGGTGTAGCTTGTCACTCCCACTTCCTGGGTGTGATGTCATCAAGTTGCACCTGAATTGCAGATTCCCTAAATTTGCGATTTTTTATTTGCAAATTTCGCAAATAAGGAATCACAAAAACAGAATTCGCAGTATATTCTGAGAAGTTTTAGTAATCTCAAAATGTTTGCGACTTTTTATTTACATCGTGATTTGCTATTCTCAAAATGCGATTTGCTAAAAATCGCATTTTGAGAATCACAAATTGCTTTTTTGATACATATGCCCCTCAGTTTTCTTTAAAGTGCTCTGGCAATTTGGGGTAATGTTGCTCTATATAAAACTGAATAAACAAATAAACTGCTAGAAAATGGAGAGGTGGTGAAGAGCTGCTGTATGGGCATTCCAGAGCTGCAGATCTAGAGACATATCTATAAGGAAATGGTGCAGCACAGCGCCCCAGCACATTTTGCAGCACGGTGCTCCATCATTTGAAAAATGCAGTGATGTGACGTATTTACAACAATACTTCGCACCCCTGTGTTTTTCTTTGTACTGGTGCTAAAAATAGCTGCCTAGTGCCAACACAGACACCCTTGCGCCAAGTGCAAGGGTGTCTGCGTTGCAGGGAATGATTGTTTTTTGCAGGAAGGTGTCCTTTCCTGCACATTAACAATCCATTAAGGTTATTTGTTACTTCTATGTGTGCTGCATTCTGCAGCACACATAGAAGAAGCAAATCATCATTATTTAATGATTGTTAATGTGCAGGAAGGTGCCCCTTCCTGCACATAAACAATCATTAAAGGAGCTTTGCTCTATCTGTGTGCAAATAAAAGTATTTCTTCTCACTGGGCCAAACTAAAACCTACTCTTGCATGGAGTTAGTTTTTGGCGCTGCCTCAAATTTACACCTCCTTGTAAATCTGGGGCAGCGACAAAAAGCATTGGGTGTTGTGGTGGAACACCCACGGCAACACCCATTGCATGTTCCTTTCACGCAGAAAACTGCATGAAAGTGTACCATATTTACAAAGTGGCGCTAAGTCATGCAAAGTGGCTTATTGCCACTTTGTAAATATGGTGCAGTGCATTGCGCCACCGGAGCATCATAAAAAGTGACATTCTGGTGATGTAATTCCCATGTAAATATGCCCCTAGTATTCTGGCAGATCTGCCATCACATCTGGCCTATTTAAAGAGACCACAAGAAGTTGGTTATTTTAGATTTAAGGGACCTCCCTCGAATTTAATGGGCCACTAATTTGGACATAAAATCAGGAGATGGCCTAAAGACTGCAATCAACACATCAAGCTGGTATACCCTACGTTTAAAGTGAGTTACCTGAGGCTAGGGTGCTCTTCAGTTGAGCTGCTAAGAATCTTCCACTCGTTTCATGTAATCCGAAATATCAATAAGGATGTTTAGTCAAGGTGCTAACACACTATGGGGCAAATGTACAACAAAATATCGGAGAGCGAGGCTGCAACAAATTTGGCAGCGCCGCTTTCCGACATTTTCAAAACGAAAGGATGTGCCGTATTTACTGTAATACGCCATGCCCCTGTGTTTTCCCTAGCACTGGTGCTAAAATTAGCTGCCTAGCGCCAACGCAGGCACCTGTGCACCACAGTGCAAGGGTGCCTACGTTGCAGGGAATGATTGTTTATGTGCAGGAAGGTGCCCCTTCCTGCACATAAACAATACATAATAGCTATTTGTTACTTCTATGTGTGCTGCAGCACACATAGAAGTAGCAAATTGTCATTGTTTAATGATTGTTTATGTGCAGGAAGGAGCACCATCCTGCAAATAAACAATCATTAATAGATTTTTGCTCTGCAGCACACATTGAAAAAGCAGAAACGAAGAGAAAAAAAAGCATCTCTCCTCGTGTGCCATCCTAACACCTGCTCTTGCGTGGTGTTGTGACAGATTTACACCTCCTTGTAAATCTTGGGCAGCGTCAAAGAGCAATGGGTTTTGCAGTGGAACACCCACAGCAATACCCACTGCACGCCCCTTTCACTCAGATACCTGTGTGAAAGGGTAGCATATTTACAAAGCGGATTAACACCACTTTGTAAATATGGTACAGGGCAGATCGCCACCGGAGCATCAAAAAAAGTGACGTTCCTGTGGTGTTAGGGGCTTGAACATATGCCCATGTCTTGTTCTCCTTTTTTGGGGGGAAAATGTATATAGCGCGAACTCGACCCAAAGGTATTGGAGCGCTTTACATGAGCTCCGGCTCCATTACACAAGGACACATTCATTTTTTCGCTAGGCACAGGGAGATTAAGTGACTTTCCCAGAATCACAGGATGTGGACGCGACCTCGAGGCTCGAACCTTGGTTTCCCAGCTCCAAAGTCGCCAATCTAGCCGTCAGACCAAATCCTCTCCTCATGCGCATCTTGCCCTCAATAAGTTTTAACCCCTTGCATGCTGATGACGGCCCCCAGCCGTCATGCACTACGGCGCTCATGTGCTGATGACGGCTGGGGCCGCCATGAACCCGCCCACTTGCGATTTTGCCACACAGGCGCAGAATCGTGGCCGCATGCAAGGGGTTAAAGTTTGCACAGTTTGAAAAATTCTCATCATGATGTGTTGTGGTGCACTATTTACAACAGATGGACTTGAAATAATGGCATAAATAGTCAACACCAGTGATGCAGTATGTTGGATTCTGGCAGTGAAACATAAATTCATTTACACTATTATTTATAAAATTGTGTTATCTAGAGAAATATTCACAAAAACGTACATACATGAGATGTGAAATCTTTTTCCTAAAAAAGTAAAACATTTTATTTTTTCACATGCATTGGCAAAGCCGATAGCTATTGGCTTTTTGACCTATTGGCTTTGATCAGCAAATAGAAAAAACGTTTTTTTTGCTGATGCTATGATTTGCCGATGCTGTGTAGCATTTTTTTACATTGTTGTGTAGCATCGGCAAAAAATAAAGAAAGGGATAAATCAAAAGGCACGTTGAGTCAGTCTCTGATGGAGTCCGCATCATTCCCTAGGAATGTGCATGCACACGTATGTGACGTATGCACACTGATATGTAACCAAACATACATGCACCTAGTGAATGTTGTAGGTGCTATTTTAAAAATTATTTACTGATCCAAGATAGCTAACCCCATTTGGAATGGTAAATTAAGAAAAATGTAATGTTAGTTGCGCAAAAGAGCTTTTTAGACTTTGGAGCAGTATGACAGTAAATGGCAGCTGCTGGGCCCTCCAAAGAAACATACATTTAACATTATACACAAATAAAAATGTTATAGGCTACAAGAAGTTCGGGGCCAACAGTTTGGGGAAAGTAACAGGGTGGAGGCAGGCGGCAATAAAGGCACTTACGGCTGGGCCTGTGGGAGGCCAAAAGAAAAATAAAAAGACAGCTAGGGGCGGCAAAAGCACAGGAGATCTTGGGAAGGGATGCGGGAGTAAACATAAAGTACACAGGGTATGGGGGATTTTAGGGGTAAGCAGCACATGAAGGAGAGGGCTAGTAGCATGTGCACGTTCATGGCATGCTGAAAGAAAAAGAACAATTTAGAAAAGGGGTGGTGATGAACAGAGTGTCTGAGTTAAACAGACCACTCTTACCCAGTCCAAAGATCAGGGCTTGATCCATCACCGTTATTTATCTCACTGCCCCATCCCAGCTCAGAACCTGGCTATATGCAAATCAGTCTGTCCCTGGCCCAGTGCATCATGGGAACAGGGCAGACTAAACTACCAAGCCAATTCTTCACCAGAAAGGAGACAAGCTACCGGGGACCGGTTTCTGGCATTTCAGCCTTCTTCGGCCCGGCTTGCTTGAATCCTGATGGAGCAGTGAGCAGTGAGAAAGGGACTCATGTCTGAGTATACCCTGCCACACCTATAGTGGCCAAAAACGATTTATCTCACCGCCCCATCCCAGCTCAGAACCTGGCTATATGCAAATCAGTCTGTCCCTGGCCCAGTGCATCATGGGAACAGGGCAGACTAAACTACCAAGCCAATTCTTCAAGAAAAAGAACAAGCATTTGCAATGCAATAGGTCTCGCATTAGGAAAGTTTGAGCTATTGGTATTGTAAATGACAATTTTTTTGTTTATGTTTTGTTTTTGAAAATAGCGAAATTAATAGCTTTGTCATTTACAATGCCAATAGTTATAACTTTCGCAAATGTGACACCTGTAGCATTTGTAATGCAATATGTGTTGTATTTACGTGACTTAAATGTATTGATATTACAAATAACAATGGCTTTTAATTTTTTTAATAATTAATACTTAAATAAAAGTTACTGTAATTTATAATGGCAATAGCTTAACTTTTATAAATAACTTTTGTGAAGATTATGTTCAGTGTATTTTATTGTGACGAAAATTCAAGAACAGAAGTGAAATATTAACATCTTTTTGTTACATTTATAATAAAGCTTAAAACATTGAGAGAACATATTTGAACCAGTTGTTGTTGAATGGTTGCACAGATTGATGCTGTGGTGGCACTGAGTGATGTTGTGATGCTGTGGCGTTCAGTGATGCTGTGGTAGCGCATAGTGATGTTGTGGGGCCCCTGAGTGATGCTGTGGTGGTGCTGAATGATGCTGTATGCTATGCTATGTTTTGTTTTGCTATCCTATGCTTTTTTATGCTATGCTATATTTTTCTATCCTATGCTTTGATTTGTTATGCTATGCTATTCTGTGTTTTGTTATGCTATGCTATCTTTTGCTATGCTATGCTTTGTTATGCTATGCTATGTTTTGTTATGCTGTGATATATTTTGTTGTGTTTTATCATGCTATGCTATGTTTTGTTATGCTACGCTATGCTATGTTTTTTGTGTTTGATATGCTATGTTTTGCTATGCTATTATATGTTTTGTTTTGCTATGCTATGTTGTGTTGTGTTTTGCTATGTTTTGTTATGCTATGTGTTGTGTTTTGTTATGCTATGTTTTGTTATGTTATGCTATGTTTTATTATGCTATGCTATGTTTTGTTTTGCTATCCTATGCTTTGTTGTGTTATGATATGCTATGTTTAGTTTTGCTATCCTATGCTTTGGTTTGTTATACTATGCTATGTTTTGTTGTGTTTTGTTGTGCTATGCTATGTTTTGTTGTGTTTTACTATGCTACGCTATGTTATACTATGCTATGTTTTGTTATGCTAAGCTATGTTTTGTTGTGTTTTATTATGCTATGCTATGCTATGCTTTGTTTTGCTATGCTATGCTTTGTTAAGCTATGCTATGCTATGCTATGCTTTTTTATGCTATGTTTGTTATGCTATGCTATGCTAAGCTTTGTTGTGTTATGCTATGCTATGCTATGTTGTGGTTTGTTTTGCATTGCTATGCTATGTTTTGTTGTGTATGCTATGTTGCGTTGTATTTTGTTATGCTATGCTATGTTTGGTTGTGTTTTGCTATGTTTTGTTATGCTATGTTTTGTTATGCTATGCTTTGTTTTGTTATGTTATGCTATGTTTTTTTATGTTATGCTATGTTTTGTTCTGCTATGTTTTGTTGTGTTTTGTTATGCTAGGCTATGTTTTCTTATACTATGCTATGTTTTGTTTTGCTATGCTTTGTTATGTTATGCTATGCTTTGTTTTGTTATGCTATTTTTGTTTTGCTATCCTATGCTTTGTTTTGTTATGCTATGCTATGCTATGTTTTACTATCCTATGCTTTTTTGTTGGGTGAGGGGGTGTGAGATTGAGGGGTGTGAGGGTGAGGGGTGTGAGGGTTTGTTAGGGTGTGAGGGTGAGGGGGTGTGAGGGTGATGGGGTGTTAGGGTGAGGGGGTGTGAGGGGGAGTGAGGGTGAGGGGGTGTGAGGGCGAGGGTGAGGGGGTGTGTGACGTTGAGGGGGTGTGAGGCTATGGGAGTGTGAGGGTGAGGGGGGTGAGGGTGAGGGGGTGTGAGGGGGAGGGTGTGGGGTGGTGAGGGTGTGGGGTTGTGAGGGTGAGGGGGTGTGAGGGTGAAGGTGTGAGGGTGAGGGTGTGAGGGTGAGAGGCTGAGGGGGTGTGAGGGTGAGGGTGTGTGAGGGTGAGGGTGTGTGAGGGGGAGTGCATGGGGTTGTGAGGGTGAGGGTGTGGGGTTGTGAGGGTGAGGGGGTGTGAGGGTGAGGGGGTGTGAGGGTGAGTGTGACGGGGGTGAGGGTGACGGGGTGAGGGTGAGGATGTGTGAGGGTGAGGGTGTGAGGGTGAGAGGGTGTGAGGGTGAGGGGGTGTGAGGGTGAGGGGGTGTGAGGGTAAGGGGGTGAGGGGGGGTGAGGGTGAGAGGGTGAGGGGGTGTGAGGGTGAGGGTGTGTGAGGGTGAGGGTGAAGGTGTGTGGGTGAGAGGGTGTGTGAGGGGGCGTGTGAGGGGGAGTGTGAGGGGTTGTGAGGGTGAGAGGGCGTGTGAGGGTGAGAGGGTGTGTGAGGGTGAGAGGGTGGGTGAGGGTTAGGGGGTGTGAGTGTGAGGGTGATGGGGTGTGAGGGTGAGAGGGTGTGAGGGTGTGTGAGGGTGAAAGGGTGTGTGAGGGTGAGGGGGTGTGAGGGTGAGAGGGGGTGAGGGGGTGTGAATGTGAGGGCGTGTGTGAGGGTGAGGGGGTGTGAGGGGTGTGGGGGGTGAGGGGGTGTGAGGGTGAGGGGGTGTGAGGGTGAGGGTGTGTGTGAGGGTGAGGGGGTGAGGGGGTGTGAGGGTGAGGGGGTGTGAGGGTGATGGTGGGTGAGGGTAGGTGAAAGGGTGTGTGAGGGTGAGGGTGAGAGAGGGGTGTGAGGGTGAAAGGGTGTGTGAGGTTGAGAAGGTGTGTCAGGGTGAGAGGGTGGGTGAGAGGGTGAGTCAGCGAGACCTAAAAACAAAAAAAGACGAAGGAGCTGGGCATTTTGGGGTGGGGAGGTAAAAGACAGCGTAACTGAGGAAGCACTATGGGGTGGGGTGGTCGCAGAGGAAGCAGTCAGCCACAAAGACAGATGAAGTAGTGTGGGCTTCATAAGGGGAGCTCGGGAGTCAGTAGAGTAAATGCAGACCCTAAGAAATCAAGAGACGAGGGAGGGAAAGGATACAGCTCCTTTAACAAAGGGAAATGTCAGCCCAGGACAGGGTGGGAAGCTGAAGAAAGGCCACGAAAGGAGCATGGGAGGGAAGGGAGGCTGTGAGGGAGAAGAGTCTCGCAGGTCCCGCTTAGAGGAGCGGTTAAAACGGCGCCTCTGGCGCTGGTGAACGGGAGTGGAACAATGAACACGAGGCCTGAGTCAGTGAAACAAGGAGGAGGGGGGGTGCAAGGCGGAGGGAGAAGAAGGGGAACAATTAACTGGGGAAGTGGGAAGGATAAAAGGCGAGAATTGGGGCAGTGGAGCGCATTCCTTTGAAATCTGATGCGGGGGCGGGGAAGCTCATTCCTTTGAAGTCTAATGCCGAGGCGGATGGTGTTTGATGTGCACGCGCCTGGCTCACATGAACTGTACGCGATCCGCAGATAGGTAGACTTTTCGGACCGCTTACTATAATCTCGACAAACAAGCATTGCTAAAACAAGGCTGTAGGTCGAGACCTAAAAACGTAGTTCTCCAAATGTGAGAAGTGGAGGAAAGCAAGTCATCTAATTAAAAGGATTGTAAAGAGCTTAAGCCCCAGGGAAGGGACAAACACAAAAGGAGAATAAAAATCCATTGAATAAGAAGCAATCAAATAAGGGTGCCAATAAGGCCAACCAAAGGTAAGCAGAAGGAGGGTTCCAAGGCCAATGTAAGTTTTTGGTAAGGTCTACAAGAAGCTTTTTCTGAAAATATTGTCTGTAGACGAGACTGAGACCTAAAAATCGTCTACATACTTAGCAAGAGGGGAGGAATTCCATCTGAAGCAAACAACCAAATGAACCTTTAGCTAACAGGACGTTTTTAAAAAGAAGGGTTAAACAAAAGTTCTATCTTTCTGAAACAGAGGACAGGTGAGCTGCAAATATTCCAGTTGTAGCGAACATTTAACTCATGTAAAAACATCATGTGTCTTTCTTTTAGAGTAAAACCCACCCATTCTCCAAAAAGTATTAGAACTGCAATCGGCCTCGCATTTTTTGAGTTAAAGCTATTGGCGTTTTAAATGGCAATGTTTAACCCTTATGTGATCACTCCACTGCCAACAAAAACACATAAGAAAACGACCACTAGCCACCAATGTCAACTGAAACAGGAGTGGGTAAGTTGCGGGCAGAAAAACAAGAGTGGATTCTGGTGTCCATGTATGCCTTCTGTCCTTGAACTCTAAACGCACTTGCACTGAAGTGGATGCAAACAAATCACCTGCTCATTGAAAGAACAGGAACAGCGCATGGGCACAACGTAAGTGTGTATTTTTTAACTCCTCCCAGAAAATCCACAAGAAATATCAGAACAAATGACGAATGAAACTTGTGCAGCTGAAAGAAGATGCTCTTCAATTGCAAGTGCATCTGAAAAAGCCAAAATCATGTGTCAGGTAAGCACAAAATATCAGGCGTGTCAGAGGAATTCCAAACGTCCAGAGTTACCTGGAAGGCTCTGCTTGGGGCTGTAGTCTGACCTGGGCCCTAAACTTGGCTTCCCCATTTGACTACAGTGAGTGACCCTCGGCAACTGACAATCGGTGAAAGTGCAGAAAGCTTAAAAACGTGTTGGTATTAGGCGCTATGAAAATAAGCTGCACGCTTACATTATGTTCAACTTTATGCTCTTTATGTTATATACAAACATTGAAAATATACTATGCATACTCATAGGCAGTGGTACTAAAGGCTCACATGGTCAAAGATATAGAAGGTTAAAGATTAAGCAGCATTAACGTGTGTGAATGCAAGACTAATAAAAAACAGATAAATCGGACATTTTAAACAGTCATATATGTACTGTTATACAAAGTCACTGGACTCAAGGTTACACTGTGTGCTCTATTAAGACCATAATCGTTGCTGGACACAACCTGCCATGTAAATTTCTTCCACTTTAATCATTCTTTGGCAAACTAATTAAAATCATTGTTCACTGCAGCAGTTATTGAAGTCACACTGTGTCAAAAAGTTCACCGGTAACTGCTACATCTTTCTTTGTGCTAAAGTCAGTGCTTTAAATGGCCCGGTACTCACCGGTACTGAGTACCGGCATTTCTTACATATATCACTCTGAGTACTGGCACTTTTCTATTGCTGTGGCGAGTACCAGTACTCTTTAAACATAAGCTCATTGCCTGTGCTGGTGAGCAGGAGTGGGACATGTCTCTGGCAGCCAGGGCGCCACTCTGAGCCCCCCATCTGAGCCCCAGCTGAGCTATTCAGCAGGGCTCATTTGAATAATGTCCGGGTGCTCACCATCACTATGTGCTTGACAGAACAAGGTCCATTCAGGCCCTGTGCTGTCAATCACATTCACACTATCCCGTGCAAGCACAGGAATCATGTCAGTGCCCTGGCAGTGGCAATCATGCTACGGCCAGTCCGGCCCTGGTGGCAATTCAAAAAGCCATGGTAGGTGAAGAGAAAAGATGGCTTTTATCATACCTCAGTCTTTTGTGTGTCTGCTATGTTTGTGTGTATGCCTGTTTTTGTAAGAAAAAAGTGAGAGAAAGAGAGAGAGAGAATCCAGACACTCTCAGTAGTTATTGTAAAGAAAATGGGTGACACTTTGTTTGTACATGTCTGCTCGGTGACAAAGATTCATAAATAACGTAAAAGGGAGGATGGGTGAGGGAGTGGATGGATGAGTGAGCAAGGGTGGATGGATAGATGGATGGATGGATGAGTGAAAGCATGCATGGGTGAAAGAGGGTGGATGATTGGATAAAAGGGCGGATGATGGGTGGAAATGTGAAAGATTGGATGGATGAATGTAAGGTAGGGAGGATGGATGAAAGGGTAGACGATGGATGAGTGAAATGAGGGATTGAGTGAAAGGGTGGATGGAATAAAGGAGTAAAAGGGTTGATGGATAGATGAGCGAAATGATTTCTGGATGAGGGAAAGGGTGGATAAAGAGATGGATAAGTGAAAGGATGAATGGATAGGTTTGGAGATTGATGGATGGATGCATACATTTGGATATGAAGGGTGGATAGTCGGAATGGTGAAAAACTGAATAATTAATAAAAGACTTATTAGATGATAGAATGTAAAGGTTAAATGGTAGACCCCAGCAGGTAAATGGTAGGATGAAAGGATGAATGGATAGATCGATGGAAGAGACAAGAGATATCTTCTGGGGAGGGTCATGATGAGATGCTTTATTTGCTTGGTGCCATAAGAGCTTTGGTTTCGACGTGTGGGTATTTTCAGCTTCTTCCTACTCGCGTGCTCAAAAATATATAGTATTGTGCCAAACAGCAATTAACAGTAGGAGGTGCAACTATTGCAAAATTCCATTTAAAGCACTGGTTGAAATCTACAATTTCTCTCAACACACTTGCATTTCATTTAGTTACCAACAATGTGAGCAATGTTACTGCGAAAATAAGCAGCACTAGACAAGCACGCTCTTTTCTTCCAAACACGCGATTAATAGCCCATTGAAACATGGCATAATTCGTGGTTATGTGCAAGGCTGGTCGCCTTTCCTTTTCAAGATGCAACCAAATGCAGAACCGTCTCTGCCATTTTATACAACAAATGAACTGACCTGGAGTGGCACAGTCTCACACATGCTGAAGCGTAAATATCACCTAACATGCCAGGAGGCACCACTTCCGATACTGTACATAATACTGTCTGCTGTGAAATCTTAGGGCAGCCATAAATCAACAAGTCAAGAACCAGCAATTACCAATCCCTCCAAAAGTCTCCAGTTCCTACCACTCAGCAAATGCTTAATACAGGTGCCTAGTTCGAGAGTTACAGTGTCATCCTGAGTGAGGAAGTGAGCTTAAGGCAGAGGAACAGAACCCTACCAAGAGAGTCTTAAGAAAGACTCCCAGGGTTGAGCCCACTCCACTTCCACCAAGGCCAGCACCTCGTCTTCCTCTTCCTAAACCAACTTTGGGGGACTATATATATATATATATATAACCCTGTGGCGGTCGCCACTGAGTAGTTATAGTTAGGATCAATCGTGTTTTCAATAGGAAATGCCTTTTTTGTATTGTATTGTATTGCTAATAACTTTGCGCCATTTGACAAATCTTTCACGAAACTTTCAAAAAAAGTGCTCTTTTCTGCCTAGTTTGCTCATTGAAAGTTCTGTCTAATGGGGGCCAAGAAAAAAGGGGGTCCCAAAATGCGTTCTCCCCAATCATTTTCCCATAGGAACTTTATACACAGATACAGCCTAAACCGCTGAATGGATTTACACAAAAATTAGCAGGAAGCAAAATTAAGTCCAGAAAGAGTGATTTTTTGTGTTTTTGTGTAAATCCGATAATGGCCCAGGCAGGGGGCATCACCAAAGCCCCCTGCCAACCCAAAACTGCCCCCCACCCTTGCGGCGCACCGGGGGATTGCCCGGTGCCCGCAACGGCCAGTCCGGGCCTGACTACACTTACTTCTACAGAAACACACACATACTCTCTTAAACAATCACTTATAGAAACACATACTTATTTTTACAGGAACTCTTCCAATCTCTCACTCTCACATATACTCACTTATATACATCAATACTCACATATACTAGTTAAAAACATATGTAGTTACTCATAAAGATACTATTGAGACAGTCATTCACTCACTAACACACCCATACACACACTCATCCACCCATACAGTCCTGCACACATGCTGTCTTCAAAACACATACAAACAGTGAGTCAGTCATTCATGCATTCATGCATCTGTGCGCTAAGTAATACCCCCCACCAAACCATACAGACACTCATACTGATACTCATAAAACCAACTAATAACCCATCTAGACACTCATGTAACTACTCACCAACCCATGCAGCCACTTATACACAAAGTGAGACACTGATACAGATTTTTACATATTTAAACATTACTCGCTAATATATGTATTCACTAAGATACACTTAATAAGTCAGTTATACAATCAATTTTACAAAGAAAACATCCATTTAGACACTTATTTACCCATTTATTCTTCCATCAACCTTTAGATACTAATACTTACCTTAAAAAGACTGACAATTTTGTGGTAGAGGCATGCGATGTAAATGTATATGCATGGTAAAAAAAGGTGAGGTAAAAAATGCCTGGTAAAATACTGCATTGTATCAGATTGTTTGTTTTATGTCATGCTACCGTTTGCGAAGTCCAATCAATATCTTTGGGACACAAGATTGATTGCCAATAGATCTGTCACGGAAACAAATTGGACCTGTTGCTCCATCACCAAGAGTGAAGAACAGTCAGAACCATCTGCCATGAAGGATCCCAAAAGTGGAAAATCCTTAAGGAGGGTTTGCGCTGTATATGTGGTATATATATTAACTGTCAAAGCAAAATTAGCAGCAGCATAAGCTCTTCTCACAACTCTCTCCACCTTTTTGTCAATCGAGCATGGGGGAGAAGCATCCTCAGCCAGAATGTTGCTCTGTGATGATAGCCAATCCATAAGTTTGTCTACTTTGAGTACTGCTGAAACTCCTCTGCAAATCTATCCACAGGATAGCATCAGCAAAAAATCGAGGAAAAGAAGACTTGTCCACATTCCTCTATTCATGATCCAATACCCGCTTCAAGCAGTGGAAGGTAATCAGGCTCAGGATGCATATATTGGGAATTGAAATTCTCTTTCCCCATTCCATATCCAAATCACGATTCACCAACTCAGACAGTTGGATTTTAGCAGGTGGGGGACTTCTATAGCCCTGAAAGAAGCTTCCGCTGCTCTTTCATTCTAGCTTCTATTGTAGCAAGAGATGACATGCCAGAAGAGGGCCCTGGAGCCTCCTACATCACCTTCACAATTGCTTTGCTCTACTAACTATGTTGAAACTGACGCACTTCCTGTTTGCAGCCGGTTTCTAAGCAACAGAAATCTTGCACGAATGCTTGTGCCAAAAATATCTGAGCGCGCATCTTTGAAGACAATCACTGTCATATGGGGCGTGGAAAACCAAAATCTGTATTCTTGCTGAGTGAGAATCATGCCCCCAACTTTCCAAGCCGTACAGTCTGTTGGCGCAAGCACCAGCTCGGGAATGACTGACCATGCGTGGTGTTTTGAATAACACAAGTTTAAAAATGCTCTTGGAGCACACCCCTCACCAAAATGGAAGATCTTCATTTAGTGTGATTGCAGTGGTTACAGCGGTATTCATTTAATATTTATTTACTATTAAAATATAGTAAGAATTTAGTAAGCATGAAGACTAAGTAGTATGCCCACAAGCCGAAATATGCTAATGAGGGAATACTAGTTCTACTCAACTACCCTTCAAATACATAATGAACACTTCAATTGATTGCTAAAAGAAGACTAGTAGTATTCTAGAAGAATAGTATTTGAAGCTTAGTAGTATTCTGTTAGGGTTTATTTGCAGCTCTTGTGCTATTTCAAGAGCAAAATGAAGGCTAGTCTCATTGATTGTGACCACTGTTTGAAGACTAGTGGTATTCTGTTTGAAGACTAGTGGTATTCTTTGTGAGCAATATCTGAATATTAACTGAATACTAACAGCAATGATTGTGAAGGGGGGTTCGCGCGGGTTGGGCGTCGTGCGGGGGGTCACCCGAGGGGGGGGGCCACGGGGGGGCACACGGGAGGGGCACGCGGGGGGTCTCGCGGGGGGCCGCTAGAGAAGAGGTTCAGCAGGATGGAGATGAAATCACGCAGGTAAGGACTGTAGCTGGGAGATGAATGAGGAAGGAATGGTAATTATTAGCCCACACTACCTCCCGTGAGTGGGTCTTGAACTGCTCTGCTTCCCTACCCTGAGAGAGTCAACCACTACAATGGGGGTTTCCAGGGAAGGTGTAAATGTGGACCCATAAATTGTGCAATGCACAAAACTAATGGCTCCTTTTCTCACATTACTGTTCTTATGGAAAGAATGGATTAACCACACTCCGACCAACATGGCGCCTGTTATGCACCATCTCCTAGAAATGGTTGTAGGCTTACGCACTAAATGTGTAACGCGATACGTGATGTCACCACATAATTCCTGGTCAAGTGTGCGAATGAACAGGGGCTCCTTCCCAATCTAACTGGGTGTGTGAGCCATGTGTCTTGACTTCTGGGACTGCGGAGTTAGATAGACTCAATATAGCAACTACGGACGGATCAAGTAAGTGATACTGCAAATGGCGTTAAGCGGAACTGCTCTCCGTGGCTTAACTATTAAATTTACTTTGTTTTCCTACTATCACTACACCCTTTTGACCTGCTAGATGATCATTTGGTAGCCCGGATCCCATGAGTCCCAAGCAGTCCTCTTATTACGGGATTAGGGTGAGATACCTGGTTTCACTTTCTAAATTCTGATTGCTTCCAGACTTTATCGACTCCTCTTTTATATATGCAAATGTGATAGGAGGAATTATTGTGTAACAATATTTGGATTACCACTACACCCACTCCATGAAAAAATTGTATGATGCAGCAACTTCACATGTAATCGAAGAATAGGAAAAAAACGGTTGACCCAGTTGAGACCCAGGTAAAGTATGTAAAAAAATAACAATGTCTCAACCGGTGTTCATTAGGGGGCAAATTCAAGCAGCGTATAGAACACTGGGAGACGTGAAGAAAAGGGAGACCTCAAGAAAGTAAGGTGTAATATGTATTCTTTTTCTTATTTGTAAGTAGTTGTATCAGCGCTACAGTACAATTTATACAAAAGTTACCAAAAAACACAAGTGTGTACTGAACGTGCTAGTGACAGTGAGCGGTGCAGTGACACAGGAGTGAGACAACAGCGTGAGCGACGCAATGAGAATTACAAGAATAATTAGGTGATCAACAATAAAATGAAAATTATATACAAGGTGGGTTTCTTGATTTGGACTGATTATGTTGACCGCAAAAACGCCAAGGTTTACAGTGGATAGTCGACGGCGTTTCGACCTGTTCAATTCCAGATCATCATCAGGAAAGTGGTTACTGATTTGAATATAGTGCTGTACAAAAAGGAGAAAGGAGAAATGAGGCCCTGGAAACTAGAAAGTGATTTGAAGAGGTATGAGGATAGAAAAACGGGGAAATAACGACATGTGAGGGTAGTTGTGTGCCAAACCAGTCGAGGGATCCTGAAAACCCGTCGTCGAGGGCGAAGGTGGGGCTGTTCCGGAGGGGACCGCTGATGGGGAAAATGAAATGTTGTGAGAGAATATGTGATCCCATTCCGCAAACAAAAATCCCGCATACCATCACTCCGCATTTTTTAGGACGCAAATACCATCACTCCGCAAGCCATAATTCCTCAAATTTTGATACCGCATATGACTTCACTCCGCATGCAATTACTTCACAAATGCATGTGTGGTGAAGTCATAGCTTTGTAAAGTACTTTATTTTTAAAAATATATATATAAATATTTATATATAAATATATATATATTTATATATATATATATATATATATATATATATATATACACATATATATATTTTTAATTAAAATGAAACATTATTTCTTTTAAATTACATTATATTTAGAACTATTTTAATATTACACATATATATACATATATATATATATATATATATATATATATATATATATATATATATATATATATATATATATATATATATATATTTTATATATATATATATATAAATATAGATATATTTAATTTTTTTAAATTAATAATTACCCTATACACCCGTAAAACTAATCCCACCCTAGTTCCTTTAAATACCAATGCACCCTTAAACACTAACCCATCATCCTGACCCTAAAAATACCCCTGTACCCCAAAACCCAAACCTACCCCTGAACCCTAAAAATACCCCTGTACCCCAAAACCCAAACATACCCCTGAACCCTAAAAATACCCCTGTACCCCAAAACCTAAACATACCCCTGAACCCTAAAAATAACCCTGTACCCCAAAACCCAAAACAACCCCTGAACCCTAAAAATACCCCTGTACCCCAAAACCCAAACCTACCCCTGAACCCTAAAAATACCCCTGTACCCCAAAACCCAAAACAACCCCTGGACCCTAAAAAACCCTGTTCCCCCTAAAACCCAAACCTACCCCTGAACCCTAAAAATACCCCTGTACCCCAAAACCCAAACCTACCCCTGAACCCTAAAAATACCCCTGTACCCCAAAACCCAAACCTACCCCTGAACCCTAAAAATACCCCTGTACCCCAAAACCCAAACATACCCCTGAACCCTAAAAATACCCCTGTACCCCAAAACCCAAACCTACCCCTGAACCCTAAAAATACCCCTGTACCCCAAAACCCAAAACAACCCCTGAACCCTAAAAATATCCCTGTACCTCAAAACCCAAAACAACCCCTGAACCCTAAAAATACCCCTGTACCCCAAAACCCAAAACAACCTCGGAACCCTAAAAATACCCCTGTACTCCAAAACCCAAAACAACCCCTGAACCCTAAAAATACCCCTGTACCCCAAAACCCAAAACAACCCCTGAACCCTAAAAATACCCCTGTACCCCAAAACCCAAAACAACCCCTGAACCCTAAAAATACCCCTGTACCCCAAAACCCAAAACAACCCCTGAACCCTAAAAATACCCCTGTACCCCAAAACGCAAACCTACCCCTGAACCCTAAAAATACCCCTGTACCCCAAAACACAAAACAACCCCTGAACCCTAAAAATACCCCTGTACCCCAAAACGGAAACCTACCCCTGAACCCTAAAAATACCCCTGTACCCCAAAACGCAAACCTACCCCTGAACCCTACAAATACCCCTGTACCCCAAAACGCAAACCTACCCCTGAACCCTAAAAATACCCCTGTACCCCTTAACCCTTAAATACCCCTGCACCCCATAACTTAAACCCATATACTTACCTTACAACTTACCTTAAAACATATACTTTTACCAATCATGCTTTTAAAATGATTTTCGTCATAAAAGCATGCGAGATAAAAGCATATAATATATGAAGGCATGCGGAATGAAAAAATGCGGAGTAAAGGTACCTGCGGACTAATGGTATGAGGAGTGAAAGTATGCGGGAAAAAAAATGCGGAGTGATGGTATTTTACCGTTGTGAGAGGGTGACTCTGAGGAGAGTCAGGATAAACTGGCCAGAATGCCTGGAGCGGAGAAGAGTCAAGGACGGCATAGGTGGAGAAGTTACCTGTAAGTGAAGAATCTGGCAGGGAAATCTGTGTTCCAGAAGTGGGGTGATGAGTTGCCGGGATCAGTGTTAGTTGGATCTGAAAGGGGAGGGCGGTATTAGCAAAAGACCGCAAGGGTAGGAACAAAAACTGGGGTGGGGTCAGTGAGTGAGAGAAGGGGCGGGGTAGGGGATAGAAGGGCGCGATATAGCCGTACCTGGTTGTGTTGAGGTCTGCGATCCTCGGTGGGGCCACGTAGTTGTCGTGGGCATGCAAGGTAATTCATGCAAGTGAGACAAGCGTTCGAGCCAAGCGCCAGCTTAGACAGCCAGAAGTGCTGTGGAGTACTGGTGTGAGAAAGCTTGAAGAAGAATTATTGTCGACTGGTGTTATGTGTGGAATAACTGCATGAAGTGTGTAACGCCAATAGTAAAATGCCGGAAAAAATTAATAATGACAGGCACTACGAAGGAATGTGTGACACAAATTTCAAACAGTTTTCAGGCAAAAATATAAATTCTTGGAAACAATTCGCATCAGGTGGTGTTGGTACCACCTTGTTCAACAAAATAATGAGTGGGTTTTCAGGCAAATGAACAAATTCTTGGAAACAATTCACCTCAGATAGTGTTGGTACCACCTTGTTCAGCAAAGTTATGAGTAGCTTATTTGAGATACTATAACATGGATACTGGGTAATAATTATTAGCACGAAACATGTGGGATAAATAAATAAAATGGCGGTATAATCCATTGATACAAGGAGTACATTGGTTTACCCGTCTTGTCATGATATGGTAACAACCCTTACACATTGTAAAAGGTATCACAGTCACTGGTGGAATAAAACAGGGCGGAGAGGGTTTGGGGGGAGGAAGAGGAATGGGGGAGAAAGGGGGAAGGAAGATGGGAGGGGGGAAGGAGAGGATGCAAGGTTTTTTACATTACAAAACATTTTTTACATTACAAATGCGGGTGTCAAGGGCAGGTACATGTAAACGTTGAATGAACAAAAACATAGATTCACATGGATGGAGTGAGGAATAACTTGACAGAGGTTCAAAAATGAATCAATGTACAGTAAAAGTCGTGTTCCACTCATCAAGTATGTTCAGACCATTATTAAAAGAGTCACATCGTGCGATCCAACAGCACTCACACTTGTTCAGAAGCAATTGCAAATTTCCACCCGAAGAGGAAGTACTGGGCGGTCGATAACTTGCCACACTAGATCAGTTTCTGAGTGTTTTTTTCTTTGTAGTGTGAGACTAATGGAGCTGTCTCAATATTACATCTAATGCAGCTTTTATGTTGGGAAATACGTTGCTTTATCATTTGGGTGGTTTGCCCATTATAAAGCTAATTGCACGGGCAATAATAAATAAATAAATAAAGTTAGTCATGCAGCAGTTGGAAAATTGTTCAAGTTGGTATGTCTGGTCATTAATGACGACCTCTTTAGTGTTGATGGTAAGATCGCACGCTGAGCAGGATTGGCTCTTGTAGTGGCCTACAATCGGTGGTAAGCCTCACATGGTGGTAACGGATTGGGTTTTCTGTCCGTTATCAGGCCAAGTGATGGCATGTACCAATTTGACAGAGAGGTTATTACCCCTTTTGCATGAGAAGAGGGGTGGCTCGTGAAAAGGGGCATGGGTCCGAAGTATGGACCAGTTCTTTTGGATCACCTTGCTAACCTTGTTTCTTGAGGAGTATAGGTTGACACAAAAGGGAAGTGTGAGTTGGTATGCTTGGGCGAAGGTGAGAGGAGCACTTCCCTGTGGCTGTTCCAAGTGGGACATAGTCGTTCAGAATCGCATCAATGTATTTGCCCAGGGGTTCCAGGATGGACACACATTCTGAGACCATGGGTCGTCCCAGTGGATCGAATGGAGTTTTATGGACCTTAGGCAACACATAGATTACACTCGTTCTAGGGTGTGGGTTGTTAAGAAAAGTCTGTATTTTTTATTATGATTTCAGCCAGCAGGGCATGGTTGGTAACATCTTTCATCCGTCTACGGATCCTGGAAAAGGGGTCTGAAGTGCGTGCACGGTATTGTGTGGTATTGGCGAGCTGTCTCACAATTTCACCATCATACTTATCAGAATCCATAACAACTATGCCGCCACCTTTTTCTGCAGGTTTTATAACTATGTGTTGATTGTCACATTAGTTATTTAAGGCTTCTTTCTTAAGGGGGAGATTATATGGGACAAATTCAGAGTGACGCTGTAGTTCCTTGATCTCATGCAGAACATGTCTCTCAAAAGTTAAGATTTCAGGTGGCATCATAGAAGCGGGGGGAAGAAAGGTAGACGCCGGGTGGAATTGCCTCTCAAATGGTCTGTTGGTGTTAGGTTTGTCTGCAAAAAAATTTTTTAAACAAATGCGGCGGAAAAAAAGAAGTACATCCTCCTGTAACTGCGATCAGCTGTAAAAAAAGAGAAGTCATTGCTGAGGAGAGAGACTTCAGCTGGTGAAAGGATATGTTTGGATAAATTGAAGATGGGGATAGATATACAGTTTGAAGTACTGGGACCGGTAGATGTTGTTTTGTCACTGGTGACTTCATGGGGATGAAGATTCACAGTAGGGAACCGTTGGACAGATGTACAGTTAAAAGTACTAGGACAGATAGGTGTAATGTAGTCCTTGATTGCGTCGTTAGGATGAGGATTCACTGTTGGGGACCCCATTGATAAAATTTGCGACATGTTTCTCATTCGCCTGCGTACTGATATTGGTAATTCAGTCTATATTCATATCAGTAACCACTACCCTGATGATGACCTGGAATTGAAAAGGTCCAAACGCCGTCGACTATCCAGCGTAAACCTTGGCTTTTTCGCAGTCAACATAATCAGTCCAAATGAAGAAACCTACCTTTAATATAATTTTAATTGTAATGTTGATCACCTAATTATTCTTGTAATTCTCATTGCGCCGCTCACGCTGTTGTCTCACTCCTGTATCACTGCGACGCTCACTGTCACTAGCACGTTCCGTACACACTTGTGTTTTTTGGTTACTTTTGCATAAATTGTACTGTAGTGTTGATACAACTACTTACAAATAAGAACAAGAATCCATATTACACCGTACTCTCTTGTGGTCTCCCTTTTCTTCACGTGCCCCCAGTGATCTATAGGCTCCTTGAATTTCCCCCCCCAATGATCACCAGTTGAGACATTGTTCTATTGATGTAACTTCACATGTAGCACGAATCTGGCATGTGTGCACCTTGACAGTACTTTGTGCATGCAGTCTCCATTCGAAAAAAAGAGCACAATATTGGCACAAGTATTACATAAGCCAATCAGATTGTTTGTTTTATGTCATTTTGACCTGTGTATGTATTCCTTTTAAGCCATATGCGTCTTCTTGACTACATATTAGAATCAGGGATGTGAGTCACAAATGATACAATTTTTACCCTTCTGATAATTTCTGCAGATCATGTCTAGGAGGAATTATAATTATGCACTAAATAGGATTCCCATTGCAATAGATTAGACTTACACGTAGGTACTGATGAATTGCCACTAATCCAGTAGGCTGATGAATGCATTAAACAGGTTGATCCGATTTTGAGGAAACCAGGGAGCATAATCAGCCCCCCCCCACCCACAGTTTTTTAACCTTACAAAGGCCTCAGTAATAAAGCATTCTATTAGGTGACCTTTATTTATTTATAATTATCATTTCACAGCCCAATCTAACCCTCACATATATGGCTTCCCCCACACATACATCTGGAATACATAGGTCTGGCAACTCTATACCTTGTGGCAAGATAAAAGATTTCCGGCAAAGACCCCCCCTTGAGGGGCCCACTGGGCATTGCAACACCTGCTTAACAAGGAGCACAGCCGAATGATGAAGCATGCAAACTTTTGGTGGGTGAGGGCTTGTGCTTCACGAAGAAGACGCCTCTCATGGCCGCTATAGGTCCGGGCACCAACAGTGGGCAACTGGGACTTTCACTACGGAGCTGCACACCAAGGGGCCAGATGTAGGTAAGTATATTTTACCGATTCATAAATACCGAATTTTACCGATTCGGTATTCATGAATCGGTAAAATAGAAGGGGGGCGATGTAGGTGAAATCGGTAATTGAATTACCGATTCTGTATCAATCAGTATTTACTGAATCGGTAAATACCGATACGGTAATGCCCATTGATTCCTATGGGCATTGAAGCCCATAGGAATCAATGGGCATTACCGAATCGGTATTTACCGATTCGGTAAATACCGATTCCAGCAAGGGTGCAGGGGGTGGCACACAGACATGCCCTAAGGGCATGTCTGTCTGTCACATGGCATAGGTGTGCATTCACACATGTGCATGCACACCTGGATTCGGTATTTTACCACCCAATTGGATTGGGTGGTAAAATACCGAATCTGTAAGGCCATTGGGACTCAGAAGAGTCCCACCTACATCAGGAAGTTACCGAATCGGTAAAAATACCGATTCGGTATTTTACCGATTCGGTAAATTTACCGAATCGGTAAAATAGGGCCCCTACATGCCAATTACTGAATACCGGTCGGTAACGGCCGAAATCGGCCGTTACGGACCGGTATTTCGGCTCCTACATCTGGCCCCAAGTGTTTAGAGATACGGGTAGTTAGGGAGGATGTGTGCTTGGCCAGAATTCCTCTCTGCCTCCTCTCATTTTTTGGTATAGCCCCTGACAATCATTCACCTCTCACCAACCATCAGTTTTCCCCATAGGCCTGGTAAGGGAAAGCTGTGATTGTCTCATTTATGTTGAACTCCTCCGACTCATAAATAACAGCTGCAATCAATATAAAGTCATTGCTAAGCGGGGTCTCATGATGGTGCAGGTGGAGGTGTACAGTCAAGAGTGGGAGAACTATTTTTGTCATCACCAGCTACATGCAGAGGTCAATTGGGTGTGCCTGTCCTAAAACATGCCAGTTACTCACCACAATCCAGAAACCCTGTTGCATGTGTCAGCGCTTTCTACATCAAAAGGGCCAATGTATGGATCAGGGCTATGTGTGAGTCTTTAAAAACTAGAGGCCAAAACACAATGTACAGAATTTTTACCCAGAGAATATACACATAGGAAAATCCATACAGGAAAATCCACACACGACAAAGTTCAAAGTACAAACCATGAAGGTGTATTCATTTTAAGAATCATTACAGAAGGCAACAGGTATAAGGCTAGTCAATCCGATTCAAAATATTCATAATGCAAATAGGTGCACAATATCATTGGCAGTGGAGGCTGAGCCCTAATCTAGTCAATAGTCAGAACTGGTCTAGCATAAAGTAAATAAAGAGCAAATTGTCATAAGGACTGCTCAAATAAGCAGGATAGACATATCTTGCAAATATTCTAACTACATGTCAGTAAAAAGACGAATGTGGGCACTGCTCTCCAAGGGGACCAGGAAGGAACCTCTTCAAGAAAAATAATCTGTGTTTAAATAAAAAAGAGGTTTGACGTGAAGTCTGCCCCTGCGTAAAGCAAGAGAATATCTTGCCTTTTACCAAATGGAGAGGTTTTTTTTACACTTTCAGACAAAGAACTCATACAGTCACTATGACATGATGAAAAGTTGCATTCAGCTAGCCAATAGCAAAACAAAAAACACATCACATGAACATAGCCTTTGCCTCAGTATTAGTGTTTAATGCTGTCTTGTTTCCTACAATAGAATATAAAACCACATTAAAAATATGAACTATCTCTGTTCAGCCAAAGTAAATGGCCTTCAATTGAATAAAGTACGTTTTCATTCCTTCTCTAACATTATGAACACATAAAAGAAACATGTAATTGATAGAGTGCAAACAAGACATAAAGCTAACTGAATTTCAAACAATTAATAAAATAGTGATTGTCACATTTAGTCCCAAAATACAAAGCACAACACACTGGGCTGGATTAGCAACTCATGCATAGACCTGGGAAATTTGAGAACTCTGCCACCATTCTCTGAATCCTACCACTGAGTAAAGGACTAATGTCTGAATGCACTGCCACCAGTAACCAGACTGAATCCATCTACTGCATCTTTCAAAAAAGAAGTGAAATCTCTTCTCATGTCCAAATTCACATGAACTATGTATATAACTCGTAATACGACTGTTGTTCTGTATAGTACATATCTATGTTGTTTGTTTCAAATATCGCCCCTTGTAAAGCGCTCTCATACCCGTAAGGGTTTTGTTCACGCTATATAAAACCTTCAAAATAAAATAAAATAAATAAAATGTTGTCCAGACAACAACGACTACTGATTATTTTCGTCTTCCTTGAGATAAAAAAACCACACACAATGTAAACGTAAGTGAAGAAAAAAAAGCAAAAAACTATTTCATTTGGGAGCTGCCGCTAGCTGGAGCAGCGCCTGGGAGGGACAGGCTGCCCGAGACAGTACACACAATTAATGGTGTTTTGAATAGGATAGAAATTAAACAGTTTTGATATGTTATAACAAGTCGGCGCCTAGGGGAAGGTCGGTCGCCCTTTGACCCCTGTTCGAGTCACGGACTGTTCAGGATAAATGGAAGTATTGTTTACCCAACTCTTCAGTCCCCAAACACAGACACACTCTCTCCCTGGCATGTCCATTCTGATCTCATTTTTCACATTCTGAAATTACAGATGAGTTTTGCCCGGGTACATCGGGTTTTTCAAATAGCCTGTCTCTTTGACAAACAACGTAAATTAAATTAGACAAGACAAACAAATAGTTTTTCTCCACCATGTCTGCGGGGGAGAAAATGCAAGAAAATAAATATATAATGTCGTTATTCACCCAGCACACGCAGATACCCTCAGGAGTCACACACGGTCGACAGGGCTGTGACGCACTAGTTATAAACGTACTGTAACTCAGATCAGAAAGTGAAACTTGCGTGTCCGTCCCACCTTGTCCTGTGTTTTGACTCCAAGTCAATGCTGGCACCTGCTTTGGGGGCCAGTACGAGTGTAGGAGACACTAGACTTTTGGTGGTTGTTGGATTGCGGAGGTAGATTCGGACAGCCTTTGGAAGAGCTAAACCAGATGCTAAACCAGATGTCTGGCTGGACTGAAGTGCCAAAGCATGTAAACCAGGCAGCACATGTCATGAAATAAGTGAAGCCTTTAAAATAAAAAAAATTAAAATCAACATTTCTCAGTTCCTATGTATATACAATATCACTGAATTGTGTGAAGTTTATTGAAAATAATATGAAGCAAGACCATTTTATATTAATCAAATGTAAGTGGGGGTTTTGTGTACCACAGATCTTGACTGAATTAATTCAAAGTACTCTCAAACTGAGTGGTTAAGGAAAATGATACAGTAGAGCGATGGTCTACAGATCACACAATTTGGGATTTGAGTCCAGGATTGCATATTAAGATTTAATGGTGTGCTTCTCTGTTTGGAACGTTTCCGCAGACACTGAAGAGGAAACACAGAGGCAGAACATGTCCGTCTAAAATCATGTTGCACTTCACAAGCATCTCCTTTAAGAGATGAAACCTGTAATGGCTCCTAAACCTCTTTATTTTCAGCTAAGTATTTAATTGCGGTTATTGAGGTGTTCAGCCTTTCCTAAAATTGTTCTCAACTTGGCTTGACAGACAAGCATCTTTTAGAAGCTCAACATCTCAGTGACTGCAACTAAATAATTAACTAAAAACAAAGAGGTCTTGCAGCCCCTGTAGCGTTTGCTCCTCAGAATAACAGTGGCACTTATAAAGTGCACAGCTACTCTATAGAGTGTGTCGGCGCTACAGGTACATTGAGCACAGATCTCACAGGAGAGGAGCAGAATTAAAAAGCACAGTTAAATAACCATGCGTTTACACCATGTTTAAAAGCACCAGCATATTTAGTGGCACGAAGGTGCAAAGGAAAAGTATTCCAGCCTGCGGCACCCAACGCAGAGAAAGAGATGCCTAGGCACCACGGCCAGTATGCATCAGCAGAACGTAAAGTTCTAGAGGAATAATAGTGAATGAGTCTCTTAGTTAAATAGTTGGAGCCAAGGCCAAAAAAAGCTCTATGGGTAAACACAAGCCACTTGAACCTCACTCGCTCCAGAATGGGCAACCAATGTAACTCCTTGAGGTGGGCCCGGACAGAGATGTTCCTCAGGATGTTAATCAAAAGTCAGGCCGCAGAATTCTGCACCAACTGGAGTCTCTTAAGTTGACATAGTGAAAGACCCCTGAGTAATGAATTAACTTAGTCCAGCTGGGGAGATATGAGGGCATGGACTAATCTCGTGACAGTAACCCGCAAGCAGGAACAAAAACGTCTTCAAAAACTGAAGGAGGCCAAAACAAGTCCCAACTACACTCTCCTTCTGAGGCTTAACAGACAGATTATCATCAAACTTCACTCTGAGATTCTGAACCACTTTGTCCGTAGTCGGAGGAGACGGAGTAGAACAAGGCCTGACTTCACCACCCCAGAAAGCGGAGGTGCAGGGGGCTCAAACCAGCACTTCTGTCTTACTCATGCTGCACTGAATTACTCCAGCGGATCCACTGAAACACCTCTGACAGACACGCTTCCAATCTGTATTAGGCGATAGAGATGCTCCCGTCCCAAGTTAGAAGGATCTGCGTGTCATCAGTGTAAGAGATGACCTGCACTCCAAGGGATTCCACCAGGGTTACCAATGTAGTAATAAACAATGTCCGAGTCAAGGCACATCCCTGAGGAACCCCAAACTTAAGGGGTTTGGAGTCATAGACAAATGGTCCATATAGACAGGCATCTACCCTGTAAGTAGACTTAGGTATATGAGGTCTGCCTTCAGAGAGACATGTTCTGTCTGACCCTCTTTAAACTTCAGTTTCTACTTCAAAATCAAAATGCTTGGGGAATAATGAACGTTTCTCAAAATATTCCAGGAATAGAGTTAGAATTGTAAATAGGCCTCTTGAACTAATTTGGGGAAAGTTGCACATTCCCAATATATTCAAAGACTTAAGTTAAAATAGTAAATTGGCCAACCCAGCATCCATGAAACCCTCTGCTGCCCTGTAGGAGCCACAAACAACTGAACATCATAACAACATCGGCACTGTAGAGTCAATAGGGATGGGCTTTGTGCTGTTGGGTAAAAACATCTGCATGTTGTGTATGAATGTTTATTGTTTATTTTAGTGTTTTACTAAGTGCTGGATTATGATAGGAAAAGAAAATAGAACCACCCCATTGACAGAAAAGAACCCAATAAGCTTACTGAGACAGCAATCAAAATATGTACTTCAGAAATGGTTTTATTGATTATTGATATTTGGTGGACGACAGATATGAATTCCTAGCTTTCAATATGTTATTTTTTACCTATGCCCAATCAAGTATAAAAGCTAAAAGTACACAGAAGTGAAAATCAAACTAGTGCAGCAAGGTGAGAAAAATATGCTCAAATGCTTCATTAAACTTTGCAGAGTTAAAAATAGATTTCTAGTTATTTACAAGTAGTGAGGTGTTTGAATTTTTAATTAAAGAGCAAACGGTGTTGCTTTTTTCATCTTGGTTAAGGTTGACCACATGGGATTGTTAACATTTCAACCATAAGTGACATGGGGTCCATGGATCATCATCAGACCAAAATGTAATCATGGAAAGATGATGCAGAAAAAGTATTGTGGTCAGGTGGCAAATAAATCTGTTCACACTCCTATATAAAGTCTGGAAATATTTCTTAACAAAAATAAAAACATTCTGTGATTTACAGAAACAGGCTAGAAGGGATTCCACTAGCATCCATGAGCATACATTTAAATACTTGAGTAAACTTGAGAAATATGTACATTTTTAGGTCAAGCCTGTCTCTTCCGAGACATGCTGTATCTCATCTATGGGCTTCAAACACACCCACCATTTTCATTGGTACTTTTTTCTGTGGCTTGGAAATCCTTGCTTTTAAGTGGGGCATTAGCTTTATTTGTCCCACCTTTGGGTGTCTTTTTCACTTCATGGCTACTTCCCCTGTTACATATACCCCTACTCTTTTGTTCAGGGGCGTAACAAACGCCCCCGCAGACCCCGCAGTGCGGGGGGGGGGCTCACTCTACAGTTAATGAAGGGGGCCCCCAGGGGGCCCGGCCCCCTCAGCTCTTCTGAGGGCTGTGAGAGAGGCCTGCGCTGAAGCAAGCCTCTCTCCCTCTGTTTCTGAAGCAGGTGCAGCCTGCTCCGTTCCCCTCACCCCCTCCCTCTGACTAAAGAGAAACAAAGTATCAACATTGTTTCTCTTCAGTCAGAGCCGGAGGCAGGCCCGGGACAAGGACGGGCCCCAGAGACAGCAGTCTCCACTGCTCCTCTGAGGCAGCACAGAGCCCGGCCCCCACTCTCTCCTCTTGATAAGCAAAGCCCACCCCACAAGAGAAGAGACAGGGACACGGAGGGGGTGGGGGCCCCACCCCACAAGAGAAGAGAAGTGACAAGGACAAGGATTGGGTGGGGGCCCGGCCCACCCCACAAGAGAAGAGACAGGGACAAGATGGGGTGGATGCCCCATCCCACAAGAGAAGAGACAGGGACAGGCCCCCACCGAGAAGAGACAGGGACAAGGATGGGGTGGGGTGGGGGCCCCACCCCACAAGAGAAGAGACAGGGACAGGCCCCCACCGATAAGAGACAGGGACAAGGATTGGGTGGGGGCCCCACCCCACAAGAGAAGAGAAGAGACAGGGACAAGGATGGGGTGGGTGCCCCATCCCACAAGAGAAGAGACAGGGACAGGCCCCCACCGAGAAGAGACAGGGACAAGGATTGGGTGGGGGCCCCACCCCACAAGAGAAGGTGGGGGCCCCACCCCACAAGAGAAGAGACAGGGACAAGGATGGGCTGGGGGCCCCACCCCACAAGAGAAGAGAAGAGAAGAGACAGGGACAAGGATGGGGTGGGGTGGGGGCCCCAGAGACAGCACTCTCCACTTCCCCTCTGAGGCAGCTCGGAGCCCGGCCCCAACGCTCTCCTCTCCATAAGCAAAGCCCACCCCACAAGAGAAGAGAAGAGACAGGGACAAGGCTGAGGTGGGGGCCTCAGAGAGCAAGAGCAGGAGGCAGCACAGAGCAGTGCTCGGGACCCTGACAAGGGTGGGAGTGGGGGCCCCCAGACAGAGTATTCTCCAGGGCAAAGCTCACATGAGAAGGGACGAGGCAGCAAAATGGTGCCCTCAGGTAAGCACTGTTGTTAGAAGCACCATGTGGGCGTCCGCAGGGGAAGTTAAGGGGGGGCCAAGAAGGGTGCAAGGCAGAGGGGAGAAGGGTGCAAGGTAGAGAAGAGAAGGGTGCAACGCAGAGGGGAGAAGGGTGTAAGGCAGAGGGGAGAAGGGTGCAAGGTAGAGAAGAGAAGGGTGCAGAGTAAAGAGGAGAAGGGTGCAAGGCGGAGAGGAGAAGGGTGCAAGGCAGAGAGGAGATGGGTGCAAGGCGGAAAGGAGATGGGTGCAAGGCAGAGGGGAGAAGGGTGCAAGGCAGAGGGGAGAAGGGTGCAAGGCAGAGGGGGAGAGGGATGCAAGGTAGAGAAGGGTGCAAGGCGGAGGGGAGAAGGGTGCAAGGCGGAGGGGAGAAGGGTGCAAGGCAGAGAGGAGATGGGTGCAAGGCGGAAAGGAGATGGGTGCAAGGCAGAGGGGAGAAGGGTGTAAGGCAGAGGGGAGAAGGGTGCAAGGCAGAGGGGAGAAGGGTGCAAGGCGGAGGGGAGAAGGGTGCAAGGTGGAGGGGAGAAGGGTGCAAGGCGGAGGGGTGAAGTGTGCAAGGCAGAGAAGAGAAGGGTGCAAGGCAAAGAGGAGAAGGGTGCAAGGAAGAGAGGAGAAGGGTGCAAGGTAGAGAAGGGTGCAAGGCGGAGGGGGAGAAGGGTGCAGGGTAGAGGGGAGAAGGGTGCAAGGTGGAGGGGAGAAGGGTGTAAGGCAGAGGGGAGAAGGGTGCAAGGCAGAGGGGAGAAGGGTGCAAGGTGGAGGGGAGAAGGGTGCAAGGCAGAGGGGTGAAGTGGGCAAGGCAGAGAAGAGAAGGGTGCAAGGCAAAGAGCAGAAGGGTGCAAGGAAGAGAGGAGAAGGGTGCAAGGTAGAGAAGGGTGCGAGGGGGAGAAGGGTGCAGGGTAGAGGGGAGAAGGGTGCAAGGCAGAGAGGAGAAGGGTGCAAGGCGGAGGGGAGAAGGGTGCAAGGCGGAGGGGAGAAGGGTGCAAGGCAGAGGGGAGAAGGGTGCAAGGCAGAGCGGAGAAGGGTGCCAGGAAGAGAGGAGAAGGGTGCAAGATAGAGAAGGGTGCAAGGCGGAGGGGGAGAAGGGTACAAGGTGGAGGGGGAGAAGTGTGCAAGGCAGAGGGGAGAAGGGTGCAAGGCAGAGGGGAGAAGGGTGCAAGGCAGAGAGGAGAAGGGTGCAAGGAAGAGAGGAGAAGGGTGCAAGGTAGAGAAGGGTGCAAGGCGGAGGGGGAGAAGAGTGCATGGCAGAGGGGAGAAGGGTGCAAGGCAGAGGGGAGAAGGGTGCAAGGAAGAGAGGAGAAGGGTGCAAGGTAGAGAAGGGTGCAAGGCGGAGGGTGAGACGGGTGCAAGGCAGAGGGGAGACGGGTGCAAGGCAGAGGGGAGAAGGGTGCAAGGCAGAGGGGAGCAGGGTGCAAGGCAAAGGGGAGAAGGGTGCAAGGCAAAGGGGAGAAGGGTGCAAGACAGAGGGGAGAAGGGTGCAAGGCAGAGAGGAAAAGGATGCAAGGTAGAGAAGGGTGCAAGGCGGAGGGGGAGAAGGGTGCAAGGTGGAGGGGGAGAAGGGTGCAAGGCAGAGGGGAGAAGGGTGCAAGGCAGAGGGAGAATGGTGCAAGGTAGAAAAGGGTTCAAGGTGGAGGTGGACTAGGGTACAAGGGGAGGGGGAGAAGGATAGAAGGGGGAGGGGGAAAAGGTGCAAGAGGGAGGGCAAGAAGGGTGCAAGGCAGAGGAGAGAAGGGTGCAAGGGGGATGGTGATGAAGTTAAAAATGTGCCCCCCCTGGAAACATTTCTGCGGACACCCATGGAACGCACACTACTTTGTGAGGGAGAGTGGGAGAGAGTGGAGAGAGAGAGAGTGGAGAGAAACAGTGGAGAGAAACAGTGGAGAGAGAGAGTGGCTAGAGAGAGAGAGAGAGAGAGTGGAGAGAGACAGTGGAGAGAGAGTAGACAGTGGAGAGAGAGTGGAGATAGACAGTGGAGAGAAAGAGAGTGGAGAGAGAATGGGGAGAGCATGGAGAGACACTGGAGAGAGTGGAGAAAGAGAGAGTGGAGAGAGAGAGTGGAGAGAGAGAGAGAGTGGAGAGAGAGAGAGAGTGGAGAGAGAGAGAGAGAGTGGAGAGAGAGAGTGGAGAGAGAGAGAGTGGAGAGAAAGAAAGAGTGGAGAGAAAGATAGAGTGGAGAGAGAGAGAGAGTGGAGAGAGAGTGGAGAGAGACAGTGGAGAGAGACAGTGGAGAGAGCGAGTGGAGAGAGCTAGTGGAGGGAGCGAGTGGAGAGAGCGAGTGGAGAGAGCGAGTGGAGAGAGCGAGTGGAGAGAGCGAGTGGAGAGAGCGAGTGGAGAGAGATAGAGTGGAGAGTGGAGAGAGAGAGAGAGAGTGGAGAGAGAGAGAGTGGAGAGAGAGAGAGTGGAGAGAGAGAGAGAGAGAGAGTGGAGAGAGAGAGTGTGGAGAGAGAGAGAGAGAGTGTGGAGAGAGAGAGAGAGAGAGAGAGAGTGGAGAGAGAGAGAGAGTGGAGAGAGAGACAGAGAGTGGAGAGAGAGACAGAGAGTGGAGAGAGAGTGGAGAGACAGTGGAGAGTAGAGAGAGACAGTGGAGAGAGAGACAGTGGAGAGAGAGACAGTGGAGGGAGACTGCAGAGAGAGAGTGGGTGGAGAGAGAGTGGGTGGAGAGAGAGCGAGTGGAGAGAGAGTGAGTGGAGAGAGTGAGTGGAGAGAGTGAGTGGAGAGAGTGAGTGGAGAGAGAGAGTGGAGAGAGAGAGTGGAGAGAGAGTGGAGAGAGAGTGGAGAGAAAGTAGAGAGAGAGAAGGGGGAGAGGGTGGAGAGAGAGGGAGTAGAGGGAGACAGTGGAAGGAGACAGTGGAGGGAGACAGTGGAGGGAGACAGTGGAGAGAGAGATAGTGAGAGAGTGGAGAGAGAAAGTGGAGAGAGAGACAGAGGAGAGACCGTGGAGAGAGAGACAGTAGAGATAGAGTGGACAGAGTTGAGAGAGAGAATGGAGAGAGAGTAGAGACTGACTGACTGAGAAACTGACTGAGAGAGAGAGTGACTGACTGACAGAGAGAGAGAGACTGATTGAGAGTGAGACTGACTGACTGACAGAGACTGACTAAGGTAGAGAGAAACTGACTGAGAAAGAGAGACTGAGAGAGAGAGGCAGAGA
Source organism: Lissotriton vulgaris (assembly GCF_964263255.1). Classification (NCBI taxonomy): domain Eukaryota; kingdom Metazoa; phylum Chordata; class Amphibia; order Caudata; family Salamandridae; genus Lissotriton; species Lissotriton vulgaris. Next base: position 951,057,718 of record NC_141687.1, on the reverse strand, counting down.
CTGACTGACAGAGAGATAGACTGATTGACTGTCAGAGAGACTGACAGAGAGAGACTGACTTGGAGAGAGACTGACTGAGAGAGAGACTGACTGAGAGAGAGACTGACTGAGTGAGAGAGTCTGACTGACAGACTGACTGACAGAGCGAGAGAGAGACTGACTGACTGGGGTAAAGAGAGAATGACTGACTGAGAGAGACTGACTGACTGGGAGAGAGAGAGACTGACTGGGAGAGAGAGAGACTGGCTGACTGAGAGAGAGATTGACTGACAGAGAGGGAGACTGACAGAGAGAGAAAGAGACTGAGAGAGAAAGAGAGACTGACTAACAGAGAGAGAGAGAGACTGACTGACAGAGAGAGAGACTGACTGACAGAGAGAGAGACTGACTAAGAGAGAGAAACTGACAGACTGAGAGAGACTGATTGAGAGAGACTGACTGAGAGAGAGAGACTGACTGACAAAGAGAGAGACTGAGACTGACAGAGAGAGACTGACTGACAGAGAGAGAGAGACTGACTAAGAGAGACTGACTGAGAGAGACTGACTGAGAGAGACTGACTGAAAGAGACTGACAGAGAGAGACTGACTGACAGACAGATAGAGAGCGAGAGACTGACTGACTGACTGAGAGAGACTGACTGAGAGAGACTGAATGACAGAGAGTGATAGATTGACTGACAGAGAGAGAGACTGACTGACAGAGAGGGACTGACTGACAGACTGACAGAGAGAGACAGAGAGAGAGAGAGAGAGAGAGAGAGAGAGACTGACTGGCTGAGAGTGACTGACTAAGAGAGACTGAATGACAGAGAGAGATAGACTGACTGACTGAAAGAGAGATACTGACTGACAGAGAGAGAGAGACTGTGATGGAACTGGGGTCAAAGTGTGTATGAAGCTATGCAATGCCTCTTAAGATTGCTATTGTCTAATAAAAATAAAAATGTATTATCAAAGTGTGCTCTTTGTAGTTATATCTGCTTTTGAAATACTGCATTGTCGCTTTGTCCAATGTTTTAAAACGGAAACAGGAAGGAGCAGTGAATGCACTTTTGTCAAAACTAAACTATGAGTGGGCCCGATGTTGTATATCATGACAGGAGTCTGCATCAGGAAACCCACCTAAAATTGGGCAAACTTCCCCGGCCTACTGATGGCAGGGACCCTGTAATGAATGGTCCACCACCTATGATAGCCTGCTGGCAGACTACACCCAACCTTTAACTCCACCATCCACTGTTACTATTAACGGCTGCATTGGTGACAGTGGCGTAACAATCGCCCGCATCATCTGCAGTGTGGCGGGTCGCTGGCCTGAGAGCTCTAGACAGGCATGGAGGATGGGAGGGGGGCCCCCTCCATGTAGTTTGCAGGGGCGCCCCCTCATGTTTCATTACGCCACTGCGGACGTGTGCCTGTTCTAAGATGTCATCTGTGACTACTAAACACGCAACAGTTACACAGGTGTGCTACTGCCTTTCCCTCTGAAGGTCAATTACAATTACTCGCCTCTATTTTCAGCGAGATGAGAGCAAGCCCTAACCTCCTCTTCTCACTCAGTGGAACAAGCATTTACAATGCAACGGTCTCGCCTTTGCAAAAGTTAGAGCTATTGGCATTGTAAATGACAATTTTTTTATTTATGTGTTGGTTTTGAAAACAGATCAATAAATTGCTTTGTCATTTACAATGCCAATAGCTTAATCTCTCGCAAATGCGAGACCTATTGCATTTGCAGACACACACACACAGAGCCACCCACACACACACACACACACAGAGCCACACACACAGAGCCACACAGTCACACAGAGCCACAGACACACATAGCCACACACAGAGTCACACACACAGAGCCACACACACAGAGCCACACACACACAGAGCCACACATACAGCCACACACACAGAGCCACACACACACATGGTGGTGTTGGATGTGGTGGTGGTGGATGTGGAGGGGGGTGTGGTGGATGTGGAGATGGATCTGGTGGTGGATGTGGTGGTGGATGTGGTGGTGGATGTAGTGGTAGTGGTGGATGTGGAGGTGGATGATGTGGTGGATGTGGAGGTGGATGATGTGGTGGATGTGGAGGTGGATGATGTGGTGGTCGATGTGTTGGTGATGGATGTGGTGGTGGTGGTGGATGTGGTGGTGGTGGATGAGGTGGATGAGGTGGATGTGGTGGTGGTGGTGGAGGAAGAGGTGGATGTGGTGGATGTGGTGGTGGTGGTGGATGACCGCCGTTCTGTTAATGCTGGAAGGGGGTTGGTGAAGCTGCGCCATAGAGGGGTGCCCGTCACTCATGAGTGTGGCGTGAACCGAGGTCTGGTATTTGGGAACCCATGCGAGTCGAGATCGAGAGAGTTAATTCGAACAAGTTAATGGCCAAGGTAGGCGCGTCTGTGCACCAATGCCACTAGAACATCAGGATGTAGCACACACAAAAAACACACCTAAACACTGCAACCCTAACCCGTTTATTACTTTTCCTCTACAAGGTTCCATCTGTAGCAGTACGGCACTCGGCCAAAGTGTGTGATCTTGGACGAAATGCATAAAATCTAGTGCCACTGTTTCCTGCTCTACAGACACGTGTGTGTATAAACGAGAAAGCTAGATCTTTGCTAGATCATTTCCTGGGGATAATCTTCAGTCCACTGGCGGTCTACGTCATTTCCTGGTGAAAATCTCCAGTCCACTGCTAGATTTTCAACATAGCTGCAAAGTGCTGGTAAATTTTGTACAGAAAACAAACAAGTGCATACTTTGCCGCTAGTTTAATCGCTAGGCCCCCAGGCTGCCAGCCTGCCCTGGAAGCGGCTGTGGCCGGCAGCACGGAGCGGTGGGTCTGTGGTGCCTCAGTTGAGGCCTCGTCTTCCCTCCCTCACACTCACGGCTGTGTTTCGTGTCAGGCTCGCACCGCTGTGATTTCTCTAGAGGCCTAGACGTCGGTCATTTGACCCCTAGCGAGGTTGTCAACTGCCAGCTTGGTACACAAACATCCCAATGCAAGGTGATTGTTTGCCTGGTGGTGGGATGGGGCCTATGCAGAGGACGTGCTGGTTAGCCATTTCAAGGAAAGACTTGTTTCCCTGATGTGTGCACACTCGAGGGCACCACGTGACTCGTGGCTTGTACTGTTCCCCTCCACGGCCTTCTCTTCGAACTCCTGTCAGGTGCTCGGGAGAAAGGGGCTTCGTTTCACGCACCGTTCGATGCTGTTGTGTACATGTGTATAATACATGCTGTGATGTACACTAGACACGCACCCACTTGTATTGCTGCTGTCTGCACAAATATACGCACTGCGTGAAGTAATGAGCAAAAATGCCCACTGAGCTCCCTCCCTGGTCTGCAGTGATCTAAACACAACCAGGGGATGGGGCACTGCCCCACGAATCCCGGGAGCCTCTCTTCCCCCCTCCCCTCCCCCCAAGGGGGACTACAGTTGCGGCAATGGCCAAGCTTAGCAGCCTTGCCTAAGGGGGAGGAGAGGGGGGAAGGGGGGAGGAAACACAGCTCTCGACTTGCAAATCCCATAAGCGCTGCCAAGCCAGCCTGAAAACAGAAACGCAGCACACATCCACAGCAACAAAGCACAGGCAGGAGATGGCACGTTCCTCCTGAATTATGGAGATGGGGGGCTGAGAGGTTACTCTGGGCTACAGGGGAACACGGTGACTTCTCACCTCGAACACATTTCACTTGGAATACCAAATAAACTCCTCGCCTCTACCCCCGTCACAAGGTGAGCGAAGGGATTTAAACATCACGCGTTCAAGATTTTTTTCTACATTTTCGTTGTGTATAAAGCACATTTTCCTTGCGTATAAAGCAATGCCGCTCAATCGGTTTTCAACCCAAATAATGCAAAGGGCCCTGCAGTAACTGGGAAGTGGCAATAAGGCGGCCCAGAGGAGGACAAGCGCTCGCCATTTGTCACTAAGCCCCGTCCTTTTGCAATTGGGGGGGGCGTGATTTTTAGTTTCTTTCTCCCCTCTTCTCCATTGGCTGGAATGTAAACAACAGGCGTGTTTTTGACTGTTGTTTTTACATTCCAGCCAATGGAGAAGAAGGAGAAAGAAAGTTAAAAACACGCCCCTCAATCCGAAAAAGACGGGGCTTACATCGAAAGAACGTTGTCACTGGGACCTATTCTCCAATGGCTGGCCAGCGTTTAGGAGGCCAGCCAATGGAGAAGAAGGGTGGGGCTTGCCCTCGCTACTCCAAGACATTAAGTCTCCCCAGCGAGACTGCGCATGTGCGCAGTCTTTCGCAGGCGGAGACCTAAAAACGATAGCTACGCACACTCCGAGACATGACACTACAGACACCTCGCTCTATTTACGTGGTTACAATCTCCACTAATCAGAGCTTCAGGTAAGGCGTTCAACTAGAAGTAATGAATCCAACACTGTTGGGAATACATGAATTATTGAGGAGCAACATTTTTTATTTCATTCCATTTGTTAGTATTTTGAAATGGGTAAAAACACAAAGTATTTTTTTTTAATTTAACCACTGGAACCGGCGCTTTATTTTAAGCTGAAAATTGTCGTACATGAAAATATTTTTTTTCCCTCTGAGCTTTACGTCAGCTCAAGCAGGGAGTACGGTAGGGCGCCTTCTGTAGTGCAAAGCAGCTCACGTCATGGATTTCGACTTCTAGAGCTGTGCAGGTGATAGCTCGGGTAGAGTACAGTTCACAGCATCTCTTATTTTTTTAAGTCCGGGTCCGGCGTTAGCCAAGACCTTTTCATTTTAATGCAGTTTTATATACATAATAAACTTCTAGGTCTGGCAGCATGCTCTCTTCATCCATTGGTCTCTTTGTGCATCGTTCACATTTTTTCTTCTGCCCTCTACAGCACGCAAACTGGGGCACAGCGTCGGCTCACTTTAGCCACTGGCTTACCTCTTTGTGAGCGAAGGTTTTACTAAAAATATTCATAAACATTAGCAAAACAAAAGGTTTACAGCCAATTCCAGACCTATCGGCTTTGCTAATACGTGTTCTCTGTTGGGAGTGAAATAAGTAAGCATAGCCCTTATGTGGTGTGAGGTTTCCAACGATAACATCAATGTTATACCTTCCTAGAATGTCGTCTTAATAACCTACCTACATTTACACTATCAAACCACTGTATTTTGAAACCACCAGAGGCCTTATGATGTCACCATATCTCTCTGTTGTGCCACTATTATACCACCCTATATTGGCACAATCATTGCAACATAGTGACCTCATCATACCTCCACATTGTGACATCATTATAGTTTTACTTAGTGGCATCATCATACATCTTTAATGCACAGAAACATATGGCAGTGCACAAAGTTACCTTCAATAACTACCATCTCCAAAGATGTACAATCTCCTTGTCTCTGCATTTTATTATTGCACTATGGGAATCCATGATATATTCTTTCAGCTCTTGCTCCAGAGAAGAGAAAGAAATGAAAGGCAGTGTCTCGTGCCCAAAATAAACCCAGCAACTGGACCAAATGCTCCAGTGAGCTAGTGTTTTTTAAAGGTTAGGATTCCTGGTGGAAATCGACTGTGTTCTTTATTGGTAAGCTACCTGGTGGAAATATACTGTATTCATTGGTAAGGTACCTGGTGGAAGGATACTATGTTCTTTATTGGTTAGGTACCTGGTGGAGATCTACTGTGTTCTTTATTGGTAAGGTACCTGGTGGAAATTACTGCATTCTTTATTGGTAAGGTACCTGGTGGAAATCTACTGTGCTCGTTGGTAAGGTACCTAGTGGAAATCTACTGTGTTCATTGGTAAGGTACCTAGTGGAAGGCTACCTGGTGTATTTTGACCAGGAATATTTCTACTTACGCCTGTCACAGGGTTAATCCATAGGATCAGTGCTTTAAATGGGGCGGTACTGAGTACCAGCACTTTTTTTTATTTTGAGAGGGAGAGTACCTCAAGAGAGACGTAATACCTTTAATTGGGGAGTACCGGCACTTCTCAGAAACAAGCAGGTACTCTCGTACAGGGTACCTGCACTTCTATTTTTCCATTTCCAGCACTGCATAGGATTTACCTTTTTTTGTACTCCATGTGGATGTAGCACGGCAGAACTCAATGTGGGCCATATTTATGTTGTGGTGGACAAAAGTGTTTATTCATAAAATGCTGGAAAGTAATGCAACTTTTCACACAAATTAAGTCTTATATCCACAAGAGAAATACATTGCGAACATGGTACTGTTTTTCTATAAGGAATCTTGCCTCACATCACAAAGTTTTGTGGAAAGATAGATGGGAATCAAAACGAAGCTTCAAACATAATTTGAGACCAAAACGTAAGTCCCCTCACAAATATCTGTTTGACTAGGTCAAGGGGCTCTTTTGCCCGACTCTAGCTGTTTGGTAGGCAAGTGGTAAAATGCCTAAATCAAGATTTTTAGAGCCATTTCTTTGCAATTTAAGCTCTGTCTTAATGGCTGTCAATGAGATGGTTATGTCCCCAACAAGTGTGTATATGTTGACATATTTCAACACTCAGAATATATTTAAGGACTCTTCATCTGGATTACTAGTATAACAGAAAATGGTATAGTGGAAGAACTGATACCTCTTTCTAAAGACTCTGATACGCTTCTTTTATCTGGTGGTTAAGGCTCAATGGCTCATTCGGCTCAGCGGGTACTCCTCTGGTTGCATTGAGTGGGGTCTTCATATTCTTCATCTTGCATCTCGAGAACTGATTAGATTAAGGTCTCCTTAGGTTTTATCCTAATTCATGCGCACTCACATTCTGGTCCTGGCTTATCAGTAAAACATATTGCTGTCTGCATCAGAACAGTCAGAAAGACAGACATATGTAAGTAGCTTCCCAAGTTGCTGGAAGCTCAGTACCATTTTTCAACAAATGGATTCTATAGCCAGGGGACCAAGTTTAAGACAATGCCACACTTCTCATCAGCTGCAGCAAGAACACTAACATTTCACACATGAATCATAAGCTTTCCTTTTGCCTCCATTTAGTGACATTCAAAGTCTATAAGGTGAAACCTTCATGACTGACTCTCCCTCTGGTGACATCATAATAGTGCTCGACAGGGACATAATCTCCTTATAACTACATTGAAATTTCCTATAGATCATCATACTTCCCTTTAGTCAACTCCTCTCCTCCTTTAACATCACAATTCCTCTACTTGAACAGAAAAGAATCCTTTGTATTGTCAGCGGAAAGCTTCTGTGATACTTGATCCGTTAAGGGACCTCTCCGGAGCAGAGACCCAACTGAGTTGATCACAAGCAGTGCTTGTGCCAATATAGCCAATCAGCATATCCAGGTTATGGGATTGATTTTGCTCGTGTATGTGTTGCAGTGGACATATGGCCTGCTATCCAGCACAGAGTCACCATTTCACAGGAGCTGTGCACAAGCAAAAGTCAAGATCCAAAAGCAGAAACCCGATCTGCGCACAAGTACCTGCTAGACTCCTTCTTTGCATGTGAGAAGTGTGCAAATGAAGGACCACCCAGGACAAACAGGACTAGGCCTTAGAAAACACCCATATGAGAGACAGTCCTAGAACAGGACATCAAAAGCATAACTGAAGCTGTCCCCCAAATCTCTCTTTTTAGTGTCTGACCACAAATATAAAGCAGATTGTCCTTTGGGGGGAGAAAGCGGGTGCCCTGGGGCTGAATGGAAGAGTACACCCTCCGAGTGCCACCTTAGGTAGCCAATGTTAGGGTGCCCTTTGTTTATTTATGTCTTTTTCTGTACACTCTTTTTTCTTTAGGTTTGTTCTTTGACATAGGCTGTTCTTCCTGTTGGGAGTGCTATGCCTATGCTGCCTTGAATAATTTGCTACTGTATAACCATGATGACTCGTTTTATATGGAACACAATAACTCAAAAGGAGAAGCACAGACAACCATAAGTTACTAGTTGTGAAATCGATGTGCATGCCTTACTGGACATGTGATACTGGTCCTGAAGAAAGCCATACTGACCCAAGGGGCATTGAAATATTATGGCTGAAACATGTCGACGAGGATGTAAGAGTTCATTGCTTTCTCGGAGCACATTCACCACTGTTTTTAAACCTTGCCCAAGGTCACCACTCTTAAATATTCCTTTATTGGTCGGCAGCCTGGAGGCAATTTTAAATCACCTTTTTCCTCACTGAAGAATCACCAGAAAAACTAGCTCTGCTGTAATCAGGCACCGCAGCACAACCTTGATGTGCTAGGTGTCTCGGGTGGGACCCCAATGATGAAGCATGCCACCAACTAGTCTTTTAAAAAACCTAAGGGTTTTTCCACACTCACATGTGAAGTACATCTCAAACAGAGTATTGTAGCGTCCTCGCTTTTCATTGTTTAGTGTATTTATAAAGGAAGGTGAACAGGTTCGCTTCTCACTCTCTATTTTTGTTATCTTTCTGCTTGAAAGCATGAACATGCATAAGTTCCGTTGTAGAACAATGTGTTGGTCACAGTTGTACAGGGCTCACCATTCTTGATGTGGCTTCATAGAGCTTTCTCTAGCTAGAAGCTGATCTGGGAAGGCTATCCCTCGAACTGCATGCCTGAAACTTTGCTGGTGTTTGGTTGTATGAGGTTTATAAAAAGTTAGTTCGTTGTTAGGTTTTTTGTCACTGTGAAAGTAAAATGAGCTCTACCTGGGTACATCTTTATGTTTTATGTGTACTTATGGGTATGCAGAAAGTAGTTTTGTTTTTCTCTCGATCCAGGGGGCTCATTTGTCTTTTGTTTGGCCAGAGGTTCGTGATTTTCAAATTTGCATCACAACCTAGGTTGGTGTCTTATAACTCAATATTGTAAGGGCGTTTTATGTTCAGGCTAATTCTATGTGCATGTTTCAAGGGTTGATGTTTGTGTGGTGTGTGATACTGGTGTTGGTTTGGCAGTGTTGCAACTATATGGCTTTTGAGCTCTGGTATGTGCAAGATAGCTAGAAAATTATAACTAGTGTGCTCTGGTTGAATATGGCCATTTACTGTTTTGACTGGAATCATGGTGTGTGGTTTTATTGTTGGATATAGTGTCCGCCTTTGTGTGTCTTTCTGTGTAGGTAAGATATTCTGTGGCTTTGTGTAGGTGTATTTTAATGTATTGCCAGTACATTGAAATAGTTATGGTGGAGATCTAGTCATGCTAGATGAAGTCACTCCCTGAAGGACAGCTCGGCTGATTCTAGCCATAAACTCCTGATCTGGTAACTGTGAGAGCAGCTGTATTTTCTGAGAGATGGGGAATACATTATTTCAACCTCAAACAATACTTCAAAGGCTAGAACATTAAGCCTGATGATAGCTCCCCAAAAGATTAATTCCTCTTCTTCATACGCACTGAAAATAGGGGTGCAGGGGGTGCTACAGTGCCCTCAATAACCATAATGGAGTTCAGAATGTAAATTAATAATAAAGAGGCTTTTACATTTTTTTTTAATGTTGTCACATGTGCTGTATTTAAAGATAGATGTCCAATGTCAGGCAATGGCTTCTGTCAAATTGCTTCCTATACTTTTAACATGGAGACTGGAGTTTACTGTTCTTTATTTTCTCTGACTGCGATGTGAGAGGATTTTTAATGTGAAGTGGGTGATAATCTTGCTGGGGTACTGGGATTGTGAAAGGAAAGGTTGAAGGATGTCATTTTATTTTCTAACACAACAAAATTGAATACTTGTAATTTAATTATGCAAATAACAGAAAATATAACAGCATCAAAGAAAGCACAAATGAGGCATATTTGTTATACTTCTGAAGTTTGACAGAAGCAAATGTTTTTATAGGATCAAACAAAACATGCCACTTTACTTGTGTATTATGCAAATGATAACTATTCGCTGAAACACTTTTTTGTGCACCAAAGAGGTTTAACATTAAAACTGTATGTCTGATGCAAATTTAGAGGCCATTTCAAAAGAAAATATGCTTTCGGTAAATGATAATGAGCTACCAATCCATGCTTCAGTCATATTTGTGTGATAATGTGCTCCAAAATGCATCACCAGACAAATACTACACCCTAAATCCAAGGGCCAGATTAAAACCTTTAGAGGACCTAAGCACTTATAAAAGATTCTGGTGTTCACATATATATCTAATTCAAAATATAAACAATAATAAACCATAAAATAAAATTGTATTTTTCTAAATGAAACTAAATTTACAGTAAGATGGAAAATAATGTTTGTTTCTTGTGTTCTTTCACTTTATTTATAGGTTCAGCGGCACCATTTGCACCATATGGTTTACGCTAATTCAAGCAATGAAAGTTTTCTGCGGTGCCCCCTTCCCATGATGCCCAGAACAAATGCTTATTGTGTTTACATGTTAATCCAGTCCTGTTAACTCCTCTCGTGCAGAATGGGTGGCCTATTTTCTACACTGTTCTTTGTATGATGCTTTGATTTTTCATAATCCCTATGATTTCAGTGAAGTACATTGATGACAATGCCCCAACAGTTGTTCTAGCACCAGTACTTCTCCTCTCTTTTTCTGTTCATCTTGAGGGAAGAAGAGGCGGAACAGGAAAATCACAATTAGCCATGCAATGTTTGGCCACATTCTATGCATCTGGGTAGCATAAAGGACAATCCTGACACCGTAATCCACATGAGAATTGAGTGGTGGATAAGAAAAGCAGTGTTTCTTCAGGGACAATGGTGTGACCAGCCCAGGGCCTAACTGGGAGTGTGAAGCAAGGAGGTCAGTTAGGTGGGGCCCTACAACTTCACACACATTGCTCTGTGCACCTAGGGCCCTAGTCTGGGTCACCAGGCAGGATTACCTCTGTTGGGCTACCTCTGGCTCGTTAGGCTGCCTCTGTCGTAGATTGCCATATTTCTGAAGCAGCTTCCAAAAGGCCTCATTTCTACTCAGGTGGTGCTCAGTATCCTGCCCCTTTGAAGGAATCTCCCGGGCGCACTTGATGTCCCAGTACTACCTACCTGTATCCTTGCACATTGTCTCTTCCTACACCCAACCTACACTCACAGCTACCCCTGGAACTTCGACAATCAACAGTAATCCACTTATCCCGTTGGGTTGTATGTCGGAACCACGCAGTCCCCAATCACGCAAGCCTGAACAACACTGTCTTAACAACAACCGAGTCTTAACCTTGCATGCCTTTACAATTAATTTAGTTGTAATGACATAATTGGTAAAGGAACGTATGTGGTTAAGGTTACAGCCTAGTCCCCGCCCTGAGCCCTTAAACTCAGCCTCCTGGTCTGAGTATGACCTCGACCCCAGTCCTAAAAACAGCCTAGCCCTTTTCTCTTAGTCCTAAAAGCAGCCCGCAGCCCTAAAAAGGAACTCTACCCCAGCCCTAAAAACACCCCCTCCCCCCGCCATGAGCCCAAAATCCTGCCCCCAGTCTTGAAAACGAACCGACCTCCTTCCCTTAGCCATGGTACCAGGTCCCCAGCCCACACCCTGAGTCCTAAAACCATCACCCATCCCTAAAAAGTAGCCAGACCCCCATCCTGAAACACGGCCCTGTAAACTACCCAGCCCCCCACCCTGAACCATAAAACCGGCCTCCCCGCCCTATAAAGTTTCCTGACCACATGCCCTGAAACCTAAAAACTTTACTGACCCCAACACTTCCAGAAAAGGTATCCACCAAGCCGATCCTCGTCCGAGCAGGAAATCCTTCCAAGTCTGCAACACCTCCTCCGCCCGCCCACCACCACCCCCCTGGCCCATTCGCTCCGAATCTAGAGCGCTAAATACCATTAACGTCTAAACCATGGATGTGTGTGGTAAAGGCATATGCATGGTTTAGACGTGCGTGGTTCAGCTTGTGTTGTTTAGCCATACATAGTTTAGGCTCCGTGGTTAAGGCTGTTTCCAATCCTGTTGCAACTGGCTACACCACTTAAACCACAAATGTCACTAGGTTGCCATTAGAAACAAACCAATAAAATGTCAAGCCCACCCCAACATAGCTACTGCACCTTTGTCATTCTCTCAACTAGAAGGGTTGGTAACATATTAACAGCATTCCTTGTTTATTAAATATTAGAATACCTAGAAGCATTAGAAATGATGTGTTCTCTGCCAAGATTTCAACAGGAACAGGAATATAACAATGCACACACACTGGCACAGTAATGATATACCAGATAGCTGTGTAATCAGCAAGGGTGTGTGGAAGCACCAGCTTCAGCATGGATGCATCTGGACAGATTAAATAGTTGTTAATTGCCTTTCTTAGCTTTGATTTGTGTCACTCAGGTCACAACATGGGCCAGAAGCCAATAAATAACGGCATGAGTGAATATAGGAATACAATGCTTTGGGATGGGGCAATGGGCTGGCAAAGTAACCAAACATGTTTTGAGACCAGCAAATGTTTAACATTGCAAATAAAACACTATAAGTACAAGATGAATGGAATGAGGACACAAAATAAGTGAAGGAATGTAAAACGTAAAGTACAATAAAAAAGAGATGAGAACGAAAGAAAGGAACAAAGAATGGAGGAAACTTTGCTTCCATGAACAAACAATGCAAGATGACCTTCCTAGGAAGGGTCGGAATCGCATGGTTACCTCACTCAGGGCCAGATGTAGGTGGCCATTTACCGGCCGGTAACGGCCGATTTCCGCCGTTAATGACCGGTAAATGGGTTTTTGGGATGTAGGGGGCCAATTTTACCGAATCGGTAAATTTACTGAATCGGTGAAATACCGAATCTGTGAAATACCGAATCGTTTTTTTTACTGATTCGGTAACTTCTAGATGTAGATGGGACTCTTCTGAGTCCCAAAGACCTTTCAGATTCGGTATTTTACCACCCAATCCAATTGGGTGGTAAAATACTGAATCCAGGTGTGCATGCACACCTATGCCATGTGACAGACAGACATGCCCTTAGGGCATGTCTGTGTGCCACATGGCACACATGCCTGACTGACTAACTGACTGAATTATTTTTAGAGCGCTCTTATGCCGAGGCATCTTGGCGCTGTGAGACGGAGAGATAGAGGTGGCAGAGTTTAGGGCAGCACAAAGAGCCAGGTCGTCAGCTCTTTCCTAAATTTGGCTATGCTCTTTTCGGAGCGTAGTGAGGATGTGATAGGAAAAGGATCTGCCGCCCCAACGGACTCTCTTGATCCTAGGGATGTGAAGTAGATTTTGGGAGCTGGATCTAAGTAAGCGCTCCGGAAAATATGGGGAGAGAAGGTTGGAGAGCTGTTTAGAGGTCTGTCCATATAGGGATTTGTGGGCTAGGCACAAGGCCTTGAATTGGATTCTTTTCCTAACTGGAAGCCAGTGTAGTTCACTTATTGCTTTTGAGGTGGGGTGTCGTTTAGGAAGATTAAGCAGAACTCTGACCGCCGCATTTTGAATGGACTGGAGTCGGTTGAGTTGTTTTTCGCTGGCACCTATGTATAGGGCATTACAGTAGTCTACCTTAGACATAATCAGAGCACCCACAACTGTTTTCCTCAGGGCGAAGGGGATGTAAGGCAAGATTTTTCTAAGGACCTTCAGTGTGAAGAAACAGGACAAAGTTACCTGGTTGATTTGGGCTGTGCAAGAGAGGTCCTTGTCCATTATGAAACCAAGGTTTCTGACCTTGTTTGCCGGGGTGGGACATACGCCTGCTTCTGGGGGCCACCAGAGATCGCTCCAGACGGAAGGTTTTTGGCCAAACTCAATAACCTCAGTTTTTCCCCGTGTTGAGTTTGAGGAAGTGAGAGTTCATCCATGCCTTAACGTCTGACAGACAGTTTCTGAATCTGGTGGCAGTGGCTTCTATAGTCTGAGCCATTGAGATCACCAGTTGTGTGTCGTCAGCGTATGAAACTAAATGTAGGCCTTGGGATTTAATCAATGCGGCTAGGGGTGTGACATACAGATTAAAAAGGGTTGGTGACAGAGCCGACCCCTGGGGAGCTCCGCAGGGTAGGAGGAATTCCTCGGACAGAAGCCTGTCCCAGTGGATTTAGTGAATGCGTGCCTGTAAAAAGGTCTGGAGCAGTTTTAGGGAGGTATGGGAGATGCCCAGCGCTGTTAGTCGATTTAAAAGGACGTCGTGGTTCACGGTGTCAACCGCCGCTGTCAAGTCTAGTAAGATCAGAGCGGCTCTGCCTCCTTTATCCATGGATTGACGAATGTCATCAGATGCAATGATCAGAGCAGTTTCTGTTGAGCGACAGGCCCTGAAGCCGTGCTGCGTGGGGTCTAATAGGTGGTTGTCCTCAAGGTGTTTTGTTAGCTCCTGATTCATTGCGTTTTCTAGAATTTTGGCAGGTAGGGGTAGGCATGATATAGGGCGGTAATGCTTGGCTTCCTTGAGGTCGAGGGACTCCTTTTTGAGTATAGGCCTGATGCACGCCTTCCTCCAGCTGCTGGGGAATTGTCCGGAGTTTATTGCAGTATTAGGAAGGGGGGTTAGGGCTTGACTAATGGTCTCAGGGACCATATGTAGGACATAAGGGGGGCATGGGTCCAGTGGCGAGCCTGACTTAGTCTGAAGAAGCAGCGTGGCAACATGGTCACTAAGCATGGGCGGAAAATCCGTTCCGCTCACGGATTTTGCGGATTTTCGGTAAATTCGCAATCCGCGAACGCTCGCAAATTTACCGAAAATCCGCAAATTCGCACGCAGCGGATTTTTTTTTCTTGGTGATACAATTTTGCGGCGTGCGGTGTAAGTTCGCAATTGCGAACATGTAGGTGCGGCGGGCAGCAACAATCTCGCTCTAGCGAAATTACAAAAATTGCAATTCTGCACAAGAAATCTACTAGCAAGCAGCATAGACCTTCTGAAAATGATGATTTTTATCAGAATAACTCCTCAGGTTGACATTTGCCTGCACTTTTTTGGATTTGAGGCCTTTTGATTTTCTTTGGATAACTTTTGGATTAGAAATCAACTTTCTCATATAAGCTTGTTTGGGGCATTACAGTTGCTGTAATGCTGTTCTGCAGAAAAACGAGTTTTGCAAAAGTGAAAGCATTCAGCAGGTTCAAAAGTTCAAACTCATGATTAGTAACCATTCCCTGTAGTGCTTCCTGACAAGGGCCCCTCCAGAGTTCAGTTGCTAGTTACAACAATTGTATGACCCTGCTCTGACCCTCACAGCAGGCTCATAGAATAGCTACAAGTAGGCCACAAAGGTCCTGGAAAAAAAATTGCACTGCAACAGAAAGCACATTACAGATAAGGAAGCAGGTGCCAGACTGGAATTTTAAAACAGTGACACATTAATAAATCAACCCCAAATTAATTCATGTCAGTTGAAGCAGGCAGGTGTGCTTGCTTTTTCCCCCCATAATCTACAGTGATGATGAACCAGAGGGTGGCATTGATGTACCAGAGGGTGGCATGGGTGAAACAGAGGGTGGCAGGGGTGAAACAGAGGGTGCTGGGAACCTGTGATGATGAACCAGACGTAGAAACAACATAATCGTGACCGTTGCGAGCCGACATGTAAGTTCGCAATTGCGAACTGGTACAAAACCCTCGCGAACTGGCAGAAATCCTTGCGAACTGGCAGAAATCCTTGCGAACACAAAAAAAAAAATCCGCAAATTCGCGAGAATTCGCGGATTGCGAGTTCGCAAATTCGCAAAATTCACGAACGCCAGATTCGCAAAATTCGCCCATGCTTAAATGTCACAGCTGAACTGGGAGAAACTGGGGAATTCCGGAATTTGTGCCTGTGGATCTGAGTCATGGGGGACCGCATCCCATGGAGGTAGCGATCGAAGGTCGTTATACACTGTCTGAACTTTCTGTTGAAAGAATTGGGCAATGTTTTCCACAAATTCTTGGTGCGGTTGGAATGTAATTTCTCTCGGACTTTTAGCTAAGTGAGTCACGGTCTTAAATAGTTCCTTTGAGGAGTTTGAGGACTCTTGGATTTTCTTAGTAAAGAATATGGTCTTAGCTTGCTCTATGGCGAGCTTGTATTCATGTGAGGCAGCCGTATACTCCTTTTTGGACTGAGGGCTGTAATCATTTCGCCAAATTCTCTCGGCCCTCCTGCATTTCAATGTTATCAATTTAACCTCTGAGGTTTACCATTGTGAGGTATTTGGGGTGCTAGAGGGTGTCAAAGTGACACCCCCTGCACCCTTGCTAGAATCTGTATTTACCGATTCTTTAAATACCGATTCGGTAATGCCCATGGATTCCTATGGGCTTCAATGCCCATAGGAATCAATGGGCATTACCGAATCGGTATTTACAGAATCGGTAAATACCAAATCTTAACGATTCGGTATTTACCGATTCTGTAATACCTACATTCCCCCCCTCTATTTTACAACTTCTTAAATACTGAATCGGTACAATTCGGTATTTAAGAAGTGGTAAAATTAAATTACCTACATCTAGGCCTCAGTGCTTAAGTTTCAAAGTGGAGGTTTTTTTTTGTTCTGGCATTCCTCTCAGTATTCCTGTGCTGACAACAGCATACATTATCCCACAGCAGAAGCCATTCTAGGTAAGATCTTCAAGTGGATGCACCTGCACACGAGACGCACCATGACACAAGACCTCATCACCAGCGGACTGGACAACAACAATGCCCTCTATGTAGGAATCACCGCACACCTTCAACAGAGAATTCAGACCATACAGGACGCTGCAGTCAGACTCATCCCTAGACTACCTCGACTAACCCACAGCACACCCAACTCAGGAAACTCCACTGGCTCCCCATACAGAAGAGTGGCCAATTCATGCTGACACAAGCATCCAAAGGCTCTACAAAACCAAGGACCCACCTACATTAACCACCACCTGAACGTCCACCAACCATCGAGAAGACTACGTTCCGCTTCCCTTTCACTTGCCCATACTCCACATCTACTGAAGCAGAAGGGGGGGGCTGTCCCAAAATTCTGACGGGCGTGTCAAGATCCAGCTGTTCCATTAAGCCAGGGGTCTTCAAACTGTGGGGCGCGACCCCCAGGGGGGCCGTGGGGTGATGCAAAGGGGGTCGCGCTCCCAGTCACACTTCTGCCAAGGTCTTCAGCCCCCCGCTTCCCCCGGCCTGTGAGTCAGCCCGGGCTGCTGCAGTGCAGCTCGCGCTGCTGGGGCCTCAGCTGGGCAGTGACTGGAGTCTTTGCTCAGGCACGCCCGAGTTTTTCACAGGTCTTTAAAGACCATTTGCATAGGCTGTCCCTTCAGATGTAGGAAATCAGCTGGTATTTACTGCACTGCTTATAGTGCGTAAGCTGATTTAATATCTTCTCATTCCTGGTTTTACCTGCTCAAAGGCGCTGCATGCATGTCCAATATCCTTTGACAAAGGTAATAGGCGTATACACTTTATTCAGCATTTTTATAATGTGCACAGAACTGAAGAGCTGAATATCCCGTGTTGTGGCAAAGAGAAAATCCGATTAACCAAATGTTACCAATTGAAGATTATAATGGCCCAGTGACTATTCAACAAATGATTACTAGGAAGTCAGAAGGTAAGGGATAGAGAGATAGGGGTTAACTTAATTGAGAATGAAGAAAGGCTAGAAAAATATGAATAGTTCGGGGTAGTTTACAGTAGGGGAGAGAAGGAAAATGAGAAGAGAGTAGGGAATTCAAATGTGTTAGTTTTAAAAGGAAGAATGGAAGATCGGAAATTATGAGGAAAGGGCTGCATGAAGTCAATGAAAGATGCATGTGGGCTGATCTCCAACATGGGACCTTTTCAGATGTTAAAAAGAGGCCATTCCACAGAACGGGGAGGTGGGAGGAGGTGAAGAATCTGCAGACAGAGTATCCTACAGAAAGAGCAATAATGTTGTAAGGAACTAGGGAGCATATTATCAAGGGGGTTTATCTCCACTTTTTTGGCTTTAAAAGCCAAGAAAGCGGAGATAAAATTATCTCCCTATTACCTAGCTGTCGCTAACACCAGTTGGCGACAGCTAGTAGGAGATAGCGACCATCTTGGGCCCCACTTTGCATGTCAGATGTTAGCGACTGGAAACAGTCGCTAACATCACTATCTCCTATTACCAACTTTTGGAGATATTAGCGCTAAGCGCAAATATCTCCAAAACTAACACCTGCCCTGAGCAGTTCTTAGCCATTTTATCCAATGGGAGGTGGATAACATGGCTAAGAGCATTGCTCGGTAATGCCTGAATATCGCGGACTTTTCAGCGATATTCATGCATTGCGGCCGATTTTTATCACATTTGCGATAAACCATGGTATTACCAAGGTTTATCTGCGATAAAAATCGCCGAAGGCCGGCAATACATTTTTGTCTCTAACCAAGAAATAGCGATAATTATTGCTATTGCTTGGTAATATGCCCCTGGGTCTTCTACTGGATAATTCTAACCACAGAGACCTCCCTTGAGAAAGGATACCAAAGCTGTACCTCCCCAGGTAGAGAGTCAGTGCCATGCACTCATGTGACACTTCACTCACCTGTCCCCCTCACTGTTCAATATGCAACTCACTCAAACAAGCCCGTCAGTAATCATACATTCATTCGTCCCATTCTGAACTTGCATTTGCACCCAAATTCATACGGCCACCTCACTCACCCGGAAGTCACTCCTCTACCCTACTCACGCACTGTTGCATCACTTACCGTGCATCACATGGGGACTCTTGTCACCCACACAGTGCAGAGGGTTTATGTGCCTGCTACAAAGAATATGTACCATGCCTCAATTCCAGTAGCCCTGCTTACAGGTTTAGAAATGTTTGTCATGAGGGGGTCCTCACGCCTCAAAATGTTGACAGGGGGGTCTCAGCATCCAAAAGTTTGAAGACCTCTGCATTAAGCCCTGCCTTATGAACCTTGATTGATTATAACAAAGCTCCCAAAAACACCTCAAAATAGGCAACTATGGAGCTCAAAAGCACGTTACTTATAATCACTTGCCACACATATGTCCCACAATGGGCAAACACACTGGCAATAAAGATACTGAAACATTATGATACCAGCCTCCGGTGCAGGCACAACTCTCCTATGATGACACACCCACCTGACAAGAGTTACATTCCCATCCAGTGCTACTGACATCAAATATCCATAGGCCAGACCAGATACTGGTCTTCGATTTAAACCTAGGAACCACTTGGAAATCATCTCCGGCCACAAAAACCGCTTCCGGGCCATTATGGGAGATTGCGAAATATCACGCCGTTCGTAAAGCTGCAATGTAACTCTGTCTGCGTCGCGTGTGGTGTGCACGCGGGTCTGAAAGTCCGTGTTTTATGGACGCGTCCGCGGCTTGCTGCCAGGCGCAGGCCCCGCAAAACCTGACAACATGCCCCACTCACCATCGGTGCAACTTTATTTTCCTTTGTCCGCGCGAGATGAGGAGAATGTCATTTTTCGCTGTCAGTCAGCAGAACTGTACAGCGCCGCAGCTGTGGGGGAAAACGGATCAATGCTTGAAAATGAGACGCTGAAGTCCGGTTAATGTGCGAGACGGAGGGGCGGGGGGTCAAGAGAGGCGCGCGGGCAGGAGGAAAGGTGATGGATCACCTGCGTCGGGGCAGGAGTAAGCAACCAGACCCCGCCGCCGCAATAATTACAGCCATACGACTGTTCATAACATTATTACTGGTTACAATAGGATAAATGATAGAAGAAGCAATAAAAGAGATAACATGATTAACACTAATAAAAATGTTACTTTTATGAATAACAATAGCAACAGGTAATAGTAGCAAAAGCCTAAGAATACTTTCAGTAAGACAATTAGTACTAAAATTGGAAGCCACGAACAATAATAACTATTTTGCTTCATGTAAATATATTTTCATATGCGATGCAAGCAGTACATTGAGACTAATACTGGGTTAGGAAAACATGGACCGAGTCAGGAAATGCATTGACTCTGAGACAAACGGACAGCATCTAGGACAGGGGGAGGCACACCAAGAAAGCAGGGGAGTCATAGCATAAGATTAATAGCACAAATGGATGATAAAAGTAGTACGCTATCAACATCAGTATTACAATAATTATTTGCATATTAAATATAATATTTGCAAGAATATACATCTTATTATTATATGCAGCATTTGCAACACTACTTACCATTGATTAACTATGACAACAAAAGTAACTGTAATTATCAATAAGGACGATTTTATAACCAATGATCACACCTTTTGCGTAAAGGGGATGGGATATTAGGGAATGCAATATGCTGTGATGAGTGAGATGGATAATGAGACAGAGAACAGTGCACTCCAGTCATTGAACTAGTTGACACCGGGACAGAGAACACACTGACACTGGGACTGGGACAGAGAACACACTGACACTGGAACAAAGAACACACTGACACTGGGACAAAGAACACACTGACACTGGGACAAAGAACACACTGACACTGGGACTGGGACAGAGAACACACTGGTACTGGGACAGAGAACACACTGACACTGGGACAAAGAACACACTGACACTGGGATAAAGAACACACTGACACTGGGACTGGGACAGAGAACACACTGGTACTGGGACAGAGAACACACTGACACTGGAACAAAGAAAACACTGACACTGGAACAAAGAACACACTGACATTGGAACAAAGAACACACAGGCACTGGGACAAAGAACACACTGACAGTGGGACAGAGAACACACTGACACTGGAACAAAGAAAACACTGACACTGGAACAGAGAACACACTGACATTGGAACAAAGAACACACTGGCACTGGGACAAAGAACACACTGGCACTGGGACAAAGAACACACTGACACTGGGACTGGGACAGAGAACACACTGGTACTGGGACAGAGAACACACTGACACTGGGACAAAGAACACACGGACACTGGAACAAAGAACACAATGACACTGGGATTGGGACAGAGAACACACTGGTACTGGGACAGAGAACACACTGACACTGGGACAAAGAACACACGGACACTGGAACAAAGAACACAATGACACTGGGACTGGGACAGAGAACACACTGGTACTGGGACAGAGAACACACTGACACTGGAACAAAGAAAACACTGACACTGGAACAAAGAACACACTGACATTGGAACAAAGAACACACAGGCACTGGGACAAAGAACACACTGACAGTGGGACAGAGAACACACTGACACTGGAACAAAGAAAACACTGACACTGGAACAAAGAACACACTGACATTGGAACAAAGAACACACAGGCACTGGGACAAAGAACACACTGACAGTGGGACAGAGAACACACTGACACTGGAACAAAGAAAACACTGGCACTGGAACAGAGAACACACTGACATTGGAACAAAGAACACACTGGCACTGGGACAAAGAACACACTGGCACTGGGACAAAGAACACACTGACACTGGGACTGGGACAGAGAACACACTGGTACTGGGACAGAGAACACACTGACACTGGGACAAAGAACACACGGACACTGGAACAAAGAACACAATGACACTGGGATTGGGACAGAGAACACACTGGTACTGGGACAGAGAACACACTGACACTGGGACAAAGAACACACGGACACTGGAACAAAGAACACAATGACACTGGGACTGGGACAGAGAACACACTGGTACTGCGACAGAGAACACACTGACACTGGAACAAAGAAAACACTGACACTGGAACAAAGAACACACTGACATTGGAACAAAGAACACACTGACAGTGGGACAGAGAACCCACTGACAGTGGGACAGAGAACACACTGACACTGGAACAAAGAAAACACTGACACTGGAACAAAGAACACACTGACATTGGAACAAAGAACACACTGGCACTGGGACAAAGAACACACTGGCACTGGGACAAAGAACACACTGACATTGGAACAAAGAACACACTGGCACTGGGACAAAGAACACACTGACAGTGGGACAGGGAACACATTGACACTGGGACAAAGAACACACTGACACTGGGACAAAGAACACACTGACACTAGGACTGGGACAGAGAACACACTGACACTGGAACAAAGAACACACTGACACTGGGACAAAGAACACACTGGGACTGGGACAGAGAACACACTGACACTGGGACAAAGAACACACTGACACTGGAACAAAGAACACACTGATACCGGGACAAAGAACACACTGACACTGGGACTGGGACAGAGAACACACTGACACTGGGACAAAAAACACACTGACACTGGGACAGAGAACACACTGATACCGGGACAAAGAACACACTGACACTGTGACAAAGAGCACACTGACAGTAGGACAGAGAACACACAAAGAACACACTGACACTGGGACAGAGAACACACTGGGATAAAGAGCACAGACAGAGAACACACTGATACCGGGACAAAGGACACACTGACACAGGGACAGAGAACACACTGGCACTGGGACGAAGAACACACTGACACTGGGACAGAGGACACATTAACACTGGGACAAAGAACACACTGACAGTGGGATAAAGAACACAGACAGAGAACGCACTGATACCGGGACAAAGGACACACTGGCACTGGGACAGAGAACACACTGACACCGGGACAAATTATTATTATTATTATTATATTTAAGTTTATAAAGCGCACAGCTACCCGGAGGTTTCCCGGTGCTAAGAACCAGATTAAGGGAAAGAGAACTGAGAGAAGGAGGTAGGTTATTATTGGTTAAATAACCCCGTTTTAACTTCTCTGCTGAACTTAAGGTAACAAGATTCAGTACGCAGAGATAGGGGGAGAGAGTTCCAGAGGAAGGGAGCCAGAATGGAGAAAGAACAACCACCCATTTTGGCTCTTTTAACTCTGGGAACTTGAAACCTATGTTGATTGGATGAGCGGAGAGTGCGGGCAGGGCAGTACCGATGAACCAAAGTACTAAGGTAGGGTGAGGCACGACCTGCATTGATTCTGTGCATAAAGCAGAAAGCCTTGAATTTCGTGCGGCTTTCAATGCGGAGCCAGTGTAAATTACAAAGGGAATTAGAAGTGGAGGATTGGTTGGAAAGTTTACAGAGCAGCCGAACCGCCATGTTCTGGACTGTCTGTAGTTTTCGGGTCACCTCTTTGCACGCCCCCAGGAGAAGAATGTTGCCGTAGTCCAGTCTAGAGGTGATTAAGGCCTGGACTACGGTTTTCTGAGTCTCCTGAGGGAGCATCCAAATGATCTTACGGAGCCACTTGATGATGGTAATGCAGGTAGAGGAGGTTTTAACCACATGGTGCTTCATAGAAAGTTGGTCATCAAAAATGATGCCAAGATTGCGTGCTGTTTTAGAGGGAACGGGGATGGTACCCATTTGTGTGGGCCAGTGTTGGGGGCACAGAGTAGTGTTCTTGCCAAACAAGAGGAGCTCTGTTTTCCCCGTTCAACTTTAGTTTGTTTTCATGCATCCACGTGGCGATGTTGCTAAGCACTACACGGAGGGAAGAGGGGGTGGAGTGAGATCCTGTTGAAAGAGAATAGATGATCTGTGTATCATCGGCATATGAGTAAATGGTTAGCCCAGCTTGTTCCGCAATCGTAGCCAAAGATCTGACATACAGGTTAAAAAGTAAGGGGCTCAGGATAGAGCCCTGGGGGACACCATACGCCGATTTATAGATTTGAGAAGTAGAAGAGGGGGAGAATATTTGGAAGGTACGGTCTGACAGAAAACTAACAAGCCAATTGAGGGCTGAGCCAGTGATGCCAGATGATTTAAGAGTATTGATAAGGATGGGGTGGGAAACCGTGTCAAATGCGGCACTCAGATCGAGCAAAATGAGTGCCACGGTTCCCCCCCCCCCGTCCACTTGGCATCGAATGGTTTCTGAGACCCCCAGCAGAGTAGATTCTGTCGAGAAACCAGACCTAAAGCCTGATTGAGATGGATGAAGGATATTATTAGATTCGACATGCAGGGTAAGTTGTGTATTGATGTGTTTTTCCAATATTTTTGAGAAAACAGGGAGGAGGGAAATGGGGCGGAAATTGGATGGGTTATTGGAGTCAGCATTGGCCTTTTTTAGTATGGGCACAATAATGGCGCGTTTCCATGTAGAGGGTACCTTGGCTTCTCTGAGGGAAGAATTAAGTAGATCCAAAATAAGATTAAAGGAGGAAGTGTCCAGAATTTTTTTAATTTGTGGGGGAAATGGATCCAGTGGAGAGCCAGATTTGATATTGCTGATGATGTTGAGAAGTGTAGAGTTATTAAGGAAATCCCAAGTACAGATCTGGAATGCGGGTGGAAGGTAGGTCTCCTCTGAGACTTCAGGTTCGTGGAAGATCACAGGATCAAGTGAATTGGGGAGGCTATTCTGTTGTAAAGGTGAAGAGTGCCTATCCATTGAAGCCACCGGATCAAATAGAGTGACTGGATCAGATAATTTAGTGGGGGAGGAGGGGGGGAATAGATTTGTCAAAGTCAGTATAGATGGCGTCGATTTTAGAGATAAAGAATTCCGCCAACGAGTTGCATAGTGAGGCGTCTAAACAAGGCGCTTTGGGCTGGCATACTGCGCCCGAAAGTTATTGTACAACCTTAAAAAGAGCCTTGGGACGATTTTGTGCCTCAAGTATGGTAATATTGACATATTCCCTTTTGGCAGTTTTGCAAAGTAAGTGATAGTTAGTTAAGGCGGTCTTATAAGTTTGCTTGGAGCCTAAATCATAGTGAATGCGCCACTTGCGCTCAAGGTTTTTACATATAGTTTTTTCTTTTTTCAATGCCTCTGAAAACCAGGGCGCAGGGGGGTGGTGTAGATTGTGCTTTTGCTTTCGCTGGGGTAAACATATGTTAGCAGCTTGGGTGAGCCACCTGTGGATAGTAGCCTCCGCTTTAATGTTGGTGACTTCAGTGAGGGGCCTGGTATTCTCAAGACAGGAAATGTGTTTCATAGGGTCCAAATGTTTCCAGTTCCTGGTAGGTCTGAATTCAGTAGAGGTAGAGGGGATGTTAGACGAACATCCAGTAGTAACAGAAAAGGTTACCATATAGTGGTCTGACCATAGAATAGGTAGGGACGGCCTACACGTGATGGTTTCTAAGTTCGAAAGGATGGGATCGAGAAAGTTCCCTGCCTTATGGGTTGGGCCAGAGTTATGTAAGATGATGTTAAGAGCTGCAAGGTCCTGAAGAAGATTGGTACTGATAAGACAAGATGGATCATTAAAATGTAAGTTCAGGTCACCAATAATCGAGAAATTAGTGGAGTTCTGAAGTAATGGAGCTATGTACTCAGGAAAGGCAGTGGCCCAGAAGCTAGCGGGGCCAGGAGAACGATAAATGAGCATCCCAGAAAGGGTGAAGTTGGGAGATAACAAAAGTTTAAAGTAACCCGCTTCGCTGTTAGGTATGTCAAGGTCCTCCCATTTACAGGAGTATAGTCTGTTAAAAATTATGGCTATCCCTCCACCCTCTTTCCCCACTCTATTTTTTCCTGTATACGTATAGTTGTCAGGGAGGGCAGAGGCAATGTCCGGACCGGAATAGTCTTTAAGCCAGGTCTCTGTGAGAAATAGAGCCGCAGGTTGCGGAGAAGTGAGAAGATCGAAAATGTCTCTCTTGTGTTTGACTAATGACCTACAATTTAGACTGATAAACCTGTACACTTGGGAAGGGTCTCTATGTATAGGCCGAGATTGAGATGAAGGGAAGTTGCAAGTAGCTGTGTTAGTTAGAGAGGGAAGGGAAGAGAGGGAAAGGTTGCAATTTGGACAGGTTATGGGGGCCAGATGACAGTTCAGGGGTGCGCTGTGTGAGCAGTGCAATGGTCTGAGACTGAGGAGGACCTCTCTGGAGTAAATGATAAATGGATCTGGGAGTGTAGTACCAAGGGGCATGGTCCCTGGTCCCGGCCCATCGCGGACGGGCGCAGACGGGCTAGACTTTGGCGCGACTTCGGCGCGCCATCGTCGCGCCCGCTGCGCGCGTCCGCTGCGTGTAGCCAGCACATCGGTATAAGAGGGGAGGCGGCGGTAGGAAACTAGAACGCTCCCCCCCTTCAGCCGGAAGTGAGTAAGAGAAAGCAAGAAACTCCCTCCACAACTACGAGCTAGGCTCGGGGTGGACCGGGGAGTGGGAATCAGGTGAGGTACACGTGATGTTTAAAAACGTATACAGCGCAGCGCCTGAGATCGTGCCCCCCCGCTCTCTCACAGCAGCAGCGCCAGTGCCAGGAACAGTAATGCGCTAGAAGAACAAAGTTAAAATAAACCCGCAGTGCGAGCACCTCAATCGTGGCCCCTGCTATGACAGTTAAAAGTATTAACAAGCAGCGCAGTACGATCACCAAACTCGTGCCCCCTGCAATTAAAAATGCAGCGCTAAGTAAGCAGTAGCAAGTAACAGCTCAGCAGCACTCATACCCTCAATCGGTAGTAAACACTGACACTGGGACAAAGAACACACTGACACTGGGACAGAGAACACTCTGACACTGGGATAAAGAACACAGACAGAGAACACACTGATACCGGGACAAAGGACACACTGACACTGGGACAGAGAACACACTGGCACTAGGACGAAGAACACACTGACACTGGGACAGAGAACACACTAACACTGGGACAAAGAACACACTGATACTGGGATATAGAACACACGGACACTGGGACAGAGAACACACTGACACTGGGACAAAGAACACACTGACAGTGGGATAAAGAACACATACAGAGAACACACTGATACCGGGACAAAGGACACACTGACACTGGGACAAGGTAAACACTGACACTAGGACTGGGACAGAGAACACACTGACAATGGGACTGGGACAGAGAACATACTGACACTGGGACAAAGAACAAACTGGCACTGGGAAAAAGAGCACACTGACACTGGGACAGATAACACACTGACACTGGGACAGATAACACACTGACACTGGGACAGAGAACACATTGACACTGGGACAGAGAGCACACTGGCACTGGGACAGAGAGCAAACTGGCACTATGACAGAGAGCACACTGGCACTGGGACAAAGAACACACTGACACTGGGAGAGAGAACACACTGACACTGGGACAAAGAACGCACTGACACTGGGACAAAGAACACACTGGCACTGGGACGGCGAACACACTGACACTGGGACAGAGAACACACTGACACTGGGACTGGGACAGAGAACACACTGACAGTGGGACAGAGAACACACTGACAGTGGGACAAAGAACACACTGACACTGGGACAAAGAACACACTGACACGGGACAGAGAACACACTGACACTGGGACTAAGAACACACTGACACTGGGACAAAGAACACACTGACACTGGGATAAAGAACACAGACAGAGAACACACTAACACACTGATACAGGGACAAAGGACACACTGACACTGGGACAGAGAACACACTGGCACTAGGACGAAGAACACACTGACACTGGGACAGCGAACACACTAACACTGAGACAAAGAACACCCTGATACTGGGATAAAGAACACACGGACACTGGGACAGCGAACACACTGACACTGGGACAAAGAACACACTGACAGTGGGATAAAGAACACAGACAGAGAACACACTGATACCGGGACAAAGGACGCACTGACACTGGGACAAAGAACAAACTGACACTGGGACAAAGAACACACTGGCACTGGGACGGCGAAGATACTGACACTGGGACAGAGAACACACTGACACTGGGACTGGGACAGAGAACACACTGACAGTGGGAAAAAGAACACACTGACACTGAGACAAAGAACACACTGACACTGGGACAAAGAACACACTGACACGGGACAGAGAACACATTGACACTGGGACAAAGAACACACTGACACTGGGACAAAGAACACACTGACACTGGGACAGAGAACACACTGGGACTGGGACAGAGAACACACTGACACGGGGACAAAGAACACACTGACACGGGACAGAGAACACATTGACACTGGGACAAAGAACACACTGACACTGGGACAAAGAACACACTGACACTGGGACAAAGAACACACTGACACTGGGACAGAGAACACACTGGGACTGGGACAGAGAACACACTGACACTGGGACTGGGACAGAGAACACACTGACACTGGGACGAGAACACACTGACACTGGGACAGAGAACACACTGACACTGGGACAGAGAACACACTGACACTGGGACAAAGAACACACTTAAACAAAGAAAACACTGACAGTGGAACAGAGAACACACTGACACTGGGACAAAGAACACACTGACACTGGAACAAAGAACACACTGGCACTGGGATAAAGAACACACTGACAGTGGGACAGAGAACAGCCTGATACTGAGACAAAGAACACACTGACACTGGGACAAAGAACACACTGACACTGGGACAAAGAACACACTGACACTGGGACAGAGAACACACTGGGACTGGGACAGAGAACACACTGACACTGGGACTGGGACAGAGAACACACTGACACTGGGACGAGAACACACTGACACTGGGACAGAGAACACACTGACACTGGGACAGAGAACACACTGACACTGGGACAAAGAACACACTTAAACAAAGAAAACACTGACAGTGGAACAGAGAACACACTGACACTGGGACAAAGAACACACTGACACTGGAACAAAGAACACACTGGCACTGGGATAAAGAACACACTGACAGTGGGACAGAGAACAGCCTGATACTGAGACAAAGAACACACTGACACTGGGACAAAGAACACACTGACACTGGGACAAAGAACACACTGGGACAGAGAACACACTGACAGTGGGACAAAGAACACACTGGCACTGGGACAAAGAACACACTGACACTGGGACAGAGAACCCACTGATACTGGGACAGAGAACCCACTGACACTGGGACATAGAACACACTGACAGTGGGACAAAGAACACACTGACATTGGGACTGGCACAGAGAACACACTGACAGTGGGACAAAGAACACACTGACACTGGAACAAAGACCACACTGGAAACAAAACCTGTGCACACACATCAAAGTAAACATATATTATGTCCATTTGTGAATTCATATGAAAAAGGTAGTTGACATCTGATGTTCTTATTTCTTTTAATACTCGTACTAAACAGCGCCAGCACTGGGATAAAAAATACACTGACAGTGGGACAGAGATCACACTAATAGCGGGACAAAGAACACACTGACACTAGGACAAAGAACACACTGGGACAGGGAACACAATGACAGTGGGATAGAGAAACCACTGGCACTGGGATTAAGAACACACTGACACTGGGACAGAAGACACACTGACACTGGGACAAAGAACACACTGACACTGGGACAAAGAACACAATGACACTGGGATAAAGAACACACTAACAGTGGGACAGAGAGCACACTGACACTGGGACAGAGAACACATTGGCACTGGGATAAAGAACACACTGACACTGGGACAGAGAACACACTGACACTGGGACAGAAAACACACTGATACCAGGACAAAGTACACACTAACACTGGGACTGGGACAGAGAACACACTGACACTGGGACAAAGAACACACTGAGACAAAGAACACCCTTGGACAGAGAACACACTGACAGTGGAACAGAGAACACACTGACACTGGGACAGAGAACACACTGACACTGTGACAGAGAACCCACTGGGACAAAGAACACACTGACACTGGGACAAATAATACACTGACACTGGAACAAAGAACATACTGATACAGGGACATAGAACACACTGGCACTGGGACAAAGAACACACTGACAGTGGGAGAGAGAACACACTGACACTGGGACAAAGAACACACTGACACTGGGACAAAGAACACACTGGCACTGAGACAAATAACTCGCTGGCACGTTGACAGAGAACACTGACACGGAGACAGAGAACACACTGACACTGGGACAGAGAACACACTGGTACTGGGACAGAGAACACACTGACACTGGGACATAGAACACACTGACAGTGGGACAAAGAACACACTGACAGTGGGACAGAGAACACACTGACATTGGGACTGGGACAGAGAACAGACTGACAGTGGGACAAAGAACACACTGACACTGTGATAAAGAACACACTAACAGTGGGACAGAGAGCACACTGACACTGGGACAGAGAACACATTGGCACTGGGATAAAGAACACACTGAAACTGGGACAGAGAACACACTGACACTGGGACAGAAAACACACTGATACCAGGACAAAGTACACACTAACACTGGGACTGGGACAGAGAACACACTGACACTGGGACAAAGAACACACTGAGACAAAGAACACCCTTGGACAGAGAACACACTGACAGTGGAACAGAGAACACACTTACACTGGGACAGAGAACACACTGACACTGTGACAGAGAACCCACTGGGACAAAGAACACACTGACACTGGGACAAAGAATACACTGACACTGGAACAAAGAACACACTGATACAGGTACATAGAACACACTGGCACTGGGACAAAGAACACACTGACAGTGGGAGAGAGAACACACTGACACTGGGACAAAGAACACACTGACACTGGGACAAAGAACACACTGGCACTGAGACAAATAACTCGCTGGCACGGTGACAGAGAACACTGACACGGACGCAGAGAACACACTGGCACTGGGACAGAGAACACACTGGCACTGGGACAGAGAACACACTGACGCTGGGACAAAGAACACACTGGCACTGGGATAAAGAACACCCTGACACTGGGACTGGGACAGAGAACACACTGACACTGGAACGAGAACACACTGACCCTGGGACAGAGAACACACAGACACTGGGACAAAGAACACACTGGCACTGGGACGGCGAACACACTGACACTGGGACAGAGAACACACTGACACTGGGACTGGGACAGAGAACACACTGACAGTGGGACAGAGAACACACTGACAGTGGGACAAAGAACACACTGACACTGGGACAAAGAACACACTGACACGGGACAGAGAACACACTGACACTGGGACTAAGAACACACTGACACTGGGACAAAGAACACACTGACACTGGGATAAAGAACACAGACAGAGAACACACTGACACACTGATACAGGGACAAAGGACACACTGACACTGGGACAGAGAACACACTGGCACTAGGACGAAGAACACACTGACACTGGGACAGAGAACACACTAACACTGAGACAAAGAACACCCTGATACTGGGATAAAGAACACACAGACACTGGGACAGCGAACACACTGACACTGGGACAAAGAACACACTGACAGTGGGATAAAGAACACAGACAGAGAACACACTGATACCGGGACAAATGACGCACTGACACTGGGACAAAGAACAAACTGACACTGGGACAAAGAACACACTGGCACTGGGACGGCGAAGATACTGACACTGGGACAGAGAACACACTGACACTGGGACTGGGACAGAGAACACACTGACAGTGGGAAAAAGAACACACTGACACTGAGACAAAGAACACACTGACACTGGGACAAAGAACACACTGACACGGGACAGAGAACACATTGACACTGGGACAAAGAACACACTGACACTGGGACAAAGAACACACTGACACTGGGACAGAGAACACACTGGGACTGGGACAGAGAACACACTGACACTGGGACTGGGACAGAGAACACACTGACACTGGGACGAGAACACACTGACACTGGGACAGAGAACACACTGACACTGGGACAGAGAACACACTGACACTGGGACAAAGAACACACTTAAACAAAGAAAACACTGACAGTGGAACAGAGAACACACTGACACTGGGACAAAGAACACACTGACACTGGAACAAAGAACGCACTGGCACTGGGATAAAGAACACACTGACAGTGGGACAGAGAACAGCCTGATACTGAGACAAAGAACACACTGACACTGGGACAAAGAACACACTGACACTGGGACAAAGAACACACTGGGACAGAGAACACACTGACAGTGGGACAAAGAACACACTGGCACTGGGACAAAGAACACACTGACACTGGGACAGAGAACCCACTGATACTGGGACAGAGAACCCACTGACACTGGGACATAGAACACACTGACAGTGGGACAAAGAACACACTGACATTGGGACTGGCACAGAGAACAGACTGACAGTGGGACAAAGAACACACTGACACTGGAACAAAGACCACACTGGAAACAAAACCTGTGCACACACATCAAAGTAAACATATATTATGTCCATTTGTGAATTCATATGAAAAAGGTAGTTGACATCTGATGTTCTTATTTCTTTTAATACTCGTACTAAACAGCGCCAGCACTGGGATAAAAAATACACTGACAGTGGGACAGAGATCACACTAATAGCGGGACAAAGAACACACTGACACTGGGACAAAGAACACACTGGGACAGGGAACACAATGACAGTGGGATAGAGAAACCACTGGCACTGGGATTAAGAACACACTGACACTGGGACAGAAGACACACTGACACTGGGACAAAGAACACACTGACACTGGGACAAAGAACACAATGACACTGGGATAAAGAACACACTAACAGTGGGACAGAGAGCACACTGACACTGGGACAGAGAACACATTGGCACTGGGATAAAGAACACACTGACACTGGGACAGAGAACACACTGACACTGGGACAGAAAACACACTGATACCAGGACAAAGTACACACTAACACTGGGACTGGGACAGAGAACACACTGACACTGGGACAAAGAACACACTGAGACAAAGAACACCCTTGGACAGAGAACACACTGACAGTGGAACAGAGAACACACTGACACTGGGACAGAGAACACACTGACACTGTGACAGAGAACCCACTGGGACAAAGAACACACTGACACTGGGACAAATAATACACTGACACTGGAACAAAGAACATACTGATACAGGGACATAGAACACACTGGCACTGGGACAAAGAACACACTGACAGTGGGAGAGAGAACACACTGACACTGGGACAAAGAACACACTGACACTGGGACAAAGAACACACTGGCATTGAGACAAATAACTCGCTGGCATGTTGACAGAGAACACTGACACGGAGACAGAGAACACACTGACACTGGGACAGAGAACACACTGGTACTGGGACAGAGAACACACTGACACTGGGACATAGAACACACTGACAGTGGGACAAAGAACACACTGACAGTGGGACAGAGAACACACTGACATTGGGACTGGGACAGAGAACAGACTGACAGTGGGACAAAGAACACACTGACACTGGAACAAAGACCACACTGGAAACAAAACCTGTGCACACACATCAAATTAAACATATATTATGTCCATTAGTGAATTCATATGAAAAAGGTAGTTGACGTCTGATGTTCTTATTTCTTTTAATACTCGTACTAAACAGCGCCAGCACTGGGATAAAAAATACACTGACAGTGGGACGGAGATCACACTAATAGCGGGACAAAGAACACACTGACACTGGGACAAAGAACACACTGGGACAGGGAACACAATGACAGTGGGATAGAGAAACCACTGCACTGGGAGTAAGAACACACTGACACTGGGACAGAAGACACACTGACACTGGGACAAAGAACACACTGACACTGGGACAAAGAACACACTGACACTGGGATAAAGAACACACTAACAGTGGGACAGAGAGCACACTGACACTGGGACAGAGAACACATTGGCACTGGGATAAAGAACACACTGAAACTGGGACAGAGAACACACTGACACTGGGACAGAAAACACACTGATACCAGGACAAAGTACACACTAACACTGGGACTGGGACAGAGAACACACTGACACTGGGACAAAGAACACACTGAGACAAAGAACACCCTTGGACAGAGAACACACTGACAGTGGAACAGAGAACACACTTACACTGGGACAGAGAACACACTGACACTGTGACAGAGAACCCACTGGGACAAAGAACACACTGACACTGGGACAAAGAATATACTGACACTGGAACAAAGAACACACTGATACAGGTACATAGAACACACTGGCACTGGGACAAAGAACACACTGACAGTGGGAGAGAGAACACACTGACACTGGGACAAAGAACACACTGACACTAGGACAAAGAACACACTGGCACTGAGACAAATAACTCGCTGGCACGGTGACAGAGAACACTGACACGGACGCAGAGAACACACTGACACTAGGACAGAGAACACACTGGCACTGGGACAGAGAACACACTGACGCTGGGACAAAGAACACACTGGCACTGGGATAAAGAACACCCTGACACTGGGACTGTGACAGAGAACACACTGACACTGGAACGAGAACACACTGACCCTGGGACAGAGAACACACAGACACTGGGACAAAAAACACACTGGGACAAAGAACTCACTGGGACAGAAAACACACTGACAGTGGAACAGACAACACACTGACACCGGGACAGAGAGCACACTGACACTGGGACTGGGACAGAAAACACACTGTCATTGGGACTGGGACAGAGAACACACTGACAGTGGGACAAAGAACACACTGACAC
Source organism: Lissotriton vulgaris (assembly GCF_964263255.1). NCBI lineage: Eukaryota > Metazoa > Chordata > Amphibia > Caudata > Salamandridae > Lissotriton > Lissotriton vulgaris. Next base: position 951,023,288 of record NC_141687.1, on the reverse strand, counting down.
TGGGATAAAGAACATACTGACACTGGGACTGAGAACACACTGGCACTGGGATAAAGAACACAGTGACAGTGGGACAGAGACACACTGACAGTGGGACAGAGACACACTGACACTGGTACAGGTAACACATTGACACTGGGACAAAGAACACACTGACACTGGGATAAAGAACACAGAGAACACACTGATACCGGGTTAAAGGACACACTGACACTGGAACAGAGAACACACTGATAACAGGACAGAGAACACACTGACACTGGGACAGAGAACACACTGATACCAGGACAGAGAACACACTGACACTGGGCCTGGAACAGAGAACACACTGACACTGGGACAAAGAACACACTGGCACTGGGACAGAGAACACACTGACACTGGGACAGAGAACACGCTGACACTGGGACAGAGAACACATTGACACTGGGACAGAGAACACACTGGCACTGGGACAAAGAACACACTGACACTGGGACAGATAACACACTGACACTGGGACAAAGAACACACTGGGACAAAGAACACACTGACACTGGGACAAAGAACACACTGGCACTGAGACAAATAACTCGCTGGCACGGTGACAGAGAACACTGACATGGAGACAGAGAACACACTGACACTGGGACAGAGAACACACTGGCACTGGGACAGAGAACACGCGGACAGTGGGACAGAACACACTGACAGTGGGACAGAGAACACACTGACACTGGGACAAAGAGCACACTGGCACTGGAACAGAGAACACACTGACGCTGGGACAAAGAACACACTGGCACTGGGATAAAGAACACACTGACACTGGGACTGGGACAGAGAACACACTGACAATGGGACAAAGAACACATGGACACTGGGACAAAGAACACCCTGACACCGGGACAGAGAACACCCTGACACTAGGACTGGGACAGAGAACACACTGACACTGGAACGAGAACACACTGACACTGGGACAGAGAACACACACATACTGGGACAAAAAACACACTGAGACAAAGAACACACTGGGACAGAGAACACACTGACAGTGGAACAGAGAACACACTGACACCGGGAGAGAGAACACACTGACACTGGGACTGGGACAGAAAACACACTGACATTGGGACTGGGAGAGAGAACACACTGACAGTGGGACAAAGAACACACTGACACTGGAACAAAGAACAGACTGGCACTGGGATAAAGAACACACTGACAGTGTGACAGAGAACACACTGATACTGGGACAAAGAACACACTGAGACAAAGAACACACTGGGACAGCGAACACAATGACAGTTTGACAGAGAACACCCTGACATTGGGACAGAGAACCCACTAGCACAGGGATAAAGAACACACTGACACTGGGACAGAGAACACACTGGCACTGGGATAAAGAACACACTGACAGTGGGACAGAGACACACTGACACTGGGACAAAGAGCACACTGGCACTGGAACAGAGAACACACTGACGCTGGGACAAAGAACACACTGGCACTGGGATAAAGAACACACTGACACTGGGACTGGGACAGAGAACACACTGACAGTGGGACAAAGAACACACTGACACTGGGATAAAGAACACAGAGAACACACTGATACCGGGTTAAAGGACACACTGACACTGGAACAGAGAACACACTGACCCTGGGACAGAGAACACAATTATACCAGGACAGAGAACAACGGACACTGGGCCTGGGACAGAGAACACACTGAAACTGGGACAAAGAACACACTGGCACTGGGACAGAGAACACACTGACACTGGGACAGAGAACACGCTGACAGTGAGACAGAGAACACATTGACACTGGGACAGAGAACACACTGGCACTGGGACAAAGAACACACTGACACTGGGACAGATAACACACTGACACTGGGACAGATAACACACTGACACTGGGACCAAGAACACACTGGGACAGAGAACACACTGATACCGGGACAGAGAACACACTGACACAGGGACAAAGAACACACTGACACTGGGACAGAGAACACACTGACACTGGGACTGGGACAGAGAACACACTGACACAGGGACAAGAACACTGACACTGGGACTGGGACAGAGAACACATTGACAGTGGGACAAAGAACACACTGACACTGGGACAATGAACACACTGTCACCGGGACAGAGAACACACTGACACTGGGACTGGGACAGAGAACACACTGACACAGGGACAAAGAACACACTGACACTGGTACAAAGAACGCACCGGTACTGGGAGGGAGAACGCACTGGCACTGGGAAAGAGAACACACTGACACAGGGACAGAGAACACACTGACACGGAGAACACACTGACACGGCGACAGAGAAAACACTGGCCCTGGGACAGAGAACACACTGGCACTGGGACAGAGAACACACTGGCACTGGGACAGAGAACACACTGGCACTGGGACTGAGAACACACTGGCACTGGGACAGAGAACACACTAAGACTGGGACAGAGAACACACTGACACTGGGACAGAAAACAGACTGGCACTGGGACAGAGAACACACTGACACTCGAACAGAAAACACACTGACAGAGAACACACTGGGACAGAAAACACACTGACAATGGAACAGAGAACACACTGACACTGGGACAGAGAACACACTGACACTGGGACAGAGAACACACTGACACTGGGACAGAGAACACACTGACAGTGGGACAGTGAACACACTGGCAATGGGACGGAGAACACACTGGCACTGGGACTGAGAAAATACTGACAGTGAGACAGAGAACACATGGACACTGGGACAAATAACACGCTGACACTGTGACAAAGAACACACTGACACAGGGACAAAAAACACACTGATACAGGGACAAAGAACACACTGGCACTGGTACAAAGAACACATTAACACTGGGACAAAGAACACACTGACACTGGGACTGGGACAGAGAATACACTGACACTGGGACAGTGAACACACTGACACTGGTACAAAAAGCACCCTGATACAGGGACAAAGAGCACACTGACACTGGGACAGAGAACACACTGACAGTGGGACTGGGACAGAGAACACACTGACAGTGGGAAAAAGAACACACTGACACTGGGAGAAAGAACACACTGACACTGGGACAAAGAACACACTGATACCGGGACAAAGAACACACTTGCACTTGGACAAAGAACACACTGAAAGTGGGACAGAGAACACACTGACACTGGGACAAAGAACACACTGACACTAGGGCAATGAACACACTGACACTAGGGCAAAGAACACACTGACACTAGGGCAAAGAACACACTGACACTAGGGCAAAGAACACACTGACACTGGGACAAAGAACACACTGACTGGGACAGAGAAAACACTGGGACTGGGACAGAGAACACACTGACACCTGGACAAAGAAGACACTTGGACAGAGAACACACGGACAGTGGAACAGAGAACACACTGACACTGGGACAGAGAACACACTGACACTGGGACAGAAAACACACTGACACTGGGACAGAAAACACACTGACACTGGGACAGAAAACACACTGGCACTGGGACAGAGAACACACTGACAGTGGGAAAAAGAACACACTGACACTGGGACAAAGAACACACTGATACCGGGACAAAGAACACACTTGCACTTGGACAAAGAACACACTGAAAGTGGGACAGAGAACACACTGACACTGGGACAAAGAACACACTGACACTAGGGCAATGAACACACTGACACTAGGGCAAAGAACACACTGACACTAGGGCAAAGAACACACTGACAGTAGGGCAAAGAACACACTGACACTGGGACAAAGAACACACTGACTGGGACAGAGAAAACACTGGGACTGGGACAGAGAACACACTGACACCTGGACAAAGAAGACACTTGGACAGAGAACACACGGACAGTGGAACAGAGAACACACTGACACTGGGACAGAGAACACACTGACACTGGGACAGAAAACACACTGACACTGGGACAGAAAACACACTGACACTGGGACAGAAAACACACTGGCACTGGGACAGAAAACACACTGGCACTGGGACAGAAAACACACTGACACTGGGACAGAGAACACACTGACACTAGGGCAATGAACACACTGACACTAGGGCAAAGAACACACTGACACTGGGACAAAGAACACACTGACTGGGACAGAGAAAACACTGGGACTGGGACAGAGAACACACTGACACCGGGACAAAGAACACACTTGGACAGAGAACACACGGCCAGTGGAACAGAGAACACACTGACACTGGGACAGAAAACACACTGACACTGGGGCAGAGAACACACTGACACTGGGTCAGAAAACACACTGGCACTGGGACAGAGAACACACTGACACTGGGACAGAGAAAACACTGACACTGGGATAGAGAACACACTGACAGAGAACACACTGACACTGGGACAAAGAACACACTGACACTGGGACAAAGAACACGCTGGCACTGTGGCTGAGAACACACTGGCACTGGGATAAAGAACACACTGACAGTAGGACAGAGAACATACTGACAGTGGCATAGAGAACACACTGGCACTGGGACAGAAAACACACCGACACTGGGTCAAAGAACACACTGGCACTGGGATAAAGAACACACTGACAGTAGGACAGAGAACACACTGACAGTGGCATAGAGAACATACTGGCATTGGAATAAAGAACACACTGACAGTAGGACAGAGAACACACTGACAGTGGCATAGAGAACACACTGGCACTGGGACAGCAACCACACTGACACTGGGACCAAGAACACACTGGCACTGGGATAAAGAACACGCTGACACTGGGACAAATAACACACTGACACTGGGACAAATAACACACTGACACTGGGACAAATAACACACTGACACTGGGACAAATAACACACTGACACTGGGACAAAGAACACACTGACACTGGGACAAAGAACACACTGACATTGGGACAAAGACCACACTGGCACTAGGGCAAAGAACACACTGATACAGGGACAAAGAACACACTGGCACTGGGATAAAGTACTCACTGACACTGGGACAATGAACACACTGGGACAGAGAACACACTGAGACTAGGACAGAGAACACACTGACTGTGGGACAGAGAACACTCTGGCACTGGGACAGAGAACACACTGGCACTGGGAGAGAGAACACACTGACACTGGGACAGAGAACACACTGACACTGGGACAGAAAACACACTGGGACAGAGAACACACTGACAGTGAGACAGGGAACACTGACAGTGGGACAAAGAACACACTGGCACTGGGACAGAGAACACATAGACAGTAAGACAGAGAACACACTGACAGTGAGACAGAGAACACACTAACAGTGGGAAAGAGAACACACTGACACTGGGACAAATAACACGCTGACACTGGGATAAATAACACGCTGACACTGGGACAAATAACACGCTGACACTGGGACAAAGAACACACTGTATAGGAAATGAGAGGTACCCCTTAAGACTGTCAAGGGAAATGAGGTTCAACACCAGAGCAATAGTATCCCCTTAACCAAAAAAATCACAGTTCTGAATCAGTCACAATAGCCAAAAACAATGTACAACTATATATAAAAAACGGCATGAGGTATTTATTACACATATAAAATCATACACAGCGCATTTACTGGCAGATGCATCAAAGTTATGTTTTGCGAGTCCTTAATAGCAAATTTTAAGGAATCGCTATTAAAGACTCGCAAAACTGGATGCATGTAGGAATCGCAATGTCATTAGCGATTCCTACATATTCTTTATTTGCGATTCGGTAACAGCTAATCGCTAATAAGGAATGGCTTTCCCATTCATTCCTATGGGCCTTTATGGGAAAGCCATTCCTTATTAGCGATTAGCTATTACCGAATCGCTAATGTTCCGCTATTTCAAGGGTGCCAGGGTGTCCAAAGGACACCCTGTTGCACCCCTGAAATGGACCTGTGCACAAATGTTACACACACATGCCCTAAGGGCATGTGTGTGCGCAACATGTAACTTTGAAAAATGCACAAAAGTGCATTTTTCAAAGTTTTAGCAAATTACCACGAAGTTCAACTTCATGGTAATTTGCTTCCCCTATTAGTGAAATCGCTATTTTTTTGGGTTTCATGCATTGCATTTAAGGAATCTCACTTTGGGATTCCTTAAATGCAAGAGCAATTTAAGGAATTGCTATTTAGAGATTCCTTAAATTGCGATTTCTGCATTTGGGATGATGCATCCCAAATTCAAAAATACCGGGAGCAAACGGCCAGATTCTGAGAATCTGCCCGTTTGCTCCCGGTATTTTCTTTGATGCATCTGCCTGATAATCAGTTATCCAACAGATACAAGTTTCCTAACATATAAAATATTCACCATGAATTAAAATACACACAATTATGACCTGCATGATTGGAAAAACAGACAGAAAAAAAGTAAAACATTGAATTTGTTCAATACAGAGTATACATTCAGTATCCTATAACTGCACTTTGTATTATGCAACCCACAAATCCATATATCAATACAAATGCCGGAATCTTGAATTGTACTAAAGTAGACCATCAACGCGTTTCGATGGATTCAACTGTTTTAAACCATCTTTATCAAGACTTGAAATGTTCTGTCATGTCAAGAGGGTCGATTAAAATACTCTACAACAAATATACATACAATTAATATTGTGCATACCAGTTCATTAACATTCGCAACAAATTTCCCTATATTATGGATCTCCAGATACATTGTGTTCATAAATTCATAAAATAAAACATTCATTTACCCTCAATTCTATTCCTCCCCTCTCTTGTATAAGGGTGAGCTCCACCCTCCAATCCTTACTCACTATATTATGTCTTTTGGGCAGAAGTATGTTTCCTATTTTTTTAAATTTTTTTTAAAGGGAAACAGTAAATCAGTGGCTAGGCTTTATACTTTATATACTCCAGCCTGCTATGTTTTACTGCTTGGAACTCTAACTACAGAAATCTCCCAAGTCCATATCTTACCCTTAGTCACTAGATATCTCCTTTAAAAATGTCCAGTCTTGGACAGTTCCTTTCCCGAATGTTCTTTTTAACGTCAGATTATTTCCAAATATTTGAATACCCTGTGGGGGATAATACACATGTAAAGTTCATGTGTGGGCCCTTAATCTTTATATTGTCTCATCCTCCTACCGCACGGATAAAATCCATTAGATAAGAGGGAAATTTAAAAAAAAACGTAAAAAGGCATACCTTTAAGGTTAATTTGGGATAATACGTAGTCTCCTCAAAGTAATTTTGGATTTTAAAGCCAGGTTCTACTTGTCCCTGTCCTCCTTTCAATTTGGGACCTCCAACAGGAATACCTGTCAGGGATCGATGTAATTGTATTAAGTTCCTGAAAATGCCATATGCCTAACTTTTCTCTAAGTTTGAGTCTAAGTTCATAATAGGCGGCATACCTGTTTCCACAGCCTAAAGTTGAAACTGCCACCCGTGTTTTGGTCGCGGTGGAAGGAGGCCGATTTATTATACGAGCAGGTGGCGGGATACTACAAAATGCAAAGTAAATTGAAAAAAACAGGCTAAAAAATCTCTAAAATAACCTACGTTTTAAAGCTCTATTTTCTATCAAGTAAGGCCATCCTGTTTTCTAGGGTGCTAGCATTTACCTTCGTGCTCCTGCCCTGCTGTCAGACCATCGGGGTTCCGCAATGAAATGCAAAGGCCCTGTGTTCTTTCCCGGGTTAAATACAGTGTAACCTCCATGCTCATTGGTTGGATGAAATATTTTCAACCTATTGGTGTGTGACTAGTTTATGCTGAGCGTGCAAAGAGGCCTATTCCTCAGGAAGTGTCTGATTGGTGACTTAGTACTTCCTGGAGAGGAAAAAAGTGAAAAAAATGAGATGGTGTTTCCTCTCTGGTCCGCTCCTTGAATTCTTAAATGTTATTGGAAGGCATCTAGCTAACCTGTCTATGGGACTTCTTATTGGCTCACTCCTACGGGTGAGGAAAACGAGAGACACAATCCCCGCTGGGTGCCTATTCCTCAGGACGTCTCTGATTGGTTGCTTAATCCTTCCTGGGTAGGAGAAAAAAAAGTGAGATGGTGTTTCCTCTCTGGTCCGCTCCTTGAATTCTTAAATGTTATTGGTAGGCGTCTAGCTAACCTGTCTATTGGACTTCTTATTGACTCACTCCTACGGGTGAGGAAAAAGAGAGACACAATCCCCGCTGGGTGCCTACTATCATATCTCATTTCCCACTGGTTAGTGAAATTCTTACCTCTGTTTTATCCTTATTGAACTCACTTCACCCAGTTGATGGGATATCTTGCCTGACTTTGTACTCGGGCATATGTAGATGTAGATAATATGCCTGAGATCCATAATATAGGGACATTTGTGATGAATGTTAATGAACTGGTATGCACAATATTAATTGTATGTATATTTGTTGTAGGGTATTTTAATCGACCCTCTTGACATGACAGAACATTCCAAGTCTTGATAAAGATGGTTTAAAACAGTTGAATCCATCAAAACGCGTTGACGCTCTACTTTAGTACAATTCAAGATTCCGGCATTTGTATTGATATACGGATTTGTGGGTTGCATAATACAAAGTGCAGTTATAGGATACTGAATGTATACTCTGTATTGAACAAATTCAATGTTTTACTTTTTTCTGTCTGTTTTTCCAATTATGCAGGTCATAATTGTGTGTACTTTAATTCATGGTGAATATTTTATATGTTAGGAAACTTGTGTCTGTTAGATAACTGATTAAATGTGTTGTGTATGATTTTTATATGTGTAATAAATACCTCATACCGTTTTTATATATAGTTGTACATTGTTTTTTGCTATTGTGACTGATTCAGAACTGTGATTTTTGTGGTTAAGTGGATACTATTGCTCTGACAAAGAACACACTGACAGTGGGACAGAGAACACACTGACACTGGGACAAAGAACACACTGACAGTGGGACAAAGAACACACTGACACTGGGACAAAGAACACACTGACACTTGGACAGAAAACACACTGACACTGGGATAAAGAACACACTGACACTGGGACAAAGAACACACTGACACTGGGACAAAGAACACACTGACACAGGGACTGAGAACACACTGACTGTGGGACAGAAAACACAATGACACTAGGATAAAGATCACACTGACACTGGGACAAAGAACACACTGACACTGGGACAGAGAACACACTGACACTGGGACAGAGAACACACTTACAAGTTTGAATATCTTTATTCGGCAATTTTTCACCATAAAAGAATACACATACATAAACATTTCATCCCGATAAAAGATTATAAAATACAGTAAAAGCATGGACACATCATTCATCATATGGCAATCAGTAAAAATCGTCCTCAGCTAGTGGTATCTTCAGTTTGTAGTTTCAGTAACCGGGAACGTGTCAACCACGCACTTCCTAAAAACTTAGCCACCCCACAGATCATACTGGCAGATGAGGAATCTGTAGAAAGGACACGTAGTGCCTGGCTGTGGCACCTCAGCCCCATTTCCCTGCAGACGGGTTTCAACCAAAATTGCCGTGCCCCTTTGTAAGCTGGGCAGGCAAAGAACAAGTGAGCCACCGATTCCTTAGGGGCCGCACAGCCCGGGCAACCACGGGAGCAGACATCTGTATTCAGCCATCTCACCGTAAACTCATTCACCGGGAGCGTCCCATATCGCAGTTTAAGGTACAGCGCTCGGTCCAATGGTTTGGTTATTAAGTCTAAAAAGGGTTCCAGTTTACGCACAGACTTAATAGACAAAAACTGGTCAGTGAGTGAACCCAAATTCATAGACCTCATAGTATTATTCTGTACCCAATCCCAGTACAGTTTTTTTAAAACATCTTTTGGTGGTGGTGACTGCGACTCCCATGCCTCTCTCAGACCCAAGCTAAAAACCAATTCTTTCAATTTGTTTAACCATCTTATTTTTTTACAGGTATCCAATAGTAGCAGTTCATCCAGCCCTTCTGCGTACTTTGCGAGCTCCTCAGTTCTTCTTAGTCGGGACCAGAATAACAATGGGCGAAGCCTCACTAAATCCTTTACTGTTTTCCTGCCCAGATCTAATCTAAGAGGGATCATAGGGGTGGAGGTGGGGAGAGCTACCACATTCCTAAAAAAATTGTTTTCCGCTCTCATCAAGGCAGAAACCCCTTCAAATCCCCACAGTTCAGAGCCATAGAGTGCTGCAGGAAGGATCTGGCCCTCGTAAATGGTCATAGCTGGGGAGACCGGTTTGCTGGTTGACTCCCGAATCTCCTTCAACGTCACCCCGGATACTCTATGATGGTTTAATAGCATCTTAGACAAATGATCCTTCCAAGTCATGTGACTGTTAATTCGGACACCAAGATAGTCAAAAGACTCGACCAGCTCAAGGGGGGCGCTATTAAGCACAAAATTATTTCTAAATCTTCTTGAGGGTGCAAAAGCCATCAGTTTGGTTTTCGATGTATTGATAGTTAAACCTCGATTGGTACAAAAGGAGCTAAACCGATTTAAGAGTTTCTGCAAGCCCACCGGGGATTTAGAAATTAATAGGGTGTCGTCAGCGAAGAGAAGTGTGGGGATTTTCTCCCCCGCCAGGGATGGGGCATCCGACTCCTCCCCCATCAGATGGTCAACCACTCCATTTACGAATAGGGAGAAGAGGGTCGGAGCCATGACACAGCCCTGACGCACTCCTCTTCGCACAGGGATCCTATCTGTAAGTTGACCCTGGGATCCCCATCTCACCCTCGCATAGTTCCCTTCGTGCAGCTTGACGATTAGGCTCAGAAGACCACTGGGAATACCCATCTCTCCTAGAATTCCCCAAAGTTTAGTACGAGGGACCAGGTCGAAGGCGGTTTTAAGATCAATGAAGGCCATATACAAACTACCCTTCATGATAGTAACCGCCTTCCAATAGATGGCAAAGAGTCGAAAGACCTGGTCCATCGTACCTACCTTCCTTCTGAACCCCGCTTGTAAATGGGAGAGAATACTAGCCTCCTCTATCCAATCGCCTACTCTTGAAATGATGACCCTGCCGACCACTTTCTGGATTATGTCTATCAGACTGATGGGTCTGTAGTTTGCAGGGTCATCTCTAGCCCCCTTCTTGTACACGGTAACTACCTCGGCCCCTTTCCAGGAGTCTGGAACCTGGTGTCCCCTCATAATCAGGTTCATTATAATCGCGATTAGTTTAGCCCAGGCCTCAGGCTCCACCAACAATAGATCCCCTGGGATCCCATCCTGCCCGGCGGCTTTTTTTGGGGTTAGGTGTCTAATCGCCAATACTACCTCTCCCGTTGAAAACAGAAGCTCGGTATCATCCACGGGGGCCCCTTCACCCAGGCTATTCACCCCAGGACTAGTTGTTTCTTCCGAGTCTCCATATAGGGATGAGAACACACTTACACTGGGACAAATAACACACTGGCACTGGGACAGAGAACACACTGACAGTGGGACAGAGAACACATTGACAGTGGGACAACGAACACACTGACAGTGGGACAAATAACACACTGACACTGGGATAAAGAACACACTGGCACTGGGACAAAGAACACACTGACACTGGGACAGAGAACACACTGACAGTGGGACAGAAAACACAATGACACTGGGATAAAGAACACACTGACACTGGAACAAAGAACACACTGACACTGTGGCAAAGAACACACTGACACTTGGACAGAAAACACACTGGCACTGGGACAAAGAACACACTGACACCGGGACAGAGAACACAGTGACACGGGGACAGAGAACACAGTGACACCGGGACAGAGGACACACTAATATCGGGCAAAGAACAGACTGACACCGGGACAGAGGACACACTGGCATCGGGACAGAGAACACACTGACACCGGGACAGAGAACACACTGATACCCGTTCAGAGAACACACTGAGAACGGGACAGAGAACACACTAATATTGGGCAATGAACACACTGACACCGGGACAGAGAACCCTCTGATACCGGTTCAGAAAACACTGACTATGGGACAGAAAACACACTGACACCATTACAGAGGACACACTGACACCAGTACAGAAAAATCAACTGGCACCGGAATAGAGAATACACTGACACCGAGGCAGGAAATACACTGACACCGAGGCAGGGAATACACTGACACCGAGGCAGGGAATACACTGACACTGAGGCAGGGAATACACTGACACTGGGACAGAGAATATACTGGCACTAGGACAGGGAATCCACTGACACAAGGACACTGATACAGAGGCAGGGAATACACTGACACTGAGAGGGAATACACTGGCTCAGATAGGGAACACACTGACACCAGGTAGAGGGAATCCACGGACACCAGGACAGAGAATACACTGATACCGAGGCAGGGAATACACTCACTCCGAGACAGGTAATACACTGACTCCCACAGGGAATACACTGACACCGAGAGGGAATACTCTGACTCAGATAGGAAACACACTGACGCCAAGACACAGAATACACTGACACTGAGACAGAGAATACACTGACACCAACAGGGAATGCACTGACTCCAACAGAGAATACACTTAAACAGAGACAGGGAATACACTAACACCGACAGGGAATACACTGACACTGACAGTGAATACAGTGATATCAACATGGAATACACTGACACCGATGCAAGGAATACACTGACACCGACACGGATGACATTGACACGGAGACTGGGAATAAATATACTTACACAGAAACATGGAATACCCTGAAACCGACAGGGAATACATTGACACCGGCACAGGCAATACACTGACACAGAGACAGGGAATACACTGACATCAAGACAGGGAATACACTGACACCGAGACAGGGAATACACTGATGCCGAGACAGGGAATACACTGATGCCGAGACAGGGAATACACTGGCGCCGAGACAGGGAATACACTGATGCCGAAACAGGGAATACACTGACACCGAGACAGGGAATGCACTTACACTGAGACAGGAAATACACTGACACCAAGACAGGGAATGCACTTACACTGAGACAGGGAATACACTTACACTGAGACAGGGAATACACTGACATCGACAGGGAACACAATAACACAGAGGCAGGGAGCACACTAACACCGAGACAGGGAATAGACTGACACCAACAGAATATACTGACACTGAGATAGGGAATACACTGATACCGACAGGAAATACTCTAACACCAAGACAGGGAATACACTGACACCAAGACAGGTGCATAGCTCTTCTTTGTCCTCTTCTTTATAGGTTGTTGCAATCTGCTTTCAGAGTGTGGGAATACCACCTAAATAGAAGAGTTAGGGGTGTTACATGGGAGTGACAGGTAGGGACCAATGCGTCTCTTACCTGAGGTGTCTACACTCACTATTATGCCACCCTCCTCTTGGAGGGGGGGCATAGACCTAGCCCTGATTGAATAAGTCCCACCAACTTCAAGATGGTGGGCACTGAGAAATGTGCCTCACTTCGCCTCCAGCACCTGAGGGGTGGAGTTGGCAAAGGGGGGCACACCTCCTATTCTAACTAAGTTTTCCGGCCGGTTCTCCGACAAAAGTGGGGGTTTGAACCGGGGGCTAGCATCTGTTGCTAGCAGCAGAGTTGGGGGTGGCATTACAAAGGTGGCAAGTCCTTTGAAGCTTCACTCTCGAGCACTGTCCTTATCTTGGGGGAAGAGGTGCAGCACCTCCTCCCAGGATAGTCTTTGTTTCTGGACCTCAAGAGAGCAGGGGCTCATGACCGAGGGGTCCAAAAACATGTCTGGCGGTGGCAGGCTGTCTAAAGCCAGTCACAGACCACACCAGGGTTCGTAGGTTGTCAGGGGGCACCTCTGAGGTGCCTTCTGAGTACATGTTTTAATAACTCCAACACTGGCATCAATGTGAGTTTATTGGTACCAAACACTCCTCAGTTCAGTGAAGCCATCATGGTGCTGTGGAACTCAAGTTATCTAGGTTCTAACCCTTGTACTCTCTATGGCTTCCTTGGCACCTACAATATTAAGAATAGACTTAAATATTGGAGGGGCGTATTTCCTCATGCAGATATGCCCACACCTGAGATATGGTGCACCCTGCCTTAAGGATTGTAAGGCCTCCTAGAGACGTGATTTACCCATACCTTCGGTAGTGCTGCTTTGACATGGCACACAGGAAGTGTGCCATGACAGCTTTGTCGTTTTTGCCTGCACCAAGGCATGCACACTGCAGTGGCAGGTAGCATGTCCCTAGCAGTGGCAGCTAGCGTGACCCTCTTCAGTCTTAGGTACCATTTACTAGGGACTTACAGGGGGGTCTGAAGTTGGATCGAATTGTGGTACAGTTTTAGGGAACAAGAGTAAGTGTCACGAGAGTGCATACCTTATTCATTTCAAATTTCACCAGTTAGTTATTTATTTTCCTCTGTTTGCATGCAAGCCCAGAACGGTGGACTGCCCATCCACGTATACATGAATCACTGGATGAGGTGGGGCGAGATCACACCCCACACTGGACGCACAGCATTCCTTAGTGCATAACAAAGATGCCAGTGCCACCATTAATCCAATTTCATCCATATTTTATTTTTCATTTTATCCACTTCTTGTCATACATTTTTCCTTTTAATTCAGTCACATGAAAGACTCTTGTGTTCACATTACATCCTTAATACTGTGGACATGCCTTCCAAGCCTTATACTAGAGCACGGAGTTTCACACAAGTTTTTCTCAATCGATAGTTTTCATCACCCAATGCATTTCGGGCCCTTCATGGCCCTTCGTCAGGGGTTATCTACAAATTTAAAACATTACTGTTAAGCTATATTCTTACACCGTTTTAGGGAAACCTTCCTGGTACTGGGAACCTAGACAACAAGCACCTAGTACTCTACAGTCAAAGCTGCATCAAAACCCAGGCAAAAAGTGAGGTGGTACTGCAAAAGAAACCCACTTTCCCAAATGCACTGAGACAGGGAATATGCTGACATCGAAAGGAAATACACTGCACTGAGATAGGGAATACACTGATAGTGAAACAGGGAATACAATGTTACTGGCAAAGGGAATACGCTGAAAGTGGGCAGGGAATCCAGTGACACTGTGTAGGAAAGTGCCCCTTTTGACAAGGTTGCTCCCAACTGTTTGTCTGGTATCTGATGCAACTTTGACTGAAAGTGTACTGGGCTCCTGCTAACCAGGTCCCCAGTACCAGTGTTCTTTCCCTAAACTGTACCATTGTTCCGCCGTTTGCACCACTTTAGACTCCATGTAAGGCCCTAGTAATTAGTACTCCTGGTACCTAAGGCATTGGGATTAAAGAGGGTCCTGAAGGGCTGCAGCAAGAATAGGGCCACCGTATAGGACCCCTCACCATGCTAATGCAAAACTGACAGTGTAGCCTGCATGTCTTGGTGCAGAGAAAGTGAAGAGTCAACATGGCACACATCCATTACGGTTGAATGTATTTATGAAAAAAATATTATAGAGTTGAAACACAGAAGACTAATGTGGGTTTTTATGTTATTTTCATATCTAAACAGCTTCCCCTGACAAAGGGCATTAAAATAGCCCGAAATGCATTGGGAATGAGATTTTAGGCTGTACACATGAATTAAGTTCCCTATGTGATGTGGTAAGAGGCCTGGATTGGCACAACTGCCTCATGTGAAGCAAATGGGTCTTTGGACATTGTTATCGCGACTAAGAAAGTTAAGTTGGATGAATTGGAAAAATATGGAATAAATACAAGTGAAAATGAAAAAGGCGTAAATTGACTTTTTGAAGCTGTGCGATTGGGTCTGCAGCACAGTGTAGCTGCAAAGTGTTGTTTAACACATCCATGTGTGCCATGCCTGCAAACCACTACATGTTATATTGGTTAATAATCCGTAAAGCAGGCATTAAAGCCCTAAGGCAGGGTGTGTGGGCATATCTACATGAGTGGGTGTGTCCCTGTGATATCTAAGTCCATTCTTAGATATCACAAGTGCACAGGGAAGTCATAACGAGTACATGGGCTAGACACTCGTGATTATGAGTTCCACAGTGACATGATGGCTTCCCAGTGCCCCCAGAAGTTTGGTACCAAACATCTCATCTTAATAAACCTACACTGATGCCATTGTGGGGTTTATTATTAAATGCACCCTAGGGAACCTTAGAGGTGCCCCCTGACAACCTACCAACTACTAATGTGTTGACTGGCTGCTTCTGACCAGCTTGCCACCACAGACGAGTTTCTGACCTCCTGAGGTGATAGCCTTTTTTTCAGGGTCAGGAATAAAGCTGCTCTGGGCGGAGGTGTTTACACCTCCTCCACACAGGATCTGCATTCCAGGGCGGGAAGCTTCAAAGGGCCTGCTGCCTTTTTTTATGTGACCTTGGCCTCTACAGATAGTGGAGATGCCCGCACTCCTGTCCAGACCCCACTTTTGGTGGCAAGACTGGCTGGAAAATTAATAAGATTAAGAGGTGTGTCCCTCACCAACTCAGCTCCACCCCTGAGGTGGACTAGCTGATGTGGACACTACTATTTCAGATTCCTCCATTTTGTTTTAGATGGAATTAGCCTTATAGGGTCAGGGTTATGCCCACTTCCTACAGGAAGTGGTCACATAGAGGGTGTAGACACCCTAAAGGTAGGTAGCCCCTATATTGAGTATTTAGGTGGCACCCCTGAACCCAATAACTTACTTTTGAACCAAGTTCTTGTTTTTACAAAATATATAAAAAGAAGTGTAATTTTTTTAACTTGGTCTCAGATTTATTCTTTGTGTGTGTGTCTTATGTATTGCCTCTGTGAGTACAACAAATGTTTAGCGCTACCCTTTGACAAGCCTAACTGATCACCCACACTACCATAAAAGAGAGCATTAGTGTTATATACTTTAACCTCTGTAAACCAATTGGGGAGACCTTGGATTGCCTACAAAGTGTACTTCTCTTAGTGCAATATATAGAGAGACAGCTTCCTACACAATGAATCAGAGAATACACTGACACCGAGACAAGAAATACACTGACCCCAAGGCAGGGAATACACTGACGATGGTACAAGCAGTACACTCACACTGAGACAGAGAATACACTGACATTAGGAAAGGGAATACACTGACACAGAGACAAGAAATACAATGACACTGGGACGGACAATACACTGACACTGAGGCAGGGAATACACTGACACTGAGACACAGAGTACACTGACATTAGGAAAAGGAATACACTCATACTGGACTGGAAATATATTGGAACGGGTAATACAAAGAAACCTGGACAGAATACAATGACACTTGGATGGGGAGTACACGGATACTGGAACATGGCAACGGAGTGGGTGCAGAGTACACCACCAACACTGAGTCTGGAAAAACACAGACAATGGGACAGGGAGATATGTATAATACAAGACAGAGAGAAACATACTTCATGCCAAGGAATATAGTGTAACTTGGACAGGGAGGGTACTAGTATTAAAAATCGGAATAAATCGACACTTGGGCAGTGAATACTCTGACATTAAGACAGAAGTTCAATGATACAGGCATATGGAATACAAATACACTAGGAGAAGACACTGCAACGTGCGGAAATTCACTGGCTCAGTCAATACACTTACAATGGGACAGGGAAACACGATTTTTCGATTCGATTTGATTAGCTTTATTTGATTTCAGTATAAAAATCATAAAAGCAACAACAACACATATATATACATCAATACACAATTTCACAAAAATTTAACAAACTTTTAAGAAACAATTAAATCAATAGAAGAAATCAGCTAATTACTGGACAACAGAAAGAATGAACAGATCAATTAAAAATAACAGGGAAACTCAAAATCATGGGCAAAGGTATACACTAATACAGACAGGGAATAATATACCGGAGAACTGAGACACTCAACTCTGAACTAGAGTGAGGAGAGAAAACACTGACACTGGTACTGGGACAGCGCCAAATGCATAACTATTCTGAAACAAATGTGAACATCACAGTGACAGAGTCAGGGATCTCTAAACAGAGTGGGCGGGCCTGGGCCGGGGAGCATAGGGCCTAGCCTCCACTGGCCTGGTTTCTAAATGTCACTGATACTCTTGGACAGGAAGATAAGTACTCTAGGTCAGATCCACTGTCAGGCCAGGGAGTACACCAGCATATGGAATATACTGACATACTGAATACAATGATCAAACCTGGAGAACACCGACCAGGCATGTAGCTTGGTCAGTAAGATGGGGGGGGGGAGCTTCACATCTCCCAACAATCATGCTGGTTAAAGTACATTATACGAAAAGCATGACAGGAGGAGGGGCTTACAGAGCAGTAGGAAGGGAGAGGAGTGAAGATTGTGGGGTGGCACTTAAAACTCAATATGTTGTGAAATAACAGTGTGTGTGTGTTTTGTCTGCATTTGTATATAAAATTCCCAAGTGAAATCCAACAAATACATCACAATACCTGACTTAAAGCACCTGCAAACAACTATTTACTACAGAATACATTTATTAGGGGGGGTGTAACACCCCAAACACCCCCCTGAAGCTACGCCCCTGACACCAACATTGGGACAGGGAGTACACTGATACTGGCACAATAGAGACAATAAACAATAAACAGCTATTGGGCCACGAAATAAATACACTGGGAAAGTGAACAGGTGAACACAGTAGTAATTATAGCAGTTTATTAGATTAGACTACTGACTCTCCAGTTACTCTCGTGTTTATATATGTAGCAGATGAAACAGGGTACTGCTCTGCTACACTCTGAAGATTAGACTTCAGGTACCATGTTTGAAAATCTCAAGAGAACCTGTGGTGTCTTTTATAAACCTTAGAACTGACTTGGTAAGCTACAAGTTGTACACCGTTCTGCACAGCGGGTGCATTAACCCACAGCTCTGTTGGGCAGTGCCGAAAGAAGCTTGTCCACAAAGGCACCTCATGTATTTCATGGAGGTGGTATGAAAGGGGAGAGGTCGAGTTCCATGCCAATCAAAATCAAACCACTGGTCTATACTGAAACTGATGCTTGAGCACCCCAGTTATATGAAGTAAGTGGCGAGGGGATGTATGAGGCATTCTCTGCATTCCAGGGCAGTCATTGGTTATTGGACAGTATTGTGTTGGGTTCTGTAGTCTATCATTGCAAATTCCGGGGACTATAACCTGGTCAAAAGAGACTTACAGCTGGCTGTTGATGTAGACTGACTCTGTTGCACTTCTTGACTTCAGAAGCCCTGCCCTCTGTAGATACCAGTCCTCTACTGGGAAAAGGGAGGATGGGGACTGTCCAAAAGCCATGGCCACTACACAGAGCGCCACCTTCAACACAAGACCGGTTTAAAACACAGGGGGAGAGGGTAGCACTAACATCTCAAGAGGATTGTGAATCAGATTTGGGGGAGGGGGGTAGCAGACAGCCCTTGAAGAGTAAAAGATGTCTCAACATATCAGTTGATAGAGCTTCCCACGCAGCCAAAGTGATGCTGGTCAGGCCATTTTTATCCCACAAAGCTCTGACCTGGCCTGAAATGCAGGTTTTCACCAAATATAAGGCTTGGCAACGTAAAGTTACAAAAGGGGTGCCACATCCACAAAGGCAATAACCTGTGTTTTATTTACTGTGCCCTCGTGTAGGGTGCAAACCACACAGCTCGTCTGCCCAGGCATGTTACGTACTAACACTACAGTCACCATACATGTGCCACATGTCATAACTCACCACATCAGTGAAAGGAGAAGCAGTTGATTTCTACCCAAATTAACCCTTTTTGCAACATTAGGATAATGTAAGACTGTGGAAAAAATCTTAACCCTCTAATATATAGCCTGCAGTTTGCATGCAGCTCTTTGATGACAGTTAAAAGCTCACTGTTCTATATTTGGATTTTAACCTATAAACTGCAAGTAACAAAAGGATCTCTCTGACAAAAGCAGTAACCCACTGACCTATTTACAATATATGCACTTTGTGATCAGCATTGTACACTTCTTTGCAGCAGGCATATTAACCCTCTGTGCTACCCTACGATGAGTCAAAAGTTCCACTAGACAAAACTCGGATCTTACTCCAGGAACATCTGAGTTATCTTGACATTTTTATTGGTGCCTGAAAATTGTTGGAAGCGCGAGGTGCAGCAGGAGGTGCTTTTAAAACCTCAATATACTTGCAAACATGGAACCCCCACCTGGAACCAGCGCCCGGTGCAGTGGTACTGGTTGCACTGCCCTAGAGCCTGCTCTCATTTAGGATGCTACTAAGGATGATGTTCAATTTCTTACTGATTTTGCCGCTCATTTGGTACTTGGAATATTTTTCATTTGCCTATTATTCTGTTTTGCCATATTGCTGAGAGCCTTCTTGCCAAGGACTTTATGCATCTGCGCTCTACAATATCTGTATTGTACCTAATAAATGTTGTAAGAAATTGTTCGAAATGTTCTAACTCCACCCTATAACTCAATTATTGAGTCTGTCCTTCATTATCTGACTGTATTTTTGATATGCTGTTTCGCAGGTTATCTTGGAACACATTGCTTCTTGAAATTGAGGTATAAAACGTCCCTGTCATGTTACTGAGGTGTCTTTTGGGGTGTAAGATTTTAGGGATACATTGGATGAGCCTGTACTCTGCAAGTGTAATGCCGTAATCCGTA
This sequence comes from Lissotriton vulgaris, assembly GCF_964263255.1. Classification (NCBI taxonomy): domain Eukaryota; kingdom Metazoa; phylum Chordata; class Amphibia; order Caudata; family Salamandridae; genus Lissotriton; species Lissotriton vulgaris. Next base: position 951,002,615 of record NC_141687.1, on the reverse strand, counting down.
ATTGATTAGAACATTATATGGTTATCATGTACAAGAAAAACAATTTATGTAGGAAGGAAAGCAACGAAACATCGCCCTGTCTGGCTTTCTACTTCGCCTAGAAATAAAATGCAAATATTTCTTCAAGCAAGATGACAAGCAAACGTCAGCCATTTTAAACTACATGCCTACAATACCTATTTTCAATCCAAACATGAATAATACACCGTTAATTATTGTGTGTGGTTGCATGCTAATGTGAATAACGAAGAGAGGATGTGGCCTAACGGCTAGGGCGGTCCACCTCGAAAGTGGGGAACTAGGTTCTAGTCTCTGCAGGGACACTCAACATCCAATGATTCTAGGCAAATCAATTAATCTCCGCATGCCTAAAAAACAATGAATGTGTCCGTGTGTAGTACAATTAGTTCTCATGTAAAGCGCTCTGATAAATTCGGGTCTAATTCGCGCTATATAAAAACTCCCTCCTTCACCCCACAAAAAAATGCATGACAAACCCTTTCAACCATATAGGCCAGCCCACGTCAGGTTGATTGCAAGGCCAGTCCAGTCGCTTGGTGGCTGCACATTTCTATAGCCACTGCTTGTTTTTAATCAGATCTGATATCAAAAAATGTGCTTTCCATTTACCGGGCCCCTGAATGCAGCGCTCTGTGTCTCTCAGGCTTGTTATCCATCAGTCACCCCAAGATATCTCTCCCTGGTCCATGGACTCCGCCCAGCGTCCCCTGGGAGCCCGCTAACTCGGCAAGAGGTTAAACACTAGTACACTTCGATTCATTAAAACTAAATTTTAACGATGGGTTTCCTCACTCGCCTCCTCCTCAGGCCCGCAAACGCCGCCAGAGGAAATCATTAGGAGAAATGGATAGAACACAGAAAAAAGAGGAGGGGGGCCGAAAAAAGAGAAGCGTAATTAAGGGATATATGTATAAAAGATTCTCTTGATGTGAGTTAATGAGGTGTCACATTAAGACCTCTTTAGGATCAGAGGAGGGGGAGAGGAGAGGGGGAGATGCCACTGCTCTGGGTTTATCAATAAATACGGTTCATGCAAGCTCCCAGTTCTCGTGCGGAATAACAGGGAGCCTGCGACAAATCTTCTGTGCTTCCGCCCTCATTTGTTGATATTTTTAATAATACGTATCAGAAACTCTCCTCAGCGCCACTTGTGATATCTTGGGCCGTGACGCTAAAGGTCCGCGTGCTCACGCAGGTTGCTGGTTCTCCTGAGCAACTCAAAATGGCGGTTTCTCCATTTTATTAAGTGCTCATCATGTCATGTATTTCACAACCTTCCCTCAGTGGGCCTGCGATGTTTAACGCAGAAGAGGATTCACTGTTACTGTTATTGAGTAGGAGTGACATGTGCGATGTTATTTTTAGGCCAGTCAGTCATGCTTTTGGTTATTTTCGTGTGGATTTGTTGCCACTGCTTCTCTGTGAACCAGCTCCATGACTGGGTTGATCTTTTGGTATAAGTTGCACCTGTGGTAGTATAAATTCGTAGTTATAGTTAACATGTGAAAGCTTTCAAGGCAGCACAAAGGTAATTGTGTATGTGTTGTGTGTTGTGAGGTGGAATGCAGTGCAGTGGTCTGGGCCTGGTTCCCTCATCTATGTAACCAGCACTTGTGTAGCAGCCTTATACTGCTGTTACAGCCTTGGCTGAGTTGCTCATGTGGCCTTTGTGCATAGTAGCGGCTATGGGACCTACTACGTTTTTTAAAACTTGTCTTACAGTCTGCACTGTCTCAGACGGTCATGATGCATTGGTTGAGGTATTTTTTCAAAGAGAGGAACCAGAAGTGCGTATAGGTCCAGCATAAGTGCTCCTAATTGAATCAAGTCTTTCAACCAAGGGTATGCAGTTCTGTATGGTGCAAAAAGAAAGCGAGAATCTGTGGCCTGTTGTAAACTAGGGAGTCGGAACAGGAACCCTCACACACCCAGATGGGTGTCATGCTTCATCATAGGGCATGCTTCTCGACGGGTTTGTGCTGCAATGTCCAACGGGCACTCACGAAGGAACTCTTGGCCAGAGATCTTTTGTTCCACTGCCGTATGTAAAGTGTGGGTATAGAGCTGCTCATGTAGATTGCTGTAGAAATGTGTATGTGCGTGAAAAGTGCGTATTAAAATAGACTAAGTAGTCCTCAAAATGAAGCGTTAATGGGCCAGTCTACTCTTCCTGTTAAAAACGTGATGGCTATCACGAGAGACGATCTATGATAGCTCAAAGGATCAACATGTTTCTTGCCATTAGTAAGCCTCTACAGTTCTGTTGGCAATGCTTCGGGATCTATTAACCTTAGTCTACACAGTGGTTGGAATCTGGGGTAATGTAATTCCAGAGATTATCCAGTCACAAGTTACCTGGACTGGTATACGTAGAGGCCTTCATTTGCTGATTTCTAAAAGCTGACCCAATTTGGGTAGCAGTAATGCCTCCTCGAGTGGGAGCAGAGCTAGCACTGACTTAGCATGAGCATCATAAAGCAGACTCCACAAGACAACCTTCACGATCTCTGCTGCCGCGGAAGTACTGAATAGGTCCTAAAGAATTGCCAACATATCAGTAGTGACTTACAAATGGCAAAAAGCATGTTGACCCTCTGAGGGGAATGCCTGATAGTGGATGGAAGTGGTATGAGGTGGATTGAAGACGACCAGCTTTGGTATTCAGTGCACCAACATTTAAAAGCACCAGCAACAATTTCTGAGTAGAGCTTTGGGAACCGCCACTCATTCATTGCCTCTAAATGGTGTCCACACTGCAGTTGCTTTATGGAACATGTGGAGCTAAAGCTGTTACAGAGTTGTCTAATATTTCTAAGCCCCTAGGTGTATGAGCAACCTGCTGCCAACACAGTAACCCCAACATTCTTAAATGTTGAGGAGGTCCTCTCGCCTGGCATCTATGGGAGGAATCTAACCTCAGTGACATGCAAAATCTGACGAGGAAACACTAGCCATGGTTGTAAAACAAGTCCATCCACAGAGAAGCTGACTGCAACCTATCTGTACAGCCAACGTACAGCCTTCCGCCGAGAGAAGCGCACGACTGATCTCGAAATGCAATTAACAAGAAGTGTTTGCATACATTAGGACCGCTATGTCCTGTCGCTATAATCATCGTCGAAGCCTGGCTGCACACAGAACCCAGCTCGTTAGCAGACCTTCCAGGGACATCAGAGGCCATTCGCCGCACAGAGCTCCAATTCCAACAATTTACTGCGTCATTTAGCGGTTTAATGCTTCGCGGGCATAAAGAACTTAATTAGAAGTGATACTGAGGTGCGGACTGTGGCCTGAAACATAACTGCAGCGAGACGCCAGAGCCTTGCTACAGATAATGTGCGCACTTGTAAAGCTCACCTGCACCCCTTGGGGCAACTTGGGGCTGAATTACAGATGTTTATTGTTACCCAACTCAGTGTTACTCACTTTATCTGCCTTGGAATGATGAGTCTGAGTGGACCCGCCAGGGTTTGAATCTGGGACCATGAGGTCTAACAGAGCTTGGTGGAGATTTGCATTAGACCACTGAACCTCCAGATAGTCATATATGGCCATTCTCATAGACATAAGGCGTTACCATGGACAGGTACTGGAGAAGACCACTGAACATTATTCTTAAGTCTCTGGCGACCCAGAAAGGAACAAATATTTTAAATGGGTTGTTCTTCTGAGTTACTTGGCCTGAAATACCAAATGGCTTACTCGCTGTTAAAGGCGTTCAACTAGTTACTATGGGTCATAAGAACATGCATTACTTATTAAAAAATCTTCAGGATTCACACTTTGGAAACTGGAATGGCAGTTTGAGTACCAGGGTCACCTGAGATCAGCAGCGCGCACCAGTGACACTGTAAATTACATCACTCTAAGCATAACTGGACCCAAGAGGAGGTGCACTGGATTTCAATTTTCAACAGAATATAATTCTACAAAAATGTACGGCCTAACTACTGACTACAATGATATTGTGAAAGTAGGTAAACGTAGATAAGTGTAGATTTGATATACTACTCTCTACTTATTGGCAGCGTGGCCTTGTGTGTGTGTCTGTGCGTGTGCATGTGCGTGTGTGTGTACACAAACACACACAAGATATGTAGATGTGGAATCAAGAAAAACAAATCTTTATTTCCCTAAATATACCTTTCTTTACAATATTTTTGTAGGCAATGTCTATTCGTAGAAATAGGTAAGCGGTGTGACCTCTGCGAGGGAGAAATTAAAGCCTGAAATACCTGTGTTACCGTAAGGTACATATACCGAAGTATCTGCTAACTTGTTGAAGATTCTTCATTTCCTGAATATTTTCCCCAGCAGTATCATACACAATGTCATATAGGCCCCAAGGAGCTCCAGGAAGAAATATGTGACCCAAAAGTGCTTAGAAACAGAATGGACTAATGAGGCCTCAGTTGAAATGTCAAAAAACAGGCAATACTGCTTTGGAAAACAAACTTATCAGTCGAAACACGAGCTGACTAATACTCACCTTAAAGGAAAGCAGAATGATACATTATCAGAAGGTAACAATGTTTTCCTTGGTTAAAATGGAAAAATGTAAGCCGATGGATACAAAAGAATTTTCATGAAGGAGTACTCAGAACCAAGTGATAACAGAAACCGTGATCAACTAAACAAATACGTCATCATACATTCCAGAAAAATGTTGTGAATGTCAAAAAAATCAATCTATAACAAGGGAGTGCAAGAGCACGTGGTGCACAAGGTGCTATACACAAATATACAATTCTTGGAAAAGACACAGTTATGACACTGTTAGGGGAGAGGTGCATAAAACTGATGGGTGTTTTAAGTAATTTGCAAAGGGCCCAAAAATGTCTGTTTTTTTTTAAACTGGGGGCCATGAACCACGGGCACAGTCCAGAGATTAGCCTTCAACGTTTCATAATTGATGTCCTAAGTCCATGGTCATGAACAGGACCGAAGGAGGGGGTGGTGCACAAAGTACACCATCTATGTAATGTGGGAGAAGAAAGACGCATGTCAAACACAAGGAGATGATGGACGGAGCGCTGAAACCTTTCAAACACTCACCCCCAGTTACAGATCTGGGTTGAATCCATCATCATTCTTTAGCTCACTTTGCCACCCCAGTTCAGACACAGCTATATGCAAATCAGTCTTGACCCTGTGCCTCATACGAACAGTCCAGCCCGAAAGAAAGAAGAGGCATGCCTAGAGGCTTCTGGTCAGTCCGAAAACGGAGCAATTGCTGTGATCCGTGAGTATGAACTTACTAGAACGAAGGGACCTTTCTACTACACCCTGTGAGTATCAACAACCACTGTAATATGTACTATCTTGCAGGAGCCATTGGACCAGTCTGACCCCCAACGTTCTTGAAGGCTCATGGGGCACTGTACCTAGGACAAAAAAGCATGTCTCTTTACCCTCTAATACTTGATTCTTCCACTCCATAAAGTTATGTTCCCTCAGGCACAAGGAAACTAAGGCCATAGAGAGTGTGCTTTATGTTATGTGTGTGTTTGTACTGTATTTTGTACTTTTTTTCCACAGGGTCACCTGCACTAGTAGTATGACATAGTTCATGTCTAGTGACCCCCACTATTTATCTTTACAGGTCACCATATCCTGTGTAAATAATATGGAGTGGATTTCTGCAAAACGTGGTCTTCTTTTTCCTTCTAGGTTACTTGCATATTGGCGTAACTTTAATCAATCAGTAGGAAGATTATTGTGAGAAGTTGGCCTGATAGGTAGTGTTTCCAATTCTGGAACCACTGGTTATCAGTCCAAACAAACCCCAAAGATGTCAGGTTGTAAGTCAACCTTGTAGACAAGCTATCCTAGTGGTAGCATGGACTAAGCAGCCTTAAAGGCTTAACTTAAGAGGTCGTGTTAAGCGAGCTTGTTTTACCACATACAATCCTGTAATCAAATGAAAGGACACCACACAAGTATATATTATAAAAATATATGTATTTATTTCTAAATTACTCCCCAGTACTCTTTATGAGGAAAGGGGCACAAGCGTTAAATCAAAAGCACTGTTACACATATAAAGTTGCACGTTTATGGATGAGGGCGGGTGGCCACTCAGACCATATATCAAAAAAGTGGTATAAGTAACACTTTACGAACAATGGTTAGGCCTAGGGCCTAGAGATTCGCTGGGAGCAGTCAGGACAAGCAATGAAGAAGTCGGGAGTAGCCCACAGGAGACGGGTGCAGCACGGAAAGTGCGGCGCGCACCAATGCACTGTCAATGGTGCGTAAAAGTCAATAAAAGTGAATAAAAAGATACTTCCGCTGAACCTAGGAACACAAAACTTTAGACACAGACCCTAGAGGTGTGTACCAGTGTAAAGACACCGGCGTTGCAAAGTTACCTCACCCACAGGCCGTGGGTGCACAGGGTCGAAGTGGCGTCGGGTTCTGTCACGCAGGTTCTTGGTGCTTGGAGCTGTTGCAGCTGCAGGCGCTGGGAAGCAGAAGTGTCCGGTGCGATCCAAGGGTGGATCGATGTAGAAAAGTACCTGAAAGCAGAGGGGACAGAGTCTGGGTCACTCAGCAGTGACCAGGGTGGAACCAGGACGGAACCAGGCAATGTCGGGCGCAATCAGGCAGTTGTCGATAGGCTTCTCTCCGCTGTCACGTAGGCTCTGGGGCATCTGCGACGTCCAGGAGCGGGTCACGAACTGTCCCACGTAGGCTCTCGCCGTCAGCACCGTCGGCTTGAAGATTGTAGCAAACAGCACTTGGCAAAAGCAATCCACGCGGAACCGGGAGATTGCTTATCACTCGAACCAGGAGGGTCAGAGTGGGTGCTCCTTTTCACAGGAGCTGGTGCAGATCTGGAGCAACCAGAAAAGCAAGTCGGATTTCAAAGTTCGTCGGCACAGGGGCCACAAGCCAGCTGGCAAGTGACCGGGCCAACGCGTCGAGCGCACACAAGCAGAAGGGCCCCACGCAGCACTCAGCGAGTGTGGAGGGGTGAGCTTTGGTGCAAGTGGAGCTCGGGGCTGGGGCTTCTCAAACCCCGGTGTACAGCTTCGAGGGTCACTCGTGGGCCGCACGGTCAGCGTCTCGTGGCCTTTTCAAGATGGCGTGCCCCACGCTTCCGGTCGCCTCCACGGGTCTCAGCTCTGCAGGGACTGTGGATCGGGCAGGTAGAAGGCAGGCAAGCTTGATCTCGTCGATCTCTGTCGCTCGAGTTCCGGCGGGAACTGCAACAAAGCAAGGGTCGAGGGCTGGATGGTGCCTGTTTGCACAGGGTGGTCACTCCTTGACCACAAGGGAGATTCTTCAGTCTTCTCACGTCGTGTAGAAAGTCGAAGGGTCCAGATTTCGTTTCTTATGTTTCTTCAGGATGATCTGAGGTCCGTTGGGACTGCTCCCCCTCTTATTCGAATCTCGGGGGTTGGACATCCTGCTAGGTCCCCTCCTATGGGTGGGACCCAGGAAGGGGGTGGTTACACCCCTCTCCTTTGATCCTGGCCGCGCTGGGACAGGGGCTGGGAGGCCCCAGAACCGGTTTGGCCGGATCCTGCAAGGGGCAGCCTTGTGCTCCCCAGGCAGTGTCTGGTTTCATTGAAACCTCCCTACTCCAATCCACTATCTCCTGTCTGGGGTGGTTTGACACCGCCCTGTGACAGGAAACTCTTTGTCCAGGCCTCCTCTGCCGGGTTTCGGTCAGCAGCAGGAGGTCAGACCCGTGTCTGTGGCAGGGGCATCCATTTTGTGGATCTGAGGCTCATTTTAAATCAACCGCGTTTCAGTAAAGTAACATGTCTTCTCCCTCTAGAAGGGTGGAATGCTACCCCCGTCGCCAGAACTGGCGAGGGGGTAGTATTCCAGTTCGTATGACACCTTACACGACATGTTTTGATAAAGCCAAACCAAAGTTGCTATATAACCGCGAGGATTATAATGCGCTTAAGAGTATATGGTATGGCATTATCCCGGATCAGCTTAGGGAGTTGTTCCCGACAGCTGCAGACAGGCTCAGCTCATGCCAGAGCACCATCTCACATAAAACCACGCACTCTGCCTCCAGGATTGATGAGGCCTTCCATAGGAGTGGCTTACAGGCTATATATGTGTCCAGATATAGGTTTAGATATAGGTATACTATATCTAAGCAAGGGGTGATTACACCCACTTGCCCCAGCTGAGTGATCAGCCAGTTGTGTCAATTTAAGAACCGGCCAGGGGTGGCAAAAGCTATGCTTCAGCCCCTGGTAGGCCTTGGTGGCACCTATGCCCTGGGCACCTATAGTGCATGGTACAGGGGCTGACAAGGAGTCCATTTCCAATTGTGGTATGTACCTATAGCACATGTATTATAAATTTAGAGAGAGAACAGCAGGCTGGGGGTCTGATTAGCAGGCCCACAGCCTCAGTAAGTCGAAAACCAGTGAAGCAAAAAGCAAAAATTGGGGTGACCATAGGATAGCAGACCCTACTCTCCTACATAACCCCCCCCCCCCCCCCCCAAACGCAGGGACATTAAACTTAACCTTGACCAGATAAGTCTTCATGTTCTAAGTGGAAGTACCTGGAGAGACCATCTGCATTACCATGGTCAGTCCCTGGGCGGTGCTCCACTGTAAAGTCCATCCCCTGTAGGGAAATGGACCACCTGAGCAGTTTGGGATTTTCACCCTTCATCTGATTTAGCCACAAGAGGGGCTTATGGTCTGTCTGAATTAGGAAGTGAGTACCAAACAAGTATGGCCTCAACTTCTTCAGGGCCCAAACCACAGCAAAGGCCTCCCTCTCAATAGCTGACCAACGTTTCTCCCTGGGGGTCAGCCTTCTGCTAATAAAAGCAATGGGCTGGTCTTGACCATCTTGATTAAGTTGTGAAAGCACAGCTCCCACCCCCAACTCAGAAGCATCTGTCTGTACAATGAACTGTTTGGAGTAGTCAGGACTCTTCAGGATAGGTGCAGAGCACATGGCCTTCTTCAGGTCATCAAATGCCTTTTGACAGCTAACTGTCCACTGAACCTTTTTGGGCATCTTTTTGGATGTCAAGTCATTCAATGGTGTCACAATGGACCCATAGTTCTTTACAAATTTTCTGTAATACCCAGTCAGGCCCAAGAAGGCTCTGACTTGTGTCTGGGTAGTTGGAGGAGTCCAGTCCTGTATGGTCTGGATCTTGCTCTCCAGTGGCTGAACTTGACCCCCACCTACTAGGTGGCCCAAGTACACAACCTTGCTCTGCCCTATCTGGCACTTAGTAGCCTTGATAGTCAGGCCTGCCTTTTGCAGGGCCTCCAGAACCTTCTTCAGGTGGATCAGGTGATCCTCCCAGGTGGAGCTAAAGACAGCAATATCATCTAGATATGCTGCGCAAAAGTCATCCAACCCAGCAAGGACTTGGTTCACCAACCTTTGGAAAGTGGCAGGTGCATTCTTCAAACCAAAGGGCATTACCACAAACTGATAATGTCCACTAGGGGTAGAGAATGCTGTTTTGGCTTTTGACTCTTCAGCTAGTCTGATTTGCCAGTAGCCAGCTGTCAAATCAAATGTGCTCAGAAACTTGGCAGAAGCCAATTTATCAATGAGCTCATCTGCTCTTGGAATGGGATGAGCATCTGTCCTAGTGACAGCATTGAGACCTCTGTAGTCCACACAAAACCTCATTTCTCTCTTCCCATCTTTGGTATGAGGTTTTGGCACAAGGACCACTGGGCTAGCCCATGGGCTCTCTGATGGCTCAATCACTCCAAGCTCCAACATCTTTTGCACCTCAGCCTTTATACAATCCCTGACATGGTCAGGTTGCCTGTAGATCTTATTCTTCACAGGCAGATTGTCACCAGTATCCACCTCATGGGTGCACCAGTTAGTCTGACTGGGTGTGAGTGAAAACAAGTGTCTGTGGGCCTGCAACACCTGTCTGCAGTCCACCTGTTGCTGCTCAGTGAGGCTGCCTGCCAAGGCTACTCCATCAACTGAACCATCATCAGGGTTCTGGGAAAGCAGGTCTGGGAGAGGGTCACTCTCTTCCTCCTGTTCCCCATCTGTGGCCATGAGGAGACTCATGTCCTCCCTGTCAACAAATGCTTTCAAACGATTGACATGGAGCACCCTGTGGGGGCTCCTAGGGGTGCCAAAGTCAACCAGGTAGGTGACTTCTCCCTTCTTTTCAATGATAGGGTAGGGTCCAGTCCATTGGTCCTGGAGAGCTGCTGGCCCCACTGGGTCCAACACCCACACCTTCTGCCCTGGCTGGTACTCAACCAGAACAGCCTTTTGGTCATGCCAGGCTTTCTGTAATTCCTGACTTGCCTCAAGGTTTTTGGATGCTCTCTCCATGTATTCAGCCATCCTGGAGCGGAGACCAAGTACATAGTCCACAATGTCTAGTTTAGGCTTTTTGAGAGGTAACTCCCATCCTTCCTTCACCAAACTCAATGGACCTCTTACAGGGTGGCCAAACAAAAGTTCAAAAGGGCTGTAGCCAACCCCCTTCTGTGGGACCTCTCTGTAAGCAAAGAGCAAGCAGGGTAAAAGGATGTCCCATTTCCGCCTAAGCTTCTCTGGTAACCCTTTTATCATTCCCTTTAGGGTCTTGTTGAACCTTTCCACAAGCCCATTGCACTGTGGATGGTAGGGTGTGGTAAACTTATAGTTTACTCCACACTCTTTCCACATTGCTTTTAAGTATCCAGACATGAAGTTAGTACCTCTGTCTGAAAGAACCTCCTTTGGAAAGCCCACTCTTGAGAAAACTGCAATGAGGGCTTTTGCCACCACAGGAGCTGTGGTGGTCCTCAGGGGAATTGCTTCTGGGTACCTGGTGGCATGATCCACTACCACCAGTATAAATCTGTGCCCAGATGCTGTTTGAGGATCCATGGGACCCACAATGTCTATTCCAACTCGTTCAAAGGGTACCCCCACCACAGGTAGTGGTATCAGGGGGGCCTTTGTTGTGCCACCTGACTTACCACTGGCTTGGCAAGTGACACAGGAGCGACAAAACTCCTTGACATTTTCTGACATGTGAGGCCAGTGAAAGTGTGGAACAAGCCTGTCCCAAGTCTTATTCTGGCCTAAGTGTCCTGCAAGGGGAATATCATGGGCCAAGGTAAGAAGAAAGCCCCTAAACTTCAAAGGTATAACCAACCTCCTGGTTGTGCCAGGCTTGGGGTCTCTAGCCTCTGAATAAAGGAGTCCTTCATCCCAATACACTTTATGGGTACCTTGAGCATTCCCTGCAGCCTCAGCAGCAGCTTGCTGTCTGAGGGGTTCAAGTGAAGGGCAATCTAATTGGGCCTGCCCCAGGTCTGCCCTTGAGGGTCCCCCTGTCCCCAGAAACTCAACCTGATCAGGTTCAAGCTCCTCTGAGACAGTCTCCTCTTGGACTGCAGAATCAGTTTCCTGTGAAACCTGATCCTCAACCTGGGGCAAGTGGGAAGGCACTGCCTTAACCCTCTTGCTCCTTCTCTTGGGTTGTGGTTGGTCTATTGTTTCAAGATCCACCACTGGTTCAGGAAGGCACTTCTTAGCCTGAGACCTTGTCACTGCAAGGACATGAGCTGAAATCCCCAGCATTTCTGCATGAGTCCTGTACTCCACTTCTGACCAAACTGAGCTTTCAAGATCATTGCCTAACAGACAGTCTACTGGGAGGTCTGCACTCACAACAACTTTCTTTAGGCCATCTACCCCTCCCCAGGAGAAGTTCACAACAGCCACACTATGGGAAGTAGTGGAGTTGCTTGCATTGGTCACTAGGTAACTTTCACCTAGTACAATTTGTCCAGGGTCCACAAAGCCAGGTGCCACCATTGTGACACTGGCACAAGTGTCCCTGTAGGCCTGAGCCAGTTTCTCATTAATTAAGGGAGTCTGCCTATATTTGCCCAGGTTACTGGGGCTTACTGCAGTGGGCAAAGATATGTCCACATCATATAGGAGAACTGCCTGTGTGGGGATTCTGACTAGGCCAGATTCCACCTCAGTACCCAGGGTCAACCCTACTAAACCCTTTGGCTGTGTACCACCACTGCTGACTGTACTAGGGGGTGCAGTTGCTTTAGGAGCTGCAGTGGTGGGGACTGGATTTTTCTTAGTGCATTCACTGCCCCAGTGTGAAACTGATTTGCAGGTATTACACCAAGGTTTCTTTGGGCCATCGTTCTTCTTTTTCTTGTTTCCATTTTGGGAACCCCCCTCCTTATTGCTAGTTTGGGGGCCTGAAGACTTCTGGTCCTTTTCTTTATCTTTCTGATTCCCACCCTTCTGGTCTGTTTTCTTCTGGTCACCTTGGTTCTGGGTTTTCTGCTTAATCCTTGTTCTGACCCATTTGTCTGCCTTCTTTCCCAATTCTTGGGGAGAGGTCAAATCAGAGTCAACAAGGTATTGATGCAACAGCTGGTTCTGACAGTTATTAAGGATCTGTTCTCTCATCATAAGATTGTACAATCCTGTATAGTCTGAAACTTTACTTCCCTGCAGCCAACCCTCCAGAGCCTTAGTGGCACAATCTACAAAATCAGTCCAGTCCTGAGTCTGTGCTTTTTGGGTGTCTCTGAACAACAACCTGTATTGCTCAGTGGTTAGGCCAAACCCTTCAATAAGAGCACTCTTCAGAACAGAGTAGTTTTTGGCATCCTCAGGTCTAACAGTGAGGAGCCTGTCCCTCCCTTTCTCAGAAAAGGAGTACCATAAAATTGCTGCCCACTGATCCTCAGGGACCTGCTGTACCATGCAGGCCCTCTCAAGAGCAGTCATCCATTTGTGGATATCATCCCCTTCCTTGTAGGGGGGCACAATTTTTGTCAGGTTTCTATTGTCATAGGCCCTGTCTTTTTCTTTAGGAACTTTGCTGCCACCAGTGGCATCTAAGCCACTTAATTTCTGTTCCCTAGCCAAGGTAAGTTTAGCTTGAGCTAAGGTAAGTTTAGCTTGAGCCAGAGCTACCTCCTCCCTCTCTATCTGGAGTTGGACAGCCCTCATTCTGGCCCTATGCTCTTTTCTCTGGGAGGAAGTCATTCCTCTTTGAGATTCTCTTGAGGCACTAGAAAGGTGAGAGTCCCTTGACAGAGATCTCTCCCTTCTATTACCTGGGAGAATTTGGTTATGAGATCTGGAGTGGTGCTGGCCCTCTCCATTCCCATGTAGGTCCAAGTTGGCCTGGTTAAGCCTGGCAACCTGTACCTGGTTTCCCTGCTGATCCTGATCTTCAGGCTCTTCTACATCAGAGCCCTCCTCTTCCTCTTCCTCCTCCACTACATCATCTTGAAGATCCTCATTCTCAGGGGAGTTTATCCCTTCCTCTGTTTCTAAGGGAGTCTGACTCACCTTATCTAGGTCATCCTTTTCGAGGAGAGCTACTAGGGAAGGAATGGTAGGGCCTCTGCCCTTTTTTAGCCCCCTGGCTGTGCACAAGGCACTCAGGTCTTTGTGGCTAAGGTTGTCATATCTGGATGTTGTCCCTATAGGATCAACTTCTACAGGAGCAGAGCCTGAGGTTCTACCTGTATCAGACATGACTGCTAGTGAGGTGTAAGTGGTGCACTTACCTACACTAAGTGGTTTCCTACTGTACCTTGCTAGTGAGTTGTAGTCAGGGTGTGCTAATCCCTTTAATCTACAACTACTAAGTTCAGTAGAACTTAATATGCTAAGCTTTTGATTTATATGTACCTAGAGGTACTTGATGTGATCTTTCAATTTGATAAAGATTGCAATGGTAAAACAAACAGCAAGCTCAAATCCGCACCGCTGCACACCAATGTGAGAAGTTGGCCTGATAGGTAGTGTTTCCAATTCTGGAACCACTGGTTATCAGTCCAAACAAACCCCAAAGATGTCAGGTTGTAAGTCAACCTTGTAGACAAGCTATCCTAGTGGTAGCATGGACTAAGCAGCCTTAAAGGCTTAACTTAAGAGGTCGTGTTAAGCGAGCTTGTTTTACCACATACAATCCTGTAATCAAATGAAAGGACACCACACAAGTATATATTATAAAAATATATGTATTTATTTCTAAATTACTCCCCAGTACTCTTTATGAGGAAAGGGGCACAAGCGTTAAATCAAAAGCACTGTTACACATATAAAGTTGCACGTTTATGGATGAGGGCGGGTGGCCACTCAGACCATATATCAAAAAAGTGGTATAAGTAACACTTTACGAACAATGGTTAGGCCTAGGGCCTAGAGATTCGCTGGGAGCAGTCAGGACAAGCAATGAAGAAGTCGGGAGTAGCCCACAGGAGACGGGTGCAGCACGGAAAGTGCGGCGCGCACCAATGCACTGTCAATGGTGCGTAAAAGTCAATAAAAGTGAATAAAAAGATACTTCCGCTGAACCTAGGAACACAAAACTTTAGACACAGACCCTAGAGGTGTGTACCAGTGTAAAGACACCGGCGTTGCAAAGTTACCTCACCCACAGGCCGTGGGTGCACAGGGTCGAAGTGGCGTCGGGTTCTGTCACGCAGGTTCTTGGTGCTTGGAGCTGTTGCAGCTGCAGGCGCTGGGAAGCAGAAGTGTCCGGTGCGATCCAAGGGTGGATCGATGTAGAAAAGTACCTGAAAGCAGAGGGGACAGAGTCTGGGTCACTCAGCAGTGACCAGGGTGGAACCAGGACGGAACCAGGCAATGTCGGGCGCAATCAGGCAGTTGTCGATAGGCTTCTCTCCGCTGTCACGTAGGCTCTGGGGCATCTGCGATGTCCAGGAGCGGGTCACGATCTGTCCCACGTAGGCTCTCGCCGTCAGCACCGTCGGCTTGAAGATTGTAGCAAACAGCACTTGGCAAAAGCAATCCACGCGGAACCGGGAGATTGCTTATCACTCGAACCAGGAGGGTCAGAGTGGGTGCTCCTTTTCACAGGATCTGGTGCAGATCTGGAGCAACCAGAAAAGCAAGTCGGATTTCAAAGTTCGTCGGCACAGGGGCCACAAGCCAGCTGGCAAGTGACCGGGCCAACGCGTCGAGCGCACACAAGCAGAAGGGCCCCACGCAGCACTCAGCGAGTGTGGAGGGGTGAGCTTTGGTGCAAGTGGAGCTCGGGGCTGGGGCTTCTCAAACCCCGGTGTACAGCTTCGAGGGTCACTCGTGGGCCGCACGGTCAGCGTCTCGTGGCCTTTTCAAGATGGCGTGCCCCACGCTTCCGGTCGCCTCCACGGGTCTCAGCTCTGCAGGGACTGTGGATCGGGCAGGTAGAAGGCAGGCAAGCTTGATCTCGTCGATCTCTGTCGCTCGAGTTCCGGCGGGAACTGCAACAAAGCAAGGGTCGAGGGCTGGATGGTGCCTGTTTGCACAGGGTGGTCACTCCTTGACCACAAGGGAGATTCTTCAGTCTTCTCACGTCGTGTAGAAAGTCGAAGGGTCCAGATTTCGTTTCTTATGTTTCTTCAGGATGATCTGAGGTCCGTTGGGACTGCTCCCCCTCTTATTCGAATCTCGGGGGTTGGACATCCTGCTAGGTCCCCTCCTATGGGTGGGACCCAGGAAGGGGGTGGTTACACCCCTCTCCTTTGATCCTGGCCGCGCTGGGACAGGGGCTGGGAGGCCCCAGAACCGGTTTGGCCGGATCCTGCAAGGGGCAGCCTTGTGCTCCCCAGGCAGTGTCTGGTTTCATTGAAACCTCCCTACTCCAATCCACTATCTCCTGTCTGGGGTGGTTTGACACCGCCCTGTGACAGGAAACTCTTTGTCCAGGCCTCCTCTGCCGGGTTTCGGTCAGCAGCAGGAGGTCAGACCCGTGTCTGTGGCAGGGGCATCCATTTTGTGGATCTGAGGCTCATTTTAAATCAACCGCGTTTCAGTAAAGTAACATGTCTTCTCCCTCTAGAAGGGTGGAATGCTACCCCCGTCGCCAGAACTGGCGAGGGGGTAGTATTCCAGTTCGTATGACACCTTACACGACATGTTTTGATAAAGCCAAACCAAAGTTGCTATATAACCGCGAGGATTATAATGCGCTTAAGAGTATATGGTATGGCATTATCCCGGATCAGCTTAGGGAGTTGTTCCCGACAGCTGCAGACAGGCTCAGCTCATGCCAGAGCACCATCTCACATAAAACCACGCACTCTGCCTCCAGGATTGATGAGGCCTTCCATAGGAGTGGCTTACAGGCTATATATGTGTCCAGATATAGGTTTAGATATAGGTATACTATATCTAAGCAAGGGGTGATTACACCCACTTGCCCCAGCTGAGTGATCAGCCAGTTGTGTCAATTTAAGAACCGGCCAGGGGTGGCAAAAGCTATGCTTCAGCCCCTGGTAGGCCTTGGTGGCACCTATGCCCTGGGCACCTATAGTGCATGGTACAGGGGCTGACAAGGAGTCCATTTCCAATTGTGGTATGTACCTATAGCACATGTATTATAAATTTAGAGAGAGAACAGCAGGCTGGGGGTCTGATTAGCAGGCCCACAGCCTCAGTAAGTCGAAAACCAGTGAAGCAAAAAGCAAAAATTGGGGTGACCATAGGATAGCAGACCCTACTCTCCTACAATTATAGTACTACTTTTTCACTTTTCTGTATTATACACTATTTTATCAAATAAACGTGAGTAAGGTGGGGTGTGGTGCACCCCGTCCTGAAGAAGGAGTTGATCTCCGAAACATGGTGACGCACCCAAAGAGGTACTGTGCTTAATATCACACTATTACCTCGTCCTGCACCCATTTTAATAGTACCAGCCCGGGGGCTCATTAAATTATTTCTGACCTACCCCACGAGCCAGGTATTTTTTAAAAACATTCACGTACTCACATAACCTCATCACATACTCACACCCAATCCCTATATGCACCACGCATAGTCAAATTATCAGTGCTCCGCCCTTGCCGTAGGTCATAGCACGCTGCACCCCGTAGAGTGGTGCGAAGACCCCAATGATGAAGCATGACACCAAGGGTCATTTTGGTGTGTGAGGGGTATTTTAAAAACACTGTGTGCTCCCCACCACTGTAGGGAACACTTCACCCCATTTGGTGGATTCTTGTTGTTTAATTATATGATCTTTATAATGCTCCTGCATATATGTCCCAGGTTCAAATTTATTATCTTGTGAGAGACGTGCACAGTGGGAAATTACTTCAGAGGGCAATGCAATTTGCTGTTAGATGAAAATAAAATAAAAGCAAGAGAGAGAAATATTTCTGACTTAGCCTTTCGGTGAGGTTGTGTATGTGTGGTTTGTTGTTTAGATTCACGCCACCCATGCGCCTGTGTGTGTGTCTCTCAGTGGGTCACTGCTGTTCACTCTGGGATTATCATGAACAGACCACTGGTGCCTGGTGTTCATTCAGAACCCACTGCCAGCTGGGGAATCTCCCAACCCCAAAGCAGCCCCTTTGTGCCAGTCTTTAGAACATATTTGTCATAGAGAAGGCCAAGTAGGTAGAGAGCGAGGAATTATCTGTCAGGAAACTACAAGCAGTGAAGGGGCCTTCCAACCTGGGGCCTATACTGAGCCTAAGGAGGCAAAGTGTAAGGTTTTAGTGCCATCTTATTTTAATCCCCTTGGAGAGGATTATCAGAAAAGGCTGTCCAATGTCGGACTGGGACAGAAAATAGATCAGGGCACCAAAGTAGGAGGACCCCATTAGTGAATCAGATAACTAAAAAAAAGTGGCCAATGTCCACAATTCGGGGCAGTTTTGAACTTGTAAAGACATGCTCAATATTAGCTGGGGATGGAGATCGGGTGCATGTGTGCCTGCTGCAGGCAAATCTTATGTTAATATCAGTGAAATCAAAAGTAACAACCAGTCGCAAGACCATAAAAGAGGCCCACAAACAGCCAGAAGACCAGCCCACACACTGACTTGGCAGAGAAGCCTAAATGGTACTGCATGGTTGTCCTGTAGGCAAGTTCATCTCCAATGCTATGCAATAGCAGAAGACTAACCCCTGGACTCTTTAGTCTAGAACACAAGGGATCAACAACATCCTGGGACCTGTTAAGCCAGCTAGCCTGAATCCAGTTGCACAGCAAACAAGGGACCCACATCTGGGCATACCTATGGTCACTTAGGGCAAACATAGAAAACACAAGATGATGTACAGAGTGCTGGAACATTTCAACCACTCACCCCCAATCACAGATCTGGGTTTAACACTTTGCTCTTTTGCTCAGTATGTCACCCCGGTTTGGACCCAACCATATGCAAATCAGTCTTGAACGTGCCCCCCATGTGAAAAGTCCAGCCTGAAATGCGAGGTCAGGGCCTCCCTGGACTAGAAGCAATTATCCTGGGACCAGTTTCAGGGTACTACCCTTCATCAGCCAGGCTAGTTTGAATCCAGTGGCACAGCGAGCAAGGGACCCACATCTGGCAATAGCTGTGGCCACTTAGGGCAAACACAGAAAACACAACAAGATGATGGACGGAGTACTGAAACTTTTCAACCACTCACCTCCAGTCACAGATATGTTTAAGCTAAGCAGGCCTGACTCCAACCATGGAATGAAAGACTAGGCCTCGTAGAGAGCAGCACTTTGGAAATGGAATGTGCTGAGGATTCTTTAGGGTAACTGGAGCATTTGCTTCTGGGCGTTGGAATCAGGTGCCTGGGCTACAAAACTCCTAAACTGGTGTATTTGATGCCAGGTGTCCTGGTCTTAGCACACAAAGGGTCTTCACAAAGGGCCTCCGCACTCTTTGCGGAGGCCCCGCAGTTGTGGCGGGGGTCCGGTACTCAAGGCCGGCCATCATGCTGCAGTTACCCATTGCAGAGGTGCCGCCACCAAAGCAGGGCCCCTGCCATGTGTGTGGGCCTCCCCACCATCACAGCGGGGCCTCCGCCACGAGTGCAGATGACCTTTGTGAATAGGCCCCAAAATATAAATTTTCGCACTTTTGAATACTTCTTGGACTACCTCTTGGTGACTTTTTCACTCGCGGCCTGCTAAACCCGAGCAATAAAAGCAATAACTATGGCCTTTCAGTCATGGACGT
The DNA here is from genome assembly GCF_964263255.1 of Lissotriton vulgaris. Lineage (NCBI taxonomy): Eukaryota > Metazoa > Chordata > Amphibia > Caudata > Salamandridae > Lissotriton > Lissotriton vulgaris. The sequence goes on along the minus strand of NC_141687.1, from coordinate 950,983,659 downwards.
CAATTCACCAAAATGCCAGGGGTAGCGAAAGTGACATTGCACACCATTAGACCTTTATTTTGACTCACATATACATGCTTACGCATACTAACCCATTCACACACTCTTTGACACATCAACACACTCTCACCCGCAAGCATGTATACAACATATATTTAACAGCATTTTTTACTCTCCTTAGCTTCCGGAAAGGGTCATATGCCAACTAATGTACTCCATTTTTTATTACACAAATAGTGAATTCTATGTTTCACTATTTGTATAATAAAACAATTGACAGACACCAGGCAAGTGGAGCTCTAACCAGCGCCCATTAGGAATAGCTGCCCCTGTATTCCAGGGACTGATGTTCCCACCTCTGAGGCCAGGGGTTGCAATAGCAGTGCCAGGGGTAGCAAGGGGCAAGCCAGGGTCGTAGCTGCGACCCCTGGCGACCTCTAAATTACGTCCATGCACCCAGTATGAAATGGGGCATGGTAACATGGAAATAGGTGACTCTCACAGATAAGGACTTTCATACTTAATCTATACAAAATCAACAGATTTAACGGGCTAGAACCTCACACTTGATCCTGACACTGACCACAGAGTAACTTTTCCTGTAACATTTCACTATTAACCTTACCGGCAGAGGGTTCTAATACATGTCTTCCAGTGGCATCAAACTGTACACTCCTCTGTCCCTCAGGGTAAACAAACTTTTTGGCTCACAGAATCAGTTTTTTTTACATCAAAGAATTTAATATGGGGATCTCCCGTTGAAGACTTAGGGGCCGTTTACGATGTGGCCCGGAAAGGCTCCAGAGCCTTCTGGGCAGCATCGTAATCGGCTCCTCAGTTTGTGTTCCGATCGCCACATTACAATGCTGGCGGTCGGAAACTTAACTGGCCGGTCATTCCGGCTGACTTCCGACGGGCTCAAGGAGCCCTCCGGCAATCGGAACCGGCTCGTAATCCTAAAGGGCGGACCTTTCCAACCTTGGGATTATGATGCTTGGTTACGGGCATGGTTTCCAGGTCGGCCGGTGCAACATGGAAACCTTGTCGGAATGCGTGTTTGGGGCACCCAGCATGGCCCCCTTGTCTGCACGGCCCCCGGTTGGGGGTGCCCCCTTGGCCTGCCATATGGTGCAGGGATGAGCAGCACCTCATTTTATAACAACTACAGGAGCTTCATTAAACAGAAGCATTTTAGGTAAATCACTAGCTACCAGTAGCTCCTACATACCTTCAGAGTAATTGACAACTGTGAGTTCCCTTTTGAATAAGCACAGGGTCATACATTCATTTTGAACTTATGGGAAGGCTGTGTTTATTTTATATTATTAACATCAAGCTGTAAATAGACAGCCTGATAATGAGCAGTGCTCAGTCAGATTTATGGCCCAGGCTTGGACTGTGGCACAGAGGTGGACTGTGGCACAGAGGTGAACAACCAGTAAAGCACTGACATAATTAACTCTTAAATAAAATCCCTTGTCAACTCAATATTGGAGCTGTAAACAAAATGACGTTTCTGGATACTTTTAAATGGGAGAAAATTAAAAAGAAAAGTTACCTTAATGATTAAGTTAGCTCTTCATTTTATTTTTTTCTAAGCATGGGCGGAAAATCCGTTTCGCTCGCGGATTTTCGGTAAATTCGCAATCCGCGAGATTCGCGAATCTCCCGCAAAATCCGCAAATCCGCGAGCAGCGGATTTCATGGCTTGCTCGCACTGTTCGCGTGAGTTCCCGGCTTCCCAGTACAACTTCGCGCCTCGCGAATAAGCGCAAAATTGCAGAAATACGATCTTAGCAAAACTGAAACTACTTACCAGGTTCAAAAGTTCAGGCTCATCATTAGTAGCCATTTCCTGTAGTGCTTCCTGAGGGGCCCCTCCAGAGTTCAGTTGCCAGTTGCAACTATTATGTGACCCTGCTCTGAACCTCAGAATAGTTACACATATGCCACAAAGGTACTGAATTACAGCTAAGGGAGACAAGCAGGAGCCAGGCTGGAAGTTCAAATCCATTAATCAGCCCCTAATTCATTATTGTCAGTTGGGGCAGGGCAGGTGTTGTAACTAATTTTGCAACAATGAAAGCACTTAGCAAGTGCAAAAGATCACTAATCAGGAAGCACTAAGGAAGCAGGTGCCAGCTAAAAAAATATTCTGTGACACATTAATCAGCCCCAAATTAATTCAGGTCACTTGAGGCAGGGAAGGTGTGCTTGCGTTGCCACAATAATGTACACTGACTGGACAACCAGAGGGTGCTGTGATGAAACAGAGGGTGGCATGGGTGGGCCAGAGGGTGGCATGAGTAGTCAGAGAGTGGCAGTGGTGACAGAGAGTGGCAGTGATGAAGAAGAGTGTCCCAAACAGGCTGGACACGTAGAAACAACAAGTTCACGAAACTTGCGACCCGACAGGTAAGTTCGCGTTTTGCGAAATTGTAAAAAACCCTTGCGAACTGGCAGAAACCCGCGCGAACACAAAAAAAATAAAAAATCCGCAAATTCGCGAGAATTCGCGGATTTTGCGGATTGCGAGTTCGCAAATCCGCAAAAATCGCGAACGCGAGATTCGCAAAATTCGCCCATGCTTATTTTTTTTCCATTTCAACATTTTACTAACAGGTCTCTTGCTTCCAGTGGCCAGTAGATACTGTGCCATAAGTATAAATGAAAAAAACAACCTTTTTTTTAAATGAGAGAAATTTAAAGTGCAGGAAAATGTTCTATATTAGGACTATTTTTGCAGAACATTTTTCTACATTTTAAATTTCTCCCATTTAAAAAAATTATTGTATGTTTGTATTATACATGTAACGTTGCCACATATAGCAAAAGGTATGTCCTGTGCTGCAACTACATACGGCACATGCTCAAAGCCACCAATACAGATATATCCTGTTTATATGCACACATGTTCATACATTCCCAAACAACATGCTCTCACTGACCCACATGGCAGCCCTGTCATAGTGTCCCAAGTCAAAGTATTTTGTTCAAACCGTAGTACCTGGCTCTTTGGACATTAGGCTTAACGTCAATGAAGCTGGGCGTGGTGGTCTGGTAACAATGCATGAGTTGTTTAGCCTTCAGTATCTCACAATGATTTTCACTGATCAATACAGAAAAGGTTGGAGATCCCTGATCTAGCAGTTCCTTAACACTAGACTCTTCATATCACAGTATTAAAAACAAAGGTCTTCACAGCAAGAGCGAGAGACAACGGTGCCTGAAAATGAGTCTGGATCAGACTCAAGGTTAGAAACTAAAGTTTCCAGTAGTTCAGAAAATATTCAAGATAATTACTACATGTAACAAGAACTTACTTGGGTTGTGATGACGGTAACAGATGTGGCTAAGGCAATGGCAACAAGAAGTAACAGTTGAGGTCACCTGGAAAGAGAAAATATCTCAGGAGCTACAAAGGTAATCGTGAGCAAGGATACTGCTACAGGCCAGATTAAAAGGAAGCAATGTAAGCATTAAATCAGATTCAAAAGCAACAAATAAAAGCAAACAAAGACCAAATCTAAACATACATTAAAAAAATAATAGTGAATATAGCACTTAATGGGATGTTGTAGATCTATCAATATTATAATGAGGCTAATGAAGTTCAGGAGCATAGTAACGAGGTTCAATTATAAGACATCAAGTCACAAGCATGCAGCAATAAAACCTAAAGCATCACAGGTAGCTCTCAGTGATCAAACTGAAAAACATGGTGCTTGAGTGTTTTTTTCTGGTGAATTCAGGATAGAGTTACATAAAAAATTGAAAGAGAATAAAAAGAATGCAAATAGTGTTGAGCTTGCAGAGCAACAAGAAAACAAAGCACGCATTAACAACTTGTGCCTTATTGGTATGCAGGAAACATTTCAACAGGGTGAAAATCTAGAACAGTGCATTATTAAACAATTAGAAACCGATTTTCTTGAAGAAAAAAAAGCATGGGTTCGACCTGAAATCAGAAATTCTGTGATACGCCCAGACCCACCATGGAAAAAAATGTTACGGGTAAACCACACAAAAGTTTGGTTTTCTTTGAACATTTGTGTTATGCAGTGGGGGCGGACAGTGAACAGGGGTGGCTAGGCAGCGGGAACAGACAAATAATTTTTTTTAAAAAACACTTACCTTTTGCTGGCTGCCGTCTCTGCTCCGCTTTGGTCCCTTCCCACACTGACTTCTCCTCAGCTTTGCTGGAAGCAGGAAGCAAATAGGCTCCCTCCCCTACGCCAATCACAACGCTGAAATGCAGCACTGTGATGGGTCTAAACGCCGTGGTTCAGCGCTCAGACTGGAAATGGGAGTCTGGGCATGTTCCTCACCAGGCTGTGTAATGTAGCCTGGTGGGGAACATGCAAATTGCGCATGACTGTTCGGCCTGCCCAAGCAGGCTGGCCAAACAATCATCCACACTTAAGGAGTGCAAACCACTCCTTCCTCTGTGACCCCAGCCCCGCCTGCCCCACCCAAACCTAGGCCTGAAGTGAAAAACAATGAGGTTATTATCATTTTATTTTTCCTTTCTCCTGCTCTCAAAGAAGTGGGGCAACGCTCCTCTGCCTTAGCGGAGGAGCCCGTCCCGCTGCTCAGATATAAGATTCTCCAGGAAACAAAAATAGTTTAATCACCAACTATTGACACACTCGTTTTATTGTTAGGCCAAATATATGTCCCCAGACAGTTGAAAAAAGATGGAGGTTCCAGAAGCTAAAGACCAGATTCTGGGAGTAGAAATGCAAGATCCAACTCTTTCATCATTACTCAAGTTTATTTGGAATAATCAAATGAAGTAAATGGAAGAGCTAAGGAAGCGGAGAGATTTTTAGATGAAATATAGTGAGTGGATTTAGGCTGGGAGAAGATTAATGGGCTAAAAAAGAAGGCAATTAATAGGTGGATACTGAACTACACTGAGGCGTTAGTGATGACTAGGTGGCGTAGGAATACTGGGAACTAAAAGGTGGAGAGAGAGGTAAGGAGACAGACACCTGCAAAGAAATTTAAGTTAACAAATATAAGTATATATATCGACATGGCTAAGTATAAAAATAGAGTTATCTCTATTGATCATCAGCTCCAAAGAAACTACATAAGGCTGCTTATACCGTCTCTTAAGATAAGTGCAGAACTTATAAAGAGCCCGAGCCTCTGAGTTGTCATCTGAGATGCAGCTTCCTTCTTTATACAGAGGGATTTCCCAGTAGGGGTGTGTAAGTGGGAAAGGGAAAGGTAGGGTGGTGAGGGCTTTCACAGAGAAGGTGTTCAGATGATAAGCAAAATACTTTTGGGAAAAAAGATCCTCATCTTATAATAAAAGCTATGTTAGCAGACCTATAAACATGAGAAGTAACATAGGGTTTTCAAGCTGATACCTGAACGGTATAAATAAACGTAGAGAAGAGCCTTATTTAGATTGGATGATAGGCTACTCAGTCACAAGCATGATGGATATCCAGTCAACTTTCATGCAAGCGCCGCAGGAGATAGTGCACTTCTAATCAGGCAGATGAGATATCTGTCATGTTTGTGATGGAGAAACTCGTCCACCGAACTCTAAATCAGGTACTAGGTTTTGAATGCTACACATAGATCCCAATATGATATAGTTATTCTTCAGAAAATCCTTCTTGAACATAATAAACGTAACCTACTAAAGCAAATTTTGTTAGAAACGCCGATTATGTCTTGACAAGTCAACCGCATATTAGAAGTTGCAAGGGATGACCTAACATCGTTCTCGAAAATGCAAAAGGCACTGGGCAACATGGCATGTTCTGGCATATTAGCCAGCATCTAGAACATAACATTTGGTAACATATAATCTGCCATTAGTAAAAGGGACACACCTCAAAACTTCGTATGGTACTGTCTCAAGGAATGCTTCTACTCGACCTCATTGACATATATCATAGTTTATCCATTTATGGAACGATTCAAATTTTAGTTACAAAAGCTTTTCTTGAACAGAGCGGTAAACAGCTGCTCAGTAGCGTAGCAAGGTCAGGTGGTACCCGGTGCGCAAAATTTCTTGTCACCTCCGGCTTGACAAAATGGCAAAAATATGTGTTTAGAACATATTTTTGCCATTTTGTCACCCCCTCAGTGATGACAACCGGGGTGGCCCACACCCGCCGCACCCTCTACCTACGCCACTGCAGCCGCTAGTATTAACCGTGGTGATACAGAAGAATTTGGAAAACATTTGTTGGGAGCAAATTGCACTATTTTACTCTATGTATCTAAAAGTACCAATTTACAGGTAAGCCCATGATCATTCAGTGACCACAAAATCAAGTGAAATAGTATGACAAGGTCGTGGAGGTGTATGCAGTGATTTTAGAAGACCTGTTTTTGTTGTGTTTTTTTTTTGATAATCAACTTTATTAGGCATTTAAAACAGCAAAGGAAATTCATTGGGTGCAGCTCATTCAACACATACAGTAGCTCATAATCATTCAGTATTGCAGGTCGGGTCATCCTTCTCCAGTCCATGTAGAAATCTGGTCCCACCAGATATAAAGGCAGGATTAGCACAATACATCCCCAATCACGGTGGAAGTAGATTGAACCATTTCCCCCAAATCCTCTGAAACAGTTCGTTGCCCCCCTGGCTTCAAAGAGGGCCTCCTCCTGGGTCCCACACCAATCAACCCCCCTTCTCCATCGCCCCACGGTAGGCGGCGCGGCTCGGGACCAGTATCTAGCTATATCCCTTTTGGCCACCGCTATCGCCGTCCCCAGCAGGCGTTTGTCTGACCTGGAACCATCCAGACGGTCAAAGACCCCCAGCAGCGGCCGCAATGGCTTGTGGGGAACCTCCCAGCCCAGGGCTCGCGTGAGCTCACGCTCCACTCCCCTCCAGAACCTTGCCAACCCGGGGCAGAGCCACGCCATATGATAGAAATCCGCGGGCGCCAAGCCACACCTCGAGCAGTCTGGGGAGGGTCACAGGCGGGCTCGGAAGAGGCGTTCAGGGGAGAGTTAGGCCACATGCAGATAGTAAATTTGGACCAGACATAGCTTGGCAGACGTGGTGAGAGTTCTAGGCGCCATAAGGGTATCCCGCCAGTCCGCCTCTTCCAGGGGACCCACCCATCCCTCCCAGCGAGCGCGCAGCGCATCCAGGGACGCAGGGCCATTATTAACCAGGGAGCGATAGATGCGGGACACCCCTCCCCCCCCCAAGTTCCCCATCATCACCTGAGCCTCCAGCGGACTGAATTCCGGGAGGGGTACTGGCAGTGGGAAACGTGCTTGAAGTGCGTGACGCAGCTGTAGGTACCGAAAGTGCTGGGTGTGGGAAAGGGCATGGTTCCGCTGTAGGTCCACGAAAGCCCGGATGTGGTCCCCGACCCAAACGTCCCCCAGAACCGAGACGCCAACCAGATCCCACCAACGGAATCCGACCAAGGCCGCCACTTCCCGGAGCCGGGTGCCATGCCACAGTGGCGTTTGCCTAGTGAGTTTGTGGTTCCAGCCCGTGTAGCGCAGAGCTGCCCGCCAAGCCATGAAGATCGTTCTAGTAATGGGTGCCATAGATTGCGGCACAGGGCTGCTATACAAAAGGGCTTGGATGCGGGGAAAATCCGTCTCCTCGAGTTCCACCCGGTATGCTGGGTCGGAGTAGCCGCCCGCGTACCAGTCATGGACAACAATGAGCTTGGAGGCAAGGTAGTAGAGGAAGAGGTGAGTCACCCCCAATCCCCCATCATAAGAGGGAATTCGGGTGTGTGCCAGGGATAGATGCGGGCGACCATTCCCCCACAGAAAGCGGGTCAGAAGCCCATCTAGATCGTGGAACCAGGCGCGGGGGAGGGGGATGGAGGTGTTTTGCAAAACATAGAGAAAGCGCGGGAGGACCATCATTTTAAAGAGTGCGCTTCTCCCTAAGGGGTTGAGGGGGAGTGACTGCCACTTTTTTAGGTCAGCTTTCAGTCGGCCCACCAAGGGGGCAATATTCAGTTCCCATTCAAGCTCCGGCAGGAGGGTTATCCATATCCCTAGATATTTGACTGAGTGGCGCTGTAAAGGGATGTCCGACTGCCAGTCGTAGCAGTCCCTCGAGAGGTGTAGTGGAACCAATGTGGATTTAGCCGCGTTGAGCCAGAGTCCGGAGACTTTTCCGAAGGCCGCGATGGATAGCAAGCTCCTGGGGCCCGAGGTCGCTGGATCCGCTAGTTACAGGACCACGTCGTCAGTGTAGAGGGCTATTTTATCTATGTGGCTCTCGTTCCAGGTCCAGCCTTGGACAAGGGGGTCCTGGCGAACGATAGCTGCCATTGCTAGTGCGAATAGAAGAGGTGAAAGGGGACACCCCTGGCGCGTGCCTCTATGAATTGGGAAGGCCTCAGAGAGCACTCCATTGACCAACACCCGGGCCCGGGGGTTGGCATATAGGACCCTGATAAGACGGTGGAAAACGGGACCAAATCCCATCGTCTCCAGCACGTCCTGTAGGTAGTCCCAGTTCACAGTGTCAAAGGCCTTTTCAAAGTCGAGGAAAAGGAGGGCCAGGTAGGGGGAGAGTCGAGCACGGTGGGCCAAGGCCAAGTGGAGGCGCCGGATGCAGTGGCGAGTGCCCCTAGCAGGCATGAATCCGCACTGGTCGGGGTGGACCAGGTCTGGCAAGAGAGTCTTGAGCCTCAGGGCTAGTATGGTGGCGTAGAGCTTGATCTCCGTGTTGATGAGCGAGATCGGGCGATATTCCGCACAGCTCAAGGAGGATGGGTGGGTCTTGGGGATGACCACTATGGTGGCCAGGTCGGATTCAGAGGGGAAGGAGCCGGTGTCTGCCACGTGGTGAAAAAGGGAGAGTAACTGGGGTGCTAGGGTGGCCCGGAAGGTGGCATAGTATTCCTGCGGAAACCCGTCGGGCCCGGCGTTTTGCCATGATGTAGGAGGGGAATAGCCTCAAGCACCTCCTCCAAGGTGAAGGGGCGATCTAAGGCCTCCCTGGAGTCCCGCAGTAGAGAGGGAAGCAGAGCACCCGTCTCCTCCAGCAGGACGGCCAGGGAGTCCGCAGCAGGTCGCGCCGCGTATAGGTCCGTGTAGAAACGTGCAAAAACGTCTGCTATGGCCTCCGAGGTCGTCTGTAGGGTGCCGTCCCGCGCCCGGATCTCCGGAATGATACGGTGGACTTTGGGGTACGACACTAGATTGTGGAGGAGCTTGCCATTCTTGTCGCCCCAGCCGTTAATCTGCGCCACTGAAGAGCGCCAGAGCATCTGGGCCAAGTTCAGGGAGATCTGCCGGATTTCCTCTCAAATTAGTGCTAGTTTCCGGGTGGGGTCCGCGCACTCGACGAGTGCTTGCTCTGCCTCCATCCGCGCCGCCCGGGACTCCAACTCCACGAGTCGGACCAGCTGGTTTGCTCGTTTGGTATGCACCAACCCTCGTGCCACCTCTCGAATCACGGCCTTGCCCGCCTCTCAAAGGGTACCGGGCGACGGGACCGACCCCTCGTTGGCCGAGAAGTAGTGGGCCAGCTCCTGTTCGAGCGAGTCCATCAGTTCGGGATCCTGGAGGAACCAGGTGTTAAGACGCCACACCGCTCTCGGACCTGCCGAGGGCGAACTGAGTCGGAGGGAGATGGGGATGGTCTGAGAGCCTTTGAGGTAGAATAGCCACCCCGGACACCGAGTAACAATCAATGGCCGGGAGAAGGAGAAGGTTAATCCGGGACTGGGTATGGTGGGAGGCCGATGTGTGGGTGAAGTGCGCCTTGGGGGGGGGTTCCAAATCCGCCACACGTCGCACAGCCCCAGGGCAGAGGCCCATCCCGATAGGGCCACAGCGGAGGCAATCCGAGTCCCAGACGGGATCCCGGTCGTTCGCGCTGGGGCTGCATAACGGCATTGAAGTCACCCCCTACCACCGTCATGCCCCGTGGGAGGGTGGTGAGGATCCCCGTGAGGCAGCGGAGCATCGCGGGAAGAAGGGCAGGTAGGATGTACAGACTCATGATGTTCAGGGGGCACCCCTCCAGCACACCCGAGATCACCACATAATGACCTTGAGGGTTGGTGTCAGCCCGGGTGAGGGTGAATGGCTCGCCCTTCCTAAGTATAATTGCCACCCCCCCGGGACCAACACGCAAACCCGGAATGCAAGACCATTGTGAACCCACAGCGGGCCAGGAAGTTACACTGCGTGCCTAGGAGGTGGGTCTCCTGGAGAAGGAGGACATCCGCTGCATGGCGGTGGGCCGCTCGGGGGACGATACTCGGAGGCATCCCCTGGCATTGGGATTGAGAGTTGCCTATCTCCATCAGTCAGGACTGGAAGGTGTACGAGGTGCAAGGTCACAGTGAGTAGCACCTGCTGGGAGGAGTCGTGGCCTCGCTTGGGGGAGCCCCTGTTGCTGGCAGCCGCCATTTTCCTGAATAGGATAGAGCCCGGCAAGATCCCCGGCTTTGGGACTGGAGCAGGCAGTCGGCCATTGGCTGAGGCACGGCGGGTGGGCGCAGTACCAGCCTACATAGCACTGCATAGTGGTCCCAAGTTATTTAAAGCGCAGCAAACACAGCGCCAGCACGCCACCAGGCTTTGGAGACATAATCAGAAGTTATCCGGGCCTCGCAGTGCCAATACCTCTCCTCAACACCCAGCTGCCTGGGATCGCTTTGATGCTTATGCGCCTCCCGGCAAGTGTTCTCTGAAGGGTCCCTGGATGGTGGTTGACTTGCAGGTCCATGCGAGTGGGTTTGTGACTTGGGAGACTGAAGTGGCGGCCAGAAGTGATCTGAGGAACTACTGGGCGTTGGAATGGAACGCAACGGTCTAAGGAGGGCAGAGCTCACTGTAGTACCCCTGAGTGGACTTTGGGCCCTTCTGCCAGTCTCCTGGTCGCAGGGGTTGGACCGCTACAATAGACCCCTCAACCAGATTGGTTGTGCTTCACGTGGTCTGAGAACAGCGCTGGTGGGTTCTGGGGCCTCGGCCTGGCGATCACCGCTCTAATGGATCACCCACGCAGAGGCAGGGATTGATATTGAGCGACGGGGGAGTACAACAACAGTAGCCCCATTCCGGCTCTTCACTGGGGTCCCCTCGACTATGACCTCAACTAGAACAAGGAAACAGGGGAACAGAAGTCCCTGAAAGATATTTTTGCGAGAGCGCAATCCAACCCTGACCTGCCAACCACGTCTTCACAGAGGGCACCCTCTCAGCCACAGCCCGACGCCGGAGGCAAACTTATCACCAAAGCATTCCTAAAATCACTTTTCAACACCCTTAGGGCGGATATACAGACGGTAAAGACGGACCTCACTGCTGAAATGCAAGAACTCTGCCGGGATGTAGACAGCGTGGGAGAGCGTGTGGCGACTCTGAAAGTAAAGAGTGACAATGCGGCATCAGATGTACATACGCTCCAGCAAGAGATCCTCCGCCTGCAGGGTCAGCACCTGGATACCCAGACCCACCTGGAGGACTTAGAGAACAGATCATGACGCCATAATATCAGAATTCGGGGGTGAGACCTTCGGACGACACCACAAATCTGTTCGCCTTCACAGAGGATCTCTTTCGCCACATCCTGGCAGCACTGGCTGACGTCCCCATTGTCCTAGATAGGGCACACAGAGTTGGTCCACCTCAGGCGCCCAACGCCCTACCAGCAGATATCCTTGTTTGCTTGCAGGACTTTAAAACCAAAGAAGCTATTCTTACAAAGGCCAGAACCATTTATCCTATTTCCTATCAGGGCCACTCCCCGGTACTGTATCAGGATCTGGCTCTAATCACCCTGCAGCGACGGGGTCAATTTCGCCCCCTAACCGAGCACCTCAGGCGACAGAACATCACGTATTCATGGGGACATCCGTTCCGCCTCATCTTCCGCTTCAAAGGTAAACTCCACCAGATGAGCTCTCTTGTTGAAACCTGCCAACTGCTGGGCCTGGCAGTGCCCAGCGACGGAGATGACCAACGGAGTGTGGTGTCAGAGCGCGAATCTTCTCCCTCCGGGTGGCAGCGACACAAGCGATGGCGGCGATTACGGAAGTGCAAGGTCAGCAGGATGCACTCATCTCCGCTGCTGACGCACTGGCAGGCCCGAGCCCTGCCGCTGAACGAGGACCTGACGTCTACTTGTCCTGATTGAAGGTTCCCTACATATGGGCGAGTGGCAAGGGGACTCGGACCCTCCCCTTGGTCACACGCCACGAGCCCCATATTGACGACTTCCCAGTTCCTACGGGAGGGTGGACATTATTGTCAAGACTAGAATTTTTGACATAGACTGAGTTTATTGTTTTTTGTTGAGACTCTTGTTTTGCATTCAATTTTTTTTTTTTTTTTAAGTTTGGGTTTCCTCGTCCACCTCCCCTACATGCTTTACCAGACGTGCCTCTCTTGCGCTCTGCTGGCTCGATCTCCTACATATTGATGCGCGTTATGCCCAGTTGCGCTCACAGCACCATCACCCTTACACCCTCCCCTGATGCCACATGATTCCCTTAGGGTCCTTACCCTTAACGTGCGAGGACTAAACAACACGATTAAACGCAGGTCAGTCCTGAATTACCTGGAACACTCCAAGGCTAACATTTGCCTTATTCAAGAAACTCACCTTTTATCTAAAGACCACGATAGGCTGCGATCTAGGTTCTTCCCCAAGCAGCTGTTTTCCTCTTGCACCTCGAAATTTGCAGAGGTGGCTATCCTGGTCTCCCAGGTAGAATCATACAGAAAGAGGCAGAAATTCGAGGACGCCTACTAACATACCAGTTCCTACTGGGAGAGGTGACGTTTGTCATTGGGTCTATTTACGCGCCCAATGAAGGACAAGCCAAGTTTCTTCTCACTGCCCTCCGAGAGGCGGCTGCAGCCTCAGACCGCCACTTGCTATTGGGGGGTGACCTTAACATTGTCTTCGACAATGACTTAGATCGCTCATGCCAGAGGATGACACAGGTAGGTGTTCTTCCCCACACAGCGCAGGCACATCTCCCGGATCTAGGGCTCACGGAACTTTGGCGACACTTTCACCCAATCAATCAATCAATCAATCAATCATCGCATTTATATAGCGCGCTCCTCACCCAGAGGGTCTCAAGGCGCTGGGGGAGGGGGGTCCGCTACTGCTCGAACAGCCAGGTCTTGAGTTGCTTCCTGAAGGCGAGTTGATCCTGGGTCAGGCGGAGGTGGGTGGGGAGGGAGTTCCATGTCTTGGCGGGGAGGTAGGAGAAGGACCGTCCCCCTGTGGTGGCTCTTCGGATGCGGGGGACGGCGGCGAGGGCGTGGCTGGTGGATCGAAGCTGGCGTTTGGGAGCGTAGAAGTTGAGGCGGCTGTTGAGGTATCCTGGGCCTTGGTTGTGTAGGGCTTTGTGTGCGTGGGTGAGGAGACGGAAGGTGATTCTCTTGTTGACCGGGAGCCAGTGCAGGTCTCTCAGGTGTCCGGAGATGTGGCTGCGACGGGAGATGTCCAGGATGAGTCGTGCTGAGGCGTTCTGGATCCGCTGGAGTCTCTTCTGGAGTTTGGCGGTGGTTCCGGCGTAGAGGGAGTTGCCGTAGTCCAGACGGCTGGTAACGAGGGCCTGGGTGACCGTCTTCCTGGTCTTGGTGGGGATCCACCGGAAGATCTTACGTAGCATGCGCAGGATGTTGAAGCACGACGAGGAGACGGCGTTGACTTGTCTGGTCATGGAGATTGAGGAGTCCAGGATGAAGCCCAGGTTGCGTGCGTGGTCTGTTGGTTTGGGTGCGCTGCCTAGGGCGGGGGGCCACCAGGAGTCGTCCCAAGCGGCGGGTGAGGATCCCAGGATGAGGACTTCGGTCTTGTCCGAGTTCAGTTTCAGGCGGCTGTTCTTCATCCATTCGGCTACCTCTTTCATCCCTTCGTGAAGGTTGGCTCTGGCGGTGGCGGGGTCGTTGGTAAGGGAGAGGATCAGCTGGGTGTCGTCGGCGTAGGAGATGATGTTGAGGTTGTGCTGGCGTGCGATGTCTGCGATGGGGCTCATGTAGACGTTGAAGAGGGTTGGACTGAGCGAGGAGCCTTGAGGGACGCCGCAGATGACTTCGGTGGCTTCAGATCTGAACGGAGGGAGATGGACTCTCTGTGTCCTTCCGGCGAGGAAGGAGATGATCCACTCCAGTGCCTTATCCTGGACTCCGACGTTGCTAAGGCGTTGTACTAGGGTACGGTAGCAGACAGTGTGGAAGGCCGCGGAGAGGTCGAGGAGGATGAGAGCCGCTGTTTCTCCGTTGTCGAGCAGCGCTCGGATGTCATCGGTGGCTGCGATCAGGGCGGTCTCGGTGCTGTGGTTGGCCCGGAAGCCAGACTGCGAAGGGTCGAGGGATCCGTTCGTCTCGAGGAAGGCCAGCTGCTTGTTGGCGGTCTTCTCGATGACTTTTGCAAGAAACGGGAGCAGCGAGATGGGGCGGTAGTTCTTGAGGTCGGTGGGGTCGGCCGATGGCTTCTTGAGTAGGGCGCTGAGTTCGGCGTGCTTCCAGCTCTCCGGGAAGGTAGCGGTGTCGAAGGAGGTGTTGATGATGTCCCGCAGGTGGGGTGCGATGACAACGTCGGCCTTGTTGAAGACGTGGTGAGGGCAGGGGTCGGTCGGAGATCCGGAGTGGATGGAGTTCATCGTGCGGACGGTGTCTTCGGTGCTGATCGGAGTCCAGGCGCGGAGGGTGGTGGTGGGGGGCGGTGGTTCGGTCGTGGCGTTCGTCGGTTGAGTGCTGAAGCTGTTGTGTATGTCCGCCATCTTGTTGTGGAAGTAGGAGGCGAGGGAGTTGCAGAGGTCTTGCGAAGGGGTGATGCCGTTGTTTCCGGCGTTGGGGTTGGAGAGCTCTTTGACGATGTTGAAGAGTTCCTTGCTGTTGTGTGCATTGTTGTCCAGTCGTTCCTTGAATGCAGTTTTCTTGGTGGCGTGGATGAGTTGGTAGTGTTTTCGGGTGGCGAGCTTGAGGGCAGTCATGTTGTCCGGTGTTGGGTCTCTGCGCCAGGTTCTCTCGAGGGCTCGGCAGTTCTTCTTGGAGCTCTTGAGTTCGTCGTGAACCATGGGGCTTTCTTGCTACCGGGTCTGCTGGGTGGGGTCCTCAGGGGGGCGAGCTCGTCTGCGCAGTCGCTGATCCACTTTGTGAGGTTGGTGGCCGCCTGGCTAGGGTTCGTTGTGCTGGTGGGAGGGTTCATGTTCAGGGAGGTCGCGAGCTGGTCGGCTGTGATCTTGTTCCAGCTCCTGCGTGCAACCTGTTGCTGGTGGTGGTGGATCGTGGTCCTTCTGAAGCTGAAGTGGACGCAGCTGTGGTCCGTCCAGTGGAGTCCGGTGGCGTGGCTGAAGGCGATGTCCTTGCTGGATGAGAAGACGGGGTCGAGGTTGTGTCCGGCGTAGTGGGTGGGGGTGGTCACCAGCTGCTTGAGTCCCAGGTTGGCGAGGTTGTCCAGCAGGGTGGTGGTGTTGCGGTCGTTGTTGTTCTCCAGGTGGAAGTTGAGGTCCCCTAGGAGGATGTAGTCAGCGGAGCAGAGGGCGTGCGGGCTGATGAAGTCGGCGATGTCTTCGCTGAATTGTGTGCGTTGTCCCGGGGGTCTGTAGATGAGGGTGCCTCTGAGGGTGGTCTTGGGGTTGATGTGGACCTGAAAGTGCAGGTGCTCGGCGGTTGCGAGGGTGTCGTCGGTGTTGGTCGTGATGCGGATGGTGTTCCTGTGGACGATGGCGATGCCTCCTCCGGTGTGGTTGATGCGGTCCTTTCGGATGATCTTGTAGCCGTCTGGGATGGCGATGGCGATGTCGGGCGCTGAAGAGGCGCTCATCCAGGTTTCCGTGAGGAAGGCGACGTCTGGTGAAGTAGTGTCGAGCAGGTTCCAGAGCTCGACGGCGTGTCTGTGGACGGAGCGGGTGTTGAGCAGGATGCACTTTAGGTGGCTGCTGCTGTTGCTCGTCGAGGTCTTGAGCACTGCTGGAGTGGTGCAGGTCCGGATGCAGGTGAACTTGCAGGCGTTGCAGCAGAAGGGTCCGTGGGTGCGTCTCGGGGTGGCTCGGTAGCACCCCGGGATTCTTCCGGCGTTGAGTGCGTGGAGTTCGGTGGCGTCGTAGGTCCGGCGGGTGGGCTGGGGTCTGCGGGGGCCAGGGGTCCTGGCACTGGGCGCGGTCCAGGCGCGGACGGGCGCAGACGGACTTACCTTTGGCGCACCTTCGGCGCTCAATCGGTGCTCCCGCTGAGCGCGTCCGCTGCGCGGTCGCTGAGGGGGCGACATAAGAAGGGAGCCGGGAGGGCGGGTCAGCTGGGAGGCAGGGTCGCGTTCACCAATCGTCTGTCGAGGGGGCGGGGCCGCAGGCAGGAAGCGGCGGGAAAACGGGATCAGGCTGAGCGGACGGCCCTGCGGCGGCTGGGGCGCTGCTATCGGCGGCGCTCGGCGGTGAAGATCTCAGTCAGCAGGGGGCTCTGGAGCAGGAGCGTAGAGGAGCGAGGGGGCGACCAGGCCAGAGGCGCAGAGGCGACCCACGCACTCGCAGCTATACCTTTCATTTAGGGGCCCATAAGACCTATGCCCGTCTTGACTATTTTCTTAGCTCTACTTCATTCCAGGCCTATGCAGCAGATGTTGAAATCTTAACGGCCTCATTCTCTGATCACTTACCGGTTGTGGCCCCTTTCCAGCTGCCGCGCTCCTCCCGACCCCTTAGACACTGGCGATTGCGAGATGCACTGCTACATCTCCCCACAGTGGTCGAACAAATTCAGAAGGCTATTACTAGCTTCCTAGCCCTCAATGCTAACACTGATACCTCTCCCACGACTCAGTGGACGGCTCGGAAAGCGGTTATCAGGGGGGAATTTATCGCTATATCCAACACCCAGAACAAACAAAGGAGCTGTAAGAGAGCGGAACTTACTCAGAGGGTATCGGAGCTTGAGCAGCTGCACCAGAGAACAGGGCTTCCCGCGCCTGGTGGCAGCTCTGTACGGAACGTAAGCAGCTCGGTGCATTAGATCAAGACAGGACTGAGTATGGGGCATTGAGACTTCGCCAATCCTATTATACAGCAGGGGACAGATGTGGCCGCCTCCTTGCCAATAAGTTATGGTAAGCCCAACAGCGTTGGGGAGTGCAAGCCATTCACACGGCCGGAGGCAGCTCAGTTTCCGATGATGCAGCGATAGCAGAGGCGTACAGAAGTTTTTACGCTGACCTCTATACTGGGGATTCTCGTGATTCTCTACAAAACGCTGAGTATATAGCACAGGCCCAAACGCCCGCCCTGAACAAATCTCAGGCCGATTTTTTCGATAGGCCTATACAAAAGGAGGAAGTCATCTCAGCCTTTCTCGCCTCAAACTAGGCAAGTCGTCCGGCCCTGATGGTTATATGGCCGCCTTCTACAAGTCATTCTGCGGCCAGTTGGCTCCTATCCTGACGGGCCTTTTAAACACCTTCAAGCAAACCTGTGCCAATCCGGGGAGATGCTGGAAGCAGCAGTGGTGGTAATTCCGAAACCGGGGAAGGACAAGACGGAGTGCAGCGCGTACAGACCTATAGCTCTACTGAATGTTGATATTAAATTGTAGTTAACAATCAACAGAAGAGTGACATCATAACTAATAAGGAAAAAGGAAAGCAGAAAGTAGTATAGTTTCTACCACCAAAGGCAAGTTACTAGTAGGTAAAGAGGTGAGATAAGCATGCTCAGTGGGAAGAAAAGGACCCTCAGGCCCCAACTAAAAGTCGGTAGCCAGTTGTCTTCATTGGGTCCTTGTAGAAAGGAATAGTAACAGAAATGTGTTGAAAAGATGTGAATTAAAAGGAGTGTGGACTACTCCCCAAACCGAAACATTCTTTTAATAAGAGGGTAGTTCTAACTCCATTAAAATCAGTGAAAACAGCGGACTAATGAATGGTTATGTTAGTTTGAACCATAAAGTCCTATAAACCTAAAGAAAAAAAGAAATAAAAGGGTCGACATTTTTCTGCTCGTGAGCCATAGTCAGCTCAGCATTCATCAGGACCGAAAAAAGTCCTCACACCGCGGTTGGCGCACGCTAAGGCGCCTGAACCATTGGCGCGGGACAAAAGGAACTATTATAACCTTATCTGTAAATAGTTTACACAGGTGTTGTCTTCTTTGGCCTCTCCAAGATGTGAGAGACAGGGAAATCTGTAACACAAAAAATCAAACAACAGATTGAGAGGGTTATATTCATTTCAAGACACGCTGACTCACACTAAAGTAGACAATCTCGCTTGTTGTGATTGCAAAGAATTATTTTTGCAACAAAGTAAAAACTCTGCTGTAATTTAGCAGTGTGACTGGCATTAGATTTAGCCGATCTGGTCTATGCCTCAACATGACACGTTATTAATTATATACTTGTCATGAGGCAAGCCATTTGTTAACATTTCGAAAAAGTGCTCGTTTGAAAATAAATACAATAAAAACACCTTCGAAGTAACGGAAGAATCAATAAATCAAATTTGATCGGAACAGACACTCACAATCAGTTAGTAGTGGAAGTACCCCTTAGGCTTGTGGCAGGGGGAAATCTTCACACCCAGAGTATCTGAGGAAAAATAGGTGAAAAATATTTACTTCAGATAGTCAAATTTTCTGAGTTTTTTTCGTTAATGTGTCACGGAAAAAAGGAAAACGGCTGGAGAGTTACTTCGGTAAACTTACTTGCTTCCGGGCGACTGCCCGCCGTAAAACCTAAAGCGTCCACATCCACAGCCCGAAACAACAAAATAGCCGTTCCGGACGTAGATCTTAAGTAGGGGACGTAATCGACGTAACTCGCGATCACGTGATTAATTCTTAGCATTCAGTCCTTAAAGGAACCTCATTATTTATTTACATGTTCACTCGCATTGCACTGGGACAAAAACAGATAGCTTCAACAGGAAAAGAGTTACCTCCGCATCACTGACCCCCATGGTATATCATCATTGAGCCCATGTGTGTGCGTGGAAAGATGGTATATCCATCTTTGTTCCTTTTCAAAGATGCTACCCTCGTTGACTTGATTCAGTTGCTCTATTATTGTCCATTTCAGGTCATTGGGACAATGGCCGTGTTCTAAGAAGTGGGCAGTTAGCTTTGTGGTACTCCTGCTGCATCTCACATTGCTGCGATGTTCCCCAATGCATGTTTTTATCTTCCTTGTGGTCATTCCCACATACCTAAGGTCGCAGGGACAAGTTATCAGGTAGATGACATTACTTGAATTACAGTTGGTGTGTCCCCTGAGATGCCATACTTTGCCCTCCTCTAGGTTGAGAAATTTAGTTGTTGTAGTGAGGTGACAAACACTGCATCCCCACAAGGGAAGTGGCCCGTTACATGGGGTAAACCCACTGCATTCAGAACTGTATGATCTTGCATGGTCTGGTCAGTTCTGGGGCGAGTATGTACAAGGGAGTCTTGCAAACTTCTCTCTCGTTTATACGAAAACAGCGGTTTTTGCCATTTACGCCCACTACTTGTAAGGATGCGCCAGTGTTTGCTGATGCAGCGGCTCACAGCATTAGATATATTGCTGTAAGTCGTTACACAAGTCAGTGGAATTTCAGCTTCATTCTCCTTGCTATGATCTTCTAGCAAGGCCTCCCTGTTGTTGTTTCTTGCTCTCTTGCGGCTTTTGTGCAATATTCTTTTAGGGTAACCCTTAGTAAGTAACTTGTTCGTAAGATCTTCTGCTTGAGTGTTAAAATCACCGAGGTTACTGCAATTTCTACGTATTCGTAGATATTGACCAAATGGTAAGTTTTCCCGTAACAGGCGTGGATGGAAACTTGAGAAATGGAGAAGGTTATTTTTACTTGTCGGTTTGTAGTAGGTCTTACTGATTAAATGGTCACCTTCCCTAGTTAGTGTAACGTCCAGAAAGACAATGGAATTTGGGTCATATTGATAAGTGAATTTAAGATGGGGATCGCAGGTATTCACCCAATCAAAAAAGGCCAAAAGGCTTTCCTCTGGGCCCTTCCAAATTAAAAGCACATCATCAATGTACCTCTGCCACAGGATAACATTGAGAGCGTAAGGATTGGTGGCAGCCAAAATGTTGGTCTTCTCAAAGTTGTACACATATAATCCTGAAATGCTCGGGGCAAAGGTACTGCCCATCGAAGTACCTGTCTTTTGCAAATAGATGGTGTCTTTGTATTGAAAGAAGTTGTGTTTTAAAGCCAATGTGGCGCAATCAATAACAAAGGCTCTAGAGGTGGTATAAGACCAGGTGGTATGCTCTAGGACATCTGCCAGTACTTTCAATGTAGCATCTTGTGGAATGCAAGTAAATAAACTTTCAATGTCTAAAGAGACCAAAAAACATGGCTCCTCAGGAAACTGGACAGTAAGTAACATTGAAAGAAGACTTTTGGTATCCTTAATGTATGTGCTGGTGGACTGTACCATTGGTTTAAAAAAGAAATCGCAGTATTTCGAGAGTGGCTCCAACTGAGAACCAATCCCCGACACAATCGGTTTTTGGAAGTGTGTAAAAATAGGGGATTTTGCCCTCAGAGTTGATTAGGAATTCAGCTTCCTGTTTACTTATGTAGCCATCCCTTTCTGCTGTCGTGACCAGTTCTATTATTTCATCTTTCAGGAAAGAAGAAGGATCTTGTTGGAGGATGGCATAACTAGTAGTGTCACTCGGGAGTCGTCTGCACTCCTGATCGATATGGAGAGGCTGCTTAGCAGGATCAAGTCGGGCTCTCCGGTAGACCCTTGCCCCCTTAAGCTCCTAAAGCAGTGTAAGGAGACTCTGCTGCCGCCACTCATGGAGATTATAAACAAGGCCATGAGGGAAGGTGTTTTCCCTTCGCAGTGGAAGACGGCAGTGGTGAAACCACTGCTAAAAAAACCTTCGCTGGATCCTGGGGTGTTAAAAAACTTCCACCCCATCTCCCTGCTCCCAGCCCCTGCAAAGATGCTGGAAATACATCTGAACCAGCATCT
This sequence comes from Lissotriton vulgaris, assembly GCF_964263255.1. Classification (NCBI taxonomy): domain Eukaryota; kingdom Metazoa; phylum Chordata; class Amphibia; order Caudata; family Salamandridae; genus Lissotriton; species Lissotriton vulgaris. The sequence continues at coordinate 950,962,750 of NC_141687.1, read as the reverse complement.
TTCAGCCTTTCTGGAAAACTCCGACCTTTTAGATCACTCGCAGCATGGTTTCAGGAGGGGGTACAGTACGGAGTCGGCCCTCACCACTGTGCTCGATAACATCCGCACTAGGGTGGCTAGGGGCCAGACTACCCTGCTTGTCCTCCTGGATCTTACAGCTGCGTTTGATACCCTCTCTCCCTCGGTATTAACATCTCGACTGAGGGAGATAGGGGTGGAGGGGTCTGCACTTGGTTTGCTGACTTCCTTCCTTGATCGGAGAGAACAAAGAGTCAAGCTGGGAGAGTTTCTATCTCCATCCCTTCCTGTGCTTTGTGGGGTTCCTCAGGGGTCGGCATTAAGTCCGACCCTTTTCAACATCTATGTAACCCCACTAGCCAGGCTTATTAGATCTTTTGGGATGGAGGTAGTCTCCTACGCCGACGACACCCAGATTCTGGTGTCTCTCGCACAGTCTGCCACCTTGACTGCCTCCAATTTTAGATCTTGTATGGAGGCAGTCGCCCAATGGATGATTAACAACTCATTGAGGCTTAATGGCGAGAAGATGGAGATTCTGGTGTTCGGAGGGAAGGAGGAGACATGGTCGGCGGAATGGTGGCCCTCCCTGTTGGGAGCCTGTCCAGCACCCACGGGCCTAGCTAATAATTTGGGTGTCATGATTGACCCTCTGCTCAGTATGCAGCAACAGGTAAATAGAACAATTGCTACCTGCTGGGGGGTCATCCACATTCTAAGGAAAATCAAACACTACCTGTCTCCGCAAGTGAGAAAACATGTAGTGGTAGATCTCATAGGGTCGAGACTGGATTATTGTAATGCACTGTACGCAGGGATTAATAAGGGCCTGCTGCAGCGCTTACAAATGGTTCAGAATGCAGCAGCGAGGTTTGTTTTAGATCTGCATAGACGCTCCTCAGCTACTGCTGCCAGGAAACTCCTTCATTGGCTTCCGATGGAGGACAGGATTAGTTTTAAAATTCTTTGCCTGACATATGGAGCCTTGGCGACAAATAGGTCAGGAGGTATTGCTGACCTTTTGGTCCCTTATAGCCCATCCAGAAACCTACGTTCAGCCAAGAAGTCTCTGCTACGTATGCCCCGCATTAGGAGAGATAAGTGGGGGGGCAGAGCTTTCTCGACCCTAGCACCGAAATGGTGGAACACCCTACCGGACGAAATTAAATCTAACTATTCACGCCTTTAGAAAGGCTTTGAAGACTCGTCTTTTTGCCAAAGCCTACCCGTAGTTTTGTCTCCGCCTTTTTTTTTGAGGACTCTGGTCTGTTAGGTGCCTTGATGCCTTCGGGTTTTAGTTGCACATTATAAGTTTCTTTTTCATTTCATTCATTCATTTCATCGTAGGCGGAGGCATCCTGGATGACAATGCCACCCCCCTTATCTGCACTCTTGATAACAATCTCTGCATTCTTTTGGAGGGATTGTATGGCTTTATATTCCCCAGCTGTTAAATTCTTAAAAGGGGTTGGTTCTGCCAGTGACTCTACTTCGAGAAACATTGCCTGCTCAAAAGCTATTATATCAGCGGGCATTAAATGTGCAGGTGGTATAAAAGAAGACTTTTTCTTGAAGTTGGTGTCACTGACTGCTCCCTGGGTTCCTGTTGATTCATGTTGTTCAAAGAAGGTTTTTAACCTGAGTTTTCTGAAGAACTCTCCAAGTTCGCATTGTAATTTGAAACGGTCAAGGCGCGGTGTGGGTATAAAACTGAGTCCCTTTTCTAGGACAGCGATCTCATCCGAGATCAGGGTAATTTTAGATAAGTTGGTTATTAAGGTTTTGTGTTGCTGGGTCCCGCTCTCTGATCTTGGGTTTTGCTCCGTGTGTTGTCGCCCATGGATTCTGTTGGACCCCAATGGACTTGGTTCCCCCATCTCCTCTTGCCCCTGCCCCTCCGGCCAAAACCTAAAAAAGGCTGAGGATACATATTCTGCTGGAAATGTTGGGGTGGTGGGACAAAATGAGGATTCCAACCAAAATGGGGTGGAAATGGTGGTTGATTAAAGGGGTTAGGCTGATAACCTCCATGCCCCTGTTGTGGGTATGGAAACCAGTGTGGAATATTTTGATTTTGATTCTGTCTCCCCCGGCCTCTACCACACTGTCTGTTCCCTCTGCTTCCAGTACTTGAATTACTTGAGTCTGAATCATCAGACGTATTAGGATCATTGATGGTTCAATCCGGTGGTGTGTAAGCAGAACTGGCGTAAGGGTAGGTTTTGTCAAATGACCATCTTTTCAGATCTTTCTGAAATTTTACAACCTTAGATTGTGTAAGATTTGCTTTATATTCATTGAGTTCCTTATTAAACTCCTCTAATTTCTTTTTGAAGCCCGTGATTTTTCTCTCTTGTTGATTGCATCGATATTAAATTGTACTCTGGAAAATATGTGGGCCCCTGTAAAAAAGGATACTACCCTAACAGGGAAACAACTATTTTGGAAAGAAAATTTTGCACCGGGCTCAGTGCATGAAAATAACACGTCTCGCACTCAAACCTTAGGAATGGCAGCGGTTAGAGTACGAGAAACATTGGCTATTCCAAGATCAGGCAGTTGCAGGTCGACCACTGCAGGGTATCCCATTTCTCCGCAAATCTCACCGCCTCCCCAACCTATATGCCGCTCTGATCACGGGCACTCTCATGGATTCGTGGGACTTGACCAATGTGTCCGCACAGCTGACCACCTATCCATCTCCTTTCATGCCACTCTTTGACAATCCGGACTTTCGGCCCGGCATGGATGCTCGGGCCTTTCAGGCTTGGAGCTCTTCCCTCCGCAGGTCTCTAGGTCACTGTAATGGCAGAGTTTTTGGCTTTATTTAGCAGTGATATAGATCATTAATCTTGCTCACATCTAGTATAGGTATTCTTAGCCTGTGTTGGCCCTTTTAAGCCCTTTTTCCAGACCTAGAAGAGGATAGCTGCTTAATATGCCTTTATTCTTGACTTTAACCTGTCTATTGCCTATTGGCTTTGACATATTAGACACATTGGTATGGTTTATGTAGGTATTCTGACAGAGCTAAGGAGCATTTCACCCCTTTCAGGCCTACAGGCCTAGAGCTAGAGCGACTCCATCTTGAGGGAGCTGAGAGGCTTTTCAGGGTAAAGTTAAAGTTTATAGTTAAGGCTGTTGTTCGCTTGGAGAGAACCGGCTTAGGCTGGCCCTTATCGAAGGAATGTATTTTTCTCCACTCCGAAGACACAACTTCAGGCTGGCCAGCTGGGAACATGTCCTTGGTACGGGGAGGTACAAGAATTTGGTGGGCGGCAGGTTACTGGCCGTAACTTTCCATGAAAGGACAAGCTTCCATATTAGCGAGCTACAGGAGAGGAGGAGTGGTCAGTTCAGTTTGGAGTTCAGTCCAGCGTGGTGTGCAGTTCAGCGTGGTGCTCAGAACAGCTTGGAGCACAGAACAGCTGGGAGCTCAGTTCAGCTTGGAGCTCAGAACAGCTTGGAGAGAGAGAATGTCTGCTGGAGCTGCAGAATAGAGTGCAGTTCTTAAATGGAGAAAGAAGGCAGACGATTGCTGAAGATGAGGAGAGAGAAAGCAGTGCAGAGAGCATCAAAGAAGGCTGTCAGCTGGAGCAACTGAACCAGAGGCGTGGTGATGTGGTGAAGGAGGGAGAGACAGAGAGAGCCCTAATCCCACCAGAGGCAGAGAGAGCCCTAATCCCACCAGAGGCAGAGAGAGAAATCTTCCTTCTAATAGGTGAGGTAGTCTGAATTAGTTACACTTACACCTTAATCTTGTTCTTATCCCCTAGGATGTCTAACTAATCCTTTCCCTTTCAGCGGAGTGTTCCTGTTATGTTTAATCTTTTCTCTTCCAGCGGTGTGTTCTACCTATAGTCTTTGTCAGTCACAGATCTGTGTAAATGTTTATATTGTTGTAACAAAATAACCACCCCCATTAATTAGTGAATTAGTGTGCATGAGTTCTTTTATGATAAAGTTATCCTGGCTTCAAGCCAGTTGCTGTTGAGCCACTGATGGATCAGAAGGGAGTAGGAGCGCTTAAATCAAGAAATAACTCAATCACATAGTGTGTATCCCATACGGTGAGGGTAATCCCCTTTTCTAGTAGTATTACTGTTTGAACAGATGCTACCCCTGATCAGGTAAGTAATAGTGAGGGAGAGAGGAGACCTGCAACTAAGGGACCACACCCTCCCATAATCCTGTAAACAGCGTCTTCTGTTCCAAAGCATAGGTAACCTTTTTCCTCCTAGTCAGATGTTATAGCCAGAACAGATGTTGCCCCTGATCCGGTAAGTCTGAATGAATAGGGAGAACAGGGAGCCCTTGAGCTAGGGAATTGTTGACACTAAGTAATTGGCTAACTCCTAATATTGTAGTAGCAGACCCTTAGTGAAGAGACTTCCCAAAATATATATATATATAGGTGTTCATAGGAATGTGGTCGTCGTTGATATACGGCGTTAGTGAGAACACTGGGGAGGATTACCAGTGCCGATACCCACAGGATTGTGGCTTGAATAAGTGAGAGCGCTAGGAGGTTGAACTAGCGTGTAGTTTTGCAGGATTGCAAACAGTTTGGAAAAGGGAGCATTGGGTTCTGCAGGCCCATGTGTAGACGCACCGGATTGTGTGTCATATCTGCCCTAGGGTAGAACGGTCTGGGTCAGGGTGGCCGCGAGACCAACTGATGTGAATATAAGTGTGGTGTAGGGTATGGATATCCCTAGTAATCAGTGAGTATTCTTAGTATCCCTATAGATTTAGTGGTGTTTTTAATAATATGAGCTTGTATATTGCGAGTTCCCCATCTTCAGGTGGGTGCCCAGGTGCCTGGATAGTTGGTCCTGAGGAGGGATGTGATTACGTTCTGGCTGGGTTGGAGGGGCCCCTAGGGGCTGATCCCACCTACTCAGAAAATCCAGCCATTACAGTCACATCTTTGATTTGGCCCCCATTCTCACCTTTCCGCAGCTCAAAGAACACAACGATATCCCGGAAATGGAACGTTTGCCATACTTACAAATCCGTCACTGGGTGTTACATCCACAAGTCAAACCACAGGCGCAGCGTCTACTGACCCCCTACGAGAAATGGTTGGTGACACGCACCTCCGATAAAAAGTTGATTTCTGACCTCTATAGAATGCTTTTAGCCAACGCCACTCACACATACAATGCAGGTCGGGCCTGCTGGGAAAGGGATTTAGGTAGAACCTTGAGCCATGAGGAATGGGGGAACATATACCATAGAGCCAGACACTCTGCCTATCACATGGGCCTTATAGAAAGTTTGACCAAGATTGTCACAGTTTGGTATTACACGCTGGAACGCCTACATCGCTTTGACCCCCGACGAAGTGACCTATGTTGGAGGGGATGTGGGGAGGTGGGTAAGCTGGAACACGTGTTATGGAGCTGCTCCTGCATACAATTATACTGGGCCCAAGTGATTGATGAAATTGACCTACACTTTGGGACACAGCTTCCAAGATTCCCCTCCTATATTCTCTTAGGTCTCCCTAACACATTGGCATACCCACTTAAATCCAGAAGAGGTCGACAGATCGCGATTGCTTTAGGATCGGCAGTACAGAATATCCTAGTATATTAGCGCTCCACCCAATTCCCCACGCACACTGGTTGGCTCCAGAGACTCTGGCCGGTGCTAGGCATGGAGAAACTCGTGCTCACTTTGGCAGGTAGGGGTCAGAATTTCCCGAGCTGTGGCGGCCCTTCCTGACCCTGCTGGTGTCTGAATTCAGGGAGTTAACATGTCCTCGATACTTGCGCCTGCTTCGCCTTCCCGACACAAAGATACCGAGCTGCTCTTCCAAGGCTGCTGGCAAGAAGGGCCATTGAGTACTAGCCTGCTTTTCTTTTTTCACTTTTTTCCCTTCCTTCCTGGTTTCTTTAGTTCATGGTGGACGAGGGGTGTGGGGGGCGTTTAGGGCAGCGGGGGGTTGGATAGAGGAAGAGGTTTTGGTTCCCTGTTTGTCCCTGTCCCGGTTTGTTCGAAGGACCAGCTCCATGCTTATTATCTATGGTAATGACGCAACGCAGCATTGTTGTCTCTTTGCATGACATTGAGGGGCTGAGGGTCTCTGTTTCTTATTTGTGCTGAAATAACCATAAAATGTGGTTTGCCATGTTAAATTATGCAGGTTTCAAATGTTTTGCTTTCTGATTAATATTACATTCTTGTCTTTCAGGTGCTGAGTCATTTTATTGTTGTGCTTACGTCTTCTTCTTATTTATTTCATCTGAAAGAAACAGTTAGTTATAGATTCCTTACCTTAGAATTGCCCACAGGAGTCAGACTGGATCCTGAAAGTTTTTCGTCAGCAGTACCCCTGCGTGTCTGTAGGTGGCATCGGTCGACTCAGCATTCGTCATTGGCATTGTGGTTGCCGGGATGACGTTACGGTAGCTACATAGACGCCGTCCTCAAGCTTTGACGTCAGTTCTTTCTATTTTCGCGCCAGCCAGTGCAGATCTGGAGAGAGCAGTACCTTCAGCTACTTTTTGGCTGACGTTTTGGCAACTTTTGTCGACATCGTTTTGAGTATTAGACTCCTGGTGCACGTCAGGGATGCCCGGCTTCAAGGCTTGCGGTTCCTGTAGCCGACCGATGTCGGTGGCGAATCCACACCGCGTGTTTCTATTCTGCCTGGAGCCCGACCATGACCCCAAGTCGTGTTCCGATTGCCGGACCATGAATCCGAAGTCTTTGCGGGAGCGGTCCCGAAAGCTTGTCGAAGCCCAGCAGTCGGCTCCGCGCCGATCGAGGTCCCGGTCGCCTAGGAAGTCGAGGCATCGGTCGCGGAGCCACCATCATTCTTCATACGAGTCTTCCCACTCGGGGTCAGGTGAGTCGAAGCACAAGAAGTAGTCGAAGAAGCATCGTCGCTCTTCGACTTCTCCCGATATGTTGGCCGACTTGATGAGGGTTGCGACTGGTGCCCCTCTCGTGGCTCTGCTTGCAGAGCCTGAAGTGTCCACTCCGGGTTTCCCTCCATTTCCGGGACCTGGAGCGACCCCTGTCCAGCTTCGTCCCTTTTACGAAGCGAAGCACGCCATCTTTGGGCAGCCCGACTCCGCTGATGCGCCTTCGGGCCCCGCGGACTCGGCTGGGGGCTCCGGGCCCTCAATGCCGGTGGCTCCGGCCTCGGCACAGTAGGGTCCCCTTGGGCCCAGGCCTGGATCCGGATCGGCGTCGGTCGACCTACTTACACCTCCCCCGGGACCGCTTCCACCGGCACCACATCCGCAGCCGATGCCGGCTGTGTCCCCAGCCGAAGTCGACCCCAGCATCCATCCCGCTGTGGACATGGAGCCGGACCGGGGTTGACCGAACCCCTAACAGATATCCTTTTGGGCATCTGGCCCAGGCCCAACCTGGGGATCCTGTGGATAGGTTGATTGTCCGACAGCACTGCTCGGCCCAGGGTGACCCCACTTTCCTCTCCTAACACCCCACCCCTGAGGGCTTGGTGGTCCAAGCCTCCACCTCCAAGGGCGCATTCCCTAACGCTCCATCCGTTAGGGAATTCAAAAGGCTAGACCATCTTGGGAAGAAGATGTTTTCTTCCTTCAGCTTGGGACTGCGGTCGGTTAACACTGCATGTCTGTTAGGCAGTTACACCCACTCCATGTGGGATATGGTTGCGCAAGTGCTGCCTCAGTGCCCGGAAGAGGCCTGGGCCGTATTCTCTTGTGCAGTTGTCGAAAGGAGATACGCAGTGAAGTTTACCATCCGCTGTGGGCTGCATACTGCCAACTCACTAGGCAGGACGTTGGGGACTGTGAGGGGAGCCCCAATGTCCCCACGGTCCCTGCCGGATTTTCACATCCCCGTCCTGCCGGCCCAAAGGCGTTACCTGCGGTTCACGGTAGGCCACAAGCACTTTCAGTCTACCGTGCTCCCCTTTGGCCTCACCAGCACCCCTCAGGTGTTCATGAAAGTGATGGGGGTGTTTACAGCTCATCTGCGCAGATCAGGGGTTTCGGTCTTCCCCTCTCTTGACGAATGACTGTTGAAGGCGGGCTTGCTCCAGGCTGTCGCCTCCCACCTCCAGACTACAGCTGACCTCCTGCATTCGCGGGGGTTTTCCATCAACGTGTGGACTCCCTCTCAGAAGCTCCTCTTTATTGGAGCAGTTCTGGACACAACGCAGTTTATGGTCTATCCTCCCGAGCAGCGAGTCCAGGATATCCGGGCTATGATTCCGATCTTTCAGCCTCTATCCCGGGTTTCGGTCAGGATGACCCTCAGGCTACTGGGCCTGATGGCCTCCTGAAAGCCTGCTGGTGGACTATGCCAGATGACATATGCGGGCTCTGAAGTGAGACCTGAAGTTCCAGTGGGCACAACATCAGGGGAACCTATCCGATTCGGTCCAGATCTCGGAGGGCACTGCACATTAATTGCAGAGGTGGCTAACGAACCAGGATTGGGTCAACGGCAGATCCCTCTCCCTTCCCCAATCAGAGGTCCCAGTAGTGACTGATGCATCACTTCTGGGATGGGGTGGCCAAATGGGGGAGGCAGAGATCGAGGCCTCTGGTCTCCGGCAGAGCCCGGGCTCCACATCAACCTTCTGGAGCTTTAGGCAATTGGTCTTGCACTCAAAGCATTCCTTCCCTCTGTCCGAGTAGTGCAGGTGTTCACGGACAACACCACCGCCATGTACTACTGCAACAAACAAGGTGGGGTGGGGTTGTGGACCCTATGTGGAGAGGCCCTCCGCCTCTGGACATGGCTGGAACATCAGGGCATATCCCTGATGGTTCAACGCCTGGCAGGTTCCCTGAATGCCAGGGCGGACAAACTCAGCCGCAGGTGCATGATGGATCACAAATGACATCTTCACTCGGAGGTGGTGCAAGGTCTCTTTCGACAGTGGGGAGAGCTTTGGTTTGATCCATTTGTCACCGAAGAGAACGCGCAATGTCAGCAATTCTGCGCGTTGGAATTTCCAAGGTGGCACTCGCTAGGCGAAGCTTTTCGTCACGAGTGGAGTTGCGGTCTTCTATACGCCTTTCCGCCTATACCACTTCTGTCTAGAGTGCTGAAGAAGATCAAGCGCGACCGAGCCCAAGTCATTCTTGTGGCTCAGGATTGGACACGAAGAGTCTGGTATCCCGAGCTGCTACACATGGCCATCGATCCTCCGATCAGACTTCCTCTTCGGGAGGATATTCTGTTGCAGCAGCAGGGGACGGTCCTCCACCCAAACCTCTCCAGCCCCCACTCCTTGGGTGGTGACTGAGCAGCGGCAGTTGACGTTGTTTGACGTGCCTCCCGAAGTCTGTGATGTTATCTTGGCAGCCAGGCGACCCTCCACTAAGACGGTATATGCTTGCAGAGGGAACAAATTTATTGTAAGGATCCCCTTTCCTCCCCTCTTTCTGAGGTCCTCTTGTTCCTCTTTTTCTTTCGCGCCCAGCAGGACTCTGCTCTGGGCACTCTAAAAGTCTACCTCTCGGCCATTTCACCTTTCCTTAGGCTTGCTGACCAGCCTTCTCTTTTCAAGTCCCCTGTTGTAAATCGCTTCCTTAAGAGAATTACTCATCTTTTTCATCCTGTTCCCTTCATAATGCCCCAGTGGGACTTGAACTTGGTTCTTACATATCATATCATGTGTGCTCCCTTTGAGCCGGTACATAAATGTCCTCTCAGGCTTCTGACTTTAAAAACGGCTTTTCTGGTGGCCATCACTTCTGCGTGCAGGGTGAGTGAGCTCCAAGCACTTTCTTCTATGCCTCCTTTTCTGACTGTTCATCCGGACCCGGTTGTCCTTCAAACTCATCCATCCTTCCTTCCCAAAGTGGTTACTCCTTGCCATATTGGACAGACCATTACTTTGCCCACCTTCTTTCTGCCTCAGCATCCTTCCAAAGAAGAAGAGAGGCTCCACGGTCTGGATCCAAAACGTGCGCTTTCCTTTTCAGATGAACAAGTTACTTACGTTCGGTAACGGTACATCTGTAAGAAACATAGATTAGTTTAAGATTCCTTACCGCTCCACCCATCCTCCCTATTCTACGAACTGACTTCTAAGGTTAAGGACTTCCTTTCAGAACCCTAGTTTTGTGCACCAGTGGTCAGTGTCTTGCATGGCTCTGTGCTTCTGGCCTGGAAAGTCGTGTACAGAACTGACGTCAGCATATGAGGGTGGCGTCTATGTAGCTACTGCAACTTCATCCCGGCGACCACCAAGCCAACAATGAAAATGGAGTTGACTGATGCCACCTTCTGACGCGCAGGGGTACTGCTGACGAAAAACTTCCTGAATCCATCCTGACGCCTAGGGGTAATTCTAAGGTAAGGAATCTATAATCGGTGTTTCTTACAGATATATGATGTGACTGTTGTGTACATGGAGAAGAAGGATGACTGTCCTCTAGTGGCTTTCAGTAGACCTTATCCCACTGTAGCCTCTCTTAGATATATTTTTCAGTCGTTTTCTTGTGGTTATTATTTGTCTTTTAAATTTTACATCATATGTTTTTTTCTTGGTTTTTAATCTTTCTCTCTCTTTTCAGTGTCTCTTTTACAATGTATCTTACTAAAGACATTATACAGTTAATTCTTAATGTTTTTCTTCGTATGGTATTTATATTGCTTTTTCTTCTTAGTTCAGAATAACTAGAAGTGACTTATTAAATGTAAAGGATCTTAAACCAACGAAGACATTTATCTAGAATTAAGACATGTATCACTTACTGCAGGAGACTCATCTTGCTGATAAGACGACTGAGACTGTATAGAATTGGAGTGGGAAATGTTTTTGCTTAATCTGCTAAATCTAAGAAAAGTTGAGTTTTATTCTTGCTTCACCAATCCCTCAATGTTAACCTATTGGCGCAGGAGAATGATTTTTATGGCTATTGAGTATTGCTTAGTTAAAAAATAAATGGTTTTGCTTTATCTATTTTTAATGTTTAAGCTTTCAACAATTTTGATGTTTCATTTTGAAAAGGTATTAGACCTAACATATCACTATCTCTGATGACAATGTAATATTGGGAGGGATCTGCCACTAATAACTGATGGAACCCCTCATCAACAGAAGATCCTCTTTAAAATTGAGCCATTTTTCAAGTGCAGTGACTGATTTCTGGAGACTTTGCAATCTCAGTAAGAGCAACGTCTCGTTACATTCCCTCTACTTGTTCTACTCAATCTAGAATGGATTATATTTTTTCAAGGGAAAACGTAACTGTAAAGTCACTTCTTTCAGAAATAGGTTCCATCTTAATCTCAGATCATGTCATAGTTATCTCTGATTTTGACATTTGTCCCTCAAAAAGGGATATTAGGATTCATTGTACATCCAAGAAAATGTATCTGAAGAAAAATCCAAGACTATTTGTCCAAACACTAAATACTTAGAACACAATGTTCATACTTCATAGTCTCAGGAATCACTTAAATAGCTTTTCTAAGCAAAGTTTGAATTTAGTAAGAATATAACTGACTATGTATTAAGTATGCTATTTAAAACTGAAGCTATGTTTCACTGGGACCAGAACAAGGTAGGAAAGATTTGACATTAACAAAAGGTATAGTGAACCAATACCATGGCTAGATCATGGGGAGGGGGGAGGGGTGGCGGGACGTGTCAGACACTGGGACACTCCCATTACAGCGTCAGAGTAAGCAACATAAATCTTTCGCCCAGATGCCTCGATTGTATCCTTCCTGGGCGCAATCCGCACCATCTGTATTCAAGCCCAACAGGTGTGGATGATTAGGGTGGGTTGGAAACATCAGCTTGAGGCACTGCGGCCGGTCTCTACCGAACTGGGATCCGGGGGCTTATGTCTCAGCTAGTTCCAGAGACATTTTAAGGCAAGGGCAAAGTGGGCTATGGCCCAGGGCCCCAGTCTTTCAGGGGGCCCCCTGATAGAGTCGGCTTTGTTCTGCAGAGTCTTGCCCTGATGACCTTGAATAAGTCTTAAACAGGTTGTTTCAAATACTGTTTTCCTTTAATTAGTTTTAATGTGGGTGACGTGTGAGATACTATAACAGGAATTTTGCAGAGACCTTTTGTGTTTATGTTTCATGCAACATGCATTAAAAAAAATCCTTTCAGATCAAAACAGGACCAGACATATAAGACATGGGAGGGGGTCACAGAGGTTATTTTCAGTAATATTAGTGAGATGCTGCTGTTTTACAATGTTGAAAAGACAGGTCACTATTTCTAAATATTAGATGCAAAAACATTTAGAATTTGGACGAGTGTGCATGTGCACTATTAGTGACCTGGGCAAAGAGGGCATTAAAGTGCTGAAATTTGATCCTAAATTCAAAGCTGTTCCGAACAGGGGCCCCTAATACATGATCCGCCCAGGCCCCCCAAATTCCATAAGATGTCCCTGGCTAGTTGTTGCTAGTGGCAGTGCCAGCTGATGCACCACAGTTGGTTTTACCAACCTGGTGAATCCTAACCGAGCACCATTAGGAGTTTAAGAATTACTATTTTATGTACTGCTGTCGTCTATACCAAGCCGGGTGCCGCAGACTTTTTCTAGTTCACGCTGAATGGTATCGCAATCTTTGTGCATCGCAGTCAGCTTTTCTGACCTGGGTGCGATCTGACCGAACACTAATGAAAGTTCAAGAAACTCTAGTTTATGCGCAGAGCCCAAGCTCAAATGAACACTAGGACCTATCAATTTCTTGGGTACTTGATACTAACGCTGAAATCATGAGGGCCAACAAGGCTGAATTGTATGACATGCAAGGCACTTCTGACCATAGGTGACACATTAGCCCTTTTGTTTAACTTTGTTTTATTGAATACATTTCTTATATGCCCCCTTAGAAAAACCCCAGGAGACCCCTACTCCAACCCTTCCCCTAGTGCTAAGTCTTCATGCGCAGAGTTCATTGGGATGGGTTTTGTCCGTGGGTGCGTGACTGGGCTTCATGCCGCTGATCTTCCACCCAACCGCTCCTCGGAGCTACTAAAGAAAACAATAATAATCCCCATCCCCCCACATTCGCCTTTTTAATTGTAATTTTTAATATGAATCCAGCTATACTGACAACTTTAGCTTACACACTGCTGGTTCTGCCTGCCACTTGATGCTCTTTATCAGGAGATGTATCATGACTTCAACCACTAGTTGCATCGATAAATGTATGAGAGTACTTATGAAAGGCTTTGCAATTGAGTCAACTGTTTCATTAATATATCTGTTCATTGCAATTTTGAGACTATACTTGCCCTCTTAAATTGTAGGACTTTATGCCACCTTGAATTTGCGCCAAGTTAAAGCTGAAGCTTGTTACCTGACTTTGCGGGTAAGCTAAAGCTAACACGAGTGGTGTTTTGGATTGATACTGACAATTAATTCTGTTAGTTGAGTATGGTTCCCAAAAATGTATGTGAGCCTTTTGGAGTGAGTGTGTCGTTTACTGTAAAAAAGTATGAGTATGTCCTTTTGAAACAATTTTTTTATTTCAGGTAAACACTTACCACTTGACTACTGACATAGTGGTGTTCCACTCCAACCACTGGCTCTGTATACCATTATTTATTGATTTGTTGGCAATTCAGTGCACTTGCTAAACAAGCTATATTACACATTTCACAAGGTCCTGAAGAAAGCTGTGAAACCTCTAGGAAGGTTATTAGGCTAAATGTCGACCTATTTTGTTCTATGACAGGTTGAATATCCTCTTGTCGTAGCCTAGTTTTAATCCTGGCCCAGAGGTGTTCTAATAAAGTTTTGTGTGCACCCGGTACCTAGTTTTATCTCACATTTACTTTTCTTTTTCACTCTTCACCACATCCTGCTCATCTACAGGTTTAGTATACCTCTTTCTAACACAGATAACATCCTTGAGCTCCTCCCTCTCAGAGCCGGTTGTAGCCTGCATGTTGACTACGTTCTTAATGAGAGGAGGTTAGCCTATGATAGAGCATTACACCCTGTTGGGTGAGGGCAACTGTCCTTTAAAAGGGACATCCTGGAGCACTCCTCCACACTCTATAGAACCAGGGACCGATTTGTGTTGTTAGATCACCGAAGAGTTATGTATTCAAGGAATATTTCCTCTTAGGACATGGGATCCTCCCTCACCTACCAATGGCGACACGCTTTAGAACAAGGTCAGCTTCTCATTCAGGAAAGGACAGGTAATGTGATTAAATTCCAGCCGTATTTAATCTAGACCTACTGAGTTCGGCCTCATAAATATTAGATTGCAGAGTTTGCTCTGTGCATGTTTGTGACAGAAGTGTTATTTGAATAGAAAAACTTGTAGCCCATAAGTTAGATATGATTTTTAAAAAATTACTGCTTTGCTTTCCAGGAAATACATGCGGAGTTTCCCTTGAATCCAATTCTTTGTGCAAAGAGATGTTATAGCTTTCCTACTTTTGTAAGTAATAGCCCATTTGTTCATCTTAGCCCAAAGTAGTTTTCTATCACTGCAAAGGCTTTTCTTAAGTCAATGAAACATGCACATAGGGAGCTTCCCTTGCTTACAGTTTTATGAAAAAGCAATGCTAGAGCCACAATATTGTCTGTGGTTTTGCTTTTTTTTCCATAACCCTGTTTGAAGCCAGGGGATGAAGTTGAATTGTTTCTAATTCAGAGAGATCTTCAAGGACATGCGAGGCATACTTTTTGGTGTCCACATCTAGAAGGTCTTTATTATTTTCTTTTTTGTGGATAGGTTACATATATGATCCTTGCCATGATGCCGGAACAGTGGAGGAAATGTAGCAGTTTTCAAAGAGCCTTCCCAGTGACTCCAATCTGACACTTTCCCTACCACAATTATATGTTTTGTATGAAAGTTTAAAAAGTAGTGAAAAATACAGAAAATAGAATTTCACATCCAGATGGTGTTTTCAAATATGTCCAGAGATACAACTAATTTTTGCTTAACTGATTTCTTGTCTTTTATTATTTTCAGATCACAGTTTGGTAGAAAGAGGTGTAATAGTCAAACGTATGTCCCATGTGTAGCTCATAGATCATCATGGTGAATTTGCCATTAGCCTGTCTGAGTGAAACTTCTAGCCTGGTTCACTTCTTTTGGTAGAATTCCAGATGAAAAAGTTACTCACCTCTGGTAACAAAATATCTTGTGGATACATAACCCTCATACAGATTCCGCACCATATGAAAATTCCTCCAAATGCTACAATGGTCTAGAGACTTTTCCCCAAAAATAGCTTTTCAGCAATTCCAGGTGGGACCTTGCAGCATTAGCCAATACTCTGGCCATTGGATGTGAGAATACCAGGATCTATTAGACACCAATCATAGCGCTAGCATCAGTTACTGGAACATTTTCCATGACCCATCACAGCATTTCAGGGAGGAAGCAAGGAACAACAGCTACAATAATAGTGCATAACATATACTCTTACCTTGGGGTCTTATCATTATTATTATTCACTACACTAATTCAACGGGGATGAGGGAGGGCAGTGAGGAATCTGTTGGGAGATTATAGAACCACTGGAAATATTGTTATTGAAGGTAAGTACATTTTTATTCTGATGGATATGTCTTCCCACAGATTCCTCACTTTCTGAAAGAGTCCCAAAGTAATATATCACTGTAAGTTGAGAACAGGTAGTGCCAATTAACCAAGGAAGCCATGCATTAGAGCCATCATAAAACAAAGTATCTGTCACTTCTTGGAATGTGAGGCAATAATGTATGGGGAAAGTATAGAAAGATGACCAAGTGGCCATCTGGCAGACGTCAGTCACCAGAATGCCCCTGTTGAGAACTGTGGAAACAGCCGTGGAACAAGCAAAAGTGACCTTCAGAGAGTCTTTTTTAGCTAAGGAGTAGTAGTATATGTTGATACAAACTCATTAGAAATGGTGTGTTTGGTCACTGCCTTGCTAATTTTAAATCTGGTGAAGCCCTTAAAGAGCTCAACATTCACTCCATCTTGTAAAGTGTGATTGATGTTTTAGGACACAGCACATCTGGGGTCAAATCTGTTCAGCCACTCCTCCTCCTTGGGAGGATGAGGAGTAAAGAATTATAGATGGTTAATGTAATGGCACGTATGAAAGGCAGATACCACATTGAGTATTAAGGATGGTCAGGTAGGAAGAACCGACTTATCCAGATAGAAAACCGTGACATGAAGCCGAAAGTCCTCTGACTTGACGGGCGGAGGGTATTGGTACTAATAATACAGTATTCAGAACAAGATGTCAAAACGTGACACTCTCCATGAGTTCCAATGGGAAGGCCATGAGGAAAATCAACACAAAGTGCAGAGCTCACTCAGGATCAATAAATGGAGAGGGAGGAAATAAGTAGAGTAAACTTTTTAGAAAATGTCCCGGTAGAGTCAATCTAAGCAAGTATGGCTGGTCAGCAAGGCACATTAGGTGGACAGTGCAGCCATATAGCCTTTAATTGTTGCTACTGCTATCCCCTGCTTGACAAGAGACAGAGTTAATTGTAGGATAATGAAAAGGTGGGATTGAAAAGGAGTCATGATTTCTGACTTGTTCCAGCAACCCACATAAAAGATTGTTGGCGGGTTTCCTGGCAGCCATGATGACGCCCGTAACTTCAACAGGAAGCCAAAAGAAGTCTAGCTGACACTACTCAATCTCTAGGTGCGCAGCTGCAGTGTTCATTAATTGGTGGGGAGAATCAGACAATCTTGCTGTGAAAGGAGGTCCACCATGTGGAGGACAGGAAGAAGGGGTTGAGCGCCAGCAAATAGGTATACCAGATCCTCTTTGCTGTCTGGGATGGTCAGCTGTTTTCGATGCTTCAGATCATCGGTAGTCGCTGGATATTTGATGGTTGTGATAATGGTGGAAATGTGCACAGAAGGCACTGAGAATAGCTGAACCAGAATGCATTCCCGTGTACATCTTCAGGGAGAAGTGTGTGGAACAAAACAGAGGAAACATCCTGTTTAGGGCCATGACGGACAGATTTACATATGGACACACCAATCTCGAAAAGATCATCTCTTCAATTTGGGGTGTTGCTCCCAGTTGTTGGTCCTCCAGTGAGAGGTGAATGACAGCATCCACTCTCACACTAGGGGCGTCTGCAAGGTAAGCCACTATGAGTAAATGGATGATTGATTGATTGATTGATTGATTGATTGATTGATTGATTGATTGATAGGCTTTATTTCGATATAAAAATATCATAAAAGCATGTACAATAAATATAAGACACAGTATTTAAAACAATCAATTTCCAGATATACAAAGAGAAAAAACAGGAGGAAAAATTTAAAAAACAGTTAAAACAAGATTAAATTGATAATAAAAGCCTTCTTGCACGAATCAACCAACACCACTTTAAAAATTTTGACACAGTACAAACAATCAGAGTTGATGTGTCAGACATTAAAATACGTAACGCCACTTTATGTTGACGGGTGCCTAAAAGTCTGCATAAGGGTTTGAGCCATCGCCACCTAGGCGCACAATAATCCGGACATTCAAAAAGAATGTGGGCTACCGACTCAACCCGAGTGGGACAGCACGCACAAAGGGGAGAGATCTGGTTGGGGGATTTCCAACGGGCAACTAATTCACCCACTGGTAATGTTCCCACTCTGAACTTAAAGTACAGGGTACGATCAAAAGGGATGGAAATCATGTCTAAGTAGGGTTCATAGGCCACCACGTATTTAAACTCCAAAAAAGCTACAGTGCAATTGCAATGACTTGGATCTGAAAGTAGTTTGGAAGAGACCCAATCCAGTACAATTTCTTGATCGTAGCTTTAGGGGGGGCAGATCTCGATGCCCAGGCCTCGCCTAGCCCTATCTCCACTAGCAGCCGTTTTACGTCCCTCAGCCATTTAATCCTAGACCAGCCTACCATTGCCATTACCTCTGATAGCACTTCTGCATAGGAGGCTAATTCCGGCACCCCCCACAACCGAGCCAGAGAAGCAAGGGGCGAAGTTGCGCATGATCCTTGATCGATTTACAGCCTAAGTCAAGAGACACTGGGACGGTTGGAGTACTCGACAGGAGAGCCATCAGATCTTTCAAAAATTTGCTCTCCGATTTTACAAGTACATCCAAGTTACAGGTACTCCACAGCTCGGCCCCGTAAAGGGCGACGCTAACCCCTCTAGCTTATAAATCTCCACCACTGGGGCTATAGGTTTACTTGTGGAGGAGCATTGTTCCTTGAGTAATGTTCCGCCCACCCTTTTGTGACCAAGGAGCATTTTATTGATATGTGGATTCCAACTTAGAGAATCGTTAAGGCGGATACCCAGGTAATCAAACTTGGGTACCCTCTCTAATGAAACAGAATTTAAAGTTGGCGGGCGCCCCGGGTTTTTAGGGGGATTCATAATCAAATACTTGGTTTTGTCAGTGTTGATTACCAACCCCCTCAGTGAACAAAACTCCTGGAAATTATTCGGGAGTCTCTGAAGGCCCATGGGGGACTTTGAAATAAGAAGAGTGTCATCTGCAAAAAGCAGTGTAGGAATCCTTTTACCCGCCAGGGAAGGAGCATCAGAGGGATGTCTTAACAAATGCTCAACCACTCTGTTCACATAAAGAGAGAACAGAGTGGGAGCTAGCACACATCCCTGACGGACACCCCTTCCTACAGGAATCCTGTCGGTTTTTTCACCGTTCATGCCCTATTGCACCTGTGCAAAATTACCATTGTGTAGTCTCACAAGGAGGGATAGAATATACGAAGGGAGCCCCAGTTCTGATAAGACCTTCCACAACTCCTCTCTAGGTACCAGGTCAAAGGCAGTCTTAAGGTCTATAAAGGCCAAGTATAGACTGCCTTTGCCCAGCACCACCACCTTCCAATACAAGAGAGCCAGTCTAAAGGCCTGTTTAATAGTCCCGGTTCCAGAACGAAAACCGGCTTGGAGGTCCGATAAAATATTGTTGTCGTCCACCCACTGGAGCACCCTTCTCAAAATCACCTTCCCTGCCACTTTTTGGGAGGAGTCGATAAGACTTATTGGCCTATAATTACCAGGGTTGTCCTGACACCCCTTTTTTAATATCGGGACAACCTCAGCCCCCTTCCAGGAATCTGGTACAGGCACACCTCCGTTAATGGCATTGAGTAAAGAGGAGACCAACTTCCCCCACTCCTTAGGGCTGCCCGTAACAAATCGCCCGGTATGCCATCCGGCCCTGCTGCTTTAAGAGGAACCAATGATTTAATTACATCTTCCACCTCTCTGGTGGTAAAAGGAACATCCTCTTTACCCCCTGTACAGTCGGCTATAGAGAAAATGTGATTGGAAGCCACCCCAGTAGGGGTATAGAGAGATGAGAAGTGGTCGAACCAGTTCTGGGCAGGGATATTGCGCGTCAACAGAGTGCTATCTGGCCTATCCCTAGATCTTATGAGGTTCCAGAAGCTTCTAGCGTCCCTAGCCTTGCTTGTGTCCATAAGATCAGCCCAGAACCTATCCTCCCATTCTCTCTTGGCTGCAGCGGTAGTCCGGGAGTACTCTTTCTTAGCCAGTCTAATTGCAGCCTGGGATTTGCTTTTAACAGCAGTAATCAGAGCATTTTTCTTCCCCCTACATTTTTGAGTATACCAACCCGGCGGGTTCGGCAACTTTTTGCTATTGCCAGTTCGTGAGGTCTTGTGTGGGAGAGTGAAAAGGTTGCTCAAGGCTTTGGTTGTGTCACAGAATATCACTGTGACTTCCCCTGACAGAGGAGTCATCAAATCCATTTTGGACTGAGCTGTGTCTAAAAGTGCCCCGATTGCTTTCACTTTCTCTTCGTTCATAATAAGCTTGCTCCATTTCAAGCGTCTGCCACAGTTAGAAGGATGTACTTCCTGAGGGGTAGGCGCTGAGAGAGACATGAGCGCCCCCTGGTTCCCAATCCACCGCGGACAGAGAGCAAGAGAGAGGAGATTGTGATCACTCTCGACTGAAGGGAGAACCTCCATATCCTGCAAGAAGGGCCAAAGTTTTACGTTAAGGAGAATATAATCTATCCTGGACGTATGGTTCGCCCTATTGTAGGTATGGGCTCCAGAAGGGTCTGACAATGACCTTCCGTTAACAGCCCTAAGGCCGAATTCCATATTTAAGGAGTTAATTTGGATCACCACCTTTGACCATCTCCTAATAGGGGGTATAGTCAAAGGTGGTATCCCTCTCCGTGTGTCATCCTCAGTAATTTCCAGGGTGTCCTCCAGGCCAAGGGGCTCAAACGTACAGTTTAGGTCTCCTGCGACCAAGACATAAGAACAAACAGGGCGCTGCCTAAGCAGGGACTCCAACCCTGATACTATAGGTGAGTGTGAGCCTCCCTTCGTGCCCCTAGCATAAATATTGTAAATGTCCAAAATCAGCCCTCCCCGCGGCCCTTTGATTGATATACCCAAAAGATCAGGAGAATTAGACACATGCTGAGTAACTTGGCACCCAAGGGAGATAGCTACCCATATAAGGAGGCCTCCTGAGGGGCGGCCCCTTCCCGAGGAGGGGGACTCTGAAGGTACAAAAAAAGATGAATAACCCACCTTGTGGCAAGGCTCCCTACTCCAAGTTTCTTGGAAAATACAAATAGAGTAGCCTTCCACAAGGGTGTTCCAATCAGGAAGAGCCAGCTTCCTCAGAATGCCCGCAACATTCCAGCTGAGAATCCTTAGATTTGGATCCGACACAGCAGGCTCGCTGCGGAATTCGGGGCTAGATAACTCCTCTCTCTCGTCAAGTGCCCACGGTGCTCTTCCTCCTTGTCAACTCCCTACAACCGGGGTAAAATCATTAGTTGGAGAGCTACATAAAACAGGTGTAGGTGACGGGTTTTCATCAGCAAAGCCAAGAACATGTGGCTCTGGCACAAAACCCGGACTCAAGGGAGATGGAGCCATTCCGGGGAAAATATCATTTCAGTAGCCTGGCATCCTCCCATATGGCCCTGACCATGCTACTGACTGAGGAGGTAAGGGGATAAAGTGATTCTCGGGGGAAATAAAGTTGTGCATCCTTCTTCCTCCTGTTTGGATGCCACATGGATTGCCTGCAGATCTCGGGTAGAAGTAGGTCAAATCGACTACCCCGATGCCAGCACTACCGGTCCACGGATTTTGGTTACAAATTGTTTGGGCAACCCTGATATCCTTAAAATTAACCACCACACAGTCACCCTCAAACTGCTTGTGCCCGAAGCCCACCCATCCTACCCTTCTAACACCTAGGATCAAACCATCAAGTTCCCTCGGGAGGGGTCTGTTTATCCTTAGCCAATGCATAGTTTTATTTTTTAGCATTTGGTAGGATTCTAGTTGGCCAGCCTTCAAGGGTGGTACGTTCGTAAGAATGACAACATAGGGCTGACAGTCTGGTGGTAAATCCATAGGAGGTCTTCTGCGAACCTCTTTGGATGGGGGCACATTAGGCTGGATACCAGGTAAAGGAATAGAGCTAGTTCTTCTAAGGATTATTTGCTCAGGTCCTTTACTAGTATCAGGGATTCTGGGATTGACAGGGCCATAGTTACTAGGAGCCTCAGATCGCATGCGCTTCGTAGCAGGGGCACTACTGGTCTTTATCTTGTTTAGATGTTCTATAGTATTCATAGTAGGGGGCCCAGGGTACTGTATACCCTCATTAGTGGTCACATCAAATGCTGTGTGGGCTTTTACAGTTGGCACCCCTTTGGCCGGTCCAGATACAATGGATAGATCCTGTAGGGAAATGGAGGTCGCCCGGCCAGTAGAATCCCCCCTTGGTTCGTCCTCTCTAATTCTAGAGTGAAGCTTGATAAGGGATTTTATGGAGTAAAAATTATCCAGGGTTGCCTGTTCAAACCTGTCCATCCGCTCAGCCAACCCTTTAACTCTCTCTAAAACCGGGAGCAACAAAGATTTCAGTATTTTTTCTATTATGGCAATCAAAGGAATCTCATTGGGAGGGGGCTCAACAGGCACTATAGTCGGGTCAACAGGTGGTTCTACGACTGTATTGTCTGGTGACTCACCCTCTATAACCTCCTGAGGACAGCTTGCACCCCCCCCCTACTCCCTTTTGGGCCACACCCGCTCTGGTACCAAGTCTCCTGATTTTCTTACAGACTTTGGGGTGACAACCTCTGCGAGTAAATGGATGAATGAATGAATGAAACTGATTTAAAAAGCGCACTGCTGCCCCAAGGGGCGTCTTAAACCAAGCCAGCAACTCAACTGCCCAGTAACCAAGGAAGTCAGGGGGCGACATTACAGGAAGAACAGCCATGTTTTGACAGCTTCCTAAAATAAAAACAGATCCTTTTTCATTAATCTAAAAAAAAAAGATCGGCCGTTGGTTCCGGGTGCTGGTCCCTAAAATTGAGGAGGTCCTGCCTCCTCAAGTGGTTAGTTGGAACTTAGACACATGCAACATATTGGTGTTGGTAGATCTTAATATTCTCTAAGTGGTATATAGGGTGGCTCTGTCTGAGAGGTATATTGGACCGGTGCAATGGAGTGCTCTGAAGGTTATAACGATAAATTTAAACAGAATCTGCTTTTCCAACTGCAACCAATGCAATTGTTTAGGCACTCGGGTACCACGTCCCCATGAGCCAATTTGAGCACAATTCTAATTACTGCATTTGAACACACCTACAGAGTGTTTATCAGATATTTAGGTAACCAAAATAAAGACTGTTACAGTAGTCCAACCTGGAGGTAATAAGAGCGTTGACAACTATCTTCTGAGTGTCCAGAGCCAAGAAGTCCAGAAATCTCTTCAATGATTTTATGCAAGCGAAAGAGGTCTCTGCTAACGCCAAAAATCAAGGGCCAAAGGAGAGAACCGAAACAAACTTGACTCCCAAATTCCTGGCCACAGGAGTAGGAGGAGGGGGCTTGGCAAGTACTTCAAACCACCAGTCTGCAGAGGAGAAAGTGTTATTCCTACCAAACAGAAGAAATTTGTTTTTTATCAGAATTACATTTTAAATGATTATTATTCGTTCAGGCAATAACTTGGGTAAGGCATGATTTAAAAAGGAAACATCGCCATTGCCACACCAACTTCCAGAGGAGAATCCCTTCCCAACACAGAGCCCAGATCCCCACACCATCCTGTCTACATAATGGACAGTGATGCTGTTGTTTAACAGAATCTAAATGGTACTTCCTGAAATGGAAGGGAGAAATGCCATCATGGCAAGACAGACAGCCTGCAGCTTCAGCGTGCTTGTATGTAGGCACATTCCCAAAAGGAACAAAAGGAACCCACCCAGCTAAAAGGCATCTGTGATGGTGGTAGATTATGCCTGCGGTAGACTGAAAAGATGCCCCACCAAAAGAATGGAGTGTGCCATCCATCCGTGCAGATCCAGATGGGCTGCCTGGAAGGTCTACAACTGGATCAAGAGGCTCCCTTTATGTTGCAACAACGGCGTTTTTAAGCAGCACTGTGAAGGGCTGTCATCTGCAATCTGGTGTGAGGCACCAACAGGATGCACAAGGCCATGAGACCAAGCCAATTTAAAAAGCACAGAACCGGGATGCAAATGTAAGTCAGAAAAATCAGAATCCTCCTTGGAATACCCACAGCCCTCTATGGAGGAGAAAAAGCCTTCTTGTGGTTCATGTCCAACACCGCTCCTAGGAAGTTCTCTTCTGTGTTGGCGTCAGGTGACGCTTTTGGCCATTGATACCAACGCCCTAATAGTTCTGACTTCTAAGTACTATGAAAACTCGAGCCTCTGCTGCATCCTTTGTAAATATTGTCTCTACTCGTCTTGCCACAGCGTTCCAAATGCCCCCTTTGCCCATTAATTCTGCCCAATCTCTGAATTCATAGGCTCATCATCTCTACCCCAAACTCTTCACCCCTGCAGTGCAGCTATAGGCACCTCTTCAAATTATTTAATTTCTCCCGATCTCCCGCTCATCTACCAACACCAAGCGGAAATGTATTTCATGTCTGGTATAAAAGAAATATTACACAGTGAGACTAGACAAAAGACTGCAATTGAGACATTCGCTCTGCTTTTTTAATAAATAAAGATTTGGTGAGGTTTTTTTCTGAGAAGAAAGAGCTAATGTATTCATACATGAGCCTTCGAGGCATCCCAGCAACATCTTTCCCCCTCTTTGCTCCCCCACAGGCCTCCTATCTCAGCAAAGTAACTAAGCAAGAGAAACTCCAGTATTTAAAATTAAGATTTTAAAAGAATGATGTTGTTCAGTGCTGGTCCCTTCCCCTGGGGAGATCTGCTTAATGACACGTGGGGAAGCCGCGAGTGGCCGAGAGCCTCACCTCACCTTCCCGGGCTCGGTCTATCGCCGTCTCAGCAAGCGGGGATTAACCCGATCGCAGGCAAAATGTACACACGGAGCGAACTAACGGTTTGTGCTAATCTGTGTTAAATTAATGAGATGTTAAGGGAATTAGGAACTCGTTAAGGTTTGATTTAATGCGCCTGCCGCCCTCACAAGCAGTGGGAGGAGAGGGTCTCTCAGGCTCACCCCATTGGGTCCATTAATAACTTTCTTTTTACCTCGTGACACCGGCGCGCGCGCCTGCTCGTCGGTCACAGTGGGGCACAGCTACTTAGACGCAGCGCGGGGGGAGCGGAGGCGGGAAAGCGAAGTGCAACTCTGTGGGAAAGGACGGCTGCAGGCCTCTACCACGCCGTGCTGTTTGTTGCGGTTAAAGAGCAGGACATTGCGCTCGCTGCCATTGGTGGCAGTGCTTCAGACGAGGTGAAACAAGCATTGGCATAGCCAATAGGTCTCGCTTTGGGGACCTTTTAAGTATTTAGTTATGCGCACAATATCCTGGGTGCAACAACATTAACTGTTGCATGGTTAAACACTTATAAGGTCCCAAAGGCGAGACCTATTGGCTATGCCAATGCTTGTTAGAATTTCTCTTGGTGATCCAATGTGAGATTTGAGAAGCCAATAGCACACTTCCTTAAGAATGTCCAGCAAACAGAGAGAGAGTATGTGCAAATCCAATTCGTTGCTCTTTCTTGGGAAAAAGGCAGGGCCACTAATACTAAATAATCTCATAGTTCAGACAGTAGTCCTTCTCAATAGAATTAACAGTCAGTGCTCAAAGATTTCAGCTATATGTTGGGGAACATATTGAAATAAGAGAAAAGTTGCTACCCACACAAGCGAAAAATAAAAACTAGTACAAGCCAGTGAAGGAGTTTTTTTCTTCCCGAAAAGGAAGTAGAACAAAACTTTTAACCAGCGTGGAACTGGGACAAGACAAAGCCCACCGCTCTTCAGCAGTCAAACGTGCATAGCTCGGTTCTTCACATGCTACATATGAAACAAAAAGCCCACCAAATGAGTAACGTCAAAACTCGGATGTGTTCCACAAAACTCTTTATCACCCTCACCCTTCTGCAGCACTGCGCAGAAAACACACAAGACAAGATATTGGCAAAAAACAATGAAAACAAAATGAAAGTCATGGAAGTCAAAAAGAAAATGGATTTTGTTAGAAAAGAACTAGGTCCACCAATGTGTGCTGCCAAAGGAAGTATTAAAAAAAAGGGGTATCTTGCATCCCAATGATGAAACCATCAAAATGTGGGTCTGTGCCATCAGAACACCTGACCATCAAAGGGCCTGATTATGAGTGCCCAAGTAAACTGTGATGCCTAATCAAAATCCGATTTGTGCAAGGGTTGCAAGTAAAATATGTGCAAAAGTTTACTACAACGGAGTGCGCCCTTTATTAAATTTCAGCATGTCAAACCTACCAGAATCTAAAGAGTGACAGAATGGGTTGTCTCCAATTTTCACGCAAAACTTAACATAGGCAATAGCAATTGCATTGAATACATTTTGAACAACTTGAAGTCAGAATTTATCAGCTACAATAAGCATCCCATGCACCCATGGGTACCCATGATGAAGCCCTATGTAGGGTAAAAAGATCTCCTGGCCATGCAAGAACCACTTGGATGCAGCTCATTGGACCTCAGATTTACTCCAGGGAGCAGCACGCGCAATCACAGCACTAGTCATGCTCAGTGTTGCTGCTGGACTTAAGCAGGCCTTGTGAATAACTCTAACCAGGACAGTTGAGGCTATTACTACGCTTAACTTGCTTGCTGACAGGCGCATCTCTGGGAAGAAAATGTAAAAGGTGGGATCAATACTTTCATTAAATGTGCTCTACATCCTACACCAAAGTCAGTCGGCACCTTAGACGAGCAGCTACCAGTAAAGCGAAGCGTGAGATACCTTTAGGGATTAATGCATTCATTGAACTGCAGAGATGAAATCAAGGGATGCATCCATAAGGTTCATTGAGAAGGAATGAGGGCCTTGCAGTCTGCCACTGCATGTCTGGATTTCAGTTCACACCATGAACCCATCGATGCATCATATTTGGGTGAATGTTGTGTTCTGGCCAACCAGTAGTGCAGTGCTACGTTCCTCACAGAAGCCTTCTTCTGTGCTAAAACTCCTGATGGCAACTTTGTCTCTCCAGTCTGTGGGGGAGAAGCAATAGGGTATTAACCAAGTCGTTATAAATTCGGCAGAGCCTGTCATACATCACTCCCCTTCTGATTGAGGGACCATTTCCAAATCACTTTGTTATGTCTCTGATTACTAAAATGTTGGCCAATCCATCATGGTGGGGCCATGGGGTTAGGCTGAATCGTCTCACTAATGTGGATATAACATCACCAATGACGTAGTCTACCTATCAGAATTTCTCACAAGGGTAGTGATGTGATTAGGGTTGGACTCCACATAAGTGCTAAAAAAAAAAGACCAAAAAAATCAAGAGCTTGGCTACCGCAGGGCATAAGACGCAAACAGTCAGAACCTGCTTAACACATTTCCTTGAGCGAGACTACTGGTGATGGGACAGTCGTTGTCACGCACACGCGCAAAGAAGTAACCCGCAGCCTACCACTGTGTGAGCCAAGTATTCTCATGGAATTACTCCCTATGAATATGCCAGCAGTTATTCAGTAAAAACAAATGTTTATATGCATGTGTGTTTGTGGTATTTGTATACCGCAAACCTTGCCAAAAGGCAGCATGACAATTAGCAGAATAGCTTGCAAAACTATTGCGGGATCTGCATGAACAGCTAGCCAGACTTTCGAGGAGATTACTAAGAAACAGGAGGGGAAGGGATTCCCGTGGCAGACTGCTCTGGTGATTGGCTGGACCTGGCCACAGTGCAATCCAACCCGACGATAAGGACCTGCGGAGAGCATTCTTGCGTGAAGCCCACCAGCGTCAAAAAGGTCTCCAGCACTGGTGCAATTGGAGAAGGAATTCTATCAGCATTACCCTGGACTGGGAGGCTGCTGTGGAAGTGCGAGAGCAGCAAAGGCATCCATCACACCTGTGAAGCAGAGCACTTTTTTGGAGAGAAAAATACAAAATAGTATTTTGGATCCCTGATTTTTTTTTTTTTGTATAATTTTTATTAGGAAAACCTCAGTTGTAGCATTACAGGAAATTGCAGGCACAGGCCAAGGAATCATCGGACAACAACAGAAGAGTTCAAGCCTCGCACAGCGAGAGGCGACAATACTGTAAAGTTCGACGTAGCCCTGTAAATCAGGATTAATGAATTAATTTGTCCACAATGTTCCAGGATGTGGGAGGATTCCAATTTATAAGGGTTTGAGGATCTTATAGCATGCGATATTGCAAAAATCAGAGACTGAGCAAATCTCAGAACAGGATAATAGTCTTCTATGGGGGTTCACAGAATGAGAAACAAAATCAGGATGTAAGGTAACAACCACTATGTACTGGACCACAGCGTCTTAGTCACGAAAGCAAAAGGCCGCAGCAAAGTTATATAGGTACACGTTACGTAAGACTCCCCTATGAAACCGGACCCCAATCCCTCATCTAATAGAGAAGTATACAGGAAATAGAGAAAAAGAATACAGAGTGAAAAAGAAAAAAGGAAAAAGTAGGGCCATAGAAACAAAGAAAAACATAGAACACACCCCGTCCCCCAACCCCCCACCCTGCATACCAGCAGAAGGCCACGGCCCACCCCCCCCTATAGGCATGCCTGTCGCCCCAGTGAGAACCCTGAAAGTGGGAAAAAATGGAGGAGGGCCTTAGCTCCAGCCCCAAGCACACCCTCCCCCCCCCCCACACCCAAAGGCATAAGCCCACCAAGATGAAAAGTGAGCATCAATGTACGTTCATCCCAACCCCCCAAGGTCTCAAGCGCAAGCCATGTTCCATTTCGGCACCGGGGTCACCCAGGAAGTATCATGAACAATCAGCGTTCAGCCCTGACCAGTCCGAGCAGCAGTCGACAATCTCCCCAGCACAGAAGCAAACAAACTCAATGGTCCAACAGTATCAGTAGGGGCCGCCCTGGCTCACTGGTTAGAGGCGGCAGACCCGAGAGCAGAGGACGGCCCGGGACCAGGGTTCGATCGATTCCCGGCGCGGCAGGTTTCTGGACCAGGGTCAGCGGACTCGATAATTCTCTCGCCTCGGTGCCCACTCTGATCAGCGATCACACTCGGCAACTCTGGGCATTAGCTTGCCACATCTTCACTAACGGCCCCACCAGACCGCCGGGGATGCCTGGTCTCACCCTGGAGATACCCATTAAGGGACCATCTCTCAGGGAAGCCAGGAAGGGTTTCGCAGCGGTCGAAGCGCCTTGGGACCCTACGGGTAAGTAGTGCGCTATATAAATGCCTATACATACATACAATACCACGACAATGACTCAGAATCAATCCTCCAGGGTACATTTATCATCATCGATAAGGCAGGACGCTGGTGGTCAGGAAGCGAATCCACCGGCAGGGTTGTGAAAATGGCAGCAGACACACAGTCCCGGTCATCGTGTTCATTAATCCCGCAATCCAACACCACACAGCCCTGGGAGTCCTCGGCAACAACAACCTGGAGTGGGTCGGGCATCCAGTCCTCCGTGCATCTGTCCACATTTATCAGTCCTGTGGCAGGAGAAGTGGCCGACTGCGAGGCATTTATGACCATCCACCGACTTTTCAGGGCTGAGTGTATGTCTCTGATAGCCAGCAAAACTTCTCTCACTGTAGGTGCCATCCCTCCTCCGCCAACGTACACAGAGCCTCTTCTCCCCAGGGACAGATAGAGAGCCGGCTCGACAGGCAGTCGGGATCCGATTAGCAACTTTCAGTGTGCGAAGGGGTCATGAGACAGCACACTCGAGCCCACAGACACACATAATGTCGCTCTCCGCTTACCGCACTCCTGCTGAAAGTCCGGTCTGGGCAGTTCACCCTGCCTCGCAGCCTATTGTCTCCACAATCGCAGGCACCAACAGGAAATCTGTGCCGTGGAGCTCGGAGGTCCAGCGCCGCGACGCGCCTGTTACCCTCGGCAATGTGCAGTTTCAATTCTCAACTCGGGGCACCGGACCATCATGGCCGACCGGGGCCGATGTTGATCACTTCCTAGCCACCCGAGGTCCCGGCTCGCCCGCAGGGAAGGCCGGAAACTTCACGACGATGGTTCTCGGTCGTCCGGGGTGGTATACGAACCAGAGTTGCACGGTCGGGCCCCGCCTTCGCTCATCTGCACGGGGCCACGGCTGGGATGCAGGATCATTAGCAGGATGTTGCGGGAGGCGAGGGCGAGCGGCGGAGCCGGGCGTCTATGCGGCCATGTTGGCCGCCGTCTTGGCTCCTCCTCCTTGGATCCCTGATTTATTCACATTGATCTTGTATGTTGCCATGAGCAGAAATATTTCCTTTCGTGATTGCGGTACTGTCAGCCATAGGAGCGCTAATGACCAGAAATGCGCGTAGGCTGACAGAAACTGATACCAGCATGAAACGATAGGCACGGTGCGCATTATGAACGTACAGGCCCGATGTGGAGGTAAATAGGAGGCCCATCATTATGCCACCTGCAATTACAATATCGCAGGAGCACTCGTGAGACCAGATCATAGGACTCAAAGTGATAATTTAAACCTAGCGTTTCCCAAAACCATGGAAAAGATAAACAGTTTGTTCACTTCGTTTGAGAGTAACTATGAGGTGGCGTGCCCTCCCTTGGTAATGAAGACAGCAACGCATTGCCGACTGGATTTCGTGCAGTTTGTGAGGTGACTTTGTGATGTAAGCAGCTATTGTATTAGCGCTCAAACCGTACCTCTGGGTTTTTCAAATACACCAAGTTCCTACTGGCTAAGACTTCAGCAGTGCCCAGACTCCAGAAGTCGAGGAGACTTGCAGCAGCAGATGACGAGCTTGCAGAAGAGAAGTGAGAGCGATGCATCGCAAGGGAACTGTGCACGCATTTAATTGGTATTTCTGAGGCGAGATAAAGTAAGCTTTCGGCAGGGGCACGTGTAGAGGTGCGATTAATGTATACTGGTGCAGTGGCGGGCTCTGACCCACAATGAAAGCTTTCTGGTTAATCCTCTTTATAGATGCTTATTGGAAAGTCCTATTGTCAGTCAACTGGTTGGTTGTATTCGTGCTCTGTACCGAGGACAGGTGCGCACTGGTGTACTGTAACTTTGATGTCAGACTTGTGACAGGGCAGAAGGGGGAGAAACGGGAGTTGTGTGCACGGGCGCGCAAAAAGGAAATAAAAAAAAACACGCAGGCTTGCGAGTGGTGTACATGCACCATGATGAGAGAGGTAAGCCATACGGCACCTCTGCTCATCATTGTGCCCGTAACCGCACGCTCTGCACCAGGCAAAAGCGGGTGGTAGGACTTTTAAAAGCCCACACACTAAATGTCTCGTAGGGCAGCGCATGCGCTGGCTCAGCGAGACCTAAAAAGAAGTGTGTGGGGGAGAGGAGTGGTATTTAAAAGGGGCGTGGCCGAAGAAGCGCAACTAGGAATCCTTTCCAAGAGGTGTGGCCTGTGCAATTAAGCATGCAGCTTAAAATATGTCAATTAAAGCCTTGGGTTTATCACAGGTGGCCCTAAGCAGTCGCTATTGGATTCCTTTCTGTGATGGCATTCAGACATATCACTGAACACACAGCCAAAATAACTCAGACATATTGGCTTTTCCAATGCTTATTAGCAGTATTAGATAAGCAACAATTATTTTGTTGTGAATAATTAATATTGGAAATGTTTAATTTCTGAAAATGTGTGACTGAATTAAACATCAAGGACTGAGGAAGGGCTGCTCTTCGGAGTATCTCAAACACTCAATCACCTCTTCACAACACTTTCATCTGCAGTCTGGCTCCATGCCTGCCAACCAGTGCTTAATTTGTAAAAAATAAGTACTAGGGCCCTTCTTGGAAGGCCACTACAGCCTGCACCACCCATTGCCCCACCAGTGCTGCCAAAGATAGTAACAAAAGGACGCCTAATCATCTCACTCCTACGAGTGTGATAATTCTGACTATTTTAGGCCACACAACACTATATTAATGGGCATGAGAGGCTGGTATTATTAATTTCAAATGTATATTGACTTAAACACAGTTGTTGTACTCATCTCAAGATTAAAAAGACAGCACCACCTTGTGGTGGACTGGCTCTTGAGCTGGTGCAGACAATTAAATGCGGGTGCCGAGCACCAGAAACCACTGGCTCAAATTAAATACTGCTACCAACACATACTGTGTCACTATGTGTCTTATGATATCAGCTCTTGTAACATGGTCTCCCACTGAGGAGCTGATATCACACACTGGAGTTAACTTGAGCTCTGAACTCCTGCGCAGTGTGGGTTTTCAGCTCGTGTTTGGAGCCTGGAACAGCTGATGTCCATGGGGGTATGGTTTGCAAATTCTACAGGAGATTAGCTGCAGTTTCAGGAGCTTATTTTAGGAGTTGTGGTCAATGCTGTGCAAAAAGTCCACAGCCTCCTCATGCCACATAAAAGTAATGGTCTCAAGGCCTCGTTCCCTCCCCAGACCCTGCCCCTTGAAGCCTCCTCCGATAAGGCACGATTTATCTCAAGGGTAGCAGGTCTTTACTCTTTCTGTCAAACACTTATGCTCTTTTACTCCCCACACCTTTCTGTAATCCTCCATCTGTGTATCTCACACATCATCACTGTCTTTTCTCTCTGTCTTCCTGCATATGCTTCCTTACATCACCTTCCCCTCTTTTCCTTTGGTACTGTTGGTTTGTTAGCAGTTGTGTATAATTCAACAGCCTCTACAGAGACGGCTTAAGGTCGGGAAAATGATCAGACCTCTCATACCTATGAGAAACTTGCACGAGGATACCCACAGCCGCATCTCATGGGGTACTTTTCCCTTATTATCTAGAATACTATATCTCTTTCCAGGGGCACGAGATTAACGGATACAGGCCACTTATTGTTCTTTTCACCCACTGCACTCTTTCCAGTCCTGAAGAAGCGCTTGGGATCACCTCCTGAGACCAATAAGTAGCGCGAAACATGTTGACCACTAAACATGTCTATTAGGGGCATGCTACATTCTTCCAGCTACTGAGGGCCATTATCTCCCTCTATGCAGCACAACCTTCTGTTTTTTTACTGATGGCAGAAGGACATTTTCTCTAATAAATTATTTAGCCACCCCTCCAGTCATCTTTTAGACCCCCACGCAACCATACAGCTTTATTTTGAAAAGATCTCCAGTAAAGTGAACCTTCGGGGGACCCCCAGGGCATTGCAGCGTTGGCCCGACGAGAAGCATTGCCCAATGATGAAGCATGACATCCTTCGGGGTGTGTGAGGACTCCAAAATCAGGACATACTGTCCCCAGCAAACATAGTATTAGAACAACCATAGTTTTTTCTCTTTATTCCTTTTCCATAGGAACAATGACTACTGTGAGATTTAATTGTAACGTTCAGGAGCATGAGTCACTGGACCTTTATTTGGCTCCTCATCCCGCCTCCCCCATTTCTATGTTGTGTATACTTCTTCACATAATTTCAAATAAAATGTGAATTACATTTGCCACTTATGTGATCTTTACTTTGAGCGCTCTGCCGAGAGGCCAAGGACTGGATGAACATGAACTCTGAACACCTTTATGACTCACACATAGGCACTGTGAGAAACTCAGATTGCTTTCAACCTCAATGCCAGAGCTCTTGATTGTGCTCTGTAATGAAACACAACATCTGGGGGAAAAATAAATAATGTTAGGGAATGCAAGATGAGGTAAAACATGTCAAATGTAGCAGGGAGTGCATCAGTCACATGGATTACCATAATGGTTTTTCCAGCAATTATGGAGAAATCAATCAAAGTTTTTGCCTTTGTTGCTCGAATGTGAATTTACCTTGAAAAAGCAAAACACAAGAGGCGTTTGGCAAAACAGGAACAGTTGGTTTAATCAAACACTTCAGCTGGGAGCACAGTTACAAAAACTGGTCTGAGGACTGTCTCAAAGTACAATCAATCGGAACAGAGTTTTATATATTTCTTTGGGCATCATAAATTACTTCCTGTGATACTTTTTTGGTAAGAGAATGCAGGCCTTGTCTGTGGAGTCATAAATAAGGCCCCAGATGACAATTGCTGGTGGGCCTCGACCTTTCGTGGACACAATGTGGGCCATATGTTCATTAGGAAACCGGCTACCTCCTCTGCCATTTCATCTGAAATGTTTCCTTGAAAATTTTAGGGGGTGCAGCATATGTTGGGTATCCTGATGGTTTGCTAGCTAGCAGCAGTTATGTCACTAAATCTATTTTCCAAGAGTAAATGGAGGGTGATGATAGAAGGGTTATCAGTGTTTGTGTCTGAGGAGAACTGTTTACTATAGGCTGTATATCATCCGTTTTGTCCTAACAATTATCTTTTAGATTTTTGACATGTGTTCTGTCAATATTTTGTCACAGAAGTCTTTAGATAAAGGAGTATAGCCATTCTGCAATGCAAGGAATAGCTAGAATTGTGTGGAGTTCTTTAGAAAGGCCGTCTGAGTCCATTATACGTGCCATGTAGTGGCAGTATTTTGTTTTCTGATGCCTGCGTTTAGGTTATATTATATAAGTGGAGTAGAATTTTGTCCTTTTCGTCCTTTGGTTTTTTTTTCCACTGCTGCGGCAGTATGTTGTTTGGTTTTCATTTTGTTGATTGTATTGTTTGTCCAGGGTTCTTTCTTATTTGGTTTGCTGAGCTGGGGGTTCTATTGTGATTTGGCTGTTTAGCGCAGCAGAGATCTTTTGGTAAGTTTTGTGGACGGTCAATGATTGGAGTTTTTTTTTACGGAGTTTTTTTTTTACGTATGAGTTTATTGTGGGAAGATCCAAATTATTCCATTGTTTGTAGTTATCAGCTATATCAGAGAGTGCTGCTGGTTTTGGACCATTTCACAGTACAGCTTATCACTGGTGAGTGGGGCTGCACATTGCTGCCACAAATACACAATCCTTGTACGCAATTGGTGTGAAAACAGCTTGTTCTTACAAATTTCTCATTTAGCCACTTCCTTTCTTTTCAATACCCCCACCCTATCCCAGGTGTTGTTCAGATTCACAAGTAGAATGGGGAGTGGAACTTTGAGCAGAGTACAAGGGGGTGGCAAGGCAGGGAGGATGTAATGCCGACAGGGTACAGTTTTGGTGGTGGCATGACAGGGCTGCAGAAAGAAGAAGCGGTCAAACCTTGGTGGTATAAGTTGCTGGGGCAAGAGACACATTTGTTTGGTAAAATAGATTATCCTGGAATTAGTAGTCGGCCATGAAGCAGGCGCGGGGGAGAAACCAGACTCCAGTGTAAGGGTATAAGATTGCATCCTAGCAGTGCTGGGAAGGCATGAGAGGTGGATGTGAGGCAGGAGACAGATCAGACTGGAAGGAACCATTGAAAGGCAGACTGTGGGTGGGGCATGAGCTATTTAAAGACATGAAATGTGAAGAGATACCTGAAGAAAGCACTGGAAGGAAACTGGAAAGTGAATGGGAACGCAGAGGCTTCACTGGTCTTCCCCTGGGTTTTTGTGAC
Source organism: Lissotriton vulgaris (assembly GCF_964263255.1). Classification (NCBI taxonomy): domain Eukaryota; kingdom Metazoa; phylum Chordata; class Amphibia; order Caudata; family Salamandridae; genus Lissotriton; species Lissotriton vulgaris. Next base: position 950,927,885 of record NC_141687.1, on the reverse strand, counting down.
AGGTGGTGTGGTTCACAGTGACCTTGGTGGATTCGATAGGTCAGTGGGGCCAAGGGAGAGGTTTAGATAGGGCTAAATGGTTAGGTGGAGGACATTTTGTCCTCTTTAGCCACATTGGGAAGGACAGGGGTAGGCTAGCGTAAGAGCTATTTCCTTCCAGCACTTGCGGTAATAAGTTTGAGCTGAACAGGTGCTTTAAGGGAAATCAGTTAATTGTTTTGGGAGGGGGGAGTAGGGCTGGGGTCGGTATGTGGTTAAGTGTGAACTTGAAACCGCTGGGAGGTTTATGCTTGAAGGAAGCTTACTCTTCTCAATGTGTTTTCTTGTAATAGCAGTTATAGGGCTACAGCCCAAATCAGCAGAGGACTAGACGGCGTAGTATAGTATAGTTTTACTGTGGACTTTCTTATGGGGTTATTGAACATGGCAGTTGATTGTCTTTCTAGGATGCCCGTGTGGGTAAGTGAATGGACAGTGGAGTAAGACGAGGCAGGGAAGGCAGGCAAGGTTCCAAACAAAGTGAATGAAAAAGCAGCTCTTGTGTGGCTTGCTATTGGTAGCATGACTGATTCAGTGAAACAGTTTTTGTTCATGAGATATGCTCTTCACATTCTGGAAGGAGAGTTGTGTAGGAAGGATAGGTGAGAGGCAGACAAGTGGGTTATGGAAAAGGATGCTAATTTAGCCCATGAGGGTCATCTTGGGAGAAATCTGGTATAGGCTTATCTTAGACAGTTATATTGGTGGGCCAAGATGGATAAAATATTGGAGGATTTCATTATGGTGCAAGCAGAGATGGGCATAGTGGGCCCACTTGATCTCTTACAGCCCTCCGAGAGGATTGTTATCTTGCTAGCACGAGCCAAAGTTGCTAAGTATGTGAGCTCCATCACCATCACTCCTGTTTTAGAGTTTGTGAGGGTAATCCCTAAGATTGTAGCAGCCAACAATGAGGTGCAGTCCATATCTGGAGAAATGAACGATGCTATTAAGAACTAGCCATCACACAGACAAACTGCTTTGCACTGTCCCCAGGCCAATGGATTAACTGAAAGTATGAATAGACTGGTCAAACTTTGTGAAAAGAGACCGGTGAGTATGAAAAAAAACTCAAATGGGTACCAGAAAAGGTTTGTGGGTTCGTGGGGCAGCATCCAATTATGTGATTTGGGTTTCCCCTTTCTTTAGCATGAAGGGAATCTTACCAAGCATCAAGCTGAGTCCCCAACTGGATGGGGTGTGGTTATAGGAAAACAGAAGGAGAGTTGTCAGTTGTCTGTCATGGTCAAGGAACTTCATAAGTATTTGTGTTTGTTCAATGAAAGGCAATCTGGCAAGTAGGTGATGAGGTTTTGGTGGAGAATACACATGCACCAACCTGACCGTACCATACAATAATTTCTTACTTAGCCTGTTACAAACCATGTAAAGGTTTCTCAGTAATCCATATTTTTGTCGTTCACGATTCCTTTTAGGTTGAGCCTAGACAAAAGCAGTGCGAAGCACTGCTGTCTAGCTCAACAACTATAGTAGCCCTGTTTTGGGAATGTGGACACGAGTCGGACGCGTGCTTTTTCCGACTCGGATTTGTCCTCGGGAGCGCGCTGGCTGGTTGCTGTGTGGGCGTGCTTTCGCTTTCGCTCAACGTGCTGAATTAGAAATGAAATGCTTACCCTTGTCTTTTTGTACTAATCGTCAAGTAAATGGACACACACACACACACACACGCACGGGCGCAACAAGCACACTCACGCATGCGCACACACACTCACGCACGCAGGCACACACACGCTCCTCACCGCTGCTGTTGGGGACAATGATTCATGGAACTCCGGGTCCTCGGCTCCCGATGGATGGGCGGGCGGGGGCGACGTGGCCAGGGGCTCCAGACCAGGGACAGGCTGACAACTTGCAGCCTGGTAACTTTCTGCGGGAACGGCAGAATTCGTAGCCCCTGCCATTCCGCCGCCTCCAGGGCTCCGCCCTGCTAGCGCGCCATTGGCTGAGCGCCCTTCAGCGCTGGCTCGTTTAAAGAAGGACGGAGTCGGCACGGACCATCTGTAGCTCAATTGCAAGATAGTTTCATAGTTGATATCAATGATTAAAATCCCTTAAAGTCAGTCCTTCTTTGTAAAGCACATTTTTTTCCAGCTCTCCGGCGTGCCTCCGAGTGTGGTGACCCCGCTGCACCCACACCGGTCGGCCCAGTATAAAGTCCAGCACTCGCGGTCTTCCCCGCTCACCTCAAGTCTCCTGGGCCAGGTGCACCACCTTCTATCGCCGGAGGGCAGATGCTGAGTCTTTCCGCAGGCCAGCAGAGGCAGGCCAGCAGCGTTGCAGAGCCGGCGTCCGCAGCTCTCTGTCGTGCACCCGCCAGTGGGGGGGGGGGGGTTCTATCAGAGGCACAACCCCCGCCAGGGGGATCCGCCGCACAGTCTCCGGTCAGCGCCACCTCAGTCATCCATCGTCATGCCTTGGGTCAGGAGGAAACGCCATGTCTCACCTTCAGGATTCTCGGGCGGGGGCCACATACCTCTGCGTCAGCAACTCCAGGAGGCGAGCACAGCAACTCCGCCGAAATACGCCAACAGGACCCTAGCATGTCCGCCAGCAGTCGCCGTTGTCGCTTCCCTGGCCAGGTCGCCTCAGGAAAGGCAGCCGTTCGAGCACAGGAACACAGGTAGGCCCACATTTCATAGTCTCCGTCTTTTGCCACTTTTCGTACTCCTAGCCACCCTCGGACCCCAGGGAGGAGCCACAGCTTTGCCTCAAACATAGTATGGGGAGGTAGGCATTTTAGGCTTGAGTTCACAGCAGGATATTTATGGCTTTATGAGGCTAAGTCGGAGATCCTTCAAATGGCGTCTGCATTTTAGCCATCCTGGCCATGCCCCCGGCCCCCCTCTCCCCGCCCCTTCCCGACTTGTACTGAGATTGTAGTTTTAATTTCATGCAGAACAAGAAGATGAAGACATGGCTAGTTCTTTTTTGCTGCAACCCGTTTTACTGCTGCCTCTGTTCTCTCACCTCTCTTCCCATGCTTCTACTCTCACATTCCCGCCTCATCACTTGCACATTTTTCTGTAGTAAAAACAAGCCCATCCTTGTTTTGTTAGATAGTGTTTTGTTAGTGTTTTGTTAGACATTTCGGTCGTTTCGATGCGCTGTTTAAGACAGGTGCTACTTTTACTCACTACAAAGGTATTCAATGGTATTCAATTTACCGACCCTGGAAGGATGGAGGCCTGCGGCCCCCTTGGCGGGATCTGAACTTGGAAACTGCAGAACACTGCAAGTATCGCGCCTTTTCTTTTCACAAATAACTTTATGCTGTCTCAGCTGCAGTTATTTCTTAGCTGGAAGAATGCCAATGCACTTTTTGTAGGCCCTTTTGTGTCCCCCCTCTAGCCTCAGAAACCGTTTTTCACCCTGTTGCTCTCCACAGATTTAATCTCAACACTCTTTTTTAATTATTGTTCGCCATTGCCTTTGCACTTCCTTTCCCAATTTAAATGTACATGGATAACATAAAGGTGCTTATCCACAAAAACCACTTGCTTGTTTATCCCCAAAACTACCTGTCCAAAGGATCCGTCTAGGTTGGCTCGCAGTCAGACGCTGCCTAAATTAGAAATCCCCAGACCTAGGCTTCTAGCAGTGTATTTCTCCTATTCTGTTAATCTCCGGCCTAGAACATCACAAATTTTGTTAACCGGTAACAACTATTTGTCAAACATTTTCGAAGCGATATTTTTAGGGCTTTTGTATTGCATTTTGCTTCTAATCTTTTGATTATAATTTTATTGCACTTTAATTTGTGGTCAAATGTAACGCTTTTTCGTACAACTGCTGGAGTTTTAGTGCACAGAACCCCTGCTACCGTTCGAGGCGACAGGGTGTTTTTTGATAGTCATGAATAAAATACAAGAATAAATATGTTGATAGTGAGTATGTAACCGTCAATTTGTACACATGCGCTGGGTGTTTAGCCCTGATCTGCAGCATGCATGGTACAGAGAACTCACCCCTAGTGGTCAGGATTCTTCTGGAAACTGGTACATCTGTGAAATGTGTTGAAGTCTTCATATGATGCTAAACTGGGGCTCAAAATGCTGAAGGGATCTGTAGAATATGGAACGCTGTTGGACATTTTTTTTAATCTGGCCCTTTCTAGGTCAGGCTGGTTTCCTTCTCCTTTCAGGCTGTCTCATCCATTTTTGCCTCTTCACCATCCCTCCTCTATCCTGCTGGTCATTCCTATTTTTCCATTCCCCTTTGCTATTTTCCTTCATAATTCTGCCCCCTCTCCCTTTTACAGTTTCTACATTGTCCTCTAGCCTCTATTAAACTTATGCACCTCATCCCTCCATTCCCCCGTCTCTCCCCTCCCCTGACGTGTCCCCCTTTTCCTCACAACCCCTTCACACTTCATCCTCTGACTGGCCGTGTCCCCACTATCTATCTATCGCCCTCACTCACTCTATCGGCCTCACCACAGTATCACTCGTCACCACCACAGCATTAATCTGTGCAAACATTCAACAACAACTGGTTCAAATATGTTCTCTCAATGTTTCAAGCTTTATTACAAATGTCACAAAAAGATGTTAATATTTAACTTCTGTTCTTGGATTTTCGTCACAATAAAATACACTAAACATAATCTTCACAAAAGTTACTTACAAACGTTTAAGCTATTTGCCATTATAAATTACAATGACTTTTATTTAAGTATTAATTATTTTTAAAAAGCCATTGCTTTGTAATATCAATACATCCAAGTCACGTAAATACAACATATTGCATTACAAATGCTATAGGTGTCACATTTGCGAAAGTTAAAACTATTGGCATTGTACATTACAAAGCTATTAATTTCGCTATTTTCAAAACAAACACATAAATAAAAAATGTGTCATTTACAATACCAATAGCTCAAACTTTCCTAATGCGAGACCTATTGCATTGCAAATGCTTGTTATTTCAAAGGTTTAATTTGAGGGAAAACATTCTATTGCATTGTCACATGATTATCTAAGCAGTTGCTTGCTCTCCAGTGTGAGAGAAGTACAAGGGTAGTGCCATTCTAAGGTTCCTACACTACAACCTTTTTGGTGAAGACACATTATATGAAGAAAGGTGGCATAGGTTTCTTTGGGCTTCTCACGATTGTGAAGGACAATACGAATGTAGTAGTGGTGACTAGAGGAGATGCATGAAGCATGTCCAGAATGGTTAGATATGACGTGGAAATGATTCTACAGGAGGATTGTTCTCACAAGAAGCAAAGTAGGAATATTCAACGTTTTGTGTCTTTCCTGCCAAACGCAGTCTTTTTGGATGAATGATTTTTGTGAAAACCTAAAACGGGTGGGCGAACTACTGCATTTCCTGTCATTTTAGACTTACCCTTGTCACTGGAAAAGTGCATTACCTGTGGTAATTTTTACAGTCCTGCATTCGCTTTTGGGCTCCACATCTCAATTTTGTAGTTTCTTTTTTTTGTTTTTTCCACAGACTATCATTGATTTCTGTTGATTTTTTTTTGGGCAAATTCTTTTAGTACTGGGTCAGTGCATCTACAATGTGGTGAATTCATCCGGGGTGTAGTACGCTGTGGGTGTACATGAATGTGCTGGGGTAACTTGGAGGAAGGCAGCCTTCCTTCCCACTCCTTGGGTGATTGCTCTATGTAATAAAGTAAGTATTGGCATAATTGGTGGTGGATCAGAGCTAGCCGTCATCTCTGAGGGGACCGGTCTGAATGTTTAGTTGGAGTGCCGCTATAGGGCAGGCGCCTGCTAGAGGAGAGCATGTGCTGTTGTCGATAGTAGGATTGTATTGTTATTGAAGAGGTAAATTCAGCTCACAGTGGGGAGGAGGTGGGAGTAGATGTGGATGGGCCGTAGATGCGTGGTAGGAAGGTAGGTTGAGCAGGGTCAAGGATTTCGGGTGGTCAGCAGAAAGTGGGCAGAGATGATGGTTCAATGATTTAACAGATTTATCTGGTTGGGGCAGGAACCTTGAGAGTTTCCAGACAGTTTATGGGAGGGAATGTGTGAGGATACCAGGGCACATGTCAGGGGTACACGCAGGTACACAGCGTCCACCCACTTTTTCACAGGGTGGACGCCACCCCCCCCTTGGGCCCAACAGAAATATGCGGAACTTGTCCTGTGTAAGAAACTGGACAACCTTCATCAGCGCATGTAGTTGTCTGCTTTCATTCCCAGCCAGCAACGTGCAGATCGGATGCAGCTTTTTTTTCACCTCCAGCTGGTCCGAAGTTAAGGGGCCATCAGGCCTCCTTTGGTTTGAATATCCTGACTGGAGGTGGCCTGGAACCTCCCACTTAAATGTAAATACCCAGGAGGGGAAAAAAAGGCACACATCTTGTTATCTCTTCACAGGTAAGAGAGGAATGATTTTGCCTTTGTGCAGTCCCTGTATATATGAGATGCATGCTCTCTAAGAATGTCAGTTGTGTTGGTCTTTCCCAGTATTTACACAAATAACAATTTCAATAGCACTATTTTACTTCTTTTATAGCACTATGCAACCCAATGCAGGGCTCTTTAAGTACCATACACATTATACATTGACAATAAATCATGTACATGTGTAAATCAATGTACAAGATGAGTTACATGAGACAAGGTTACAAGGTGTAGGAGTCACATGTCCTTCGTAGCTCACTGCTATATTACAAGGATTACAATGTATGAACTGCGAGAAACAAAAGGATCTCTGTGTTAAAAGCAGTAAACTACTTTATTATCTACATAACCTAAAAATCTGTCATCTGCATGTTACGTGGTGTGCTTTGCAGGAGACGCAGTAACCCGCTATGCTACTTTGATTCAAATATGGGACTTCACAAAACAAAGATCTCTCCAACAAACGAGTTCACCTTCAGAGTTATCGCACCATTATTACTATTCCAGAGATTTACTGGGCACCTTCACAGTAGAAACCTTAATCTATAAAATATTTTAAAATGCAGACTTTGCAACCAATTATCCCGAACAGATCTACTGCCATGCTTCTCTTTGTAGCCAATTTCTTTGTGATAGTGTTAAAAAAAATATATATTAGTTAAGGCCCAGATTTTGCATCATTTTTGCACCACTTTTTTGTCAAACCCCAACGCCAAATCTCATTTCGCTGGCGTCGGCCAACGGCCGTCGCGCGCACTACCTTCGTAGTGCTGCGCACGTCCGTTGGCTGACGTGGCCCCGCCCACTGCGCTATACCACCGCGGTTAAGCAGTTAATGTGCTGAAAAGTACTCGTTATATACCAGTTTAAACATGAATGAGGTTTTAATATCTGATGTCACTTCTTGTGATGTCACAACCAGTGAGGTCGCTTCCTGTTATGTCACGTGCAATGTCACGCGTCGTGACATCATGGCCTGTGATGGCAAATGTCATGATTACACTTGGATACTGCCTAACATGGTTAGTCCCCCCACTTCTATTTTTTAGGGGATCCTGGGGGATACGTTCTGTGTGTTAGTGTGGCCCGGATGTTAAATGTAGTAGTGCTTACTTATGCAGAACTGTCCTATTAACTGTTACCTGGCCTTTTTCACTTGAAGCAATTGTCTGGGGTAATTGTGTCGTCTTGCTTAAAGAGGGCATGGCACAGGAATCACCAAAACGTCCAATGCCACTGCCATTTAGAAAGAGCACAGGTATTCCTGACCAGGGCTCGCATGTGGAAGGCTGCGGGCGCCACCTGAGTTCTCGCGGACTCAGCATGGACAGCCTGTGAGGCAGAAGCAAGTCCTTTCATTTATTGGGCACGAAGACGAGTGGAATCTGCGGTTACAGATGTCTTCTCAGCGGGACACTAATGGAACCTTCGAGGGGGTTGGCGGGCTGGGGATGGTGAGGAATATTCGGCAGTTTTAATGGAGTAGGCGCGAGGCCCCATCTCTGGAGCTGCACGTGCGGCTCTGAGGCAGAAGAGAATGAGGCCAAAGCACTAATCCTTCTGGCTGACTGTGAAAAGACTCATGTTTTGTTTCGAAAGGCTTTTCGTATCAACACTGGCAAAACCATATTAATGTCCCACCGAGAACGCATAAGGCCATCCAGATGGGGCTAAGTGATATAATTAAATAAAACGATTAATTTGATGTGCGTTTAGACGCTATACACAAAAAATGTACAAAAAAAATGCTGGAAATCGGCTGTTTCCGACCGGTATTAGGGCTCCTACATCTGGCCCTTGGTCTTTCTTGCTTCGTATTTGTAACCTCTTAGTGATGTAGGCTTGTAGTTCTGTTGGGAAAGGAAGGGCCCGTGAGCAGGTATTGGGCATATGGGCAGCCAGATAGTCATACTGTCAGATCTAAGAAGAAATAATCTGCCTTACTCAGCGGGTAATGAGAAAATTCTTATTGAGTTTGGCTCTTGCTTCAATTGGTATAATTCTGTAGCGGGAAAAATAGAGATTAGTGGGGCTGTGTTCAGGCCAGAATGGTGCCCTACTGCTGATTGATAGAGTGAGAGCATACTTACTTGATGAAGTACGGGACAGGGAAGGCGTGCTTGGTTTTTACCAGCGTATCTTATGGCAATCTGTTCAACTGGAGCTGCATATGGCGAGATTGGCATAGGCGTCAGCATCGACATTTGGGGGTAGTGATAGGTACGGATAGTATTAACTCAATAGAAGACCCACCTAGTAGATGTACACTATTGGTATGATTCGGGGTACAGGGATGTTCGAGCAATCGTCAGACTATCCGGAGACTTCCGGGTGCAGATAGCAGAGTCCCGGTATAAGGTGCAAAATAAGGTATGAGTATGGCATATTAGGGGTGCTATACTGCAGTCTGTGAAAAGAAAATAGTATCTTACGTACTGCGTTGATTCAAAACTAGCCGGAGACTTTGACATCCCGCGGGGTGGCTATAATTAGCAACTTATTCGGTGGGCAGCCTGTATTTAGGGGAAGTTCAATCGTACCTATAGATGGAATGAATGTTTACACAGGGGTATTGGTAACACACCTCATAAACTTAATTACACAGATAATAAAGAATTTTATTCATGGTGCCAAGAGTATAGTGTGTTTCTAAGGAAATTTGTGAGGCACATAGATAAAGTTAGGTATACTTAGCTCGAGCGTACTGTGGATAATATTTACCATCATCGAACTTGAACAAGAATGATGCCAGGTTCTACACTAATAAATGGGACACCGGGAGGCTAGTTAATGTGCAAATATTACTCATGAGTAAAGAGACTTTACGGGAGATTCTAAAGCTAGGAGTATCGCGGGGGTAGTACTTACTTTACTTCCTGGTGCTTAGAAGGCCTCGCGGCTGCTCACGCTGTTTCTGCTGCGGGGCCGCTGCATCGCAGGAAGCAGTACTTATGCTTACTTCCGGGTTAGCGATATCATTTAGGGCATGCGCAATGGCTGGAAGAATTAGTGCGCCTGCGTGCGGGCTAGACCACAGGGATTTGGGCCTGCGCATGTATGATGGGCTAGAGGTGAGCAATAAGAAAGTGGACGCCGCCTCTGTATGTCAATTGTTAAATAAAATATTAAGCGAGGAAGCGGGTCTGGAGTACGTACTGGTTATTATTAGTACTACTCGCACAACTATTTGAATCGTACATGTTTCTGGTAAATTTTACAATAGTGCCCGGTCAAACGAAGGCAACCGGCGTACAAAGTGACATATTAGTACATTTTATACATAAACAGAATTATATTTACGGGCATATCAACCGATACCAGTTCCTGCGAATGTCACAGGCACATTAGACTGACCAAACCAGCTATATATACGGGCTAACACATTTGCATATATACTGGTCAGAGGAGAGAGTCCACGTTAAGGTATATAGATTTAAAGCAGAGTTTTTCACATAAGAATAAAGGCATCAGGTATTAGCAGCACGTGTTCCACTCATCAAGAGAGTTCAAACCACTTTCAATAGTTTTGCAATTGAAAATCCATTTACATTCCAGGCGGTTTAGTAAATTTTGTTATACTGTTTGTAGATTTTCTAGAGAAGAACATCATTCTCACAGACCAAAATCCCAACTATACCAACATCCGTCTATGGCGCAGGTATATAGACGACGTATTGATGATCTAGACTGGCGATCAAAACCTGCTTCAAGAAATCTGTGTCTGGTTGAACCAAAGCCAACCAGATTTAAGATGTACATACACGTTTGATAACCAACAGGTAGACTACCTAGATGTCACCATCAAATGCATGAACAATGAGTTATACACTACACTTTTCAGGAAGCCCACTGAGAGAAACACTCTGCTCCAATACCACAGCGCACACCCAAGGGCTCTGAGAGATGGCCTTCCTTACGGACAAATCCTAAGGATTAGGCGTAATTGCAAATTTAAAGAAGATTTTTTCCTTGAGGCAGAAATCTTAGTTAAAAAACTCAAGGCAAAATTTGTGAGACGAGCTATGAAAAGAGCTTGGTATGCCCATAGGGAGCATCTGCTCCAACCCCAAGAAAAAAGACCAATGACTCGAGTAACGTGTGTCACGACCTTCAGTACTGTGAGTAACAAACTTACCAAAATGGTTAAAAAACATTGGTCAGTATTGGATCCCCTGGAACTCGACAATGGTACCCCCTTTTTTCTTTCAAAAGGGGCCATAACTTAAGGGATCACCTTGTAAAAGCTTTTGTTCCAAGTAAAAAAAGTAACACTATTGAAGCATGCTTTAACTTACCACCAGTCATCGGCCACTACAAATGTAATAACTGTATTGCATGCCATTCCACCTGTAACACAAAAGTCTTTGAATATAACAACTGTAAACATTTGCTTAAATCATTCACAAACTGTAACTCAAGAAATGTGGTCTACTGCATCCAGTGCCAGTGTGGATTACGTTACATCGGACAGACAACGCAACAAATCAAGACACGGATTTCACAACACAAAAGTCGAATTCGGTGTAAAGTACAGACAGCACCTCTGGTTGAACATTTCTGGCAGCAAGGCACTCTGAATCAGACTTCACCTGACAGGTTATAGACAGCCTGCTCCCCAGCACAAGGGGAGGCAATCAGCAGTCTGTACTAAACCGCCTGGAATGTAAATGGATTTTCAATTGCAAAACTATTGAAAGTGGTTTGAACACTCTTGATGACTGGAACACGTGCTGCTAATACCTGATGCCTTTATTCTTATGTGAAAAACTCTGCTTTAAATCAATATACCTTAACGTGGACTCTCTCCTCTGACCAGTATATATGCAAATGTGTTAGCCCGTATATATAGCTGGTTTGTTTATAAAGTTTTTGGTCCTGAGGAGAACCCTTAAAACAATCAAGGTTCGAAACGCGTCGACCGACCAGGTCCCTGGTCACCCAGAAGCTGATATTATATATAAAGAAAACGTTTTTCCTTTTTGAAAAAAACTTGAGTAATTCAGATTCGAAGACTGTTGTGTTGCTCCATATGTTTAAAAAAACCTTACTTTCTCCAATGTGGCAAAGGGACCTTTTTGGTTTTTTGGTTGTGGGATGGATGTTTGTTTGAATGTGATATGATTGACAATATGTATCACACAAACTTGGCCAATTCCACAAAGTGATTGTAAATATTTTACAATGTGTGTAGACTTTGTCTCATTGTAGTGTTTATGTTCGTGTTGTATTTAAATGCACAACAAAGTATGCTATCTTTTGAAAAAATAAATGAAAATTGAATAGCTTGCGCATGACTAAGGTGCAATCTGTAAAGCGGAATTTCATGTTTGAACTCATGAAACTACCTACCAAACTACAGGAATAGTCAGTCTCAGCATTGGCAATTGTTTAGTTTTGTATCCTGCGATGCAGCGGCCCCGCAGCAGAAACAGCGTGAGCAGCCGCGAGGCCTTCTAAGCACCAGGAAGTAAAGTAAGTACTGCCCCGCGATACTCCTAGCTTTAGAATCTCCCGTAAAGTCTCTTTACTCATGAGTAATATTTGCACATTAACTAGCCTCCCGGTGTCCCATTTATTAGTATAGAACCTGGCATCATTCTTGTTCAAGTTCGATGATGGTAAATATTATCCACAGTACGCTCGAGCTAAGTATACCTAACTTTATCTATGTGCCTCACAAATTTCCCTAGAAGCACACTATACTCTTGGCACCATGAATAAAATTCTTTATTATCTGTGTAATTAGGTTTATGAGGTGTGTTACCAATACCCCTGTGTAAACATTCATTCCATCTATAGGTACGATTGAACTTCCCCTAAATACAGGCTGCCCACCGAATAAGTTGCTAATTATAGCCACCCCGCGGGATGTCAAATTCTCCGGCTAGTTTTGAATCAACGCAGTATGTAAGATACTGTTTTCTTTTCACGGACTGCAGTATAGCACCCCTCATATGCCATACTCATACCTTATTTTGCACCTTAGACCGGGACTCCGCTATCTGCACCCGTAAGTCTCCAGATAGTCTGACGATTGCTCGAACATCCCTGTACCCCGAATCATACCAATAGTGTACATCTACTAGGTGGGTCTTCTATTGAGTTAATACTATCCGTACCTATCACTACCCCCAAGTGTCGATGCTGACGCCTATGCCAATCTCGCCATATGCAGCTCCAGTTGAATAGATTGCCATAAGATACGCTGGTAAAAACCAAGCACGCCTTCCCTGTCCCGTACTTCATCAAGTAAGTACGCTCTCACTCTATCAATCAGCAGTAGGGCACCATTCTGGCCTGAACACAGCCCCACTAATCTCTATTTTTCCCGCTACAGAATTATACCAATTGAAGCAAGAGCCAAACTCAATAAGAATTTTCTCATTACCCGCTCAGTAAGTCAGATTATTTCTTCTTAGATCTGACAGTATGACTATCTGGCTGCCCATATGTCCAATACCTGCTCACGGGCCCTTCCTTTCCCAACAGAACTACAAGCCTACATCACTAAGAGGTTACAAATACGAAGCAAGAAAGACCAAATTATTTAAGATGTAGATGCCTTCCCTCGATATTTCCTAATTTAGTAAGGTAAACCCTGCTACCCTTGAACGCAATCTTGCGCTGAATAACTCCTAGTCCTAAATAAAACACGCTCTAGCGACACCTTGAACGCACTCTTGCGCTGAATAACTCCTAGCCACAAATATAACACGCGCTAGCGACACCATTTTGTCCCAAAGCTTCACCGGGTGGGAGGCTTATAGCCACACATGACGGCCCATCACTAGTGCATTAAGGACTCTTAGTGTAGATTAATTTGATATCAATAATACGTGTACACTTGATATATAGCTGCATGCATTTCACACACCCTTAGGGTTGTGAACTCTCACTGGGAGCACATAGGAACAGTAATTTTAAACTGTCCATTAGGGCTCAGTGCTAAAACATGTTTTCTAATTCAGTTTCAGAAATGCTCACACAGTCCTGATGATGATCTAAAATTTAAAAAGATCGAAACGTCGTCGACCCCCTGTTGAAAATCCTCCCCTAGTACATATTGTCTAGGATTTCGATGTTTTGTTATGTGTGATATGTTTTGTAATGTTACCCTCACTCAGTCACATTACGCACACCTGTCACTTATGTGAGCGGCAGTAACTATCATTTTATTGTCTTCTATTAAATATCCACCTGTTGCCCTGAAAAATGTGCTCCCTGAATTATTTGCTCTTTTAAAAAATTAAGCTTTATGCGACTGGACCTTCTCAGGCCAACCCTGAACCTCTGTTTTTCTACTATAAGTCCTTGTAATGTTGTCGCTTTAGTTCATAGACAATTGTTTTTTCCAATGCTTGTTTGTTTGTCAATGCCCGGACAATTGGTTTTGCCAATGCTTGTTTGTTTGCCAATGCTTGTTTATTTTACGGTTATTCGCTTTAGTTCATAGACAACTGGTTTTGCCAATGCTTGTTTGTTTGCCAGCGCTTGTTTGTCTTGTGATATGGTTGTTTTTGTTCACCGACAATTGGTTTTGCCAATGCTTGTTTGCCAACGTTTGTGTGTCTTCTAATGTTGTTACTTCACATGCATTCAATTGGTCTTGCCAATGTATGTTTGTTTGTTCAACTTGCTCTGGTTTATGGATGGTTGGTTTTGCCAGTGCTTGTCCAGCGTCAGTCTTTGTTTGCCTGCTGCCGTTAGACAATCTGTCAATTTTGCGCGCTTCAGCAGGTGCCTCAGACTTCAAGAACTCCCTTTTAGGCACAGTTGATTCTGACTACGCATTAGCGCACTTCAGATCTCAGGGCGGGCTTTGCCGTATTTCCTCGACGACGCTATCACGCTAATTGTTTCACAAGTACAATCAATTCCACAGCAAGGGCGTAGAGCAGGCGGTACCTTGATTTTCTTCGCTTCTTTACGATCGCGTCCCACTGTGCTGACACAATCAAGTTTCCTCGCGCCACCACTATGTCAGTTACATTTCATTTTTTGACATCGGCATGTCAACGGTCCAGAGTATACAAACCTTTCCTCTGGTCGTGAAGCATCAGTTTCACCTGGATCCCATCTTACGTCGCAAGTGTGAGGGCCTGAGTTAGCGAGGGCCCACGTGCTTCAAATAATGGCACACAGACACGTTGGCTAGAGCACTCTGGTGGACTCGAAGTCCTAAGCGACCCCGGTCCATTTATTTAAGCCTTCTCGCCATGCCTGGCTCGAAGGTGATACATTGTGTGTCTCCACTTCCGGGTAAGGGGCCCCACGTTACAAGCGGTGAACAACTAGACCGCTACAGCTATCAATAGTGCAGCAGGTGCAGGGGCACCCCGTCCAGGGCAGTGAGGGTGAGATAGTGGGTACAACGCTCTGAAATTAACGACCTACATGGGCATAGCTGACGATAGTGCAGCAGGTGCAGGAACACCGCAGACTAGGGTAGTGAGTGATCCGCTGGTGCCAAAATATGACCGTATTTTTGCTGCTAGGGTAGGCATTTATTTCCCTTGCTTGCATGAAGGCCCATGGCACCCTTGCCACGCCGTTGACTGCCACCTACATCCACCTGCTTCAAGAGCCCATTGAAGAGTAATATTTCAATGTTTGTGGGTGACCCTGATTTTATTATTTACATTTTCTATTCTGAGTTTTTATTTATGATTTGTTTTATTGTCACTCCCGCTCTAGGTGCCACCTTGGTATTTTCGGGAACTACAGACGCTCACCATTGATTTTTTGTGGGGGACGGGAAGGAGACCGGTGGCACTGGATACGCTGTTGAGAACGAAATCGGAGGGGGGACTAGCAGTTCCTAACTTCGAACTTTATTATCTGGCGGCGCAGCTGCAGATCCTTACACAGAATGTAGCACGGGAATTTAGGGGTCCGGAACAAGCTCGTGGATCGGGGATACAGAGGCATGTCCTCTTCTATATTGTTATGCAGCAGCACCTGGTGGTCCGGAATTTAACCCTGGAGGAGAAGACCCTGAGGTTGTGCTGGAATAAAAGCCAAGAGAGGGCGAGAGTGGCACACCCATATGCACCCGAAATCCCTCTAAGCATGTTGACAGCATTGCCACACGGAGGGGACTGGACCCAGCTACTGGAATGGGAGGAGATGGGGTTACAAATGGTGGGTGACTTATATGCTGATTTGTTACCCTTCCGGGCGCTGCAAGACCAATTTGGCCTTCCTGACGGAGGTTTCCTTTTGCACATGGCTTTTACTACAGCAGTGCGGAAACATTGGAAGACTGGGCAGTTAGAAACGCAAACCACGATGGCATGCCAATATGTGGTAATGGCGGCGGGTACGTTTAAGGCGGTCACCTGCCTACATTCCTGAATGCTGTGCGAAGGTCTGGAACCCCTGATGACTCTCAAACTGAAATGGGAGGCGAGTATAGGGAAACCCATTCCGGACACGGCTTGGGGTCGTATCATGACGATGACCTGGAAAGGGTGCAGGAATGCACAATTTCAGCAGGTACACTTTTTTATAATACACAGAGCTTACCTCACTCCGGGAAAGATCCGGAAATATTTCCACGTGCAGGACACAGCATGTCCTAGGTGCCTAACGTCTGATGTGGAGCTAGACCACATGATGTGGGATTTTCCGAAATTGGGGCCCTATTGGTCCGAGGTAGGGACGCTTCTTAATGAAGTCACTGAGCGGCAAGTGGAATATAACATGGCGACTTGTTTGTTGCTTTGGTTTCCTCACACTAAGACGACCAAGATAACTAGTAAATTAATTGACTTGGGCCTCATTCTGGCCCAGAGGGAAATAACCTGGCATTGGAAATCGAAGGAAGGTCCCTCTAGTAAGCGGAGGGCGAACGAACTCCATAAATGGGCCCATAGTGAGAGCACGATCAGATTGCGCCAGGCAGCCCGTACAGCTAATGAGAGGAGTCTAGAAGCAGCGTGCGCATGGGCAGAACTAATGAGAGTGTTAAGTGACAGCCTATCACCAGCGGAAGAATAAAGCAAGAGAGTTATGTGAGTTGTTCCATGTAAGATACAGAAGGATAATTGCGATCCTACAGGTTTCCTCCTTTTAGGTGCTAAGAGACTGAACGTAGGCCCACACCGGCTGCAGTTTAGGGGGGGTGGGTTTAATCGGGATATTGAAGATATCTACTGTTAGTACGGGGGGATGGACCACTTAGAATTAAATAGGTGGTTCTTGGGATGGTGCAATTAGATTGGAAACTCCCTCTGAAGAGCGGCCGAAAAGAACAGGCTCTACAATGAGGTTTACTGTAGAGGAATAGGGGTTTGAGACTAGGCCTGGGCCTTACATTAACAGAACCTACAAATACACACCACCTAGATCATAAATCTGGTTAACTGAAAGGGCCGAAAGACATGGAATTACAGGAAAGCAGATACTAGATGATCCGAGTGGCAGAGGTTAAGGTCCCCCGCTGGAAACACCAATTATGACATTGATTTGCTATCGGCGCCCGACCTCCGGGATGTGGGCTAAATGGCTGTGATATGCATGAGTTATATTGAAGGTGAGGCATTGATCTATTTTGCTGGCGGGATACCCAGAACAGTTGGATGTATATTGTCTAATTCTGCAATACAAATAAAGTTTTTAAAAAAATGATTTGTTTGATTGTTTGGGCAATTGCACTGTGTATGATGTCACTTTGAAAGTAAGCTCAGTCCTAACATTCGTGCTTCACAAATTGAAATAAGTACAAATGCATACGGTGTGAAGGCTTGTGATATTAAGTCATATAACACATGGTACCCTGTGAAGCAGTCGCCTTGCTGAATGACATAGGGTTATAAATAATACATGGAATTCTGTAAACCCTGTACAAACGCCAGTCACTAATTTCTTCATAATCCTCGACTTGTGACGCACTAAGACGCAGAGTATAAAGGAAAGAGGTCTGAACTCAACTATTATAAGGTATTGCATGTACATGAGCCGTTACCGGTCCGAGCAAAGTATCAACATCTGTTGGCAGGACTGATGGGAGTGTCAGACAGAAGTCTAGCACGCATTCTTCTCCACATAGCAGGCATCGTTGAACAGGTAAGATGCAATCTTGACAGATTGGTCAGAATGATAGAAACAAAGTGGTATTTAGATCTCCTAAACGAGCCAAGCCCAGAATCTGTATCATGCGCTCACGACACTTCATTGCCAGGAGAGTGTTCTCTAAGGTAATCTGGGTGTCGCTGGTGATTTGACTTGCCATATCGGAGCAGAATGAATAAAAATAGTATTCCTGCTACGAGACCCAAAACGAGAGGCGGGCCGCCAAACACTGAGTGCACGAAGTTTGGAAATATACCTAGGACTGCTTCAAAGGGTGCTAAGAGTCCCGTAAAAATCGTATTAAATACATGTACAATACCACTGGTATCAGACATGTTAAAGATGCGACCTAACATTTCTGAGAAATGTATAGGGCAGTTTGTCCATAAAAGGGCATGCACCTCTGCAGAAGTCCTTGCAACTTGCAGATCATATGTCTCTTTGGATGAGGTCAGTGGCACAGTTTTTGTAAAAGAATGGCTTTCATTCTGCTTAAAGTATCAATTCGTATAGAGAAGATGTTCAATGAAGGTCATAACGGCGACTCGCCGTCTGTCTTGGTTTTAGGAAACAATACTTGCATACAGCCAGTGACCCTGGCTGACAGTTACAAGATAGGCTATTCCTGGCAACCTTCCACAGCAGCTGTGATCGTTCAACATGATATAATTTCCATTAGAATGCTGCAACTTCTGTGTGTATATGGTAAATCCCAGGATGTCTTGGTGTATTCCTTACCCAACCTTTCATATACGCCCACAGGTATATGTTTCAAACAGTACTGAAAATGGGAAACCGTCATAGGCAGAGTGATTATCCCATGTATTATCCATTCTGTTGCTGGTTTTTCAGAAACAGTTAATGGTAATCTTTCCAGTTTTTCAATGCTCAGCACCATATATTCTGCCCCCCTCTGTGCCAAAGTGATTTGTTTATCTGTAAGGTAAAATTCAGAAAACAATGACGTGGTGTTGATTAGACGCCATGGCGCATAGCCAGAACGAAGATTTTGCAACATCCAGCCCAACAGCATTATAGAACGCAATTGCGACTGACCATGTTGTAACATAACCAAGTCCTATTACATTATGTCAATGGCAGAGGATACTATGCTGTCCAAAGAATAAATTCTGGATGACAGAGTTGTTAACCCATTGTCAACTACAGAGAGAGATTTCTCTAAATGAATACGATCAATTTCTGGTATACATTCTGCAGTCTCTGCTTGAGTCATTTTCAATGCTTCATTGTAAATGGCATAAATACCAGCGTATACAAAACATTTATGACGCGGTTTGCAGGTCCTTGTAAGAAGTCCCTTAAATCAACACCAGCTTTAAGTAAAGATAAGTGTTGTTTAACCTCTTTTAGTGTAGATTGTTGTAGCCACTCAAGGCATACTTTACCTACACTGTATGATGTTACTATCCCTGGATGTTGTCTCTGGACAAATCTTGGATCTGGCCTGGTGAATGTGAACCCTTGTGTCTTATTCAGGAACCTATCCTGACAGTTGTTTGTGTCTGTGGTCAGATTAACCATTTTTTCCAATCAGGATCTGTTCTGTTTTAAAGTAAAATAGTATTTACGTTGCCCACCCCGTCTGTAGTGTCCTTGCTATCAGGTGTAGGGTGAAGGTGTAGGTATTGACGTTTTTTTTAAAGGTTTTATCTTAGTTAGGCCAAGACAAGATGTCTGCTGAACAGTGTCATTTAAAAACATTATTTGTTCAGGGATGATGCAGGCTCTAAATGAAGCTTCTAATCCCTGCACCTGCCAGTCTGTTGTGCCCCAGACAGTTTTTGTCTCAATGTTGTCTTTCCAAAAGTCTTTTCATTCCTGTCTTATTAACATTTTTCAAGTAAAATGTTTCTGGATTTGAGATATTATAACCTGAAAAGTATGAACATTTCTCATAAAATGTTTTTGAGCTACCCTTTCGTGGCGTTGGACAATGTTCCCATTGATTATATGTGTAAACATTTCTAGGATTTGCAGATTTGTGCAAGAAATGATGACCATAGTGATTATAACAGTACATTTGTTCATAATCTGATGAACCTTCTAAGTATTGATGATTTGTAAATTTTGCAGACATTTCTAAGTCTGACATCATATTATTAACAGTCTCAAAGTCCCAATCATCAGAAAATGTACTGGGTGAAACTAAGTCACTCAAGGAAACCTTGAATTGGTGTGGAATCTTCAACAGCTCTGCCGGACCATGAATGTCATATTCAGTTCTGTCCCAAGCTATACCCCCTGGTATGGGAATGGCTGTGATGTTTACTGCTGACAAGTCTCTTTGTTCACGATGGGAAGATTTATGTGGCTTGAGGAGTAAGTTGATGTTCATTCTGTGTCCTTTGTACTATATTTCCCACTGATCAGTAATCCCAAGGTAAATACCATAGTCAACCAAAGTAGAAGAAAAAGTATACCTAAAACAATCCATACTTCAACCCATGGTGAAACCAGATAAGTCTTGTCTAGTTGATGAAATTGTTCTGTAACATGTTCTTTGAAAGTTTTTTTTACTGGCGTCATTTCAGGTTCACTGGGATCCTCAGAAAATGTATCAAAGTTAATGAAATAGCCAGAGGCAGTTCTGTCAATTGTAGGTATTGCATCAGGATTATTTGAAATCGCTGGAGCTACTTGATCCCTTGTCATATTAGTATAGTCAGATGCTATATCATTGTAGACAGGCGTTTCTTGACTGTTATTTGGGTCTCAAGAGGCACAAGTTCCATGGCTTTGTTGCATAGTCCTTCTTTTCGTACTGCAGATTTCTCAAAGGTGATGAGTCTCTCAGTTTGAATCTCTTGGATAATAGCCAGATTTTGGTTGTCTGCTACATCTTTGGAGTCCACTTGGCCTACTACTTATGAATGGGCACCTGATGTGGTTTTACCAGGTCGATGGATACAAACCTGTTCTCCTTTCTTCCAGCAAGGGGCGGTAGTAACACTGTTCTTGATCCGTGGATTGCTAGTACAGGTACTGGTTGTAAGAAGGCCCAAATTCCTTCTTGTCCGCGATCTTTTCTCTGACTAGATCCCCAATCTTTGGAATCCAGGCAGGCCTTGCTGGGACAGGTGGTTCCCCTTCAGTGGTCGTTGGCTTCAGCAATGTGTTGCTTTGACTTTTCCTTGTTTCATTTAAGTCCTGCAAAACAGCCAAACGATCTTTGATATCAAAAGGTTTTTGTTCTACCACTGAAGTGTGACGATCAAGGTCCTGGACAATCATTATAGTTCCAAAAAGGATTTCATATGGAGTGATTCCCCCTAGAGAACTTAAGGGCAGGTTATTAAAACTACGTTGGACACTTATTAGATGTTTGACCCACCTGTCACCCGAGCCCAATACCCTAGCTGTTCTAGATTGCTTTATGTCCCGTTTTTTTCTCTCCACAACCGAATTTCACTCAGGTTGGAATGGACTAAAATACCGCAATGCAACGCCCAGATTGGCCATGGCTTCCTTGTAAGCTTTTGAGCTAAACATAGGACCTTGGTCAGAATGTAGCGTGCTGACTGCGTATGTGCTGATAAAGACTCGCAAATCTTTTATAACAGTTCGAGCATCAGCCGATCGCTGAGGCCACATCCAAATGAATCTCGAGCAAGAATCCACTGCAACCATGATATATTTATAGTTACCATCCCTCTGTAAGGTACCGCAGTGGTCCAGGTAATCGCAAGCTAATGGTTTACCTGAAATTAACAGGGGCGTCTGCGCAGGACGTTTCACAGTAGAAACTTTCATCTTTTGGCAGATTTCATAGTCCAAAACATAGTTTCTGGTCTGTTTCCTCATGCACGGCCAACAGTATCGCTGTTTTAATAATGACACCGTGGCGGAAAAACCTGTGTGTGCAGAGGCAAGTTCTTCATGTGCTGCTAAGATTAGTCCCAATCTATGTTCCATGTTTGGAATTACTCTATCCCCCACACCAGGGAGGCAGCAGCAGGGCACCGGATCACCGCAGCCTCAGCGCTGCCCTGCCGAATCATTCCACAGGCTCCCTGCTGCCTGCCGCTTCTAACTAACGCGGCGAGGCGGCAGACTGGGGACTACATCCCCCAACAACACTAGCGCCTAGGAAGGCGTGTTTCCTGTCCCGCCCCCGGAGGTGCGCTTAAGGACAGCGCGAGCCCCGGGGGAGCGGGGGACTTTGGGGCAACACAGTTACTGACCTGGGAGGCAGCACCAGGGCACCGGATCACCGCAGCCTCAGCGCTGCCCTGTCAAATCATTCCACAGGCTCCCTGCTGCCTGCCGCTTCTAACTAACGTGGCGAGGCGGCAGACTGGGGACTACATCCCCCAACAACACTAGCGCCTAGGAAGGCGTGTTTCCTGTCCCGCCCCCGGAGGTGCGCTTAAGGACAGCGCAAGCCCCAGCGTCGCGGGATCGCGCGCGGGTCGGCGCCCGGGCAAAGGGCGGGCCCTCTGTGGCCCTCAGAGGACCCGAGGACGACGGGACGGGCCACCTCACTTGGCCCCATCGAAGGAGGAGGCATCGAATGAGGAGGTACAGAGACACTTAACCCTTTGATCTTTATCGTTTTCGAACTGCCTAGTGTCGTTTTCGGATTTCTGTAGTCCAATAATCATGTCCATATGGGAGGAGCTGAATGCCCTGTGTGGCACAAACTATGCCCCTGACATATCAACCCCCCCTACAGTGAGCAGAGACACTGACCACATAAACTGCACCCCCCAGGGTGTACTTTTATCCCTCAAAATAATCCTTTCTCAAGCTAACACACTGTCCCGGGGCTCAACCAGCAAAAGGAACACCGATGAGAATCTATCTAATGTCGCTCAAATGTGCTGTAGCCCCTCATTATCCCCCCCCAACCCAACTTTATCAACGCCAGATAAGGCGGGGACTAGAACAAATGACTCTGTATCGCCCCTCCAATTGACCCTACTGGCCCACATCGAGCGATTGATAAACTCCGCATTATCACCCCTGGTAACAAAAATTAACGATCTGGGGGACAGGTTGACCGGTATTGAAAAAATAGTAAAAAGGACTTATCCATTAACTGAAAATACTGCTATTCCCATATGTCCTACTCTCCCTACTAATCATGAAAAGCCTAAGTCCATTGCACACAGGAAAGCACGAACATTGGATTCCCCTCTTAACACACCCATTCCAAGTGGTCGCAATGTTACTTCTAATCCCACTCATGTCCCTCTCATAGCTCCTAGGATTCTCAAAGAAAGAAGGCATCGAATTAATCTACCCCCTGAAGCCGCCCCATACGTGACCGTTCTCTCTGGGGTCCCTGCACTTAGTCAGGGCAAACTCGAAACACGCCAGGACCTGCTGAACAAAGCCATCTTTTGGCTCAATAACAATAGACCACTGCCACCTGCTCTAGATGGCGGAATACTGAGCATCAGGAGGGTGGGGTGGCTAGGTATGTTGCCCAAAGACATTCCGGGAGACTTGATATTAATTAAATTCAAACACAGGAACATTGTCCCCTATCTACGATTTTCCGAGCCCAAAACTGGAGATGGCCCAATTTGTATCTGGGACTTGTTTGACTTTTATCCTGCCCCCTGTGCATTGAATCATAATACTTGGTGAAAGGGGACTCTGTGTACCATTTGATATTACTTTGCTCAGTTGATTCACTAAATTGATTTTAGTTTGCTTTAAATAGTCGGTTTTCTTTTAAACTTGTAATGAATTGTTGAGTCTTATATATATGTATGTATTTCTTTCTGTTGCTTTTATGGTTTTAAACTTAAAGACCGAATAAAGCTTATTTGAATTTGAATTTGAATTTGACTCAGTGTATGGATCACGTGAGCTTTTTGTAGTTCTTTTTGTAACTGAACTATTTATTCCCAAAGCAGCTTATGCTTGATTGTGCAACCTTTCGCATCTTTGAAACCGTTTTCAATCCAGTTCTGCAAGGATTCATCATAAGATTGAACGCAATAATACGAATCGCACACTATTAGTGTGGGGAATTCGTGATCGGTATTTTCAAGCGCCATCTTGAATGCTTGTAGTTCAGCTCGCTGAGCTGTACAATCTCCGAGAGATTGTGTTTTAGTGACCTTAGGTCGGAATTTACCATTGCGCCAGCGACCTTTAACGATCGCGCACGCAGCACTATATTTCCCCCCAATTGCGGGTTGTGCTGATTCGTCTGTATAAATTATACATTCGTACTGTTCTAGAGGCAGAATCTCAGTGGGCAGAGGACATTCTTGTTCGTATTGTAGAAATTCTTGTGTTTTCAAATAGGGGTCAAAAACGTATTTAACGTCTTTTGCAGCAAGAGAATTAACCTATTATATCCATCTTGGATGTAAAGCCTTTGCATTTGTAATGCTCGCTTTTGTCACTGACTCTAAGGCAGGTACAGGAGTAACGACCATAATGTGTTTTCCCTGTGCGAGGGCTCTCTCTTTTGCTACAGCAGTTTGAACCGCTGTCAGAATTTTTTCTGTAGAAGTGAATTTCATTTCAGCTTGTGTGTACAAGTGTGATTTATAAGCTATTGGTATTTTCTCTCCTTCATTAAAGGTTAAGTACATGAATCCGCATCTTCCTGGAATGATTCGGATTACAAGGTTGCGTATGTTTACGTGAGTCTATAAATGTGTTGTTGCTAACATGTCTGTTTGTACTGAACGCAAAATTTCTGTGTGTTTTTGAGTCCAATTAATTGTTTTGAAATCAGGTTTGATTATTTCGAAGAAAGGTTTAACCCCTTCTGCGTAGTTTAGAATGTAAGTTCTTCTGAAATTCCGAAAACCTAGAATCGACTACGTTTTTCAGCGATTTTGGAGGTTGGAACAGCGCACATTTCTCGAGAAAGTTTGCTGACAGGCTTTTGCCTCCACTTGATAATTCGTATCCTAGGAAAAGGACATTTAAGTGGGCAATTCGTGATTTCTTAAAATTGAATTTGTACCCTTCAGATGCGAAGCCAAGTATTATGGTGTACACCCTGCTCAAGTGCCTATCCAAGTCATCATCCGTTAGATAGATGTCATCGTCATATGATAATGCCTCATCATCATAGGTTTGTAGTAACTCTGTTACTCTGGCTGAAAATAACCCTGGACTATTCTTGAATCCCTGGGGGAGACGACAGAAGTGACGCCTTGTCCTGAAAATTGAGAAAGCGGTCACTTTCTGGTGCAATGTTTTGACAGAAGAACCCGTTAGAAATATCTAATATTGTTTTATATTTTTTACGCACAATGTTATTCATTAGTGCTGCACTGTGTGCATTTTGTACTGCAAAGGTTTTGCAACAAGAGTTTAGATGTCTGTAATCCAAAACTAGACAATATGTATTGTCTGGTTTGTAGACAGGAAACAAAGGATTGTTCATGGATGAGGTGCATGTTTCAATCACCCCATTTGTGTTCAAGTTGATCTAAGATCTCCCTGACCTGTTTTTTAGCTTCTTGCTTAACTGGATACTGCCTTTGTGCAGTTGGTTGAGTTTTCAATTAGATTTTATGGTGAGGAGAATCCTCATCCCATCCTACATGATTTTTGTATAATACAGGAGCCTGGGCTACTGCCCATTTCCTGGCATTGGTGTATTTTTTATGAATTGGAATATGATTGGAGAAGGCTGGCATAATGATGTCTTCGCCATGTGGACACTCCCTGATAAATTCAGGTGGCCAGTCTTGTTCAGCTAGAAGAATGTCATAACCTTTAGAGAGCTTCTCCCAAAAGAGTGCTCTTATTTTTCTAGTTATATGCCCCTCCATCCGGAGTGTTACTTCATATAACTTGTGTGGGACACTAACCCTGGTATCAGCAGTTTCAACTTGGATGTACTCATTCAAGTCCACTGTCTCCAGATGATCCTTCAAGATCTTGCGAGCTATGATTACTTCTGCTGCGCTGTCCAACATTGTTTGAGCCCACTCCCCGTTCTTGAGTTGTGTCCTCAAGATCCTTGGCATGTCTGATTTTTAGACCTGCTACCTTCTTTTTTGGTGAATTGAATTTTCTTAATTTTTGGAACGTGTTGATCGTCTTTGGACTTCACGCGTTCTTCTTTTTGTTCTGATCGTCCTCTTCTTTACGATTTCTGTGAGGAAGTCTGCAAGGTACGAGAGGAACGTGTATCAGTATCTTGATATCTATCAGGTTTACTCAAATTATCCCTGTTCCTGAGGTTGTACCTCTTTTCAGAGGGCTCCTTTTGAGGAGACCTACCTCGGGATTGAGAACGCCGCTCTTTAGAAGTTTGTTTAGTGTTCTCCCACTTCTTTTTAGGAATAGTGAAAGTGTTTTTAATAAAAACCTTTTCAGGACTTTCAGTTAGTTGGGGTTTAACTGGTTTCCCACCCAAACTATCTCTACCAAGTTCTTCATAGGATTTTTCAATTTTTCTGGCCAGTTCATATGGTTGCTCAGTTACATCAAATTCTCTTAATTTCTGGCGGATCGCCACGGATGCTGCCTCACCTTTAATATTAGGTAATATTATTGTTAAGACCTGTTTGAAATCCTTCAGTAATTTCATACCTAGATTTAAAGCAGGCTCTGCCCCGTATTCAGTTTGAATCGGTTTCAGGACTTCTGGTATTGCCGCCATAGACTGAACACCATGTGTTTTTGTATAGATTGCAGCAAAGACTGTACCCCAAGTTTCACAGTCCTCCAGTTGTGGTGTGATCCCCATTGGTAAACAGATTGTTAGAATCCTGTTTCTCATGAGGTGTAGTATTGGGAAATACTGCCTTGATTTGAGTAATTTTTGGAGCTATCCAGAATGGAATTTGTTTCCGTTTTGTGGGCAATTTACCAATGACTGATTGTGTAGTCTGTGGTGTGATTTTATTTGTGTTCCCCTGGTAAGGGGTGTGTTGAGGAATCCTAATAGGAGGTTGGACTGTTAGGGTCCGCATGACATATTGAACCAATTGTATATGTATTTTGATTAGTTGTTTTAGTTGAACTAATAGTTCCGCATCTGTCATTTCTTCAATGGCAGGATGTGGTCTATAGTTGGCTAAAACCGACCATGTTGCTCCTGGTCTACCTAGTGGACCGAGCCTGGTAATGTGATTTTTATGTTGTAGGGCACCTTTAAACCAGAGCGCATGCTCTTGGTATGTTAGTGGAATTTCAACATCCCCGAAAGGAGTGTATTCCGTTGGATGTTCATCTTCTTTGGAGAAGTGAAACACGTGTTACTGGATTTGCTTCAGAGAAGATAATGCATAAATAGAATACCTCTGTCTGCCGATATTCATGTGGGTCTATCACAATAATTACCCGACCACCTCTTGATGATAGGCTATTTGGTATAAGTTTTATAGTGATGGCTTTCCTTAAATTTTCCGGGATGATTATAGCATCTGGGTCGTCTTCATTAAAGCCTGTAACGTCTAAACCTGGTTGGGCTGCAGCTGCTGCAGTTCCACCTGTTGCGTTATTGCCATCGTTATTCGACATTGTTTAATGAAACTTTGCGGAGCAAGTTTAATGGAAACAAAGATAAGGTGCACAATATTTTGGAACCTTCAAAGTTGAACAAACCAAAAACGAATACATAGGATTTTCGTCCTACTCAGTTATGGCAGATTTTGTATCCTTTTACGCACTCCAGACGTCTATTGGAGTATTACGGGAAAAAGGGGTCTCTGAGAAAAGCACGACTGAGTTACTTTAGTATCTAGCGTTACATTAATGCCTTACCAAACGTTGGGCTCCATATAGTGTAGTTCCTATATTCCAAATAGGCTCTGCGCATTGGAATAATATATCCTATAGTTTAGACGTAGGACTGAGGTCGACTAGGTCTCTATCGAATACATTAAACTTAATAGTGAGTGCCAGCTAGCTCCGAGGTCACTAGAAACTTTCTCGAATTCACAAGAAGGGATTAGTTTCTGACAACCGCATAAACATGAAAACTTTGCTTCCCCAAGAATAGAATATATCTTAAGAGTCGTGGAACCAATAGATAATCATTTCACTCAGTCAATTGTGCGTGCTTAGTTTCTACAGAGATGCAGAGAAAATAGAGAGACGGGCGTTTTCAATAAAAGGATTTATTGAACAGTCTTCTTTCTCATGCAAGTAAAGTGAATTGCTACAATTGTTAGGCGGACTGCAAACTATCATGCATACAGCGAGAACAATATTATAAAATAATACTGTAAGAGCATTGTATGGTTTCTAAGCCATATATAAATAGATACATAAATAACGAAGGCTAAAAAGTACTCAATTGGTGCTTCTAAAATACGCCTACCCCAATGTACCTCACTTAAGTCTAGTACGAGGGAAGAAGTAAGTGTGGTGTAGCATAGGTTTAGTTTTTTCTTAGGTTCTAATCAGCTCCATACCTTTAGTTTTGAATGAAGGAGGTCTGGTACTCTTGTCTCGGGACTCGATTTCCCAACACCCTGCAAGGGGAGCTTGGAAACACTGGAGCTGGATTCTCGCCAAGAGAAATGCAGCCTCTCGATCAGTTCATCAGCTGGAGGGTCGGCTTCCTTCGGCACTTGCTGTAGCAAGCTGCGTTGAGTAAGTAGATAGTCAAACTGCTCCAAACCACTGTGTCTTGTTAGAGCAAGTGAAGGCATATTTATACCTTGAAGGTGCCTAATTTGACGTAAAGTCGGGCATAATAACGTCAGTAAAGAACCCCAAGGGAATAGTAGTTCTTTGTACAAAGTAGTTCTTTGTACAAATCAATATTCAAGCAAGGGGAGGTCCCTGACTGCTTAAGCTGATTTTCCAAGAAATCGTTGTGACGTTTTGGTACGGGTGGAAGTAGCCATGCCTGTATTTGGACTGCATGGGCTATGTCTAAATAAGGGAATGATTTCTATGCCTATATTAGGGCAATGTGAATTGTACCTGTAGGAGAGTAGGGTCTGCAATCCTATGGTCACCCCCGATTTTTGCTTTTTGCTTCACTGGTTTATGACTTCCCTGGCTGTGGGCCTGCTAATCAGACCCACAGCCTAGCTGTGCTCTCTTTAAAATTGACAACCATGTACCTTAGGTGCATATCCAATTGGATACTGAGTCACCTTATCAGTCCCCGTACAGTGTACCTTAGGTGCCCAGGGCATAGGTGCACCCAGGGCCTACCAGGGGCTGCGGCATGTATTATGCCACCCTTGGCTGGCCATCCAAATCTGACACAACTGGCTGATCAATCAGCTGGGGCAAGATGGTGTAATCACCCTTTGCTTTAGATATAGTATTCCTATATCTAACCCTAAAATGGACACATATCCTCCCATCAGTCACTCCTATGGCAGGCCTTATCAATCCTGAAGGCAGAGTGCTTGGAATTATGTGAGATGGTGCTCTAGCACGAGCTGAGCCTGTCTGCAGCTTTCGGAACCAAGTCCTTTAGCTGTTTCCATGATAAGGCTATACCATATACTCTTAAGTGCATTATAATCCTTGCGGTTATTGCTAACTTTGGTATAGCATTATCAAAACATGTTGAGTAAGGTGTCATACGAATTGGAATACTACCCCCTCGCCAATTCAGGCGACGGGGGTAGCATTCCACCCTTCTAGAGGGACACGACATGTATGTAACTGTGAACCCCGGTTAAAGTTAACTCGAGCCTCAGCATCACAAAATGGATGCTGCCACCACAGACACAAGTCTGACCTCCTGCTGATGGGAGTCCTTCCAGCAAGGGAGGCTTGGACAAAGGGTTTCCTGCCTTGGGAGGTGCTAGCACTACCCCAGACAGGATTTTGTGTATTAGGTAGGACAGGGCTGAAAGGAATGAGACATGCCTGGGGCACACAAGGTGTCCCTGTGCATACACCGGTCTAAACCAGTTCCTGGGGCACTCCAGCCCCAGAGCTGTCGCAAGACCGGACAAAGGAAAGGGGGTGTAACCACCCCCCTTCCTGGTCCCACCCAGAGGAGGGGCCTAGTCGTAGTGCAGCCCCCTTTAGCCGGATAAAGGTAGGAGCTGGTCCCATTCCAAATTAGATTATCCTGAACAACTTTACAAGAAGAAACTCTGGACTTCGACGTTATGCTCCACAGAAGCCTGAAGAAATCTCCCTTGTGGGCAAGGAGTGTCCACCCTGCACAAGCAGGCACCATCAGCGTACCGCGGCTTCCCTTTGTCGTCTTCCTGCAAGGATCCAGACTTCAGAGCCCGACGAGACCCGGATTCCCAGACCTCTCCGACCTCTACCTACATCTGCAGCACAGCTGAGATCCGTGGGTGCGACGAGACACGTGGGACCGGCCATCTTGAAAGAAGCAGCACTTCACTCCAGCACGACTTCAGAGGCATCCTCGTCCAAGTGCTTTGGGGACTGACAAGCCCCGACCCTGAGCAGCTCCTGCACCGAAGACCAGCCCTCCAGCATCCACGAGATCTGCGTGGGGCCCTTCTGCCTGTTTGCTGCTCGACGCGTTGTCTGGTCACTTGCCGGCTGGCTAGTGACCTCCTAGACGACGAACTGCGAAATCTTCACTGCTGGTCTAGTTGCTCCAGACTGGCCCTTGCTCCCTTCCAAAAGAGGAGCACCCCGGACCCTCCTGGTCCACTCCAGACTCCGTTTCCACTCACCGCGTGGGTTGCCTTTGCCAAGGCCTGTTGACTCCGAAGACGACACCGCCGACAGCGAGAGCCTGCGTGGGACAGCTCGTGCCTCCATCCTGGTCATCGAAGACACCACCTGGTCCACGTGGCTGCAGAGACAAGCGTCCACCTTCACCTGATCGAGACGACGACATCTGGTTCCACTCCTGGTTCCACTCCAGTCACTGGTTAGTGACTTTTAACATTGTCCCCTCTGCTTTCAGGTTCTTCTCTTCACTGATCCACCCTTGGATCACACCGGACATCTTCCTCCTGACCGCCTGCAGCATCTTTTCCTCCAGGCTCCACGACTTGGCACCTATGCACCCGCAGCCTGTGGGTGAGGTAACACGAGCATTTTGGTGCTCAAGGGTAGCTTGACTCTCCAAGTGTCCAGTTCCACAGTCGTTTTAGACCTATCTAGTCAGGGACGTCCGTACTCACCGTTTTCTTAAACTGTACTGTCCATAGACGTTTGTACGCATCTCGCGTGTGAGTTCACACTCTGCACACGCGCTCCGTGGGCCTCCTATTACTTACCTCAAGTTAGTATAGCTTGGTCCCAGCGATCCTACAGCCTCTGGACAGCTCCATTCCTAGTATTGACTTTCACATTCCACTTACTTAGTATATGGTTTGTCGTGCCCCTAGGGCACCATTGTAAATCGTGCAACTTAAACGTATTTTTCCTAAGAGTTTGTCATGTGCTTAGCCCTCTGACCTCATAAAGAGTTCAGAGGTGTATTTTAGTTAATAAATACTTGTTTATTTTCATAACAACCTGTGTGGTGTCCTTTCACTTGGTATTCAAGGGGTTATATGTGGTAAAACAGCTGGCTTCACATGCCAAAAGAGTTTAGCCTAAAGACTGCTTTGTCCATGCTACCATTAGGATAGCTGGTCTATAAGGTTGACTTACAACCAATCACCATAAGGGTTGTTTGGACTGATACAAGGTGATCACTAGAACTAGTGAGCATCATATATCAGGCCAACTTCTCACAGTACCTATATAAGGGCATGAATTGGGAAAATTCGCTCGGATCCTAAAGCACAAGTTACTACTTGTGTAACGTTATATCTGTAAGAGACATTAGTTAGTGATAGATTCCTTACCCTAGAATAACCCCAGGCGTCAGACTGGATCCGGAAATTTTTGCGTAGCAATACCCCTGCGCGTCGGTAGGTGTCGTCCACGGCTCCGCGTCTATCGTCAGCGTCGTTAACGCCGGAATGACATCGTCGGAGTACTTAGACGCCGCCCATGCGCGCTGACGTCAGTTTTGATACATAGCTTTTCCGCGCCAGATACGCAGAGCCATGATAGAACCAACACTGGTGCCATGAAACTAGGGCCCTGAAAGGGGATGACCTTAACCCTAGATATCGGTTCACAGAACGGGGAGGATGGGTAGGTCGGTAAGGAATCTATCACTAACTAATGTCTCTTACAGATATAACTTTACACAAGTAGTAACTTGAGCATCTGAAAGAGACCAGTTAGTGATAGATTCCTTATCTTAGAATAGATACCCCAGCAAAACCAACCCCGGTGGTGGGTCTGCGAACCAATGATCACACCAGAATATCCTGGAGGACGGAACGGCCAAAGAAGCAATCCCCTCCGGACTTGGCTGTCCAGGCAGTAGTGTCTTGCAAACGTGTCTAGCGAGGCCAACGTAGCTGCCTGGCAAATGTCCTGCAAGGGCACTCTTCGGCCCAGGGCAGTTGTAGTCGCCGTGGCCCGAGTAGAATGGGCCCTCAATCCAACAGGGGGCTCCTTTTTGGCCAAGGAGTAACATGCCTGGATACACAAGATGATCCACCACGAGATGGTCCGCTTGTGCACCGCCTTTCCCTTCTTAGCGCCCACGTAACCAACAAAGAGTTGGTCATCCACCCGGAACTGGCGTGTGCGATCCAGATAATAAGAGAGCGCACGTTTTGGGTCAAGACTGTGGAGCCTCTCTTCCTCTTTCGAGGGATGCGGAGGCGGAAAGAAGGTGGGCAAGGTAATGGACTGCTCAATGTGGAAGGCCGTGACAACCTTGGGCAGGAAAGAGGGTCTCGTCCGCAACACAACCTTGTCCGGATGGACAGAGAGGAAAGGAGATGTAGAAGAAAGAGCCTGGAGCTCACTCACTCTCCTGGCAGAGGTGATGGCCACCAGGAAAGCAGTCTTCAAAGTAAGAAGACGGAGAGGACAGTTATGGAGCGGCTCAAAGGGAGCACACATTAGGTAAGTAAGTACAAGATTAAAGTCCCACTGGGGCATCACGAAGGGAACAGGAGGGAACATGTGTGTGATGCCCTTCAAAAACCTATTTACAATGGGGGACTTGAACAAGGAAGGCTGATCAGGTAGCCGTAAGAAGGCGGAAAGGGCAGAAAGGTACCCCTTGATAGTGCCTAGAGCAGAGCCCTGCTGGGCAAGAGAAAGAAGAACGAGGAGAACCTCAGAAAGGGGTGCAGAGAGTGGGTCCACAGCCTTTGCTGTGCACCATGCCACAAATCTGTTCCACCTGCAGGCGCATACCGACTTTGTGGAGGGACGCCTGGCTGCCAGAATGACATCACAGACTTCGGGAGGCAAGTCAAATGGCCTCAACTGCCGCCGCTCAATCTCCAAGCTTGTAGGTGGAGACTGGACAGGTTCAGGTGCAGAACCGTCTCCTGCTGCTGCGACAGAAGGTCCTCCCGAAGAGGCAGACGAATCGGGGATCGACTGACATGCGGAGTAGCTCGGGATACCAGTATCTTCGTGCCCAGTCCGGAGCCACAAGAATAACCTGGGCCCGGTCGCGCCTGATCTTCTTCAGCACTCTGGGCAGAAGTGGTATAGGCGGAAAGGCGTACAATAGACCACAACTCCACTTGCGACGAAAAGCATCTCCGAGCGATTGCCGCCTTGGAAATTCCAACACGCAGAACTGATGACACTGCGCGTTCTCTTCCATCATTACTCTTGTTATGGCCAGTCCCATCCCTGTCCTCTGGCCGGACCATTTTCTGATTAGTTTTCAGATTCGGGGTACTAGTAAATCCCCCTGTGCAACGTCTAATCATCCTAGGCAGACTAGTCGAGCATACCATCGGGTGACCCCTGAAAGTCTGGCACAGGCCTGCTTGGAGCTTCCCTGCCCTCTATCAGGTGACCTAGAGAGGGATCTTGATTTGGTACAGAAGTGGCTAGTGGAGCGGTTAGATGAATTAGCTCCGCCGATTGCGCCCCGGACAACCGCTAGGCGGACCTCTGCGCCTTGGTTTACGGAGGCTCTTGCACTGTCTTTGCGCAATTGCAAGGTAGCAGAGAGGCTCTGGCGCCAGCAGTATGATCCTTTGTGAGCACTCACAATGCACTGGCCAGCCCAAAAGGGAGCGCGGAGAACTGAAAGTCCCACAGTCCAAGGAAAAGAAATACAGTAACACCAATATGATCCATTAAAACTGCCACTAAGTTAAGCATTCCAAATTCACATGCATTGCACTCAATTGGGTGCAGCGGGCTTTGAGTCAGTCCAGTACTGAAGTACAATTTAAGAAATACCCTACTTCTGATTATTCTAATCGCAGATACCTAGCCTTATGAATATCACCAGGCGTGTAGCTGGATCCGGAAGCTTTCACAGAGCAATTCCCTCTTGCATCAAAATGTGGCATTGCACGATGGTGTGTTGTTGTGTGCTGCTCCGCACTAATAATTTTCTCTATCGGAGCAAATCACATAGGGGCCAATTCACAGAACTAATCTAAGACAAAATCCTAAATTTACTACTTTTGGTATTCACAGAAGGCATTTAGTAGTAGTAAAATTAGGATTTTGTCTCAAATTAGGATTTTGTCTAAAGACCTAAATTTAAGATAAACTTAAGTTTAACTTAAGACACAATTGTAACTGAAGACAAAATCCTAACTTTACTACTACTAAATGTCTTCTGTGAATACCAAAAGTAGTAAGTTTAGGATTTTGTTTCAGATTAGTTCTGTGAATCGGCCCCTTTGATGCGAGATATGTAGTAGGTGTGATGTGTCCTTTATTTGTGTTTTTGATGGGCTATAGTTATTTTAGTCACACTGTCTTGTATGACCACCACACCTATTACGTTCCTTAATAGAGCTTTCTGTGAAGCATCTTGTTTCCTTGCAGCAGCTACTCTTTTCTTATGTAAATGTGCTTTTGAAGCTCCTGGCCATTGAGTGTCTCCTCTTCCATGCTGATCGGTTGAGCCTTTTACAGGTCCTGAGGAAGGGTGGGCACCTCTACTGAACTCTACCACAATCCCTTGAAGAATAAGAATAGCACTCAGAGGATTAATTTCTCTCTGGAACCCCAATTTCCCTCTCTCTCGGGTTCCAAACTTCCTGCTCTTCATCTTTATGATAAAATGATGGCTGTTTTTCAAATCCAACTCAGAATTTCATACTCTCGACTCGCTATGGCTTTTGGGATTGTTCAACTTTGTCTATCTTCTCATTCTCTGCCCGTGTTTTTAATTGGGATCTCTGCAGTCGCAACCTCTAATCTATCTCTCCTAGTGGAGCTATATAATTGAGATTATTTTCAGTGGCTGTTCTACTTCCTGGTTTTGTGTCATTACAGCACTTCTTTGACAAATGGCCATTGCTGTATCACTTTTAATATTACCAAGAACTCTTTTAGTTTCACCCTTCACGGAGCGACATCGCCACCCTGCATTTCAGGTTACCGCCCGCAGTCTGACCCGACTGTTCCTCTAAGACAACACTTCCCGGTACTCCAAGTACGCTGACTACCAAGCACAATACTTTACCCTACCAGTTTTTACTCATCACGCCATATACAGCCCTGATGATTCACAGGCTTCGTCCTGCTTGATGAAACACGTGTCGGCTGGCGTCTGGCTGGCGTCTGTATATTTCCCAAAAAGAATTACATAAAGCTTTCATCAAACCAACAGCTTCATTTTCGTTTGTCCTGCAGTACTTATATACCAATTTACTTACCTGACGTGTG
The DNA here is from genome assembly GCF_964263255.1 of Lissotriton vulgaris. Classification (NCBI taxonomy): domain Eukaryota; kingdom Metazoa; phylum Chordata; class Amphibia; order Caudata; family Salamandridae; genus Lissotriton; species Lissotriton vulgaris. The sequence continues at coordinate 950,892,786 of NC_141687.1, read as the reverse complement.
CACAGTAACTGTTTGTATCTTTTAGTTACTGTGTCTACATAATCTAGAAGATTAATCCCTAAAAGTACTATAGATGAACGTCAACCTGCTTGTAAATTAATATGGCAATCTCAAACACTGTTAGGTAATATTAACATTCAAAGCATTAGTTTTTTTAGGTCTTACGCCTTTCTCTTACACTCTAAAGAGTTAAATGCTCATGCTCGCCATGCAGTTGGGCCTGATTTGTAAGAAACAAGCATGTTTCATAAGAAAGCCCTGCCACATATGTCATAGGGATGGAGCCCCTGTTTGGAACAACAGATTGTCAGAAGCCTAATAACTTCAGAATGTAAGCCATTATTTACAGAAGCTAGTGGTTTGGACTATTTGTACATGTGGCACAGGGTGCATCCTCTATTAAGTAAACGTTCCCATAACCCAAGGCCTAATAACCCTTATCTTTCTCTCTCAATATGCCACTAAAAATCATTCTACCTCATCATCTTTTATGGTAATCTGTTACTCGATTCCTAGAGCTGCTGCTCTTTTTTCAATAGTTACCAACACTTAATTCACAGCTAAAACAACCAGCATACTAGAAATAATGAATTGACTAACTGGGTTGTTGTCAATTATAAGCTATGCCATCACCAACAAAGGAGTTACATCCTCATCTCTCATACCCCTGGAGATCCAGGACTCTTATGGCCTTTACTGTAAAAAATTTATATTCACATCAAGAATTTTCTCCAGTACCTTGTCAAAATGGTAATGCTGGAGCTCAAATCACAATGGCCTGGCCTACATAAATGGTTCAAGTAGCACAGATGATCTGGGAGAAGCTCAAGGGGACCTACCAGTAGAACCATTGGGTGACAAATACACGCTGCGAATTCCAGATCCAAAACTGCACAGCATATTGAATTAAAACAGTTTGGATGTTAAAGTTTGATACGGTTTGCCATTCGTTCTAGAAGTGGGGCTCAAAGGAACAAGATGTTTTCTTATAAAATTAACTATAATATGAATTGGGTGAATTGATAGGACTAAGGTGCTCACTGAAAGCCTTGCAGTCGCTTCTACATAGATTTAAAGAGGGAAGATCCACCCACCTTTCCTAACCTCAATCAAGGATTGGTAAACAAATTGTATATCTTTAAGGCACCCATTACAAAATTCATAGAAGAGTACAATATGGAAGAGGATGTAGCCTTACGGCTAGAGCGGTCAACTCAAAACTGGGGAACTGGGTTCGAGTCTCGGCAACTACGCTCAAAATCCTGTGATCCTGGGCAAATCACTTAATCTCCCTGTGCCTAACAAAAATGAACGTGCCATCTGTAACGAAACTGGTGCTCATGCAAAGCGCTCTGATACCAGATGTCTCGGGTCTAGTTTGCGCTTTATAAAACAAAAACAAAAAAAATGTAATTACAAAACAAAATGGCCTCTCTTATCAGAGAATATATTTTTGCCCACTTTGCCTCTTCTTTTCGAACTTGATTCATGCCTTAGCCAACACGTGTTTCTTCGTTTTAGGGTATTCCCTACGACTTCATCAGGGCTAAAACAGAAAAAAAACTACCATTGTAGTACTAAAAACAAGCACTGTATACAGCCACCTCATCCCTCAATTAATGACATCAGTGTGTTGTACATATACTTTTTGTGGCATCAAAGTGGAAACCCATGAAAAAGCTTTTTTAAAATATAAAAAAAAACATCACATTAACCAAACTCAAGTCTTATGATTGAAATCCATATAGTGGCTAATATATCCCCTATTGGCATGAACAATTTAGATATCCCCCAGTTCGATGGGAATTTAATACATGCCAGATCATCCCAAACTGAAGCTAGGCAAAAACCGGTAAGTGCGCCAAAACAAAACATGCAATTCCTTCAGTTGTGTAGACACCACCGAAAGCCTTCAAAAGGGTACCGGTCTCACCTATGATCTCTTGATGGCCATTCCTGGAACAGGAAAATAGAAAACCTCACGTACATTACCCACATCTCTGCAAAGTATATCTCCAAATGAGTGGACCAATGCCTACATCAGTTTCTGGTTATAATTCCGACCCCGAATGTCTTGCACAATTCGCTGTTCGAATTTAAGTGTGTAAACAGACCAAACATGCATTTAATTGTCGAACACAGAACAAATAGTTTCTTACCGGTCAGTGTACTTTTTGCAGCTTGAAAAATTTTCTGGATTCACATGCTGTGCATTATTCCGCCATCTAGTGGTTGGGTCTGGAATTGTAGTATTTCTTTCCTTTTTTTGTTGTTGGTGGGCTTCGACATACCACCACATTTGGTATCCTCATGTGACGTCGACGGGCTTTCTCCGGAAGCTCCCACCTTTGGTCACCATCGTCGGATACTTTTTTTTTCTTCTCCTCTTCTCATTCTTCCTGGCGGAGGAGGGTGGGTTCGCTAGTGAATCCAGAAAATTCTTCAAGCTGCAAAACTACACCGACAGGTAAGAAACAATTTGCTTTACAGTGTGACTCTTTTCTGGATTCACATGCTGTGCGTAGACTTTGTAGCGGTTTGCTAGTTTTGTGGTGGTTGGTTGGAAGATGAGCTTTGGTTTGTGAATAGATGTTGTAAGACCTTTTGTCCTACTTGTGCTTCTTTATTCATTTGAATGTCCACACAGTAATGTCTTGTGAATGTGTGCTCTGAAGACCATGTTGCAGCCATGCAGATGTCCTGAATTGGAGTATTAGCTAGAAAGGCAATAGTTTCTTTCTTGTTGAGTGTGCCCGCAGGGCACCTTGTAAGGCCTGTCCTGCTTGCCTGTGGCATAACTGTATGGCTTGCGTTATCCATCTTGTAATGGTGTTTTTAATTACTGATCTTCCTAGAAAACTGTTTGCAAAGGATACAAAGAACTGGTTCATTTTCCTGTATTCCTTGGTTCTTTCAATGTAGTAAATGACCGCCCGCCTTGCGTCAAGTGTGTGCAGAGCTCTACCGGCTTTTGTCTTTGGGTTTTGAAAGAAACTTGGTATTTGTATATTGTATTGGATTGATGTGGAATTTTGATTCCAATTTTTGTATGAATTTAGGATGTGTCCTCATGACAACCCTGTCACTATGTATTTGGAAGTATGGTTCCTGTAGTTCACTAACGCTACGTAAGTATATTATTGCCACTAAAAAGGCAGTCTTTAGTGTGAGCATTTGTTGGGTTGCTTTGTGCATTGGTTGGAATTGTGCTTTCATCATTTATGCTAGAACTATGTTCAGGTTCCAGGTCAGTGCTGGCACCATTTTTGGAGGTGCAATTCTTTTTGCTCCTTCTAGGAACCTTTTGACCACATGTGAAGTGAAGAAACATTTTCCTGTTTCTCCTCTGGTATTAGCTACAATTGCTGCTAAGTGCACTTTCAATGATGATTTACTTTCCAGCAAATGTCTTTTGTACTTTAGCACTGTTCTTGCCTTTGTAATCTTCTTTGAGAAGACGTTTTGTTTTTTAAGACACCATTGTGCACATCTCTTCCACTTCGCTGTATAACATTTCCTTGTTGGTTTCCTAGCTTCTCTTAGAACAGCCATTGTGATTTATAATAATTTTAGATGTGTGATTCTAAGTCCTCAGGAGCCATGCCACTAGCCCTAAGCTCTCTGGTTCTGGGTGAAGTACTTTTCCATTTTGCATTGTTAGCAACTCTTTCTTTTTTGGCAGAGGGTGCATTGTTCCTTGCAACATCTGCATTATTTCTGAGAAGCAAGTTTTCCTGGCGCACTGTGGTGCGATGAGAATCATTGTCATGTGGCTGATCTTGTATTTGCTGATCACTGTGTTCATTAATGGTATTGGGGGGGGGGGAGAATAAGCAAATATCCCTGACCAGTCTATCCATTGCACATTCCTTAGGGACTGATTGCAAGGTCAAGGGATGATGTTGTTTTCTGCTCAGTCTGTCTGCTTCTACATTGTCCTTCCCTGGTACGTGTACGGCTATCATGCCTATTCCCCTTGGGATTGCCCATCTCCAAATCTCTTGAGCTGGCGTTGAGCGTGCAACCAATTAAGTTCCTACTCGTTTGTTTATGTAAAACATTGTTGTTGTGTTGTCTGTTTGTATCAACATTTTTCTCTCTTATAACTCTTTCTGAAAGGATTTTAAGGCTAAGAATACAGTCTTCAACTCCAAGATATTGATGTGTTTCACTGCATCCTGCTGTGTCCACAATCACCTCCCCTTGTTGTTCATGTGTGCTCCTCATCCCATTAGGGACGTATCTGTTGTTATGGTCACTGTCGAAGTTGTGGCTGTGAAAAGTCTGCCCTATGCTACGTTTGTTTTGTTCCACCATGCCATCTCTTGATGAACTGTCTGCGTGACAACCACTAGCTCCTCCCAACTCCCTGGTGCCTATGACCATTGCTGCTGAAGCCATTTCTGGAAAGGTCACATGTGTAGGCAAATGTTGGGGACTATATCAATGCATGAAGCCATCATTGCCAGCAGGTTCCCCACTGTCAGAGCTTGCCCCCTGTGGTATAGATGTGTAGTGCTAATGTTCTCCTCTCACTTGGGAACACCTTTCCTAATATTGTGTTGATTTGGGATCTTAAGAACACCTTTTGTTCTGGTTCAGTTGATGATTTGTCCCAGTGTACTGAGACACCTAGTTGAATTAGTGTTTCTACTACTTGCTGTATATGCTGTTTGCGTAGATTGTAAGAGCTGTCTCTTACTAACCAGTCGTCTAGGTGCGGGTAAACATGAATTCCTTGCCTTTTTAGGTGAGTGGCTAATGCGGCTAGGCATTTTGTGAAGACTCTTGATGCAGACTTTAGCCCAAAAGCTAGCACCTCGAACTGGTAGTGTGTCCTGTTGACCACAAATCTTAATACTCTTGTGTCTCTTGTTCATGGGAATGTGCAAGTACGCATTCTTTAAGTCTATGGTTGCCATGTAGTATCCTATTTGCAGCTGCGGAGTAAACTACCTTCACCCCGCATCTGTGACCCCACATGCTGTCACAAGGCGGTCATAACAACAACCGCGTTGTGACAAGGCATACCATTTCCCCGCAAGTCGTTACAACGACTTGCGGAGGGGGGAGAAGGTGTTGGATTTAAAATCCAACACCTACCCTACAGTCCACACAGACTGGAGTTGGAATAGTACATTTTACTTCTCCAACATCCAGCGCCCCCTCTACAATTTGTTGTAACGACTTGCGGGGTAATGGTATGCGTTGTCACAACGCGGTCGTAGTTACAACCACGTTGTGACAGAATGCGGGATAATAGTATGCGGAGTGAAGAGGCATATTCCAGCTGAGGTATTACCTGTTGCAGTGTTGTCATTGTGAATCTATGCGTCTTTATGAATTTGTTTTTTTTTGTTGATTTTTTTTCTTGTGTCCTCATATATGCCACCAGATGGAATAACTCTAGAAGGAAACTCTCAATTCTGCCAACATAATACCTAACTGTGCGCCCTGGAATATTTTATTATTATGTTTAGCTTTCGAGAGATCTCCCAGAGGTAGGTTCTCTACCAGTCCAACTCCCCTGATCGAAGTCTCTGTGCCTTGTTTTGGGGAGGACCGGAAACCCCTGGCATAATCATTGGACATTTGTTGTCCAACTGTCCGACCATCTTATCAGCGGGGCCCAAATCTTTGCCGCCTCCTCTCCTCCACACAAGAGGTCTATTTTACTAATAATCATAATATTTTTTAAGCAGTCTGCAAACCTCGGGGGGGTTGGGGATTTCCACTCTCTGCAGATCTCCCTCCTTGCGATAACAATCACATAGAATATAAACTGGGTGATACTATCTCTGATATCATATTCCTCTAGCAAACCCATAAGGATCAGTCTAGAATTACATGTGATTGATCTAAGCAATACCTCTTCTAAAAAAATACAGACCGATGACCAATAGTTTTTAATCTTTATGCAGTCTGCAAAAATGTGTATATCGTCTGCCTCTGTATTTTTGCATCTGGGGCAGAAATATGGTGTTCCCGATATTTTAGCGAGCTTCGAGGGAGACCAGTAGACCCTGTGTGCCGTGTAGAGATGATTTCTTCTGAGGTTGGCGGGTTTTATTATTTTTTGAGATATTGCAAATGAGTCTAACCAAACCTCCGATTGTTTCTCCGGGTCATCTCCTATTATATCCCCCCACAGTTTCGAGATCTCTTCCTCCTGCCTATCCTTTGCCCCAATTAATAAGTTGTACCATGCTGAGACCTCACCCTTCCACCCTTCTTGTCTGTTAACTAGCTCTAGGAATTCGCAGCCCACTGTTTCTAACACCCAATTTTGGCTTCCCCACCATGATGAAATTTGATAGTATTTAAACCTCGCAAGTGACCCTCCCGTCAGATTATGTATAGATGTCCAATCTAGTAGTTCTTGATTTACCTGGACATCTCCCCATCGTTTTAAACCAGCCTCTCTCAAGGGAAGGGAGAGTCGATCTCGTAAACATTCAGGTGTTCCGGGGGAGTCCCAAATTGGTGCCAGAAAGTTGTAGTAAGGGATTTTCCAAATTTTGCAGGCTGTTTGCCATAGTTTTAAGGCTGATAGTAGAATTTTAAGGCGGACTTTTTTATAAAATTTTTGGGCGCCAAATTTAAACAAAAAAAATTCAAGACCCTTAGGAAGGTCAGATAACAAAGCTTGAAGCAAACGGCCATGTGATGATGAGTCTAACTTATTTGCCAGGAGTCTGAAGTTTTTCAACTGAAATGCATAACAGTAAAATAACAAGTCCGGGAGAGCTAATCCTCCTATTTTTAACCCCCTCCTCAATTTCTTCCATGCTATCCGTGGTGACCTAGATGCCCAGATAAATGAGCCAATTTTTTCCTGGAGATTTGAAATGTCTTTATTACAAAATGTTAGTGGAATACTATTGAATAGGAAAGTCACTTTGGGTAATATTACCATTTTAATTTAATTGACTCTTCCATAGATACTGAGAGGGAGATTGGACCATCTCTGAAGAAGTTTAGTTATCTCTTTAACCACGATCTGCCAAGATATTTTGGGAGTATCTTGTAGTTTCTGAGTGATATGTATACCTAGATATCTGATATTTATTTTTGTATCTGGTATAGGCACGGGGCTATTCCAACTCATCACATCTGTTTTATTTTTGTTAATAACATAACCTGAGATTGCTCCAAATTCCTCTGCTAAATTGAATAGCTTTGGGATAGCATCTAAAGGGTTAGTAGTGTATAGCAACAGATCATCAGCATACAATGCTGTCTTTAACTCCAGCCCACCCATATTAAAAGGAGTAATTGTTGGGTCAGATCGTATCACTGTCTCAAAGGGCTCAAAATATAAGTCAAAAAGGAGGGGAGACAGGGGGCAACCCTGCCTCGTCCCTCTTGATATCTCAAACCAATCTGACAGTGCCCCATTAACTAAAACCTTAGCTCGTGGATGCCTGTATACATTTTTGACAGCCTGAATAAAGAGTGGTGGAAAGCCAAACCTTGTTAGGGTGTCCCACAGAAACAACCAGTTAACTTGATCGAAGGCCTTCGCTGCGTCTATTGCCACGATAGTAAGTGGCAATCCCTTTGCTTCAGCATAATCGATTGCACCGATGACCTGAAAAGTCAACTCGTTCATTTGTCGTCCTGGGATAAAACCCCTTTGATCAGGGTGAATGACAGATTTGATGACCTTGGATAGTCTCTCAGCCAAAATCCCCGAGAATATTTTGAGATCCGAATTTAAGAGAGATATAGGTCTGTATGACTCTATGTTCTTTGGGTCTTTGTTTGGTTTTGTTATTAAAGTGATGGTTGCTTCAAACCAGGAGGATGGAACATCTCCTCTTTGATGGTAAATATTATTAAAAAGGGACAATAGGTGTGGAATAACCACCTCTACATTATCTTTGTAGATCTCCGTTGGCAGGCCATCAGGGCCTGGGGCTTTGTTCTTGCTCATCTTTTTTAGCTGAACTCTAATTTCCCCCTCAGTGATGTCTCCCAACAGAGTCTTTTTGTCGTCTTCATTCAATTGAGTTAGAGTCCTTTGATGCCACCACTTCTTCAGATCATCTATTCCAACGTTGATGTTTTCCCGATATAGTTCTTCCATGAATCCTCTTGCTTCCTCCCTGATCTCTTATTCCTTGATTAGTTTATCTCCAGAAGACCTTTGGCTTAGAGTCTCGATGTTGTTTCTGGTTCTGTCTGCTCTGGCCTTCCACGCCAAGAGTGCCCCGCACCTCTCTCCATATTCAAAGTTTTTTAATTTACTAGTCTCCCATCTGTCATGAATCTGTTTGTCAGCTCTCACTTTAAGACTCAACTGTAATCTTTGAAGCTCCTTTTCTAATTCTGGAATCTTCCCCCTTTCCTCCAAGGCTGCGTGCTGGACCTCCTGCTCTTTCTTTTTAATGGAATCTAGTTCCTTTGTTTCTGTGTCTTTTATCTCTTTTCTTTTTAGCCTCATATAATATCCCAGTAAACCTCTTAGGAAGGCCTTAAATGATTCCCATACAGTCTGCTCAAGTGCCGAGCCCACATTAAATGAGAAAAATTCCCTTATGCCATTTCTAATTTTAACTCCAATGTTGTCATCCAAGAGAATAGTTCTATCTAAGGTCCATCTTCGTTCAGTAGCCATATTTGCAAAATTAATGATAAGTTGACTACTGAGTGATCAGAAAGGCCCACTGGAATATGAATAACAGATGTCAGGACTGATTCCAAAGAGTGATCTATCAAAAATAAGTCAATTCTCGAGAATTGTTTGTATCTTTTACTGAAAAAAGAGTATTCTCTACGGTTGCCATTCTTTGTTCTCCATGCATCCAACAGGTTATGTTCTTTCATTATATTTTTAAGAACAGAGAGGGATTTCTTAGGCAGAATGTATTTTGCTCTAGAGGTGCGATCCAATTGAATATCTCAAATCAGATTGAAATCCCCCCCAAGAATCAGAGGTGCCCTACTCGAGATTAAGACCCTCTCAAGTTTGCCCAAGAAAATGTCATTGTCCTCATTCGGGCCATAAAATACAGCAAAAGTATACGGTGAGCTAGTGATTAGAAGTTCGGCTACCAGCCACCTCCCAGTCTGGTCTGTGTCCCATTTCTGTACTTTAATGCCCTTGTTTGCTCTAAAAATTATTGCAACTCCTCTGGATATTCCCTTTTGCCTTGAGCATAGGATGTCCTGTACCCAATGCCTTTTCTCAAACACCTTTTTGCACTCTTTTTCTTCAAGATGGGTCTCCTGAAGTAAGTATATACTGGCTTCAAGATTCTTTAGGAAATCACAAATTCTCTGTTGTTTCTTAAGGCTTCCTATTCCGTTAAGGTTCCAGGAAATAATCTTACTAAATATATGGGGGTTCACTGCCATGGCCAAATTTTACTCACCCAATTAATCACTAGGGAAGTATCTGGATGTCTATATACATGTTTATAAGTCTGTATTTGTCTATGTTTGTAAATATTAGTTTTAGAATTTCTATGCATAAATGAGGACTTTTTTCTCCTTCTATCTTGACTAACCTGCTTCCTAGCCTACTCCTTCATTTTCTGTACAGTTCATCTACCTCGTCCGGCTGATTACAGGTGAAAGTTTTATTATTCCACATAATCTTAAGCAGGGCGGGAAACTTCATCTGTACTTTTGCTCCCAATGATCTCAACTCCGGCATTCTTGATCCCAGTTCCCATTGTCTCTGAGCTGTTCTGCCTCCTATGTCAGACCTGATCAGATATGGGTGAGCCCGATAATGAAGAGAGGTGCTTGCTAGAGCTCTACTCATTATCAACTCTTTAACGGAGTAGGTCTGGAAATAGACAAATATTTTCCTGGGCTCTTTACGGTCTTGATGTATTCTAAAGGGGTCTCTGTGAACTCTCTGGATCTCCGCCTCAAGGTCTATGTCTGGACGATCTTTCAGTAACCCCTCCCTTAGGAGTCTACAGACAAAAGCCTTTATATCCCCTACTTCCTCACCTTCAGGAATCTTTAAAACTCGGAGATTGTTCCGTCTCGAGTGGGTTTCAAGTCTTTCCATATCCATCATTAAGGCCTTATTCTGTTTCTTTAAAACTTTTAACTCCTCACCGTTTTCTGTGGTAAAATCTGAAAGGGTGGAGACCTTTTTTTCCAGGGTAACTGTTCGCGCTTCTATTCCCTCTAATCTGGTTTCTAGTAAATCAAACCTGTCATTTAGTCTTTTCTGATTCGCTTCTGAAGTCTCGAACTTCTCCAACAGGTCGCTTCTTAGAGCATGAATCAGAAGGCCAATCTTATCAAACTCCTGGGAGGGAGTAGAGATCAATCCGGTAACTTTCTCTGCAGCTTTTTCTGACGCGACATGAATTGTAGGAGCTGTGGTGGATTGACTTTTGAGGTTATCAATATGTCTATTTTCCGCTGTCTCTGATGTCTGTAAATTCAAAGGGTCTCGATGCAAGGGCAGATTCTCGGAGGGATTATTAATTCTGTTACAGCTTATTAGAGTGTCGTTATCTATATTAACTGAACTCTCTGAGTCTTTTGAAGTTACCTCTGTTTGAGTCTCAGCTAATGGGGAGTACCTGTTAACTAAGACTGGACCAGGTGAAGAAGGGTGCGCCGTACTCTGAACAGGCCGCCGGGTATCTTCCATATTAGCTCCTTCTTCTAAAGAATTCATTTTCTCTAGCACCTTGAAATAGCTTTTGAGAGAGGGAGTATTTTTTTGCGTTGAGATCTACTGGGGAGGTTTACTACAAATAGCTTTTTTAGAACTCGTTTTCTTCTTACTTTTGTGCGGGATTAAAGGAGAAGGTCTCACCTTCTCACCGAGTTCAGCTAAGTCTAGAACCCCCTGCCGTTTTAGCTCTTGTTTTGATCTCAGCTGGTATCTATTCTTAACTACCTCCCCTCGGCCCTTAGCCTGCTTACTGTTTGCCCGGTCTTTTCCCTTACACTCTGGGATTCTAGTAACTTTAGCTGAATGCGGTTCTACTCGTGTGGAAGTAACCGTATCAGGCACAGTGTCTGGGCTCCCTTCCCTCTGGTTCAACAGAACTGGCGCTACTATTTCTGTTGTAGGTGGAGCTGCCTCCATACGAACCCCACCCTTATCAAGAGTAACTGAAGTAGCTGGAGCGAGGTACCTGCTAGCTGAGAAATGCCCCCAGCAGACAGGTCCTCTATAGTGCTGCAATGGAAACACACTTCTTTTACGATGCAAAATATCCCACTTCCAAATAACCCCCTCCTGAGTTCCTCCTCCACAGCGTCTAAAATTGGCACTTATCTCAGATAAGCAGGGGTGTCCTGGAAAGATCTCCGTGCTCGTAGCAGGCACCTCCGCTGTGCTTCCCAGATCCGCTTTTGCCGCTCTCGCCGTTTTCGCCGTTCTCACAGCCTCACCTCTCGCGTCCTGTATCCGCCCTTCCTCCGCTTCCTCGCAGCCCTCGCCTGCTGCAACCATCACCTTACTTCAGGGTCCTAGCGCCGGCCGCCGACCGCCGCTCCGGTAGTTTCCACCGCCTCAACTCTTCTCCTCCATTAGTTGCATGTAAATACAAAAAGACAACCCCTCGTTTTTCGCTAGAATGTGGCACGCAATCTTCGTGCTACCAGTTCTTACCTGAGGGGTTCTGCCGGGACATCCTATCAGTCAATCTGGTGCGCTCGGGTAGAGAGCTCCGCGGCAGCCGCTAGTCTGCCGCCGCCATGTTCCCCCCAACTTACTCTGGTTTCTCTTCAAAACAAAAAAATCTTTCGCCTTTAATGAATTTGTTGAGGAACCTTAGGTCTAGTATTGGTCGTAAAGTTCCGTCCTTCTTTGGAATAAGGAAGTATGTAGAGTAAATGTCCTTGTTCCTTTCCTTGCATGGTACTTGTTCTATTGCATGTTTGTTCAGAAATTATCTCAATTACTCTTGGAGTAATTGAGATATTTCTTTTTTGGAATGTATCTTTTTGCTTGGTCTTTTGTTTGGAGGTTTCTTTGCCAACTCTATGCAGTAACTGCACTTTATTATGTTTACTATCCATTTGTCTGAAGTTATCTTTTTCCACTCTTTGAGGAAGTAGGTTAACCTGCCTCCTACTGTTGTAATAAGTTGCAGGGACTGTATGATTGTCTGGTTATTGGTTTGCCTTGTATTTCTTTTGTATAGCACACTCTGTGATGTCTTTGGAGAATGCACAAGTTTTTGAATGCAGTCACTTGGTGGTTGTTTGTCCTTTTGAGTCTTATTCTCAAAGTCAATGACTGTGACGTCTGCTTCCACTTCGACTTCCGGACCTTCGGCAGCATTGTCCAAGTCTTCGCTGGAGAGCCAAAGGTCTCGAAGCGATGGTGGTGGGTCTTGACCCTGCAGGTTATAATTGGCTCTTCTCTGCCTTTCTCTTGCTCTCAACATCTTTGGGGTGAAAGCTGACCATGTGTTGCAGTCATTGATTCCGTGATCCAGTGGCAGGCAAAGGTGGCAGACTGGATGCTGGTATTCTTGTGCGTATTTGTGGTGACAATTGTCACATAATTTGAAAGGTGTTTTGTCCATTACCGCATACAGGGAGCCCCCTGCATGCGCATTCTTCGTGTCGTCAAAGTTTTGTTTTTCCTTCTTTGTAGCTCTCCAGGTCCGAGGATCGAAGTCTGGTATGTCGAAGACCCTTTCCTCCTGCTCTTCGGATAATTTTCGTTATTCTTTCATCGATTCTTCTCTTCAATCTTCTGGAGCTCCTCAGTCTCGATCCAGACCCAAAGGCTGAAAAAAAGAATCTGAAGATGGCGACCAGAGGTGGGAGCTTCCAGAGGAAGCCCGTCAACGTTACATGAGGACAGCAAATGGCGGTATATCGACTCCCATCAACCAAAAAAAACAAAAAAAGAAAGAAATACTACAATTCCGGACCCGCCCACTAGATGGCAGAATAATGCACAGCATGCGAATCCAGAAAAAATTCACGTTGCAAAACCATATTTACCAGAAAGACTGTCCCAATCACTGTGATCATTTCAACTTCCACATGTCGTGTCTCTGTACACATGCCAATATTGTACAAATCACGGTTCCTTAAGTATAGTCACACCTTCCAAGTAATATCGATAACTAGAGTTCCCCCTAATGTATCAAATGCAAGACCAAACGCTTGTGATAATCAACAAAATCGTGAGGCCCTCTAAACTCAACCACATATTGTCCTTCGCTGTTACTCTGCCAGTCTAATTTAAACTCACTTCAGTATCGGTCCCATAACATCCGAGCGAGAGTACTCCAGCTGTGGCGTGTAACATAGGTGCCATTTTCGGCCGTAAATAAGCCCCATTACAAGTGAAAAGGGACTGGAAGAAACCGGCTCGTCCGGGTCTCCAATCACGACATGCAATTGCAGCCACCATGTTGACATAGTGGTACTAATGTTATACACCCAATATTTATTAAACGTTCCCACTAATCCTCGCCACTCACAGGCCATAAAAATTATCCTTACATGTTTCCAACTCGGTTAATTACAACGCGTAGTAGCACCTGACCCTACTGAAATATTGTCAGTGACCTATACAAACATATTATCTACCTATCCAATAAAGGTATCAAGTGAAAAAGGACTGAAAGGAACCTGCCGGTCCGTGTCTCAATTTGCGACACGCAATCACGGCCGCCACTTTCACATTCGTTAAGATTGTTTCTTCAAGATTGTGGAGGCATATGACCCCCCCCCCCCCCCCCCGATATAAGTGTGCCCTAAAGGATGCAATCAATTTCCAATTGACAGCACTTTGTTTTTTGTATTTCTACTCGTCCCCCGGGGAGAGGACGACACCTTAGGAGCACCTACCTCAAAGACTGAACTATTTGTTCCTATCATTCGTTAAACTAGCTGTGCACTTGTCTACCAACCCACACAGTACTTTTGAATATACGACATTGCAAGGAACAGGCAGGGAGTATGGTATGCAGCAACTGTTCTTTTAACTCAAGACTAATGGGAGTCTGGTTAGACAGATCTGCATATTGGATAGGTGGATGATATACTATTACAGGTCACTGATGATATTTCAATGTGGTTAGGCACTATCATGTGTTGTAATTTGTGGAGTGGCAACGTGTAATGATAACCATTTTCCAGAACATTAACCACATCGCTGCAGCGGCTATTCCGCCGCAGCGCTAAACGGGCGGGGTGGCCGCACGGCAGCCGCATGCTGGTGACAGAACTGCTCCGTCACCAGCCGCGGTTGCGCTGTCCTCGTGACGGAGCGGTTCTGTCATGGCCCCGCCCGCCTAATAGAACGCGCCGTGCAGGCGCGAAATCAGCGCCGCACAGGCGCGGCGGCCGGGCCACGATGGAACCGCTCCGTCATCAGCACAGCGCACCCGCAGATGATGACGGAGCGGCTCCGTCATCAGCATCGAACTGGTTAATAGAGAGTTTTGCCTATGAAACACTGTAGTTTATGATCAATGTTAAATCCCTCTTAAACCGCTCTCTAACGCATGATCCACATTGCCTCTCCTTCTGAGATTCAATTCCCTTTTTCCCCCATAAGGGTCTCTAAACACGTATTCATTGTAGTAAATCCTGAAACATTTACTTTGTCCTTGTGCAGCACAACTCATGGCATGAACTGATATGGGATATCTCTCGCCCCCGTGTTTACTCCATCATTTTAGGCTCTGATAGTACTTCTGATATAAAAATGGTGACATTTGCATATAATAATATACATCACAAATCTTGTGTTACAATGGATAGAGGAAAGAGAATCATACTTATTACCCCCCTCACCCCCCCCCCAAATCATTTCACATTATCCATTGTCTTTTTACACATGCTACAATGGCCATCCAATTATTGCTTTTATCTACCCCTATGAAAGGTGATGTCAGGTCTGATTGCAGTCCAGCCTTCTAGTCTGGTCTGCCCGTAAAATATAGCAATGTTTCTGCATACTTTCTGTAGTAAGTTAGATAACCATGTATGGTCCATGATCAATCGGACCGTGTCTCTTGCCCTGTTCTTTGAATTGTATGGTTTGATATGTCACTCCTTGCCACCCTTAGAATCCTATTGCAGGCTGATTTCTGTGCTCTATATCCTCTTTGTGCACCATGCCTCCACATAAATTCTGACATTCAAGTTCATTGCTACAATTGCGTTGTGTATGCATCATTTCCTCATTTGAAATTGCACTAATCTGTTATCTGGGGTGTGCACTGGATGCATGCATAATGGAATTACATAAGGTAGGTTTGCGATACATTCAACTGTGTATTGTGTTGTCCCGAATGAATAATTCCACATCCAGAAAGACAGTTTAGTCCCACTGTGAAGGTGTGTAAATCTGATATTCGCATCATTAGTTTTAAGATAATCACAAAACTCCCATAGCCTGTGTCGTACCTGTCCATATCATGAAACAGTCATCAATAAAAATGCCCCCAGTATAAGATGGACTAATTCTATTTTGTGCCACTTGGGCCCCAAATCCACTTCTCCAGCCACCCTATAAAGAGGCTTGCATAAAAAGGAGAAAATCTTAAACCCTTGACCGCACCTTATGTTCGTCTATTACCATTCATCCTTAGACAGAAATGAATTTTTTTCAGAATCAACTCTGAAATGTTGCTGTCAATCACAGTGCTTTTCTGTGTGTGTATTGGGGGGGGAGGTTATATAGCTTGAACTAGACCTGAAGGTATCGGAGCGCTTTTCATGAGCACAAGTTGCATTACAGATGGACACATTCATTTTTTTTTTGGTTAGGCATGGGGATATTAAGTGATTTGCCCACAATCACAGGATCTGAGCATCCCTGCCGAGACTTGAACCCAGCTTCACAGATTAAAGGACGACTGCTCTAGCCATTAGGCCACATCCTCTCCTCAATAGGCTTGGTGCCCAAAATGTGTCATAATGCGGTCATTCCCATATCATGTCTTATGCTCGTGTACAAAGACAACATCCAGCAAGCATTTGTAATGCAACATTTTCAATTTCTTGTTAATAAGACTTGTCAGTTTGCAATGGAATGACACGGAATGCTATGAGAAACTGGCTTTGAATACAACTTTTGAACTGACAAGTCTTAAGAAGCAAATGATAATTTTGGCAAGACAAATGTTTGCTGGATGATGATGAATACATGCATCTGCAGGTGGACCACCCAGGACACCCCTGCTTATACACTCTTCCTAAGATTCACAAGGATCTCCTCTTTACTCTGGGTAGACCTATAATGTCTAGCATCAGGGGACCTATGGAGAGACTTTCAGAATTTGTAGATATATTTCTACAAACCTTGGTGTCAAATCATCCTTTGTACATAACGGACACTAAACGCATATCAAGTATACTCAGTGATGTAAAATGGGAACCAGGGTTGTGGCTCCGTACACGAGCATGAGACATGATATGGGAATGACAGCATTTCAACACATTTTAGGCACAGATGGGCAAGCTTATGGGAACACACTAAAATGTTGCTGTCAATGACTGCATAATAATTCATTTCTGTATAAGGATGAATGGTATACACTAGTGCAAAGTGTGGCCATGGGCTCCAGGTTTTTCTCATTCCTATGCAAAACTCTTTATGGGTTGACAAGAGGAGGAGTGGATCTGGGGCACAAAATGGAATTAATCTATCTCATACTGGGGTCGTTATATTGATGGCTGTTTCATGCTATGGACAGGTACTGCACACAGGCCACAGGAGTTATGTGATTATCTTAAGATATGTTGGCTGTGATTGTGCTAAACGAAGCAGGGTTCTTGAAGCAGCAGAGCGAGCCGAGAAGAAAAAGCGCCGAAGCCGCCCCAGCGCTTTTCATCTGTTAGCGCATTTGGCAGCGCTTGATTGACACTACTGCTCGCGTTTCCCGCTTCGCGGGAAACACTCGCCAGGAACTGCCTATTGACCGCTGGGTCTAAAGAAACCACATTGACCAGAAGCCTCTGGTAACACGAACTGTACCGGACACGCCCCCCCTCACCTGCCTTCATTAGCGCCTGAGGTGCGCTGAGGTGTGGAGATCATTTTTCCTGTTGGCTGTGATTGTGCTAAACGAAGCAGGGTTCTTGAAGCAGCAGAGCGAGCCGAGAAGAAAAAGCGCCGAAGCCGCCCCAGCGCTTTTCATCTGTTAGCGCATTTGGCAGCGCTTGATTGACACTACTGCTCGCGTTTCCCGCTTCGCGGGAAACACTCGCCAGGAACTGCCTATTGACCGCTGGGTCTAAAGAAACCACATTGACCAGAAGCCTCTGGTAACACGAACTGTACCGGACACGCCCCCCCTCACCTGCCTTCATTAGCGCCTGAGGTGCGCTGAGGTGTGGAGATCATTTTTCCTGTTGGCTGTGATTGTGCTAAACGAAGCAGGGTTCTTGAAGCAGCAGAGCGAGCCGAGAAGAAAAAGCACCGAAGCCGCCCCAGCGCTTTTCATCTGTTAGCGCATTTGGCAGCGCTTGATTGACACTACTGCTCGCGTTTCCCGCTTCGCGGGAAACACTCGCCAGGAACTGCCTATTGACCGCTGGGTCTAAAGAAACCACATTGACCAGAAGCCTCTGGTAACACGAACTGTACCGGACACGCCCCCCCTCACCTGCCTTCATTAGCGCCTGAGGTACGCGCACCGCGGAACGCGCGCGGGCGGCGCCGGGCTAAGCCCGGGCAAAGGGCGGGCCCTCAGTGGCCGAGGTAGGCTGGGCTGGGCCCCGTTATTTTAACGTTTTCTCTGTACTCCAATTCTATCTTGTCGTCGGTCCAAGAGAAGTGATTTCCTACGTTTGTACAAGAACGCTGGCCGTACTATTGTAATTTTAATCACATTTGTCTGTAGCTAAGTTATTTTATTATTCACTCTCATACTTGGAATATTCATTCCTACATACGTCGTAGGTGTGGGAAGCTTTATTCGAAAAAGATGACTAAAAAGCTCCGTTCTGGCAGAATGGTGGGTGGAAGAACCTGTGCCAAAACAAAATCTAATCCCCTGAGAAATAAATCAGTGAGTAACCCGCTGCTAAAGGGTCAATGTCAGCTATTTGAACTATGGGAAAAACCGGGGGACAAACTCCTAATGACCGGTGAAAAGATAACATGGCCCAAACAAACCAAGAGGCTTATACTAATGTTGTACATAGCAATGCTCTGCCTATAACATCTGATCCAGTACAGACGATACCCACTGACTCCCTTAGTATCGTACATTTTGAGGAGGGCGGGGCTATTGATTTTCCTGCAACTCTGCCTAAAGGCGATTTAGTTAAAGTCCCCGTCCCTCCCTTGGAGTCCTCTTTGAACAGTATGAATGGGCAGGTTTCATTACCACTTTCCATTGACCTTGAACTTTGTGGCCGCTATGTGAAACCTGACAGCCCGGATGTTCCAAAAACTAATAAACTTCCGGGAAGGGCGACTCCATCTGGGCTCCATCTCTACAGTAGTACCCCCTCTGTTGGCAAACATGAAATGTCTGACTTATTAAGTACTTCTAGGAGTCCAATTCTTAATTTGTCTGGCAGCTGCCCTACAGTCGGGGCAGTAGATAAACCAGTATCGGAGTCCCTTATTGCTTTGGAACACCTGCTAGCCTCTATTCTGTTTCTCCTGGGGAAATTTGTTGGTAGCTCGGACTGCATCTTGAATTCCGTTACACAAATCTTGGAACATTTAGTTCAAAAAGCGCCGGAGAAAAAGATCACCCCACTCCTCCCGCAAGTCATTATCTTGAAAAAGGGGGAAACTGAGGTGTGTACAGAAAATTCGAAGGTCCCAGCTCCAATACCTTTGGTAGATCCTGATAATAGTGTTAAAGGCCCGCCTGTAACCACCGAAACTACTGCAACTAAGTGCACTATGAAGGGGGATCTAGAGTTGGAAGAGGGAAGTATGCCCAAACTGGACTGCCAGGTACCACAAGATCTGTTTCCTATCTTTTGTGCGGAAAATAAAAAATCAACTACCGAGGTTAACCTAGAAGTTAGGGAAAAAAATGGAAAACATAAAAAACACAAAGGAATTAAAAGGAAACCGGTGAGAAAGCATAAGAAGAAAAGACAGAGGCGAATCATTTTTCAAGACTCTTTACATCTGAGTGATGGGGAAAGTAGTGCCATTGAATTTATTACATCAAAAGCAGAGGTGGCTGTGGAAATGAGTCTTAGTTCCCATACTCTTGAGACTCCGTTAATCTCTCTACCTACGATTGGGGAGGTCCCAATACAAGAAGCAGGGATGGGTTTAAGATCTCCCCCTGAACTGAATCCAGGGAATGTTAATCAACTGAAATTCGGGGGTCTTAACCCACTGGCTTCTCCTTTCACTATTATAGTGGGGGGACAGGAGCCGCCAAATGCTCCCCATGAGCAAAAAGAAGTTTTATCTTATGTGGACACTAATGTGTTGGACTTTTTGCCGCTATTTGATAATGATTTACCTTTAAACAGATCATGGTTACTAAAACGTTTTGGTGAAATAGATAAGTTACAGCTCATCCAATCAAGGGACATTGAGCTAGTCTCTCTGTTGGGGGGGAAAACTGTGTCAAGTATTAGGGTGAAATTTTACTCAAAAATAATTGTAAATTTGGTCTTGCAACAGGCAGAGTGCTTCCAATGTACAGGCATTGATGTCCTTCCTATAATGAACTTTGGTTATAAAGATGTGTCTCATAGGATGCCCCAAAAAGATGATAAACAAACTGGGATGGGTTCATCCTTTAAAGATTTAAAGGTCTGGGTAGCAAAAGGGAAACGCTTAGTGTCCCAGATAAAACCACTCCCATTGACCAAGAATTCCTCTTTGTTAGAGGATTCTAATCGATGGAATTGGTTGCACAGTGCTTTAGCAGCTAAATCTACAGATAATCCTAAATTATTTCAGCATCTTTAATAACCAATTGAAAATTATTTCTTGGAACGCAGCCGGGATATACAACAGCCCAGAGAAACTGGAGTTTTTATTTGCGTTGGGTGCAAACGTAATTTGTATCCAAGAAACCTGGTGCACTAGTAAACTTGATGTCAGAAATGACTATTTTGTGTTGGAAGTCCCGGCTGTTGCTTCCAAGAAAGGTCACGCTAAAGGAGGAATCGCTTGCCTGTTATCTAACAAAGTGAATTGGAAATTTGCTCAGTACATTGACCCTAGTAACCTCTTCCAGGCTATATCTATAGCAAACCTTCCCACACTGCCCATGAAGACGTCTGTTGTTATTATAAATGTTTATATCCCTCCCGGAGAGCGTTTTAACCGTGTGTTGAAGCAGGTATTTCAATATATTGGCCTCATTAAAAATAGAACCCCCGCCCCACAAGTCTTATTAGTAGGCGACCTAAATTGTAAAATATCTAACTCTAGTATGAATCTTTTCAGAAACAGAGCAAAAGAAGAGGCGTTTTTCATACCACAATCTGTTTTCCCAGATAAAATTACAACTGGCAAAAGAGGGAAACTTCTCCTTGAGGAATTATCGATAGTCGAGGGGCTTATTTTAAATGGGAGATTCCCCTCCGATGTACCTGCAAAATTTACGCATAATTCCCATGGCAAGCCCTCTATAATTGATTATGCGATATCTGATTATGATATATTCCCGCGCATCTTGGATCTTATATTAGTTCCTACGATGCTGAGTGATCATAATATACTTATCCTGACTATTTCTTTAATACCGCCTAGTACGGCATCATGGTCTCTTAACGGTGAAGTTACGGACTTTCATGCTTCCTCTGGTAGATGCTACTGGAATCCATCTGCAATTGCTAGGGTGCATGACAGTTTGTGCAAAACCGTGGCAGACCTGAATGCTTGGCATGGTTTAGAAATATCCAGCTTTGAAAAATTTATGCGGGACATTATTTTAGATATTAATAAAGCTAGGTGTCCTTTAAAGCGGGTATATATCCCCAGTGCTCTGAGAACATTAAATAAAGAGATAAATAAACTAGTACGCGCCCAGTTTCTAAACAGAAACGGGGAACGGGAAAAAGAAATATCTAGGTTAAAAAGGAAGAGAGTTAGATTGAAGGCGACAATAAAAAAGGAGAAGGAAGACCTAGTATGGATTAACCTAAGGGAAGCTGTAGTGCATGGCAAGATCCGTGAATTCTGGTCTATAATTGGGAAGGAATGTGGCAACAGAGTAATCCCTTGCTCTATCCCTATTGCCGAAGATGTTTGGTCTTCCTACATTTGGGAACTCTACGGGGGGAATGGTATTATAGAGGATACTAATTTCCCTGATGTAACCTCTGATGGTGAAATTATCTATCCCACAGAGGAAACAATAGTAGCGGCCATAAAAAATATGCGTTCGTCCGGTGCAATGGGACCGGACGAACTCCCCATGACTGTTCTCAAGCAGGAGCCTTTACTCTGGAGTAAAATTCTCTACCCTCTATTTAAATCCTGTTTTGAGACAAAAAGGGTTCCAGCATCTTGGAGGGGTAGTATTCTGATACCCATCTTTAAGAAGGGTGCAAGGGAAGTCCCTAGTAATTACCGCCTGATTGCGCTCCTCGACTCAGTCGGCAAGATTTTTGCAAAATGTCTCTTAAGGCTACTTTCCGACTGGGTCGACGAGAACAACATCTTACCACGCGAACAAACGGGATTCCGTAAGGAACATGGCACGCTAGATAATTTAACCGCCCTGCACGTAATAGCTGACAAGTATACGAAAGTAAGACGGGGATTTGTTTATGCAGCCTTCATTGATTTCTCCACAGCGTTCGACAGAGTGGATCGTGGAACGCTGTGGAGAAAATTATCTTTTCTTGGAGTACCCCCGTACTTGCTGGAGCTTGTCCGCTCATTACATACGGAAACATGGTGTAGGGTGCTGCAGGGGGGGGAAAGAGGTCTTTCGGATCGTATCTCTTCCCTTAATGGTTTAAAGCAAGGCTGTCTTCTAGCGCCCCTTTTGTTCTCCCTATACACGCAGGATTTGCCTACCGTGGTGGCGGCTTGTGAGGGCATTGCTCCAGTGATAGGGGGGGCCTCTGTTTCATGCTTGATGTACGCTGATGACATCCTCCTCCTTGATTTGACACCGAAAGGTTTGGCAAATAGGTTGCAAGCCCTTAATGCTTTTGCAGTCTCCCACTCTATGAAAATTAACATCACCAAAAGCAAAATTATGTGTATAGGGGGGAGAAGGAAGTGCCGCTCGGAAAACTTCGGCTGGCAAATCGGTGGTCAAAAATTGGAGGTCGTTAAAACTTACACCTTTTTGGGGAAAATCATCGCGGCTAACACGAGCGAGAGGCCTCACATCGAATACTGTGCACGCAAGGCTATAGCACATGGCAATGGCCTTAAAACACTCTACTCAGCAACTGGCAAAAGACACTTTGCCTCTCTGCTTGAAGTATATAAGGCTAAGATTCCTGCTACCCTTATTTACGGCATTGAACTCATAGATATAAAGCTATGGGATTTCTGCAATAAAACCGAAGGGAAACTTCTGAGATCCCTCGCATCCCTAAATACTAACTGCCCTTTAGCAGCATGCAGACTTGAGTTTGGGCTAAGGGGTAGCTGGGTACAGGGGCTCTGTGCCCTGGTACGTTGGGTGGCCTCTCTAGCCAGAGCGGAACCGGGGACAATGAGGGCACTGCTGAAGAGTGAATTATTAGGCAACTTTAAAGAGTTTTCATTACTTGTAAAGAACTTCAGAAAAGCGGTGACTATTCTGAGGTTGGAGGAAGATACTTTGTTCCAGTACTCTCCAGTACAACTAAAAAACCTGCTAAAACAGGCATCATGGGAACTATGCCTTCTAACCGATAAAAACATATTACAAGGAAAAGGGGGTTGTGATCTTCTCCTTAACTCATATGTTGC
Source organism: Lissotriton vulgaris (assembly GCF_964263255.1). NCBI lineage: Eukaryota > Metazoa > Chordata > Amphibia > Caudata > Salamandridae > Lissotriton > Lissotriton vulgaris. The sequence goes on along the minus strand of NC_141687.1, from coordinate 950,869,970 downwards.
CAAAAAAGCAGTAAATTATGTTTTATGGAACTTACCTCATGGCATCAGAAGATTCTGGTTCCTTCTTCGGTACGATCTATTGCCATTAAATGTACTTCTCTCTAAATGGCACGGTTCATCCAATATTTGCAATTTTTGTAATACTAGTATACAGGACCGCATGCACGTTCTGTTGGTCTGCCCTGCACTTCGCACTTTGCGCCTTAAATGGCTAAAACCTATCTGTCTCCGCTTAGGTATATCTACTCTAAATATTTTTATGCAATTTTTATATTGCCCTCCAAATGAAGTGTTCTGCTTCTTCATTTTTAAATTTTTCAAAAGTTTTTTAGATATTTATTAATGTTATTTATTTATTGTGCCAGCTGCTCTTTGTGCTTACTTAATGAATGATTTTTTTTTTTTTTTTCTTTGGACTTGATCGACATATGTACTAGAAATATTGTATATAGATGAAATATGTTTGATGTATTATTACTTGTATTGATGGTATGTCTTTTATGTGGCCCTCAACGAGAGCCAAAACATAATAATAAAAACTTGAAACTCTTAAGATATCATTAATGATGCAAATGAACAAGTTACTTACCTTTGGTAACAATATATCTGTAAGAAACATTAGTTAGTTATAGATTACTTACCTTAGAATTCCCCCCTGGCGTCAGACTGAATCCGGAAAGTTTTTTCGTCAGCAGTACTTCTGAGCGTCGGAAGGTGGCATCGGTCGGCTCTGTGTCAGTCTTTGGCGTCGTGGTCGCCGGGATGACATTGCGGCTGCTACTTAGATGCCGCCCTCGCAGGCTGCCGTCAGTTCTGTACACTACTTTCCGCGCCAGAAATGCAGAGCCATGCACACGGACCACTGGTGCACAAAACTCCCTGAAAGGATGTCCTTAACCCTAGAAATTAGTTCGCAGGATGGGTGGGGCGGCAGGGAATCTATAACTAACTAATGTTTCTTACAGATATATCATTATCGAAGGTAAGTAACTTGTTCATCAGAAAAACACGTTAGTTATAGATTCCTTACCTTAGAACAGATACCCCAGCAATGCCAATCTCAGTGGTGGGTCTACGAACCAAGCTCACATCAGAAAGTCCTGGCGAACAGAACAGCCAAAGAAGCAGTCTCTCTGGACTGGACTGTCAAGGCAGTAGTGTTTGGTGAAGGTGTGGAACGAAGCCCACGTAGCTGCCTGACAAACGTCATTCAGAGTATCTCCACGTCCCAAAGCGTAGTCGCTGCCGTCGCCCTGGTGGAATGGGGGTGCAGCCCTACTCGAGGCTCCTTCTTTGCCAGGGAATAACAGGCTTTGATACACAAGACGACCCATCAGGAGATAGTCCGCTTGTGCACGGCCCGACTTTTATTGGCGCCCACGTACCCAACAAAGAGCTGGTCGTCCACGCGGAACTGTTTGGTGCGATCCAAATAAAAGGAAAGAGCACGTTTTGGGTCCAGACGGTGGAGCCTCTCTTCCTCTTTCGAAAGATGTGGAGGTGGAAAGAAGGTGGGCCAAGTGATGGTCTGCCTGATGTGGAAGGCAGTGACAACCTTGGGCAAGGAGGATGGACGAGTCCTGAGGACAATTTTGTCCGGATGTACAGAGAGAAAAGGAGGCTTAAAAGAAAGCGCCTGGAACTCACTCACTCGACTGGCAGAGGTGATGGCCACTAGGAACGCAGTTTTGAGAGTCAAGAGCCTCAAAGGACAGTTGTGCAGCAGCTCAAAGGGAGCACACATTAAATAAGTTGAAACTAGATTCAAGTCCCACTAAGGCATAACAAAAGGAATAGGAGGAAAGAGATAAGTTATGCCTTTCAAGAAACGATTTACAACCGGGGACTTGAAAAGGGAAGTCTGATCTGGAAGCCAAAGGGAGGCAGAGATGGCCGAAAGATAGCCCTTGATAGTGCCCAGAGCAGAGGCCTGCTGGGCCAAGGAAAGAAGGAACGGAAGAACCTCAGAAAGAGGGGCAGAGAGGGGATCCACAGCCTTTGCTGCGCACCATTCCACAAATGTGTTTCACTAGCAGGCGTGTACCGACTTAGTGGAGGGATGCCTGGCTGCCAGAATGACATTGCAGACTTCGGGAGGCCAATTGAATGACATCAACTGCCGCTGCTCATGCTCCACGCAAGGAGGTGGAGGATAGAAAGGTTCAGGTGGAGGACCGTCCCCTGTTGCTGCAACAGAAGATCCTCCAGAAGAGGCAGATGGGTCGGAGGATCGATGGCCATGTTGAGCAGCTCGGGATACTATACGCTCTGTGCCCAATCCGGAGCCACAAGAATGACTTGGACCAGGTTGCGCCTGATCTTCTTCAGCACTCTGGACAGAAATAATATAGTGGGAAAGGTGTACAACAGACCGTGACAAAAAGCGTTGCCTAGCGAGTACCGCCTTGGAAATTCCCAAAAAAGAATTGCCGACATTGCACGTTCTGTTTGGGGGCAAATAGATCTAACCAAGGCTCTCCCCACTGTTGAAAGAGACCTTGCACCACCCCCGAGTGAAGGAGCCATTCGTGATCCAGGCTGCACCTGCAGCTGAGTTAGTCTGTCCTGGCGTTCAGGGAACCGGCCAGGTGTTGAACCACCAGGGTTATGCCCTGATGTTCCTACCCTGTCCAGAGGTGGAGGGCATCTTGACATAGGGTCCACGACCCCACTCCGCCCTATTTGTTGCAGTACCACATGGCGGTGTGTTATCTATTAACACCTGCGCTACTCTTCCCCGGACATAGGGAAGGAATGCTTTCAGTTCAAGACGAATCGCCCGGAGTTCCAGAAGGTTGATGTGGAGCCCAGACTCCGCCGGAGACCAGAGGCCTCTGATCTCTGCCTCTCCCATCTGGCGGCCCTATTCCAGAAGGGACACATCTGTTACCACCATGTGGTCTGGTTGGGGAAGGCAGAGGGATCTGCTGTTGACCCAATCCTGGTTTGTGAGCCACCATTGCAATGGACGTGGAGTGCTCTACGAGATATGGATGCAATCAGACAGATTCCCCATATGCTGTGCCCACTGGAACTTCAGGTCCCACTGCAGAGCCCGCATATGCCACCTGGCATGATCGACCATTAGGATGCAGGAGGCAATGAGGCCCAGCACCCTCAGTGTCATTTTGATCGAAACCTGGGATAGAGGCTGAAAGATCGGAATCATAGCCGAATATCCCGGACTCGCCACTCGGGAGGATAAACCCGAAACTGCGTCGTGTCCAGAACCGCTCTGATGAAGATGAGCTTCTGAGAAGGAATCAGGTGTGACTTTGGCACATTGATGGAAAACCCCAGCGAATGCAGGAGGTTGGCCGTGGGCTTAAGGTAGGAGACGGATGCCTGGGGCGAGCCCGCCTTCAACAGCCAGTCTTCAAGATAGGGGAAGACTGAAACCACTGATCTGCGCAGATGCGCTGCAACCACCCCCATCACATTCGTGAACACCTGAGGGGCGCTGGTAAGGCCAAAGGAGAGCACAGTAAATTCAAAATGCTCGTGGCCTATTGCGAACTGTAGGTAACGCCTGTGGGCCGGCAGGACGGGGATGTGAAAATAAGCGTCCTGCAAGTCCAACGCTACCATCCAGTCTTCCGGGTTGAGGGTAGACAAGACCTGTGTAAGCGTCAACATCTTGAACTTCTCCTTACTGAGTGGTTGACGTCCCTGAGATCCAAGATAGGACACAGGTCCTTGTCCTTCTTGGGCACCAGAAAGTAGTGGGAATAACAACCACAACCTACTCCAGGGACAGGAACGCACTTGATGGCTCACTTGGCCAGGAGAGACGTAACTTCCTGCTGGAGAAGGGCCAGATGATCCTCCGACATGCGGTGGTATCTCTGTAGCATGGCTGGAAGAGTAGTCTTGAAGGGGAGGGGAGCAGCCCCTTCGGACTATTTGCAGAACCCACCTTTCCGACGTGATGGTGCGCCAGTGGGGGGTGATGGCGAATGCTGCCGCTCACTGGCGTTTGAGGGCCTGAAAGTTTGGATTAGGAAGGTTTGGAGGCTGCTGCAGAGAGGGGGACTGGCTTGCCCGCTGGTCCCTGGAACCACAACGGTTGTTCCCACGTCCCCTGCCGGCCTGTGGCTTTGGGCGGGACGTAGCAGGGCACCCCTTCCATTGCAACGAAAGGGGCAAAAAGCAGACTGCGCAGGGCGGGTGGAGAGGCCCAAGGACTTGGCCGTAGCCTCGGAGTCCTTGAAACGCTCTAGAGCGTTATCTGCTTTGTCGCCAAAAAGGCGACGACCATCAAAGGGCATGTCCATCAAGGTGTTCTGGACTTCCCCCCCTGAAAAGCCAGTTGATCTCATCCAGTCGTAGTGGCGAAGTGCTACTGACGCACAAGTTACTACTTGTGTAACAATATATCTCTAACATTAGTTAGTTAGTGATCGATTCCTTACCTTGGAATATCCCCAGGCGTCAGACTGGATCTGAAAAGTTTTGCTAGCAGTACCCTTGCGCATCAGTAGGTGGCGGGCTGCAGCTCCGTGTCCGTCACTGGCATCGTAAGCGCCGAGATGATGTCACAGAGACTACTTAGGCGCCACCCATGCAGGCTGACGTCAGTTCTGTACACAACTTTCCGAGCCAGGACGCAAAGCCATGCAAGAAACTGACCACTGATGCCAAGAAACTAGGGCCCTGAAAAGGGGATGCCCTTAACCCTAGAAATCAGTTAGCCGAATGGGGAGGATGGGTGGGGCGGTAAGGAATCTATCACTAACTAATGTCTCTTACAGATACATTGTTACACAAGTAGTAACTTGTGCATCTGAAAGAGACACGTTAGTGACAGATTCCTTACCTTAGAATAGATACCCCAGCAATACCAACCCCGGTGGTGGGTCTGCAAACAAAATTACACCAAAAATTCACGCAGCACAGAACGGCTAAAGAAGCTGTCTCTCCGGACTGGACTGTCAAGGCAGTAATGCTTGGTAAACATGTGCAACGAGGCTCACGTAGGTAGCTGCCTGACAAATGTCCTGCAATGAAACGACGCGTCCCAAGGCAATGGTGGCATGCAGCCCCACAGGAGGCTCCTTCTTAGCCAAGGAGTAACATGCTTTGATGCACAGAACGACCCACCGCAAGATGGTCCGTTTATGCACAGCCTGACCTTTTTGGGCACCCACGTAGCCAACAAAAAGTTGGTCGTCCACCCGGAACTGCTGTGCACTCTTCAGATAGAAAGCAAACGCCCGTTTTGGGTCCAGACGGTGGAGCCTCTCCTCCTCCCTTGAAGGATGCAATGGGGGAAAGGAGGTGGGCAAAGTGATGGTCTTCCCAATGTGGAAGGGCGTGAGAACCTTTGGCAAGAAAGAAGGACAGGTCCTTAAAACCACCTTGTCCGGATGAACAGAAAGGAAAGGAGGTTTTGAAGAAAGAGCCTGGAGCTCACTCACTCTTCTGGCAGATGTGAAAGCTACCAGGAAAATGCGCTGTAGACCTTACAGGCGTAAGGTGGGAGACCTGAGCACTCCTATGTGCTTGAAAGAAGACAAGTTGATACAAAGGTATTCAAATGTTCAAAGTTTTATTCACTTTGTGGCGTGGTATTTGTGATTCATCAGTCCAGATCAAAAGTACTCATTTTGATAAGAGTGACTTGAATGAAACATTGCGTGATAATTTCAAGAGCAAAACATTTTTTTCAATGCATCATAATTATTGTTGTAGATCAATATCGCCGATACATTTCGAGCTTGGGAGCTCTTCTTCAGGGGGTCAATGTATTTCTGTGAAAGAGTAGGAAAGACCGAAATTAGTAAGACAGGGCCCGAGTGGTGTTCAATAAAAGTAAACGTTAGAACCAAGGAAAAAAATGGGGTGATGGCGGGTAACTGACGTGAAGTAAAAAGATGCCGATTTTAAATTGGTGAAGAGTAATCATATGGTGTGAACCACGAAAATAAATAGATAGTCGGATGGAAACCCAGGGTGTGCTGAAAGAATATTAGCAAAAGTGAGCCGAAGGCCCATAGAATTGGTGAAAGTGTCATGCTCTATAAGAAGGGTGAAACATACTATAGCCTTACAACAAAAAGCGAACAACGGAATATAGTGAGAGACAGCGATAGCCGGAACACCAGTAGGAAATAGCGTTTACCGCGGTGAGAGCGCTAAGATTAAAACGCCTGCGTGCTGAGTGATAACAATAGATGTGCACCAAGGTGTCATGAAGTTAATCGGTGAAAGCTATTATTCTTACCGAAAACGTGTAGCGCAGTGGTACGCTCCAGTTAGAGAAACTAAAACACGGTGAAACGCCATCAAAGGGATGCGGAAGTGAAAAGAGGTTCAGCGCATGCGTGTATTATCTCGATAGTGCGAGATAGAAATAGGACAGAGTCCGACAAGGGTTGTGAGATTCCTGAAGCGGTGAAACAGATAAAAGATACCGGTGGTGGGAGCGTGGTGTATTATGATGTGACCAACAAAGCTACCAGGAAAGCCGTCTTGAGAGTGAGAAGACGCAAAGGATTGGAATGAAGGGGCTCGAAGGGAACGCACATCAGATATGTAAAGACAAGGTTCAAGTCCTACTGAGGCAATATAAACGGCACAGGAGGAAACAAGTGCGTAATGCCTTTCAGGAAACTGTTAACAACTGGGGACTTAAAAAGAGAAGGCTGATCTGGAAGTCGTAAAGGCAGAGATAGCCGAAAGTACGAGTTACTGACCTTCGGTAACGATGTATCTGGTAGAGACTACTCTAGCCGCAGATTCCTTCACGTAGAATTATCCACAAGCGTGAGACTGGATCTGGAAACTTTTTGCCACAGCATCCCTGAGCGCCGGGGCGACACCACGCGACTCTGCCCAGGCGGCGTCCGCGTACATGACGTCAGCGAGCACACATAAGCCCCACCCCAGCGCGCCTACGTCAGTTTTCTTAAGAGAACTTTTCCGAACCACAACGCGGAGCCACCAGCCAAAACTGTGGGAGTATGGGAACAGTGTGCGAAGAGTAGAAAAAAAGGAATGGAGACAAGCGACACCATAAGGAGCAGTGCAACACTGCAGTATCCAAAGGCAGGGGCAGAATAAAGAATAGAGCAGAGCCCTGAGCAGCCATCCTGCCAGTATGTAAACAGCCTCCCTCCCCTTCGCCAGAGACAGGGAACATATGTAGAGTCATGACACCTGCAGCAGGCCTACAACCCCCACCCAGAAAAAGGCAAGGGAAGCCAGCCCCGAGACAGACAAGAACAACAAAACTGCAAGCCACCCCAGGAGAGAGGGCAACCATCCCCCAAGGACAAGGCATGGCCAGATGACCCCCAACACAGAGGTCAGCAGAGGGGCTAGGACCCCTAGCAGCAAGAGGAAGGGAGGGGAGGGCAGAGATTGAAGGCAAAGCCCCAACCCTGGAGCAGCCAGAGTAGCGGGGTACAGGACCCCTATAACCCCATCCACCAGTGAACCAAAGAGGAGGAAGGAACAGCAACAAGACGGAGCAACCCGCCTAGAGCGAAAGAATGCACTCACAGGAGACACAGCCGCCAAGAGGGAGGCGAGTGCAGAGACGAACCCAAAGGTCCTCGCAGAACTGGGAGGAAGGGCGTGTGAGAAGTTGGCCTGATATATGATGCTCACTAGTTCTAGTGATCACCTTGTTTCAGTCCAAACAACCCTTATGGTGATTGGTTGTAAGTCATCCTTATAGACCAGCTATCCTAATGGTAGCATGGACAAAGCAGTCTTAGGCTAAACTCTTTTGGCATGTGAAGCCAGCTGTTTTACCACATATAACCCCTTGAATACCAAATGAAAGGACACCACACAGGTAGTTATGAAAATAAACAAGTTATTTAATAACTAACAAACACCTCTGAACTCTTTATGAGATCAGAGGGCTAAGCACATGACAAGACTCTTAAGAAAAATAGGTTAAGTTGCACAAGTTACAATGTTGCCCTAGGGGTGCAACAAACCATATACTAAATGGTATAAGGAAGTCAATTAAAGAAATGTAGCTGTCCAGAGGCTGTAGGATCGCTGGGACTACACTATCCTAACTTTAGGTAAGTAATAGTAGGCCCACGGAACGCGTGTGCAGAGTGTGAACTCACACGTGAGATGCGTAACAACGTCTATGGACAGTACAGTTCAAGAAAAAGGTGAGTACGGACAATCCTGACTAGATAGGACTAAAACGACTGTGAAACTGGACACTAGGAGAGTCAATCTACCCTTAAGCACCAAAATGCTTGTGTTACCTCACCCAAGGGCTGCTGGTGCATAGGTGCGAAGTCGTGACGGGTTTCTGCGTTGAAAGTTTTTTCGTCGGCAGTACCTCTGAGCGTCGGAAGGTGGCATCGGTCGGCTCTGTGTCAGTCTTTGGCGTCGTGGTCGCCGGGATGACATTGCGGCTGCTACTTAGATGCCGCCCTCGCAGGCTGCCGTCAGTTCTGTACACTACTTTCCGCGCCAGAAATGCAGAGCCATGCACACGGACCACTGGTGCACAAAACTCCCTGAAAGGATGTCCTTAACCCTAGAAATTAGTTCGCAGGATGGGTGGGGCGGCAGGGAATCTATAACTAACTAATGTTTCTTACAGATATATCATTATCGAAGGTAAGTAACTTGTTCATCAGAAAAACACGTTAGTTATAGATTCCTTACCTTAGAACAGATACCCCAGCAATGCCAATCTCAGTGGTGGGTCTACGAACCAAGCTCACATCAGAAAGTCCTGGCGAACAGAACAGCCAAAGAAGCAGTCTCTCTGGACTGGACTGTCAAGGCAGTAGTGTTTGGTGAAGGTGGGGAACGAAGCCCACGTAGCTGCCTGACAAATGTCATTCAGAGTATCTCCACGTCCCAAAGCGTAGTCGCTGCCGTCGCCCTGGTGGAATGGGGGTGCAGCCCTACTCGAGGCTCCTGCTTTGCCAGGGAATAACAGGCTTTGATACACAAGACGACCCATCAGGAGATAGTCCGCTTGTGCACGGCCCGACTTTTATTGGCGCCCACGTACCCAACAAAGAGCTGGTCGTCCACGCAGAACTGTTTGGTGCGATCCAAATAAAAGGAAAGAGCACGTTTTGGGTCCAGACGGTGGAGCCTCTCTTCCTCTTTCGAAAGATGTGGAGGTGGAAAGAAGGTGGGCAAAGTGATGGTCTGCCTGATGTGGAAGGCAGTGACAACCTTGGGCAAGGAGGATGGACGAGTCCTGAGGACAATTTTGTCCGGATGTACAGAGAGAAAAGGAGGCTTAAAAGAAAGCGCCTGGAACTCACTCACTCGACTGGCAGAGGTGATGGCCACTAGGAACGCAGTTTTGAGAGTCAAGAGCCTCAAAGGACAGTTGTGCAGCAGCTCAAAGGGAGCACACATTAAATAAGTTGAAACTAGATTCAAGTCCCACTAAGGCATAACAAAAGGAATAGGAGGAAAGAGATAAGTTATGCCTTTCAAGAAACGATTTACAACCGGGGACTTGAAAAGGGAAGTCTGATCTGGAAGCCAAAGGGAGGCAGAGATGGCCGAAAGATAGCCCTTGATAGTGCCCAGAGCAGAGGCCTGCTGGGCCAAGGAAAGAAGGAACGGAAGAACCTCAGAAAGAGGGGCAGAGAGGGGATCCACAGCCTTTGCTGCGCACCATTCCACAAATGTGTTTCACTAGCAGGCGTGTACCGACTTAGTGGAGGGATGCCTGGCTGCCAGAAAGACATTGCAGACTTCGGGAGGCCAATTGAATGACATCAACTGCCGCTGCTCTTGCTCCACGCAAGGAGGTGGAGGATAGAAAGGTTCAGGTGGAGGACAGTCCCCTGTTGCTGCAACAGAAGATCCTCCAGAAGAGGCAGATGGGTCGGAGGATCGATGGCCATGTTGAGCAGCTCGGGATACTATACGCTCTGTGCCCAATCCGGAGCCACAAGAATGACTTGGACCAGGTTGCGCCTGATCTTCTTCAGCACTCTGGACAGAAATAATATAGTGGGAAAGGTGTACAACAGACCGTGACAAAAAGCGTTGCCTAGCGAGTACCGCCTTGGAAATTCCCAAAAAAGAATTGCCGACATTGCACGTTCTGTTTGGGGGCAAATAGATCTAACCAAGGCTCTCCCCACTGTTGAAAGAGACCTTGCACCACCCCCGAGTGAAGGAGCCATTCGTGATCCAGGCTGCACCTGCAGCTGAGTTAGTCTGTCCTGGCGTTCAGGGAACCGGCCAGGTGTTGAACCACCAGGGTTATGCCCTGATGTTCCTACCCTGTCCAGAGGTGGAGGGCATCTTGACATAGGGTCCACGACCCCACTCCGCCCTATTTGTTGCAGTACCACATGGCGGTGTGTTATCTATTAACACCTGCGCTACTCTTCCCCGGACATAGGGAAGGAATGCTTTCAGTTCAAGACGAATCGCCCGGAGTTCCAGAAGGTTGATGTGGAGCCCAGACTCCGCCGGAGACCAGAGGCCTCTGATCTCTGCCTCTCCCATCTGGCGGCCCTATTCCAGAAGGGACACATCTGTTACCACCATGTGGTCTGGTTGGGGAAGGCAGAGGGATCTGCTGTTGACCCAATCCTGGTTTGTGAGCCACCACTGCAATGGACGTGGAGTGCTCTACGAGATATGGATGCAATCAGACAGATTCCCCATATGCTGTGCCCACTGGAACTTCAGGTCCCACTGCAGAGCCCGCATATGCCACCTGGCATGATCGACCATTAGGATGCAGGAGGCAATGAGGCCCAGCACCCTCAGTGTCATTTTGATCGAAACCTGGGATAGAGGCTGAAAGATCGGAATCATAGCCGAATATCCCGGACTCGCCACTCGGGAGGATAAACCCGAAACTGCGTCGTGTCCAGAACCGCTCTGATGAAGATGAGCTTCTGAGAAGGAATCAGGTGTGACTTTGGCACATTGATGGAAAACCCCAGCGAATGCAGGAGGTTGGCCGTGGGCTTAAGGTAGGAGACGGATGCCTGGGGCGAGCCCGCCTTCAACAGCCAGTCTTCAAGATAGGGGAAGACTGAAACCACTGATCTGCGCAGATGCGCTGCAACCACCCCCATCACATTCGTGAACACCTGAGGGGCGCTGGTAAGGCCAAAGGAGAGCACAGTAAATTCAAAATGCTCGTGGCCTATTGCGAACTGTAGGTAACGCCTGTGGGCCGGCAGGACGGGGATGTGAAAATAAGCGTCCTGCAAGTCCAACGCTACCATCCAGTCTTCCGGGTTGAGGGTAGACAAGACCTGTGTAAGCGTCAACATCTTGAACTTCTCCTTACTGAGTGGTTGACGTCCCTGAGATCCAAGATAGGACACAGGTCCTTGTCCTTCTTGGGCACCAGAAAGTAGTGGGAATAACAACCACAACCTACTCCAGGGACAGGAACGCACTTGATGGCTCACTTGGCCAGGAGAGACGTAACTTCCTGCTGGAGATGGGCCAGATGATCCTCCGACATGCGGTGGTATCTCTGTAGCATGGCTGGAAGAGTAGTCTTGAAGGGGAGGGGAGCAGCCCCTTCGGACTATTTGCAGAACCCACCTTTCCGACGTGATGGTGCGCCAGTGGGGGGTGATGGCGAATGCTGCCGCTCACTGGCGTTTGAGGGCCTGAAAGTTTGGATTAGGAAGGTTTGGAGGCTGCTGCAGAGAGGGGGACTGGCTTGCCCGCTGGTCCCTGGAACCACAACGGTTGTTCCCACGTCCCCTGCCGGCCTGTGGCTTTGGGCGGGACGTAGCGGGGCACCCCTTCCATTGCAACGAAAGGGGCAAAAAGCAGACTGCGCAGGGCGTAGCCTCGGAGTCCTTGAAACGCTCTAGAGCGTTATCTGCTTTGTCGCCAAAAAGGCGACGACCATCAAAGGGCATGTCCATCAAGGTGTTCTGGACGTCCCCCCCTGAAAAGCCAGTTGATCTCATCCAGTCGTAGTGGCGAAGTGCTACTGACGCACAAGTTACTACTTGTGTAACAATATATCTCTAACATTAGTTAGTTAGTGATCGATTCCTTACCTTGGAATATCCCCAGGCGTCAGACTGGATCTGAAAAGTTTTGCTAGCAGTACCCTTGCGCATCAGTAGGTGGCGGGCTACGGCTGCGGCTCCGTGTCCGTCACTGGCATCGTAAGCGCCGAGATGATGTCACAGAGACTACTTAGGCGCCACCCATGCAGGCTGACGTCAGTTCTGTACACAACTTTCCGAGCCAGGACGCAAAGCCATGCAAGAAACTGACCACTGATGCCAAGAAACTAGGGCCCTGAAAAGGGGATGCCCTTAACCCTAGAAATCAGTTAGCAGAATGGGGAGGATGGGTGGGGCGGTAAGGAATCTATCACTAACTAATGTCTCTTACAGATACATTGTTACACAAGTAGTAACTTGTGCATCTGAAAGAGACACGTTAGTGACAGATTCCTTACCTTAGAATAGATACCCCAGCAATACCAACCCCGGTGGTGGGTCTGCAAACAAAATTACACCAAAAATTCACGCAGCACAGAACGGCTAAAGAAGCTGTCTCTCCGGACTGGACTGTCAAGGCAGTAATGCTTGGTAAACATGTGCAGCGAGGCTCACGTAGGTAGCTGCCTGACAAATGTCCTGCAATGAAACGACGCGTCCCAAGGCAATGGTGGCATGCAGCCCCACAGGAGGCTCCTTCTTAGCCAAGGAGTAACATGCTTTGATGCACAGAACGACCCACCGCAAGATGGTCCGTTTATGCACAGCCTGACCTTGTTGGGCACCCACGTAGCCAACAAAAAATTGGTCGTCCACCCGGAACTGCTGTGCACTCTTCAGATAGAAAGCAAACGCCCGTTTTGGGTCCAGACGGTGGAGCCTCTCCTCCTCCCTTGAAGGATTCAATGGGGGAAAGGAGGTGGGCAAAGTGATGGTCTTCCCAATGTGGAAGGGCGTGAGAACCTTTGGCAAGAAAGAAGGACAGGTCCTTAAAACCACCTTGTCCGGATGAACAGAAAGGAAAGGAGGTTTTGAAGAAAGAGCCTGGAGCTCACTCACTCTTCTGGCAGATGTGAAAGCTACCAGGAAAATGCGCTGTAGACCTTACAGGCGTAAGGTGGGAGACCTGAGCACTCCTATGTGCTTGAAAGAAGACAAGTTGATACAAAGGTATTCAAATGTTCGAAGTTTTATTCACTTTGTGGCGTGGTATTTGTGATTCATCAGTCCAGATCAAAAGTACTCATTTTGATAAGAGTGACTTGAATGAAACATTGCGTGATAATTTCAAGAGCAAAACATTTTTTTCAATGCGTCATAATTATTGTTGTAGATCAATATCGCCGATACATTTCGAGCTTGGGAGCTCTTCTTCAGGGGGTCAATGTATTTCTGTGAAAGAGTAGGAAAGACCGAAATTAGTAAGACAGGGCCCGAGTGGTGTTCAATAAAAGTAAACGTTAGAACCAAGGAAAAAAATGGGGTGATGGCGGGTAACTGACGTGAAGTAAAAAGATGCCGATTTTAAATTGGTGAAGAGTAATCATATGGTGTGAACCACGAAAATAAATAGATAGTCGGATGGAAACCCAGGGTGTGCTGAAAGAATATTAGCAAAAGTGAGCCGAAGGCCCATAGAATTGGTGAAAGTGTCATGCTCTATAAGAAGGGTGAAACATACTATAGCCTTACAACAAAAAGCGAACAACGGAATATAGTGAGAGACAGCGATAGCCGGAACACCAGTAGGAAATAGCGTGTACCGCGGTGAGAGCGCTAAGATTAAAACGCTTGCGTGCTGAGTGATAACAATAGATGTGCACTAAGGTGTCATGAAGTTAATCGGTGAAAGCTATTATTCTTACCGAAAACGTGTAGCGCAGTGGTACGCTCCAGTTAGAGAAACTGAAACACGGTGAAACGCCATCAAATGGATGCGGAAGTGAAAAGAGGTTCAGCGCATGCGTGTATTATCTCGATAGTGCGAGATAGAAATAGGACAGAGTCCGACAAGGGTTGTGAGATTCCTGAAGCGGTGAAACAGATAAAAGATACCGGTGGTGGGAGCGTGGTGTATTATGATGTGACCAACAAAGCTACCAGGAAAGCCGTCTTGAGAGTGAGAAGACGCAAAGGATTGGAATGAAGGGGCTCGAAGGGAACGCACATCAGATATGTAAAGACAAGGTTCAAGTCCTACTGAGGCAATATAAACGGCACAGGAGGAAACAAGTGCGTAATGCCTTTCAGGAAACTGTTAACAACTGGGGACTTAAAAAGAGAAGGCTGATCTGGAAGTCGTAAAGGCAGAGATAGCCGAAAGTACGAGTTACTGACCTTCGGTAACGATGTATCTGGTAGAGACTACTCTAGCCGCAGATTCCTTCACGTAGAATTATCCACAAGCGTGAGACTGGATCCGGAAACTTTTTGCCACAGCATCCCTGAGCGCCGGGGCGACACCACGCGACTCTGCCCAGGCGGCGTCCGCGTACATGACGTCAGCGAGCACACATAAGCCCCACCCCACCCCTGCGCGCCTACGCCAGTTTTCTTAAGAGAACTTTTCCGAACCACAACGCGGAGCCACCAGCCAAAACTGTGGGAGTATGGGAACAGTGTGCGAAGAGTAGAAAAAAAGGAATGGAGACAAGCGACACCATAAGGAGCAGTGCAACACTGCAGTATCCAAAGGCAGGGGCAGAATAAAGAATAGAGCAGAGCCCTGAGCAGCCATCCTGCCAGTATGTAAACAGCCTCCCTCCCCTTCGCCAGAGACAGGGAACATATGTAGAGTCATGACACCTGCAGCAGGCCTACAACCCCCACCCAGAAAAAGACAAGGGAAGCCAGCCCCGAGACAGACAAGAACAACAAAACTGCAAGCCACCCCAGGAGAGAGGGCAACCATCCCCCAAGGACAAGGCATGGCCAGATGACCCCCAACACAGAGGTCAGCAGAGGGGCTAGGACCCCTAGCAGCAAGAGGAGGGGAGGGCAGAGATTGAAGGCAAAGCCCCAACCCTGGAGCAGCCAGAGTAGCGGGGTACAGGACACCTATAACCCCATCCACCAGTGAACCAAAGAGGAGGAAGGAACAGCAACAAGACGGAGCAACCCGCCTAGAGCGAAAGAATGCACTCACAGGAGACACAGCCGCCAAGAGGGAGGCGAGTGCAGAGACGAACCCAAAGGTCCTCGCAGAACTGGGAGGAATGGCGTGTGAGAAGTTGGCCTGATATATGATGCTCACTAGTTCTAGTGATCACCTTGTTTCAGTCCAAACAACCCTTATGGTGATTGGTTGTAAGTCATCCTTATAGACCAGCTATCCTAATGGTAGCATGGACAAAGCAGTCTTAGGCTAAACTCTTTTGGCATGTGAAGCCAGCTGTTTTACCACATATAACCCCTTGAATACCAAATGAAAGGACACCACACAGGTAGTTATGAAAATAAACAAGTTATTTAATAACTAACAAACACCTCTGAACTCTTTATGAGATCAGAGGGCTAAGCACATGACAAGACTCTTAAGAAAAATAGGTTAAGTTGCACAAGTTACAATGTTGCCCTAGGGGTGCAACAAACCATATACTAAATGGTATAAGGAAGTCAATTAAAGAAATGTAGCTGTCCAGAGGCTGTAGGATCGCTGGGACTACACTATCCTAACTTTAGGTAAGTAATAGTAGGCCCACGGAACGCGTGTGCAGAGTGTGAACTCACACGTGAGATGCGTAACAACGTCTATGGACAGTACAGTTCAAGAAAAAGGTGAGTACGGACAATCCTGACTAGATAGGACTAAAACGACTGTGAAACTGGACACTAGGAGAGTCAATCTACCCTTAAGCACCAAAATGCTTGTGTTACCTCACCCACGGGCTGCTGGTGCATAGGTGCGAAGTCGTGACGGGTTTCTGCGTTGAAGTCTATGGAGCCTGAAAAAAAAGATGCTGCAGGCGACCAGGAGGAAGATGTCCGGTGTGATCCAAGGGTGGATCAAAGATGCTGAAGACCTGAAAGCAGAGGGGACAATGTTCACAGTCACTAGCCAGTGACTGGAGTGGAACCAGGAATGGAACCAGAGGCTGTCGTCGCGATCAGGTGAAGGGTGGACGCTTGACTCTGCAGCCACGTGGACCAGGTGGTGTCTTTGACGACCAGGATGGAGGCACGAGCTGTCCCACGCAGGCTCTCGCTGTCGGCGGTGTCGGATCCGGATTTGGAGTCAACAGGCCTTGGCAAATGCAACCCACGCGGCGAGTGCAAAAGACGTCGGTGCAGACCAGGAGGGTCCGGGGTGCCTCTCTTTTGGAAGGAAGCAAGGGCCAGTCTGGAGAAACCAGACCAGCGGTGTTGATGTCGTGGATCGTCGTCTAGGAGGTCACTAGCCAGCCTGCAAGTGACCAGACAACGCGTCGAGCAGCAAACAGGCAGAAGGGTCCCACGCAGACCTCGTGGATGCTGGAGGGCTGGTCTTCGATGCAGGAGCTGCTCGGGGCTGGGGCTTCTCAGTCTCCAAAGCACTTGTTCGAGGATACCTCAGAAGTCGTGCTGGAAGCGAAGTGCAGTTTCTCCAAGATGGCCGGTCCCACGTGTCTCGTTGCACCCACGGATCTCAGCTGTGCTGCAGATGTAGGTAGAGGTCGGAGAGGTCTGGGAATCCGGGTCTCGTCGGGCTCTGAAGTCTGGATCCTCGAGGGAAGACGATAAAATGAAGCCGCTGGACGCTGATGGTGCCTGCTTGTGCAGGGTGGACACACCTTGCCCACAAGGGAGATTTCTTCAGTCTTCTTAGCAGAATGTCAAAGTCCAGATTTCTTCTTGCAGAATTTCAGTTCAGGAATAATCTGATTTGGAATGGGACCAGCTCCTACCTTTATCCCGCTAAAGGGGGCTGTACTATCACTAGGTCCCTCCTATGGGGGGGGACCAGGAAGGGGGGTGGTTACACCCCCTATCCTTTGTCCGGTGTTGCGCCAGAGCTGGGGCTGGAGTGCCCCAGCAACTGGTTTGAACCGGTGCATGCACAGGGCACCTTGTGTGCCCCAGGCATGTCTCTTTCCTTTCAGCCTGGTCCTACCGAATACACAAAATCCTGTCTGGGGTGGTGCTAGCACCTCCCAAGGCAGGAAACCCTTTGTCCAAGCCTCCCTCGCTGGAAGGACTCCCAGCAGCAGGAGGTCAGACTTGTGTCTGCGGTGGCAGCATCCATTTTGTGATGCTGAGGCTCGAGTTAACTTTAACCGGGGTTCACAGTTACATACATGTCGTGTCCCTCCAGAAGGGTGGAATGCTACCCCCGTCGCCAGAATTGGCGAGGGGGTAGTATTCCAATTCGTATGACACCTTACTCGACATGTTTTGATAAAGCTATGCCAAAGTTAGCAATAACCGCAATGTTATAATGCACTTAAGAGTATATGGTATAGCGTTATCACGGAAACAGCTAAAGGACTTGGTTCCGAAAGCTGTAGACCGGCTCAGCTCATGCCAGAGCACTATCTCACATAATTCCGAGCACTCTGCCTCCAGAATTGTTAAGGCCTGCCATAGGAGAGACTTATAGGAGCATATGTGTCCATTTTAGGTTTAGATATAGGTATACTATATCTAAAGCAAAGGGTGATTACACCACCTTGCCCCAGCTGATTGATCAGCCAGTTGTGTCAGATTTGGATGGACAGCCAGGGGTGGCATAATACATGCTGCAGCCCCTGGTAGGCCTTGGGTTGACTTATGCCCTGGGTACCTATGGTACACTGTACAAGGACTTACAAGAGTGACCCAATACCAATTGGTAAATGCACTTAAGGTACATGGATGTCAATTTAGAGAGAGAACAGCTAGGCTTTGGGTCTGATTAGCAGGCCCACAGCCAGGGAAAGTAATAAACCAGTGAACCAAAAAGCAAAAATCTGGGGTGACCATAGGATTGCAGACCCTACTCTCCTACAGGGCGGGCCGTGAAGGAATCTGCGGCTAGAATCGTCTCTACCAGATACATAGTTACAGAAGGTAAGTAACTCGTACATCTGATAGAGACTACTAGCCCAGATTCCTTCACATAGAATAGATACCCTAGCAATAACCACGGGAAGGAGGGTCTGCGAAAGGACCCCACCAGCCAGGACAAGACAGAGGGTCCAACAGGGGACCAGACCTGTGGACCTGGTAAGTAACTTGGTCCCTTCCAGGCAAGAGGAGCCTCCACAGGCAGAACACCACCAACCCCAAGAGGGATGGAGGAAGAAGAAAGAATACTGAAGACGCCCTCACACTCACAACAAAGGAACCAAGGGCAAGGCCAGAGAGGCCGAAGTACCCCACACCCCTCCAAGGCAACAAAGCTTCCATCCAAAGCCAGGAGGAGAAGCTTAGAGGGCCCAAGGAAACGAGGGAAAGGAAGGCGAGCCCACCCCAGATCTGTTGACTGGGTGGGAGTGTTTGATTGGTTCAGATGCTCCGTCCATCACCATAGATCATCCCAGCCCACAGGACAGGAGCAGGAAGGTGAGGAAATGCCCAGACACACCACCATGAGGGGTGGCGCACACGCCCTCAAGAAGCAATAGCAACATACATAAACGCCATGGAGAACAGGCACCCAAAGGCTACCAGAACTCCCTAGCAGAGCACAAGCTATATAACAGCTACCACTACCCCACATAGGGTACACTAAGTCCTAAGACATGGAAACACTCTTTGGAAGAACTTCCGCAGCAGGGAAAAAACGAAAGAACCCTGTGGAAGGCTTGTCAGGCAGCCTAAGAGAAAAACAGAAGGCCTAATCTCAGGGCCAATTCTGTGCAGATAACGCCAGCAAAACACACATATAGTCAACAAAGGGCCGTCCAGCAGCCAACAACGCCATAGTCTCAGCAAAGAGGACTCGAATGGCAAGAAAACACACTCCACAGAAAGGGCAACCGGCCCAAAAGAAGCTCCAGAATCAGCGCAACTCAGCAGTCACTGAGGAGGGGAAGGAGGAGAAGGAGAAGGCGGAGGAGGACGGAGCCCTGCCAGGAACCTTTGGATGGCGGAGTCCTCCGGGGCATGGAATAACAGGCTGCCATCAAACGGAAGATCAATCAGCCACTCCCGAATGTTTTCAGGGAACACGCAGTCCCGAAGCAAAGCATGGCGACGGAGGGCGACTGAGGAAGCCATAGCCCGGCCCAGCACCTCCGAGATGTCCAGAGCGGAGCGGAGAATAAACGCTGCTAGCTCCCAGCCATCCAACGCATGATGCTGTAAGTCCACATGAACACTCTCCTGGGAAGCTGCGCACCTCAAGGACTCAGCCGAGTTCCCACAAACAAGAGAGGCCCTAGCCAACACACATAAGGTGTTAAGGGCCCGCAGGGCAGCGCTGGTCGAGGCAAACATGTTGGGCCCCCAAGAGTCCAGCCAGCGGGCCTCCCGGGATGGCAGAGTCAACAGTGGCGGCAAGGAAGGAAAAGCAGCCCGCAAAAGTGGACTTGTGGCAGAGGGGTGGAGGGAAAGACACATCGGGTCACGCGGCGCTGGAAGGTGCCGGTACAGAAGGTGTCGGGGCATCGGATCCCCTGAGGTGGAGCACCGGATCCCCTGAGGCGAGGCACCCCCAAGCCCCCCATCATGTAGGAAAGGAGCGAACCCTCAAAGCGAAGCAACAGCTCCCTCCCACCAGAGCCCTGGTGGAGAACCTCTAAGAGATGGTCCGCCGGGAAATGAGAAACCGGGTCCCCCATGCATAGGATACCCACAGGCGTGGACACAGCGTGAGCGAAGGCCGCACCCACCTCCGTTGTGCCCAGCGGTGGAGAAAGCAGCTCCCCCGTGAACGACAGCTGCAAACTAAGACGGCCGTCCCCGAAGCCAAGCGGTGCGGGCAAAGGACAGATCTGGAAGTCAGAAGGAACCGAAGAATGGAGAACCCACCGCTCCTTCGGTGAACACCTCTGCCTCGGAAATGGCGGGGTGCCGCCCTTCAATGACGCAGGCGAAAAAGACACCATGCGGTGGCCTGTCTCTGGGGAGGATGACATCAGTAGGCACCCAACCTCCGAAGACTAATCCGCGGCACGACCTCTGTGTGGAGCCGTAGAGTCCACCGCCCGAGGCAGGATGTCAACACCATCCGGCGCTGAGGGAGACGCCGGATAGGGCTCCTCCAAGTCACAACGCGCTGGGGACCAGAGTGGAGCCGAGCCCGAAGTGGCCATGGGACGGCGGCACCGACTCGACCTCTGCCGAGGCAGCCGCCTGCGTGGAGGAACGAGAGGGACCGGAGGAGTGACACAAAGCCCTCCCCAGGCCTCGGCCCAGGATGTGAACGAGGTGGCCCAGCAACCCATGCGGCGGCGCCAGGGACAATTCAACCTCCGACTCGCCCTCCGACGGGCAGCCGCCTGCGAGGAGAGACGAGAGGGGCCCAGAGGGGGGGCGAGGGGTCCCCGCCCAACTTCGACCTAGAGCGGGACGCGAAGGGCCCACCGACCCCTGTGACGCCTCCCGGACCAGCAGATGCCGGCGCCGTGGTGGTGGCGTCAGCTTAGCCGTGGACAAGGCCTCCTCCTGACCAGAGGGCCGAGCGGGGCTCAGGGATGCAACCAGAGCCCCAACGACCTCCCGCGACACCACAGGGACTCCTGCAGGAGTTTGCGGGGAGGCATAGGCGCTGTGGTCCGAAGGAGGGACCCCTGAGGAGCTGCACCCCAACAGCCCCACATCCTGAAAACCTGGATCCGAACGAGTCGGCGCCGTGGCCAGAGCACCGGCAGTGCCGTGGAGGGGCCCGCGCAAGGCAAGGGATCCGCTGAAGCCCAAGGAGGGGAAGGAGGAGGAGACGCCAGCGAGGCCTGCGAAGCCGCCACATATGTTTCCATCTGGACTCTCGACGCCCCTCACCGTGAAACGGTGGATAGGAGGACGACACGGGGACCGCATCACCCACGGAGAGCCCACGCCCCTGGCAGGCCGAACACAAGCCCCAGGGGACAAACTGCGACCCTTACCCACCGGGGAGCGACGCTCTCGCGACATGGAAGAGGGGCAAGGACGACAACAACGGCCGCTTCTGAAGCAGTCTGCAGAGGAAGATCAAGGGGATGAAGCCTAGGAAGATCAAGGGTAGTTTCATCTGGCGCTCCCGCCGCGATTTCGGCTTCAACTGTTGGCACGCGTGACAATCAGTGGTGCCGTGATTTTCCCCTAAACACCATGTACAAATGAGGTGAGGGTCCATCGCCGACATAAGACGCCCACACGACGTGGAAGTCTTGAAGCCCGAAAGCATTCGCACACTGTTCCACCAAAAATAGTCACAATGAGGAAGAAAAAATGGGTCCAAAAAAAGGCCCGAGCAAAGACCAGAGTGGCGTCACAGGGGTCGGTGGGCCCTTCTCGTCCCGCTCTAGGTCGAAGTTGGGCGGGGACCCCTCGCCCCCCTCTGGGCCCCTCTCGTCTCTCCTCGCAGGCGGCTGCCCGTCAGAGGGCGAGTCGGAGGTTGAATTGTCCCATGGGTCGCTGGGCCACCTCAGTCACATCCTGGGCCGAGGCTGGCGGAGGGCTTTGTGTCACTCCCCCGGTCCCTCTCGTTCCTCCACGCAGGCGGCTGCCTCGGCAGAGGTCGAGTCGGTGCCGCCGTCCCATGGCCACTTCGGGCGCGGCTCCACTCTGGTCCCCGGCGCGTTGTGCCGGAAAAGGAAAAACACGGAAAAGGAAAAAATTGACGTAGGAGAGCCAGGGTGGGGCTTATTATACCTCGCTGACGTCACGTGTGCAGACGACGCCTGGGCGGAGTCGCGTGGTGCCGCCCTGCCCCCGGCACGAAGGGATGCAGTGGAAAAAGTTTGCGGATCCAGTCTCATGCCTGGGGATAATTCTACGTGAAGGAATCTACGGCTAATAGTCTCTATCAGATATTAACCTTTGATGGTACCCAGAGCAGAGCCCTGCCTGCCCAAAGAAAGAAGGAACAGAAGAACTTCTGAAGAGGGGCAGAAAGGGGATCCACAGCATTCGCTGTGCACCATGCCACAAACTTGTTCCACCTGCAGGCGTATACCGTTTTAGTGGACGGACGTCTGGCTGCGAGAATGACATCACAGACTCTGGGAGGAAGATCGAAAGCTGTCAACTGTCGCCGCTCAATCTCCACGGATGGAGGTGGAGGCTGGACAGGTTAGGGTGGAGGACCGTCCCCTGCCGCTGCGACAGAAGATCCTCCCGTAGAGGCAGTCGGAGCGGGGGTTTGATCGCCTTGCTGAGCGGCTCGGGATATCAGTATCTTTGTGCCCAATCCGGAGCCACAAGGATGACTTGTGCCAGGGGGCGCCGAATCTTCTTCAGCACTCTGGGCAGAAGTGGTGTAGGCGGAAAGGCGTACAACAGACCGCAATTCCACTCGCGACGAAAAGCGTCACCGAGCGAGGGCAGCCGGGAAAATTCCAATACGCAGAACTGAGGACATTGCACGTTCTCTTTGGTGGTGAATAGATCTAACCAAGGCTCTCCTCACTGTAGAAAGAGACCTTGCACCACGTCCGAGTTCAGACGCCATTCGTGATCCATCAAGCACCGGCGGCTGAGTTAGTCCGCCCTGGCGTTCAGCGACCCAGCTAGGTGTTGAACCACCAGGGAAATGCCTTGATGTTCCAGCCATGTCCAGAGGCGCAGAGTCTCCTGACATAGGGTCCAGGACCCCACCCCACCCGGTTTGTTGCAATACCACATGGCGGTGTTGTTGTCCGTGGACACCTGCACCACACTTCCACGGACAGAGGGAAGGTATGCCTTCACTGCAAGTCGGATCGCCTGAAGCTCCAGAAGGTTGATATGGAGCCAGGACTCCGCTGGAGACCAGAGGCCTCTGATCTCTGCCTCTCCCAAGTGGCCTCCCCATCCCAGGATGGACGCATCCGTCACCACTGTGTGCTCCGGTTGGGGAAGGGAGGGGGATCTGCCATTGACCCAATCGCGATTCATGAGCCACCACTGCAATTGTCGTGCAGAGCCCTCTGAGATCTGGACACGATCGGACAGGTTGCCCTGATGCTGCGCCCACTGGGACTTCAGGTCCTATTGCAGAGCCCGCATATGCCATCTGGCATGTGTCACCAGCAGGATGCAGGAGGCCATGAGGTCAGGAAGTGGGAGGACCATCCTGACAAACCCAGGACAGAGGCTGAAAGATTGGAATCATAGCCTGAATATCCCAAACTCGTTGTTCGGGAGGATAAACCTGAAACAGCTTCAAATCCAGAACCGCTCTGATGAAGGGGAGCTTCTGAGAGGGACTCAGGTGTGACTTCGGCACGTTGAAGGAGAACCCCAGCAAATGCAGGAGATCGGCCGTAGTCTGAAGGTGGTTCACGACTACCTGGGTCGAGCCCGCCTTCAAAAACCAGTCGTCGAGGTAAGAGAAGACTGAGACCCCCAACCTGTGCAGGTGAGCTGCGACCACCGCCATCAACTTTGTGAACACCCGAGGGGCGCTGGAAAGGCCAAAGGGGAGCACAGCAAACTGAAAATGCTTCTGGCCTACCGTGAACCCCAGGTAACGCCGGTGGGCCGGCAGGACAGGGATGTGAAAATATGCGAAATAGAAAGAACAAAACGAAGACGAAGGTGTTCTTTTCCAAAATGATATGGAATTTTACCACCTATCTTTTTTGCTGAATCTTGTGTATTTATATATCTAATGTATTTTAGAAATATCAGATTCTATCAAAATAAAAAATAAAAACATTTCAAAAAAATCTATGGACTAATGTGAATGTCTCTGATGTCACTGGCTTTGATGTTTAATTAATGTTACCTCGCAAGTAGCGGTGTTGGGTCCCTTAGAAGACCATTTGTGATTTCCCTTGGCAGGGTTTTGTTCTTTCTATTTTGCTTTAATCCCCTCCCTTCCTGCCTGCATCATTAATTCTTGTGGGGAACCCCCTTCTATTGTGTAATGTGAAAATATGCATCCTGCAAGTCAAAAGCTACCATCCAATCTCCAGGGTCGAGAGCAGCCAGGACCTGAGCCAGAGTCAGCATTTTAAATTTCTCCTTCCGGAGGAAGCGATTGACGTTCCGGAGATCCAAGATGGGGCACAGGCCCCCCTTGTCCTTAGAAAGTAGTGGGAATAACAACCACTCCCAACTTCCGGCCAGGGAACGCACTCGATGACCCCCTTGGCACTAAGGTGGCATGGCTGGAGGGAAGGACTGAAAGGGAAGAGAGTAACCCCAGCGGATGATCTGCAACACCCACTTGTCTGATGTCATATTGTGCCAGTGGGGGAGGTGGGGCGGATCCTGCCACCATCCTGTGGGGCCGAAGCTGGATCCGCCGGGCTTTCAGATGTTAAAATTGTCCAGCCAACAACAGATGGTAAACTTCGCCGTATCCCTCCCAGCGGCAACAGCCTGGAAGAGCACTGCCCAGGCCTCCTCCGGACACTGAGGCAGCACCTGCACAACCGTATCCCACATCGAGTGGGAATAACAGCCCAAGAGATATGCAGTGTTTACCGACCGCAGTCCTAAGCTGGCGGAAGAGAAAACTTTCTTTCCAAGATGGTCCAGGTTCTTGGATTCCCTTTTTCGGAGGAGCGGTAAGGAATGCACTCTTGGAAGTGGAGGCTTGGACTACCAAGCTCTGAGGGGTGGGATGTTGGGAGAGGAAAGTAGGGTTACCTGAAGCCGGGCGGTGGCATCCTGTCCATGGCAGCCCCCGTGTTGGGCCTGGACCAAGTGTCCAAAAGGACATCGGTGAGAGCCTCATTAAACGGCAGCTAGGGCTCCGAAGAGCTCGCAGCTGGTTGAAGTACCTCTCTCAGGATGTTAGTCCTGACCGTCACTGTAGGAAGCTGGAGGTTGAAAGCCTCAGCCGCCCTACGCAACACCACTGCATACAACGCTCTCTCCTCCGTAGCCATGGTAGGGGACAACATGCCAAGGTCAGGAGAGGTGTTGAGACCACTGGCATCACCCAGTTCCCCTCTCCAGTCCTGTTCATCCAACTGGTCGGTCAGAGGATCACCTGACCCCTCCCAGTCCTCCTCCTCATCCTCTGGGTGCCAATCTGGTCAAAAAGGGACCCCAGGAGTGAACAGGTGCCTAAAAAAGCCCACTCTGGGCCGGGTGACGCCAGTCTGGCTCCACGTCGGTATAGAGGCCGGGGTCGACGCCAGCCGGCGTCGAATGCGGTAGTGGGGCCGGAGGTAGCGGTGCCGGTGGAGGCTTAATCAGGTAAACTGGCGCTGATCCAGATCCAGTCCTGGATCCAAGGGGGGCCTGCAGTGCCTACGAAGGCCTAGGCCACCTAAATGGTGTCTGCGGGGCCCAAAGGCGCGGCAGCGGGTTCAGGCCGCCCAAAGATGGCATGCATCGCCTCATAGAACGTATGAAGCTGGGTGGGAGTCGCTCCGGGTCCCGGGAGGGAAACGCAAAGTCGACTCTTAGGGCTCCACACGCGGAGCCGAGGGAGGGGCACCACCCGCATCCCTTGTTGGGTCAGTCAACCGACAGACGAGAAGTCGAAGAGCGACGATGCTTCTCAGACTTCTTCTTATGCCTCGACTTACCCAACCCAGAGTGCGAAGACTTGGACGAACTGTG
Source organism: Lissotriton vulgaris (assembly GCF_964263255.1). Lineage (NCBI taxonomy): Eukaryota > Metazoa > Chordata > Amphibia > Caudata > Salamandridae > Lissotriton > Lissotriton vulgaris. The sequence goes on along the minus strand of NC_141687.1, from coordinate 950,844,417 downwards.
GTGGCTCCTCGACCTCCCTCGCAACCGGGACTTCGAACGGCGCGGAGCAGACTGCCGGTGCTCAAGCAGCTTTCGGGACCACTCCCACAAAGCCTTCGGCACCATCGACCGGCAGTCGGAGCACAACTTGGGGTGGTGGTCACGCTCCAGGCAAAAAGGCACATGTGGTGCACATCCGTCACTGACATCATCTGAGAACAGGAACCGCATGGCTTGAAGCCGAGCATCCCTCATGGACCAGGAGTCGAAGACTCGAAAAAGAGGTCGGCATACATCGAGAAAAAAGTCAGTCAAAAGTGACTAGAGGTACCGCTATTCCCGGATCTGCACTGGCTGGCGCGGAAAAAGAAAGAACTGATGTTTGCATGCAAGGGCTGCGTCTAAGTAGCTGCCACAACGTCATCCCAACGACTACGATGTCAAAGACAGACGCGGAGCCGACCAACACCACCTTCCGAAGCGCAAAGGTACTGCTGGCGAAAAAACTTTCCGGATCCAGTCTGACGCCTGGGGGTAATTCGAAGGTAAGGACTCTATAACTAACATGTTCCTTTAAGATATCAGATTTACACACCATCACAGTGGGTATGAAATTGTCTTTCTAGATGTGGAATTATTCAGTCAAAACAACAATACACAGGGCTCGAAAAATCATAATAATGTTACCAGGCCTGCAGGTCTAGTAACTTTAATAATCTACTCGACCCAACTGTAACGTACTTGACCCGTGAACTGGTCAAAAATTGTGTGATCCAAGGCAAATATTTTGTCTTATGGAGACACCTTTTTCTTATGATCACATAAGAGAGCACCTTCAAATATACAAGTTCACGATTTCTGCTGTACAAAATGTTTGCTTAATGTATAACATGAATCAAGCCCATATATAGGGTACACATGATTTCTAGCTTGCCTCTTCACGAATAGCGTTGTCACCAGGCAAGGAGCAGTAATAATTCTCAGTTCATGTTTAAAAACTCACTTTCCATAAATATATTATCAAAACATGATGTGGTAGTGCACGGTTATTTAAAGATAGCATATTTCTCATTGAAATGGCCACAAAACTTTCCAACTAACGTAGTTTTACTGATAATAGTGCATAAACAATGTTTGGCAATTGGATTTCAGCAAAAATATTTAAAATTTGCACATCACCAAGTGTTCTAATTTGTTTTGATCTTAAAAAATATTTTTTTCACCACAGAATTACAAAAATGGGACTTCATAACTAGTGAAATATATTTGAAATGTTTTGAACAGTTTACTTAGGTATTTCAGTGTTGTGTTAGAAAAAAGCCTGGCTTCTTACAGCCTTTCATTTCACATGTGTTGCACAGTTCAATTGTCACACAGTTCACTTTACAAAATCCTCAAACTTCAGTTACAGAAGGAAAATTTACTGTAGGAAAATAAACTGACTTGACATCTGTCTCTGAAAGGCAGAGGTCAAGTCAACAAGACAACAAGATTTAAATGCATTTTTATTGCACTTTCACTTTGTGAGCAACACAGAATTATAGCAATTAACTTGAATTTCTGAATTGTTTAAATGGTATGGAGGCACGTTTTGCAAAATCAGCATGCAATGGGATTCCAAGGGGGGCAAGGAGTGACACATTGAGACAGACAACACGAAGAACAGGGCAAGGAACACGGGTCCGATTGATCACGGACTATACATGGCTATCTAATGCACCACAGACGAGTATGCAGAAACATTGGCATATTTTACGTGCAGACAAGTCTCTATAAGACTGCACTGCAGACAGACCTAACTTCACCTCAATCAATCAATCAATCAATCAATCAGTGACACTTATAAAGCGCGCTACATACCCGTAGGGTCTCAAGGCGCTGGGGAGGGGGGGTGCCGCTACTGCTCGAACAGCCAGGTCTTCAGCTTCTTCCTGAAGGAGAGGTGGTCTTGGGTTAGGCGCAGGTCGGACGGGAGGGAGTTCCAGGTCTTGGCGGCCAGGTAGGAGAAGGACCTTCCTCCTGTAGTCGCTCTTCGGATGCGGGGGACGGCGGCGAGGGCGTGGTTGGCTGATCGGAGGTGGCGTTTGGGAGCGTAGAAGTTGACTCGGCTGTTGAGGTAGCTCGGGCCTTGGTCGTGTAGGGCTTTGTGTGCGTGGGTGAGGAGGCGGAAGGTGATTCTCTTGTTGATGGGGAGCCAGTGAAGGTCTCTCAGATGTCCGGAGATGTGGCTGGACCGTGGGATGTCGAGGATGAGTCTGGCTGAGGCGTTTTGGATCCGCTGGAGTCTCTTCTGGAGCTTGGCGGTGGTCCCGGCGTAGAGGGCGTTGCCGTAGTCTAGTCGGCTCGTGACGAGGGCCTGGGTGACGGTCTTCCTGGTCTCTGAGGGGATCCACCAGAAGATCTTCCGTAGCATGCGTAGGATGTTGAAGCACGACGAGGAGACGGCGTTGACTTGCCTGGTCATGGAGAGGGAGGAGTCCAGGATGAAGCCCAGGTTTCGTGCATGGTCTGTCGGTTTGGGTGCGGTGCCCAGGGCGGGAGGCCACCAGGAGTCGTCCCAGGCGGAGGGTGAAGAGCCCAGGATGAGGACTTCCGTCTTGTCCGAGTTCAGTTTCAGGCGGCTGGTCGTCATCCACTCGGCTACCTCTTTCATCCCTTCGTGCAGGTTGGCTCTGGCGGCGGCGGGGTTGTTGGTCAGGGAGAGGATCAGCTGGGTGTCGTCGGCGTAGGAGATGATGCTGAGGTGGTGTTTGCGTACGATGGCCGCGAGGGGGCTCATGTAGACGTTGAAGAGGGTGGGGCTCAGTGATGATCCTTGGGGGACGCCGCAGATGACTTCGGAGGCCTCTGACTTGTACGGTGGTAGGCGGACTCGCTGTGTTCTTCCGTCGAGGAAGGAGATGATCCATTCCAGCGCCTTGTCCCGGATTCCGATGTTGCTGAGGCGCCGTATTAGGGTGCGGTGGCAGACCGTGTCGAATGCCGCGGAGAGGTCTAGGAGGATGAGGGCCGCTGTTTCTCCATTGTCCATCAGGGCTCGGATGTCATCGGTGGCGGCGATGAGGGCGGTCTCGGTGCTGTGTTTGGCTCGGAAGCCGGACTGTGAGGGGTCGAGGGATCCGTTCGTCTCGAGGAAGGCGGCCATCTGCTTGTTGACGGTCTTCTCGATGACTTTGGCTGGAAACGGGAGAAGCGAGATGGGGCGGTAGTTCTTGAGGTCTGTGGGGTCCGCTGTTGGTTTCTTGAGTAGAGCGCTGAGTTCGGCGTGTTTCCAGCTTTCGGGGAAGATGGCGGTGTCGAAGGATGTGTTGATGATGTCTCGCAGGTGGGGTGCGATGACAGCGTCGGCCTTGTTGAAGACGTGGTGAGGGCAGGGGTCGGTTGGTGATCCGGAGTGGATGGAGTTCATCGTGCGGATGGTGTCTTCTGTGCTGATCGGGGTCCAGGCGTGGAGGGTGGTGGTGGGGGGGGGTGGCGGGTCGGTCGTGGTGTGCGTTGGTTGGTTGTTGAAACTGCTGTGTATGTCCGTGATCTTGTTGTGGAAGTATGAGGCGAGGGAGTTGCAGAGGTCTTGCGATGGGGTGATGTCGTTGTTTCCTGCGCTGGGGTTGGAAAGCTCTTTCACGATGTTGAAGAGTTCCTTGCTGTTGTGTGCGTTGTTGTCCAGCCGGTCCTTGAATGCTGTTCTCTTGGCGGCGCGGATCAGCTGGTGGTGTTTCCGGGTGGCCAGTTTGTAGGAGGTCCTGTTGTCCGGTGTCGGGTCCCTTTTCCAGACTTTCTCGAGGGCTCGGCAGTTCTTCTTGGAGCTCTTGAGTTCGTCGGTGAACCATGGGGCCTTCTTGCTGCCGGGTCTGCTGGGCGGGGTCCTCAGCGGGGCGAGTTCGTCCGCGCAGTTGCTGATCCACTTCGTGATGTTGTCGGCGGCCTGGCTGGGGTTCGCTGAGCTGGCAGGAGGGTGTTGGCTCAGGGAGGTGGCTAGCTGGTCTGCTGTGATCTTGTTCCAGCTTCTGCGGGCGGCCTGTTGCTGGTGTTGGTGGGTCGTCGTTCTCTTGAAGGTGAAGTGGATGCAGCTGTGGTCCGTCCATTGAAGCTCTGTGGCGTGGCTGAAGTTGATGTCTGTGCTGGATGAGAAGACGGCGTCGAGTGTGTGTCCGGCGAGGTGGGTGGGGGTGGACACCAGTTGCTTGAGTCCCAGGTTGGCGAGGTTGTCGAGCAGGGTGCTGGTGTTGTGGTCGTTGTTGTTCTCCAGGTGGAAGTTCAGGTCCCCCAGGAGGATGTAGTCAGCGGAGGGGAGGGCATGCGGGCTGACGAAGTCGGCGATGTCCTCGCTGAATTGTGTGCGTGGTCCAGGGGGTCGGTAGATCAGGGTGCCTCTGAGGGTGGTGTTCGGGTTGGTGTGGATCTGGAAATGCAGGTGTTCGGCGCTGGTCAGGGTGTTGCCGGTGCTGGTCGTGAGACGGATGGTGTCCCTGTGGATGATGGCGATGCCTCCTCCCATCTGGTTGGCGTTGCGGTCCCTCCGGACGATCTTGTAGCCCTCTGGGATGGCGATGGCGATGTCGGGAGCCGAAGAGGCGTTCATCCAGGTCTCCGTGAGGAAGGCAACGTCAGGGGCTGTGGCGTCCAGGAGGTTCCAGAGTTCGATGGCGTGTCTGTGGACGGAGCGGGTGTTGAGCAGGATGCACTTGAGGTGGGTGCTGCTGGAGTTCGACTTGGCGGGTGCTGGTGCGGGGCTGGTCCGGATGCAGGAGAACTTGCAGGCGTGGCAGCTGAAAGGTCCGTGGGTGTGTCGTGGTGTGGCTTGATGGCATTCAGGGAGTCGGCCGGAGTTGAGAGCGATGAGGGTGGCGGCGGAGTACGTCAGGCGGGTCGGTCGGGGTCTTCGTGGGCCAGGGGTCCTGGCGCTGGTCGCGATCCGGTCGCGGACGGGCGCAGACGGGCTTACCTTTGGCGCGCCTTCGGCGCACAATCGGCGCGCCCGCTGCGCGTGACCGCTGCGCGTTCGCACGGTCGCCATTTAAGGCGAAGTGCGCGGGTGGGCGGAGCAGCTGGGAGGCGGGAGCGGGGAGGGTACAGAAGAAAAAGGGGCGGGGCTAATGGCGGTGGCGGGAAGCGGGAGCGGGGAGGGAGAGCGGCGAGGTAGGCGGGCAAGGAGGAAGGAGGCAGGCAAAAACGAGGAGAAAACGTCACAGAGAAAGCAGGCACTAATACAGGACAAAACGGGGCAAAAACAGTGGAAACACGATCTCGGGCACACAAGGAAAAACAAGCACAATTTACAGACAAAACGGCCAAAAAACGAAGAGAAACGTCACAGAGAAAGCAGGCACTAATACAGGGCAAAACGGGGCAAAAACAGTGGAAACACGATCTCGGGCACACAAGGAAAAACAAGCACAATTTACAGCCAAAACGGCCAAAACCAAAGGGGAGCGCTCAGGGCAGCAGCGAGGACGGCGCTGATGCAGAGGCAGGCACTGGGGGCACACGCAGCAGCTGGTGGCCGTGCGGCGCGGGGGTGTCCCACAACCTGTCGTAGGGTTCGATCTTTGAGAACGAGGTCGAGTCCACGTTAACCCATTATCCCCACTTTCATTGGATGAGTCAGCATACTATGGGTTTTTACAAATGTGGCCATTGTGGCATGTGTAAATGAGCAGTGGCTAAGGAGAAAAGTTTTGGAAGAGAGGGGGTCATAAGTATGATATTCATATCAGTTGTAACACAAGATTTGTTATATCTATTATTATATGCAAATATGAAAGTTTTTATATCGGAAGTACTATCAGAGCCTTAAACGAGAGAGTGAGTAAATACAGGGGGCAAGAGATACCCCATAGCAGTTCATGCCATGAGTTGTGCCTCACACGGGCAAAATAAAACTTTCAGGTTTTACAGCATTGAACTCTTGTTTAGAGACCCTCGTGGGGGAAACAGAGAATTGAATCTCAGAATGAGGGAGGCAATGTGATCATACGCTTAAAGAGGAACTGAACATTGACCACAGACTACAGTATTTCTTAGGCAAATGTATATTAATGTTCTAGATACTACAAGCGCAGTTTATTTCCATTTTCTAGTGTTCATTTGACAATGGGCATTTTCTTCTCCCATATCCAAACTGATATTCTAATAATGATATGAAGCGTGGAATTAGGTATTTGGTTTCTGATGGAGGAACCAACTGACGATTGTGCCCGTCACTTTTGAATATTTGACAGTGCAAGGGACTGGCAGTGAGTATTTATGATATGCAACAGCTGCTCTTTTAACTCAAGACTAATGGGAGTCTGGTCAGACTGTGATATGTTTATTGGATAGGTAGATGATATACTCTTACAGGTCACTAATGAGATTTCAATGGGGGTTAGGCGCTATCGTATGTTGCAATTTGTGGAGTAGCAAAGTATAATGATACTTTTTATGACAAGTGAGTAGCGAGGATTAGGGGTAACTTGTAATAAATGCTGGGTTGATAACATTAGTACCACTAGGTTAAAATGGCGGCCGGGATTGCGTGTCATGAATGGAGATCCAGACGAGCTGGTTCCTTCTAGACCTTTTTTTCTTGATCCCCTTATTAGATAGGTAGATTATATATTTGTGCAGGTCACTGACAATATTTCAATAGGGGTCAGGCGCTACCAGGCGTTGCAATTTTTTAGTGGCAACATGTAAGGATAATTTTAATGACTTGCTAGTATCTAGGATTAGTGGTAATGTTTAATAAATACTGGGTGTATAACATTAGCACCACTAGGTCAAAATGGCGGCAGATTTTGCATGTCGTGAATGGAGACATGAACGGGCTGGTTCCTTCCAGTCACTTTTCACTTGTTACAATACTTCTTTACGGCTGGCAACAGCGCCAATGTTATATGCTACAGATGGAGTACTCTAGCTCGTAAGCCAGTGGGCAGATACTGAAGTGAGTTTAATTTAGACTGGCAGAGAAGCAGCTAAAGACAGTATGTGATGGGGTTTAGAGGGCCACACAATTTTGTTGATATTATTACAAATGTTTAGTGTAGGAAGGTGGATATCTGACTATGGTTGCCCCCAACTTTTCGCCTGGTGTTTAGCTGGTTTTTCGACTTAGTTGACCTGGGGCCCTGCTATTCAGGACCCCAGGCCCACTGCTCTCTCTGTAAAATGGATTCCATGTACTCTAGGTACATATCTAATTGGATACTGAGTCACCTTATCAGCCCCTGTACAGTGTACCTTAGGTACCCAGGGCATAGGTGCAACCAGGGCCACCAGGGGCTGCAGCATGTATTATGCCACCCCTGGCTGGCCATCCAAATCTGACACAACTGGCTGATAAATCAGCTGGGGCAAGGTGGTGTAATCACCCTTTGCTTTAGATACTGTATCCCTATATCTAACCCTAAAATGGACACATATCCTCCTATCAGTCACTCCTATGGCAGGCCTTATCAAACCTGAAGGCAAAGGGCTTAGAATTATGTGAGATGGTGCTCTAGCATGAGCTGAGCCTGTCTGCAGCTTTCGGAACCAAGTCCTTTAGCTGTTTCCATGATAACGCTATACCATATACGCATTATAATCCTCGCGGTTATTGCTAACTTTGGTATAGCATTATCCAAACATGTCGAGTAAGGTGTCATACGAATTGGAATACTACCCCCCTCGCCAATTCTGGCGACGGGGTAGCATTCCACCCTTCTAGAGGGACACGACATGTATGTAACTGTGAACCCCGGTTAAAGTTAACTCGAGCCTCAGCATCACAAAATGGATGCTGCCACCACAGACACAAGTCTGACCTCCTGCTGCTGGGAGTCCTTCCAGCGAGGGAGGCTTGGACAAAGGGTTTCCTGCCTTGGGTAGCACCCCCCCAGACAGGATTTTGTGTATTAGGTAGGACAGGGCTGAAAGGAATGAGACATGCCTGGGGCACACAAGGTGTCCCTGTGCATACACTGGTCTGAACCAGTTTCTGGGGCTCTCCAGCCCCAGCTCTACCGCAAGACCGGACAAAGGATAGGGGGTGTAACCACCCCCCTTCCTGGTCCCACCCAGAGGAGGGACCTAGTCGTAGTACGGCCCCCTTTAGTCGGATAAAGGTAGGAGCTGGTCCCATTCCAAATTAGATTATACGGAACAACTTTACAAGAAGAAACTCTGGACTTCGACGTTCTGCTCCACAGAAGACTGAAGAAATCTCCCTTGTGGACAAGGAGTGTCTACCCTGCACAAGCAGGCACCATCAGCGGCTTCCCTATGTCGTCTTCCCTCGAGGATCCAGACTTCAGAGTCCGACAAGACCCGGATTCCCAGACCTATCCGACCTCTACCTACATCTGCAGCACAGCTGAGAACCGTGGGTGCGACGAGACACGTGGGGACCGGCCATCTTGAAAGAAGCAGCACCTCGCTCCAGCACGACTTCTGAGGTAACCTCGTCCAAGTGCTTTGGGGACTGAGAAGCCCCGACCCCGAGCAGCTCCTGCACCGAAGACCAGCCTTCCAGCATCCACAAGATCTGCGTGGGGCCCTTCTGCCAGTTTGCTGCTCGACGCGTTGTCTGGTCACTTGCCGGCTGGCTAGTGACCTCCTAGACGACGAACCTTGAAATCTTCACTGCTGGTCTGGTTGCTCCAGACTGGCCCTTGCTCCCTTCCAAAAGAGGAGCACCCCGGACCCTCCTGGTCCACTCTAGACGTAGTTTCCACTCACCGCGTGGGTTGCCTTTGCCAAGGCCTGTTGACTCCAAATCCGGATCCGACACCGCCGACAGCGAGAGCCTGCGTGGGACAGCTCGTGCTTCCATCCTGGTCGTCGAAGACACCACATGGTCCACGTGGCTGCAGAGACAAGCGTCCACTCTCACCTGATCGCGACAACGACATCTGGTTCCACTCCTGGTTCCACTCCAGTCACTGGCTAGTGACTTTGAACATTGTCCCCTCTGCTTTCAGGTTCTTCTCTTCACTGATCCACCCTTGGATCACACCGGACATCTTCCTCCTGATCGCCTGCAGCAACTTTTCTTCCAGGCTCCATAGACTTCAACGCCGGAACCCGACACGACTTCGCACCTATGCACCCACAGCCTGTGGGTGAGGTAACAAGAGCATTTCGGTGCTCAAGGGTAGCTTGACTCTCCTAGTGTCCAGTTCCATTGACATTTTAGTCCTACATAGTCAGGATTGTCCGTACTCACCTTTTACTTGAACTGTACTGTCCATAGACACTGTTACGCATCTAGCGTGTGAGTTCACACTCTGCACACGTGTTCCGTGGGCCTCCTATTACTTACCTAGAGCTTGTGTAGCGTGGTCCCAGCGATCCTACAGCCTCTGGACAGCTCCATTCCTTTTATCGACTTTCACATTCCACTTACTTAGTATATGGTTTGTCGTGCCCCTAGGGCACCATTGTAATTTGTGCAACTTAAACGTATTTTTCCTAAGAGATTGTCATGTGCTTAGCCCTCTGATCTCATAAAGAGTTCAGAGGTGTATGTTAGTTAATAAATATATTGTTTATTTTCATAACAACCTGTGTGATGTCCTTTCACTTGGTATTCAAGGGGTTATATGTGGTAAAACAGCTGGCTTCACATGCCAAAAGAGTTTAGCTTAAGACTGCTTTGTCCATGCTACCAATAGGATAGATGGTCTATAAGGTTGATTAAACAACCAATCACCATGAGGGTTGTTTGGACTGATACAAGGTGATCATTAGAACTAGTGAGCATCATATATCAGGCCAACTTCTCACATTTAGTCTTATGCTTGATTCATTAGGGGGAACTGTCCAGTTATCGATATTGCTTGAAAGGTGGGACTATACTTAAGGAACCGTAATTGGTATAATATTGATATGCATACAGACACAGGATATTGGTAGGCTGACATGATCACAGTGATTGGGGGCAATCTTTAAGGTATATATGATTCAATGTTAGACAATCAAAAGAATGTTCGGTCTGCTTCAACGCATAGATTCGAACAGCGAATTGCGCAACAGACGGGTCGGAACTACAACCGGAAACAGAGGTAGGCATTGTTTGGCTAATTTAGAGATATAATTTGCAAAGATGAGGATCATGTACATGAGACTTTCTATTTTCCTGTTCCAGGAACGGCCATTAAGAGATCTTCGGCAAGACAGGAACCATTTTGAAGGTTTTGATGGGGTTTAAATAACTTAAGAAGGTTAAGTTACTTACCTGTAATCCTAGTTCTCTTCCAGGGGTATACTCAAAGCCATAAACACTGAATAAACCCTGCCCAAGTGCAGGACCCTGGAAATCCCCGCCCACATGCCGGACCCCAAAGCATATACAAAAAAATAAAAGAATATATATATATATATATATATATATATATATATGTGAGAACACTGGATCCCTTCACTCTAGCTCTGCGTATGCGGACACTGCCTCCACGCCAACCACAGGAAGGAAGAGACGAACCACCGATCTGGCAGGCAAATAGTATTTTATTTCTTGCAGTTCACTCAGCCATATATCAGCGACGCGTTTCGGGCACGGATGCCCTTGCTCACGCTGCTATGTATATATGTGTGTGTGTGTGTGTGTATGTTTAGGTAAAAAGTGCAGAGTACTTCCAAAACATACATATATACATATATAAACATGCAGCCTATTATACTTCAAATAGGTTAATATGCCAAAATTACATGGGTCTTCATTCAAAGAAAATAATCTCACATAAATACTGTAAATACTGTAACAGAGAACATACACATCCTGGTGGCCGACCGCACTAGGAACTCCCAACACCCACCGAACATGCACACAACTTAGGGGTCATCCTCGACTCTACCCTCTCCATGACGAAGCAGGTCAACACCGCCGTCTCCTCCTCCTGCTTCAACACCCTCCGCATGCTACGCAGGATCTTCAAGGGGCTCCCCACTGAAACAAGAAGGACGGTCACCCAGGCCCTCGTCCGCAGTAGACTGGACTACGGAAACGCACTCTATGCAGGAGCCCCGGCCAAACTCCTGAAACGGCTTCAACGCATTCAAAACGCCTCCACACACCTGATCCCCGACATCCCTCGCCGCAGCCACCTAACACCCCACCTATGAGACCTACACTGGCTCCCTATCAACAATAGGATAACCTTCAAACTCCTCACCCACGCACACAAGGTACTCCACAACACCGGACCAACGTACCTCAACAGCCGACTCAGCCTCTACACCCCCACCCGCCAGCTCAGCCCTGCAGACCGTGCCCTCGCCACCGCCCCTCGCATCCAAAGAGTGACCGCCGGCGGCAGATCATTCTCCCACTTTGCCGCCAAGACATGGAAAACCCTCCCCATCCGCCTGCGGCAGACCGAAGACCTTTTGACCTTCAGAAGACTTCTCAAGACCTGGATCTTCGAACAGTAGCAGCATATCCCCTCCCCCCAGCGCCTTGAGACCATCACGGGTGTGTAGTGCACTTTACGAATGCCATGATTGATTGTGTTCCAACTCAGCCCTTTATTTTCGGAGAAAAAGGCAAGTAATAGAAGGCAATTAGCCCATAGGCTGCATAGATGCAAAAACATCACAGTACTAAAAAACTGGCACCCTGAGTGGCGTGGCCAAGATGGCGATCCAAATGAACGTGTCTCCATGAGGCTCCTCGCTTTGAACTCCTTTCCCCGGCCAAACTAAGCTTAAAGTGTCCCCCCGTACCACACTTTTTGACCCAAATGAGTGGGAGACCGAGGAACTTCGCCCAGGTGGAATTCTGTACAACTACACGCCGGTATAACTGCCTCTGTATCCCGAGACCGGACTCACATAATTGCGCCGGGTCAGAGGCGGTGAAGAAACAAACTGCTGGTGGCTAGAAGGGGACCAGGTTAGCTCCCGGAGGGCTGAGTGCGAGCCGAGACAGGGATAGACGGAGCATCGGTGTCCCCGCTGACTTCCATCGCAGGGCCCAGATAGAGAAAGGCCAACTCAGAGAAGCACTGTGGAGAGCAGCTTCCGAGCCGCGAGGCTCATACCGCGCAAGACTGAGGGTAAGGAGCGCGAGAAGGGAGCGACCTCTAGGGCCCGGTTCCCGGGAGCGGCATCGCCCAGACCTGGGGCCCACATTGGGGAATTGGCGCCAAGAATTGGGAAGAGGGCTGGAAGCTGAGACCAACGAAAGCCCAACGAAAGGGACTAGCAGCACCAGCAGGGGGCCAGCTGACCCCAGATTCCAATAGGGACTGCCGGTTCTTCGTCCGCCCGGGGGGCTCCCCTGAAATCTGGGGGCTGACCGTGATCGCGGCCCAGCCTTCCCAGCAGGAGTCACGAAAATCGAGGCCAGAGCCAAAGGCCTATCCGCTGAAGAGATGTAGGAGAGTCGTCTCACTGGGACATCACCAGGCGCGGTTTCCCTGCCACAAGGTCCACAGTAAGCAAGTTGGAAAGGGTGGGGAGAGAGAAGGAAACAACATCCGAGGCCACACCAAACAGAGCACTACTACCCAGGTGAAACTGAAGTAATGGCGCCTGAAACAGAGAGGCAGGGGTGCAGCTAGGCCTAAGTGAAAGTGACCATCTGCGCTGGCGGGAGGCCCTGCTGACCTCCTGCCTGGAGCGACATCACTGGAACCTTGCTTGTACAAGGGGGCACCGCGGACATCTCCAGGGTATCACTCACACGAGAACCTAGCTGACAAGGGAGCGAAAGGAGGCCAGGGTTGCGGGCCTCTTGCAGTGAGAGGAGGCGCCTTCAATCCCTGGGCCCTCCCAGCGGCCAGCACTTCGGCCACTAGCCCAGCACTTGGGGGGGAAGGGGGTGCGCGGGGGCTGACGGCACCCCCCAGTGAAGTCCAACCAGAGCCCTCAATAACATATACAGCCCGCAAGCACCAAACGCAGCGAAGGGGGGGCCCGGTCACACGACTGCACGCCCCCGCCTTACCATTGCTTCTACCCCCATAGCAGTGTAAACGGAACCACATAGAAGGGGGACAGAGGTGGAGGACCCAACGCCATATTCAACGCGGGACAGCCGCATCACGAAAGGTGGGGGCAGTCCCTCCAGCCACAATCGGAATGTCCCTGGCCCATAAGACGGCCGAGGGCCAAGCCATGCAAGGCAGCGCCAGAGCAGCAACGGTCCCTCAGAGCACAGGCCACTTCACTCCCGGTACAATATACAAAGAGTTGACGCCGAAGAGAGAAGACCATCCAGCCACTACACAGGGCGTCACAGGAGACTGGTGCCCGCCTATCACTCTGACGGACCTGGGAGTTGGCCCCTGGACACCCATGGGCCCTGCAGCCAGAATCGGGGATCCCCGGGGGCACTTGAGTCGCGGGTCGCGGACCATGAACTGAGACATTTTGAGGCCTCAGGGGTCACCCACACCTGAAAACCAGTCAAGTCAAGTCAAAGGATTTATATAGCGCACTACATACCCGGAGGGTTTCAAGGCGCTTAGGAAGGGGAGGAGAATTACTTGTCAAATATCCACGTTTTAAGTTGCTTTCTGAATGCTAGGTGGTTCTGGGTAAGGCGGAGGTAAGCGGGGAGAGAGTTCCATGTTTTAGCAGCCAGGTATGAAAAGGATCTGCCTCCCATGGTGGTCTTGTTGATGCGAGGTACAGTGGCGAGGGCTTGGCTGGAAGAACGTAGTTGGCGGGAGGGGGTGTAGAAGGACAGTCGTGAGTTGAGGCATTCTGGACCGATGTCGTAGAGTGATTTGTGTGCGTGGGTAAGCAGTCGGAAAGTGATCCTCTTATTGACGGGTAGCCAGTGGAGGTCTTTAAGGTGACCAGAGATGTGATCGTTGCGTGGGATGTCTAATATGAGTCTGGCTGAGGCGTTTTGGATTCGTTGGAGTTTCTTCTGGAGTTTTGCGGTAGTACCTGCGTAGAGGGTGTTTCCGTAGTCCAGTCGGCTCGTGACCAGAGCGTGGGTGACTATTTTCCATGTTTCGGAGGGGATCCAGCGAAATGTTTTTCTGAGCATGCGAAGAATGTTGAAGCAGGATGAGGATACGGCGCTGACTTGTCTGTTCATTGAGAGTGAAGAATCCAGGATGACGCCTAGGTTTCGTGCGTGGTCAGTCGGGATGGGTGCTTTTCCGAGGGCTTCCGGCCACCAGGAGTCGTCCCATGCAGAGGGGGAAGTACCTAAGATGAGGACTTCTGTTTTGTCTGAGTTCAGTTTCAGACGGCTTTGTTTCATCCATTCGGCAACTTCTTTCATTCCTTCGTGTAGGTTGGTTTTGGCGGTGCTGGGGTCATTGGTGAGGGAAATGATCAGTTGGGTGTCATCCGCGTACGAGATGATGTTGAGGTTGTGTTGGCGTGCGATGGCCGCGAGGGGGCTCATGTAAACGTTGAAGAGGGTGGGACTGAGTGAGGATCCTTGTGGTACGCCGCAGATTACTTCAGAGGCCTCGGACTTGAATGGTGGAAGGCGGACTCTCTGGGTTCTTCCGGTGAGGAACGAGGTGATCCATTTAAGTGCTTTTCCTTGGATTCCGATGTTATTGAGGCGTTGTAATAGGGTGCTGTGGCAGACTGTGTCGAATGCTGCAGAGAGGTCGAGGAGGATGAGGGCGACTGTGTCTCCATTGTCCAGTAGAGTTCGGATTTCGTCTGTTGCTGCGATGAGGGCGGTCTCAGTGCTGTGTTTTGCTCGAAAGCCAGATTGTGAGGGGTCGAGGGATTTGTTGGCTTCGAGGAAGGCGGCGAGCTGGTTGTTGACAGCTTTCTCGATGACTTTGGCCGGGAATGGAAGAAGCGAGATGGGGCGGTAATTTTTGAGTTTGGTGGGGTCCGCTGTGGGTTTTTTCAGAAGGGCGGTGAGTTCGGCGTGTTTCCAGTCTTCCGGGAAGGTGGCGGAGTTGAAGGAGCAGTTGATGACGTCTCGGAGGTGCGGTGCTATGGCGGAGTCAGCTTTGTTGAAGATGTGGTGAGGGCATGGGTCTGTGGGGGATCCTGAGTGGATGGAATTCATCAGGCGGATGGTGTCCTCAGTGGAGATTGGGTTCCAGACGTTAAGGGTGTTCACGGGGGGATGATGATCAGCAGATGGTAGGGTGGGTTGGTTTCCGGGTTGGTTGTCAAAGCTGTTGTGGATGTCTGCAATCTTGTTGTGGAAGAATGAGGCTAGGGAGTCGCAGAGGGTTTGAGAGGGGGTGATGTCGTTGGAGTTGGCCGAGGGATTGGAAAATTCCTTGACGATGTTGAAAAGTTCCTTGCTGTTGTGAGCGTTGTTGTCGAGTCGATCCTTGAATGCTGTTTTCTTGGCTTTTCGGATTAGTTGGTGGTGAGTGCGGGTGGCGTTTTTGAAGGCGTCAACATGCAAGAAGGGGAGCGCATCCTCACAGACATGCTTCTGAAAGGACCCAACAGAGGGCAAAAAGCCCCCCCCCCCGCCCCCCATCCCAATCCAAACAATCACCAGACAATGCTGACAGGGCGGTACCGATTACCCGGGCCTTTCTAGAATCTCTTCAACTCTCTCTGTAAGGACTTCCACACACTCAAGCAAGAGGTGGCAGGAGAAGTGCAAGAGATACAGTGACATGTGGACGGCCAGGGGGAACGAGTGGCAGCAATTGAGGACAGTGACCACACCAGGAGTGAGGGAATGGAACAACTCCAGCAAGAAATCATTTGTCTCCAGGCACATGCTGAGGATCTCGAAAATAGGTTGCGACGAAACATACGAGTTCGGGGGGTCCCTCCATCCGCAGAGGGAGCAGATGTAACACGCTACCTACTAAGACTCTTCAGGGACATACTCAGGGAAAGCCCAGACCTTGACATCCAGATTGACAGGGCGCACAGGGTGGGTCCACCACGTCGAGCTTCCCCCCCCCCCCCCCCCCCTGCCAGACATACTCACCTTCCTTCCAAAAGATCCTGATGGAAGCTAGACTGAAACAACCCATACAGTACCAGGGTCACTCAGTGGCACTCTTTCAAGACCTCTCCACCATCACGCTCCAGAAAAGAAAGGCGTTCAAGGAGGCCACTTCCTTCCAGCGAGACAAGAGGGTAACGTACTCCTGGGCCACCCATTTAGACTGATCTTTAGGTGGAATGGAGAGCAACACCAAATGAGGTCCCTTCGAGAAACCTGCTATCTTCTAGGCCTCGCCCACACGGAACCTGAAGTTTCTCCACCCCATCCCAACAACCACGAAACGATGGGTGGCAAAGAGTGCGCAGACGACATACCTCAGAAGCGGCTGGCCTGAAACGAGATCAAGCAACTCTGTTGCAGGAGAGAGCGGTGGCCGTGAATGCGGTATCCAAGGACACCTCGCCTCTTGCCTAATCTGATTTTCAAAGGGGGACACTCTTGATGAGACTTATAGCTGGCTGTGGGGGGCAAGGGGGCCGCATGGTGCCGAGGTGCACGCTCGTACAGGTAACTCAACCAAATGCCTGCAATGCCAAGGGGCAGGCATTGACTTTGACTTATTGGAAGGGGGACCAAGTTGGGGTTAGGGAGGGGGAGCTGGGTTGGTTGTTAGGGGAGGGAGGGCGGGTCAGTGGGGGAGGGGGGAGATGGGGAAGTGGGGAGGGAACCGGTGTGCCGCACGACGGGGGACACAAGAGTCATCGAAGGGGGGCAGCCTCCCCCAGGGCCACACATCTCCTAGACTAGGGACATCATGTCAGACACCACTCTGAAGGTACTTACCCTGAATGTAAAAGGGCTTAACAATTCTATCAAACGAAGGGCCGTGTTTTCATACTTGGAGAACTCAGGAACTTCGATCTGCTTGTTGCAGGAAACACTCCTTCTCTCAAAAGACTGGCCCAGGATGCGCTCCAGAGCATTCCCCCAGCAGTATTACTCATGTACCAGTAATGAAGCGGGGTGGGCCATACGGTTTGTTAGACATTTCAAGGGTCAGGTAGGGGACAAGGTAGCCGAAATCAAAGGCAGGCTCCTGGTTTACAACATACAGGTAGGAGAAATGACAATAGTCATTGGGTCCATTTATGCCCCCAACTCGAGACAAGAATCTTTTCTCAAAGGGGCCCTGTCTGACACTCTCAGTCACCACACACGGCTCACCCTGGTGGGAGGAGACCTTAACCTGGTGATGGACCAAGAGCTAGATAGATCGGGTCACCGGTTTGGTTCCACAGAGGCAATCTCATCAGAGGGAAAGAAATGGTAGGCTAGCAGGGGACTATTGGACATCCCGCGGGTGGCACACCCCCACAGCACTCACTACACATTTTACTCCCATGTGCACTGTACGTATGTACGTATCACTTTATAGGGTCCTCAGAACTGGCCGCAACAGTCTCAGAAGTGGATATTGTCCCAGCCGCACTCTCAGATCATGACACAGTAACACTTACGATGACCGTCCCTTGCACCAAAACACAAAGAGGCAGCTGGTGCCTGCGTGAAGCCCTCTTGCAATGGAAAGGTGTGGTCCAACAGCTGCGTAAAAGCATTACTGACTACCTTACACTCAACGACAGGTCGGACGTACCTCTGACAGCGGTTTGGGGGGCACTTAAGGCAGTAGTGCGGGGGGACCTCATAGCTTTATCGGCAGCAGAGGCCAAAGGCCGCAAAGAAAAAAGGGAGGCGCTTTCAGCTAGGGTGTCCTAACTAGAGAGAGCGCACAGCTTGCCGAGTTGGACCTGGATCGTTTGGAATACGCAGCCCTCCGGCTGCGACACATACTATGTGGGAGGCGACAAAACAGGGCGACTGTTTTTAGACGCCGAGAAGGCGTTTGACAGCGTGTACTGGGGTTTTTTTAGATAAGACGTTGACGCGCTTCAGAATAAGGGACCGATTCAGGGCATGGGTCACTAGCTGCTATGATGCACCCAGGGCAACGATCCGGGTCAACGGCATAGGCTCGCAACCTTTCGACATCAGGCACTGCACCAGACAGGGATGCCCGCTATCGCCCCTTCAGTTCGCGCTCTACATAGAACCTCTTGCGCAGAGAATTAGAGACAAGTCTGATATAGTGGGCATCACCTTGGGGGGGGGGGGGGGGGGGGGGGGGCTACATACCATCAGCCTTTATGCCGATGATATACTGGCCGTACTTGACACTCCTACACAATCTGTTCCAGCCTTTCCGAAGGAAGTTAAGTCAATGCTCCTTCCACTAGGCCGCAACGCGCTTAAACTGGATGGCGGGCCGCTGGCGTGTAGGGGAGTGTTATCTCACACCTCGATCCCGTATATGGGGGGGATCACCCCGATGCCAAGCACTGTGCAAACACTCGATTGAAACTACTCCGATCTTCTCTCCCAAATACAGGGAGACCTGAGGAGATGGCAGCAACAACCACTGTCACTTTTGGGACGAGTTGCTGGAGTCAAAATGCCCCCCCTCCCTAAAGTCCTTTATATTTTCCAGACCATTCCAGTGACTCCCCCTCTAGAAATGTTAAAGAAATTTTAAGACGCAATACACCATTTTATTTGGTCTGGGAAACGTGCCCGGATGCATAGGGAACTTATCCACCGTGCACCGCTAGAGGGAGGATTGGGGATACCTAACCTGCTGAGGTACTTCCAGGCCACACAGCTACGATACCTTTTAGAGTGGAACCGTCCAGAATCAGAGAAGGAGGTGGCTCTTCCAGGACAGAGCAATGGCGCAAATGTCACTCTGGAAAATCCCCTTCCTGAAACGTTCCGACAGGCCGACCTACATCAACAAGTCCCCCATCACTCGCACGATATTGCGGGTATGGGATACGGTGGCGGTCAAAAGGGGGCTCACCACCTTCCCTTCACCTATTACGCCACTTTTTGACAACCCTGCCTTCGCTCCAGGGCAGGTGAAACAGGCATTCGGGCAGTGGAGAAACTCGGAATGCAGGTCTGCGGAGAATTAAAAAACAAATTTCTTAATGAGGCTTGCCCAAACTGAGCATCCACTTGTGTTTTAGAGTCCAAACAGTAATAGCAAGTGAAAGTATGGACTGATCGCCATGTGGCTGCTTTACAAATTCCTGAAATAGGTACATTCCTAATGAGTCGTGGTAGAGGCTTTTTCCCAGGTAGAATGAGCCTTAGGTTTGCCCGGGAGGGCTTTGTTGGCTAGTTGGCACGGCAAAGATATACAATAAACTATCCACCAAGAGATAGGCCTTTTAGAAGCAGCAGAACCAGCATTTATGGAACCATAGTTTATAAATAGGCAGTCCGATTTTCTAAAGGCCTATATCTTGTCTGAAAAGAATTTCAGAACCCTCTTGAAGTCTAGTGAATGGAGGGACTTCTAGAGGATTTGAGGGATTGGGAAAGAAGGTGGGGAGGGTGATAGCCTGATTAATATTGAAATCCGAGACCACTTTGGGTAGGAAGCTCAGATGGGTTCCTAAAACCACTGTTTGCATGAAAAGCGATGCAAGGCCTGGATCTCACCAACCCTGCGAGCAGATGTGATGGCCACTAAAAAAGCGGCCTTCCATGACAAGTGCTGCAGAGAAGCTCTGTGAATAGGCTCAAAAGGAGCACCGATCAACATGGCCAAAACTATGTTGAGCTCCCAAGGTGGAGATGAAGATCTGATCGGTGGGTAAACCTTTTTTTATCCCCTCAAGAAAATCCTTAACCACAGGAAGTTGGTAAAAGGAAACTTATGGAGGGGACTTTCTGTATGCAGTGATAAATGCTAAATGAACCTTTATAGAGGAAAACTGAAGGTCAGATTTGGCCAAATGTAGCAAATACACCTGCCGGGATTGGTGGAAAGGCGTAAAGTAATGTCTGAGACCATTTTATCAAAAGGGCATTCCCCCGTGAACTTGGTGGCTGAAACCTGGATGCGAAGACGGGGCATTTTGCACTTTCTGTGTCTGCAAATCAGACGGATGTCAGGCACTCCCATTGGTGGAAAATGGCTTGCGTGACCTCGTTGTTGATCACCCAGTCGTGAGCTTCGACAAAGTCCCGACTTAGGGGGTCTGCTTGGACGTGGAGTTCCTGAAAGATGAATCGCCACAATGGTGACATTTCTTGCAAGAAGCCATTTCCAGATGGTTTGAGCCTCCAGAGAGAGAGAGGTCTCAACCTGGTACCTCCCGCCTGTTTGTTCAGATAATACATTGTTGTGAGAAGGAAACAGTGATTTGAGAGCTAGGTGTACGGCTCTCAGCTCTAGAAGGTTGATGTGATACCTTTGTTCTGCCTCTGACCAAAGCCCTTCCACTTTGAGAGGATCCACATGAGCCCCCAGCTTTGAATGGAATCATCTGTGACGACTGAGTAGGAAGGTCCTGGTAAAAAGGAACTCCCTTCAGTAGATGGGATCACTTCATCCACCATCTGATGGCATCCTTGGCCGATTGGGGAAGAGAAACACTGTCCTAGCAGCAGCTCAATATCTGCATCCACTGATGCTGCAGAGGACGCATGTTTAACCTAGTGTTTGGTACTATGAAAATGCATGATACCATTGATCCCAGCAGCGATGACACCGGTCTGACTGTGGGATGCTGAGAAAGAAGAAGAGTGTGACATTTCTTTTATTGAGGTGAACCTCTCCCCCGAAGGACACACGCTTGCCTTTGCGGTATCCAGGAAAGCACCCTGGTAGTGGATCTTCTGGGTCGGGTTGAAAATCTACTTTATGTAGTTGACTTATTGGCCCAGCTTGATCAGTAGTTGTAATTGTAATTGTAAAGGCTCTTCTATAGCGCATGGCTACTCGGAAGCATCCCAGCGCTTAGGACTGACCAGAGGGAGATGGATTGCAAAAGATGCAGAGGCCTGTGTTAACTAGATTTTAGGGAACAGGACAGTTTTTAGCTTTTTTCGAAAAGCGAGTAGGTTAGGTTCTTGTCGGAGAGATGGAGGAAGAGCATTCCATAACCTAGCCGCATTATGCGAAAAAAGACTACCCCCTGTGCGGGCCCTGTTAATCCTGGGAGTTACCAGAAGGTTTTGTTGATTCGAGCGAAGATTCCTGGATGGTTTATATGGCCTGATCATGTCGTCTAAAATAGGGGATAAATTTACAAAAGGGGGTGGTGATGAACAGAGTGTCTGAATTGAGCAGACCACTCTTACCCAGTCCAAAGATCAGGGCTTGATCCATCACCGTTATTTATCTCACTGCCCCATCCCAGCTCAGAACCTGGCTATATGCAAATCAGTCTGTCCCTGGCCCAGTGCATCATGGGAACAGGGCAGACTAAACTACCAAGCCAATTCTTTACCAGAAAGGAGACAAGCTACCGGGGACCGGTTTCTGGCATTTCAGCCTCTTCGGCCCGGCTTGCTTGAATCCTGATGGAGCAGTGAGAAAGGGACTCATGTCTGAGTATACCCTGCCACACCTATAGTGGCCAAAATCGATTTACAAAAGGGGGTGGTGATGAACAGAGTGTCTGAATTGAGCAGACCACTCTTACCCAGTCCAAAGATCAGGGCTTGATCCATCACCGTTATTTATCTCACTGCCCCATCCCAGCTCAGAACCTGGCTATATGCAAATCAGTCTGTCCCTGGCCCAGTGCATCATGGGAACAGGGAGCTTGTTTCCTTCCCAGTGTAAGAATTGGCTTCTGTAGTTTGGTTTGCCCTGTTCCCATCATGCACTGGGACAGGAACAGACTAATTTGCATACAGCCAGGTTCTGAAACTGGGATGGTGCAGTGAGCTAAAAAACGGTGTTGGATCTAGCCCTGATCTCTTGACTGGGTGAGAGCTTTCTGCTTAATTCAGAGACTCTGTCCCTCACCACCCCTTGTTGTAAATATGTCTAAAATAGGGGGGCCTCTCCCGTAAAGTGTTTTATGGACCGTGCAAAGGGTTTTGAAGTGAACCCGCTCCTTTATGGGAAGCCAATGCAAGGCGCGTAGCGCGGGTCTGGCTGATGTGCGATGGCTGATAACCGTAAGTAGCCTTGCTGCAGAGTTCTGGGCAACCTGGAGTTGTCGGGTAACCGAGACAGGGGCTCCAAGTTGAAGACAGAATGAGAGATGACTCTGAAGCAGAGTGGGTGACAAGCTCTTCAGGAGCTAGTTGTCCAGGTAAGGATATATGAATATCCTTTGTTTGCTAAAAAAGCTGCCGCCACTGCCATGCATTTCGAAAATGTTAGGGGAGCCGATTCGAGCCCAAACGGGATAACTTTGAATTGGAAATGTTGGAGAACTCATTTTGATGTTTCTTGGACACCGGAAAATGAAAGTAGGCATCCTGCAGGTCCATAGAACACATCCAGTCCCCATGGTGTTGATGCGGAAAGATCTGGAGCAGCGCTAACATCCAAAGTTTTTCTTTGCGGATGAATTGGTTTAAAAACCTCAGGTCGAGTATTGGTCTGTATTCTCTGGTAGGGCCTTTTTTCTGTACCAGAAAAGAACGAATATATATTCCTTGTCTTCTTTGTGAAACCGGGACTGTTTCTATAGTATCTTTTTGCAGAAGACTGTTCACTTCCACTTGCAACAAGTGGCGTCTTCAGAGAACTTTGCCGCAGAGGTAGTGATGGAGGTTGGGATTTGAATCTTAGCAAATAGCCATTCTGCATAATATTCAGCACCCACTTGTCCTTTGTTATTTTCTTCCACTCTTCCAGATGAAACCTAATAAATATAAAATAAACCAATTTCTGACTAGAAATAATCAAAAACTGATGACATTAAGCTTCAGGATCCTCACAGAAGGAGCCAGAAAAAAGTATTGACCTAACTCATTTGTGGTGCATGAAGGGAGCAGGGGGTTCCTGGAGGTCGTAAAGGCACGGTGTCCAGGTATTTGGAATTCGTAAAGGCAGGGTGCCAGTTTTGTCGTACTGTGATGTTTTTTCATCTATGCAGCCTATGGGCTAATTGCCTTCTATTACTTGCCTTTTTCTCCAAAGATAAAGGGCTGTGTTGGAACACTATTGCAGTGTATATTCGTTTTTATAGTATTTATATGTGAGATTATTTTCTTTTAATGAAAAACCCAGGTAACTTTGGCTTATTAGCCCATTGGAAGTATATAGGCTGCATGTTTATATATGTATACATGTATATTTTGGAGGTACTCTGTGTACTTTTTTACCTTGACATACATATGTATTTTTGTATATGCTCCGGGGTCCCACGCGTGGGCGGGGATTAGTCAGTGCTTATGACTTTGAGGAGTACCCCCTGGAAAAAGAACTGCATGTTTTGTTTTCGTGCACTTACTGGTTTTCCCACTCTTTAATGTGGGATATTCTGGCATGTATTAAATTCCCCATCAGGGATATATACATTCTGCATGCCAATAGGGAATAGAAGTAGCCATTAAATGGATTTCAATCAGAAGACATGAATTTTGGGTACATTGGACATATGACTAACTTTTGTAGGCAATGTTTGGGCAAAATGATGTCAATGTGATTGTTTTTGTTTTAAAAAGAATCTTGTGCATGGGTTTCCACTTTCATGCCACAAAAGTGTATGTACGACACACATGTCATTGAGGGATTAGGTGATTATACAGGGCTCATTTGTAGTACTATAATGGTGGTAGTTTTTCTGATGTTTGTGCCCTGATTAAGTCGTGGGGAACATCCTAAAATGATGAAACACGTGTCTGGTAAGGCATAAATCAAGTTAGAAAACAAGAGGCAGATCGGCCAAAAAAAATAGTCTGATAAGAGAAAAGGCATAAATCAAGTTAGAAAACAAGAAGCAGATCGGCAAAAAAAAAAAATAGTCTAATAAGAGAAAGCCAATTTTGAGTTGTGATTACATAATGTACTATTATTTGTATTTTGTAGTGTGTGCCTTAAAGTTATACAATACGTTTTCTTATCTGATGTTCCACAACAGAACATGGCTTGCCCCATTCCCAGCCAATGGCAGGTGCATCTAACGAGGTCTTTGGTTGCTCTGATGACTGTACGAGCTTAAAACAATTGGAGAAAAGCAGATGACAGAATTATGATCATATGCTAAGTGTTATTTACTATTTAATCTAAATGGAAAGCCAATGAGTGTTATATTTGCTCTGAAAAACGTCAGGAACTGCAGAGTTTACAGACTGCTGAGATGATAGGTTTTCTTAATAAATTAAAAGACCAACACAGCTTCTCCAGTGTCCGTAAGAAACACATTTATTTATAAAAATTGACAATGTACAAACAAAAGTCATTGATAAAATACATTTACATTAAAATTTTGGTACGAAAAATTACAAAATTACAAATGTACATCTGCCAGTCCCCCACCGACTTATATCATTCATTTCAACGTTTGGTAAAAGGATGAAGAAAAGGGTACATTGAGAGACAGGATTTTAAAACAGTCCATAACTTAAGGGATTTTCAAAGATTGTACTGGTGTTTTCCCACTGGCAAAATATTTACAAAGATTACAATCCAGACACTTTGACTGTGAGAATGTCCTGTACACCGACTGCCTATGTTCCCCCTTGACCATGTATTTCCAACAAAGTTGCAACAAAATGTGACATAGGAACAACAGTACAACAAAATAAATGTGGCTGTTTGAATGATATTAGAGCTTTGAATCCAAAAGCAGTCCATTTCACTGAAAAACCCAGTGATGTAAATATTACCCTACAGAGGCAGTTTGCATAGCCAGAAGTGATGTGCTAAGTTAAAGTTCCATGACATACATATTTCAGTATAAAAATGCAAAAAGCGCATCTACTAAAACTAAGTAGTACTAGGCACAATGCATTATTGCTAGAGCGCTAGGAGACAAATCACATAAGGACATTTTATTTTAAAAAGTGTACGAGAGATGTCTTGAGTTTCACCACCACCATCTTCTAGTGGTCCAAAGACAATGTTCTCTATGGTAGCAGAGAGATGCATCCTTTGACAAAACAAGGAAAACCTACCAAATAATGTCAGGCAATTCCAGAATAAAAATCTCAATGGCATCGAACTAAACTCCAACATACACAAAGGTAAACACACAAGTCTCAGAAATCAGCAGCAGCATCATTTAAGAAAATGTGTATCTTGTCCTCGCTCAGCTAAGTCCTTCTGGCAACCTTCAGTAAACAACTAGTTGGTTACTTCCCCAATACACAATAGTGCTATATGTATCTATAAATAGTCTATGAACAGAACTGCGTCTAATGCTAGTTTTAAATTGGTTAAACTTCACAGAGGTCCTGCACCTAGAACAATGTATATACGAACAGCAACCACAATAGTCATAATATAATCCAGGTTTATAATTCTCAAGTTCATAAAGATATAGGTCTTTGCTTCAACTATTACATAAATAAAGATACCAGCTGCAGTTTGAAAAACTACAAACGATCGTACTCTCCACCAAAAATCAGTGCTCCAATATATATTGCGAATACAACAAAGTTAATAAGGACGAAAAGGAAGCTTGTAGTTGTAGACTGAGGTAGCTGCAAATTATGAACAATGGTGTTATTGCTGTGTAACAACTGATAGGCACCACTTGCACAGGATTCTTTAGATAGGTCTTTGAGGGTCGGAGGAATCTCATGTGTGGACAACCCTTCATACTGCAAAGAATACATACTAGTAATCGTGAAACGGAAATGTGGTAAAAAGAGGCGAGTCAAAAATCACAGTTTGAAGGAACACATTTTTCAATTGTGACTTTGTAACAACATGCCTTTCTTCCTGGTTTCATCTCCCAAACCCTATTTTCCACTAATAAAGGTATGGCGGTTTGGTTTAAGTGCTACACTCATGTCTAGCATGGCCAGCAAATGATGCTTGTCAAGTTTCAGCCCAGTATCATGACCATCTTAAAACTTGGTTCTTTATCCGAGACAGTACTTGATATGATGGAAATCAGCAGTATTTCGTAAAAAAAAAAAAGTCCAACCGAAGCAATCAAACAGTGCTTTATTTCCCAAACCAAATGCCAGCAAATACCCCACGTGAACCTTACTTAACATGTTGGAAGGGAAAACACTCATCTGTGCTGGGTAGTTACCATTGCTTCATAAACTACTTTGTCTGGTGAGCTTGCACAAACCTTGTGGGTGAAGTGCAGCGGCCATCTTACACTACTAAGGTGGTGAACAAATTAGCTTCAACCACGAAATGTGGGTACCTAAAAAAAACAAATCTGTTCACCTCCAAGGTAAGGCCTGCAGGAATCCCTTTAAAGCAGCCCTGGATCGCTCGTTGAAGAGTGGAACCAAATTCATAGGTTTTAAAAAGTAAAACAAAAGAATGGAGTTTGTGCTTTCCAACACCTGTGGTGAACGGTCGTGAATCCCAGCTCCAAACCTATATAGTTTTCCTCTAGCTTACACAATGCTTGTTTTAAGACTGTAGAATTGTCTTTTAAATAGTTCAGCAGGGATCAGCTCTCCAAGAAAGGGAATATACTTCTAGTGTTTTTTGCTGCCGAAGGCTTTTCCAGTCTAGCACGTTTGGGAGATGGTGCTGCAATTGCTGATATTTTCTTGGACACCTGTAAGAAAAGGAAATGAAACGCTGCAATGAAACCAGAAAGAACTTCTAGCAAAGAAACGAGCATTAAAACGTTCACAGAAGCTTTCAGTTTAAGGACGTCAATCGTTCTGGAAAATGCTGACACAGCTATGCTTAAGTATGCTACCACCCACCCCCACCCCCCAACTAACCACTTTGCAAAATGGCGAAACCAGGCAACTCACGGAATACCAAAGTTCAGTCTCCCTACCTGAAAAAATAAAGTGCGTTTCAAAATAGGAAGATCTTCAGAACTGCCTAGACTAATCAAAAAAGACACTCACTTTGTAACTAGTTTTCTTCATTGCAGTCAAACACTGAATATTGATGTGCAGGATCCAAGGGCACTTTGAAGAAGGTGAATACCTCTTCTAAAAAGTGGTTTGTGGCAGGCGTGGGCAAATCTGGCTTACTTTAGTTTACCTTAAGTTAAAAACAAACCTATTTATTATAACTCAAAATGAATCAAAATAAGTCGAAATGGCAATGTGTTTCTAATAGACAATCCAACGTTGAGATTACTCATCTTTTGTGTATCCCCAGGCTAGTCAGGATGTCCATTTCAGATCCATACAAGATATGCTTGTGGCCTAAGCGGGGCTTGACGCGGTGCGATAGGTGCTGCCTCATGCACTCCAAAGGAGTGAGAGGCAACATTATTCATGGTGCATGTGATGAGAGCCTGGCTCAGCGTCGATCGAGCTCCAGGTCAAAATCAAAGTTCCCATTTTCGTTCTCTTCCAAGTCATCGTAAAAGAGAAGCAGAAAAATATTATTCCATGTGAGGCAGTTCATAACTCCTTCCATGTTTTTCCCTCTACCCCTTCCACCACGAAGGAGAGACTGCATAGGCTAGACTCTCACAGGATGAGCAAGCTACTGTGCCAACAGGACCAATGTTTACTGATCTGAAGACCAATTCTGTCAGAAAAGTAGGTAAGAAGAATAGCAAAGCAGTCCAGAAAACGCCCTGTCCTGGTGTGTAGAGCTTTGCATTAAAAAATGATAATTGCCTCGCCAAAAAGGAACTTCCAAAACGTATCACAGTTCACTCTCCCAGAGGAAAGAATAATTTAACATTGTCTGGGGGGTGAGGGTGGGGTGCCTATTGGACAAAATGCCATGCAAAGATATTGTTTCACTTCACACATTCAGCAAGCATTACTATTTGGATTAAGTAGTATGAAGAGTGGCCCATCTCCCTCATTCCATGTTAAAGGTCTTTCTTATTTGAGCATTCCTTCAGACGAACCAACTCTGAAGGGCTTTGCTTTGGTATCTATTGAATATGCGAGGTAGAAGTACCCAACAGAAGAACATGTCACCTTTGCTAAGAAAATAACTTACTTAGCTGCAAACTGTGGTTCTCCAGTATTGATATCTTTCATAGATTCACATGCTTGATTCATTCCCTGTCGTTGAAGTGTGAGTCCCATGGTACATAAAAAGCAGTAAACCAGGACTTTAACATTAAAGTTAATAGAGAAAAACATTCACTTTACCATCTTGTCCTAGTCATTAGGAATGGTCCAAACTCCAGCCAATAGCACCCTCTAGAACAGGGGTCTCCAACCGGTCGATCGCAAGCTACCGGTAGCTCGCCGAGGTCCTGTGAGTAGCTCTCCCCAGCATTTTGATTTTGTAACCCTTTATTTTCTTTTAATGTTTTTCAGCGTTTTTTTATTAGCTGTTGCCGCCCTCACCCAAACCAGTTGCTCTGAAAGGATAAACTGAGCTTAGCTTGGGGTAGGGGGCGGGCTGAAGAGGACGGCATTGTTCGTCATCCGAGTCATCACTACACCATCTGCCTTTTGCAGCCTGGCACTGTGCTTTCAATCTGCATGGCATGTGATCAGTGAAAATCATTGTGAGCTACTAAATGCCAAGCAACTCGCACATTTTTACAGGACGCCCCCATACCCAGCTTCATTGATCTTAAGGATTATTCCTTCAGAGACCATACTGTGATTTGAACATGAACTGCAGTGAACTGATTCCCTGTGGCGAGCAAAATGAAAAAAATCAGTTCAGTAATTAGTTACCATGATATTTTTTTTAACAAATAGCTGCTTTCTTTCCATTACATCTGACAAATTCTGTGTTTGTACACAAAATGTGTGGACAGTTTAACCTCTTCTGTGCTCATTACAGCCCCGGCCGCCATGAGTCATGGTGGGCATGTGCGCACGAATACCGGGGGCTGTCCGCGCCACGCCCCGGATTGGAATGTCCCAGCACAGCAGCGGAATTCACGCCGCAGCCAACCGGTTATAAAACATAAGGGGTGGCAGAATCTGGAGCTAACCTACACTGGCTGCATGAAAGCAGTGCTCGACCAAACAGTTTGTACACACTGAGGTGCACAGCAGATTCCTTATGATCGAAACTTGCTGCTAGTGGTACCTGGGGATGGTGATCTGGTGATTCTGCATTGGCTGAGAGTGCTGCTTGGTGACTTGGCGGTGCATGATCTCAGAGGTCTGAAAGCAACTGGAGCTGATGTTGAGGCTGGGGCTGTACATGCGTCTTTTGCTGTGCCGCCCAAACCTGCTGCTGGCGCTCCAAAAGCCCCTTAGCTCCACAGATGGAAGTGC
The DNA here is from genome assembly GCF_964263255.1 of Lissotriton vulgaris. Lineage (NCBI taxonomy): Eukaryota > Metazoa > Chordata > Amphibia > Caudata > Salamandridae > Lissotriton > Lissotriton vulgaris. The sequence goes on along the minus strand of NC_141687.1, from coordinate 950,815,445 downwards.
CTACCTGACACAGCATATGGCTGTACGTGTGAGATTTGGGTGAGCTCAGGGAGAAGAGCTGCTCCACTGCAAGTCAAGTGCTAGTCCTGGATGCCACGGCTGACAAATAATTGCAAAGGGCTCATATTTGCAGGCCAGATGAAGCCTTGCGGCCAGTTAAAGGAGCAGGATACCTGATATATTTTTTATCACATATCACTGGGGTGAAATTGGATCATGTGCCTCCCACCATTCTTCTCTGCCGCAATCCTCCTCAACTTCGGCCAACCAATGAGTAATCCGGAGCGGGCACTGCGCAGGAGCCCACTAGTGTTGATTTGCCCAACTGAAATGTAGTTTTGAGAGCAAACTATATCCTGGGCGACTAATGGTGGACTTAGTCTGATAAGGTATCATGACACCATTCTGTGCAATGTATTAATTAATTCCCCTTTCAAAAACAAACCCGTTAACACCCTCACCATGCAACCAAGCGCTGAAGCCATACTCATCACAGTACTGCCAGCTGACCTGCTGAAAAGTACTTTTCTCTCTTCACATTGACATACCATTCAAATAAAGTTACCCAAATATATGACACAGGAAGGCAAAACATATTACATAAGAGCTAACGCACAAGTTACTTACCTTCGGTAACAATATATCTGTAAGAAACAGTAGTTCGTATTAGATTCCTTACCTTAGAATATCCCCAGGTGTCAGACTGGATCTGGAAAATTTTGCGTAGCAGTACCCCTGCGCGTCGGTAGGCACCGTCTGCAGCTCTGTGTCAGTCATCGGCATCGTTGGCGCCAGAGTACTTAGACACCGCCCTTGCGCGCTGACGTCAGTTCTTGTACATAGCTTTTCCGCGCCAGAAACGCAGAGCCATGATAAAAACCAACACTGATGCCATGAAACTAGGGCCCTGAAAGGGGATGACCTTAACCCTAGATATCGGTTCGCAGAACGGGGAGGATGGGTGGGGCTGTAATGAATCTAATACTAACTACTGTTCCTTACAGATATATCGTTACCGTGCATCCGAAAGAAACAGGTTAGTATTAGATTCCTTACCGTAGAATAGATACCCCGGCAATACCAACCCTGGTGGTGGGTCTTCGAACCAATGATCACACCAGAAAGTCATGGAGAACGGAACAACCAAAGAAGCCATCTCTCCAGACTTGGCTGTCCAGGTAGTAGTGTCTTGCGAACGTGTGCAGCAAGGCCCACATAGCTACCTGACAGATGCCCTGCAAGGGGAATCCCCGACCTAGGGCAGTAGTAGCCGCCGTGGCCCGAGTGGAATGGGCCCTCAGCCCAACAGGAGGCTCCTTTTTAGCCAAGGAGTAGCATACCTTGATGCACAATACGACCCACCAAGAGATGGTTCGCTTGTGCACCGCCAACCTTTCTTAGCGCCCACGTAACTAACAGAGTTGGTCATCCACCCGGAACTGGCGTGTTCGATCCAGATTGAATGAGAGCGCACGTTTTGGGTCCAGGCGGTGGAGCCTCTCTTCCTCTTTGGAGGGATGCGGAGGCGGAAAGAAGGTGGGCATGGTGAAGGGACTGCCCGATGTGGAAGGCTGTGACTACCTTGGGCAGGAAAGAGGGTCGCGTCTGCAACACAACTTTGTCCGGATGGACAGAAAGGAAAGGAGGTTTAGAGGAAAGAGCCTGGAGCTCGCTCACCCTCCTGGCAAAGGTGATGGCAACAAGGAATGCAGTCTTGAGAGTAAGGAGACGAAGAGGAGAGTTATGAAGTGGCTCGAAAGGAGCGCACATCAGATAGGTCAAAACAAGCTTCAAGTCCCACTGAGGCATCACGAATGGAACAGGAGTCAAGTCAAGTCAGAAATGTGTGTAACGCGCTACTCACCCAGAGGGTCTCAAGGCGCTTATGGGAAAGGGGATCGTTACTGATCGAACAGCCAGGTCTCGAGTTGTTTCCTGAAGGAGAGGTGGTTCTGGGTAAGATGGAGGTGAGAGGGGAGGGAGTCCCAGGTCTTGACCACCAGGTATGAGAAGGATCTTCCTCCAATGGTGGCTTTTCGGATGCGTGGGATCACGGCGAGGGCTAGGTTGGACGAACGTAGTTGGCGGGTGGGGGTGTAAAAGGATAGGCGATTGTTGAGGTAGCTGGGTCCTAGGTTGTGGAGGGCCTTGTGTGCGTGAGTGAGGAGACGGAACGTGATTCTCTTGCTGACAGGGAGCCAGTGCAGGTCTCTCAGGTGTTCTGATATGTGGTTGTGTCGAGGTATGTCCAGGATGAGTCGGGCGGAGGCGTTCTGAATGCGTTGGGAGTCTTTTCTGCAGTTTGGCTGTGGTTCCGGTGTAGAGGGTGTTTCCGTAGTCTAGTCTGCTGGTGACAAGTGCTTGGGTGACCACCTTCCTAGTTTCGGTGGGGATCCATCGGAAGATCTTTCGGAGCATGCGTAGGATGTTAAAACAGGATGATGAGACGGCATTGACTTGTTTGGTCATCGAGAGGGAGGAGTCTAGGATGAATCCCAAGTTGAGAGCATGGTCCGTTGGTTTGGGTGCGATGCCTAGGGCCGGGGGCCACCATGAGTCGTCCCAGGCAGAGGGGGATGATCCTAGGATGAGGACTTTCGTTTTGTCAGAGTTCAGTTTTAGGTGGCTGTTCTTCATCCATTCGGCTACGTCTTTCATCCCTTCGTGTAGGTTGGTTTTGGCGGTGTTTGGGTCTTTGGCGAGGGAGAGGATCAGTTGAGTGTCGTCAGCGTAGGAGATGATGTTTAGGTTGTGTTGGCGTGCGATGGATGCGAGGGGGCTCATGTAGACGTTGAAGAGGGTGGGGCTGAGCGAAGATCCTTGTGGTACGCCGCAGATGACTTCAGTGGCCTCTGATCTGAAAGGGGGGAGACGGACTCTCTGGGTTCTTCCGGCGAGGAACGAGATGATCCAGTTCAATGCTTTATCTTGTAATCCGATGTTCCTAAGGCGTTGTACTAGGGTGCGGTGGCATACAGTGTCGAACGCTGCGGAAAGATCCAGGAGGATGAGGGCCACTGTTTCCCCGTTGTCGAGCAGTGTCCGGATGTCGTCTGTGGCTGCGATGAGGGCTGTCCTGGTGCTGTGGTTAGCTCGGAAGCCGGACTGTGAGGGGTCAAGGGAGCCGTTAAACTCAAGGAAGGCGGCGAGCTGGCTGTTGACGGTCTTCTCAATGACTTTGGCGGGGAACGGGAGGAGAGAGATGGGGCGGTAGTTCTTAAGTTCAGTGGGGTCTGCAGAAGGTTTCTTTAGGAGGGCGCTGAGTTCGGCATGCTTCCAGCTTTCCGGGAAGGTAGCGGTGTTGAAGGAGCAGTTGATGGTATCCCGGAGTTTGGGTGCGATGACTGAGTCGGCCTTGTTGAAGATGTGGTGGGGGCATGGGTCGGTTGGAGATCCGGAGTGGATGGAGTTCATCATGCGGATGGTGTCTTCGGTGCTGATTGGGGTCCAGGCACGGAGGGTGGTGGTAGAGGGCTTCAGTTCAAAGGTAGGGGGAGAGGACTGGTCGCCGAAGCTGTTGTGTATGTCTGCGATCTTGCTGTGGAAGAACGAGGCTAGTGAGTCGCATGGATCTTGAGAGTGAGTGATGTCGTCGTTGCCGGCGCTGGGATTGTTGAGCTCATTGACGATGTCTAAGAGTTCTTTGCGGTTGTGGGCGTTATCTAGTCGGTCTTTAAATGCTGACTTCTTAGTGGTGTGGATCAGCTGGTGGTGTTTGCGGGTGGCGTTCTTGAGGGCGGTCATGTTTTCTGCGGTTGGGTTTTTTCTCCAGGTTTTCTCGAGGGTGCGGCAGTTCTTTTTGGAGTTCTTGAGGTCGTAGTTGAACCAGGAGGCTTTTTTGCTTCCTGGCTTGTTGGGACGGGTTTTCAGGGGTGCTAGTTCGTCAGCGCAGTGGGTGATCCATTGTGCGAGATTAATAGATGCTTGATTTGGGTCCGTAGATCTGGCGGGAGGGTTTTGGTTCAGTGATTTGGTGAGCTGGTCGAGGGTAATTTTGTTCCAGCTTCTGCGGGGAACCTGTTGCGGGTGGTGGTGGGTCGTTGTCTTTCTGAAGCTGAAGTGGACGCAGCTATGGTCCGTCCAGTGGAGTCCCGTGGTGTGATTAAAGGAGATGTGTTTGCTGGAGGAGAAGATTGGGTCGAGCGTGTGTCCGGCGTAGTGGGTGGGGGTGTTCACCAGTTGTTTGAGTCTGAGATTGGCGAGGTTGTCCAGTAGGGTGGTGGTGTTGTCGTTGTTATTCTCCAGGTGAAAGTTGAGGTCTCCTAGGAGAATGTAGTCCTCGGTAGGGAGGGTGTGTGGGCTGACGAGGTCAGCGATGTCTTCGCAGAATTGTGTACGGGGTCCTAGGGGTCTGTAAATGAGGGTGCCTCTGAGTGTTGTCTTGGGGTCGGTGTGTATCTGGAAGTGGAGGTGTTCGGTGGCTGTGAGGGTGTCGACGGAGATGGTCGAGATGCGAATGGTGTTCTTGTGGACGATCGTGATGCCTCCTCCTGTTTTGTTGATGCGGTCCCTTCGGATGATCTTGTATCCGTCCGGGATGGCTATGGTGATGTCGGGTGCTGATGAGGCGTTCATCCAGGTTTCCGTGAGAAAGGCGACGTCCGGAGTTGTGGTGTCGAGTAGGTTCCATAGATCAATGGCGTGTCTGTGGACCGAGCGGGTGTTGAGCAGGATGCATTGTAGGTGGTTGTTTTTGGAGCTCTGTATGGCGTTTGTGGTTGTAGTGTGGGTCCTGATGCAGCAGAACTTGCAGGATTAGCAGGTGAAGGGTCCATGGGTGTGTCCTGGGGCAGCTCGGTGGCAGTCAGGGAGTCTGCCGGTGTTGAGGGCAATGAGGGTTGCAGTGTCGTATGTTCGGCGGGGGGGATGGCATCTGCGGGGGACAGGGGCTCTGGGGCTGGGCGCGGACGGGCGCAGACGGGCTTACCTTTGGCGCACATAAGGCACGCCCGCTGCGCGTGAACGCTGCGCGTTTGCCACTCTGTCATAAGTGGAGTGTAGGGGGGCGGAGCGAGGGAGGAGCAGCTGGGAGGCGGGAGCGGGATGCCCTTCAAAAACCTATTTACAACTGGGGACCTGAACAAAGAGGGCTGATCAGGGAGCCTTAAGAAGGTGAAAATGGCAGAGAGGTAGCCCTTGGTAGTGCCCAGAGCAGAGCCCTGCTGGGCAAGAAAATAAGAAAGAGGAGAACCTCTGAAAGAGGGGCAGAAAGGGGATCCACAGCCTTTGCTGTGCACCATGCCACAAATTTGTTCCACCTGCCTGCCAGAATAACATCACAGACTTCAGGAGGTAAATCAAATGGCCTCAACTGCCGCCGCTCAATCTCCACGCATGTAAGTCGAGACTGGACAGGTTCGGGTGGAGGACCGTCCCCTGCTGCTGCGACAGAAGGTCCTCCTGAAGAGGCAGATGAATCGGGGGATCGACAGACATGCTGAGTAACTCTGGATACCAGTATCTTCGTGCCCAGTCCGTAGCCACAAGGATGACTTGGGTCCGGTCGCGTCTGATCTTCTTCAGCACTCTGGGCAGAAGTGGTATAGGCGGAAAGGCATACAACAGACCGCAACTCCACTCGCGACGAAAAGCGGCTCCGAGCGAGTGCAGCCTTGGAAATTCCAATGCGCAGAACTGATGACATTGTGCGTTCTCTTCGGTGGCGAATAGATCTAACCAAGACTCTCCCCATTGCAGAAAGAGACCTTGCGCCACATCAGAGTTCAGACGCCATTCGTGATCCATCATCGTGGCTGAGTTAGTCTGCCCTGGCGTTCAGAGAACCTGCCATATGTTAAACTACCAGAGACATGCCCTGATGTTCCAGCCATGCCCAAAGGTGGAGAGCCTCTTGACAAAGGGTCCATGACCCCACCCACCCTATTTGTTGCAGTACCACATGGCGGTGGTGTTGTCCGTGAACACCTGCACTACTCTTCCCCGGAAAAACGTGCTGCATCTTGACCCTCCGCAAGGGCATGGGCGAGTTTAGCCTTGACCTTCACCGGGCATTGTGGCAGCACGTCCGCGACCGTGTCCCACAGGGAGTGGGTGTAGCGGCCCAAGAGGCATGCGGTGTTGGAAGACCACAGTCCCAAACTAAGGGAGGAGAATATCTTCTTTCCATAATACTCATACCTCTTGGATTCCAGATGAGACGGAGCCGACGGGAATGCTATCTGGGAGTTAGAGGCCTGGATGACCATGCTCTCAGGGGTGGGGTGGGTGGACAGGAAAGCAGGGTCGCCCGGGGCCAAGCGGTGGCGTCTGGCCACATTGCTATTTACAGGCTGACCTGCAGCGGGCCTGGACCAAGTCCCAAAAGAACGTCAGTTAAGGCCTCATTAAACGGCAGCAGAGGCTCAGCCGAGCTTGACTGCGGTTTAAGGACCTCAATGAGGAGGTTAGTCCTCACGGCCTCGACGGGGAGCTCACGGGCCAAGGCCTTGGCCGCCCCCGTCAACACCACACTGAAAAATGCCCCCTTCTCTGTAGCCAGGGTAGGAGGTGAGACAAAACCAGTGTCTGGCAAAGTGTCCAGCCCACTGGCATCCCCAAGACCTGTCTAGTCCTCCTGGGACTGACAATCACGTGTCAGAGGGTACTCAGACCCCTCCCAATACTCATCACCTGATAATCAGGGTTGTCAAATGATGGGGCCGGTTCATTGAAGTAAAACTCCCCAAGCGGCGTCGAGAGCGCGCCCAGCGGCACCGCCGGAACCGGGTCGAGGGAGGCATCGGGGACGGCGGCGCCTGAGGACGGCGCCGGAGGTGACACCTGAGGGACCGGCACCGGTGAGGGCGTCAGGCCGACAGGCGGCGATCTGGATCCAGAGGCGGATCTAGTGGGGCCCTGCGGCGCCGTGCCCTGCGGCGCTGTCGGTGCTGAAGCACCCGCCCGCGTCGGGGCCGAAGCACCCGACCCGCTAGGGCCCCCAGATGGGTCCGCTGGGCCCGGAGGAGTCGTGGAGCCCGCCGGAGGAGTGAGGGACCGCCGGCGTCGCTTGCTGCCCAGGAACCGGAGGGTATGGGGCAGGTCGCGACGCCCGCGACTCCGACGGAGCGGCGTGGGCAGTGTCACTCGAACCCCCGGCCGCGTCGCGCGAGATTCGGGGGGAGTCAGAAGAGCGACGACATCTCTTCGACTTCTTGTGCTTACCTGACGACTTCGAGCCTGAGGAGTGATGGCGAATCCCGGAGCTATGATGGCTCCGAGCCCCCCGACCTGTCCCTCGACCTCCGCCCGGACCGGGACCTCTCGCGGCGACTGCCGGAGTTCGAGCCGCTTGCGGGACCGCTCCCGCCTAGCTTTCAAAGTTAGGGCCCGGCAGTCGGGGCAGGCCTTGTCGTCATGATCGACGCCGAGACAGTGGAGGCAACGGCGGTGAGGGTCGGTGACCGACATCAGTCGGTCGCAGTCCACACAGGGCTTGAAACCTGGCATTCCTACCGGCACCGTTCGGAGTCGAAGACTCGAAAAAGGATCAAAAGAGATCACAGAAAAGTTTAGTCAAAAAGTGACTAAGGTACCACTTTTTCCGGATCTGCGCTGCTGGCGCGGAAAAAAGAAGAACTTACGCCAGCACGCGGAGGCGTCGTCTAAGTACTCCAACAACGTCAGCACGGTGCCCACGGCGGACGCAGAGCCGCAGACGACGCCTACCGACGCGCAAAGGTACTGCAACACAAAAAATTCTGGATCCAGTCTGACGCCTGGGGATATTCTAAGGTAAGGAATCTAATACTAACCTGTTTCTTTCAGATGTTGTGTTTGCTGGTATGACGTCACGGCAGCTACTTAGATGCCGCCCTTGCGCGCGGACGTCAGTTCTGTACATGACTTTCTGCGCCAGAAACGCAGAGCCATGCAAGACACGGACCATTGGTGTACTCAACTAGGACCCTGAAGGGATGTCCTTAACCCTAGAAATCAGTTCGCAAAACAGGGAGGATGGGTGGGGTGGTAAGGAATCTATAACTAACAAATGTTTTTTACAGATATATCATTATCGAAGTTAAGTAACTTGTGCATCTGAAAGAAACCTGTTAGTTATAGATTCAATTCCTTAGAATAGATACCCCAGCAATACCAAACCCAGTGGTGGGTCTGCGAACCAACATCACACCAGAAAATCCTGGAGCACAGAACGGTCAAAGAAGCCGTCTTTCCGAACTTGGCTGTCCAGGCAGTAGTGTTTGGTGAATGTGTGCAGTGATGCCCACGTGAATGCCTCACAGATGTCATTCAGAGGCACAATCCTTCCCAAGGCTGTAGTGGCTGCCGTCACCGTGGAGAAGTGAGCGTGTAGCCTGACTGGAGGCTCCTTTTTACCCAGAGATTAACAAACCTTAATACACAACATGACCCAACGAGAAATGGTGCGTTTGTGTACGGCCCGACCCTTCTTTGCGCCCACTTAACCAACAAAAAGTTGATCATCCACCCAGAACGGTTTTGTGCGATCAAAACGTGCGCTCTCATTCGATTTGGGGTCCAGACGGTGGAACGTCTCTTCCTCAATTGAAGGATGCGGAGGCGGAAAGAAAGTGGGCAAAGTAATGGTCTGTCCGATGTGGAAGGCAGTGACCACTTTAGGAAGGAAGATGGACGGGTCCAGAGAACCACCTTGTCCGGATGACCAGACAGGAAAGGAGGTTTTGAAGATAGAGCCTGGAGCTCACTCACCCGTCTAGCAGAGGTGGTGGCTACCAGGAAAGCAGTCTTAAGGGTCAAAAGACGTAAAGGACAGTTATGCAGCAGCTCAAAGGGAGCACACATTAAATAGGTTAGCACACGATTCAAGTCCCACTGAGATAACGAAGGGGATTAGAGGAAAAAAGATGCGTTTAACCTTTTAGAAACGGTTAACTACCAGGCACTTGAAAAGAGAAGGCTGATCTGGCAACCAAAGGAAGATAGAGATAGCTGAAAGATAACTCTTAATAGTGCCCAGAGCAGATTCTTATTGGGCTAAAGAGAGAAGAAACAAGAGCACTTCAGAAAGAGGGGCAGAAAGGGGATCCAGAGCCTTTGCTGTGCACCATGCCACAAATGTGTTCCACCTGCAGACGTATAACGTCTTAGTGAAAGGGATGCCTGGCTTCCAAGATTATGTCACAGACTTTGGGAGGCAGGTCAAAAGAAGTCAACTGCCGCAGCTCAATCTCCACACAAGGAGGTGGAGATTGGACAGGTTTGGGTGGAGGACCGTCCCCTGCTGCTGCAACAGAAGATCCTCTTGAAGAGGCAGTCTGATTAGAGGATCGATGGCCATGTTGAGCAGCTCGGGATTCCAGACTCTACGTGCCCAATCCGGAGCCACAAGAATGACTTGGGCCAAGTCGCGCCTGACCTTCAGCACTCTGGGAAGAAGTGGTAAAGGCGGAAAGGCGTACAACGAAGTGCCGCCTTGGAAATTCCAACGCGCAGAATTGCTGACATTGCACATTCTCTTCAGTGGCGAATAGATCTAACCAAGGCTCTCCCCACTGTCGAAAGAGACCCTGCACCACCTCCAAGTGAAGACACAATTCATGATCCATCATGCACCTGTGGCTGAGTTCGTCCGCCCTGGCGTTCAGGGAACCTGCCAGGTGTTGAACCACCAGGGTCGCACCCTGATGTTCCAGCCACTGCCAAAGGCGCAGAGCATCCTGGCAGAGGGTCCACGACCCCACCCCGCCCTGTTTGTTGCAGTACTACATGGCGGTGGTGTTGTCTGAACACAGGCACTACTCTTCCCCGGACAGAGGGAAGGAATGCGTTGAGTGCAAGATGATTCGCCCGGAGCTCCAGAAGGTTGATGTGAAGCATGGACTCCGCTGGAGACCAGAGGCCTCTGATCTCCGCCTCTTCCATGTGGCCGCCCCATTCAGAAGGGATGCATCCGTCACCACCATATGGTCTGGTTGGGGAAGGGAAAGGGATCTGCCATTGACCCAATCCTGGTTCATGAGCCAGCACTGCAGTTGTTGAGCAGTGCCCTGCGACATCTGAAAGCAATCGGACAGATTTCCCTGATGCTGCGCCTACTGGAACTTCAGGTCCCAACACAGAGCCCACATGTGCCACCTGGCATGATCGACCAGCAGGATGCAGGAAGCCATGAGTCCCAGCAGCCTCAGGGTCTTTCTGACAGAAAACCCAGAAAGAGGCTGAAAGATCGGAATATCATAGCCCGAATATCCCGTGTTTGGGAGGATAGACCCGAAACCGCGTCATGTACAGAACTGCTCCAATGAAGAGGAGGTTCTGAGAGGGAATCAGGTGCGACTTCGGCACTTTGATGTAGAACCACAGCAAATGCAGGAGGTCGGCCGTAGTCTGGAGGTATTAGACGACTGCCTGGGCGAGCCCGCCTTCAACAGCCAGTCGTCAAGATAGGGGAAGACAAACCCTGATCTGCGCAGATGAGCGGCGACCGCTGCCATCACTTTCGTGAACCCCCCTGGGGTGCTGTTAAGGCTAAAGGGGAGCACGGTAAAATGAAAGTGCTCGTGCCCTATCATGAACGATAGGTAACGCTGGTGAGCCGGCAGGACGGGGATGTGAAAATAAGCGTCCTGTAAGTCCAACGCTACCATCCAGTCTTGCGGGTCGAGGGCAGACAAAACCTGAGCAAGCGTCAACATATTGAACTTCTCCTTTCGGAGGAAGCGATTCACGTCCGTGAGGTCCAAGATGGGACGCAGGCCCTTGTCCTTCTTGGGAACCAGAAAGTAGTGGGAGTAACCACCACAATCTACTTCTGGGACAAGAACGCGCTCAATGGCTCACTTGGCCAGGAGAGACGTAACTTCCTGCTGCAGAAGGGCCAGATGACCCTCCGACATGCAGTGGTATCACAGTGGCATGGCAGGAGGAGTAGTCGCGAAGGGGAGGGAGTAGCCCCTTCGGACAAATTGCAAAATCCACCTGTCCGAGGTCATGGCGAATCCTGCCGCCCTCTGGCGTTTGATGGGCCGGAAAGATCGGACTAGGAAGGGTTGGTGGACTGGCCCGCCCGCTGGCCCCCGGAACCACGCCGGTTGTTTCCACGTCCCAGGCCACGCGAAGGTTGGGTAACTAGGTGCAGCCTGTGGCTCTGAGTGGGACATAGCAGGGCACCCATTCCGCAGCCACGAAAGGGGCGAAAAGCAGACTGCACCGGACAAGTGGAGAGGCCCAAGGACTTGGCCGTAGCCTGCAAGTCCTTTAAGCGCTCTAGGGCGTTGTCTGCTTTGTCGCCAAAAAGGGCATGTCCATCACATGTTCTGGACATCCCCTGAAAAGTCAGTGGACCTAATCCAGGCGTAGCGACGAAGCGCTACTGGCGTTTAAATGGTCCTGCCCAGAGAGTCGGCGGTGTCCAGCCCACAACGTATCGTAAAGTTTGCTGCATCCCTCCCGGCGCAACAGCCTGGGAGAGCACTGCCCGGGCCTCCTCCAGACACTGAGGTAACACTTGCACCAGCGTATCCCACACAGAGTGCGAACAACGGCCCAAGAGACATGCAGTGTTTACAGACCGCAGTCCTAAGCTAGCGGAAGAGAACATTTTCTTGCCAAGGTGGTCCATCTTCTTGGATTCCCTTTCACTTTGGAGCGGTAGGGAAGGCGCTCTTGGAGGTAGAAGCTTGAACTACCAAGCTTTCCGGGGTGGGATGTTGGGAGAGGAAAGTGGGATCGCCCAGAGCCGGGCGGAGGCATCGGGCAATCATCCTGTCCACTAGAGCCTGAACCACGTGCCCAAAAGGACGTCTGCTAGCCAGAAACCGGTCCTAGGATGCTGGATTCTGGTCCAGGGAAGACATGGCTTGGCAGTTCGGGCTGGACTGTTCCCATGAGGCACAGGGTCAAGTCTGATTTGCATATGCCCATGTCTGAACTGGGGTGGCTTGATGAGCAAAATAACGATGGATTAAACCCAGATCTGTGACTGGGGGTGAATGTTTTGCCATTGTGCAACATTCCGTCCATCATCTTGTGTGTTTTGCTGTTCATCCTCTGTGCCATTGTTGTTGAAAAGGGACCCCAGGAGTGAACAGGGGCATAAAAACCCCATCCGGTGGCGGTTCCGGTGGCGGACGCCGCCGGTCCGGCTCCTTGTCTACGTCGGGATGTAGGCCCGCAGTCAACGCCAGCAGGGGAGCCGACCAGCACCTAACGTGGTAGTGGTGCCATGAGGAGCTGCGCCGGTGGAGGTGTAACCAGTTCAACCAGCACCAATCCGGATCCAGGCATGGATCCAAGAGAGGCCTGAGGCGCTGGGGCCGGAGCCGCCGGCAGCGGAGACCATGACCCCCCAACCAAGTCAGCGGGGCCAGAAGGCACGCCGGCGGGGTCGGTCTACCCAAAGATGGTAGCATCGCCTCGTAGAACGTACAAAGCTGGGCGAGGGTCGCTCCGGGTCCGGAAAGGGAGGGAAACTCTGAGTCAACTCTTCGGGCTCCGCGCGCGGTCAACACCCGCGTGCCTCATCGGATCGGCCGACCGACGAGGAGAAGTCCAAGAGAGATGATGCTTCTTTGACTTACCCGACCCAGAGGGCGAAGACATCAATGATTTCGAACAGGAATGGTGGTGGCTCCGCGACCGGTCCCTCGACCTCCCTCTCGACCGGGATCTCAAATGGCGTGGAGCAGACTGCCGGCGTTCAAGCAGCTTTCGGGACCGCTCCCTGCAAAGCCTCCGGCGCCATCGATTGACAGTCGGAGCATGACTTGGGGTCTTGGTCGCTCTCCAGGCAGGAGAGGCATACGAGGTGCGGATCAGTCACCGACATCAGTCGGTTACAGGAACCGCAGGCCTTGAAACCGGGCATCCCTTGTGCACCTTTTCGGAGTCGGAGACTCAAAACAAGAAGTTGACAAAAGTAGAGAAAAAGTTGTTTTAATTGGGAGACCTCCAGGGTGGGACAAATCAGTGCTGGAGCTCTGTGGTGGCCCTTAACATATATGCCAGGGCACCATTTACTAGGGTCTTGCAGGTAAGTTAGCCATTTTCAATTGAGTAAAGCCAATTCGACATAAACTTTAGTGTCAGGGCTCTGGCACGGAGGTCTGGTTAGCAGAACTCAACTGCCTTATTATTAAATGAAGAAATACTGGGTTTAGTGAACAACACCTTATGGTCTTCATACCGCTACAAAGGCACACTATCCGCAGCACTGATTCTAGCTTGTAATCACACAGTCTGCAGTTGAAAGCAGCAGACCCTTTCCAATATTCACACATATGCTTTTAAGGGTATTATCCCACACCCAAGCCTCATTAAGTCTTTAGTCTGATTGAGGCTCAGATGGCTAGAAAGGTATTGTGCCTTCCCAGGGGATTGATAAAAGGTTGCACACAGATCTGAATTTGCCTTTAATTACAACAACTCATGAATATCATCCACAAGAGATGTTGTTTTTGCATTCTATATGCTAGAGCTGAAGGGTGGGCGTTGTCAGCCTTAACAGAGGGCTCATCACTCTCAGCTGGCTGGTTTCTCTGCTAACCAAACCCTGTGGTGCAAGGTGGCCCCCCGCCAGTCTTTTCTTTTCCAATATGCTTGGGAGTCAAAGCCCTACTCTGTTGGGATTGGTAGTCTACTGCAGGCACAAGGTAAAGGCCTGTGTTTTTGTGAATGCGTACTTGTAGTTCGCAAAGGTTTTCTTTTTTGAAGCCATGCTTAAGGCGGCCTGCTGTTCTTCAGATCCACTGGGATGTGGACTTGTGGGTCTTTGGTCGAGGGCGACTCAGACGGATACAGCCTCCTCTTACTCATTGTCACCAAATTCCCTTGCCTCTTCGAACATGTCCGAGGTCCTACTAACAACATCTTTCTGCATGGTGTGTAGCCATCACACTGGACAGTTTGTGTAGTAGTGGTTGGGCAACAAGCACAGATTGCAGACCCGACTGTGATCGGTCCATGAGTATTTACCGTAATATTGAGGGCGATTGTTCTATTACCTGCATTCATTTTTGGTAGAGGTCACATGATGGAGATTCTTAGGAGGCCCTGGAGGTACTAGGCCGCGACGCACATAACCGCGGATGAGGGCTAGGATACAAATGTGTATCACCTATTAAGATCATTGTAACACAAGATATTCAGAAGACAGAAAGGGTCCGATGAGTAGGTGTAGGCCATTCCGAAAGTAGAAGCCAACTCAGTTCATATTCAAACCCAATGGCGGCAAAAAAATATTTCAATTAACATTGAGAGACAGAAAAAACCCTCAAGGTGATTTTTGCGTTTCTTCTTGGACAACTATAACTGGAGACCACTCACTTCATAAACTTTCTTGTAGGCTGCAGACCAGATCAAGAACTGAAGCGATAACTGGCTCGGCGCATTGAAGAGCTTAGCCTGTCCTGTTCCTTAATGGCCTTTGCATGAACAAGGCCATATTTCTCACAGGTACTGGAGTTGTGTTTGTGCCCCAGCACGAGAGAGAGAGGTCGTTGGTGATCTAGAATAGCTGTCTGTTGTAGAAAAAGGCACTATTTGAAAATGTTGTGGGTAGATATACCACTACACATAACAAAAAACGTATTTTGAAAAGAAAATGCTCAGAGGGAAACAACTGTGAATCTGCAAAGGATACGAAAAAAATAACAAATGTACAGACATCAGTGCAACAGGGTGGCACTCTATATTGCTCAGTGATGTCATGTTTGGGATTGATCCCAGAGCAGGATTGGAGCTGTGGAACCATCTGTTAGGACAACAGAGCTATATCAACTTTTCTAGATATAGTTTGATGCCTAAAGGAAATTCAAGAGAGGAGGACTCTGCAGGTAAACAAATACTTCAGAATGAAGGACTCTTTTTGAGGAGTGTCCACACTATATTCAGCCAGAAAAAGAGTAATCGAGGAACAGCTTCGAGAAAATTTGAGGTAAAAGTCCAGATTTCCCCAACACTAGAGGTGCAGTACAGAATCTAGCAGTTGGAAGCCTCTGGGAGGGGTAGAGCTCAGAGTCCGGACATCTCACTGGTTAGTGTTCACGTCACATACAGTGGTTGGCTGGTTGCATGTGGTCTATTGTTGTTTTCAATGTCATTGAGCATCTGTGTACACTGCTATGATAACACGGTCTACCCAGATGTTCCCAGCCTGGCAACTCGGAATAAATCACACATGCGAAGTTATGAAATATTCAATGCTGGAGAAAACTCTCCTTTCCCTTTCAGGATTAGGGCTACTGCACAATATAAATAAGCTAACTGAAAACAAGAGCATATTTATAAGAAAAGAAAAGCCATTTACCAAATACGCTGCTTGCATACAATAAAATCTTTTCTCCTAACCCACAGTTTCAGCTGGAGCTTCCTATCACATTAATGGAGACAGTCCGTTACTCAAACTCAGACACTACCCCTAACCTATTCAGCAAAGTCATCTTCCATCAGGCTGCAAGCCAGGTCACTATAGAAAGCACATATGATAAGTTCGCCAATTTTGCTACTTCCCATGGTCCCTCACCCAGGAGAGGAAAATACATTTAAATAATATGCATCATCTACAGTAATCAAAACGCACAAATTGACTAAAAGCAGACAATCTCTCATTCCATGGCTGTACTCTTAACTGTAGCTCCATCATACAAATATAACATAAAAGAAATTAGAAAACATGAGGGTCTTCCTTTGTTTCTTGTAGAGAAAATACTGGGCCATAATCTTCTAAGAACTTCGGATCCACCATCTAATTTCGGCTCCAAACACCTAACACAGCTTTAACAACAAAGCTGATCTTTTACTTCGTAAAACCTCAATTACTGAATACCCCTCTTCAAAAACAACAACAAAAAAAGGGAGAAAACTTGTGAATTTCGAACAAGTGTAAATTTTCTAAATGTATAATTCTGAAACACGTGTCAGTTTTGTTATACTACATATGTAGGTATGTGCCCATGCAACCTGCACCAATCAGCCAGTATCTGCTGCTCTCTGTAAAGTGCTTTTTTCTCCTATTGGTGAGGCTTGCACTCTACAAATTACAAGCTAAATCAACAATAGCGATCCGCCCACCATCCCAACCGGATTTACCCCGCCATATTATTATGGCGGGGGTATCACGGCAGACGCTTTTCCGCCGGTCGGCAATTATTCCGATTGCAGGCCGAGCGGAGCAGGAGCACAATATGTTGGTGGTGCCTAGAAGGCACCACCATCCATATTATGATGCATGGTTTCAAAGGCCTTTCCATGGCGGCGATATCGCCATGGAAAGGCTGTTGGAGACGTGCTTTGGGGGCCCGTTGCGGGCCCCCAGTAGGGTTGGGGAGATGCACTTGGGGGGATACCCATGGTACCTACCTGCAGTTCCATTCACAAGGAGGCAGGGACTGCGCAGTGCCTGCCATGTTTTGCATGGGAATGCACAACATGTTAATTTTGCATTGCGGCAGGTACTGCTGTAAGCAGCACCCGCCGTAATGTCAAATATGCAAGTGTGGTGGTCACATCCGAATCAGTGGTGCTGGACAGCCGCACGTCTGACGGCCGGTCCCATCACCGCTAGGATGGCGGGCGGACTAAAGTACGCCCGCCATCCTAATAGGCCCCATAGTACTAAGGATTTCAAGTTGCTTGAGGCACCAAGATATGCGGTTTAGTGGAGAAGGTAGCACAACACTAAACATACTCTTTTGAAGAAATACTCTTCAAAAGCACAACTTTTACACTGGCAAAGAGCACAGAGGCCTGCAACCAGAGGGCAGTGTATAATAAAGAGATCTGGAAGGAAGACATTTCCAGAAAGGGACACATGTAAAGCACAATGGATGAAAGTCACAATAAACTCAGGAAATAGGAGGGGAAATATCAAGTGTATCCGATGCCTCGTAGTCCAAATGCCACGCTAGCTGCAGTTGTAATACTCTACGGGGGCACATTTAGGTTACTACCAACTTGTTGGAAGGAAAATAGACCAAAGGACACAAGTAATCTTTGTTTCAAGTTAAACAACCAAATGATATGACTGCAGTAAGGACTATAAGAGTTAGGCAAAGAATTTTGGCAAAAAACACCCTGTGCCCAAAGACCACACTGACATTCTATATAGAAGTATTTGGTCCTGGTTGTTAAAAAAGGTATTGGGGACACATTCAAATCCCAAGTTAGAAAACAGTGGGGAGGGGTGTTAGCATTTAACAACACAAGTACAACCTCAACAGAAATTTGGACCTGCCAAACGTTTGGCAAAAAACCCTAAAAAACGTTAGTGGATGTTTGAAACCCTACCGTTGGCTTGGCTTTTGTTTTGGTGGTGTCTTCCTTCTTGCCTGGAGAAAGTGCTTGGAAAACAAAGTTTCTGGTGTTGCGAGGGGCACCGAGATTGAGATCCGACATGGCTGTGAGCTTTTGAAGAACCTCCTTGGGCTTATTAAGCAGTGATCCAGTTTTCATCAACTGCAAAGGCACAAAATTGGCAAATTAATTATATAACAGATCATCAAAAAAGCCTAAGAATGGATTACAAATTGTAATTCAATGTATTCTGGCAAGCATCTACGATTCAGCTGGATAACCAGTTTATTACAGAAGTTGGAGAAAGTAAATTAAACGTAGAGGAAGGTACACAGGCCATCGTAAGATAATGTTTAATATTTCAGCTAAGGAAAAGCAATGCTGTGAGCATAGGGGGTAGGGGGAGAGGGTGCAGGGGGCTGTACCTCTATTAATGAAGGAGCAGGAACCGGGGATTTGGAATAGAAGTCGGGCAGAAATTTAGTACACACAATGTTGATATATAATGGTTTACCCACTTGAGAAACCACAAGGTTTTGATTGAAGACCCTCACTTACTCTGTCAGAGACATGCTTCGTCATCGGGTCTCAGCTTGGTCACTAAATACTAAGAATGAGTTCAACCATATTCCAGGGCACACTTTGAGATGTTCTTATCTGCCTGTGTGCTACATGTTTTGTCTGTCCATACTGAGTTGAGTAGGACAACAGACTAACATGACTGGCGACACTTATTTGAATTCTGGGGCACTTCTGATCATTGTCCTAACAAAGCTTCAGACCCATATGGGCCTCCCAGAAAAGACTGCAACTTGTCAACATAAAAATAGGGTCCAGGGTAATTATATCCCTCTCTCACCCGGACAATTTCTTTTTATTTAACCACAAACGCCCACAATGAAATATAAGGGCATACCTGGGTGTTCAAATGCATTTTTATTTACAACTTAAGCAGATTGAATATCTCTGGAATATGGTTGAGCCTATCCTGGTTTTTAGGGAACAAGATGAGACTCAATAAGAGAGAGGGTCTTCAAATAAAATCTAGTGGTTTCTCAAGTGGGCCAACTTTTATTTATCCAAGTGGCATGTTCAGTGGAACCACAGATTACAGGTTATCAGCTATCCTTTGGTGTGATTAGCTTCAGACTCAATCGTTCTCTCTCCCCTCCACGATTAGATACCGTATGGTGACGTATCGGGTTTGAGTATATTGCAGTAATTTAGCACAGTGCGTTTTAAGGTGTGTCGACCCTGAAAATAAGAGAAAAGCCTTCTACGTAACACTGTCATGACTTTGTGAATAATTCACCCTTGTGCTACCTTGTTTTAAATATTCTTTAGGAAGTGTGCTACAAATGTACAACTAAAGAAAGAAGTTTGGAAACTTACATCATTTCTAGCCCCCCACAACCAACCACCTGTGTGTGCTTCAAAGCACCAACCTTTTCTTTCCAAAGAGTAAAGTTACAAAAAGATTAAAAAAACATATCAGCAACATTGTAAAAGTACTCACACGTGGGACGACATTACATTTGAAGGCTTCAAAGAGATTGCTGGACTGTGCCTTTTCAGACTCTTGTACAGTAGTAGTGGCTGAGAAAAACAGATGTTTCATTAATCAAAAGTTGCACCAGCAATAGAAAGAGAACTATGAAACGTTTCCTTATTGCTTAATTACAGCGATGCTTGCAAGAAATGTAACTGTGTAATGCTTTTAAGAGATTTCTGTGTTGTATATGGTCCTAATCTCTCCCATATGCGCAAAAAGAGTAGATTTACCAGTCAAGTGGTTAGTCAATACTACCCAGGTTCAAGCAGGAAAAAACATCCAGACCAGAAAGATATCAGTATAGGAGACTATATATCCCACTCCTTTGTGCTCCACTTGCAGCTCCATGTTTGCAGAGATAGGATATGAGCATTTCTCTGGGTATTAAGTAGGACACCAATATTATTTCCACAGACTGCACTGTAAATCCACTGTACAAACCAGTCCCAAGAATCTGTTCAGGCCCAATCAGCAGTACGAGGCACAACAGAAAAAAAAGGAGATTACACCGCATTCTATAAACAGCTGGATAAACCCCCCCCCTTTTTTTTAACTGACGCTTGAGTAAACGAAACAATACGCCCAGCTTTTATTGGCTAAAAGTGATTGAAACTCAAGCCCCTGATTAAATACTTTCAATTAAAAAAATAGATTGAACACCCAGGTCTTACTTTTTATACCAACAGAAATGAAAATAATAGCACATGGGTAAGCCCACTTCTGACTTCGATTGAGTACATATATTTCAAATGAAAAATATTTTCCTGCTGTACATTTTATTATGTGCTTGTATAGTCATTTTACAAAATCAGGCTTAAATACTGTGCAGCGTGGCAGGTTGAAGAGATAGTGAGATGAAAAACAAATTAGAAAAAACCAAGTAGTACATTTATAAAACGAGAACTTCAGAACTGATATAAAGATACATTTGCATGATTTTTATCTGAGAATGGATGATTAATGAAGTGTACCTTTCCGCTGCAGAGATTTGGCAGTAACCTTCTTTGCCAACTTCATGAATTGACTATCCTCCCCAATGTCTTCATCCACCTCTTCATTAACCTTTCCACTTGCGTCCTGCAAATGTAAAATGCCATTACTTTAAAATAAAATATGAAAAACGTTGCAAGTTGACGGAATTAGGGTTAGGTAACATCTCTGGCTATGTGTGGGCGAAGAGGTTCTGTGCTTATTCATTTATTGAAAACAATCATTACTGAAAAGTTATTTACTTATAATCGCACAGTCTGGGAATATTCATTGAACAAACTTTGAAAGGCCCCACACATGTGCAGGTTTATGCATTTTGCAAGCAGCAGGATCCCATGATGGAAAACAGATGCACACAGAAGACCTTAAAGCAAATTAAACAAAAGTATTATAATTTCTCTACACATCAGTAGTCTAGAAACAAAAGTTTCCTATTCCAGCACAAGGCAATACAATAACTAAAGAAAACCCTGGAATTGAGCAGAACATGCATCAATTGGTCTATTAAGTTGGAATTTTTAGTAAATCTCCACCCCCCCCCCAAAAAAAGGAGAGAAAAAAACAGGTGGGGGAAGGATGCAACACAAATCCTATATAAATATCTATTAAAAATATTGGAAAGGGAATTCTCGTTATTGAGAAATTGTACAAGCTCTCCATCCTGCTGATCTTCATTGATTTTAGAAACACCCCATAGCAATTTATTATCATGTTTATGAAAATCCCATGCATAATAAGGCTCGGAGTCTGGAGAATGTGGTTACTTCTAAATGTTCTTTCAAAGGCTAGCAATAGTAAAACAAGTGAAATATCACAGCCATCGCTATGACTGAAAATCAAAAAATAACCCAAGTTGCTTCCTGTAGTTATCCTGGTTTATACGAAACGTGTGAAGTAATTTAAGAAAAACACCAACTTGTCACAATTGTACTTTCTTCAGGGTTATTACATTGCTTTACTACAGATGTATTTAAAGATAAAGAATCTGAGAAGGGCCCCACGTTGAAGCATCCCACAAAGAAGAACAATATTTTTTTACAGAGCAAAGACATATTTTATTTTGGTAGCCATAATGTTGGCCAGAACTGCTGCCACCAAAGAGTTTCATGCTGCTGTGATTCAACAATGAGCATTAATCAGGCAATCTCATGTGCGGTTCTACAAAATTAAATGACAAAACAAATTTTGCTTGATTACGCTAGCTGTTTGGATCTCTGCTGCCTTAACATTAGAGTCATCATTCATGAAACAGATGTGTTGCCCTAAAGGCCATTTCCTGGCTAATTTGCCAGGCTCATTGTTCCCAGTTACAGGAACTGAAAACCATCTACAAATCACTGAGACGTGGTGGAAAACTAGGGACTAAAGGAAATAGGACACTTAAGTTCCCTTATCTACTAAATACCTGCTGTCGTAGCCACTGTTGCCTCTCAAAGCGCTCTTTTCTATATTTTGCCTCAGTTTCATCAAGCTCTTCATGGTGCCCCTCGTGGTCTTCATTTTCAGAGTCCCCGCGGAACATGTCCATCTGGGAAGCATCATCTGTAAGGAAAGCAGACTTGCTAAATTCTTTTGGGTGGTCCCATTGCCTATTATCACTTTTTAGTACAACATAGCACAGACCAATGAGTGCCTCAATACAACAAATGCGTAATTTTATTATGGACAGGATTAAATATCAATACAGTGCTCCATTCAGTGTTCAAAGACTGGCATGGATAACAAATTTAGTGGAAGAGCAAATTCTTAAAAGGTGACAGAATTTTACTAACCTATGTTCTTATTAAGAATCTCAGGCATCAGACTGGATCCTGAAACTCTTAGGCAGTGCCTCTGTGCACCAGTAGGTAGAGCCAGCGGCTCTACGTCGATGTCGTCTGCACCAGATGTGACATGTGCATTGCCTATAAATGCACTACTCAGTGCATTGTCCGTTTTTCGTGACACATTCCCTGCCCATAGATACAGAGTCACGTCAGAATGTGTAGGAAGCTGGCTCTGTATATGGTATCCAACTAGTCGGGTTGGCAAAATTGTACAGGGCTCAATGTAAAATGCAAAGTGATTGGACCTTCAGATTTTCGCAGCACTAGTGCCACAAACTTAACCATAAATGTCTTAAAAGGGGAGCTTTCTCAGGGGAGGAGGGTGGGTCGCAAGTGAATTTATGAAAGATTCCAATACTAGAGTAGGAAAATGCTACTTATCAGTATGCATCTGTTCTTGGCATGTAGAGCGGCAGAATCCTACATTTAGCAATAGATCGCCACCTGGTGTTGGGCTCGGATGATTGCAGGTTGTTGTTGTCTTCTTGGAAGAAGTCTTTTGTAGTCACGAGATAGGGGACTCCTCCCTTGGACAATACTGCGCATGGTCATCAACTCCATCTTCAGATTGTTTTTCGCCATGATGGGAAATGGAGTTAGTAGAAGTAAAGATAAAAAAGGATGTCCATGCGTGTGCGTCTAAGATAGATAAGTACTGGAACGGATACAAGTCCCGGGGAGGCGGGAGGGCATGTAGGATTCTACATGCCAAGAACAGATGCATACTGGTAAGTAGCATTTTCCGTTCGAGGCATATGAGCTGCAGATCCTACATTTAGCAACGATTGTGCAGCAGTGTCTCCCCTAGCGGTGGTCGCTTGCATCCGTTGCAGCATACTGAAAAAGTGTTTTAAGGACAGCTTGGCCTACTGCAGCTTGCTGCTTGGCTTGCACATCAACACAATAGTGTTTAGTGAAGGTGTGTATTGTAGACCATGTTGCTGCCTTGCATATATCCTCTAATGGTATGTTTCCTAAGAAAGCCACAGAGGCTCCTAGTTTGCGAGTGGAGTGTGCTCTAGGAGGAACTGTTAGTGTACGTTTAGCCTTGTGATAGCAGATTTGAATACACTTAACAATCCATCTAGCAATACCTCCTTTAGAGATAGGATTGCCTTTGTGTGGGGGAGAGAAGGATACAAATAGTTGTTTTGTTTTCCTGAAGGATTTAGTTCTGTCTGTGTAATATAGTAGAGCTCTTCTAACGTCTAGGGTGTGCAAAGCTCTTTCTGCAACAGAGTCCGGTTTTTGAAAAAACACTGGTAACTCTACTGATTGATTTAGGTGAAAAGGAGTAATCACTTTTGGTAGGAATTTTGGATTGGGTCTAAACCACTTTGTTAGGATGTATTTGAAAAAATGGTTCTTCTTTTGTGAATGCTTGGATTTCACTAACTCTTCTGAGAGAGGTAATGGCAACAAGGAAAGCAGTTTTCCATGTTAGAAATTTTAGTTCACATTTATGTAACTGGTCAAAGGGGGGTCCCATGAGTCTTGTAAGGACTACATTTAGGTTCCATACTGGAGCAGGTGGTAACCTGGGTGGGATTATTCTTTGTAATCCTTCCATAAATGCTTTTATTGCAGGTACTCTAAATAGAGATAGATGTGGTCTATTTTGTAAATATGCTGCAATAGCTGCTAAATGCAGACGTATGGAAGAGTAAGCCAAATTGGACCTTTGTAAATGTAGAAGGTAGCAAATTATATTTTGGATGGAAACGTCCAAAGGATCAATGTGATTGTTGTTACAGTATATTGCAAATCGTTTCCACTTAAGCAGCATAGCATGCTCTGGTAGTGGGTCTTCTAGCTTCTTTAATTATATCCATACAGTCTGGTGGTAGGTTTAAGTAACCAAAATCTAGGACTTCAGGAGCCAGCTCGCCAAATTCAGTTGGCTTGGTTCTGGGTGTCTTATTTCTCCATGGTTCTGTGTTAACAGGGATGGCGTGAGCTGTAATTTCTGATGTGGAACCATTGAGAGATCTAGTAGCGTGGTGAACCACGGTTGACGTGCCCATGTAGGGGCCACTAGTATCAGTTTGAGGGACTGTTGTCTGAGCTTGCGTACTACTAGTGGAATAAGTGGGAGAGGCAGAAAAGCGTACGCAAATCTGCCAGGCCAATTCATGCATATTGCATTCCCCTCCGACCGTGGGTGTGGAAACCTGGCGGCGAAGGTTGGGCATTTTGAGTTCTCGTGGGTGGCAAACAGGTCTATTTGTGGATGCCCACACATTTAAAAGAATGGTTGAAGTACTTGTGGGTGCAACTCCCATTTGTGAATCTGTTGAGATTGCCGACTTAACAGGTCTGCTATCTGGTTGTGAATCCCTGGAAGGTGTTCTACTGTCAGATGTATGTTTTGAGGAATGGCCCATCTCCAAATGTTCTGTGCAAGTTGGGACAGTTGCAGAGAGTGTGTCCCCCCTGTTTTTGTATGTATACATGGCTGTCATATTGTCCGTTCGGACTAAGACAGCTTTGTTCTGGATTTGTACTTGAAAAGTGTTGAGTGCCAGGAAAATTGCTAGCAGCTCTAGGTGGTTGATGTGGAACTGTTTCTGTTGATTGCTTCACTGACCTTGTGTGGTATAATGCAGTAGATGGGCTCCCCATCCTGTGAGAGATGCGTCTGTCGTGAGCACTACTTGTGGAACAGGTTCTAGGAACGGCCGTCCCTTTGTCAAATTTTTGGTGTTCCACCATTGTAGAGAGCGATATGTACGGCTGTCCACCAACACCAGGTCTGTAAGCTGACGTTGAGCCCGATTCCACTGTTGTGCTAGACATTCCTTTAGTGGACGCATTTGCAGTCTTGCATGGGGAACTATGAAGTTGCAAGACGCCATCATCCCTATTAATTTCATGAACACTCTGGCTTGTAGAGAGTGCTGGCATTGAAAAAGGGAGACTAAGTTCTGAATACTTTGAATCCTGGCTTGACTGGGATAGGTTTGAGCTACTGATGTGTTTATAGTAGCTCCTAGATATTGATGAACGTGCGAAGGCTCTAGGTGCGACTTTGTGTAGTTAATCGTAAACCCTAAGTTGTGCAGTGTTTGAATTGTTTGCTTTGTGTGTTGCGCACACTGGTTGTACGATCTTGCCTTTATGAGCCAGTCGTCTAGGTAGGGGAAGACATGTATTTGTTGTCTTCTGAGATGTGCTGCCACTACTGCTAAGCACTTTGTAAACACTTGTGGTGCTGTTGTAACTCCGAATGGAAGGACTTTGAACTGATAGTGTTGTCCTTGTATGACAAACCTTAAATACTTCCTGTGCGCAGGATGTATTGGAATGTGAAAATAGGCGTCCTTTAGGTCTATAGTGGACAGAAAATCTCCCTGTTGTAGTAATGGGAGTACCTGGTGTAAAGTGATCATGTGAAAATGATCTGATTGAATGTAGTGATTAAGTGGCCTGAGGTCGAGAATTGGTCTTAAGGTCCCGTCTTTCTTTGGAATTAGGAAGTACAGGGAGTAGACTCCTGTTCCTTATAATGGAACTACTTGAATAGCATCTTTTTCTAGGAGTGCTAGAACTTCCTGTTGAAGCAGAGTTATGTGTTCTGCAGACATTGGACGCTGCCTTGGTGGTATGTTTGGGGGGGTTGCTGTGAGTTCTAGGCAGTAGCCATGTTGGATATTTTGTCTTACCCACCTGTCTGTTGTGATGGAGTTCCAGACAGGTAGGAACTGTGAGAGTCTGCCCCCCACAGGAGTGGAGTGCTGTAGGGGAGACAGAGGGAAGTCATTGTTTAGGAGCGGAAGAGGAGCGGTTGGTGCAACTAACTACCTCTTCCCTTGTTGTTATTGCCTCTGTATCCTCCTCTAAAAATCCTCTATTAGAGGAGGTCTGCGTGTGTGTTTTAAAAGAGGATGTTGTGTCTGTGCCGGTTTGCTTGGAGCCTCCTCTATAAGAGGAGCGGCGAAAGGAACCTGTAGCTTGGGTGTATTGTAACGCCGCCATAGACTTGGCGGTATCTGTGTCCTTCTTCATCTTTTCTAATGTGTTATCTACCTCCGGCCTGAACAATTGGTTCTGATTAAAGGGCTGGTTTAGAATAGTAGTTTGTACCTCTGGTTTAAAACTTGAGATGCGCAACCACGCGTGGCGCCTGAGAATAACACTAGTGTTTACTGCTCTGGATGATGTGTCAGCTACATCTAGTGCACATTTAATTGAGGCATTTGAAATTAACTTGCCTTCTTGTAAAAGCTCCGCTGCTAGATCTTTGTGTTGATCTGGTAGGTGTTTCATTAACTTTTCTAGTTGATCGTAATGGGCCCTGTTGTAGCGGGAGAGTAAAGCCTGTGTGTTTGCTATGCGCCATATGTCTGTTGCTTGTGTAGCAATTAGTTTCCCTGACACATCAATGATCTTGGACTCTTTGTCAGGCGGGGGTGTATCCCCAGAAGTTTGAGAATTGGCCCTTTTGAGCGCATTAGACACTACCAAGGAGTCTAGTGGCAGATGACCTTTAATGTATACCGGATCAGCTGGTGCTGGCCTATACTTTCTCGATTCTATGATTTAACACCCTACACCTTACTGGATCTTTAAAAATCTCTGGAGCATGTTTTATGACTCCCTTAATCATAGGTAGTATTTGAGTAGACCTTGTGTATGACATTGTTCTGTATTCTGCCCATCAACTGATGTTTTTGCATTTGTCACCCGAGTGGGATGGGTATGCTCAGACGTGAGTCCCATGCTCTCCACACCACTGGAGTCTAGCTATCCTGGCTGATGACGGCTGATAGCCAGAAACCGGTCCTAGGATTCTGGATTCCAGTCCAGGAAAGACATGGCTTGGCAGTTCGGGCTGGACTGTTCCCATGAGGCACAGGGTCAAGGCTGATTTGCATATGGCCATGTCTGAACTGGGGTGGTGTGGAGTGCACAAAACGATGGATTTAGGCCCAGATCTCTGTACTGGGGTGAATGTATGACATTCTGCATTCTGCCCCATCAACTGTTTTTGCATCTGCTACGACTCCAGCACCCTCCACGCGCTGAACACTGGACAATCACGCACCTGCTGCCTGGCCGCCCAAAGCGCACCCAAGGACTGCAGCTTCACCAGCATCCTGCCCGCCAACCCACCTACAGAAGAACCCAACTTCCTCCGATGCATCCTCCTCAACACCCGCTCCGCCTGCAGACACGCCGAACTCTGGGACCTACTCGACTACCTCCCCAGACATCGTCTTCCTGACAGAGACCTGGCTGAACCCCTCCTCGGCACCGGACATTGCCATAGCCATCCCGGAAGGCTACAAGATCACCCACACGGACCGCACCAACGGAGTAGGAGAAGGAATTGCCATCGTCCACAGGTACACTCTAAAAATCTCGACAGACACCGACGACACCCTCAGCACCGCCGAACACCTGCACTTCCAGATCCACACCGACCTCAACACAACCCTCAGAGGTACTCTCGTCTACACACCTCCCCTCAGACTCAG
Organism: Lissotriton vulgaris; assembly: GCF_964263255.1. Lineage (NCBI taxonomy): Eukaryota > Metazoa > Chordata > Amphibia > Caudata > Salamandridae > Lissotriton > Lissotriton vulgaris. The sequence goes on along the minus strand of NC_141687.1, from coordinate 950,788,371 downwards.
ACAGCAGTTCAGCGACACCATCGCCGACTTCATCAGCACACACGCCCTCGCCTCCAAGAACTACATCCTCCTCGGGGACCTGAACTTCCACCTCAAAAACAACAATTCCAACTCTTCCCCCCCTGCTCGCCAACCTCGGTCTCAGATAACTCGTCACAACACCCACCCACTCCGCCGGCCAAACACTGGACCCCATCTTCTCAGCAAGCTCCCATGTCTTCTTCAACTGCACCACCGAACTCCACTGGACCGACCACCGCTGCATCCACTTTTCCTTCCAGAAACACTCCACACACCACAGAACCCAGCAGATGCCTCGCCGCCGCTGGAGCAAAGTCACCGAGGACCAGCTAACCACCGCCCTCGCCAAGAGCCCACCCGCAGACCCGACCGACCCAGACACCGCAGCCTCAGACAATGGATCGATGACTGCGCCAACACCCTCGCCCCGCTCAGGAAGCCCTCCAACACCCACAACAGCAAGAGACCCAGTTGGTTCACTGAAGACCTCCAGGCCTCCAAGCATACCTGCTGAAAACTCGAAAAAAACTGGATCCGAGAACAAACACCGGAAAACTACACAGCCCACAAGAAAGCCACCCGCAGACACCACCACCTCAACAGATCCGCCAAAAGGACCTACTTCAAAGACAGCCTAGACAACAATGCACAGAACAGCAAAGAGCTATTCAACATCGTAAAGGAACTCTCCAACCCCAGCTCCAACACCAACGACATCCCACCATCACAAGACCTGTGCGACTCGCTGGATACCTTCTTCCATCGCAAGATAACAGACATCCATGACAGCTTCGATGCCATCACCACCCTGGCAAACGTTGAGACCCCCGCTCCCACGACCACCACCCGCACCAACCACCTGCTCGCCTGGACTAACATCAACAACGACTACTCCCTCAAGATAATTAACACCATCCACTCCGAATCCCCGGAAGACCCCCGGCCCACACCACATCTTCAACAAAGTCTGCAGCACCATCGCACGCCATCTCCGGAAAAACATCAATATGTCCTTTGAGATCGCGACCTTCCCGGAGAGCTGGAAGCACGCAGAGATCAACGCCTTACTCAAGAAACGCAAGGCGGACCCCAAGGACCTCAAGAACTTCCGACCCATCTCCCTGCTCCCGTTCGCTGCGAAGGTCATTGAATAGAGCGTCAACAAACAACTAGCCAGCATCCTCAGGAAGAACAGCATCCTGGACCCGCCCCAGTCCGGGTTCCGCAGCAACCACAGCACCAAAACTGCCCTCATCGCCGCCACCTATGACATCAGGACCCTGCTTGACAACGGAGAAACCGCGGCCCTCATCCTCCTGGACCTGTCAGCCGCCTTCGATACGGTCTGCCACCACGCACTACGAACACGCCTCTACGACACCGGAATCCAAGAAAAGGCCCTGGACTGGACCACCTCCTTCCTCCACGGCAGAACACAAAGCCTCTGCCTCCCCCCCTCCCTCCCGCTCCGAAGCCACCGAGATCTGCGACAAACACCAAGGCTCATCCCTCATCCCAACGTTATTCAACGTCTACATGGCACTGCACGCCCATGTCGCACGACAACATGGCCTCAACATCACCACCTACGCCGACGACACCCAGCTGATCCTCTCCCTCTCCAAAGGCCCCCTCACCGCCAAAATCATCCTCCACGAAGGAATGAAGGCAGTCGCCGACTGGATGAGAAACAGCCGCCTGAAGCTGAACTCGGACAAGGCGGAGGTCCTCATCCTCGGATCCACCCCCTCGGCCTTGGAAGACTCCTGGTGGCCTACTCCACCAGGAGCACCCCATACACCCACCAACCACGCACACAACCTAGGGGTCATCCTCGACTCCACCCTCTCCATGACGAAGCAGGACAACGCTGTCTCCTCCTCCTGCTTCAACACCCTCGAAGGATCTTCAAGCGGATCCCCACTGAAACAAGAAGGACGGTCACCCAGGCCCTCGTCAGCAGTAGACTGGACTACGGAAACACCCTCTACGCTGGAGCCCCGGCCAGACTACTGAAACGGCTCAAATGCATCCAGAATGCCTCTGCATGCTTGATCCTCGACATCCCCCGCCGCAGCCATATCACACCCCCCGAGAGACCTGCACTGGCTCCCCATCAACAAGAGGATAACCTTCAAACTCCTCACCCACGCACACAAGGCACTCCACAACACCGGACCAGCGTACCTCAACACCCTCTCAGCCTCTACACCACCAACCGCCAGCTCCGCTCCGCAGAACTCGCCCTCGCCAGCGTCCCCCACATTCGAAGAGTGACCGCAGCTGGCAGATCATTCTCCCACCCCGCCGCCAAGACATGGAACACCCTCCCAGTCCACCTGTGGCAGACTGAAGACCTCCTAACCTTGAGGAGACTTCTCAAGACCAGCGCCTTGAGACCCTCACGGGTATGTAGTGCGCTTTATGAATGCCATGATAGATTGATTGTTCCTCCTGATAGCCTTCCCCAAAATAGTCTTCCTGGCATTTTACATGCCACTCCGAAGGACTGTGGGCATAACCAAAGTGGCCATCATCCTCCCAGTCCCTTTCCTCCATGATATGTGAGGGAATCAGAGGGGTCACCTTACTAGGTGATGTGATTTCTGGAGTTAAGTGCCTGATCCTAGATTTCTCGGCAGGAATTTTCTCCGAAGGTGTCGTAGATAAGTGTGTCGGTGGAGCCACTGTCGCTGTAGACAGGGTTGAAGATAAACTATACACCGCAGACTTCTGCGCCGCAACAGCACTGCAGTTGTGGCTGTCGTAATCACTGCAGTCGCTGTTGTTATTTTAACCGCCGACAAGGAAGAGATCCGAGGAACCTTAACTGGTGATGACTGCAGAGCCCTAGACGACAATCCAGTCGTCGGTGCCATAGTTGAAGGTGTCGACCAAAACTGACCCTCAAATGGGGATACCTGGAAAAGTTTGCTCCGCTTCAAAGACTATGATGATGTTTTCTTCATCAACATGGTCATCAACAAAATTTTGTAGACGGTAAAGCCTTCGTCAATGGTTTCTCCTCAGAAGGGACAGAAGAAGGCTTTCCTGCCCACAGGAGGTGTTGAAGGCGGCACAAAGCTTGCCTATTTCACCCTACAGTCCCCAGACGAATGTCCTCTCCTTTTTACCTCATTGTGGAGATTCTGTAAGCCTAAGACTGTAAGACTTTTTGAGAGGGCACTCCAGATGAGTGAGGTTCAGATCTTTCCCTCTTGTGAGACCTTATCGAAGATGAAGACTATGAGGCTTCATCCCTCTCCTCACTAGAATTAGGCTCTTTTTTGGATTTCAGCTTTTGGAGCCAAATGAGAAGTCGCCCCTCACAGTTTTAGTGGAGAAGGTACGAAACCTTAAAATCCTTGGCTTTGTGGTCAGGGTACAGGCAGTAGATATAGTCCTTAATAGGGTCATCCACATAAAGTCTTTTCTTATAGCAGGTGGCACAGGCTCTAAAAAGACCCTTCTCCTTGTCCGACATCAGGAAAGTACATTAACTAAGCCCAATAAGTATAAATCTAAAGAAAAGGTTAGAAAAAACCTTGCAAGAGTGTAAGTAAGGAAAAAACCGAGCAGAGCTCAGTGGATATTCCCTAGCACAATGTGCGGTAAAAAATCTGAAGGTCTGAGGTTCTCAGTAGGGTTCTAGAAGACTGGGCATTCTGATTTGCTAAGGACTTTTTAGTCTATTTTACAAAAAGAGATGGATAGGTTACAAAATTGAAATGGGCATAGGCCTATTTTCTATTTTGTGCAAGCTTTGCATTGCTGTTTTGATATACTGGGGCATCCCATCTCGAAGATGGAGAATAATTCAAGTATGTGAATCTATGAAAGTTCTATTACTGGGGTAAGTAGAGATGTAGGGGGTCGTAGGGGCACAGTTGGTTAAGCTCACCAAGGGCCATGGGCTGTGGGTGCAGGGTAGCCTTTCAACTGAGCCTTCTTACCAGAGCCGGTCACAGTCAGGGGGAGCCTCTGGATTCACATTGCAGGCACTGTTGTGGATGTCAGCCACCGCTTAATTTTAGGTCAGGATCACTGGGGAGAATTCACTGGACAGGTGAGTCACTCGTGCCATGGGTATCTGATGCAGAGTGGTGAGGACTTGCAGTTCCAGACGGCACATAAGTCCTTTGAGTTCTTCCGGACAGGTCCACTGCCCACTGGAGATGGAGTCTTTTTCGAAGGCAGCAGTCCTTCAGGGTTATTAGAGGTCACCGTCTGCACGACAGGTCACCTTATTGTTGCAGGCTTGTCAAAGCTTGAGAAAGGCCGGTAGGGATGGGGCCATAGCAGTAGTCTTCTTCAAACTTCTCTACAACGTCAGCTTCTGGGATGTCTTTCTTTCTTCTTGAGTCGTCGCATATCTACTGTTCAGGTCTGGGGAGCCACCTAACTACTACATTTAGAGGTGTTTTAGGGGAATAGCAGAAAGGGCAAATGGGCACCCATCTTCAAGATAACGGGGACTGAAAGATCCATCCCGAGGTTACCAGGATGGAGGTGGCTGAGGTGGGCACACCACCTATTCTATGTTTCCCACCGATTTTCCAATCCAAAGTGGGGGTGTAAACACGGGGGATGCCATCTGCTGCTAGCAGCAGAAGATGGGGGTCGCATTATAAAGGCGGTAGGCCTTTGAAGCGTCCCCTTTGAGCAGTGACCCATCCTGGGGGAGGAGGTGTGACACCTCTGCCCAGGATGTGCATTGTTTCTGAGCCAAGAGAGCAGAAGCGGTCACCAAGGGATCCAGAAACATGTCTGCTGGAGGCAGGCTGCTTACAGCCAGCCAGGGTCCACATCAGGGTCCGTAGGTTTTCAGGGGGCACTTCTGAGGTGCCCTCAGAGTACAGAGTGTAATAAATCTCACACTGCCATCAGTGTGGATTTATTACAAGGAGTTATTTGGTACCAAACCAGGGCTCAAAAATTCTGAAAAATGGTACTAGTCCTGCAGGTCTAGTACCTTGAAAAATCTCCTCGACCTAACAGTAACCTACTTGACCTCCGTCTCTGAAAGCGGAGCAAATGTGACAAGATAACAAGATTTAAAGGCATCTTTATTGCACATTTGCTTTGTGAGCAATAACAAGGCCTTTAAATCTTGTTATATTGTCACATTGGCTCCGTTTTCAAAGACAGAGGACAAAAGTTAGTATATTTTCCTACTCGCCAGAAAGGGCGAGTAAGACCTAAAAATAGCTCGAGCTCATTGAATTTACCTCGCAAATGCGAGCGGTCGAGTGGATTTGTCGAACCGTGCAAACACTCCTAGTTTCAGTGAAGCCATCATGGTGCTGGGGAACATGAGTTATCGAGCTCCCAGCCCATGTAATACTCATGGCTTTCATGGCACTTACAATATTTAAGAATTGACTTAAGTATTGCAGGGGCATACAAACTCATGTAGATACGTCCTCACATGTGGTATAGTGCGCCATGCTTTATTTAGGGCTGTAAGTCCTGCTAGAGGGGTGACTGACATACCTTCAGGCAATGCTGGCTAGCATGGCACTCATGCCATGTCAACTTTGTTCTTTTCACTTCACAGGAGCAAGGGCAGTGGCATTGTCCTAGTGAGAGATTACAGGGGACCCTCTTCAGGCCCTAGGCACCCAGGGTACCACTTACTAGGGACTTACAGGGGAGGGGGGGAGGGGGGGGCAGAAGTACAAATTGTGGATATGTTTTAGGGAAGAAGCACTGGCACAGGGGACCTGGTTGGCAGGGACTCTGTGCACTACAATCAAAACCAGGCAAAAAGTGGGGGCTAACTATTTCAAAAGAGGCACTTTCTCACAGAATGAGTGTGACCAGTGGGCTAAATCTAACAAGGACCTTCCAGAAGACTGATTCCAGTTTACAGAGCAGGGTCAAAAAGGAGTTTTCAGTTAGTCTACCAAAATAGGTGTTATAGAAGGGGAGTAACTTGTTCTTCTGGAAGAGACTTCTGAGCGCAAGTTTCTTACCTTAGAATAGATACCACTGTAATAATCTCCTTAGAAGAGGGACTCAGAAATGGCTCAAACTAAAAAGTCCTGGAGGACTTCGCAGTGAAAGATGACCTTGCTACTCCTTGGCCGCTGAACATTGCCCTGTTTGCCCCAGCCGGTCCCCCGACAGCTGAAGTGGACACGGTCGAGACCTTGCGCTGGGCCTGGTTGGGACTACGTCGTATTTCTAACGGCCGATGTTATCAGCTGATACTATGCCAATTGTACCTCGCCCTGCCTTTCCTCCCCTCCAACCATCTGACAGGTCTAAACATGCCGCCCGCCTGGGGCTGTAAACATTGGCTGACATTTACCCCGGTGACACCTTTTATTCTCTCCCTGCTACCTCTGGCCCTATGGACACATTGCTCTTTTATCAGCTGCGGGCTATCTGTAGGGAATTACATCCCACGTTCCCCCAGCCTCCACCTTCAATGCCCACTCTGGACTTCATATATTACCTCCAACCCCCGGAAACTGGTGACCAAACTGTATGCCCTTACGCTGTCGACTTCCTCCATCTCCTCTGATTACGCCCGGGTGGCGTGAGGATCTTGGCATGGACATTCTCCAAGCCGACTTGCTCTATTGCTGTAATCAGACAAAGAAACTATCTCTCAACTATCGCCCACTTTACATACTTGCACAGGCTATACCACACCACTGTTCAGCTACATAAATTGTGACTAATCCCTAACGATAGGTGCCTGCGTTGCTCAGCCCCTGCCGCAGGTTTTATGCATCTTGCTTGGTTGTGCCCAAAGGTGTCAGTGTTCTGGTGTGAGGTCTGTGCTGCCCTCTCGGAGATCACCTCAACACCTGTCAAGCCCTACCCACCGTTGCGCCTGCTGGACTTTGTTAAGTTTTGCCCGGATGCCTCTCGCCAACTGGTCGCAATGCTGCTTGTCCTCGCGTGGCATAGGGTGTCCATGTGCTGGGGACGTAGGCCGGCACCTAAGTTCGCCCACTGGCTTGAAGATGCTTCGAGATGTCAGACACTGCTATCTGAGTTCTGGGACCTTATGCCTGCTAGATCTCGCCCACCTCACACATTGGGCCCTCTAATACATACTTTCACACCCAAGCCGGACTGCCTCTCCTGCGTTCCCCACCGGCACTCTGGCCGCGGCTGCCACTGCTGCTGGTCAGCAGTCTTTTCCTTCCCTATCCCCATTCCTCCCAGGCCGGACCTGCTCTTTCCTCTGCAGTGCGGTCACCACATTATGCAGCTATGCATTGTGTTAATGGTGCTATTGCAGTGTAGTACAAAACAAAAATGTCTGTTTGATTGGTTCTCTTTATCATAGACGTGCTTCGCAAATGGCCTAACGTGTATGATGCAAAATTGTAATTTGGTACTGTTGAATTGTCAATAAAGGTTTTGAAAACTTAAAAAAAATAATAAAAAGTCTTGGAGGACCAAGCAAAACGCCCGTTGCGGCAGACCTAATGGTCCAGGCAATCGTGCTTCATGAAGTGCATTGTGAATGTAGAGGACAGGCAGCGAAGGTTTCAAAGCAGTAGTCGCACCCTTGCCTCTGGTGGAGTGATCCCTCAAGCCAGCCAATGGCTGCTTTTTCGCCAGTGCGTAGCACATTTTTATGCTGAGCACAATCCATTGAGAGAGTGTCCTTTTCTGCATTGCCTTACCCTTCTTTGCTCTTGTGAATCCAATGAAAAGCTGATCATCCGGTCAGTATTCTTTGGTACCGTTGATATAAAAACTAAAGGATCTCTGAATCTAAATGATAGTCTCTCCTCCTCAGAGGGAAAGCAAAGGATGTCAGAAGGGTGATCGTTTGACTGAGATAAAAGATGATCACCCCCTTCGGTAGAAAGAAGGCATGCAGTTGAAGAATCAGTTTGTCCTTGTAGAAGATCTATAAGGTAGGTGAACCAAGAAAGTCTGATGCTCACTCACCCTCCAGCTATGAAATGGCAACCAAGAAGATAGTCTTAAGTTTCAGAAGTCTGAGAGGACAGGTATGCATGGGTTCAAAAGAAAACAAATCAGGACGGCCAAGACCAAATTAATTCAAATTCGACTGGGGAAAGGGCAAGGTAGAAACATGTGCAGCACAGAACAGAGTCGCAATAGGTGACTTAAACAGGGACAGTTGATCCAGCAACCTCAAAATGGTGGAGATAGCAGACTAATACCCCTTAATAGTGCTCATAGACAGGCCTTGCCGGGCCAACACCACGCAAACAGTAACACCTAAGACATTTTAGCATGAAGTGGGTAAACCTGCTTGGTTGAAAAAGCCACAAACTTGTCCCAACCTCAGGCCTGTACACTCAGCGGTCACCCCTCAATCTCCAATCATGATGATGGAGCATGCTCAGGTTCGTGTGCAGGGCCCTGCTGCTCCGACAATAGATCTGCACCAGGAGGCAGCCTGATTGGAGGTCAGATACTCATACCCAGGAGTTTGGGACTCCTTACTCTCGGTTTCCAATCTAGAGCCACTAGGATGATTTAGGCCCAGTCGGTCCTGATTTTCTTGAGGACTTTGGTAGGAGTGGCATTGATAGAAAGACGTACAGTAGTCCAAAGTCTACTCCAAGCAGAAGGTGTCACCTTATGAGAGCAGCTTCGGAAACTCCATAGCGCAGAAGACATTGCTCAATGCCAAGTTGGTTGATGTGAAAACCTTTGCAAATCAGTCAATGAGCTTTGGTTCTGTCCAACAAGGTAATGTGAAACACATTAGGGTTGCTCTTGCTGTTGGAAGTCTGGACCACCTACCTCTTAGGAATCAGGTGCTAGGTTAGAACTGCTGGGTCCTCAGGAGCAGGCCTATTCCACCAGTTACAAGACAACACACCAGGAAACAGAACACAACTTAGACCAGCCAGCTATACATGTCTCGGTTACAACCTCTTTAATGGGTAGAAATGGCTGGGACGTCACAGCATCAGGGGAGCAAGATCTTAGTTGGCAAATTTGCATTGGTTTCTACCACAGGCAACTGAAAGTTCAAAACTTCGGCACTCCACATACTACCAACTGCGCTCCATAGACTATCAATGCAAAAGAGGTGCTCTCCCCTGTATGGGTCCCCTAGTGTGTCATCCAACTCTGTCTCAGAAGTATTCAGGACACTAGCATTTTGAAAGTGTAAATAGATGCCAGAATTAATGTAATGAAAAGGGAGAAAATTACACGCCACCGTCTCATCATCAGAAGGAAAGTTCTGAAGACCCAAAACAGCACCTGCAACCACACCAAATAAAGTCTCTACCCTCCAGTAGTACTGGTGTCGGGGTAGTGGCCCTGCTTAAAGTTCCTCCAAACCAGAGGCTTTTGTCTTTCATACCAAGAAATTTGCTGAGCTCAGGCTGAAGTTGGCTCCGGATCATAAACGGGTGTCAGGGTTGTTCCGGCTTCCCGCATCGGATCAGTCTGAACCAATGTGGACTTTGGTGCATGTGTGAAGGTGAAATTAAATAAAAATTAAATGAAATTCAGTTTTCTAAAGTGTGCTTCTTTCCTGAGGCCTCGTAGCGCTTAGGACAGGTAGGCAGAGACAACAATCAGGCTGTGCAAGTTCGTGGAAAAGAAAGGTTTTCAAAAGTTTGCGGAACTTTTGTAGATCAGGTTCGCTGCGTATGGTGGGGGGCAGGGAGTTCCATAAGGAAGCAGCATTCCAGGAGAAAGAGCGACCTCCCCATCTAGCTTGTTGCACTTTCCGTGAGACTGCAAGAAAGGATGTGCTGGAGCGCAGACTTCTGGAAGGGTGGTAGGGGGTCACTAAGGAGCAAATCATAGCAGGGCCAGCATGCCACATAGCTTTATGGGCTATACACATCGCCTTTAATCTAATCCTGGCCTGGATAGGCAGCCAGTGGAGTTTTTCCAGAGCGGCTGACCCAGAGTGTCTCTGAGGCAGCTCCAGGAGTAAACATGCCACGCAGTTCTGGGTTACCTGAAGTTTTCTGATGGTGGTCAGTGGGGCACCCATGTACAGGGCGTTCCCGTAGTCCAGACGGGACAAGATCAGAGCCTGCACCATAATCCTTCGGGCCTGAAAAGGGAGGAGTGGGAACATTTTTCTCAACAACCTCATCAGGCCGAAACAGGTGGCGGAGAGCTTGATAGCTTGATGGTTGAAGCAGAGAGTGCTATCAAGCCATACTCGGAGACTCTTAACCTGGTCTTTAGGCTCTGGCATAGTGCCCATACATTTCGCCCAGTCTATAGCTGCTCTGGGTGGCGGGGACTTACCCAAGAACATAAGTTCTGTCTTGTCCCGGTTTGGCTTTAGGTGGGAGCGCGCCATCCAGTCGGCCACTGCAACTAGGCAACTGCCCAGGGTGCTAGATGATCCCTCAGGGTGGTTGAAAGCAACCACTAGTTGGGTATCATCTGCATAGGTGACAATTTCAATGCCAAAAGGGAGCACTATCCCAGCCAAAGGCTCCATATAGATATTGAAAAGGGTGGGACTCGGGGAGGATCCCTGAGGAACCCCGCATCTGAGGGGCCAGAGTTTGGATTGAGTAGCACCCTCAGAGACCTGAAAGAACCGGTCTTCTCATGGCTGCAAACCTTTCTAGAAGGCCAATCCTGTCACTCCAAGATATTTTAGACGGGAGAGCAGGATGTTATTGTCTACCGTTTCAAAGGCGGCTCTGAATTGGGCACATTTCCATGCCAGCGGCACCTTTCCTGAGATGGAGGCGTTTAGAACCTTCAGGATCACTGGCTGGATTACATCAGAGACTAACATAAGGTGGCGCGGCGGGGCTGAGTCAGTCGGAGAACCAGATGATACTCTTGACATTAGAGTGTTCAGTAGTCCCTCATCAAGCAGGGGGAACTCCATTAGAGGGCAGTACGTAAGCGAAGGGCAACTATCGGCACGAAGAGAAGTGGGTGGGTGAAAGAGGGAGATCAGCTGAATTTTTTGGTGGAAATATTCAGCCTGCTTGTCGCAGTGATTTTGGGCCTCTCTAGTGTCGGGGTTTTTTTGTGGGATGTTAATGAGCGATTTGGCAATCCGGAAGATTTCCCTAGGGGAATTAGCGGCCGTATTAATTCTGCCCTCATAAAATGCGGCTTGCCCGGTTTTTATTTCCGCCTTATACTTTGATAGCTTCTCTGTAAGCATTTCTGCTTTCGGCATCTTGAGCATGCCTCCAGCTCCTCTCGGATTTCCTTCATCTTTGTTTTAATTCCCTTAGATTGGAAGTGAACCAAAGTGCCTCTTGATTTAGTTTTTTTGCATATGATGTTTTCAGGGATTATAGAATCCAACGAGGTCCGTATTCAGTCAAAGCTACTGTTGGCTTTGCCTGGGTTCAGGGCCGGATAGAGGGACGATAGCGGTCAGAGGTCGACCACTGTGGAGCTGGAGTCTGCACTACAGGGGGGCATCGGAGTTTCCCACTTCAGAGGAACGAGTAGATGATCGGACCATGGGAGGTGGATTGGTGGGCCCACATGGAGCTTATGATTATTGCTAAGCACCGCATCTAAAAGATGGCCCTTAATATGTGTGGGTGCAAAGCCCTTCTGCACAATTTGAAGGGCTGCTAAACTGGACAGAAGATCCCTTGCTTGGTGATCAGAGGGGTCATTTAGGTGTATGTTCAAATCTCCGAGGACTGTAAAATTTGCTGGGGATAGTGCTAGTTCCACGACAATGGGCGAAAGGCTATCAAGAAACCGGCCCATCGGTCCTGGTGGTCGGTACCGTAACAGGCCAGAAAGGGTAACCGTGGTTTAGATATCAAGAGCGAAGCTCATGCTTTCACAGTCTGATACTTCTGCAGTAGAAGAGCGGCAGCGGAAACAATCCCTGAAGATTATCCCCAGTCCCCCACCTCTGTCAGTTTTCGGGTCTGCTCTATGTAGCGAATTATGTAGCGAATACCCTAGCTGTGAAATTTGTGTAACTGCAGGATCAGCCTCGTCCCGCAGCCATGTTTCCTACAGAAGAAGAGCGTCGGGTTTAAAAGTTTCCAAAAGAAGCAGTAATTCTTCGGAGTGCTTTATCAGGGAGCGACAATTCAGAAGAAACATTTTTATTGGTTGCCGGGGTCCCTGTGCTGACTTAATGTGAGGTTTGAGTTTAAAATCACAGTGGGCACAATTTGAAGCATTGTTGGCCGGGCACATAGCGTGAAGACATCTATCATCAGGGGCTGCCCTTAGGTTCCGCAGTATCTGAGGATTGTAACTATGGTGGAAGGACTTAGTTTTGTCAAAAAGTCCAGGGCCCTGGCCCCTGGTCCCAGCCGGGCACATACGGGCTCGCCTTTGAGCGCCTTCGGCGCGTGCGCATCAGGTGTTCTCTAAATAACGGTGGGCGCGCGTATGCTAGAGCGCTAACCCGACCAGAAGTTGTGTTTCCTCCTTACAGGCCCTCCGAACAATCGGCACCAGCCGCATCGGACCGGAGCCTAGGAGTGCTCAGGTAGGTAATCAGTGAACTTTAAAATCGTTTTTAAAACAGAAAACAAATATCAAGTTGTCAGTTCCAGCAATAGCAATAGAATGTGCAGCGCCGCGTGGCTGACAGCGTCTCCGCTGTGTCCGCCACGCGTGCGCAGCAGGGGTTCTCTAAATACCGGTGGGCGCGCGTATGCTAGAGCGCTAACCCGACCGGAAGTTGCGTTTCCTCCTGACAGTCCCTCCGAACAGAGCGCTAACCCGACCGGAAGTTGCGTTTCCTCCTGACAGTCCCTCCGAACAATCGGCACCAGCCGCGTCAGACCGGAGCCTAGAATGTTCAGGTAAGTAATCAGTGAACTTTTATGGTATTGCCCGGAATCAGATGGAGGGGCCGGGAAGAAGCCTAATAGGGTCAGTCAGCACCAGGGTAATTCCTGCAGGTAGAAGTCCAATTAGCGCACCCTGGTAGTAACTCTAGGGATCAGGATTCTCCATTACAGCCCACAAGGATTATATTGCTTAGGTCCAGTAATTCAGTAAGGACTTGGAAGGACACACGCTATCCTGTTCCCCATGGAACAAGAGAATGGGCAATCCAGACTCAGACAGTTATGCTTAAACAGGGAGTAATCCAGATGGTCTCATGAGTCGAATGCTAGGTTGGATTCCTTGTTTGACAAGGTTGTTTTAAAGGGTTGAGAGCAATGTGCAAATGTAGGGCCAAGAGAGGTCTCGAGACAGAGGCAACTCCTCCATTGGCCATGTCAAGATAAGGTTAAAGCTGGGGGTAAAGAGGAAGCAGATACACCATGAAATGATGGCTCCAATCATTTCTACAGGATCAAGCCCTACAAGTCTTTTGGGCCCCGTCATGGCCACATACATGTGGCGAGTTCCCCCCCCCCCACCACCCAACCTCATAATGTACATCTGACTCACTTGTTTGATATGTTCTGTGATGTGCAAGTTGACTTTTCATCATAACCTCAATTAGATTATAACTTAGAAGAACACAGGGCAGTGACCTGGTATTGCAATTACAAAATCTCTTTACAGAACTGGAGACTTGGATATGCGACAGCTTTCTTCCTTTTAAGTGTTTAAGTAGCAGAGGGAGACCAAATCTTCCTTCTAAACTCTGATTGTGCTCGTCACCAGTGAGGTTGAGTGTAATTTACTGGGGACTAGACCTCTATTGGACAGAAATTAAGGTACAGGACTCTTATCTTTATATATGGTGGATATGCTAGTAAATTCAGTTTTTGGCAGGGGGTTCTATCAAATATGAAGACGCTGCCAATAACCAGCTACTGTTATAAGTGGCAGATTAAGTAGTTGTTCCAATTGTCTTCGACAAGCAAATTAATTTCACAACTATTGTGTAGCCAAATTAATGACTGCACAAGCCCTATTACCCCAGCATTGCTTAGTGGTGGTCCGCAGTATTGAACTTGTACGTCATGAAAGAATGGACAGTGCCAACAGAGACTGGGTGGCACACTTCGAAAGGCTACAGACCCATTCCAGATGCATGTTATAAGGCAATAAATTGTGATGCAATCACACCTACCTCCCATGTGGAGTCTGACGGCTAGAATTACACCATCCCTTACTCTTAGGCCAACTGGGATGGCAGGCCAGCCTTGAAACCATTACCAGCTAAATCGAGGTAAGAGGCATATAACGAACTTTAGCTACACATCACCTTCATTAAGTCGCTAGTAGACATTGCTACCGTTCAGGGTACATTGCAAAGAACTAGTTCCAAAAACTGCATGTGACCTATAAGCTCCTACACAATGTATATATTGCATGGTCTCTGTGATACTCTTGGTGTGCCTTATTAAAGTTGGTTAACAAAACAAAAAAAACTCATGTTGATAAAGACCCCGCAGTGCCTAGCAATTTCTAACTCTTCAAAGGTACTGGCTGAAATACAGCTGCATAAGAGAGACAAATCAACTCTAACTCAAAATAAAAAGAGAATAACTAGACATTTAAGGGGATAACAGTAAACAATCAACAGTATCTCCATGTGCAAAAAGGCAGTTAGATGAAGAAAACCCTCTATTCACTAAAAACTGCCCCACAATTCTTTTTTCATTTTAGTTACCCTTAAAGATCCATTTTTTCTTTACAGAGAGAATATAAATGATATAGCATAGTTATTTTCGAGAATAACCAACCCTGCCAAACATTAAATAGCTCTTGAATGCAGAACCAGGCAAAGAAATTGTGCCCATTTAATAATGACCCTTTGATTCTTGTGTAATGCTCACCATACCTAGATTTTTCCACCTGAACTTTCTCAGGCGCCCAGGTCCATCACTGTGAAGGTCCCCATCAGCCAGGTATCGCTCCTGGTAGAAACGCAGCTGACGTTTGTCATCATCCATTAGCACTTTTCTACAGCAAAAAATGGACAAAGAGTTGATAGTCAAAAGTGCAGCACATGAGGTCATAGTAAAGGCACTCTACCTCTTGAATATATACATGTTAGGATCACAGTCACCATGCAAAGTAGAGCCATATTTATGGGCTTAAGGATGTTTTGAAGATCACATGCACGTCCCTCCTCACAGGCAGCATTGCAAGCATACACATTTGATATCTTAAAAAATAAATTCCTCAGAGTTTGGAGTATAAATACATACCACCTGCTGTTTGGCTATTCGCAAAACATTGCGATACATAAGGTCTCACCTCTGCCAACTTAAATGCAGCTAGACTGTACGCTTTCAAGATGGAAGTAAAATAAACACTGACCTGTGTATTTTATTGACTTGGTCTTGTAGTTCCTCATCAGAAGGTAAATCTTCATCCAGAACATCTTCCTCATACTCATCATCCTCGTCCTCAAACTCATCTCCACTTCCACCATCGCTTCCAGATAACTCAGCTTCATCTTCAAGGAAATCCTGCATTTTTCTTAAGCAGAAGAAAAAAAGTAAATGCAATAACTTGCTTATTTAAAATGTACCACAAAATATAACAATTATTGTTTTCAAAGCAATCATTATTTGTTCTTAAACTCATCAGTGACATGAAGTATTAAATGACCATTGAGACTAACTACACTAACAAAAACCTTTTTGCTTATTTGGAAACCGTGATTTCAAATTGCCATATTGGATTTGTCCATCAATTTTGGACCTTAATATTCTATTAAGGAGATTAGCATCCGTGGCCCATGAGAATGTCAAGAAAAGAAAATGGCTCCAATCGTTTCTACAGGATCAAGCCCTACAAGTCTTTCTGGGCCCCTTTATGGCCACATGCCTGTGGCGAGCATCCCCCCCCCCACCCACCCGACCTGTTAATGTACATCTGACTCACTAGTTTGATATGTTCTGCAATGTTCAAGTTGACCTTTCATCATAACCTCAATTACATTATAATTTAGTTGAACACAGGGCAGTGGCCTGGTAGTGCAATTACAAAATCTCTTTACAGAACTGGAGATTTGGATATGCAACAGCTTTCTACAACTCGGCACTACATCAGAGGTCACCTTATTCAGTACAAACAGACATCTACCCATGCCCTACTTTTTAGCCCCAAACTTTTAGGCTGCCATTTTAGGGTTTCAGTTTCATGCCAACATACGCTCCAAAACCGGTCAGCCAGATTTGAAGGAGTGATTTCCATCAGTTGAAGATATTAAGCCATTTAAGCACTGATCTACCATTCAGGCCCAGATCTTAAGGGCAGCAGTAATTCTTTGTCTAGAGTACAGGAATGGTCAGTAGGGGGCTGACCCTTTGTTAAAATGTGGCTATCGTGCTGACTGCAGAACTTTGAAGAAAGAAACACGAAGTGATGCTAAGAATGTACTGATCAGGATACCAGTACAAGGTTGCATTGCATGCAAAAAGGAAGTCTTAATTTGAAGGCCATTAATTGTTTGGATACTAATCCTAAGAAAAAAATGTGACCATCTATAATCCGGCCAGGAACATGACACGCATAGACCAGCAACACTGCTGTTTTGAGAGTAAAACTTTAAAGCAGAGGTGTAAGAGTTATCTTGGTCCAGGGTTTCATGTTTTAGAAATGACTTTCTCATTATCTTAGCACATCTGATGTGACCACCTTTAAAGCCTTCAAAAGGGCCTCATGACTTTCCTATTTTAGATGGCAAGGCTTTATAAATGTTATGATTGAGCAAATGTGAATGATCACAAAATGTAAAACTACAAGGATGAACCATTTACTACTATTCATTTCAATGGAAGTACATCATAGTAGAGCCACACTAAAGAACTCATGTAGTAGAAAATTAGTTAATTTTTCTTCACTCACAAGTTGTCAGAATTGATAGCCCAATGTGCTAAAAGACAGGGAATAAACAATGGGCACAGAATATGATCAGCAATTTTGCGATGAAACCTATATACTTTTAGGGCATATTGCAAAACCTCAAGTGGCAAAAGGTTGTAGAAAAACCTGCTTTATGAATATTAATTAGGTAGGACCCTATTTGCGACCCCCTGTGATTGGGGGACACACAAAGGGCTGTTGGCCTGCAAGGATCAACAAACCCCAATTACTCTGTTGACTTTTGCAACAGGATTTTTATTTATTTACTTAAAAGCAGCCCATGTTACTTGGAGGGCAACGCTTTTTTAAAGAAATGTAGTTTCCTGTTTGTAGGAGAAATCAGGGGTGCAGGCAGCCTGCTCTCCCCCACTCCCTAGTCTGTAGCATGTACTTCTGCCCTTTCTTTCGCCTTAGCTGCAAGACTTGGGAATGCATACATGGACGGAACAGTCTAGTGTAGCCCAGGTAAGTTATTTTCCAGTAGCACAGTTTACAATCATGGATACCTTCAATAAATTCATACACATTAGAAAGCCTCTGTCAATATGAGGATTATAGGTGGAAGTATTTTAATACTTCTAAATAAACAGACCACAGTCATTACTCTACTGAAAATCACTAATTTGCAGACAAACAAATGTCAGAAGCATCTTTTGAACAGAATGTTTGTTTCAACACAAAGCATTCGTATAAAAGCACTAGCATAAATGCTCATTCATCAGATCGGTCAGAGGTTCTTCAAAGATCCAGCATTCAGAAATGGGTACTACAAAACAAGGCAGAATATCAGAGCTGCCACTAGAGGA
This sequence comes from Lissotriton vulgaris, assembly GCF_964263255.1. Lineage (NCBI taxonomy): Eukaryota > Metazoa > Chordata > Amphibia > Caudata > Salamandridae > Lissotriton > Lissotriton vulgaris. Next base: position 950,770,825 of record NC_141687.1, on the reverse strand, counting down.
GCTAACCATCAAACTGCATACACTAAGGAAACAAAAACCTTTCTACCCTCTGGCAGAACTCACAACAGCAGTACAAGCTCTTGTGTTAGCGAAATTAGATTATGGTTGTGCTACCCTTGTAGGCCTCCCGAAAATCACACTTGCACCACTGAAGGATAGTTTGAATGCGGCAGCTAGGTTAATCACTGGATCAAAAAAAAGTTATATCACCCCTGACCTCCACTCACTAAAATTGCTAGCCAATGAGGCTAGGATCCATCTCAAAATTGCATGTATGACCCATAAAGCACCACACCGCAATACTCCCTCTTACCTGACCCAGAAACTGATCCTATGAGGTTGAAACAGATCTTCCATAAGCACAAGCTCCCTACTACTTAAGCCACAAAAATTCAACAAACAGAAGATCCTTCTACAGCATTGCTCCCAAACTCTAGAATTATCTCCCTCCAGAGATAGTAAACATTTTACTATAAAAACAAATCTCTCACCCAGAGGGCATACACCCCTCTCCCCATGAACGACTCTTCCTTGCCCGTTTGTTGCTGCCTCAGTCATGCCTTCGCCCATAACACCGAGATCCGCAACGTTTTCTTGCATTTTCTCAGCAATCTTCACAACGTTCTGACACCTATGGAACTTCTTTCTTCTTACCATTTGCTCATCTAAATACTGTCCTCATGACCAATACCATGTTTTTGTATCATACCTTCTTTGTTATTCTTATAAAGCGCTCTGTCACCCGAAAGGGTCTTGTTCATGGCATATAAAACTCAAAATATTAACTGAACGGGAAACCCAAATCTACAATCATCTGTTAACATAAGCAGGCTTTTAGCTTCTTATGCATATTCCAATTATTAAAATCATGCATTAAAATGAGTAGCTGAAACTCATTTGTGCTAGAAAGTGAGATCCACTTACAGTTTCCTCTTCTTGCCTTGCCTTTTCAGTAGCAGTTCCTCTTCATCCTCACTGTGGGGCACCTGTTCATCTTCTTCAGCATCACCATCATCCTCCAATTCACTTTCTTCCTCCTATGAAACCAATGAGACATTAGCAGTTCCTCTAGCATTATAATCACAAATGACCTTGCAGCAAAATCTCATATGTAAAAAACAAAATGGTAAATTTACCTGGAAATTCATAACAATCCCTCAAAAACAATTCCAAATTCAAGCAAGAATAAAATAGATTGTGCTTAGATCTAAAAATTACTTGAAAAGTTCTAGTGGCCCCACTACAACAGAGGAAAAGTCACTGAATTGATTGCTCCTAGAGGCAAGTGTTTAAGGGCACTTTGATTTGATAAAGACCCAGGATGTAAAGCGACATTCGCTGATGGGAGTCGAAAAGAAACGTGGCTCGGATTTTAAACCTCATGCCAAAAGACACTTTACAGAATGGGATACCTAATTATGTGCCATACTATTGAAACTAAGCAAGCCATAAACCTCCATTGCCGATAAAGGAAAAAAAGTTACTTCCCTCAATCTGCAGTTCTCCTCCATTGGTGTCTTTGATAGATTCACATGCTTGAATTATTTCCCAACCTCAGGCTGGTGACACAATTAAGATGGAGTTACTTACTTTTAACTACAATTCTCCAGCACTTGCATCTTTCATATTTACATGCCTAAATCATCCCCGTAGTCAGAATGGAAATCCTCAGCCATCTTAAATAATACTGAACAGGCCTTAGTCCTCAACAACAGTGATGGTTAGCATATTCACCTCATTTAATCCAACGTTCAGACAATGAGTTAAGTACTAAGCTCTGCCTCTCCCCCAAATAGCCACCATAGCGCCGATTTCATAGCAGTGTTTGTAGAGTACATACTAAATGAGCATCTGATTGGGAAGGAGGGAGCTGCATGTAAAATATGAACAATACTAACCTAAGTGAACTGGAATTACAGATAAATAACTAATTTGTACTCTAGGACTGGATCTTTCATGTATTCACACGCTTGAATGAGAATTATAAGCAGTACATATCGAGTATAAAGAAGCAAGAAGCAGATTCATTTTCTGAAACAAGTTGCAGAGGACTGCCTGTTCCACTGCAGAACTGGCTACTACATTCACATCTTAGGATATGTTATCTAGGTACTTGTAAAGCATGCAGTTACTCCATCGAGTGTCCCGGTGCTGAAGACCACTAGGCGGGTCTGACAAAAATGCAGACCAGGGTTTGAATAGTGTACTATTGCTGAAATAACCAAGTTTTCAGTACAGTAGTGCTTGGTGAACATGTGTCTGCACCTCAATTTGCCACATTGCAGATTTCTTGCAAGGGCACACTAGCGTAGAGTGATGGAGTAGTTGCCATGATTTTAGTGTAAAGCGCTCTCTCTCCTTCCTGGAGTGGCGCTTCGTCTTGATGTGGCAAAAGGTGATGCAGAGCGACAGTCCACATTCTAATGCCTGTTTAGAAAGGAATCAACTTATTCCTGAATGGCCGAAGGACACAAATAGTTGATCAGACGAGCAAATGCCATTTATCTTGTACATGTAATACTTGATGCACCTGCACACATCAAGCGAATGGAAGGACTATTCTGCTGACGTCGTGGGAATTGGGCAGGAGCTCAAAATGATAGGCTTCTTCAGCTTGACATCAGCGGGGACTTGAGGATTGGTCTATAGCATGGTCCTCCAACCGGTCCTGGAGGGCCGGATCCATGCCAGATTTTTTGGATATCCCCATTGAGATGCATGTAGTTATTTTAAAAATCTGGCATGGATCCGGCCCTCCAGGACCGGTTTGGAGACCCCTGGTCTATAGGATGACTTTTCTTCAAATAGGGCTGTATCACTGTAATGCTTGCATAGATCTCCACTCTGCTTTCTGACTTAAGGGCCAAGAGAAGCATTATTTTACAGGAAAGGAAGTTTAGGTGGACTCTCTGAACCGGGTCAAATGGAGGCTGCATGAGCTGGCTCAGGACAGTATTAAGCTCCCAGGGTAGAAGTGGGCGCAGTACTGGAGGAAATTCAAAGTCCCTTCAAATTGTTGATCATTAATGCAGCTGACATGAAACCAACTCGACTGCCCCATTTCTCTATGTGGCTGCCCTCCCTACCAGGGGGTGTGAATGGTTTGCGACCAGGTTCTTTGCTGGCCCACCAACATCACATAAAAGAGTGTGATTTGGTATGGCCCATGAAGCAGGCAATGGCTGAGCCTGGGGCCTTGTACTTTTCCCAACAGGGCACCACCACTGAAACTGGCTGGTGTTCTTACCAATTTTAGGCCTTCTGACTAAACAAAGTCCAGTATAGGAATGGACCCAATAACTGTGTGGCTCCTCCTTGAAGTCATAACTGAAACATTGATGCTGAATCAAGGTAATTGGGAGATTTAATTTCTTAGCTCTTTTTCACGCACAGATGGAAAGAGCAGTGGGGCGCCTGGTAGGACATGCAATCCGTATTCTTCCTTTGATATGATATATTAATTTCATTCCTCAGTACCTACATCATCTGGTAGTTTACCTTCCTCCTCCAAATCAGAAAACAATGAATAAGAGTCCTCGACCTCCATATCCATAGGAGCAGGTGGGAATAGTGGGAAAATCAAAGGTGAAGGAGGAGTCAGTCCTGGTGGAGACCTTGGTAGGAGAGGTGATGGCAAAGACAGGACAAACATAGGCTGCACCGAGGGAGCAGGTTTTGAAAGATGTCCATTATTTGTTGTATGGTGGTCAAAAATGCAACCAGCACCTGCATGACCTCACAGTCTGTATAGAAACAAAAGGGTGCATAGGATGGAGGAAGGCTATCAATTACAAACGTCTGCAACAGATGGTCATCCTCCTGGTAAGGATCCTCTCCATCCAAGACATTTCCATCAAACTCTGCGACTTTAAGCATATAGAACTGTGTAGGGCCGTACGCAGCCTCAAAGGTGTCCTGGTTGCTGAAACCCACTTCCAATTCGAAATCCAGAATTTAGGTAGGAAGGATTTTTGTCACCTTAATAGGTTAAAGTGAATGGTGTAGAGAAGACAGCTGTCAGCTATGTCAAAGACACGTCAGAAGCTTATGACGATGGAAGGGTTGCCGGCAGTAGAAGAAACATCCTTGGTGTGGTCTGCAAAGGTCTGAACATCAATTTCTTAGACGCCGATGTTGTCCCCCTAGATGACAATGGAAGTGTTGTCCACGACTGTGGTTTTTACCTAGTTGAAGACAATGACATGAAAGTCACTGGCACGGACTGGATTACAGTAAGGACATCAAGGTAGCAGGATTGTCAGGCAGGTTTTTGTACAGGCTTATGTTTGCACTGTCTGGAGTGTTTTTCTGAAGAAACACCAGAGTTTTTTCCTGTGCAGATGTGGCTGCAGATTCTATAAGATTCAGGTCCAGATCTGGAATTTCCACATTTCCGCTGACTTTGAGGAAGTGCTGGGTAAAGCACTTTTCAGGGAATCACCCCAGACCATGGGGAATGATCCAAGCATCTGCACATATGAAAGACCCAATGGTGGAGAATCAATATTAACATAGCCGGGTACATATATACTTTAATATTAAAACAATCAGGCAAGCGGGCGTGGCAGGCCATCATGGCGGACGTAGCCTGATCAAGCTCCGTCCATCCATGCCGAAAACCGCCTAATGTACGAATTACTTACCTTTGGTAATGATGTAGAGACGATTCTAGCCACAGATTCCTTTGCGTAGAATTATCCCCAGGCGTGAGACTGGATCCGGAAACTTTTCTTGCCACAATAACCCTGCGCGCCGTGGGGCGGGGTGACATCACGCAACTCCGCCCAGGCTTCGTCCGCATACATGACGTCAGCGATGTCACATAAGACCCGCCCCGGTGCGCCTACGTCGGTTTTCTTTGGAGAACTTTTCCGCACCACAACGCGGAAAAACCAGATAAAAAAAACTGTGGGAGCATGTAACAGTGTGCGAAGAGCAGAAACATTGAAAAGAAACGGTGGTTAACAACACCACAGAATCCAAAGGCAGGGAAGGAAGAAGAGCAAGCAGAGCCCTGCACCGCCACCCTGTCAGCATAAAACTGCCTCCCACCCTGTGCCCCAGAGACATGGAACATGGGTGGAAGTCTTGGCACACAAAGTAAACCACCATCCCCAACCTGAACAAGGAAGGTTAACAGTTCCAAGACAGACAGGGACAGTAACCATCAAGCCACCCCTAAATAGAGGGCAATACCCACAAGGCACAAGGGCAAAACATGGCCAGGTGACCCCTATCAGAGGGTAGCAATCGGAGGAGGGGAGGGAAGGACAGGGATAGAAGCAATCCCCCCTAAACCCAGGAGAGCCAGATCTGCAGGGCACCAAGCCACCAGAGAACCGGAACCCCATCCTCCAAAGAACCAGGGAGGAATGAACCGCCCATCCCCCGACGGAGTCACCCATCCAGAACAAGGAAGGCACTCACAGGAGACACACCCCCCCCCCCCTTCTCCTCCCCCCCTCCCCCACGGGAGGCGAGTACCGAAGACCAACCCAAGGGTCCTCGCAGAACAGGGGAGGAAGGGTGGACTGTGAAGGAATTTGCGGCTAGAATCGTCTCTCTCAGATACATCATTACCGAAGGTAAGTAATTCGTACATCTGATAGAGACTACTAGCCGCAGATTCCTTCGCGTAGAATAGATACCCTAGCAATACCCCTTGGGAAGGAGAGTCTGCGAAAGGACTTCACCAGGCAATACAGGCCAGGGGACCCGACAGGGGACCAGAGCCGCGGACCAGACTAAAACTCGTCCCCACCAGGCAATGGGAAGCCCCAGAAGCAGAACCCCGCCAACCCGCAGGAGGTAAGAGGGTGAGAAGAAGAAGAGAAGAAGAAGAAGAAGAAGAAGAAGAAGGAGGAGGTTCAGAAGAACCCGCACACTCACAACAGATAAGCCAAGGGCAAGGCCGGAGGGGCCGAAGCACCCCAATCCTCCACAAGGCAACCTAGCTGACGCCAAATGCAAAGACCGGAAGAGCGGAAGAACAAGAAGCCGAGAAACCCAAGGAAGCGAGGGAAAGGAAGGCGAACTCACTCCAAACGGAGAGCAACGTGCCAGCTAGGAAAGCGCTGGCAATCAAGCTGCCAGAAGCAAGAGGAGCAGCCCTAGGCCCCAGGCAGCGTCTGGCAGAAGAGAACACACGAGCACCCCAGACCTCAGGCCAGGAGTCGGCAGAGAGGGAGAGGGAAGAGCCCTGGCATACCACTCAGAGTAGCCGCACTGACAACCTCACCACGTCATGGTGAACGGGCACCCGAAGGCGACCAGAACCCGAAGCAGGAAGCAAGCCATATAACAGCTACCACTACTCCACAAGGCCATGGAAAGACCCAAACCATGGGAACGCTCTTTGGAAGAACTTCCGCAGCAGAGGGCAAAAACATAAGTGCCACAGGGAAAAAAACACCCCCGCGAAAGGGCTTGACAAGCAGCCCAACCAAGCAGAAGGCCAAATCTGAGGCCAAGTCTGCACAATAACACACACATAAATAACAAAGGGCCAACCAGCAGCCAACAATGTTAAAGTTTTGAGAAGACTCAATGGCTAGAAGTATACACTCCACATCCATAACAAGCGGCCCAAGAAGGCCCAGGAACAGCCCAACTCACGAATCACTGAGGAGGAGAAGGTGGACGGTAAGGCAGAGGAGGAGGAAGGGGAGGAGGAGGGCAGAGCCCCGCCAAGAGCCTTTGGATGGCCGAGTCGGCCAGGGCATGGAACAACACGGTATCTAACGGCAGGTCAATGAGTCGCTCCTGAATATTCTCAGGGAATACTCCGTCCCGAAGCCAAGCATGGCGACGGAGAGCGACTGAGGAAGCCATGGCCCGGTCCAGCACCTTGGTGATGTCCAGAGCAGAGCGGAGAATAAATGCTGCAAGCTCCCGGCCATCCGACGCTGTAAGTCCACCTGACCAGGCTCCTGGGACGCTGCAGATCCCAGGGACTCAGCCGAGTCTCACAGACAGGAGGAGGCCCTAGCCAGAATACACAAGGTGTTAAGGGCACGCAGGGCAGCGCTGGTCGAGGCAAAGATGTTGCACCTCCAAGAGGCCAGCCAGCGGGTCTCCCGGGACGGCGGAGTCAACAGTGGCGGCAGGGAGAGAAAGGAGGTCCACAAAAGGGGGCTGACAGCCGAGGGGTGAAGGGACAGACACTTCGGCTCACATGCACCGGGATGTGCCGGTGTAGAAGATGCAGAGGCACTGGGTCCCCAGAGGCAGGACACCTCCTAGCCCCCGTCAAGGCAGAAAGGAGCAAACATTCAAAGGGGAGTGAGATTCCCCTCCCACCAGAGCCCTGATGGAGGACCTCCAAGAGGTGGTCCGCCGGAAGGTGAGCCACCGGGTCACCCATGTGCAGGACGCCCACAGCCGCGGACACCGCGTGAGCTAAGGCCGCACCTGCCTCTGTAGGGCCCGCAGCAGAGAAGACCGCTCCTCCGTGGACGACAGCTGCAAACTAAGGCGGCCGTCCCCTAGAACAAGCAGGACAGGCAGGGGCTAGATCTGGAAGCCTGGGGGAGCCGAATAATGAGGGACCTACTTCTCTTCCGACGAACATCCCTACCTCAGGAAGGGTGGGGAGCCGCCCTTTAACGCAGGAAAAAAAAACACCACACTTGGGCCAGTCCCTGGAGAGGACGACACCAAAATACAGCCTGCCATCGGGAAACGAGGGAGCGTCCGAAGATGAATCCGCTGTACGACTCTTGCGCGGCTCCGTAGAGTCTGCCGCCTGAGGCAGGACGCCGGAGCCATCCGGCGTCACTGGGCGAGAGTTCACCAAATCATCCTGCACCGGAGACCGGAGAGGGGCTGGAGTCGAACCTGCGACACTTACCCATCGGGGAGCAACGCTCACGGGACATCGAAGAAGGGCGAGGGCGACGACCACGGGCGTATCAGAAGCTGTCTGCCAAAGTGGACCGAGGGGGAGGACGTCGACTTGAAGAGACGTCAAGAGAAGTTTCATCCGGCGCTCGGGCCTCGACTTCGGCTTCCACTGTCAACACTCTGGGGGAGAATCACTGTGCCATTGATTGTCCAAACACCACATACAGATGAGGTGAGGGTTGGTCGCCGATATAAGACGCCCACAAAACAAGTAGGTTTTGAAGCCAGAAGGTTTTCGCACACTGTTCCAAAAGAAAAATGGGGAAAAAAAGAGGGGCCCCAAACAGGCCCGAAGGACCGGATCCGCGTTGTACGCGAAAAAAACCAAACTGATGTAGGCGCGTCGGGGCGGGTCTTATGTGACCTTGCTGACGTCCCGTACGTGGACACCGCCTGGGCGGAGTCGGGTGATGTCGCCCCGGCACGCAGGGTTGCTGTGGCAAGAAAAGTTTCCGGATCCAGTCTTACGCCTGGGGATAATTCTACATGAAGGAATCTGCAGATAGTAGTCTCTATCAAATTTCTTCTATTAATTCTGCCCATAGACGACTCACCTTGCTTAAACAGAAGTTCCTATTTCCCATGAGTGTGGGGACCCCTTCGCTGCGGCTGTAGCTGTGCCGTCACGATTCCCTGATGCATCCGATTTGGCGTGCCGTGAGCAGATTCCACCTTTGCGGCCCGGCTGGAGCCTGTGCGTCGGCATTGCGGTACCGGGCCCTGATCGGGCCGGGTGAAGCAGCGCAGAGGCCCGCCGCCGAACGCCTTGTGCCCCTGTGAGAAGCATCGCCGGAGGGTCAGATCTGGATTGGAGGTGCCGCTGGCGCCCCCTACCCTCCAATCCAAAGCCCGCCATCTTCCCGGCGCGGAGTCGGGAGTGGGGCGACGCCGGTCCGGAGGTGCCGCCTGGGTCCTGGAAGACAGAGACCTGCCAGAGGGGCAGCGATCCAGCTGGCTCCCCATGTGTCATCGGGGTGCGGCCCTACCTACGTGGACAATGTGATTGGGCCCTAGAGGATGGGGCCGCGTGCGGTCAAAGTTGGTGGTGCCGAGGTAGGGTTGCGGCCTAAGGAGGAGCGTGTGGCCTGAGTCCACCTAGCGCAGCGCTCTTGCTGTTGACACTCCTGCCCCTCTCCCTCCCTCCGTCACCGAGGGCATTGTGCTGCCGCGAGGCCCCGGATTGTGAGCACCGGAACCTCGGAGTGCCAAGAGAGCTGGCCTGGATTGCCTTGTCGTACCAGCTGTGGGGACAGGGCCCCGACTACCCTGCTTAAGGCCCTGGGGGCGCAGTGACTGAGGAGGTGGAGATCTGTGTGGGCCCCCACTAGCTATCCCGCCCTGATGCTGATAGCCACGTGCTGCTCCATGTGAGGGGTGATCTACATTCCAGCACCGCAAAGTGGTACTACACCAACTCTGCGGACTCCCAGACCATTCCCCAGTCACCATGCAACTTCATACATGCTCCCACAATCCCCCATTCCATTGGCGGATGTCTCCTTGGCATCTCTGCAGTCCCACCTATGAGTCAGATTTACCCTGCAAGGATAAGCTGGTCCTCCTTAACCTCTAAGGTCTTTAATCATGTATTAACCCAATGGCTACATATCCAAGCAGGCCCTGGTTTTCACTGTAGATTTTAGATACACAAAAAAAAAAATACAATCCTCCTTCAACATTTGAAGATACAGGAGGGCGGGACGAGCCTGGGTAAAATTCATCCTTTTTAAAATAGGGACAAAACAATATCTCAGGGGAATCGCAAAACATTTACAAAAAAGCATAAAGTGTAGCAAATATTGTGGAGACTGTCCGTGGCAGCCAAAGGGTGCTAACACTTGACCTCTGCTGCATCCTTTAGTCCTAGCTAGCAAGAGGTGAAAAAGATTCATAAGAAACCTCGTCAATAAAAAACGCTCATGTAGGGATACAGACCCCAGGAGATAAGGCTTTTATAAGGAGTTGTTTTGAGCATTAAAAAAGTGCAAACACTCAGTTTGAAAAGTTCCCGCTCGTCCCTTTCCATTTTCTTGAGTGTAAGGAAGGATTCGCCGATTAGCTCCACATCCTTATTAGGACTCGCCTGCATGGGCTGCGCACATGCGCAAGCTCGCTGGCGAGATTTTATGTTTTAAGGGGAGCTTCAGTATAGGGCTTTAAGCCCCGCCCCTCTTTCCCATTGGCCGGCGTCACCGTTTAAGCTAAACGGTGGCCAGCGATTGGGAAAGAGGTTTTGATGACTTATACTTTTCTCTTTGTCAGATGGCCCACTTGGACGGGCTTGTCTCACTTGGACGGGCTTGTCTGACTTCTGTGTGCATCGCAAAACGATTTTTATCTTCAGGGGGCCAGGTAGAGACATATTTTAGAAAACAAAAAGGATCCAACCTCGATGCATTTTTTTCTCTGTTCCAGAACCGTTTGCTCCAGGCTACAAGCAGAGAAACCAGGGAAAGAAAACAAGCCCAGGTCTGTTTCTTGGGAAGATAACCAAAGTCTTAAGTTTTAAAACAAAGAAAAATACATAATTTAACTGAACCCCAGGAACCACAACCATCCTGCTTTTTAACAGAGGAGAAAAGTGCTTTTTAAAAGCCCAAAATAAAATGGACTTGGATAGATTGGTGGGTGTAGGGCCTGCTTGGGATATCTGCAAAACTGTTTACTCAGCTTTCACCCATAGCAGATAATATGAGTACTATTACTTTGGGTGACAAAAGCAAGAATCGTTAAGGCGAAAAGACGCAGTTCCGTTAGTGCTAAGCTATGTAAATATTTAAGGTTTTGCTTCGAGACATTATTATTTGAATGACAAAAAGGTTTGCCTTTTTAACTCAAGTAGATAAATCATGCCTATTTTACAATTTGTGTAACAATTATTAAAATTGTGTTTATTTTATTTGTTATCTAATACAGAGCCGTTATCCAACGCGATTGAGGGAAGGTTTCATTTAAAGTGCACTTTTTTTTGCTTCAAATATTTTATTATAAACTGTGCACTTTGAAGAGTCTTTTGGATCACAATCCAAAGCTGCTGAAAACGTCAAGTTGTGCTCGTTGGTGTGTTTTTTGCGATGTCTTAACGCATTTACAGTGGAGAGTATGAGGAACGGCGTTGAAGGGCCACGACAGGAGTGAAGCAGAACCCATGTTGAGAGCGCAGGTCTCAAGCTGAACCTCTAGCCCTGATCCGGGGAAGGAGCATTTCATGCCGTCAAAGGGTCTCCGGATTGGATCCAGATGTGCTCCCCCGACTTGTTCCTTGCATCCAATTAAGGAGCTGGGTAGGAAGAGACGTTTCCATCATTACACCTCGCCCACGCCGCCTCCCTGGTGCCTGCGCCCATCTTGGTGTCAGTACTCTAAAGGAGCAGGCGCGTGCCTGACTGAACATTTCACCCACTCCACCATCTCTCCGCATGCCCAAAAACAGAGGCTATTCAATACCCGGCATTTCCTCTCTTTGCCCGAGACACAAAATAAACAAAGAGCATACATGGAATCATCAAACTATATCGGCGAAGCTCATTAACTACTTGTTGTGACACGGTTTCTAAGTAAACGTCTGTGCATGACTTTGCCCAACAAGCACTGGCATAGCCAATAGGTCTCGCTTTTGTGACCTTATAAGTATGTAGTTATGCAGCACAATATCCTTGGAGCAACAACATTAACTGTTGCATGGTTAAACGCTTATAAGGTCCCAAGCGTGAGCCCTGTTGGCTATGCCAATGCTGGTTAACAATAGTTTCTGGGTTAGAGTATAAATCAGCCCGCCCAAGCCTTTCAAAGCCACTTCTAATATAGTTAAGCCACGGTATACGAGATGCGTTATCTAGGGACATACACTTTTAAAATCAGATGATTAAGTGTTAACTCCTGATTCAACCAACACTTCAACCAAAACACAAGTGGGCATAGCGACAGGGTATCTCTTAAAAATGGGACCCCAATTCCTCATGCGTTGCCAGATTAGACAGCCCACGTGGCACACAACTCGTAATGACTAGTTTCCAGACCATATACTCAGGATGGCTTTACTGGGCACTTATAATATCTAAAAAAGGCCTTAGATTTTAAAGGGACATGTCTGCTCAACCAGATAGGTCCTTACATGAGGTATAGAGCACCCTGTCTTAAGGGTGACTTACCTAGGCCTCGTTAAGTGCTGGGCAGGCATGGCACACAGAGATGTGCTCCATGTCGACTCTTCACTTTTAGCTGCACCAAAACACACAGGCTGCAATGGCAGTAGTGCTCGTTTGTGGTGAGAGGTCTCTGAGGATGGCACAATACATGCTGTAGCCTTCAGAGGCCTTTCCCTGGTTACCATGCCCTTGGTTCCATAGGAACCCCCATAGAAGGGACTTCTAGGTAGGCTAGAGTTGTGCCAGTAGTGGAAACAATGGTACAGTTTCGGGAAAGAACACAGGCCCAGGGAACCATATTGGCAGGGACTCAGGGTAAATCGCATCAGTTATCAAGGCAAAAATGTTAAGGGCAACCATGCAGAAAGGGCACTTTCCTACAGAAACCTAATGGAAAAAGGAGACAGTGCATTTCCATCAATTCACCGGACGGGCTGTAGAAAATCTGAGCAGTTAAACCTCTGGTAGGGAGTGGAGCTCTGTGCCCATCTACCTGACTAACCGAAGTTTGGGCCATTCAATGAGGAGTTTGAGTTTTAAAATATTTGTAAAGCGCTCATACACCTGCGGTTTCTTGGCGCTACAACTAACCAGGTCCAGGGCTAAAAGGCGGGGGAAACTGTTGGGGATTTAGTCGAAAGACTTTGTGAACAAGTGGACCTTGAGGTGTTTGCGAAATTGAGGGTACAGAGTGATGGTACGGAGTTCCAGGGGAAGGGAGTTCCAGAGTATCGGGGCAAGGGTGGCAAATTTTGAGCCTCCCCACTTCTTAGTCCGGTAGCGGGGGATGGTGAGGAGGGACTGGGAGGACGAGCGAAGTTCCCTAGTGGGTACGTAGGGGGTGATCTGAGGAGATGAATGCTGGTGCCAGGCCCGAGCGGGCCAAGAAGGTGATGGAGGCGAGCTTGAATTGGATCCGGGCTCGCACAGGGAGCCAGTGTAGGGATTTCAAGAGGGGGGAAGAATGGTGAAATTTAGGAAGATTGAAGACCAGGCGGGCCGCCTGGTTCTGTATCTGCTGCAAACGCCGTAAGCTGTATGCAGGGATACCGGCATATAGGGCGTTGCCGTAGTCCAGGCGGGACACCACCATGGCTAAGATGATGAGTTTAAGAGCAGAGAAAGTGAAGAGACGGGACACCCTGCGAATAGTGCGCAGTGAAAGGAAAGCGGAAGATACCACAGAGCTAACCTGGGAGTGAAGGGTGAGTTGGGAGTTGAGTTTTATGCCGAGGGTTTTAACAGAGGTAGTGGGTTCAGGAGAGGGGCCAAGAGAAGGGGGCCAGAAGAGATAGGACCAGGGGCTGGATGAGCCACCCGTCAACACCAGCTCGGTCTTATCGGGGTTGAGTTTAAGGTGGTTGTGGTTCATCCAGTCCCGGATATGGAGCATGACAGATTGGAAATTAAGGACAGAAGCGGGAGAAGAGGAGAGGTTAAAGACAAGCTGGAGGTCATCCGCATAATTAAATACGGCGACCTCCATTTGTTGAAGAGAAAAGATAAGAGGGGCGACATAGAGATTGAACAAGAGGGGGGAAAGGAGGAGCCTTGGGGGACCCCGCACTGGACTTTCCGGACGTCCGCTGTAAAATCACCCAGGCGGACGGCCTGGGTGCGGTCGCTCAGGAAGGAGGATAGCCAGACCAGAGCAGTCCCCCCGATCCCCGCCGCCCTGACACAGGAAAGCAAGATGGTGTGATCCACCGTGTCAAAGGCGGCTGAGAGATCGAGGAGCACTAAGGCCTGGCGCTGGTTGGTATCCATACCCTCCCTGAGGTTGTCTAAGACCTAGATGACAACGGACTCCGTGGAGTGTGCGGGCGGAAGCCGGCCTGGCGGGGAGCGAGAGCTCCAAGAGTCTCTACAAAGGAGCTCCTAGCGCAGGTGACAGGAGGAGCATAGATGAACAAGTTACTTACCTTCGGTAACGATATATCTGTAAGAAACATTAGTTAGTTAGATTCCTTACCTTAGAATAACCCCCTGGGCATCAGACTGGATCCGGAAAATATTGCGTAGCAGTACCCTTGCACGTCGGTAGGCGTCGTCTGCGGCTCCACGTCCATGTCAGCGTATTTGGCGCCGGGATGACGTTTGAGTACTTAGACACCGCCCTCGCGCGCTGACGTCAGTTCTTATACACAGCTTTTCCACGCCAGAAACGCAGAACCATGATAAAAACCAACACTGGTGCCATGAAACTAGGGCCCTGAAAGGGATGACCTTAACCCTAGATATCGGTTGGCAGAACGGGGAGGATGGGTGGGGCGGTAAGGAATCTAACTAACTAATGTTTCTTACAGATATATTGTTAACAAAGGTAAGTAAATTGTTCATCTGAAACACATTAATTAGATTCCTTACCTTAGAATAGATATCCCAGCAATACCAACCCCGGTGGTGGGTCTGCGAACCAAGATCACACCAGAAAGTCCTGGAGAACGGAACGGCCAAAGAAGCCATCTCTCCGGACTTGGCTGTCCAGGCAGTAGTGTCCAGCGAACGTGTGCAACGAGGCCCATGTAGCTGCCTGACAGATGTCCTGCAAGGGTACTCCCCGACCAGGGGCAGTAGAAGCCGCCGTGGCCCGAGTGGAATGGGCCCTCAGCCCAACAAGAGGCTCCTGCTTTGCCAAGGAGTAGCAAATCTTGATGCACAAGACGACCCACCGAGAGATGGTTAGTTTGTGCACCGCCTGTCCCTTCTTAGCGAACACGTAACCAACAAAAAGTTGGTCATCCACCCGAAACTGGCGTGTGCAATCCAGATAGTATGAGAGCGCACGTTTTGGGTCCAGACGGTGGAGCCTCTCTTCCTCTTTCGAGGGATGCGGAGGCGGAAAGAAGGTGGGCAAGGTGATGGACTGCCAGATGTGGAAGGATGCGACTACCTTGGGCAGGAAAGAGGGTCACGTCCGCAACACAACTTTGTTCGGATGGACAGAAAGGAAAGGAGGTTTAGAATAAAGAGCCTGGAGCTCACTCACCCTCCTGGCAGAGGTGATGGCAACCAGGAATGCAGTCTTAAGAGTGAGAAGAGTAAGAGGAAAGATATGAAGTGGCTCAAAAGGACACACATCAGATAGGTCAGAACAAGGTTCAAGTCCCACTGCGGCATCACGAAAGGAACAGGGGGAAACATGAGTGATGCCCTTCAAGAACCTATTTACAACGGGGGACTTGAACAAAGGGGGCTGATCAGGTAGCCTTAAGAAGGCGGAAATAGCAGAGAGGTAGCCCTAATAGGTCCCAGAGCAGACCCCTGCTGGGCAAGAGAAAGAAGGAAGAAGAGAACCTCAGAAAGGGGGGGCAGAGAGTGGCTCCACAGCCTTTGCTGTGCACCATGCCACAAATTTGTTCCACCTGCAGGCGTATACCGATTTTGTGGAGGGACGCCTGGCTGCCAGAATCACATCACAGACTTAAGGAGGCAAGTCAAATGGCCTCAACTGTCGCCGCTCAATCTCCACGCATGGAGGTGGAGACTGGACAGGTTCGGGTGGAGGACCGTCCCCTGCTGCTGCGACAGAAGGCCCTCCTGAAGAGGCAGACAAATCGGGGGATCGCCTGACATGCTGAGTAACTCGGGATACCAGTATCTTTGTGCCCAGTCCGGAGCCACAAGGATGACTTGTGTCCGGTCGTGCCTGATCTTCTTCAGCACTCTGTGCAAAAGTGGTATAGACGGGAAGGCGTGCAACAGACGGCAACTCCACTCGTGACGAAAAGCGTCTCTGAGCGAGTGCCGCATTGGAAATTCCAACGCGCAGAACTGATGACATTGCGCGTTCTCTTCTGTGGCGAATAGATCTAACCAAGGCTCTCCCCACTGCTGAAAGAGACCTAGCGCCACGCCAGTTCAGACGCCATTCGTGATCCATCATGCACAGACGGCGGAGTTCATCCACCCTGGCGTACAGGGAACCTGCCAGGTGTTAAACCACCAGGGTGGCGCCCTGATGTTCCAGCCACGGTCAGAGGCGCAGAGCCTCCTGGCATAGGGTCCACGACTCCACCCCGCCCTGTTTGTTGGAGTACCACATGGCGGTGGTGTTGTTCGTGAACACCTGCACTACACTTCCCTGGACAGAGGGAAGCAATGCCTTCAGTGCAAGCCGGATCGCCCGCAGCTCCAGAAGGTTGATTTGGAGCCGGGACTCCGCCGGAGAGCAGAGTCCTCTGATCTCCACCTCTCCCATGTGGCACCCCCAGCCCAGGAGGGACGCATCCGTCACAACTATGAGCTCCGGTTGGGGAAGGAAGAAGGATCTGCCGCTGACCCAATCGCGGTCCGTGAGCCACCACTGCAACTATCTTGCAGTGCCCTCCGAGATCAGGACATGGTCTGACAGGTTGCCCTCATGCTGGGCCCACAGAAACTTCAGGTCCCACTGCAGAGCCCACATCCGCCACCTGGCGTGATGCACCAGAAGGATGCAGGAGGCCATCAGCCCCAGAAGCCGCAGCGACAAACTGACTGAGACCCGGTATAAAGGCTAAAAGATCGGAGCCTTAATATCCCGAACCCGCTGTTCGGGAGGATAAACCCGAAACTGCGCCGAATCCAGAACCGCTCCGATGAAGAGGAGCCTTTGAGAGGGACACAGGTACGACTTAGGCACATTGATGGAAAACCCCAGCAAGTGCAGGAGGTCGGCCGTGGTCTTAAGGTGGCTGACGACTGACTGGGGCGAGACCGCCTTCAACAACCAGTCGTCGAGGTAGGGGAAGACGGACACCCCTAACCTGCACAGATGAGCTGCGACCACCGCCATCACTTTCGTGAACACCCGTGAGGCACTGGTAAGGCCAAAGGAGAGCACGGTGAACTGGAAGTGCTCGTGGCCTACCATGAACCGCAGTTAACGCTGGTGGGCCGGCAGGACGGGGATGTGGAAATACGCGTCCTGTAACGCTACCATCCAGTCTCCGGGTCCAGGGCAGCTAAGACCGGAGCCAGAGTCAACATCTTGAACTTTTCCTTCCTGAGGAAGCCGTTGACATTCGTAGGTCCAAGATAGGGTGTAGGCCCCCTTTGCCCTTCTTGGGAACCAGAAAGTAGTGGGAATAGCAACCACGTCCTACTTCTGGCCCAGGAACGCGCTCAATGGTCCCCTTGGCCTAGAGGGCCGACGCTTCCTCTTGCAGAAGTTGCAAGTGATCCCACGACACACGGTGGTACTGCGGGATGGCTTGGCTCGAGGGGTCGCCTCGAAGGGGAGGGAGAGCCCCTTCGGACGATTTGCAGCACCCACCTGTCCGAAGTGATGGTGCGCCAGTGAAGGTGATGGCGGACCCTGCCCCCTACAGGCGTCAAATGGGCCAGAAAGCTCGGACTAGGAGTGCTTTGAGGCAAATGTTGCGGGGGTGGATTTGGACTGGCCGCGCCGTTGTCCCCTGGCACCGCCACGGCGGTTACTACGCCCGCCGCCGCGCTGGATGTTAGACTGCTGGCCCGTGGCTGGCAGGACGTGAAGGGGCGCCCCTTCCTTGGCCACGAATGGAGCGAAAGGCAGACTGCTGCTGACGCTGGCCTGAGAGGCCCAAGGGCTTGGCCGTAGCCCTGGAGTCCTTGAAGTGTTTAAGCGCATGATCTGCCTTGCCACAAAGAGGTGGCTGCCATCAAACGGCATGTCCATGAGGGTGTTCTGGACATCAGCCGAGAAGTTGGCGGACCTCAGCCAGGCGTGGCGGCGAACCGCCACCGTCGTTGACATCGCCCTGCCCAGCGAGTCCATTGTATCCAGCCCACATCGTATGGAATACCGAGCTGCCTCTGGTCGCTCCGCGAGGGCTTGAGCGAGCTTTGCCCGGGCCTCCTCCGGGCACTCTGGCAGCACGGCCGCAACCATATCCCACAGAAAATGGGTATAATGGCCCAAAAGGCAAGCGGTGTTGACTGACCGCAACCCACAACTGAGGGATGAGAACAGTTTCTTACCAAACTGTTCATACCTTTTGGATTCCCGATCTGGGGGTGCAGACTGGAATGCGGATTGGGAAGTAGAGGCCTGGATAACCAGGTTCTCGGGGAGGGGAGGGGGGCGCGCTAGCGGAATTCCGCTCGCACGCTGGGTTTTTCAAAATCGCACTTTGCGGGGTGAGCTGGGCTCGTCATCAGCGTGCGAGGAGGCTACGCCATGACGAGCCCAGCTCGTCATCAGCGTCGGAGGGGTTAAGGAACTCAGTGAGGATGTTCGACCACACAGTAGCGACGGGGAGCGTAAGCGCCAAGGCTTGGCTGCCCGCGTCAGCACCACACTTTAAGCAGCCCCCTCCTCCATAGCCACAGTAGGAGGGAGACAAAGCCAGTGTCAGGGGAGGTATAAAGACCACTGGCCTCCCCTAGCTCCTCTGTCCAGTCCTGAAAGGACTGACACTCACGTGTCAGAGGGTCCCCAGACCCCTCCCAATCCCCCTCGTCCTCCATCTCCTGAAATTCAGGGTCAAAAGATGGAGCCGGATCAAAGAAGAAATGCTCTTCAGCAGGCGTCGAATGCGGCGTCGGTCCGAGGCCGGATCTGGACCGAGGGAGGGATCAGGGGCGGTGCCGTGCGGGGACGACACCCTGAGGGGGTGGGGGGGGGGGGGGGGGTCGACGCCAGCAGGGTCATGAGGTCGACCAGCAGCGACCCGGAACCGGATCCAGCGGGAGCCTGCGGCGCCAGGACCGAAGTCGCTGATGGCGCCTAAGCACCCGACAGCGCCGGGGCCGAAGCACCCGGCCCGCCTGGACTCCCAGTCAGGGCCGCGGGGCCCGAAGGCACCGCGGGACCCGACGGAGGAGAGAGGGACCTCATGGCCATGAGTAAGGCCTCGATCTCCTCCGGCATCGCGTTCAGCCCAGGGACCGGCAGGTATGGAGCTAGTCGCGGCGCCTGCGGCACCGGCGGAGCCTGTGTCACTCGAACCCCCGGCCGCGTCTTGAGAGTGTCGGGGGGAGTAGGAAGAGCGATATCGTCTCTTCGACTTCTTGTGCCTCTTACCTGAGGACTTGGAGCCCGACGAATGGTGTTGACTCGTCGAGCTTTGATGACTGTGGCCCTGCGACCAGTCCCTCGACCCCCTCCTGGACCAGGACCTTGAGAGGCGTGGGGCCGACTGCCAGAGCTCGAGGCGCTTACGGGACTGCTCCCGTATAGCCTTCGATGTCAAGGCCCTGCAGTCGGGGCACGACCGGTTGTCGTGGTCGGCCCCAAGGCAATACAGGCACCGGCGATGTGCATCGGTAACAGAAATCAGTCGGTACAGGGCTTGAACCCGGGCATCCCTACCGGCACCGAGAGTCTTGAAGACTCGAGAAGAGATCAAAAATGATCAAAAAAGTTTCATCAAAAAGTGAGTAAGGTACTGCTTTCTCCGGACCTGTGCTTGCTGGCGCAGAAAAAAGAAGAACTGATGTCAGCGCGCGAGGGCGGCGTCTAAGTTCTCCGACAACGTCATCCTGGCACCAACGCCGCCGCCGACGGACGGGGAGCCGCAGACGACGCCTACCGACGCGCAACGGTACTGCAAAGCAAAATTTTCCGGATCCAGTGTGACGCCTGGGGGTTATTCTAAGGTAAGGAATCTAATGTGTTTCTTTCAGATAGCTCAATGAATGTTTCAATGTTGCTGGAGTTTATCTTTACACTGCTATGTAAACACTGACTACCAAGGGATCCCAGCGGGACATCAAGGAATAAATAAAGGATGTGAATCTATAAAAAATCCAATGCTGGAAAAATTGAGTCTTCTCTCAAAATAACTTAACAAATGTTCACAGATTACCACCACCCCATCAACCTGCAAATCACTTCCATATAACTAAATCCCCATCTCTTCAGAATATGTAGACCCCTGATGCATGCTTGCACGGTTTGGAGTGCTCACCTCTTCACTGTCGAGCCCTTTGTCATCAGGCAAAAGCTTGAAATCATCAAATTCGTCTTCCTCCTCTTCTACTTCCTCCCTGAAAAAAACACTCATTTACCATTCAGTCAAAACCAGAGTTTTCAATACTTCAAATTAAATCAGGCAGCTTCCTTCAAACCAATTCTTAAAAATAATTCAAAAAAAACTCTCAAAGTAGAGCTTCTGAAGATTGAGATTTTAAACCACAAAGTTCTAAAGTGTAAGAACAGTATTCAAAAGAAGTATGAAAAGTGCCTATACATGGTAAAAGAAGGTATACCAGTTTGAAACATCTAATGCAAAGCTCTCACTGGACACAGACTTTGATGAGGTTTGTTACAATCTACATCGCAAAAATTTACAAGGATGTCAAATCGAATTACATTTTGCCCACAGCATATTTTAGTCCAATAATGAATGAAGTTTACTGCAGGGTAAGAGAAAGTCACTTTACTTTTCTATTGTTCTTGCATAAAGGCTTGCCTAAGTCACCTGCAGACACGAGTTGTCCAGAGAAAGTCTGCTAATGCGCCAGCACAGACCAACAACACAGCACTCCCTGAACTTTTGACATATGCAGGAGATCCTCTAGGGCACTGTCTTCCAATGGCACAAACCTTACAAGAACGTACATTTGTCACGGAGTCGCCCCTTGACCAGCACCCTCGTAGTCCCTGGAACTGGCGCTCCATAAATCAGACATACTCTCACAAACACTTAAAGGAAGGGTTCCCCTTTCAAGTACAGGGGTTCTTTCATTCTTTTCCCCTCTTGCTGTGGGCCATGTTAATGGAAACTAGTCAATTATACCTTTTAACAGTACATCCAAGTTGACAACCCACACACTATCTAATCCTAGTGGAAGGAGTGGTTTGCAGTTTGTGTCTTTTCCACACACCTTTCAATCAGGGTTTTAATTTGGTGCCAATTCACCCACTCCCCTCCTTTTTTGCCACACCATACAACACCAGCATTGCTTTAAGACCAATCAGGTACCACTTCCCTTTCACAAATTCCACTTCTTTCCTTTAACACAATAGTTTCACATCTACTTAACCGTTATATTCAGATTTACCTTTTTAAAGATGTAAAAATACTCATGTCCCTACGATACACTAGAACCCAGTCTTCATGGGTAAAAAGAAAACACAACATTTCAACAACAAGGACCAGTACATCAGTTCCTTTGTCTGGAACAAACACAAATACTTTAGAGCCCTGAAACTAGGCTATTGTGTTTGACGGTTTGAGTCTCCTTGATGGCCTTTAAATTGTCTTCCTTGAACCAGACCATCTCATTATAGATCATATCAAGAAATAAACACTTGGATATTATAAAATCCTCCAGGTCCTTCACTTCAACAATATATTACTTTGCTCACAAATGGTGAATAGTGCGAAGGCTTCTTTGAAGACAACTTTTTTCTGGTTGAAGGGTGTGAACCTACAATCACACAATGCCTTACAATTTAGCTTTGAATGTAATTGTTTAATATTTATCTTTAATAAGATGGCCATCTTTGCAGGAGAAGAGAAGAGAGGAGATACAAATAGGCAACGCATGTATAAAGAGGTTTTCAGACTACACTCCAAGTGCAAAGACAGCACCACTCCTTCAAACCATAAGAAGGAGATGCAGAAACACACTTACAAGTACATGCTGTTCTTCCCAATGAGGATAAAGATACTGCTTGGGAACAGATCACACTTCTTTGAGGAAACCCAGCAGGTGTGAGACTGGCTAGAGGCCGTGAACAAACCAGAAGGATCAAGCCAGGAGCTATTCACAGGACGTGGAGTACAGACCAACAATAACTTAAAAGCCAGGGAGACTGGCATGCCCCAAAGCGAATAATTGGTGCAGAAATTTGTTGAAATAGGAGGGCGAGCAGCTAGTGGAAGTTACAGGTATGAGATTAATTGAGTCTTTAAGATCCGCATAACAGACACAAAATAAGGGACCCATCCAGAGGGTTACAGATTTATTAAGAGAAGGTGTTTGATACCAAATACCATACTTTTCAGTGAAGCCATCATATAGCTGGGGAACTGAATGACCAGGCTTCCCTGTTCACTTGTACTATCTAGTTATTAAACTGGACAGCACAGGGGCAAATCTGCTCAGCCCGATATGCCCTAACATATAACATAATGCACCCTGCCTGAGGGCTACAAGGCCTGCTGTACGGGTGACTTACATATATTACATGCAGTGACTTTGGCGTGCCACACAGCGAATGTGCCATGTTGTGTTTTCAATCCAGGTTTGTAAAATGACACGCAGTCTGCAATGGCAGGCTGCATGTAATTTGTACGGGGATCCGTAAGGGTGGCATAATACATGCTGCAGCCCTTAAGGACCCTCTTTGGTACCCATGCCCTAGATACCAGGGGTACCACGGACTTGGGACTTGCAGAGGTGCCAAACTGTGTGCAATTGTGTGACAATTAGACCATTTTCTCTAGTTTTTAGGGAAATAGCACTGACACAGGCTTGGTTAGCAGGGACCCAGTGCACATCAGTCAAAAAACCTACCAGGCTGTAATATGGCCCTTAATGTTTGGAGACTTCTGCGTGTGTTGGAAGCGGATTCATATTGTAAGGAAGAGGCCGCAATCTTTGCGGTGGATATAGAAAAGGCTTTTGATAGCCTGGAATGCCCTATCTTTTTAGAGTGATGCGAAGATTTGGACTGGGTACTAGCTTTGTGGAATGAACTGCCTTACTATACACAGTCTCGATCTAGAGTACGGACAGGGGGGGAACGATATCCGACAACTACCAGATGGGCAGGAGTACTAGGCAAGGTTGTCCCTTATAGCCCCTACTGTTTGCACTGGCTATGGAGCCTTTGGCCTGCCGAGCCAGAATTGGGATTCGCTACTGGAAGTCATGGGTAAGCAACACCATATTGCACTATATGCCGACGACCTTTTACTTTTCCTCTGTACCGTGAGGATTTTAAAGGGGCAAGCCTAGGGAAAGGCCTAGGGCATCGCTGGGGCTACACTATCTCAACAATAGTTTAGAAGTAGGAGGCCCACAGGCAGCACGTGCAGTGTCTTTACACACACGCGGGATTCAATGCAAAGTCAATGGGAACTTAGAACTTAGATATAGAAGGATTTAGGACACTTCCGGTTGAGGTAGGAGGAAATAACTAGAGACTTAGACACTTGGATAGTCAATACCCTTGGGAGCACCGAAGTACTCGCATTACCTCACCCACAGACGGCGGGTACATAGGTGTGAAGATGTGTCTAGGTTCGTCGTTGGAGCCTATGGAGACCTGAAGAAAGATGCTGCAGGGGCTGGGAGGAAGATGTCCGGGTGGATCCAAGGGTGGATCGAGGATGAAGAGGACCTGAAAGCAGAGGGGACAGAGTCTGGGTCACTAGCCAGTGACCAGGTGGAACCAGGAAGGAACCAGACGACATCGAGAAGCAATCAGGTGCTGTCTTGAAGCTTGTTTTGGCAGCCACGTGGACCAGGAGGCGTCCACGACGACCAGGTGCTGGAGACGGGCTGTCCCACAAAGGTTCTCGCAGATGGAGGGGTAGACTTCTGAATTGGAGTCGACAAGCCTTGGCAAAGGCAACCCACGTAGGATACAACAAAGGCTTCTGGTGCAGACCAGCAAGGTCTGAGGTGCTTCACCTTTGCAGGGAAGCAAGGGCCAGTCTGGAGCAACCAGACCAGCGAGGTGGTTCAAAAGGATTGTCGTCACAGAGGCTACTAGCCAACGGGCCAGCAACCGGACAACGCGTCGAGCAGAACAAATGCAGAAGGGCCCCACGCAGAACTCGTGGAGTGTGGGGGGGGCTGATCTTAGTCGCAGATGGAGCTCCGGATCGGGGCTTCTCAATCCCCAGTGCACAGCTTTGAGGGTGTCTCAGGAGCTGCACAGGTAGCAAGTTGCAGGCTTTTCCAGATGTCCTGTCCCACGTGTCTCGTCGCCTCCACGGATCTCAGCTATGCTGCAGTCCTGAAGAGAGGGTCAGAGAGGTCTGGAAGTCTGGGTCTTGTCAGGCTCTGTGCTTCGGTACCGGCGGGAACGTCAACAAAGCAAGCCGTTGATTTGTTGGATGGTGCCTGGTTGCCCAGGGTGGTCACTCCTTAGCCACAAGGGAGATTCTTCAGTCTTCAGCAAAATGTCTAAGGTCCAGAGTTTCGTTTCGGGTTTCAGTCAGGATCTAATCTTAAGTCTCAGGACTCCGCTCCTACCTTTATACAACTAAAAGGGGCTGGATTACAGGCTAGGTCCCTCCTGTGGGTGGGACCAGGAAGGGGGTGGTTACACCCCCTCTCCTTTGTCCAGTTTTGAGCCAGAGATGGGGCTGGAGTGCCCCAGCAACCTGTTTGAACAGGGGTATACATGGAGCACCTAGTGTGCCCCAGGCAGTGTCTCATTCTATTCAGCCCTTCCTGTCCAATACACAAAGTCCTGTCTGGGGAGGTGCTCGCTTAGTTTAGAAAGTAGGGGACACCTATATACGAAATGCACTAGTTATACATAGGGAAAATTATCTAGTTTGAAAAGGTCTATAACTAGAGAATGAACCCAAATGGATAAATAGATCTATTAGCCCACTACATACAGACTGTCACCAACTACATAAGTGCGTTTTTTCAATTTTATTATTCAAGTATATATATATATTTCTTTTTTTGTTATTATTTGGACGGATAAATGTGCATTTTATAGATACATTCCAGTATATTTCATAGTAAATTGATATTATTTTGGAATTTCTCATACAAATATTAAAAATTACATAACACACATAATTGAGCATAAAACAAGACATGATGCAGGCAAAGCGGTAGAGAACACTACGCGCGTTTCGGCTGGGGAGCCTTAATCAGGTGACCCGTCTTTGGCAATAGGTAGCTCAAGATGTAAGGAAAAGCTGGTTAAAAACCACAAAGTTCGTCAGAGCCTTGTATTCCAAACGTCGTTGAATATCACAGATAAATTAAATTATTGGGAGAAAAATGTCCTTCAATTTCGGATGATATATATGGTGATAGTAGTGTAAGCAACAATGAGAGTAATGGACGATTTGAGCAGTCAATCTGAAGATAGAGTCGCTATATGATGACCAGGGGCCAGAATGATGTTCATGGACAGTATGATGAAAATTCTAGTTTTGTAAAGCGTTAAGCAGGGTATGGCCCTCATTGCGTCTGGTGCTCTGCAAAGACAGACATCTCGCACCTCCCCAGGCAGGAAACCTATTGTCCAAACCTCCGTGACTGGAAGGACTCCCAGCAGCAGGAGGTCAGACTTGTGTCGGTGGCAGCAGTGTCCATTTTGTGACGCTGGGGCTCTGGTTAACTTTAACCGGGATAGTCAGCAATAACATGTCTTCTCTCTCTAGAAGGGCGGAATGCTATCCCTGTCGCCAGAATTGGCGAGGGGGTAGTATTCCAAAGCGTATGACATCTTACACGACATGTTTGGATAAAGCCAAACCAAAGTTAGCATTTAACCGCGAGGATTAGAATGCATTTAAGAGAATATGGTATGGAGATATCATAGAACAGCTATAAGGACATGGTTCCGTAAGCTGCAGACAGGCTCAGCTCATGCTAGAGCACCATCTCACACATAACCAAGCACTCTGCCTCCAGGATTGTTAAGGACTGCCATAGGAGTGAGTTATAGGTTACTATGTGTCTATATATCAGTAGGTATAGGAATACTATACCTAAGCAAGGGGTGAATACACGACCTTGCCCCAGCTGAGTGATCAGCCAGTTGTGTCTATGTGAGTGGCCAGCCAGGGGTGGCATAATACATGCTGCAGCCCCTGGTAGGGCTTGGTAACACCTATGCCCTGAGTACCTAGGGTATACTTCTACAGGGGCTGACAAGGTGAATCAATTCCCAATTGTGGATGTACCTAGAGTACATGGTGTAAATTTAGAGAGAGTGCATCTGTGCTGTGGGTCTGATTAGCAGGCCCACAGCCGTATCTAAGTCGAAAACCAGTAAAGCAAAGTAAAAAGTGGGGGTGACCATAAGAAGCAGACCCTACTCTCCTACAGGCACTCTGCTATCGTTTGAGGACTTCTGAGAGCGTTATGATTTGCCGCAAGGACACTTTGTTACATAAGGCCCTCACCCCAGCGATTCATCAACACTGTGGGACAGGGCTTTCTGAACCTACACACTTGGGGCTCAATATAGAGTAGCTTCCTCAGGAACATATAAGGCAGTCACCTACTTATACCGCCGGCTTCAGGGCGAGGCATTACCCGCACTTGATAAGAAAACAAGTTACTTAACTGTAACTTTGGTTCCCCAGTATTGGTAACTTTCATAGATTCCGATGCTTTTGTATCATTCCCCGTCGTCGGAATGGGAGCCTCGGTAACAAAAATACCATAGCAATAGGTACAAAAGAGAAAGAAAAAGGCCTAGGCCTCATTCCCCTTTGTAGCATATCACCCTCTTTTTGTAAAAGAGACCAAACTTAGGCATCAGCCAATCAGAAGTGCCTCACCCCATAGAACACTACTGAAGGAACCTCAGAATTTCGTAGACGTTGTTTATCAGTCACCATATCTGTTGTAGGCTGAGCTTTCCTCGGGGAGGTGGGTGGGCGCATGGGAATCTATGAAAGTTACCAATATTGGGGAACCAAAGTTACAGGTAAGTAACTTGTTTTCTTGCCCCAGTATTGGAACTTTCATAGATTCCCATGCTTTTGTATCAGAGTAGCAATCAGTTAGCAATAACAAACACATTTTGTGTAATAAATACATTGCAATAGCCAACATGACATAAAGATACAAAATGTGCAAACAACGGAAGGTGGGATAGAAAGGAAAGCTCACCAATTATTGGAAGAGGTTCCTCAGGACAGCCTGTCCCACTGCTGCATCATCTCGCTGTAAGGACTCCAAGCAGTAATGCTTGGTAAAGATGTGGACGCTGCTCCAGGTAGCAGCTCTGCAAATGTCTTTAATCTGTACCCCCGCAAAGAGGGCCGTTGAAGATGCCACGATCTTGTGGAATGTGCACGAATCCTGCCAGTCAGAGGTTTTCCTGCCGCAGTATAGCAATGCAGAATGGCACTTGTGATCAATCTTGCTACCCCCTGCTTTGACAGCGGGAGACCTTTCCTTGGACCACTTAAGGCAACAAACAATTGAGAGGATTTCCGAAATCCCTTAGTACGTTCCAAGTAGACTTTTAAACACCGCTGTACATCTAAAGAATGTAGCGTCTTTTCCACTGGTGTAGCCGGTTGAGGAAAGAACGCTTTCAGAATAACCGGCTCATTCAAGTGGAAGTCCGAGGGTACCTTAGGTATGAACCTAGGATTAGTTCTCAAGATTACAGTGTTTCTTTTAAATTGTAAGAAAGGTTCCTGGATAGTAAGGGTCTGCAACTATCCAATCCGTCTAGCCGATTTAAGGGCGAGGAGTAGAGCCAATTTCCATTAAAGAAACTTTATGTCAGAACGATGAATTGGTTCAAATGGGCTTTTCATGAGCTGAGAGAGGACTAGAATTAAATGCCAAGTAGGAAGCGGGGGCCTCATTGGTGGATAGACTCTGAACAAGCCCTTTAGAAATTGTTTGACAATCTGGAAGACCACAACGAAGGTCCAGACCCAGACCTTCTGTACCTCGAAATGGCCGCCAAATGAACTTTAATTGACGAATGGGCTAGTCCCGACTTAGCATGGGATAGCAGATAAGGCAGAATCTGATAAGGCTTTGAAGCAAAGGGGTCCATTTTTTCTCTCCTACACCAGATACAAAACCTTTTCCATTTTAACCGGTAGGCCCTGTTCTTGAAGGAGCTCTTGCCTGGGAGAGGACCTCCTTAATCTCGCTCGAGATGGGGAGATTCATAAACTCTCGCTGCTCAGGAGCCATGCTGTCAGGTGTAATGACTGTGGATCTGGGTCCCAAACCTGTCCTTCGGACATTGTGAGGAGATCTGGAATAGTCCTCAAGGGAAGAGGAGGAGCTAGCGACAACAGATGGAGTTCTGTGTACCAGAACTGTCTCGGCCAAGCAGGGGCTATCAAGATCATCCTGCATGGTTCCACTTTGATCTTCCTGATGAGCCGCGGGATCAGAGGGATGGGGGAAAGGCGTAGACAAATGTCCTTGACCAGGCTATCGAAAGCGCATTCCCCAATGACCCTTGGTGGTGAAATCTGCTTGCATAAGACCGGCATTTCTTGTTGGTCAGTGTGGCAAAGAGATCCACCTCCGGTCTGCCCCACTAGCTGAAGACCTCTTCCAGAACACTCTGGTTCAACTCCCACTCGTGGCTGACTGAGGATGAACTGCTCAGCCTGTCGGCGTTCTCGTTTAGAACTCCTGGCAAGTGTTCCACCTTTAGCGATTTTCCGTGAAGTATTGCCCATTCCCAGATCGGTTGAGCTTCCTGCGACAACGGAAGAGACCTGGTTCCTCCTTCTTTGTTCACATAGTGCATAGCCGTGGTGTTGTCCGTCCTGATGAGCACTTGTGAACCTCCTAAGCGGGGAAGAAAGGCTTGCAGAGCCAATCTTATTGCTCTTAGCTCCAAAAGATTGATGTGGAGCCGTTGATCGTGAGGAGAGCAATGGCCGCTGACATGTAGGTCTTGCATCACTGCTCCCCAATCCTCCAATGACGCGTCCGTTGTTACTACTTGAGGAGACGGATCGTTTACGAAGGATAGACCTTGGGACAAGTTGTTCTGATCTGTCCACCATAAGGCCGCTTCCGTCATCATTGGAGTGACGGTCACCTTTTCCTCGAATGATCCGTGAACCTGTTTCCATTGGATGTCTAGTTGTTCCTGCAGAGGACGCATCCTCAGTCTGCAGTGAGGAATCAGAGGGATACACGATGAAATTACTCCCGGCAGAGATTTGTAGGGGCGTACTGAAAGACACCTTCTTTCTCGTAGGTTCCGAGCCAAGGTCTGTAGTTTCTCCCTCCTTTCCAGAGTAGGAAATGCTTTCGTGAGCTTTGAATCCAGGATGGCTCCCAGGAAACTAGCCTTTCTGGACAGGACCAGGGATGACTTTTCTTTGTTTAGAGTGAGTCCCAGATTCTGAAACAAACTTGTACAAGCCTGAACTGCGTCCAGCGCTGCTTCCATGGACGGGGCCTTCAGCAACCAGTCGTCTAGGTAGGGGAAGACTTGAAAATGGTTTCTTCGCAGAAATGCTGCTACTGGTGCCAGCACCTTTGTAAAAATCCTCGGGACTGAGCGGAGTCCAAAGGGTAAAACCCTGAATTGAAAGTGGCTCTTGGCTACTGTGAATCGTAGGAACCTTGTGTGTGCTGGGTGAATCGGGACATGGAAGTACGTGTCCTCGAGATCGAGCGTGGCCATTAAATCCCCCTGGCTGATGAGCCTCAAGAAGTCTTCGAGAGAGACCATCCGGAAGGACATGGAGATGAGATAGGCGTTGAGCTCCCCGAGATCTAAAATGGGGTGCCATTTCTCCAGCGTCTTCCTTACCAGGAAGAACCTGGAATAGAATCCTTGTCGCTTTTGATTTGAGGGGACCGGCTCTATCGCTCCCTTCCGGAGCATCTGTTGGACTTTGAGCCACAGGTGTTTTGATGGAATGGCTGCCGGGGGCTTGGGTGTCACCCAAATAGTGCTTCCCCATCAAAGGGAAGATCCAGGACTTTGTTTTGAATCCTTGAGCCTTCAGCCACCCCTGGTGACGGAGGACTGCAGCCCCAGCCAAGGAACGAAACGCTGTCGTTGCAATGTCCATGGCATAGTCAATGATCTCCATTGACGTCGCCTCTCGCAAGATCTTTTTTGCCTCTGATGTGGATTCTTGAAGTAGCTGGTCCAGGAACGGAGCAACATCACACCAAAGTTGGCGGTCATATTTGCCCAATATCGCCAGGGCATTGGCAGCTCGCACCAGAAGACTCCCCATCGACGAGAATCGTTTCCCAGCATTATCCAATCTCCGCCCTTCCTTGTCCGGAGTCGTTGTTAAAGGAGCAGAGGGGTTGCAGGATTTCCTCTGCGCTGCTTGCGAAATAACAGAGTCTGGTTTGGGATGGCCCGTTAAGGCCGCTGGCCCATCATCAGGTGCTCTATATTTCTTATCCAGATGCGGTAGCACAGGGACCACCGTCGCTGGGTTCTTCATAGCCTTAAGGCCTTCTTTCCACAGATGATCTACTATAGGTATGGACGTGGTCGTCTTCCGATAGGGTTCCTTGAAGTCGTACAAGAAACAATCCGTGGCCACCGCAGGCATAGCCAATTTGAACCTGCCAGCTGCTCTCTCCATCAGCTGATGGAAACCTACGTCCACTGGCGGGGGATCTACTGGATCCGGAACTGGAGATGCAGGGTCCGGAATGATGTATTCATCCCATTCAGTCGTATGATCCGAATTTTGATCCTCATCCGAGGAATCATCCTGGGTGTCTGCAGGTTCTTGCGGAAAGGATGCTTGAGGCTGAGGGGACGCCTGAGCAGGTAATCCAGGAGTAGCCGTTGAGGCAGAAGCCAAGACAGACGTTGCAGGCGCTGTAGGAACCAGAACTGGCCTAGTAGCCTTAGATTTGTAGTCCTGCAGCATCTTATGCAGGTCCTGTAGGAATGAGGATGGTACTGTAACAATATCCTGCCCAGAATAATGTTGTGACTGGGCCGCCTGATGATGTTCACCATCCTCCTGGTCATATCCCCCTTCAGAGTCCGTCTCTTGACATTTGACCAGAAGTTGAGAGGGACTGTTGGCATAGTCATAAGAGTCCTGGTCATACTCATCTGACTCCCCTTCCTCAAAGAGCAAAGCCCCGTCGACGGGCTAGTCGACGGAACCAATTTCAATTTAGTTTTCAATTTCTTCGTCAACGGAAACTCTGCCGTCAACGCCTTCGTCGTCGAGGACTTGGAACTCCTCTCAGAAAATTGGGAAGAGTGTTTCTTGAAGGCTGGGTCAGTCTTCGCACCCTTGGATGGCGTAGATGGTGCTCCCCTCTCCTTTTCACCATGGTGAGGAGATTCGCTTGGACCCAGGCTCTCAGACTCTCTGGGGGTCTTTTTTGAGGCCTTCGAGGTATGATCCACAGAAGGAGAAGGGGAACCCCTACCCCTTTTGACTGACCTTCTAGATGACACAGCTGATGAGGACTCCTCACTGTCACTGGAAACTCCATGTTTCCTCTCCTTCGGTTTCTGAAGCCAGGTCAAAAGTCTACCAGCACGATCCCGGAGGGTCTTGGTAGAAAAAGTGTGACAGATTTTACAGTCCTCCGCTTTATGATCCGGATAAAGGCAATAGATACAATACTTATGCCTATCTTCCATAAACAACCTTTTCTTGCCACAGGTGGAGCAGGGCTTGAAAAGGGCCTTCTTTTCCTTGTCAGCCATCCTTAAACAATCCTGAAGAGAAATTCTGAAGAAAATTTGAAAAAAATCCTTTGAATAGAGAAGAAATGAGCAGAGCTCAAAGGAGACTCCCTAAGCACAACGTGCAGTAGAAAATCTGAGGCTCTGAGGTTCCTTCAGGAGGGTTCTATGGGGTGAGGCACTTCTGATTGGCTGATGCCTAAGTTTGGTCTCTTTTACAAAAAGAGGGTGATATGCTACAAAAGGGAATGAGGCCTAGGCCTTTTTCTCTCTCTTTTGTACCTACTGCTATGGTATTTTTGCTACCGAGGCTCCCATTCCAACGACAGGGAATGATTAAAAAATAAAGGGAATCTATGAAAGTTCCAATACTGGGGCAACTTACGATTACTGTGGGAGTGAGGTCTAGGTTTTCTTATTGAAGAAAAAGTCACGGATGACTTGGTGGACTACTTCCCCAGAGAATCTAGGAATTCCCGGTTTCAACTGATCAACTTTTATATACTCCACAGTAAATCTCACATCCGGACGCATAAACAGGTATTTCGTGACAAAAACTGTTAAATGCCCCTGTTGCGAGGAGGTAGGTGCTTAATTCCTTCATATGTTCTGCAGTTGCCTGGTGCTGGGAAGATTTTGGGGGGCAGTGACAGATACCTTAGCTGAGGTGACCGAGAGGCAGGTTCACTGTATACCAGGGCATTGTTTACTAAATTGGTTCCCACACACCTCCAAGACTAAAATGACCAGTAGATTCCAGGACCTGGTCTTCCTGCTGGCCAAGAGAGAGTGCCAGACACTGGAAATCCCAGAGGGGGGCCCTCCGTAGAGGGGTGGAAAAGAGAAGTCATGCACTGGGCAGATTATATGGGGCATGTGTGCCTGAGGGAGTCCAGAAGAGGCTGAGGATTCTTGGAGGCTGCCAGGGCGTGGGAGGCATTAGTGGAGGAGCTGAAGCACCCAGATTCCTCCTCCCTCGCGGTCGGCACTGGATACCCCCCAATACCGCAACTAGCACACCTGCTCACTATGTGGAATTCCGCTCTGAAGTCATGTAGTTTTCCTTAGTAAGAGATATTGGAGGAGAGTCCAAAGGACTAGAAAAACATGAATCGGCATAGGACACTATCCCACACCATCTGAATGCTGTATCTCCTACGATAGCAATAGATTCCTTCCTGATAAGGCAACTGACTCAGCCATGGGATACCCCGGGGCTTAAACTGTTTATTATAGGTTTGATTTTCAGCATGTAACTCTGGGGCCTCTGCCTGGTTATGGCGGGAAGTGCATACACACTTGTGAATGCTTTCCACTTGGCATGATACCTGGACATTGCTGGGCTAGTACTTCTCCATACCCGGCCCAACAAGAGGGGAGGAAACCCTGACTATCAGGAGGCTGGTGTAGGAGGGTGGATACCTGACTATGGTTACCCCCAACATTTTGCCTGGTGTTTCGCTGGTTTTCCGACTTAGTTGGCCTGGGACCCTGCCAATCAGGACCCCAGGCCTACTGCTCGCTCTGTAAAATGGATTCCATGTACCTTAGGTGCATTTACCAATTGGTACTGGGCCACCTTATCAGACCCTGTAACTCAGGGCATAGGTGTACCCAGGGCCTACAAGGGGCTGCAGCATGTATTATGCCACCCCTGGCTGGTCATCTAAATCTGACACAACTGGCTGCACGACAGCTGGGGCAAGGTGGTGTAATCACCCTTTGCTTTAGATATAGTACACCTATATCTAAGCCTAAAATGGACACATAGATTCCGATCAGTCACTCCTATGGCAGGCCTTAACGATCCTGAAGGCAGAGTGCTTGGAATCATGTGAGATGGTGCTCTGGCATGAGCTGAGCCCGTTTGCAGCTTGCGGAAGCAAGTCCTAATAGCTGTTCTATGATAACGCGTACCGTATACTCTTAAGTGCATTATAATCCTCGCGGTTATATGCCAACTCTGGTATCGCTTTATCAAAACATGTTGAGTAAGGTGTCATACGAATTGGAATACTAACCCCTCGCCAATTCTGGCGACGGGGTTAGCATTCCACCCTTCTAGAGGGACACGACATGTATGTAACTGTGAACCCCGGTTAAAGTTAACTCGAGCCTCAGCATCACAAAATGGATGCTGCCACCACAGACACAAGTCTGACATCCTGCTGCTGGGAGTCCTTCCAGCGAGGAGAGCTTGGACAAAGGGTTTCCTGTCAGGGGCGGTGCTAGCACCATCCCAGACAGGGTTTTGTGTATCCTGGGTAGGCAGGGCTGAATAGGAAGGTGACTGCAAGTGGCACCCCGGTGCTCACTATGCATAGGCCGGCTAGAACCAGTTCAAGGGGCACCCCAGCCCCTGAGCTGGGGAAAGTCCGGCATGGGAGAGGGGTGTAACCACCCCCCTTCCTGGTCCCACCCATGGGCAGGACCTAGTCCCGTACCAGCCCCTTTCTTTAGTATAAAGGTGGGAGCGGGACCCTTCCAAATTAGATCATCTTTGAATCCTGAAACTACTTTCTACGAAAGGAACTCAAGACTTCTTCTCAAGATTTCTCCCTTGTGACTAAGGAGTAGTCACCCTGCATCTGCGGGCACCAACTAAGAACACTGCGGTTTGCTGCACGTCCTTCCTCCGGAACCAGACCGACCAGCACGACGAGACCCGGCTTCCCTGGCACCTCTGACCTCTACCTGCATCATCCGCCCAGCTGAGATTCGTGGGTGTGACGAGACCTCGAGGGACCGGCTATCTTCCGAACTGCACGACGCTTATCCAGCACGACGGCCGAGGGATCCTCGAGTGAGTGCTTTGGGGTTTGAGAAGCCCTAACCCCGAGCAGCTCCAGCACTGAAGTCCAGCCCCCCAGCATCCACCAGATCTGCGTGGGGCCCTTCTGCTCTTTGCTGCTCACCGTGTTGTCCGGCTACTTGCCTGCTGGCTTGTAGCCCTCTTGACGACGAACGATAACACTTTCATCGCTGGTCTGGTTGCTCCAGACTGGCCCTTGCTCCCCTCCTGAGGAAATATAAATTTTATGGTCAAGAAATGTTCCCTAACGTGTACCCCACCGTCTCCATGTACGAGTTTAAAGTGCATGTAACTTCCCTCCTGTGCCAGCTATGAAGACGCAAATACATTTGCGTCCAACGTTAACATGTCCTCTTTCAGACCCGCCATGAACGGGTTGAATATTCAGTTCCTAAATATGCTATGCCAACGTCTTTTCGTGGTGTACTTTACACGTTTTTCAGCTCTGGCGAAGCAGGCCCCGAATTCTGCCATCGAGCCTTTTTCTGTCTTCTGACTCCGAACGCCTCAGCCTGGGCTGCCTCTGTACCCGTGACCTCTGCCTTACTCCCTGCGCGGCCCATGGCGCTTAGCTCAGCCTGCTGCCTGCTAAGACCAAATTCAACCTTCGCATTATCTGTTCCGCTCCTCGAAAATACATTCCTACCTACTAGTTTAAGTAAACATTCCCCCAGCTGCAGAGCAACAGGGCCTGGCCTAACTGTCTCCGTGCAAGTAATTCATAGCCTCTGTTACCATGGTAGGCCAATGCCCCCTCGCATCTCATGTAGACACTTAGACGCTTATACACGCACTCACAGTCAGTATAGAATAGCTTCTGCCCCAGAGACCTTTCTCTTCTAGATAATATGGTTCCCAAACATCAGATATCAGATATGATAGTGGTACAAGTTGATCTGACATGCCAGACTTCTGTCTCTTTCCGCTAGTGTAAATGTCAAGTCCCCTGCACCCTCCAGTCACACGTCAGTCACACGTCATGCAGCTGCGCACGCATCCAGACCTCAGATTTCTGCTGACATTGCAAGATTATGCTTTTGTTGCCACCCATTTATGACACTTACATGTGACGTTTCTAGAAACACACCTCTGTACACGCCTAGTTCACGCCTTCTGATTACGTATTGCTAACACGTGTACAACCTTATCTTGACTCTCTCAGCTGTTACGCCTTCTGTATTGACTTCTATTGTGTATATTAAGTATAAAAGTAATGTAATGTCAATAAATTATGCTCTATCCCTTCCTGCACCCCTGTGGTGGCAGGAATACGATATCCGATCTGGTACCATGACCATTCCTTTTTAAGGAATAAAACCCCTAAGAACTCTAACACCACGGACTCTGTCTCTTTCTTTCCGATTGAGTTATTTTTTGTTTAAGTACTTACCTGCATAGAAATTAAGACGGTAAATCAAATATTTACCACACTCCAACAGAGGAGCAACCCGGACCCTCCTGGTCCACTCCAGACGCCATTTTGAGTCCACCGCGTGGGCTTGCATTTGCCAAGAGTTGTTGCCCCAATCCTGGGTCCAGCGAAGTCGACAGCAGATACCTTCGTGGGACAGCTCGCACCTCCATCCTGGTCGCAGACAACGCCTCCTGGTCCGAGAGACTGCAGAGCCCAGCGTCGCCCACTCACCTGGTCGAGGTGACTTCGTCCGGTGCCATCCTGGTGCCCATCTAATCACTGGCTAGTGATTCAGAACTTGGTCCCCTCTGCTTACAGGTATCCTTCTTCACCGATCCAGGCTTGGATCACATCGAACTTCATCACTGGTCGCCTGCCAGCAACTTCTTTCAGGCTCCATAGACTGCAACGAGGATTCCCGACGTCTTTTCAGCCCTATGCAGCCGCAGCCCCTGGGCTAGGTAACCTGAGCATTTCGGTGATCCAGCATAGCTTAACTATCTAAGTGTCCAGATCCTTTTTCGTTTCAGCTCTACCTAGTCGGATTCGTCCGAAAACACTAACTTTACGAAATCTAGCATCCATAGACTTTGTCCCGCATCCCGTGTGAGAGTGCACACTCTGCACCCGATCTCCCTAGGCCTCCTGCTCGTAATCAGAAGGTTCAGTAGTCCAGTCCTAGCGATCCTAAAGCCTTTGAGACTAGCTACTTACCTGCTAGTATTTCGCATTCCACTTTTAGAGTATATGGTTTTCCATGCCCCTCGGGCATTTGTGTAAATTGTGCAACTTTCAGAAATTCTTTAAGAGCTTTGTATTGTGCTTAGCGCCCTGTCCTCATAAAGAGTCGAGGGCTGTTGTGTTCTAAATAAATATCCTTTTTATTATTATTATTATTATTATTATTATTATTTCTTTATTTCGGCCAATTGGCCATAAAAGACACACATATATACATACATAAAACAGAGGATCATAGCAATATACATACATCAATACTTTTAAAAACAATTGACTTTTAAAATACAGTACAAAATTAATTTCCAGCAACCTCTTTTAAACATATTTCATTTAGCAGCAGGAGCATAAGCTTGTGAAGGAGTCTTACTCAAAGAATCTGACCAAATTTCCTACGAACAATATACACAGAAAAGAGGAACCTACTGATACTGAATACAATAAACTGGGCAGTATTAGTTTTTATAATCCTATATGCTGGGAGACAAGATCTAGTTCCTAGGAGAGCACACATGGGATTTAGCCATCTCTTTCGGGCTTTCGAATACGCTTTCCATATGAACAACATGTGGACCTCGTTCTCCATACAAGAATCTGAGCACATAGAACATTTCCCACTTTTGCCATTCAGACATTCCATTTTTTTCTTTGACCAGCGTTCTATATTGGAATTCAACATAAGATTCCCATACCTGAATTTCAAAAAAAGAGACTTCGCAACAGGAGGCTCTATTTCGTCCAGAAAGGATTCAAAACAAGGTTCAACTTTAAAGGATAAAAAGTCTTGGATTAAGGTCCCAGTTCTACTTTCATGTGCAAGCCTGTTAGTCATGTAGGACCAAAAGGCTCTTTTTACAATGGACTTGGCAAAGGGTGGTAAATTATCTGGATTTTCCCACAACGGGTGCAAGCCCAGCAATGAGAACCATTTTTTAATATGGCCAAACCATAGGATTGAGTTAAAAAGAGTCTAGATTCAATAACTCTCGAAGGCCATTCCTATATTCAAGTAATTCTGGGGTGGACCATATCCTTATCCAAAACATTAATGGTCTTATGATGGTCAAATAATCAGTTCGTTTAAAGTTCAAATCAAGTTGAAGGGGAATTAATGGTGTACTGGTGGGAACCCTTACAATTGTTCTCATAAATTTATTATCCAGGCCTTAGAAACTCTCCCTGGCCCAAGGTCCCCATATCTCAGCCCCATACAGGGCGGCAGATTGGATTTTAAATTTAAAGAGTTCAAGTACAGGGGTTACGCTCTTACTTGTACTGGCATTCAGTTTGTTAATGATTGGTTTGACATTATGGGCATATGACACCTTACTTTTCTCGATTTGGGCCTTCCATGTTAGTTTTGAATCGAGTACTACCCCCAAATAGGAAAAATTGTCCACAGTTCCTAAAGTTTGACCATTCAAGGTCAAGTTCCCTCTATCCGGTCTACTAGGGTTCAATGCCATACATTTAGTTTTGTCAACGTTTATTTCTAGTCCTTTGGTCACACAGTAGCTACTAAAGGAGTTAAAGAGTGCCTGGAGGCCCTTCTTGGTTTGGGATATTAAGATGGTATCATCCGCGAAGAGCAACGCAGGCACCCTCTCTCCATTAAGCTGTGGTGAATCATTGCTACAAGCATTCAGGTGATCAGGAACATCATTGACAAATAAAGAAAATAGGGTGGGGGCCAAGACGCATCCTTGCCGGACACCACGCTCAATTGGAATGTTACGCGTCAGTTCACCATTTGGACCCCACCTAATGTTGGCATGATTTCTAGTGTGCAACTCAATTATTTGTACCAAAAGACACCCTGGGAGGCCGGCTTCATTTAAGGATCTCCAGAGCAGGTTGCGAGGGACAAGGTCAAATGCCGCTTTCAAATCTACGAAAGCTACATACAGATGACCTTTCCTAATGTGCACATATTTCCAATATATACAACAAAATCTGAAGACCTGGTCTATAGTGCTGGTCTTGCTCCTGAAGCCTGCTTGGAATTTAGAAAGTATTGTTGACTCCTCCAGCCAATCATTTATCCGAAATAATAAATGTTTGGCATAGAGTTTTTGCAGGGTGTCCATTAAACTAATTGGTCTGTAATTTGAAGGAACAGATCTATTCCCCTTTTTGAAGATTAAAACAACTTCTGCTGCACGCCAGCTATCAGGGAATTGACAATTTTTGGACAAAGCATTAAACAAGCGATTTATATAAGGAGCCCAAATATCCTTTTTATTTTCATAACAACTTGTGTGGTGTCCTTTCACTTGGTGTTCAAGGGGTATATGTGATGGTATAACAGCTGGCTTAACACGCCCTCTAGAGTTTAGCCTAAAGACTGCTGTTGTCCATGCTACTAGGATAGCTGGTCTATCAGGTTGACTTACAACCAATCATCAATAAGGGTTGCTTGGACTGATACATAGTGATCACTAGAATAGTGAGCACTGCATATCAGGCCAACTTCTCACAGCTGGATTAACACATATGTCGTCTTGTTGAATTAGCCTTTTCGCAGCAGCGCGAATTCCGGCGCGGGCAGGGCTAGGGGGTGGGCGTGGTGCTTCCGTACTTATGAGGGCTCCACGCCATCATGAGTCACGGGCAGCGTGTGCTCAGGACGGTGTTGAGCCGTCAAGACCCCGCCCCCCCTCACTAATTCGCCCGCACAAGCGGGGAATTAGTGCCACATGGGTGGAGCCGCCCGTGACTCATGATGGCGTGGAGCCGTCATGAGCACGGAAAGAGTTAGAGACCAGGTCTTGTTTTGTAAACAATAAAAATAATCAGTAAAAAAATATCAGTACCAGTGGCAAATAGTGGGAGTGACCATTACACAAAGGGGCACTTTTCCTAAAGCAAGTGGATTTGTTTCCATATCAAGAAGATCTGAATGCTCCTAGTGTTACTCCTAAAAGGATGAGGATAACAGAAGAAAATCTGCTCAACACTTCAGGCCTAAATACATCCTTTACCCTGTTCTCGTCATGAGATAGGAGCAGATGCATTTAAAATAATTTAGATTTTTTTTTTAAGTAA
The DNA here is from genome assembly GCF_964263255.1 of Lissotriton vulgaris. NCBI lineage: Eukaryota > Metazoa > Chordata > Amphibia > Caudata > Salamandridae > Lissotriton > Lissotriton vulgaris. The sequence goes on along the minus strand of NC_141687.1, from coordinate 950,731,514 downwards.
GCCGACAGACACGAAGACTGAAGCCTCCAGTGACGGTGATGGGACAGTTAGTGGTGTCCGCACTGGTAACACAAGGGTCCAGCAATGAGCCCAAGTACCCATCTATAGAGCAAACATCTATGGTACGGCTGAGATCCTGATTACTCTACTTCGGTCATCCAGCAAACAGTAACTGAGTCAGAAGAAGTGTCATATCCCTGAGCAATTACAACAGAGGACCTGATCATCATGAACTTCACCCTACTCGCAAGAGTTTGGGAGACTCGGGGGAAATGGCGGCCGTTGGTTAGCGGCGGTCGGACGCTTTCTCTCTGCCGGGGCACACAAAGAGTGTAAAATAATGGATGTACTCACCTTTTGAACGTTTCAGTCTTCTGAAGGGTTCTGGATGGTGTGTACGTTTTCTGGACCGTTGAAGTTAGTCGGTGCGGGTTGTGTTTTTCGGAATCCGGCATCCAGAAGGCGTTTGGCGGTGGTGCACTCCAGGCGTCCGTAAGCCGACGCGGGCAGGGAGTGCCAAACTCTATGGGAAGGAGCTCTCGCATACCGGTGAGGCGCCAAAGCTCTGTCTGATTACGGAGTTGGATCGTTGGTGCGGGACTGCTGGAAGGAAAGGGCTTGGTAGGCTTGTCTTTTTTTTGGTACGGATTGTTTTTGGGCAGAGGACCGTTCAGCCAGGAATTTGGTTGGGCAATTTGCGCTTCCCTTTTCGTATTGGGCGCTGCTGAGATACACCCCCTCCAACTAGTTATACTTTCTTTTGCTCTGGGTTCTGTGAGGTGGATTGTTGCTGGGGCTTCCTTCGTGTATTCTGCTCCCTTCATTTGTTTTGCTCAGTTCATGTGTTCTGCTCCCCCTGTTTGATGGTTAGTGGATGGGTTTGGGGGCCGACGTGTCTTCCAGCCAGAGCACATTGTGTTGGCATTCCTGGTTGATTTGGGCTCCGACTTCTATAGGGGGATATCGCAGTACACTGGCTTATCATCTTGCACAATCGTGCATACAACCCATCAAATAGACTCGTCGTCTTTGTGTACAGTTTAAATGGGCGGAGGAGGAGAAGGGGTTGGACATAGGGTGACTGCGGAGGATTGTGGCCGTGCGCTGGGGGTTAGTGGTTGATAAGGATCCCTGTAGTCTTTTGGCAGGGGGGGGTGAGAAGCCTTAGGAGATCTAGGGGGGCGTGGCAGTTCCCCAACTTAGAGGACAGGTTTCTTAGGAGTCCCCTCGAGTTTCCAGCACGCCCGGAGGGATGGTGAGGTGCCGGGTTTTCCAGGCTCAGCACCGTAAAATTAAAATAGAGGTGGCGGTCAGGGGGAAAACGACACCACGGGGGGGGGGGCGCTGGCTGGAAGCGGCAGAGCGAATCTAGTGCGGGAGTTGCAGCCGCCGATTCCATTCAGGAGTTTCAGTAGTCGAGTGACTGCCTATACCTTTTTGCGCTGTGTCACCAAGTCAGGAGTGATACCCACAAAAAGTTTACTAAATTATCCACCCTATAAAATAAACAAATAAAATAAAACAAATTAAAAGTATAGAAAGTCAATGGATTGAGGGTGTGGGAAGTGATCTGTTGGACCCAAAGAAAACAGTATTCAATGCTTGGCCTCCTCAGATGACCCCAGTAAGGAGGAAGGGGCGAGATTGGGGGCCCAAACTGAAGGTTTAGCGTGGTGGAGCCGAGGAGGAAAGACAAGAAGAGCCAGGAACAGGACTCACTAAACTAGATAGATATACCCTCAGAAGTAGGGATATCTGGGGCCAAAACCGGTCACCCCCAGAGACGGACAATAGAGACCAACATCCAGAACCAAGATCTCAAAACCTACCCAAAACTCAGCCCCGGTTCAGAATAAAAAGGCTTCTCCGGGAAAGACTCCTATTGGTAAAAACGAAAGAAACAGTCGAAGGCAAGCTCAGGTAGTTCACGTGTTACTCCTTCACTTAAATCATATTGCACAGTCCAAGATACACTGCCTATAACGAATACATCAATGGATTCCATAGAGCCTATAGGGCTAAAGAACAGATTTGATCCCCTGGCTCTTCAAACTGATGTTGGTGCTAGCATTAGTACCTCTACACTTCCCCCCTCTAAAGAAAAAGACAATATGGAGACTCAATCTACTGAGGAAGCGATCCCAGTCAACAGCTGTGGTGGCATACAATTAAATCCCCCATGAGGCAATTTAATTGTAACAGACGAGACGGAACCAAGGGGCTCCCAATATCAACAAGCTGCACGGGAGCTCACCCCGGCACAGAGGACTTACTAACAACTCTCTTAAAAGAAGTAAGAGATAAATTTGCTATCTCCGAGAGTAACCAACTGAAAATACTAATGGCTTGTGATACTCTAGAGGCTAAAATGAATGAGCTATCTGAAAGAGTAGGGGAAGTGGAGTCAGCCGTAGAGGAACTTAAAAAGCAAGTAGATAAAAATACATGGGACATTCGAACAATAAGGAGGCGACTAAATGTTGCTGGAAAAGATAGAAAGTTTGGAAAATAACGAACTGAGAAATAACATCAGGCTCTTGAATATTCCTGAAGACACGGAGTGTGGGGACATCAGAACCTTTATAATCAAACTGCTTGCAGAATTACACCCTGAAATTGAGAAGCAAATTCTGGATGATGACATACAAAAAGTACATCAGGACCCATTTTTTAAATGACCAGGGAAAAGAAATCCAAGAAGGATTTTAGTGAACTTTAAAACCTAGGTACTCAAATAGAAAATCTTGGCAGCAGGTTTAAAAGCAGGAATGTATAAAAGAGCAGATTGGTCATTCTGTGTAAGGTCAGATATTTCCCATATAACTCAGAACAAACAGTGGGAGTTAGGGAAATCGATGCAGGAACTGAGAAATTGGGTCCCACATCAAATTTACGCTTCCCTGCCTCTCTCAAAGTCATGTTGAACATTAAAATGTTAAACTTTAAGGATCCGGAAGAAGCAAATATATTAATTGAGCAAATAAATAGCACATCCAAATGAATAGATCTACGTGTGTAGTGCCAGATCAGAGAGAGAGCCAAAAATTAGAAATATCCAATCTTACCTCTATCAGAAGCAAGGTAGGGTTCCCCAGGGGAGGGTGGGGTGGCTCACATAAAATGGAAAAATTAAAAATATCATACATGGGGTGGGGGAGCAAGCGGGGAAAAAGAAAAAAAAATGTCCTCATTCATTCTTTTAATGTCAAGGGTGGTATGTAGACTTTGGGGGCCTCTGTTAGAATATAAATGACAATAGGGAATTCAGAATGTCCCGGGTCGGCTCTTATGAACAAGGGAAAGATAAATAAAATACGAACCATATCTTGGAATGTCAACGGGCTAAGGGTTTCCTCTAGAAGGAAAAGAATATTAGAATATTTAAAAATGTCGGAGTGTAATGTTATTTTGGTTCAAGAATCGCACTTACTTAAAAAGGAGTGGGAGGGGGTTGTAAAACAGCATACGTGGATTGAACTCTGCATCTGTACAACACATTCCTGTACAGTAAAAGGAGTAGCCATCTTAATTAATAAATCAGCCCTGGCTATGTTAGGGGAATGTACGGTAGACTCTCTGGGAAGGTGGGTTATCGCCAGAGTCAAGATAAAAAATATGTGGACATCCTTTGTAAGCTACTACAGGCCAAACCTAGACGGCCATGCCACCCTAAATACTCTACTTTTCCACCTAGTAAATATAAACAAGCACATTATAATGGGGGGACTTCAATATGGTCCTTGACCCAAATCAAGGCTCTACATCAACTAGAGTAGGTTCTAATTCTCCAAACATTAGAATGGCCTTGAGACAATTAATGTCAGACATTGGGCTTGTTGATATTTGGAGAGAGGAGTTCAAGGAACACAAGACATTTGGTGGTAAGTTCACCTTTAACAACAAAAAGTGTGGACATCGCTCCAGAATGGACTTCTTTTTAATTGACTTTGCCACAAGCAGAAACATTAATTCAGTTAGACATGTCCCGGAACATGTTTCTGATCATTCAGCAGTTGCGTTAGAAAAGGAAGTGGGAGCAAGTTCTCCCCCGCGGAGATGGACAATTAACTGAGTATTATTACAAGATGGTGAAGTAATTGAAAAGTTGAAGGGGGAGACAAAGGAATTTTTTGAAAATAATGTAAACTCTGCATCCTCCCAAATAATTTGGGATACATATAAGGCCTACTTAAAAGGCTCTTTAATAGCTATATTGTTCTTCCAGGCCAAAAAGATGAAAGAGGAATCCACAAAAATTGGAAGCGGATATTCAGAAGCTGCAGGAGCAGCTAGAACAAGATCAGGGGAATTCTAACTTTCTTAGAGAAATAAACATTGCGAGTCATAAGCTCGCTGACTTTTTAGAAATTCGAATTTAAAAAAAGTGGGACGCCAGTAAATTATCAAATCATGATTATGGTGAGGGTTGCAGAAATCTCTTGGCGTGGAAAACCAAGGTAGACCAAACAAGAAACTGGATTAGGGACCTCCGATGCTCGAGTACTGGTAACATCATTTCGGATGATTCCAAAATAGAAGAGGCCTTTGTCCAGTTCTTTCAGACTTTATACACGGATGAGACTCCACTTGAGGAAGCTAGAATGGAGGAATTTCTGCCAGGTATAGCTCTTCCCTCCCTACATCGAGATGAAAAAGAACAATTAAATCTCCCCATATCTAAAGAAGAGATCATTCAATCGATTAGCTCTCTAACAAGGGGGAAAGCGGCCGGTCCAGATTCAATCCCCAACTAAGTTTATATCAGTCTAAGGGACAAACTTGTTCCTTTCCTCCTTCAACTTTTTAATTCTTGCTTTATTGAAGGTCTGAGCCCCACGGCTTCCTGGGAAGAGGCCACTATTATTTTATTAAAACCAGATAAAAATCCTAGACTCTGAGTCTTATAGACGCATTTCACTTTTAAATTGCGATCACAAGATTAATTCCCAGATAATCACCAAACGCCTGAATAAAGTAATGGGCAGCCTAATCCACCCAGACCAAAAAGTGTTTATTAAAGGGAGACAACTCAGTGAATTGACCCATGACCTAATTGCGGCGATGGACATGGCACAGACCCATAAAATCCCTTTGGCAGCAGCCAAAGCTTTTGATCGGGACAACTGGACTTTCCTGTTTAAAGTAATTAAACATCTTGATTTAGGCAAAAATCTATTGTTGGCAATCAAAGCCATTTATAAGAACCCTACTGCCAAAATTCTTATTAATGGGAAACCAACCAAATAGTCCATAATATTTAAAAAAGCTTTGATTAAGTTTGAAAAATTCACTAAAAAGTCAGATCACAGTTGCAATCATGGGGGCGGTTCTCACTTTCACTATTAGGAAATCAAATCTACTGAAAATGTAGATCCTGCCAAAGTACACCTTTCTGTTTAACTCTATTCCCCTAGATTTTCCAAAAGTGTGGTTTAAAAAGGTGCAGGGCCTTTTTTTAGTTTTATTTGGGGAAACAAAAATCCTAGAATCTCCCTAAAAAAAAAAACTGAGAAATAAAAAAGCTTATGGCGGCATAGCAACCCCTGATCTATTTTTATACTTTTCATTTAAAAAACTTTTGACAACTATTACTGGAAAGCAAATTCTTTTCTCCACTCTATAAGGCCCTCACAGCAGAGTTTTCCCAACAAGCGGGGTGTTTCTTATTAAAATTCGGGCGCCCAAAATACTTTAAGATCAAATTAAAGATGCTTGTTTCTGATATAAAGCGTTGGTACCACGTTAGATGTCTTTTAAAGATTCTATACTACAATGAGGCAGTTCCCGTTTGGGATTCCCCTGGAACACCCTTATGTCTGTAAGACGTCCTTGCAACCCCCATTGGCACGTGCGGTATCACTACCTGGGGACAACTTTTAAGCAAAACTGATTTCCTGGCCCCATTTTTCGGCGGTTTGTGAGGGTTCCGTTTCGAAGTTTAAATATTATCAGTTGGGCAGTTGGGCAAGATCGGTGGGCAAAGAGTTACAAGAGAATTTGGGACTGGCATCAAAAATTTGCGCCTATAAAACAAAGCCTAAAGAAGTAGCAGAGTGGTACTGGTTACTAGACCAAAACGGAGAAGATATGCAGGTCACATTCAATGAGTCTTGGAAGAAGGACCTGCCGGATGAAGACCTTGATATAATTGGGCAAGTATCTATGTCTTTTTTATGGTCATATGTGAATGCTGCACCATTAAAAAAAATCACCTCTTCCCAGTACATAAAGCCTATTGGACACCCGAGAAATTATCGAAAATGGGTAGTCAAGAAATCAAGAAGTGCCCAAAATGTGGAAAAGAAAAAGCAAATTAGGTGCATATGTTTTGGAGTTGCCCGGTAATATATTTGTTTAGGCAGAAAATAGGTAAGACCATTTCAAATATTATGGGTTTGGAAATAAAATTAACAACGGTGGCTATAATATTTGGGATATTGCCAAGGGACCTAACTTGGGGTTTTTTAACAAAAAAAAAACAGCATTGTTTTTCACTCCAATACTTCTGGCACGAAGAGAATTGTGGATTAAATGGATCTTAGCATGTCCTCTGACCGAAGATGGATGGATACATTCCTTCCAAAGGGTAGCAAAATTGGATCAAGCTGGTACAAAGCGAAAGAAAACTATTATCTGGGAAATCTGGGATAATTGAGTGCAGAGGAGTTCTGGGACTTAGGTTGAAATTTTCTGGTCAGGGGTTTTACACTAGTTAAGGTATGATAACATTCTGAAATATAGATTTATGGTTTTCCTATTCACGTATGCTGGGTTAGTGAGGGGGCACAGGTGCAGATTATTTAGTGTTGTCTGCCCAAGGATTACAAAACATGCTGTAAATAGTCCCCAAGGATTGGGGTTATTAGAGGCGCAAGCACCTTTCAAGAATCAAGATTGAGGGTGGCCCTCTCACAATAAAGCCGAAGGGAAATTCTTCCGGAGTCTTAGGACATTCCACCTCTCCGTAAAGAGTGACGGAAACCCTGCCTAAACACCTGGCTACCTGTGATAGGCGGAAAACTTGAATTTAAAGCATATTTACAAGATATATGAGGACTTTAAAAAAGAAGAAAAAAAAAGAGTTTGGGAGGCTCACCTTGAGCTTCGAATACAGATTTAGACACAGAGAATGGTACATGTGAAAGTTTGAGTCACAGGCATTGGAGTTATGATCGGAGCCCAAATATCTCACATCTCTGACTGGAGTCGGTCTCTCCAGGCTTGAATATGTAATTGGCTGGAAGCTATAGCTAAACCTCAAATCCCCAAAAAAATACAGAAATCCCCAAGACACTGGAGTGCCACATCATATTTTTCTTGAAAATAACCACACAATTTCAGGGCATGCAACATTAGAACCTTGGGGTGAGGTGTGTATGGTATCAGGTGTCCTGACTGAACATCTTAAAAAAGGTTTCAGATCCAGTGCTTACACACAGAAACTTCTTAGATGAGGAATCTACGAGTAGGTGTATCCTTTCGAAACCATATTTTATATCCACAACAGCATACAAGAAAAAAAAAAAGGCGCAATATCAAGTTCCATCACTTTTCTGCTGCAGTCCACCATGTGAAAGGCTGCAGGGAATATGAGCTACCTCATGTTTTTATCATGTTTGTTACCTTTCTGTCGGGAAGGAACCTGAACAAAGTGCTACTGCTTCAGCCATTGGATCATCAGTCTCCTTCGGCTCCTTTGAAGACACAGCTGAGCCTTGGGTTGAAGAGTCTGCTGTGAAACAAAAGATTAACAAAATAAAATGTTACTCAAGCTTACTATGGCAGGCGGTGTGGTGTATGGGACCTACATATCTGAAGGCAAAGCACAATACGGCACACAAGAAAAAGGCAAAAGCAGTCTTATGGTGGCTCGTTAACCTATTCTATCAGTTTTTTCCTACTTCCCACCTTGTGACTTTCCTTCTCCTGGAGGAACCAGAAATTGCTTCTCAAAATCATTAATGCAAAGCATTACACAATGAGTAACACTATTTGCTTCCTACAAAGCAATGCCTTATTCCCTAAATTGGTGCACACACTTCAGTTTAAAAAGAAAAGTTAAGGGACACTAGAAGTTGTCATGATTTAGCTCAGAGCGTTAGGAAAAGGGACTACATTACCCAGGAGCCTTTGCTGTATTGGCCGGATATAGCGATGTCTGGCCGGGGAGACGTTGCACGTGATTCTGTTTGGAGTTCTAGCGGGAGCGGCTGGCTCTCGTACCAGAGTTTTCCTTGGTTTGGGCTTACGCGGAGATAGGCGTCTGATGAAGAAGGCGTGCGGTCACGGTTCAGGTACCGCTATTCATCTGCAGCAAAGAAGAGCGGCTGGCTCTCGAGTGCTGCGGGTGTCCTATTTTCGTTTCAGCGTTCTAACCGGATTACGTACCCGCAATTCGGGTAAACTCGGTTTGGTTGTTTTTGCTGGAGACTGTAGCCTTTCTGTTCAAGTAGCGGAATGACAGGGGGGCCCCTCCGCATTGCCGTCACGAATTAGTGACGTTTCTTGGATTATTCTTGTGGAATATAAAGACCAAAGCGGGCGGCGGTGGGGACTACTACGCCCTACCATGTTTGGTTTGTTTTAGAGCTTGGGAAAAAGACTCTGGTAGCAACTGGTGTGGATGAAATAATCCATATCCTATTCTACAAGGAAAACTGTGAAGGGTATAGCTTCTCTTAATTACTCTGCGCATGACATTTAACTGGGGGAAACTGGATATTGTCAAGACTAGATTGACACCCTTGGAATGCTTTTTGATTTAGTTCCTTTGAATTAGGGGGTATGTAATATAGATGAGCATAATATACATAGTTGCTTAGATATACATGTATGCATTTATCCCAATTGTGGTTCTTGTATTGCTTAGGGGAAAAAGGCGCCCTGAGTTACCGCTTCACTTATACAGAGGATTGAGACAGCACAGGTGAATTACTGACCTTGTAGCGAGAATTGAATGAGAGTAGGTTTTCATGTATGTGTAATTAACCTGAAGTGTGTTCTCTTTTACAGCATCCATTCCCCGCTGTCCCCTTCCATCCCTTGCCTGTTTTTTCCCTCCCCGTATCCCTTGAACACCCTGTGTTTATTGATCAGGGTGTTCGGGAGGTCCGGAGGTGGAGCATTATTACTGCGAACGGATCCTGCAGAGTGCCGACCTGACAGAAGTAGCTTTACCCTAAAGGTATGTTCTGGCTCAGTAACAGCACAGGATAATTTTGACTGAAAAAGAAGAATTGAAATCATAGAGGAAAAAAATAGCATAAAAAGGCCAAGGAGGTGTTTAAAAAGAGGTTACTGTCAAACTGTGCATCACTTCAAGAGTATTCAAGGATGGCACTTGCTGGTCAATGTGGAGAAAGTACTAAAAAAAGCAGTGCTGCACCTCAGATGCATACAAGGAGAATTCACAAGAGCTGCCTTAGTTCTGAAGAAATGGGCATAAACATTAGAAGAAAAATCGCCTCATACATAGGGAAACAATGAGAGACATAAAAGCAAACCCAACTGATGAACAATACTAGAGGCAACTTTAGCTGCATCAGTGCAAACAATGTGAGATGCAGAGCTAAAAGAAGGATATCCAGCTACACAGGGAAACCGTGTTGCAACACTGGAATGTACTAGCCAAACAATGCTATGAAAGAGGCTCAAGGTTCATCCCCTTCAGGGTTTAAAGTGCGAGTTACTTACCGTTGGTAACAACGTATCTGGTAGAGATGATTCTAGCTGCAGATTCCTTCACGTAGAATTATCCCCAGGCGTGAGACTGGATCCAGAAACTTTTTTTGCCACAGCATCCCTGCACGCCGGAGGCGGGGCGAACCCGCCCAAGCGTCGTCCGTGTACGTGACACGTCTGAGAGGTCACATAAGACCCGCCCCGGCGCGCCTACGTCAGTTTTCTTTGGAGAACTTTTCCGCACCACAACGCGGAACCACCAGATAAACTGTGGAAGCATGGGAACAGTGTGCAAAGAACAGAACAAGCATTTACAATGCAATGGTCTTGGCAGCATTAAAGGTAGAGCTATTGGCATTGCTCATTTTTTTATTTTTTAAAATCATAAATAGATGGCATTGTCATTTACATTGGCAATAGCTTCATCACGTGCATATGCAAGACCTATTGCATTAGCACCCACACACACAGTAAGTAGTAGAGTGAGAAGTCGCTAGTGAGTAGGAGAGAGTTATTAGTAAAGAGTATTATGAATGAATGAATGAAAGTTAATTTATAGTGCGCGGACTTAGCCCAACGGGCATCAAGGCGCAGTCCACACAAACATATATACTCATACAGAAAAATGTAAAAATAAAAATTTAATGATAAGCCTGAGAGAAGAGCCAAGTCTTCAAAAGCTTCTGGAAAGTGGCCAGAGAGGGTTGGTTGGAGAGTTCGGGGGGGGGGGGATTGTTCCACAGTTTAGGGGCAAGAGTAGAGAAGGCTCTTCCACCCCATTTGACCTTTTTAAATCTGGGGACGACGAGCAGATTTCTTGAGGATGAACGGAGGGATCTTTTAGGAGAATAAGGACTGACAAGAGTCTTTATACCCTTGGGCCAGAGCCAAAAACTGCCCTGTGGGCCAGACAGATGAGCTTGAAGGAAATCCTGGCATGCATGGGTAGCCAATGGAGATCCTTCCTGGCCTGAATTGCGGAAAATAGCCTAGGTAGCTTTAGGACCATCCTAGCAGCAGAATTTTGGACCATCTGGAGGCGATGGAGGGATTTCTCATTTATGCCCCCATACAGCGCATTACAGTAGTCGAGCCTGGAAGATACCAGGGCGACTGTTGCCTGCTTGCAAGCGTCAAATGACAGGTAGGGGGTGATCTTTTTCAGCATGCGGATGGTATTGCAGCAGGTGGATACTGTTCTGTTGACCTGGAGGTCAAAGGAGAGGGCCGAGTCTATGAGGACACCAAGGTTCCTGGCTGAATTGGTAGGTTTAGGGCAGTCTCCCAAAGAGGGGGGCCACCAGTCTTCGGACCAGATGTCATGGTTTCCTCCAAAGACTAGGACCTCTTTCTTCTCCCCATTGAGTTTTAAGTAGTTACGCACCATCCATTGCGAGACTGCCTCCATACAAGTTCGAAATTTGGAGGCAGCCTCTTTGGTCGGTGAGGTGGTGGAAATGATGATCTAGGTATCGTCTGCATAGGACAGAATTTAATACCCAAAAGATCTTATTACCTCGCCAAGTGGGGTTACATAGATGTTAAATAACAGAGGGCTCAGGGAGGAGCCCTGAGGAACCCCACATTGCACGGCCTGGGGAGGGGGGGGGTGGACAAAAAACCACCAAGCGGGACCCTTTGCTGTCTCTGGGTTAGGAAAGAGGATAAAAGACTCAAGGCATTTCCCCCTACCCCTATCCCCTTCAGCCGGTCTACCAGGATGGAAGGGGATAGGGTATCAAATGCTGCTACAAGATCAAGTAGCACCAATAATGCGGTCTGCCCTCTGTCCACCTAAGACGCGCCTCAAGTATTTTTGCCGGGGCAGGGGGCAGAGATATTGGACGGAAGTTTTTTAAGACTTCAGGATTTAGGGAGGGTTTCTTTAGAAGGGGCTTGACAACTGCCGATTTCCAGGGAATTGGAAAAGACCCCTCATCTATGGCCATGTTCATGACCTGCAGAAGAGGAGGAAGAACGGTCTCTCTGCAGGACTTCACGATCTTTAGAGGACATGGATCAAGAGGCGAACATGATTTGGAGGTATCAAGGAGGCAAATTAGTTCGTCCAGTGTCAGATGTGGAAATTTGAAGAAATTGGACGAAGGGTCCACTTCAGGGGTTTCATTGTGTGAGATGCAGAAGGGAGGAGACCGAGGTACCTTATTGGCATCCAGTTCAGTATTACGAGATTTAAGGGAGACATAAATGTCAGAGATTTTAGTTTGAAAGAAGCTTGCGATATCATCGCAAAGCTACTGCGACTCATTCACTGATTCAATAGTTTTATGTGTAGATAGAGTGTCAATGATTTTAAAGAGCTCTCTGGATGATTTCAGTGAGGAAGTGATCTTGCTGAAATAGTTCTTTTTCTCTTTCGCTATGGCCTTTTTATATTCTCTCAGGGCTGTCTTATGTAGGTTTTTCCCCTTGGGGCCAGGGCAGGCATACCAAGCTCTCTTCTTCTGTAAACATTTCTGCCGTAGTAATCTAAGATGTTCCGAGAACCAGGGTGGCGAGGGACTTTTCTGGGCCGAATAGTGTTTTTTAGGGGGTGCTAGCAGGTCCACAGTGTTGGAAAGAGCAGCAGATAGGCCTAGGGCAGCTTTATTTACATCAAGCAGAGAGAGGGGGTGAAAGTCAGCCAGGAAAGGGGAGAGTGTAGTGTTAGATATATATTATTATAGTTTCTTCTGTTCTCACATCCTTTCCTTTTGGTATGGTCAGAATCAGAGGGAGTCGTATTGAGAAAGAAAGGAATTACCCTATGGTAGGACCAGGACAGAGGGATCGGGGTTCCGATTGTCAATCTGGTGTCATTTGAGAAAATACCATCCAAGGTATGTCTGGCAGTGTGAGTGGGGCCTCCAACAAGTTGTTTAAGCCCACAGGAGGATAGACCCTCGAGTAGAGCTTTAGTGTTGTTATCCTCGAGTGATTCCAAATGAAAATTGAAGTCACCGAGGAGAGTGAAATTAGTCCTACTGATAAACGGCTCCAACAATGTAAGTAGATTATAACAGAAATTAGTCTTTGGGCCAGGGGGCCTATAGCAAAGAATACCAACAAAGGAAGCAGAGGGATCTAACTGTATAGTAAAGTGCAGTGCCTCATAATTCTCCATGGGGGATGAGAGGGGGTTGAAACAACAGGTAAAGCCATCTCTACACATAATTCCAGTCCTCCTCCCCTGCACCTAGTGTGGTCCATTCTGGTCAGGGCATAGCCATCAGGAATAGCCTTGACTAGATCAGGGCCGGATGAAGCCGAGCCCCATGTCTCTGTTATAAAGACCCAGAAAGGCTGCCTCTGTGTTACAAATTCGTTGAATGCGGTCTTGTTTTTAATCAGCGATCTGGCGTTAATGAGAAAGCCAGCTAGATTTTCCGGAGGTTCGATGGACTTAGCCTTCATCTGGCGTTTCCTAGGTGGTCTTAGATGAACAGATAGGGGGGGTATTACAGCCACATTTGTTGAGAGATAGGCTCTCTAGGGGAATGGTATGGTGACACGGCAATGAAAGGGGTCTTAGTGAGAGCAGGGTGGCAAGTATGTCCGCCTCCTGTTTGGTGGGAGAGTAATGGAGACCGTCCTGCCCGTCCTGCAGCCCGTCCTGCAGCCCGTCCTGCAGCCCGTCCTCGGCGCAGACGGGCGCAGACGGGCGCAGACGGGCTGGACTCTGGCGTGACTCCGGCGGTGATCCGGCACGTCCGCAGCACGCGTCCGCTGCGCAGAGGCATTGCAGTTTCTTTTATGGGCTTGGCGACTAGAGCGCTGCAGGGGAATGGCCGCCGCTAATCTGAAAGGTTAGAGTGCCTCAATCCTAAATCGGCTGGGCACCAGTAATGCGGATCGATGATTTAGCGGTTTCAGGAGCTGGGTGGTCAGTGAGTGGCTTTCCTAAACTGTTTTTAAAGCAAGTCTTAAAAACACGACGATTTTAAAAAGTCTTTGGCTTTCCAGTCAGGCACATAGAACATAGAAGCCAATAAGGCTTAACATACAGCACACCACCTCCCCGCTTCCACCTCAGGAGGGAACAACACTCAGCATTCCCTCACATTACATTAGAAAGCGCAACAGAGCTATGTGAATAATAACAGCTGTGAGCCCGTTCCAGAGGTGCATCATCAGAGCTGTGTGAATAATAACTGCGTCAGCCCCGTGCCGGAGGTGCAACATCAAAGTTGTGTGAATAATAACAGCTGTGAGCACCTGCCCGAGGTGCATCATCAGAGCTGTGTGAATAACTGTCAGCCCCGTGCCTGAGGTGCATCATCAGAGCTGTGTGAATAACTGCGTCGGCCGCGTGCCCGGGGTGCATCATCAGAGCTGTGTGAATAACTGCGTCAGCCCCGCGCCTGAGGTGCATCATCAGAGCTGTGTCCATAAATGCGTCAGCCCAGTGTCCGAGGTGCATCATCAGAGCTGTGTGAATAACTACGTCAGCCCAGTGCCCGAGGTGCATCATCAGAGCTGTGTGAATAACTTCGTCAGCCCCGTGCCCGAGGTGCATCATCAGAGCTGTATGAATAACTGCGTCGGCCCCGTGCCCGAGGTGCATCATCAGAGCTGTGTGAATAACTGCGTCAGCGAATTCTTTTCTACTCCCAGTTTGATAGACCACCATCACACGTTGACCCAGATCGCTGTCCCCGGATAACCCCCAGGTCGTAACTTTCCCTGTGCGACCCGGCCTTAGCCTCCTCTGCAGTTACCTGGCGTCGCTCCCCAACGAAAGGCAGAGGCGGTGGGGTTCCATGAGGCTGTTGCTCGCCGTGGGACATCAGACCGCACCGCTGCGGGGAATGTCCCCCAGGTGACCCAGGCAGTGGGGTGCACCTCCTGCGCTTAGGAGACTGGGACTGGGGGCTAAGCAGGGCCTCGAACCCCATGGGCCGCTTCAGAGTGCCTGCTGCCTTCCGTGAAGCCGGCCAGGAAGAGAGCAGTTATCGGCGCGCGGCAGAGACGCTGGCGTCGTGAGCGTGCGCGCGACCAAATCTGCGCCTGGCCAGCTCTTGTCGCTCCCTCTCCCATTCACAATGCTGCGTGCGTGCACAGCTCTTGTCGCGTTTCGTCGGCTGAAATGATCTCTATAGTACTCTGGCAAGAACTTGCTTCACGCGTTTCTAGCCAAGACCTAAAAATTGTAAAGAAACGGTGACTAGCAACACCACACAGAGTAGTGCCAACACCGCAGAAGCCAAAGGCAGGAAAAGAAGAAAGAACAAGCAGAGCCCTGCACAGCCACCCTGCCAGCACATGGACAGCCTCCAACACCTGTGCCCCAGAGGCAAGCTACATGTGTAAAGACATGCACACGTAGTAACCTACCACCCCCATTCTGAGCAAGGAAGGGGACCAGTCCCAAGGCAGACAGAGACAACAACTTCCCAACCACCCTAACAGAGCACAACCACCCACAGGGACAAGGACAAGACATGGCCAGATGACCAGTAATCAGAGGATAGCAAAGGAAAGGAAGGGAAGGACAGAGATAGAAAGCAATCCCCCCTAAACCTGGAGAAGCCAGAGCAGCAGGACACCAGAGCACCAGAGCACCGGAACCCCATCCTCCAAAGAACCAAGGAGGAATAAACCACCCCCAGGCGGAGCCATCCATTAAGAACAAGGAAGGGATTCACAGGAGACACATCCCCCCAACTGGAGGCGAGCACCGAAGACCAGCCCAAGGGTCCTCGCGGAATAAGGGAGGACCGTAAAGGAATCTGCGGCTAGAATCGTCTCTACCAGATACATCGTTACCGAAGCACCCCATTCCCCCACAAGGCAACATAACTTCCGTCCAATGCCAAGAAAGGAAGAGAGGAAGAAGAAGCCTAGATAACCCAAGGAAGCGAGGGAAAAGAAGGCAAACCCACTCCAGATGGAGAGCAACCTGTCAGCCAGTACAGCGCCGGCAGTCAAAAGCCGCCAGTAACAAGAAGAACAGCCCAAGACCCCAGGAAGGCCGAGTAGGCGGCACATGGCAAGGAAGAACACAGGATCATCCCAGATCTCAGGACAGTAGCAGGGAGAGGAGGAGGAGATGCCCGGGCACACTACTACAAGTGGCCACGCACACGACCTCAAGAAGCAAAAGCAACCTACATAAACACCACGGAGAACAGGTACCCGAAGATGACCAGAACCCCCTAGCAGAACGCAAGCCATATGACAGCTACCACTACCCCACATGGGGTACATTATGTCCCAAAATATGAGAACCCTCTTTGGAAAAACTTCCGCAGCAGAGAAAAAAAAACCAAAAGATCCATGGAGGGAAAAAAAAAACACCCCACGAAAGGTTTGACAAGCAGCCCAAGCAAGCAGAAGGCCTAATCACAGGGCCAAGTCTGTGCAATAACTCTGGCAGAACACACACACAATCAACAAAAGGGCCTTCCAGCAGCCAACAATGCCAAGTCCCAAGGAAGGACGCAAATGGCCAGAAAGCACAAATTACTTCCCTTCGGTAACTATATATCTGTAAGAAACAGTAGTTCGTGTTAGATTCCTTACCTTAGAATATCCCCAGGCGTCAGACTGGATCCGGAAAGTTTTCGTCAGCAGTACCCCTGCACGTCAGTAGGCGTCGTCTGGGGCTCCGCGTCGGTCTTCGGCGTTGTGATCGCCGGAATGACGTCGGAGTACTTGGACGCCGCCCTCTCGCGCTGACGTCAGTTCTGTACATAGATTTCCGCTCCTGGAATGCAGAGCCATGAGAGAAACCAACACTGGTGCCATAAAACTAGGGCCCTGAAAGAGAGGACCTTAACCCTAGATATCAGTTCGCAGAACAGGGAGGATGGGTGGGGCAGCAAGGAATCTAACACTAACTAATGTTTCTTACAGATATATCGTTACCGAAGGTAAGTAACTTGTGCATCTGAAATAAACAGGTTAGTGTTAGATTCCTTACCTTAGAATAGATACCACAGCAATACCAACCCCGGTGGTGGGTCTGTGGCGGTGGCGTCAAGCCATGTTCCTATCCACAGGCTGTCCTGTGGCGGGCCTGGACCAAGTGCCCAGAAGAAGGTCTGACAAGGCCTTATTAAACGGCAGCAGAGGCTCAGCCGAGCTTGACTGCGGTTTAAGTACCTCAGTGAGGAGGTTAGTCCTCACGGCCGCGACGGGGAGCTCAAGGCCCAGGGCCTTGGCCGCCCTCATCAGCACCACGCTATAAGCAGCCCCCTCCTCCGTAGCCACGCTAGGAGGGGAGACAAAGCCAGTGTCTGGCGAAGTGTCCAGCCCACTGGCCTCCCCAAGCTCTCCTGTCCAGTCCACAGAAGACTGACACTATTGTGCCCAAGGGTCCACAGACCCCTCCCAATCCTCCTCATCACCCACAGCCTGGTACTCAGGCTCAAAAGATGGGGCCGGGTCATTGAAATATAATTCTCCTAGCGGCGTCTAATCGCTCCGACGCCAGACCCGAATCGAGGACAGGACCAGGGTCGACGTCGTCCTGGGACGGCGCCGGGGGCGACACCCGAGGGGCCGGCGTCCGCGAGGTCGTTGAGTCGACTGGCGACTACCCGGACCCAGAACCGGACCCAGTGGGGCCCTGCGGCGTCGGGACCGAAGTCGCCGACAGTGCCGAGGCCGAAGCCCCGGACGGCGCCGGTGCCGAAGCAACTGGCCCGCGTGGGGAACCAGTCGAAACCGCTTAGCCCGAAGGCGCCGCGGAACCCGACGGGGGAGCGAGCACCCTCATGGCCATGAGGAAGTCAGCAATCTCCCCTGGCGTTGCGTCCTGCCCAGGGACCGGCGGGTGTGGGGGAGGCCGCGACACCTGCGGAGCCGTGTGGGCGGTGTCACCCGAACCCCCGGCCGCGTCGCGCGATCGTCGGGGGGGGGAGGGGGGGGGGGGGGGGGGGGGGAGTCAGAAGAGCGATGGTGCCTCTTCGACTTCTTGTGCCTCTTACGTGAGGACTTAGAGCCCGAAGACCGATGACAACTCCCGGAACTGTGGGGGCTCCGGCCCCGCGACCGGTCCCTCGACCTCCTTTCGGACCGGGACCTCGAGCGGCACGGGGCAGACTGCCGAAGCTCGAGTCGCCTACGGGACCGCTCCCGTCTAGCCTTAGACGTCAGGACCCGGCAGTCGGACCAGGACTTGTCATCGTGGTCCAGGCCCAAACAGTGCAGGCACCAGCGATGGGGGTCGGTAACCGACATCAGTCGGTTGCAGTCGGCGCAGGGCTTGAACCCGGGCATCCCTACCGGCACCGTCGGAGTCAATAGACTTCGAAAAATGGATCAAAAAGGATCTCAAAAGGTTAGTCAAAAAGTGACTTGGGTACAACTTTTTCCAGATCTGCGCTAGCTGGCGCAGAAAAAAGAAGAACTGACGTCCGCACGTGGAAGCGGCGCCTAAGTACGCAAAAAATTTCTGGATCCAGTCTGACGCCTGGGGATATTCTAAGGTAAGGAATCTATCACTAACGTGTCTCTTTCAGATACTAGTGATGTGAAAGTGAACACAGTAAACACAAGAGGATGATAGTCCGAACGCTGAAACTTTTGAGACACTCACCCAGAGTCACAGATCTGGGTTGAATCCATCATAGTTCTTTAGATCACATAGGTACCCCAGTTCACACCCAGCCATATGCGAATTGGAACAGTCCAGGACGAACTGCCAAGCCAGGTCTTCCCTGACTGGAAACAAGCATCGAGGGACCGGTTTCGGGGTAACATTCCTCATCAGCCAGAATAGCTTGAATCCAGTGGCAAAGTGAGCAAGGTACCCACGTCAGGGCATACCCTGCCAACATAGGGCGAACAAATACACAAGGAGATGATGGAAGGAGCTCTGAAACCTTTCAGACATTCACCGCCAGCCACAGATCTTGGTTGAATCCATCACCGTTCTTTAGCTCACTTTGCCACCCTAGTTCAGACCCAGCCATATGCAAGTCAGTCTTGACCCTGTTCCTCATGGGAACAGTCCAGCCCGAACTGCCAGCCAAGGGAAAGTGAACACCCAATCCAAGATTGTCAACAGTGATCACATCGGTGCATTAGGCAGGATTTCCAGCAGTAATGGAAACAAGTATCTGCAATGCAATAGGTCTTGCA
The DNA here is from genome assembly GCF_964263255.1 of Lissotriton vulgaris. Taxonomy (NCBI): domain Eukaryota; kingdom Metazoa; phylum Chordata; class Amphibia; order Caudata; family Salamandridae; genus Lissotriton; species Lissotriton vulgaris. Next base: position 950,712,746 of record NC_141687.1, on the reverse strand, counting down.
TTTATACTAATTTGAGCCATTGGCATTGTAAATATCAATGCCTTTTATTTGTGTTTTGGGTTTTAAAACCAACAAAAGGCATTGTCATTTACAATGCCAATAGCTTAAACTCTTGCAAATTCGAGACCTATTGCATTCCAAATGCTTGAAGGCATCGCTGAGGTGCCCCTTCAATCTTCCATTGACCCTGAAGAGCTCCTACTTTGCTATGAATTAAATTAACAAGCAAGTGGTCACAATAGCGCACGAGAGACCTTCCTGCAGTAAGAGAAACTCATTAAAGAAAATAATGCTTACAGACTAAGAATGCCATGTTACAACCGAAGTAAAAGAGCCAGTTCTCATGGGAGGTTACAAATGAAGACAAGGTGCTACGAAGGAGGGACTAACAAGTCTATTAACGACTCGGCAGCCAGCATTTTCGAAGGACAATGACAGAAGCCAATGACGAATATGGGCAGAGAGGGGGTAGGGCTTCAAGTACATACTCCAATACAGCATGGCTCGCAGAGCAGCGCATCAGAGCAAGGGCGAGAATGTTTCTCAGTACGTTTAAAAATTCACTTTTAATAAATATATTGCTAAAACATGATGCAATAGTGCACTGTCATTTACAAACAGCCATTTTCTATTGTAACAGCCACAAACCATTCACATTAACATGCAGTTTACTGAAAAATACAGCATATAGACAATCTGTAGAAAATGGGTTTAGGCAAAAATATTGTTCATTTGCACATCACAAGTGTTCTGATTGGTAAAAAAAGATTTTAATAGGATAAAAACCAATCGCAGTTACAATAAAATGTGCTTTCATAACAACTATAATACATTATTTTGAAATGTTTTTACAGTTCATATACAAGCTTTTTATAAGGCTCTGTTTTTTAAAAAAAAAAAACAGACGTCCATCCTGTAGTTTATTTCACACTCTTTTAAGCACAATTGTCACAGTTCACTTTACCAAATCCTCGAACTTTGCAGTCAGAGAACGAAAAGTAAACATCAACCTCCAGGATAAAATTAGCCTCAAATTTAAGAGAACATAAGATGACAATTGACCTCTGTCACAGCAAACGTGACAAGGTAAAAGAAAGATTTAAAGGCATCTCTGTTGTCAGCTCACCGAATGAGCCAGTAGCCCCTAAAAATAGCTTACCTCTCTGTTGTCAGCTCACCGAATGAGCCAGTAGCCCCTAAAAATAGCTTACCCTGATAAAATATTACCCACCGTAGCAAGTGGAAGAATAGATTTTTTTCAAGGCCTGATGAAGTACACACCAAATACGCAAGGACAAGATGGCGGTCCCCTTGGGGCATCACAAACTGATAAAGTGCAAACCTATGTTGAAGCTCTTTCGAAAACTGCATCACAACAGGGGATTTAAATACATAGGGCTGATCAGGCAATCGCAAGAAGGCAGGGAGGGCCTAAATATAATCTTTAACTGAGGCCGGAGCAAGGCCTGGCTGGCTTAGATAGAGATCAAATAGAACGTCAGACAGTTTGGCCTGGTGGAGATCAATCTAGCAAGTGCCACACCAAACCACAAATGTGTCCCTACGGCAGGCATATACAGTTTGTCGAGGGACATCTAACAGCCCTGATGAAGTCAACTGCCTCCGAAGGAAGGTTGGAGACGTTCAACTGTTGCTGCTCAATATCCATACATGAAGGTAGAGGTTGCGAAGGTCAGACTGGAGAACTGACCTTTCTTCTACTACAGCATGACCAGAGGGCAGATGCTCAAGCCCAGATGTTCTGGATACCATTCCCATACTCTCTCCAAGCAACAAACGCCATGGAAACTCAAAAGAGTAGACATGCTGACATTGCACATTCTTAGCTATGGCGAACAGATAAAGCCAAAGTTCTCCCCATTCACGGAAGAAACTTTGCGCCACCTCCGGGCGGCAACTGCCAATTGTGATCTCTAGGAACAGATGACAATGGTCTCGGCCAGTCCTTCTCGGTCAGTCCTGCACTATGAGAGTAATTTCTGGTCTTGCAGACTTTCACCATACAGGTGGGATGAATGGATCAGTGGAAAATCAATAGAAAAGACCTGACCAACTGATCCAAATGGCCATGCCCACTGAATTTGGTTCTGGCACTGCAGACACTAAGTCTTTTTGTTTGGCACCATTGTAAAGAGATCCAACAACAGAGTTATCTACTCCCTGAAGATGCTTTGTGCAACTTTGTCAGCCAGGACTCATTCGTTAAGATTCCTCATAACAGTGACTGAGGAATCCACCTGTTAGTTTAAAGTGTCCCCAAAGTGTACTGCTTTTAGTGTAAGAACTCAGACGCGGGCCCACAGTCAGATCTTCTGTGTCTCCAGATAAAGCCGTCTAAACCTTGTGCCACCCTGTTTGCTTAGGCAGTGCATGGTTGTGGTGTTGTCCGTTTGTTTCAAAATGTTCATCAACCAAGGCAGAAGGAAAGCCTTGGGAGCCAGGCGGACCACTGTGCGCACCAAACAGCTGAAGTGATACAAGCTCTCCTTGTCTTTCAAACAGCCTTGAGCTGACAGATGGCTCTGACGTGCTTCCTATCCTGTCAGACATGCATTTGTTTTAATGATCACTGATGGCGTTTCTTTTTAAAATTAACTCCTTTGAGAAGATTATCTTTTGCACCACCATGCAAGTGATCGGTCACTGAGAGGGCTAACTGCAGTTTACCTTTCTAACTGTCCAGTCTTTGAATCCATTGATCTTCCTCAGCAGGAAATGCTTGGTCTCTTCTGCAGCTTCCATCTCAAGATAACGAAGATACAGGATATCTTATAATTAAGGCTCCCTGGTTCCTGTTTTTACGGATTTTTACAGACATATACAGACAGAAAACAATGTGTTTTCTGACTGCATTTATTTTTTAAAATGGATAAATACAGAAAATGTGCTTCTTTTCAGTGACTCTTTGTGCTGTCTTTCATGAACTTAGCCCAACAGCTGAGCAGATGGACAGCATGAGAAATTAAAGAACTGGATGACATTTCTTTAAATAACTCCATTTGTCAACATACATTTGTGGTATAGTGCTAATATTTGCCAGTGGATGTACGGTTATGTAATATCTGGCAACTTAAATAGCTAAAACACAACAGGCATCAAAGTAGGACTGTGCCTCTATCATTTAAATAAATATGGAAATGTACAGTTTTACAACTACATTTATACACAAAACACAAAAAACATATGGATAAATACAGATAAAACAGACCAAAAATAAATATGGATAAATACAGACGGAAATGTTAAAAAAAGAAATACCATAAAACCGGGAGCCCTACTTATAATCAAGGCCATTGGAATTATGCGGCAGGAGAGGGTCAAATTATGTGGCAGGGTTGAGTAAATAATGCGGCAAGAAAATGCAAATTATCAGCACAATGGGGCACATTTTGTAATAGTATTACTTTAATATTTTACCATTTTTAAACTTGGTAACACTTTCTGGGGGCATTGGCTGCATTACAATTTAACACCCAACTATGGCAAATATCAACTGAAAGGTGACCAATCCAGGTTTGCAAAAGTCCATTCACTATGTGGCAACATGTGTCGTTGCATTGTTAGGTACTTTTGTACTTTGAGCTAGAAACAATATTTTTTGTTAAAATCTGCAGATTACGCAGCAAATTATATCTTATGTGGCAAATGTGGCACATCTATATAGCAAAAAACGCTGCAGCCGCACAGTCACATAATTACAGTGGCTCTGCTTATTATCAAGAAGGGAGATCTGAAAAGCTGTGTGATTGTATCCATTCCAAAGTAGATGGCATGGGTCTCGGATGGTGACTTCAGCAAAGATACACTTTTGCTTCTCTGGTGTCTTTTGTTGCCCCCAGTTGGGACAGATGCCATACTGGCTTCAAGATGGACTTTTGTAGGATGATATGGAGACCTAGTTTGTGAAACCGCATGGATGTTGTCTCTAAATCCACCTCTGGCTGGCAGATTTCACTAGTCAGTCATCTAGGTAAAGGTAGAATAAGATTCCTTCCTTTGTAAGTGAGCTGCTACATATTTGGAGATGGACTGTGGGGCTGATTTTAGGCCAAATGGCAGGACTGCATTCAAAATGTGAACTCCATGCCACAAATCACAGGTATTTCCTGTGATGCCTTGATGTGGACATGTGGAAATAGGCATCCTATTGCTCAATTGCATGCATCCACTTGTTTAGCTTCATATGCCAATCGATTTGATGTAGCGCAAGCATCCGAAAATTCTCACTTAATGCATTTGTTGATAAACTGTAGCTCAATAATAAGTCTGTATTCTAGATTTCAATCCTTTTTAATGAGGAAGTAACTAGAGTACTCTCCTTTTCCTTTTTACTGAAATTGCACCGCCTTAGTTGCACTTTTCTTTGAGACGTTTTGTTCCTCAAGATGACAGTTTGGTGCTTTGATGTTAGTTTGGACTTGTTAGTAATTTGCTCTTGAAAAGTATAGATTATGCCGGACTCTAAATATTTAGCTTGCATTGGTCTGTTGCAATAGACTTTCACTCTTCCTGATGTACTGTTACCAATCTACCCAACTGGTGCGAACACAGTTGGGGTATTACACAGTCAATCTCTGTTTCCAGAGAAGTGTCAGACCTTCCAGAGTTGAAGGATTTTGTCAGAGAGGACTTGGAGGTTTTTCTCTACTATGGAGATCGCTGGCTTCAGTGCTAACGCGGCCGATATAGTCAGTTAGGGGATTGAACCCTTCATGGTAAGTAACTAGTTTATATGATCTTGTACTGCTGCCTAAAGAATCTTTGCCTCTTCCTACTGCTTTCAAGGTCTCTCTGCTGCATTCTTCATTGTAAGTATTTCCTCCTCGATATGCTGATCCAGAAAATAGAAGGTTCCTTATATGTAAATGAGCATCTGGCTTCAGGATGGAGAACCGAAGCCATGACCATCTGCTGAGGGAAATACCGCAACATTAACTCGCCGCAGCTAGCTCAACAGAATCCACTGCTGCACTTATCACTAGGTTTGATACCAAGGACACTTTATTCAGCATTTCTCAAAAATCTTCTTTCTGGTGTCTTGGCAGGTTGTCAAAGAAGAAATTCATTCCATCACAATCTTCTCATGGTACCTAAAAGAGCGAGCAGTAGCACGGAAATTTTTCAGGTGATTAGCCACCGTTCCACATACCTGTTAGTTACCTTCTCTTTCCAGTGGAGCATTTGTCTAGCTAAAAAACACCAGAATAAAGTCTGATTAAAGGCTGATTCAGGTCAGGTTTGAGAACATTTCGGTCCTGTTGAGGGTGTCTGTATTTCTTAAATAATGCATGGTGTGGCTGCATTTAAAGTTGCTGGAGGGAAGAACTTCTCTGTAACATCCAGAAGGACTAGTACCAATGGTAAGAGAGGGTTGAGAAAAGATTGTCAGGTGAGGAGTCCCCAACATCAATTAGACCACAGAATGGAGCCTCCAGTGAAATGTTAACTTCCAAATACTTTTTTACAGGGCATAATGAAATAGTGTGAAGTTCTTCAACAGGTGACCCACATGCAGGTGACGGAGCTAGTGAAGTTAGAATGTACTAAGATGGTGAATCACCTGTGCCTTTATGAGAAGGTGATCTGGATCTCGAAGGAGATCTTTGCCTCCAAAGTCGCTCTGAAATAGGCGGATATGCTATTCCTCTATCCCACGATTATAGTGCCTGTGACATATATCTTTTTGGTGATTTAAGGAATATGCTACTTACCAGTATGCATCTGTTCTTGGCATAGAGGGCTGCAGAGTGGTACATTATGAATAGATCGCCATCTGGTGTTGGGCTCGGATGATTGCACTTTGTTTTTCTCTTGGAGAGTCTTTTGTATCTTGGTGACTCCTCCCTTAGTTGGTAGTGCGCATGGGCATCGGCTCCATCCTTAGATTGTTTTGCCATAGTAGGGTTAGATGGAGTAGTATAGTAGAATACAGATAAGAGTGCCCATGTAAGTGTATCTAAATAAGATAGTGTTGGAACAGACACAGGTTTCCGGGGAGGCTGGGAGGGCATGTACCACTCTGCAGCCCTCTATGCCAAGAACAGATGCATACTGGTAAGTAGCATATTCCGTTCGAGGCATATGGGCTGCAGATGGTACATTATGAATAGACTATACAGCAGTTCTCTCCCTAGCGGTGGTCGCCCGTGTCTGTTGCAACTGTCTGAAACAATGTTTTTAATACTGCTTGTCCCACTCTAGCTTGTTGTGTTGTGTGCACATCTACACAATAGTGTTTTGTGAAAGTGTGCGGTGTAACCCAGGTAGCCGCTTTGCATATGTCATCTAGTGGAATGTTTCCCAGAAATGCCATAGATGCTCCTAGTTTACGTGTAGAGTGAGCTCTAGGAGGAACAGTTAATGTTCTCTTTGCTTTTAAGTAGCATATTTGAATGCATTTTACAATCCATCTGGCAATGCCCGCTTTGGAGATGGGATTGCCTTTATGTGTGGGAGAAAACGCAACAAATAGCTGTTTTGTCTTTCTGAAAGTTTGTGTTCTCTCTATATAGTACAATATGGCCCTCCTAACATCCAGTGTATGTAGGGCTCTTTCCGCTACTGTTTGTGGTTTTGGAAAGAAAACCGGTAATTCCACTGACTGATTGATGTGGAATGCTGAAATAACCTTTGGTAAGAATTTTGGGTTTGTTCTAAGAACCACTTTATTTTGGTGTAGCTGCATAAATGGTTCTTGAATCGTAAAAGCCTGCAGTTCACTTACTCTTCTAAGTGACGTGATAGCTATGAGGAAGGCCACCTTCCATGTGAGGAATTGTATTTCACACCTATGCATAGGTTCAAAGGGTGGCCCCATTAGTCTGGTAAGCACTATGTTGAGATTCCAGACTGGGGAAGGTGGTCTTCTTGGTGGAATGACTCTTTTGAGTCCTTCCATGAAAGCTTTAATTGCTGGTACTTTAAACAATGACAGGTGTTGTCTGTTTTGTAGGTACGCCGCTATGGCTGCTAGATGAACCCTAATAGATGTATATGCTAGATTACATTGTTGTAAGTGTAATAAATAGCAAATGATTTGTTTAGTGGATGCGTCCAGAGGGTTGATGTGCTTACTGTTACAGTGTATAGCAAACCTCTTCCATTTTGCTGCATAGCATGCTCTGGTGGTAGGACGTCTTGCCTGTTTAATGATTTCCATGCATTCTGGTGGTAAATCTAAATACCCAAACTCTATGACCTCAGGAGCCAGATCGCTAGGTTCAGTTGTTTGGGATCTGGGTGCATTATTTCTCCATGGTTCTGTGTAAGATGCATGGGTAATAACCTTAGCTTTTGATGTGGTACTTGTGAGAGTTGTAGCAGCGTGGTGAACCACGGCTGTCTTGCCCACGTGGGTGCCACTAGTATCATTGTCATTGAGTGTTGCTGCAGTTTCCTCACCAGTAATGGAATTAGTGGTAGAGGAGGGAACGCGTAAGCAAATTTGTTGGACCAATTTATCCACAGTGCATTGCCCTGGGACCTTTGGTGTGGGTACCTGGATGCGAATTGTTTGCATTTTGCGTTCTGATGATTTGCAAACAGATCTATCTCTGGTTGCCCCCATTTTTGGAAGAATGGCTGTAGTATTTGGTCGTGCAGTTCCCATTCGTGAACTTGTTCTGACTGTCTGCTTAGGATGTCTGCTATTTGATTTTGAATTCCTGGTAGGTGTTCCGCTAACAGGTAGATTTTTTGAGGAATGGCCCATCTCCATATGTCCTGTGCTAGTTTGGACAGTTGGAGAGAGTGTGTCCCCCCCTGTTTTTTAATATAATACATTGCAGTCATGTTGTCTGTTCTGATCAGGACTGCCTTGTTTGTTATTTGCATTTGGAAAGCTTTTAGTGCTAGAAATATTGCTAACAGTTCTAGGTAGTTGATGTGCAGTTTCTTTTGCTGCGCACTCCACTTCCCCTGTACTGTGTATTTGTCCATATGCGCTCCCCATCCGGAGAGCGATGCGTCCGCTGTTATTATTACTTGTGGAACTGGCTCTAGGAACGACCGTCCTTTGGAAATGTTTTCTGTGTTCCACCACTTCAGAGAGCGATACGTCCGGTCGTTTACCAACACCAGATCTGTAATCTGACCTTGAGCCTGATTCCACTGTGTCGCTAGACACTCTTGTAGTGGGCGCATTTGTAGTCTGGCATGTGGTATTAGCAGTATGCAAGAGGACATCATGCCTAATAGTTGCATAAACACTCGTGCTGGTAGTGAGTGTTGTGGTTGAAATTTTTGTATTAACCCGACCATTGTCTGTACTCTGATTGGGTTGGGGTATGCTATTGCCTTTTCTGTGTCTACTGTAGCCCCCAGGTATTGCTGGATCTGGTTTGGTTGCAGGTGTGATTTTTTGTAGTTCACTGTAAACCCTAGGTGGTGCAGCAGTTGAATTGTCTTCTGTGTGTTGTGAAGACATTCTTCCTTTGATTTGGCCTTTATTAGCCAATCGTCCAAGTATGGGAAGACATGTATTTGTTGTCTTCTTAGGTGTGCTGCCACCACAGCTAGGCATTTTGTGAAAACTCTCGGTGCTGTTGTGACACCGAACGGAAGGACCTTGAACTGGTAGTGTTGTCCTTCTAACACAAACCTCAGGTATTTTCTGTGGGCTTTGTGAATTGGGATATGAAAGTAAGCGTCTTTTAGATCCAGTGTAGAAAGAAAGTCCCCTTTCTTCAGTAAAGGGAGTACTTGTTGGAGCGTGACCATGTGGAAGTGTTCCGAATTTATGTAAGCATTGAGAGGTCTGAGGTCTAATATTGGTCGTAGGGACCCGTCCTTTTTGGGGATCAGGAAGTATAGAGAGTATACTCCTGTTCCTTGTTGATCCTTTGGGACCTTCTCTATTGCATGCTTTTGTAGAAGTGCTATCACTTCTTCTCTTAACAATGTCAGATGATCCTGACTCATTGGGCGCTGTTTGGGGGGGATGTTTGGTGGGGTAACTGTGAGTTCTAGGCAATAACCATGTTGGATAATTTGTCTCACCCACTTGTCTGACGTGATGTTTTCCCAGACAGGTAGGAACTGTGATAGACGTCCCCCGACCGGTGTTATGTGGTCTGGGGGGAGATCTATGAAGTCACTGTTTTGGTGTTGAGGCGTTGCGGTTGTTATTATTTCCGCGGCCTCTACCCTTATTGTTGTTACCTCTGTAATTACCTCTTGAATTACCTCTGGGTGATGTTGGTGTGAAAGATGTGGATTGCTGATTTGTTCCTGTGTTTTTTGAGCCCCCTCTATAGGTGGATCTACGAAAGGAACCTCTGTGCGTTGGCTGTTGCAATGCTCCCATTGACTTAGCCGTTTCTGTATCCTTTTTCATCTTTTCTAATGTCTCGTCTGTACTTGAACCAAACAATGTCTTCTGATCAAATGGTCTGTTCAGTAGGGCTGTTTGAACTTCTTGTTTGAATCCTGAGATTCTGAGCCATGCGTGCCTTCTTAGCATGACACTAGTGTTAATAGACCTTGCTGCAGTGTCTGCTGCGTCTAACGCACACTTAATGGAAGTATTGGTTATTATTTTACCTTCCTGAATTAATTGGTCTGCCTTCTTCTGATGTTCTTTTGGAAGATGTGTGAGAAGTTTTTCTAACTCATCGTAATGTGCCCTGTCGTAACGTGCGAGTAGTGCTTGTGTATTAGCTATACGCCAGCTATTTGCTGCCTGTGATGCTACTCTCTTGCCTGATGCATCTATTAACTTCGACTCTTTATCTGGTGGAGGAGCCTCTCCTGTAGATAATGAGTTTGCTCTCTTACGAGCGTTTGAGACCACCAGCGAGTCTAGAGGTACATGCCCTCTAATAAATATTGGGTCCTTTGGAGCCGCTTTGTATTTTTTATCGATTCTTGGGTTTAACACCCTGGCTCTCACTGGGTTTTCGAATATTTCTTCTGTGTGAGTGAGAAGACCCTTTAGCATAGGAAGAGTACCTGATGTTCTCTGTGCACTAGGTAGAGTCTCTAACAAGAAATCCTCTATCTGAGGTTCTGTGTGCATATCTAGTTTGTGATATTTTGCTGCCCTATTAATGAGCTGCACAAAACCTGTGTTATCATCAGGTGGTGAAGGCTTTGAGGGGTATAGCTCTGGGTCGTTGTCCTCATCTGACCCTACATCGTAATTTTCCCATGGATCTTCCTCATCCGGGATAGATTCGTCATCCCCTTGAGGTTCTCCCTCCCCTATATCACTGTCTACATCTGACTGAGGTGTAGCTGGTCTTGGTGTGGAGGGTGTAGGAATATGTGGCCTATTGTGAGGAATAGGAGAAGAGGGTGTGTCTGTAGGACGAGGAGAAGCAGGAGGAGTTATGTTCGTCCCCATTGTTCTCTTTTTTGGAGGAAGAGGTTTATCTTCTGACTGTTCACTCTTTCTCTTCTTCGTGACCACTTTCCCAGTTTGTGGGTCAATAAACAAGATCTTTTGCTTGGGATCTGTTTGTTGCTCTTGAATCGGTACCGAGGGTCCTGGTTCCGAGAGCTGTTTTTGTTTTCGATCCTCAGATCTTTCTGTTTTCGACACCGAATGTCTGCTCGATTCCGACTTTTTGGGTATCGAGTGTCTTTTGGGCGATACATCATATTTCTTTTTCGACATGGAATGTTTCGATACCGAGCTCTCCTTTGTATGCCGCCTCGGTGTCGAAGTCGATGACGCCCTTTTCTCGGATCCGACGTGGTGGGATTCCGAGTGTTTCGGTTTCAGTTTCGGTTTCGTTGCCGGGCCCGAAGGCGGGGCGTCGGAAACTTTTTTCAGCGATTTGACCGGGCCCGAGGGCGGGGTCGTTACCGCACGGGGTCGGTTTTTCGGTAAGGGGACGTCGTCACTCACGGTTTGTTGCTCGAAGAGTTCTTCAACCTCCAACTGGTCCCCTTCCGACCCCGACTGGTCCTCTTCTTCCTCGATTTGTTCGTCTCCGAACAGCTCCGGGATCGCCTCCGCCTGCATTCTGGAAGCCTCGTGTCTTCGAGCTCGACGATTTCTGATCGTTAGCTTGGAGGAGAATGCTGCGCAGGCTTCGCAGTCCCTGGATTCGTGTTCAGGCGATAGACAGAGGTTGCACACCTCGTGTAGGTCCTTGTGTGGGAACTTAGCACCACACGATGGACATTTTTTGAATGGAGTCCTTTCCATGGACTCCGGGCTTGACTGCGCCGAGAAAGGTCTCTTGTTCCTCGACGTAGATCCAAGTTTTTCTCTTCTATTTTGAATTTGTAACGCATCGGAATGGAAAAGAACGCGTTCGCTAACAATACCGTCGAATTGGAAAGGGAATACGCGCCGAAAAATCACTTTCTTCAGAAGTTGATCTGGAGCGTCTCGATCTTCATCCGAACCCGATGGCGGAAAAAAACAATCTAAGGATGGAGCCGATGCCCATGCGCACTACCAACTAAGGGAGGAGTCACCAAGATACAAAAGACTCTCCAAGAGAAAAACAAAGTGCAATCATCCGAGCCCAACACCAGATGGCGATCTATTCATAATGTACCATCTGCAGCCCATATGCCTCGAACGCAAGTCTTTGTACTTCTGAATAGGGGAAACAGAAGTGGGCATAGAAATTATATTTGGATGAGGAGGTACTTCCAAAGCACATAGAGGCACCTGTTATGGATCCTCAACAGTGGGAACTAGCCTCAGCGGATGAACAGGAAATGGTGTTGGATTAGGGACGAATGTAGGACGCAATGGCATGGTAAGGCCAGCGTTTTAGGATATTCCTCTGGTATACATCAGAGTCCCTTTTTTGGTTTTAGTGGGGCCAAGAACATTAAGAACCTTGGTGTTGAACTGGATGCAATCAAAAGGTTTTGGGGTTTCAGGCTTGAAGAATGAAGAGTTGTAGTTGAAAGGGTGGATTGGTTAGACAAAGGTGTTGTCATCATATTCTCATTCTTGATCTCTTCAAAGGAGATGGAGGAGTGTGCCTGCATCCTTGAAGGGGAAGGGGGGGGGGGAGGGGAGAGTTGAGGCAGTCTTTGTTTTGGACCGCCCTGAAGAACAGCAATGTCTTCTATGGAGTCGATGTGATGTGTAGCCAACCTTAATCTGAGAGCTTGTAGTAGCTGAAGCCCTAGAAGTGCTGGAATTACAGAATGGTGATGAGATGTCCTTTCCCAACTCAACCTTCTTTCTTTAGATCTCCTTCTGGCTGTTTCTCAGTAGTTGGTAAAGAAGAGGACTTCTCTGCTCTTCTTTCTTCTTTGCCCTTCAGCTGGTGTCTGGCAGCAACCTTCATAGTCTATATGCGTTCCTGGTCTGCTTAGTGTTCTTTTCAACATCTTCTGTCATATTTCACAATCCTTAACAGAATGTGAAGCAGGGAGATCTACCACACACACCTTGTACCTGTGAATGAATTCTTCAATCCCACAGGAGGGACATTCAACAAAAATAGGGCATTTTTGACAGAAAAAAATAAAACAAAGTAACTGTAAACCCCAAAAACATCACTTACCAGCCGGATGTTAGAGGCAGTGGAAATGTCAAATTTTCACTATAATTCAGCCACAAAAAGCAGATGTAAAGCATCTCATGCTGAAATCCTGCTCTCACAAGCTGGGGGGGAAAACTGACTCTAAGGCAACTGTCAGTACAATGCAGTGGAATCCTAAAGAATAGTCAATTTTCACAGCTATCAACATAAGCCTACCAGTCTGCACTTTTGACTGCATGGTAGTCCGGCTTTAAGCTATTTGCACCTTTGATGCTGCAATGCAATCTTCTCAAGTCTGGAATTATTCATTTGGAAAAAATGTGCCTTGGATAGGTTTCGAGGGGGCCCACAAATGCAACAGGGAACTACTTTAACATTGAAGACTATCAGTGAAGATCCTAAAATGCAGCAACGTATTTTCATTACAACCAGACAAACAAATAGATGACCTTATTAGCTGACATTATACTATTAGGGGTCATACCTTGTGTGACAAATTTCCCAGAACACAGGTTAAGCAGTTCGTCCATATCTTTCTTGCACGAATTCTGAGTGTTGTCCATCTGGGAGCCCTTGAACTGTCCTGAGCACAGGTCTAGCAATTCACCCATGTTTGCATCCATTGCATTCTCGTCCATGCTGTCAACTATGAGACGCTGCTGTGAAGAATGAAACTTGTTCCTGTTATGTCCTACATTCAAAAACCTTAGGGAGGAAAAATAAAGTTTGGATTTTATACTGTGTACTCAATGTTCAGTGGCAAGCAATTACATTCAGTTGGATGAGTATTGTACTGAGTCTCTGCAGGATTGGAATTTCTAGGGAACAGTTACAAAGCAGCAGGTCGTTCTGTGCTACACAAAGATAGGGTACACATAAAGGTTGATCCTATTGGGTGAGGAGGGGTAGAACATTTTACTGATTTTATTAACAATATCAGATTACATTTACTTGTGAGCAGCTAGAGGCACATAGCTGCTGATAAAACATCAGGGATGCATCTCCATTGGGATCAGTCTTTACCCTGAACTACTTCAGATGAAAAAGAGGAAACCATCAGTCACTTCCAAACATATAAGTGAATAGGTCAAAGATTGCACATGCAGCAGACAAGAAGTGCTCTACTCCACCTAACCAGCAGGTCTGTAACATCATGTACCTTACTTCATTCTGCTATATCATGTGAGGTAGAGAACAAAACTTGCAACAGGCAGCAGATGTTTGCCATCAACTACACAGATTGAAACTCACTTACCAGGACAACCAAAACTTACATACAGGTTCTGGAGGATGGAGCATCGAATGCTTGTGAGGAGAATATGGGAGAGAGTAGTTTGTTTTGTTTCTCAATTAGTGATTCACAAAGCTTTTGAAAGCAAAATGGTGGTAACATTTTGAGTAATTATGTCCTTAACTGAAAAGTATGATCATATGAATATTTTATATCAAAGTAAACTAGGCACTGGGATGTGGAGAAGTGTGGCTCACGGTGTAGAGCAGGCAGACCCGGAAGCTGAGGTCAGACCCGGGACCAGGGTTCAATTCCCGACGCGGCAGGGTCTTGAGCTCAAATGTCCACGGACTCGATAATTCTCTCTTCGGTGCATGCTCTAATCATGGGTTCTCACTCTGCAACTCTGGGCATTAAGCTTGCTTAATCTCCACAACGGCCCCCCTGCGGCGGGATGCCTGGCTTTCACCTTTGGGGTGCCCTGTAGGGGCTATCTCACAGGGAAAAGCCAGGACGGGTTCCCGAGGCAAGCGCCGGGAAACCTCCGGGTAGCTGTGCGCTCAATAAATGCAATAATAATAATAATAATACACTAAGAAAATGGAAATATTGTATGATTATACTGAAAGGAAACACAGTCACATGTGCTATTCTTTAAGAGTGAGCTGAAGTGAAAAGCAATTATGTAAGTAAACATTTCAAACATGCTGTGCTACCACAAGTACTGCAATCAGTTACTCACCCATCTGCATCCAATAACTGGCTTTGAGTGTCATCTTCTAAGGAGAATTGAAACTGGGATCCTTCAGCACCCAGGTAAGATTGCTTTGGCTCAGGGGAAGCATTGTACAGATCCATAGAATCCTCCACAGGGAGAGATGGCTCTGAGGTCTTGCCAGAACTCTACCAAAGAGAAAGAAAGAGGTAGCAAGTTAGCAGGATGTCTCATGCTACAACACATTGAACAGACATACAGCAGCCTCATATTGGTCATTAACTAGGAACAATAACAGAAGCAAGGTCAATGTTGTCATACTGAAGCCTGCATAATCCAGCAGGAGCTTTTTGACCAACGAGGGTGAGGTTTTTAAAAAAAAAACGACATCAAACACGGAGGTCTGTGTTCAGAAATTATGAAGTGCTTTACCCAACATGGACAATGCAAGATTGTGATGAAATTCAGTTTGAGTCAAAAAGGACTATGAACAATAGTTATCCCACCAGCATCAAGTGGTTTAACAATGTTCAAATAAACTTCTACTTTACAGACTTGCACTTGAAACAAGAACGAGAAAGTTACATAGTTCACCTTGGAAGCAGAGCTGATAAAACTTGCTCTAAAGAGCCCCGGAGAAGGAGAACGAAAGCCACCTGTGGCAGAGGAAACACTGCCTCCTCGCGCAGCACTGCGGTTGCAAGGTTGATACGATGGAATCATGGAACTAATGAGCTCAAAGCTGCCATTATGACTGTCTTTGTTCAAAGGTGGTAGGAGGAAGGAGTCATCGTCATCTTTAAATGAAGAACAAAGAAGCAAACAAAATCAAAGTTGCAACTTCAATAGGCATTGGTAGTACCCACTAAGCCTCTGATGCCCAACCCCAGTTTTGATTTTAAAAAACTGCTCATGTTTCAGAGAGAAAAAATTTCAATGTAAACATCTGAATTTCCTGTTCCATGCAGACACTGACCTCATCAAATTCCCCCTCGTTGCTACTCCCAAGGCTCATTCTTCCTCCACCTTAACAACTAAATAAGTTCCTTAATTTCCCTTCCGGGCAAATCATCAACAAGCTCCCACCTTAATAGATTCCAGAAGGATAAGTTACTTACCTGTAATCCTAGTTCTCTTCCAGGGGTATCCTCATCAAAGTCATAAGCACTGAATAATTCCGCCCATGTGCGGGACCCCGGAAACAATATAAAAATATACATGTAAAAACACGTATATCTCGCTCCACATATATGTACGTACATATATTATTTTTCACACACCAATGCAGCTCCAAAACTGAGGCTAAAACAATGTAAACACATGTACATGTACTGCAATTAGTAAGGAAACAAAAAACAAATTAGGTCAAATATCCCTTGAACTTTGTGTTTTAATGAGTAAAACCACTCATAAATCCTGAAAATTGCTTATAAATAGACATTGTTAGCCCTCAGGTTGCATTGTAAAACAATAGCATAGAACGGCAGCGCTTGTTTTATTAGACCTGAGCGCTGCCTTTGACACCGTATCCCATTCTATCCTTCTCCAGCGCTTGGAAGAAGCTGGTATTTCCGGGACTGCCCTCCAGTGGTTCCGTTCTTTTCTCGCCGACCGATCTTTTTGATTAGCCATCCCTCCCCATCAGTCCAAATGTCATCCGCTGGACCAGGGCATCCCTCAGGGATCCTCGCTGAGTCCCACGTTATTCAATCTGTATGTGAGGCCGCTGGCTGATGTCGTCAAGAAATGGGGCCGGACTATGGTTTCATACGCTGACGACGCTCAGCTGGCGGTCACGCTCAGCGGCGATTCTGATTTGGACACCCCTAGGTTCCAGAATGGGCTGAGGGCGCTTGCCAGCTGGATGAATTCCAACTATCTCCAGCTGAACGCAAAAAAGACCGAGATAATGATCATCGGCAAGAAACCGGAACTTTGGGGCGACAAATGGTGGCCTCCGGAACTGGGACCTACCCAGACTCCGGTAACGGAGATTAAAAATCTGGGAGTCTGGCTAGACCCTGCCTTTAGTTTTGTTTCCCACACCAAAATAATTGCCGCCAGTTGTTTTGGCATTTTGCGAGGACTCAGACCAGCACTGAAATTCTTTGACGCCGCTACCAGGCAACTGGTGTTGCAGGCGACGGCGATTTCCCAGCTTGACTACGCCAGCTCTCTTCTGGTAGGTGTGAACCAGGCGGAAATTTCACGTCTACAACGTGTTCAGAACGCGGCAGCCAGAGCTGTGGTGGGCCTGCCCAGGTTTTGTTCCGCTGCCAACACCCTACGTTCTCTCCACTGGCTGCCAGTCAAGCAGAGGATCCAATTTAAAGTGCTGTGTCTGTCCTACAAAATTCTCAAGAGCCTCTCGGCCCGATCCTCAGGAATCTGTCGATACCCTATGTTCCTGCCCGCCCACTGAGATCTCTGGGTCAGGATTTGGCTGTGGTTCCTCGGTTTAAACTTAGCCGAGCTGGAGGACGTTCTTTTCGAGTTCGGGCTGCTGCCTTGTGGAACTCTCTTCCGTCAGATTCGTGCATCTGATAACCTCTTTTTATTTCGCAGAGCCATCAAGACTTTGTTATTTCCCTGAGTTTTCCCCTTTTTAGTCCATGGTCCCTTGGTTGTGTTGTGTTGAACTTGTCAAGCGCCAGGACGCTCCTTCGCTAGAGCATCTGTGCGCTGAATAAATACTCATAACATAACAAAATGAAACCATTTTCAACAAAAACTAGCACTGTGCCTTTAAGGCAGCCATGACCCCAGGCTTCCCATTATGCCTCAGGGGTGACAGTTAATTCAGTTCTTTGCATAACCCTGAAGACAGGGCTCAACCATAAGATTGTAATAGTACCGAATCTCATTTACCTGGGGAGGCGGGTGGGTTGCTTATGACTTTTAGGAGGATACCCCTGGAAGAGAACTAGGATTACAGGTAAGTAACTTATCCTTCTCTTCCAGGGGATCCTCATCAATAGTCATAAGCACTGAATAGAATAGCAAGCCCATCAACCACCTGCAGGTAAATGAGAAGTACATGACCCAACCAAATCATAATAGCCAATAACTCAGCTGTTAAACAGATTCCTCAGGGAGGCCTGGCCCACCTGGGTATCTGCTCTCGTGTCAGAATCTAGACAGTAATGTCTGGTAAATGTATGGACAGACCTCCAGGTCGCCGCTTTACAGATCTCAGACATGGGCACATATTCAGGTAAGCTGCCGTGGCAGCTCTACCTCTAGTGGAATGCGCTTTAGGGGTAAACCCCAGAGGTTTTTGCGCCAATTGGTAAGCAAGTTTGATACACGAAACGATCCATCTGGAAATGGAACGTTTCGATGCTGCATGACCAGTTCTGATCGATCCATAGGTAATTAATAACTGATCAGAATGCCGAATAGACTTGGACCTGTCCAGATGGAACTTTAAAACCCTTTTCAGGTCCAAAAAGTGAAAAGCCCTCTCAGCTGGAGTAGAGGGATTGGGAAAGAAAGTGGGCATAGAGATCGACTGATTGACATGAAAATCTGACACCACTTTCGGCAGGAAAGAAGGGTGCGTTCTCAGCACTACTCTATTCAAATGAAACACTGTAAATGGTTCCTTGGTACAGAGAGCCCGAATCTCGCTCACCCTACGGGCTGACCTAATCGCTACCAAAAAAGCCGCTTTCCAGGAAATATGCTGTAAAGTAGCTTTATGAATGGGCTCAAAAGGAGGGCCCATCAACTTTGATAGTACTAGGTTCAGCTCCCAGGGAGGAGAAGGAGGACGTACAGGAGGGTACACCTTTTTCAGACCCTGCAGGAAATCTTTTACCGCTGGCAACTGGAAACAAGCACTGGCGTCGCCAATAGGTCTCGCAGTAGGAAAGTTGGAGCTATTGGTTTTGTAAATGACAAAGCCCTTTATGTTTTTAAAATGAAAACAAAAATAAAAGGCATTGTTATTTGCAATTGTAATAGCATGGGCAACGCCAGTGCTTGGTTTTTTTGCTATTTAAAAAAATTTGGGAATCGGTAAGGATTAACAGGGAGCTCAAACGTTACCAGCAACTAAACCTAATGGTTTGCCACCCTGTATGGATATATATTTTTTTTAAAGTATGTGCTAACTCATTTGCACTTCAGGGTCGAACATGGAGCCAGGAGGCCTAGCTTCATTGGATTGAAGTGTAGTTTACATGGATGTGCTGAATAGTCCCTTTCAGTTTTGATTAGTGTTGGGCACCTGCTCTGGCATGTGACTGCTGCATGCAGATGCTGTAGGCCCGCTGTTGCTGTGCTGTTCAATGGTGGTTGTACTCGTGATCATCATGGACTTATTGCGGTTCTGTTTTGGTGGAGCCCCAACTGCACTCGTTCACTTCTCATGGAGTCTGTCCTGCAGACAGCAATGTTCCCTTTAAGCAAACTTGTGATATGGTCTGATCCTAAAATCTCACCTAGCCTCGTTCTGCAGCTGTGACTTTGCTCCGGCAGTCAGACTAAACCAAGTGCACAGTGCTCAAGTCATGTATAATTAGATTTTCGGCTGCACCTGGCAACCGAGGTTGCTCGAGGTGGGAACCTTTTGGTGCTGTGCCAGGTTTGTAAATGCAGCTGACTGCTTCATGTGTGCTGAGCACGTCTTGCTAGCAGAGATCTGGCCAGACCTTGCTGGAGCGTCAGTGTGACCTTGGGAGCCCCAACTCATGACTGGGCTCTGCAATCTGATACACAGTTCCACGTCTGGGCTTCAGGTGCCAAGTCTGCCTGGCAGCACGAAGGCAGAGCAGTCCATGGGTCGCAGTTGAGGTTCCTCCAGGGCGGATGTCTCACAGGGAGGTGCCCAGACTGGGAGGATTCAATGCTTGCAAGGGTGGAGGAGTTGCATAACTAAAGGTCATGCTATTTGTGAACTGAGGTGATGACGCACATTTTTGATTTGACAGGTTTTCACATTCTCCACCATAAGATCGGATTGAGACAAATGTTGCAAAAAAAGTGTGGTCTTATTCCCAAAGCTGTTGTCACATTAAGGGCGCATTGCAACTAGAAAAAAGCCATAATTAGTGCACGTGTAAAGTTCTTACCGTTCATGAACTGTTACTAATGCAGGCTTCCTTGCACCTGTAAAATGTACGCACAACAGGCCTATTGCTAAAATTCTGAATTACCAACCCTTGAATTTCCAGGAGTAAATCACTTTATTGAAAGAGCTTTGAAAGACGCACAGTATGCAAAGAGGATGCGATTTCAAGCTCTCCGTGATTTTACAGATGTGGGTGCTCCAAAGTGGGGTGAGCGAGTAAATTACTTGCAAAACGGGGAGCTCCTCTTCACAACTTTAACTGTATCAAAACGCACCAATAAAGAACCGACATGTTGATGGGGGCGCATGTGTATGCTTTTTATTTTTTTACAAAAATTCAATATTGTTAGGTCTAGGACAATGTTTGAATTTCTAAGTGATTTGTTTTGGGATTCCTCTACTGTAGAAGGAGGAACAAGAGCAAACTATCGATTGAAGCTGGGGACAATCGAGCTGGTAAACCCCGGGGGCATTGGGGCTAAAAATAAACTACACTGAAGTGGTTGTTTGGGTAATACCCGTGCTGGGAAACCAGACGTTGGCCTGTTCCCAGACATTATCTTCCGTATAGAGGAAGTTTGTGTCTTCCTGTTTTTCAGAAAAGCTATATCGAAAGCCACCAAGCGGGTCTCGAATACAGATTCCTGGGAGTATGATAAGCGTAATGATCAGACACGATCACATGGTGACTATGAAGAAAGGGACAGGATGCAATATCGTGTGTAAGGCGTGACCTACAGCATGAGCAGGCAAGGTAACTCCTTAGTCAGGCCCACACAGGCAAGAGTGTAAAGGTTCAGTTAAAAGTAACGCATAATGCGATAATTTACCATAGGTCTCTTGGTGCTGGATTACAAGCTAACGATCATGTATGCTTGTTTGAAAAAACAAGCAACAGAATAGGAGCCATGGTGGGGGGGGATAGCAGTAACTCGCTGAGGAAGACAGGGTCAGAAGAAGCACACACACGTCAAAAGCAAACAGTACCAGGGGCAAATAAAACAAGAGCGGCCGGGAAAGGGGAGTAGAAGTCGAGAATCCGCAGAGCGCACGCTGGGCGAAGCCCTTTGATGTGCTGCGAAGATGAGCGGCCGGGAAACTGAAAGTACGGCCGGCCGGCCTTCCAAGAATAATTAGGGGAGGAGAAGCTGAGAAGCCGCAGAGCGCACGCTGGGCGAAGCCCTTTGATCTGCTGCGAAGATGAGCG
The DNA here is from genome assembly GCF_964263255.1 of Lissotriton vulgaris. NCBI lineage: Eukaryota > Metazoa > Chordata > Amphibia > Caudata > Salamandridae > Lissotriton > Lissotriton vulgaris. The sequence goes on along the minus strand of NC_141687.1, from coordinate 950,692,040 downwards.
GCCGGGAAACTGAAAGTACGGCCGATAGGAGGGAGGCTGATGCGCGTGCTTGTTTGGTCACGTGATTCATGTGAACTTAAACAAAACCGCACGAACAAAACCCTTGGTTTCACGAGCGTTTTGAGGACATGAATTCTCGCTCCGCTCAATGCGCTTGCGCGCATTGATAGGTCGCGAGACCTAAAAAGAGGTTTGTGAAGGTAATCGCCTATAAGCAGTTATAGCGGCTAAATGCACCTTAATGGAATTAAACTTCAACCCTGCTTTAGCCAGGTACAACAAGTAGGGAAGAACTGCTTCTTCCTGACCCTTCACCGGATTATGACCATTCTGCATGCACCACATATAGAACCTCTTCCACTTGCATGCGTAAGAGTGTCTTGTGGAAGGACGTCGTGCTTCTCTCAGAATGGACATGCAGTCTTGTGGCAGTCCTATATGGCCGTACTGAATGACCTCAGGAGCCATGCTGACAAGTTCAGTGACGGAAGGTTGGGATGGTGAATCCTCACGTTCATCTTCGATAACAGGTCCGGCCTGCATGGAAGCCTCTTGTGAGGAGACACTGACAGGTGAAGTCGGTCCGTGTACCACCATTGTCTCGGCCAGTCGGGGGCAATCAGGATCATTGTTGTGCACTAGTGGTTCAGCTTGCTCACCACCTTCGGGATCAGCGGAAGGGGTGGAAAGGCGTACACAAATTCCCCTGACCAGTCGATCAAAAGGGCATTCCCTCTCGTTCCTGGTCGGTAGAACCTTGAGGCGAAGCTTGGGCATTTGCTGTTTACATCGTCCGCGAAGAGATCTATGGAAGGACGACCCCAAGACTGGAAAATGTCTTATAGCACTTAGTCGTTGAGAACCCAGTCCTCTCTGTCTTCGAAGTGCCGACTTAGTGCGTCCGCCCTCACGTTCTGCTCTCCTGGGAGGTGGACTGCTTGAACAGAACTTGCGAGCCAAAAGCCAATGTCAGATGCGCTGAGCTTCCAGTGATAGAGTCCTTGAGCGTGTTCCTCCCAGCTTGTTCAAATAGTACATCGTGGTGGTGTTGTCCGTTTGTACTAGAACGATTTCCTCCTGAAGCGAGGGAAGGAACGCTTTGAGAGCCAGGTGGACTGCTCTCAATTCCAGCAAATTGATGTGGTAGGTGCTTTCTTTGGACGACCACAGACCCTGCACTTGGAGAGGCCCCATGTGCGCCCCCAGCCTTGTAAAGACGCGTCTGTGCTGATCGTTTGTGCAGGAGGAGGTTGATGGAAGAGAACTCCCACCTGCATGTTCTGCTTCTTTGTCTACCACGGGATGGAAGCTCGAGCTACCTCTGACAAAGTGATCTGATCGTCCCAGCGATCTGATTGCTGGTCCCATTTGTCCTCCAGATACTGCTGAAGAGGACGCATCCGAAGTCTGGCGTTCGGTACTAAGAAGATGCATGAAGCCATCGACCCTAAGAGGGAGGCTATCTTTCGCACTTTGAGTCCTGTTGCGAAGAACTTGCTGGCACTTGAGCGTTATCGAAAACTGTCTCTCCCCTGAAGGAAGCACTTTTCCTACCGCGGAGTCTAGCAGAGCTCCTAGGAAGTCAATCTTATGAGTGGGTTGGGAGGCAGACTTGCTGTAGTTGACATGCAGGCCAAGACGCTGACCGAGTTCTATGCATGTCTGGAATTGATTCCTTACGTTGTCTGGAGAAGGACCTTTCAACAGCCAATCGTCTAGGTATGGGTATACGAAGACCCCCCTGCGGCGTAGAGCTGCCGCCACCATTGCGACACACTTCGTTAACACCCTGGGGGCCGACTTCAACCCAAACGGTAGGACTTTGAACTGGTAGTGGGAGGTCCCCACCCGGAATCGAAGGAATCTCCTGTGATCGGGCCGTATCGGGACATGAAAGTATGCATCTTGAAGGTCCAGCGAACACATCCAATCCCCCTTCCTGAGATGTGGATATATTTGGTGAAGCGCTAACATGCGAAACCTTTCTTTTCTGGCGTGTAGATTGAGTGTTCAAGTCCAGAATGGGCCTGTATTCCGCCTTTTGGCCCTTTTTTCTGACCAGAAAATACCTCGAATAGACTCCTTTCCCCCCTTTGAGCCACCGGCACCCTCTCAATGGCTGATTTTTCGAGGAGTGTCGCTACTTCCTTATTTAGCATTTGTAGCTGGTGGCTTGACGTTGGCATTGGAGGAACGAGTGGAGGTGGACGATGAAAACGAAGACCGTACCCATTCTGCAGCGTAGACAACACCCATTTATCTTTTGTAATGGCCTGCCACTCTGTCCTGTGATGTGCAATGCTTCCCCCCACTGGAGTGGACAACGGCGCTGGGGGAAGTGAAGACTCATTGCTTCTGCTGAGGCTTATTGAAGCTGTTGCCTTGGCGCGGATTCCAGTTTCCTTCAGAATTGCGCTTGCCTTTATATTGCGATTTTTGTTGGCCTTGCTGGTGCTGGCCCTTCTGCCAGTGACTAGGGTTTGAACCCTCTTCTTCGAAGAGCCCTTGTTGTCACAACGGAACTTCTTCCGGAATTCCTTTCTCTTTTCAAGCCCTACGGCTTTAAGGGTGTCTAACTCCGTTTTCATCCGTTGCATCTCCTCATCAGCACTCGCCCTAAAGAGAGATGTGCCCGGAAAAAGGAAGGTTTAGTATTCTGGCTTGAGCCTCGGGTTTCAATACTGTTAGGCGCAACCACGAGGATCTCCTCGCTGTGATTCCATGCGCATAACTATGCGCAGCCAGAGTAGCTCCATCTGCTGCCGCCCCTATAATCTGATTGGAGACTTGACTGCCCTCCATCAGAATCTCCTCAAAGTCCTTTCTATCTTCCTGAGGCAGTTTTGTAGAAAACCTCTGAAGCGAGTCCCACAGAGATCTATCATATCTGTCCAATAGAGCTTCCGCATTGGAGACCTTGAGGAAAGAGGCTGAGGTGTTAAACACTCTTCTCCCCCATGAGTCTTGTAACTTGCTGTCCTTATCCGGCGGTACCGTGGATGAGGAGGCCACCACATTGGATTTTTTAGCCGCCGTAATGATTACCGAATCTGGAGGTGGGTCGGACTTGAGGAACAGAGGACCCTCTTCAGGATAGCGATATTTCTTGAGAATCCTCGCTAGGACTGACTTCACTGTAGCCGGAGTCAGGAAGACTTCATTCACTGGATCCATGATACCCAGGACCAACGGCAATACAGGTTTGGGTGCCGATCTTTGCTGCCGGGTTTCGAAGATGACCGTCGTCTTGACCTGCGGAGCTGTCATAGGCACTCCTAGCTTCAGGGCTCCCCTGCCCAAGATGTCTTGGAACGAGAAGATATCCTCAGTTGGAGATATACTCTAGTGTGGGCTGTCTGTTAGAGTCAGAGTAATTCCTGTGAGAGCAGGTCCTCGATGAACTTGAACTATGAGTCCGCCTGGACCTAGATCTTCTCCTACTTGAGCGCGCTCTAGAACGAGATCGCTCCCTGTGGCTAGATCTTCTCTTACTTGAGTGTACTCTAGAACTAGACCGCGCTTTGCGGCGGGAGGCTTGATCTCGATACGCCCTCAACCGATCTGCCGTCTCCTTGTCCTTGGCCCAGTGGTGAAAAAGTCTATACCACCTTGGGGAAAGACAAACAGGAGGAGATTTCTGGGTGCGATCCCACACCGGCGAACGTGTAGGAGGAGGTTGATTCGCTTGTTCCTGGTGCGACCTTGCAGGGGACTTGGACCTCTCCCTATCCGAAGAGCTGATTTCCCCATCCGAAGATCTGTCACTTCGAGATGCCGAGGAGGATGAGGACAGGCTCACCAGAGACCGTCTAGAGGAAGACCTCGACCGACCTCTCTCATCCGACACCCTTTTCCTTTTGACGGGAGGATCCTGTATCGGTGATTGTTCCACCTCCGCAGCCGATGCGGATCTTGGGGAACCCTGTTGAGACCTTAGGGCTTGAGGCTGGTCCAATGACTCACTCTCCATCTCTTGCACCACCTGCCTCAAGGGTGACCTCTCCTGTGTTCTTGTAGGAGAGACATTTGCTGAATGCGAGTCGCCCCGCTCCCTCGATCTCCGCTGACCGGTCGACGGTGGCTGCTTCGACGTCGAACGCCGATGCTCTGGCGGCGACGGAGGGTGCCTAGACATCAAATGTCGCAGGACTGACTGCGACGGAGGCTGCCTCGACGTCGAACGCCGTTGACTAGGCGTTGAAGTGCCCTGCTGCTTCGACGACGATGTGTCGGCAGAGGCTCCCTCGACGTCGAACGACCACGTCTAGTCGTCGACGGAGGTTGTCTCGACGTCGAACGCCGGTGGCCAGGCATCGACGGAGAATGCCTCGACGTCACAGCATGACGATGCTGCTTCGACGCCGGTTGGCTCGCAGTCGAGCTCCTCTGCTTCAACGGCGACCTACCCCTCGACGCTGCCTGTAGCGGAGGTACCTTGCCTTTTGACGCTGAAGACTTCTTCGTCGCCGTCGTCTGCTTCTTCAACGCCTATCCGGACGCCGAAGGTGAACAAGATGGGACTTCTTTCGACGTCGACCGCGCCCTCCGACTTTTCTGCTTTTTGGGAGATCTTGCTCTCTCAGAAAGTCCATAAATGCGAATTCTGTCTCGGTCTTTGAGAGTTCTGGAAGTTAAAACCTGGCAGTGTTCACAGGTATTTGAAGAATGAGAGTCTGGTAGGCACAGGATTCACACTGAATGAGTGTCAGTCTTGGCCATCTTCCTTCCACATGAAGGGCATTTGTCAAAGAGGGAAGGCATTTTGACAGAAAAATCACCTTTAAGCCTAAAAAAGGTAGTAGTAACACCCCAAGTCTAAAAGACGTCAAGTGAAAGCAAAAATTGTAGATTAATTGGAATATTTTTTGACAGAAAATCAAAAAGAAAGGGAGCTGTTTCACCAGGGTCCTGACTGAAGGAGCCGGAAAGAACAACTGACCTAACTGTCACCCCTGAGGCATGATGGGAAGCCTGGGCTCATGGCTGCCTTAAAGGCACGGTGCCAGTTTTTGTTGAAAATGGTTTAATTTTCTATGCTATTGTTTTACAATGCAGCCTGAGGGCTAACAATGTCTATTTATAAGCAATTTTCAGGATTTAGGAGTGGTTTTACTCATTAAAACACAAAGTTCAAGGGATATTTTACCTAATGTGTTTTTTGTTTCCTTACTAATTGCAGTACATGTACATGTGTTTACATTGTTTTAGCCTCAGTTTTAGAGCTGCATTGGTGTGAGAAAAATAATATATGTACGTACATATATGTGGAGCGAGATATATGTGTTTTACATATATATTTTTATATTGTTTCCGGGGTCCCGCACATGGGCGGGAATATGCAGTGCTTATGACTATTGATGAGGATCCCCTGGAAGAGAACTCTCTAGTCTGTCTTCAGGCTTTACCCACCAGCCTTAATACTAGAGCAGCCATCAAGAAAGCATTCCCTGTCCACAGGTTGTCATTTCAAGTTCACAGAAATGTAGCTTTTGGTTTAGAAGTCAATTGCCGGATAATCTCATCCCACAACCTCACCATAAATAACAGGAGACCATTTGAATCAAGCTAAAGTAATGAAAAAACTGATTCTTTCAGACGAAATGCAGATTTCAAACACGTATTCATGTACGCATGGTTAATAGCAAAGTAAAGTAAAGTAATTTGACCTTCGAGCATGCTGAAGGATAAACATTAACCCAAAACAATGTAATAACTAGAATAGTTTTTTGTCATTAGTGGGTTCAGAAGGTAGGGCATGAAGTTGATGTGATCCTCCAGCTTTTCAATGGGCCACTCGAGTGCAGGATTAGGCAGGAATAATGCAGGAGAGCTTGATAGGGACTACACAGATAATGCGAGTTCGAGTTTCTTGTTAAATGCTCAGTCGAAGGTAGTGGTGCAGGCTCTGTGCAGCAATGAGGCAGCCAAAAGCACCTTAGTGAAGCAAGGTGAAAGGGGCGGTTACAAAATGCACCTCTGGGTAGGCGAGAAGAGCCTTGGCAAAGAGAGAATTTATTGGCAGTAATTGTAAACATTTAGGATAAAAATGCTGGAAAAAGGGTACATTTTTACAGCTCTGTGGACAATACTCAAATCCAAAATAGATGGCTGACAAGTGACAAGTCAAAATAAGTTTATATTCTTTGATTTGCTTAATACAGAGAAATCCTGATCAAACATGCACACATTGCTGGACATATTTAAGGATAAACAAATTAAGCAGAATTTGACAGTTCACAATTCTACCCCAGTACGATGCTCTGTTGCTGAATGTGGACTTTGTTTCGCAAGGAGTGGCACCACTTGTTTACATTTTTTTTTAAGTAGTACTTTATTATTTATTTTTTAATGAGAACAGGCATTATTAAAAAACGTTCTTTATTCCTACTAGCAAATGAATAAAAGTCTGAGCAATAATATTTTAAATTAATCTGGATCTGATGTTTATCGCACCCAGTTCATGCATCTGTCCAGGTGAATTCAACTTGGGGATAAAATCTATAAAACATTAGTTTATTCTTTTTTTCCAAACACTGGGAACTTGACCAGACAACTTTTAAAAAATAGTTTGTATTTTCTGTGCCAAAGATACGGTGTTGCCTGTGACAGCTTGCAAAGCAGGAACAATTAAACTATATTCACTGAATGGGTGCTACAGTTCCAGATTGTAGTACACTGCTTAGAATATTGTGCGCACTTATTTAAGTGAAGCACCTTGCATTAATCCAGTCAACCCTTATGGTGATTTTAGTGGGTGTAAACAACCTTAGAAAACTCTCTAAGTGGTAGCTGTGGAAAGCAGCCTTCATGCTTATCCAGGAGGAGTGTTAAGCAGCTTGCCTTACTAGATCTAATCATATAGTATAGGGTAAATGACAAAGAACCACACAGTGCAGTTATAAAAATAGGTCTAATAATTACACAACATTCTCTAATACATTGGTATATCTTTTACCCGAAGATATAAACACAAATACACAATACTTCAATTGCAAGAGGTAAGTAAGCACAATGCACAGTGGTCTCCAGGGGGAGACCAAACCATAAACTAAGAAAGTGGAATGCAAACTGCGACCGAAGTCAGGACTTGGACCAGGAGACTCAGAAGAGATAGGGTCACAAGGAACCATCCACGGTAAGTACCCAGTAACCCCATGGAGGTTGTGTGCAGAGTAGGAACACAGCTGCATACTCAATACAAATCAACTGTAAAGTCGCTGTTGCAGTTTTGAGGAACAAGGACAATTCCCAGTAGACCCTGAAGAAACCTCGTGGAAGACAGAAGGTAAAATAGTCACCCTCACCCCTGGATACCTCAGGAACCAGGATACATACCTACACCAGGAAAGCCAGGTGCATAGGTGAACAGTGAGGTCGGAAACCACCTGTAGACCACAATGGTGGACTTCACTAAAGATGCTGCTGGCGAAGAAGGCGAAAGAGACCGGTGGAATTCAAGGGTGGATTAGTGAAGAGAATAACCTGTAAGCAGAGGGGACAGAGTCTATGCCACTCGGAGGTGATCAGCAGGCACAGAAGAGCAATGCCCACAGATGTCGGGAGATGCAGGAGTGATGACTGACCTAGTCGCTGAAGCTGTGAGGACCAGGTGATGCTGAGGAAGACCAGGAACCGTTCAAGAGATGTCCCAAGTCAGAATTCGAGAATCAGGGGGTTGGTGTCCGGCGGGAGCACCAACAAGCCTTGGCAGCTGCAACAGGCGTGGTAAATGAAGGAGCAACGTTGGGACTAGCATGGTACAAGAGAATCACCAAAGACAGGAGAGTCAGAGCAGGCCCAGAGCAAGCAGGTAAAGAGCCTCGAAAGGACCCATAGTCCAAAGGCACAGGAGTCGCAAGAGGACCTCTAGTAGCTCACCAAAGAAGAAGGCCACTGTGCAGAGGTTGCGTTGAAGTCGATGATCTTGGCAGGAAGAGATGCTGGCGCTTCTTGGAGCCCGAAGACCTTTGGAGCGAGGAGCCAACAAGCCTTAGCAACAGCAAGTTGATGCGGTGCACAGGGGTTCATTCCTAGCGGTTCTGACGAGAAATACTGGCCTTAAAACTGCAGAGAGGACAAGTCAGGCCTCGAGGGAGTTGAAGAACCACCAACTTTGTTGCTGAGCCTTATGAAGTCAATGGGACGTCAAGAGCAGCAATGCAGTCAGCTTCATTGAAGTGCCTGCAGATGCACTCCAATGGAGATTATTTCAGGTTTCCTTGATGCCCACGGGTCTGCTGAGGATCCTGGAAGAAGCACAAACACAGACGAGGAAGACTCGCTGAACATCGAGACCAGGAGCAGCAGGAGTTTTCCTTGATGCAGTCTCGGTTCCAGGGGAAGTCCAATAAAGTCCAAGTGTCCAGACAGTCAAAAAGTGACATGGTTACAGGCTTCAGTCTTGTCCCATGACGACTCTGAGGAGCCCACCCACAGCTAAACCCTTTTATACCAACAGGTAAGCCCTTATATACCCTAAGAAAGGGGTTAGGACGACTCCAGTTTCACACTGGAGTCGACCTGGAGAGGGAGCAAAGGGTCCCCTGAACTGGCGAAACCGGAGTATGCAAGGAGGGCACCAAAAGTGCCCTTCAAAGCAGTCTGGTGGTGCTAAAAAGCGCCACCACCCGGACCAATACACTAAATCTTGTCTGGGAGTTTGTCACACCTCCCTGTGACAGGAAACCTATTGTTTTACCTTCCCCCACTCAAGCTCAGCTCAGTTGCAGGAGGGCAGAATAGTGTCTGTGGCCAATAGCAGCACGAGCTTGCTAGCCGACTCTGAAATGCTGTTACCGGGAGTACTGGGGCCTTCTCGGGGGAGCCCCCAGTGTATGAAATCCTACCCTAACGCCTTAACCTGCGGCTCGTTCCATTAGGTGGGCGGGCCGCGTCGGCCAACGGAATAGCACAGCACTACGGAGGTAGTGCTCGCGACGGCCGTTGGCCGACTGAAGCAGCGTAGGGGTAACAGTGTTGGGGGGAGGATTCCAACGTGTTTGTTACCACAGCCACTATATAGTTAGCAATGACATAATGACGCATGGCCACTATATGTATCAAAATAGCTGACCTCACTTACAATGCCAGGAGAATCGACCCTGAGGTTTGTAGGAGTGTCCTGCTCTTGCAGAGGCACCCTTCTACTTGTAACCCCGCACCCTGCCTTCAGGCTTTTCAGGCCTGCCTAGGGGGTGACAGAGGTTTTAAGTGTAGTGACCTCAAATATAGGAACACTTATCTGTCGCAAGTGGTCTAGCACCAGTTTACACAGGCTGCAATGAAAGGCCTGTAGTCAGTTTGTGGTCTCCCTGGGGTGGCACAATACATTCTGCAGCCTGGCACTTATAGGGGTAAAACAGTAACCAATTTTGGAGGTACAAATGTACTCACCAAGTAAAATTTAGGAAGGAAGCAGAGTGACTGGGGTCCTGATTAGCAGTCCGAGAAGTCGAAAAAACACACTGACACCAGCAAAAAGTGGTGGTAACCATGAAAGCAGATTCTACTTTCCTATACAGATGATGGGTAAGGTTAACCACATCAGCAGCTTTGCAATGCTGCCTAAATGTTTTCCAAAGTCAAAGAAGCCTATACAGACAGGGCTAGTGCCTCACAGGCTACATAGGTCAAGCTTGGACTGCAACATTACAGCACCATTATAAGTGGCCGACAAGATCAAGATTTCTACCTGGGTCACGGATGCTAGGACATAGGCTGGACCACTGGAATTGTTCTAGGGATGACCAAATAATGTTGTAGAGTTGACTACATAAACGTAACATAGCATGGTCTGTGGCAATATTAATTATTTTACCATTTAACAGACATTAATAGGGCCCAGGCAAAGGTCTAACGCACTTGGTTAGAGCACACCGGAACTAGAGAAGCAAAAGAATTAATTCTACAAAAAAACTTCAGGCACCCCAATGAAAGAACACTTCAAAGCATATCTGGCGGAGTTGAAATCAGAATGACAGATCCCGCTCAATTAATTTCATTCAGTTTAAAGCAAACATCAGTCAAGAGTTACTGGAGCTCAAGAACAACAGGCATAACCTAACACCAGGCTGGAAACAATGACAAACAATTCTTCGCTGGCATGGAGCATCTCACCATGGTGGAGGCACTGCAACTGGTGCAACTGGGCACGTCCATCAATGGACTTAAAACAGTCTTACCGTGACAGAAGCCAGACCACTTTTGAGCATTACCACATCATTTTCATGCATCCCTGCTCCTGGTAACACAGATCTAAAACAAGTGCATGTCTGAAGTTGTGAGCCTCTTTTACATCTTCGCTCCAGAGACAAAAAGCACACTGATTAGCTTGCTCATCTGAAAATACTTCATTCTAGTTACAACTCAAGGTCTTCTTCCTTTCTCATGATCTCAGTCTTTGGAAACCTGAATGCTCCCTTTGCTTGGCTGGAACCATGTGCTCCATCACAATATATTTTTGAGATGCTATAAATGAGCGGCTGTTTCTACAGCAAGCATGCTTCACTTCCAGCTTTCTAGGGGCGCCTCTGGTTGGCTTGACATGTGACTCACGAACACATTTGTGAATAAACATGTTACACTCAGTTTGGCATGTGAGCAGTATTGTTAAAATTAGGCTTGAATATAGGATTTAAAAAAAAAGAGTGTAACCATATTCTTGTCAAACGTTACATAAGGTGATTTAATCAGTAATACTTGAATTGAATATACCATCTAGAGGTGAATGCTAAAAGGAATGCAGTTTTCATTAACCAAGGACCAACAGATGACCTCAAATGGGTCCCTTGTACGTGCTCCCAATACGGAGGCTTCCCAAGCTGGGAGCGAATCCCAAGCTTGTGGAAAAAATGCAAAAGAGAGTTTTAGGTTTCATAAATTAGATAGATACCTGGAAATGGCCAACTGACTGCACCTGTAGCAGAAGGGATGGTATTACTTCAGAAAGTTGCATCAAAATAGGATCCATTTTCTTAAAACCAACCCGGCACGTTTTCGTTTCACACAAATTCTTCCCCATGGATCCAAATCCAGCTACCTAGAGACTCTTCCTACTGCTCGGTAAGATGTTCAACAGGCTATACTCTAGGTCCACAGCAATCAGTCATGCAGGTGAGAGGTGGCTTGGCTGATCATTGCTGGTCTTAGGACCTCTAGATGAAGGCAATTGGAGGCATTGTTGGCAACTTTGAGATGAATTCTATTGTATGTGTATGCTCGACTATGTTCCACAACCAACAACCAAAAGGTAATTTATTTCTAACCTGAAATACATACTCAAATCTTTCTCCCAACCAGCATACAAGATTAAGGGAGTGTGCTGCCCACGAAGACAGGTACGATAGGCCTGGCATTGGCCCATGCTGGGCTAAGGTCTGTGCCGTGGTGTTGGGGTCTTGCTCCCAACTGTCTAATTTAATAAAGGGAGGCAGGTTGTTCCCAAGGATAATATCCCTGTCTGTAGCAGCATGAACTGACAAATATACCTGGTTGAACAGTTTTTTTGGCTATAAGGTTGTTATATGTAGTAGTAGGAATAATCTTGTTTACACACTAAGAGATCGAGCAAACTTGCTGACCATGTCAATCATAATAGCCTGAAATGCTTGTCTACCAAATAGATGCCAATGACTCTAGCCTGGACTTCTACCCTCAATGAAGTGCTACATTACCGGAAACCACTTCTAAAAATCGCTCCAGTCACCAACTGGCAAATTCCTGTGTTTATAGCATCAATTGAGGTAAACAAAGCACAGGTGTAAATTCACCCACTTATAATAATAATAATTGTTTGTGCTTGTTCCGCTAGCTTCTTTATAAGAGGGTCGGTCATGCCACAATTGTCTGCCATAGCTAGATAACATAGCACCTGCATTATCCATATTACAGACATCCCAATAAACACTCCTATTTTTCCCATGGTGTCCCATGTCTAGCCTCAACAGTCTGAGGGAAAATACACAGAGTGACTATTTCTAGATCACCTGCCATGCAGCTGATCTCACAAAACCAGTCCGATTTGATTTAATAAACATGCTATAACTTATTCAGTTGCTTTGTTCTTTCTCCCCACCTAGAATTCAAATCAGACAGTCGTATTTCAAATGCATGACAATCCTTCCCAGAGAAGGTCTGGAACCAGTAGCACTATTATCGATTGCTCAGAAAAGCTATTGGGTAGCGGAGCTGGGGAAAACATAGAACGCCGATTTGGTTGGGAAGCGGATATGGGCGATGAGGCTAAACAAAACTCTACTATTACATGAAAGTACACTATTCTACAAGTTCTTCGAGAACCTGCTGCCTAGTCACCTAACAAGATTATTCAGCTCCTGTATAAGGTGAAAACAAACACCAGCATATGTTATTCCCTGGCCCGAGACGAGAATGTGTTCAGATGCTGCATGATTTTGCAATCATAGTTAACATTCTTGCTCGGTGCTTTCATTATGAAAATTTGATTGAAGGGATCATAATATTTTTCCTTTACTCTGAATCAAGAACATTTTACAAAATGTTGGAACAAAACATCTTCAAATGGTATGTTACCCAATTTGCCTTCTTGTCCAACTTGAATATCTTCAGTTGTGCAGTCCCTGGGAAAAAACATAAAAGTTAGGAATTTGTGCTTGCTTAAAACAAGAAAAGAAAAAAATAACGTCACAAGCAAAGATTATTCGCCCAATGACAGAGTGGGCATCTAACAGCAATGTGAAAACAGTAAGTCTGTCTGCCATCATTCAGTTCCTTCTTTCTCCCCCAAACTCATCAAAGCCTTTCCAGCTTCCAATTTGTCCCACATGCGTCAAAGCTTGCCCCCCAATCCTGTGGATGTATGTATTTATATCACTTTATATGGTTACCATAACGTCAGCACCAAGTACCCCATTTGAGTTACTTTCACCACATTAGGATAAGTGTACTGAGGCAAATTGTTTACCTTGGTCAGATAAGTAACCGAGGTAGACCGCTTACTCCATTTTCAATTACTACGGTTTGAAGATCAGGGAAGTATTAGTTACTTACCTGTAATCCTAGTTCTCATCCAGGGGTATACTCAAAGTCATAATCTATGAATAATCCCCGTCCATGTGCGGGATGCCGGAGCATATAGAAAATACACACATATATATTATATTCACTCAAAAAACATAGGTTTCAGGCCTTATATAGTTAGGAATTAGCACATAAAAAACCATTGAAATTGCTCCTATATAGTTAGTTGTACTAACTATATTTCGCGCACAAGCAATCCACTGCTGATGATGTCACACATTACATCATTCATGACATGGTCAGTGACATCACTGATGACATCTCAAATGACATCACTGATGACATCTTCCAGTGACTGTGTTTCTGTAAAGTTTAAATATGTTTTACATATTGAAGAATGAGTGGATGTATAAGTGTCTGGATGAAGGATTTAGTAGGTGCGTGACTGACTGTATGAGTGAGTGATTAAATGTGTCTTACTAAATGCATGGGTTAGTGACTAAACTGTCTGAATGTGTGCATCAGTATGTCTGTTGTCTAAGCTGCTGCATGTGTTGATCAGTAGCTATATCAGTGGCTATTTGGGTTACTGAATGGTTGCCCAAGTATTTGTATGGGAGACTGAGTGTGTGTGTGTGTGTGTGTGTGTGTGTGTGGGTGGCTGGGAGGTGTGTGACTGTGCATAGATGTGTGAGCAGTTGACTCACTAGGTGTATAAGTTCAAGAGTGCATGTGGAAACAGCTATATGGGCTGTTGACTGTGTGCATGGGTGCGTTGTCGAGTGAATGGATATCTCAGTGCTACATGTGCAAGTAAGTACATATGTAAAACAGTGCATGTGAGAGTTGGCATATATAAATGACTATACATGAGAGCCAGTGAATGTGCGAGTGGCTGTATGGATCATTGTGTACTTTTATCAGTGATTGTATAATTGAGTAAGTATGTGTTAGTATATGTTTGAATAAGTAAGGTGTTGTGTGTATAACTGTATAGTTGAGGAAATGGAAGTGTGATTGATTCTTTGCATGACTGACTAGGTGTGTGAGTAACTCCATGGATGAGTGGCAGCGTGTGAGTGTCTGTATAGGTGTATGAGTGGATATGATAGTGTTGTATTGATGAGTGACTGTATGTATGAGTGATTCTATGGGTGAATGAGTGAATGTGTGTGTAGACCTAGGAATCAGTGAGTGCGTATGTAGTAACTGGTATTGGTGTGTCAATGGTTTCAAGAAGGGTAGTCTGTATTTAACAGTGGGTGTATCAAAGGTTATATTAGAGTGTGAGGAAGTGCATCGTATTATCACATAAATGATATCATCAGTGATGTGATCAGTGATGTCAAATGAGATGTCATCAGTGATGTGATCAGTGATGTCATTTGAGATGTCATCAGTGATGTCACTGACCATGTCATAAATGATATAATATGTGACATCATCAGCAGTGGATTGCGGGTGCGTGAAATATAGTTAGTACAACTAACTATATATGTGCAATTTCAATGGTTTTTAAAATGCTACTTCCTAACTATATAAGGCCTGAAACCTATGGTTTTTTTAAGTGAATTTGCAAGGTTTTTAAATGCTAATTCCTAAGTATATAAGGCCTGAAACCTATGGTTTTTTAAGTGAATTTGCAAGGTTTTTAAATGCTAATTCCTAAGTATATAAGGCCTGAAACCTATGGTTTTTTAAGTGAATTTGCAAGGTTTTTTAAATGCTAATTCCTAACTATATAAGGCTTGAAACCTATGTTTTTTTCAGTGAATTTGCAAGGTTTTTTAAATGCTAATTCCTAACTATATCAGGCGTGAAACCTATATTTTTTTCAATAAATTTCAAAGGTTTTGTAAATGCTAATTCTATTAGCGGATAACGTTTATATATGTTATTATCCTTCTGGGACCCCCTGAGCAGCCATCTTGTTTCTCAGGAGAAGTGAGGCACAAGAGAGCACAAAACAAGAGTGGAAATGCGAAAAGGGGGCAGGGTTGAGACCCCTGACCCCCTAGCCCTTCTCAGGGGGTCCCAGAAGGACCACCAAGTGGTTTTTTAAAATAGCGGGTTACGCGCACCGTGCGCGTACCCCGTGATTTTTTCAAATTTGTTTTTGCCCTTGGGGGTCTTTTTGGGACCCCCTGAGAAGGGCTAGAGGGTTGGGGGGTCTCTACCCTGCCCCTTTTTCGTGTTTTCCACTCTTGTTTTGGGCTCGCTTGTGCCTCAGTTCTCCTGAAAAACAAGATGGTGGCCAACACTTCCTGGTTTGGACAGTTTGAAATGTTGGCAGTCGACTGCCAGCCAATCAGAAACTCGCTCGCGCACGTAAGGGTACACGCACGTACGCGTACCGTACGCGTAAGGTGAGCGCATATAGATATATAATTTGCTCAGATTAAATTTTCTCAACAACTACTGTAGGCATTTTCACCAAACATAGAAAAGGCACTACTGCATACCTGTCCCTACCATTTTGCCAAGTTTGGTGTAATTCCGTTCAGCCGTTCGGGCTTTAGCCGTGTCTGAAGGTCCCATAGAAAATGCCATTTGAAAAATTTCAAATTTAATTTTCTCAAGAACTACTGGAGGGATTTTCACCAAACGTAGCAAAGGCACATCTGCATACCAGGCCCTACCATTTTGCCAAGTTTGGTGTAATTCCATTTAGCCGTTCGGGCTGTAGCCGTGTCTAAAGGTCCCTATGGAAATTAACATGGGGAAAACACATTTTGGGACACACTTTCGGCCCCCGCTTGACTAATCCCCCCGAAACTTTCAGGGAAGGATATATATATATACATACATATATATATATATATATATATATATATATATCCTACTGGCGATAGCCAGTAGGTATATATAGTTAGGACCTAGTTACCATAGGAAATCCCCCAACATTCTATTGGGAATAACTTTGGCGCCGATTGAGGAATCTGTGTGTAATTTTCCTTAAAATTGCCTCGCTCCGCTCCTTCCTTGAAAGTTTCAGGGGGGATTCGTCAAGCGGGGCCGAGAAAAAAGGGGGGTCCCAAAACGTGTTTTTCCCATGTTAATTTCCATAGGAAACTTTAGACACGGCTACAGCCCGAACGGCTGAATGGAATTACACCAAACTTGGCAAAATGGTAGGGACTGGTATGGAGATGTGCCTTTTTTTTTATATTTGGTGAAAATCGTTCCAGTAGTTGTTGAGAAAATTGAATTTTCCCAAATTATATATCTATGGGCGGGACACCGTGAGTGCACTGTAAGCTTACTGTACTCTGTACCTTCCAGAGTATGAGCTGCATGCTGATTGGCTGCCACTGTCTGTCAACACTCCAAAACAGAAATTGTTGGCAGCCATCTTGTGCCTCGGTAGACTGAGGCACAGGAAAGCAGAAAAACAAACGTGTAGAACTCAATAAGGGGACAGGGTAGAAGCACCCTGACCCCCTAGGCCTGCTCAGGGGTCCCACAAGGCCCCCCCCAGGCCCCCTAAAAAATATTATTTTTTTCGGAAAATCGCGGGGGTACGCGCAGCGTACGCAATCGTATGGTGCGCGTACCCCCGCGTTTTCCGGAAAAAATAATTTTTTGGGGCCTACGGGGGCCTTGTGGGACCCCTGAGCAGGGCTAGGGGGTCAGGGTGCTTCTACCCTGCCCCCTTTGCGTGTTGTGCACCTTTGTTTCACTGCTTTCTTGTGCCTTGGTTCTACCGAGGCACAAGATGGCTGCCAGCACTTCCTGGTTTGGAGTGTTGACAGACAGTAGCAGCCAATCAGCATGCCTTTCACAGGAAAGCAGCATGCTCCTTGGCTGTCAAACACTTCTAACCAGGAAGTTTTGGCATTCATCTTGTGCTAGGTAGACCGAGGCACAAAAGAAGCAGAAAAAACAAACGTGTAGAATGCAAAAAGGGGACAGGGTAGAAACACCCTGACCCCCTAGGGCTGCTCTAGGGCTGCTCAGGTGGTCCCACAAGGATATTAACATATATATATATATTTTTTTAACTTTATTGTGCAAAAAATAGCATTACAAGTATGGGCCTAAAACCACAAGGGCCGGCCGCTAGAACACGTGAGGCATTTATACAAATTCACAAAGCAGCGACCGCTCTCCAGTGGTCCGACTTAACACAGGATACCTTTTCGGCAACACAGGATGTAGGCAGGATATAGAAATTTTTTATTTTTTAGAAATAGAACGAAAAAGGAGAACAAAGTAAAGAGACTCAAGGCGAGAGGCGTTATAGACAATGTCAAGCTCCGTTGGGGGGGGACCCACAGTACCAAATAACGAATCAGGAGGGCATGAAAGACGGTCAG
The DNA here is from genome assembly GCF_964263255.1 of Lissotriton vulgaris. Taxonomy (NCBI): domain Eukaryota; kingdom Metazoa; phylum Chordata; class Amphibia; order Caudata; family Salamandridae; genus Lissotriton; species Lissotriton vulgaris. The sequence goes on along the minus strand of NC_141687.1, from coordinate 950,674,728 downwards.
GGGGGGAGGCAGTGGGGAAGTCAGACAATAGAAAAAAAGGAATAAATTGTTCCAGGAACCTTCGGGTCAGGGGGAAAGTGGAATATCCAAAGTGTCTTCGAAGGGGGGTGTGCAGATGTTCCCTCGGTAGGCGTTCCACTGACCCCAAATTTTGCTCCACGCCCTAGGCTTGCCCCAAGCCAAACATACCGTCTTCTCTCTAAACATGCACCAGTCCATATTCTCCTTCCATACCGAAACGGTGGGAGGCCGCGGGGAACCCCACAACTGCGCAATATCTCTTTTTGCAATCATGTTCCCCAGTGCCGCCCACCGGGTCTGGGCAACGTTGTAATCATTCGGCTCCCACACATTCAACAGACATCTACGAGCCTCAGGCAGCAGAGCAACCCCGGTTACACATTCCATGACCGCATGCACCCGGTGCCAATACGCCACCACTTCCCGGCACTCCCAGAGGATGTGGAGAAAGGTAGCACTCTTTCCACATCCACGCTTCCACAACCCATCCAAGGAAAAACCCATCGCAACCAAACGAGGACCCGTAACACACACGATGAAGAATCTTGAGCTGGACGAGACGGAGACGGGCAGGAATGGCGACCTCTTTAGGGGAGGATAAGGCAGTCTGCCAGTCCTCGTCATCCAACTCCAACCAGTCTCCGGTCTAAACCTCTCTGAGACGCACAAGGAGATCTGCCCGGTTGTTAATTAGTTTCTTATAGATCAAGGAGATTGTACTATCGGGCAGATGACCGTCAAGTATACGGTCCTCGAGTGGGGAGGATTCAGGAACCGGAACACCAGCTGTGAAGACAGACTGCAAAGCGTGGCGAACCTGCACATATCTGAAGAACTCCCGATCCCCCAACTCGTACTCACTTTGAAGCATCGCAAAGGTCTTCACCGCACCTTTCACCCAGAGATCACCCACTCTGCTAATACCAATCATATCCCAGTCCTCAAAACATTTCGTTGTCCAGAGGCATCCCAATTTTTCAGAAGCATACAAAGGGGTCGCTCGCGTCAATCGATCATTCCTTCCCATGGCCGCATTTGCATCTTTCCACACACGCACCGCAATCTTAGTGGGTCCCGTTAAGTTCCTCCCACCCGTCCGAGAGTAGAGTGCTCTATTGAAGTTACCACTGGGCAACTGATATTTGTCCATCTCGAATGCAGGAGCCGGACCGGGCTCATACGTAGCATGGTTAATGGCGGACAATTGTGAGGCCCAGTAATACCTCCTGATGTTCGGGAGCGCAATGCCCCCGTCATACCAAGGGAGAGTTAGCTTTGCAAGAGCGATGCGAGCACGACCGTCCCAAACGAGCCTCCTCTGCAAACCTTCCACTTCCCGAAAGTACGCCGCCGGAATAACGTCAAAAGAATTTTGAAGCGCATAGAGAAAGCGAGGCAGAGACATCATTTTTAAAAGTGCCGCTCCCCCAAGTGGCGACAACGGCAGTCTACGCCACCGAGCCACGTCCAACTTTAGTCGTCGGAGAGGAGGGAGGAGATTATGCTCGTAGCGAGCAACTGGGTCCAACGATAAATAGACTCCCAAGTACTTGAAGCCTGCTTGCGAGATTTGAATGGGAAACCTACTCGGTAAAGGGGGAAGGCCGCCCGAGATGACATACACACACACGATTTGGACCAATTAATATTCAGGCCGGAGTTCTTGCCAAAAGAAGTGAGAACGTCGAACAGGACGTTAAGGGATTTGCGAGGGGAGGTGAGGTATAAAAGGATATCGTCGGCGTACAACGAAACAAGATCTTCAAAATCGGGGGACCACTGGATGCCCTTTATCGGAGGCTTTTATCGGAGCCAGGCTGCGAGCGGTTCCAGAGCAAGAGCAAGAGTAAAAAGCAAGGGGTTAGGGGGCATCCCCACACCATCCGAAGTCTGAATCACAGGGACCACACGATTCGCTCTTTCCTTTTTATCAAGCCAAGCAATCAATTTACCAGTCTTATCCGCAACATCGTACAATCTACCCTGCAGTTCCCTGAACATTGTCTTGGCAGCATCCGTAACATGGGATTTATAATCAAACTGCTTCAAACTAAGGGCGTGGAGTTTCTCCCGGGTGACGCCTAATTCCAGATCAGCCTCCAACTCAAGTATTTCTGGCTCTAGACTCTCAACCTCCACATTACCGGCCCTCTTGGTCTCAGCTATTAAGGATAGGGCCTGACCACGAATGACAGTTTTGAAGGCCTCCCACAGGGACACAGAGGACGAAACGGACCCCTCATTTGCGAGGAAGTAGGAATCTAGGGACTTTATCAGGCCGCTACGGGTCTTGGGGTTGTGCAAGTACCATGGATTGATTCGGGCGATCCGCCCCGCAGCGGGTATCCCCGTATCAAAACTAAGCCACAAAGGAGAATGCTCCGAAATGCCTCGGGCCAAATGTCTGATCTCCCTGACGTAGGAAGACTGGACAGCGGGCATAAGGATATAATCGAGCCTGGATAGACTCCCATGAGCCCCGGAGTGAAAGGTATACTGACATTGCGTCGGATTCATTTACCTCCAGCAGTCCACTAGACCAAAGGTGTCTATGAACCCACCGAGCCAAGATTGGGAAGTGTCCTGGGAGGGTGGCGATCCAAACTGCCTGAAAGCACAGAATTAAAATCCCCGCCCATGAGGAGAAGATTGTCAGGGAGGTCCAGCATCATCCGGCCAACATCCGAGAAAGTAGAGGTCTGGAGACCCGGGGGAACGTATACTCTCACCAAGGCAAGGAAAGAGTCTTACCCCACCTACCAGTGAGGGCGGCGTAGCGCCCACTGTCATCAAGGATAACATTATCAATCTCTATAGGGAGAGAAGACAGGATCAAAATACCAACGCCTCTGGAACCAGTGGTGAACCCCGAGTGAGCAACCAGTCGATAACCCCACCTATTTAAAGCATGACACACGTTGCCCACCAAATGCGTCTCCTGTAAGAGTACCACATCAGGAGACAAACGACGCAAATATTGCAGTACAACACCCCGTTTTATACGATCCCCCAATCCATTGACGTTCCATGATACCAACCTCAACCCACTACCCCCCCATCCCCACACGTGATGCATAGGTCACCCCACAAAGAGCCGGACACCTGAAGCGAGGAAAAAACCAATATGGCGCCTTGAGAGAAAAAAACACACACCCAAACACCCCATCCCACCCCCCAACCAACTCCCGTTACAACTCCCCCCTCCCTGCACCCCTGCAGTAGACTAAGAAGCCACCCCAACATGCAGTGTGCCTGTCGCCCTAACAACCCCATTCTACAAAAAGACCCCGGAGGAGGAAAGGGGCCCGTCGCCACCCGGCACCCAGACGTGGACAGCAATGAAACATGCTATAAAAAGAAATAGAACCCAGCTGAGAAATGTCCAATGTTCTGAGGTCAGGGACCAAAAAGTCACTTCTGCGTAGGCTCACCACCTTCGGCACCGCCAGGGTGCTCCGTCCAATCGCCTCGGCCAGGCAGGGAGTCCAGCCAGTCACTAACAAGGTCCGCTCCTCATACTCCAGATATTAACATATTTAAACGTTATCCGCTAATAGAATTAGCATTTAAAAAACCTTGCAAATTCACTGAAAAAACCATACTTTTCAGGCCTTATATAGTTAGGAATTAGCATTTAAAAAACCTTGCAAATTCACTGAAAAAACCATAGGTTTCAGGCCATATATAGTTAAGAATTAGCATATAAAAAAACCTTTGAAATTCACTGAAAAAGTTTTCAGGCCTTATATAGTTCGGAATTAGCATTTAAAAAAACATTGAAATTGCTCCTATATAGTTAGTTGTACTAACTATATTTCGCGCACCCGCAATCCACTGCTGATGACATCACATATTACATCATTCATGACATGGTCAGTGACATCACTGATGACATCTCAAATGACATCACTGATGACATCACTGATCAAAATCCTGACATGGGTGGTAAGGATTCCAAGTTGAAAATTAAAAATGCCTATTATACCAGTTTAGGTATCTTGAGAAATAGTGAGCGGGCACTATATAAGAGGGGTAAGCTGCAGCAGCAGTTTTACCTATCAAATATCATGCACACTCAAAGGCATTTTTATTTGACAAAGTTTTGTCTTAGCTCACTACATTTTCTTTTTGCATTTCCAAAACAAGGGGGGTGGTGTGAGAGGCTACCCCCCTTGTCCCTGCAATGATAGGGTTTCACAAAGTACTCTGCACCTTATTCTTTTCTGAACTTTGTATAAGGACCCAAGAAATCAGTTCATTAAGCCTGTTTTGTTAACCCTAGGATCCCATTATTATAAAGAGGGATATGAGCATTTACTGTCCTTGTCAACTCCAGGGATATGTAGTGCTGTACTTAGT